>NC_082649.1:21950215-23200215 GCF_028023285.1 Balaenoptera ricei
TACCCGTCGGAATATCCTTCAGGCACCATATTCCGTCTTGTATGACAGAGCCTGCACTCACTCCTAGTTCAGGGGCTGACTGCCAGCCATTTACACAACAGCACATACTTCCATGGATTCCCCCGGCCGTTGGCCGCAGCTTCCTCCAAAAACGTCGGCTTCCTCTTTCACGTCCAGGAATACGACTGAAAACCAGTGTGCCTTCTTTCCCTTTGGCTTTCTATCAAGAGAAAGCGTCTCATTCTGTTTATTAAGGGTGGAAAGCAACAACAATAACCAAATTCTCCTGAGAGAAGCTACACTTGGAACTTAACCTTTTAAAGGGGTTGGGGGTTGGGGGCGGGGAGGGAGAGAGGGCCCAAGAGGAACGAAAGAAGAGAAGAACGCCCCGATCCTCGGTGGCCGTTAGCTCAGTTGGTTAGAGCGTGGTGCTAATAACGCCAAGGTCGCGGGTTCGATCCCCGTACTGGCCACTTCTTTCGGTCCCCGCTGCAGGGACTCTCACCTGCTAACTCTTCTCAGAGGAAACTTCTTGCTTCTTAACCTACACACGACTGCGAGGAGTGCAGAGTCCTCTCTATTAATAACACGTTCCAAATCCACCTCCCTCGCATACCTTTTATCCACTCCTTAGCCAACTCGGCTCTCGTCCTACCACAACGTGAACATTCTTCCCGGCAGGCAGTGTTCTCTTTCCTCCGGGACCAGTGGCTGAGGACAGAGAGACGTGCAGGGCCAGAGGGCACAAGAGTGGCAGCTCGACCTAACACGAAAACTGGGCGGGAAAAGGTGGAAAAGATTACTCGCAACCTTTTGTTACAAGCTTATTCGCTTTTAAATTCTCTTTCCAAAGTAGTTGCGCAATCAACGTCCTGTCTCAAATCCTCAAGAGATACAAAGTAAAGAGGCGTTCTTCAAAGGTCGTTCTTTCCACGTCTCTGACGACTCTTTCAGAGGAACTGACAGCCGAGATTGCCCTGTGAGGAAGGACCACACCAGGTGGACTGGTTCAGGATACTTCCTGTTCCCTCCATGTCGGCAGCACTTTGAACACTTTGAGCAAGAAACACAAAACACAGACTTCTCTTTTCTTTTCTTTTCTTTTTTTCTTTTCTTTTCTTTTCTTTTTTTTTTTCTTTTAAGGACAGGAATCGAATCTGGATTCCTTAGACAGACGTGCATCTCATATCGTTGCTTCTGACTTGAAAGGACAGTTCAGTATCATGGTAACTTCTCTGATCTTTGTGGGAAGTCCTTCCCCAGACTTGTACAGTTTCCCTACCTGCGTGCGCTGACCAGTGCTAAGCTCCACGTGGAGTGCTTTCTGGAGGTTTCCCTTCTCACGGCTCTCTCCTTTCCGGTACTCTGTCCTGCCAGCTCTAGCTGCCTTGGTCTCCTGGACTATCCGCCCCGTCACTTCAACTCAGGGAGTTCACCAGCCTCCGCCTGGGTTCCTGTTGCATGCACTGGGGCCTGGAAACTCTCTCAGGGCAGTAAGGACTAGGGTGCCGTCCTAGATCTCACCTCATTCCCAGCAAAATCGCTCATTCCTTTTTTTCTGTCAGGGAGTACCATCCTTCTTTGCCTGATGTTTGGTGTCTTGAAAACTGTTTCGTCTATTTTGTCAGGTTTTGCTTCTTTCAAGCAGGAGGGTGTATCTGATCCTTGAGATTTCGTCTTAGCTGGAAACAGGACTTTCTGCCCTTTGGAGGACGAAGGGGGAAAGCTGAGTCCTCTTCGGTGTGTGCTGCGGGTTGCAGGCTCCGGGGGAGCAGAGAGGGGCGGGCTGGTTAGTGCAGCGGCCTGTCTCAGGGCAGTTGGCATTGCCTTTCTGGGAAACGTGGGGCCTCATGTTGCGTGTGGCAAGCAGTGTGCACAGGTATTGCACTGGGCCTCCAGGCTCCAACTGGGCCAACCTGTCTGGAGGGCTCAGGCTACAAGGCCTCAGCGCCGGTCAGATGGTCTCCTCTGGTGTGTGAGTGTGATGTGTGTGTGTGTTGGGGGGCGGTGGGGGGGGGGGGGTGGGCCAGGGCTGTTTGCGGGAGAGGAGGGCTCTTGTGTGAGAGCAGGACTGAGTCCAGGAGTGCTGAGGGGCCGAGGCCGCCAAAACGGGCATTCGGATCTCTGTCCGGCTGGCGGGCTGAAGGTGGGAGTTTTCTGATGAGGGGGTGGGAGCCTTGGAGGGCGTGGGATCCGGGCGCTCTTTCCTTACCGCCGCCCCGCTGTCGCCCGCGGGGCATCGGAACACCTACGTGCTCCGTCAGTGCCTCCCCGTGGGTGAATTCCGGTCGTCCTCTCGGTGGCCTGGTGATGACTGCCACTTAGCACAGCCTCAGAGGCTGAGACTGGATGAATCAGTGGGACCCGCCCAGCACCTGAGTCCACCGGGATGACCCCGCTCCGTCCTTCCTTCCCTTGCTGCCTCTAGTCCCCTTTCTTTCTCTCTCTCTCCCCACACACACGCCCGTCTCTCCTTTCCATTAGGTTACTACTTCTCTGTGGTACCCTTTTCCCAATACTTTATTGAAGTATATTTTTAAATGAAAAGAGTTTATGTGTAGTTTGAGCTGATAAACTTTACCGATGTATCCTACTCCCATGTGACCACCACCCAGCTGGAGACTGAGAACATTCCCATTAGTCCAGAAAATCGCCTTATGCCCCCTTACCAGTCAATATTGCATCCTGCAAGCTAATCGCTGTCTGATGTCTAGCACCAGACAGTTTGCCTGCTCTTGAACTTCATAGAAGTGGAATCATACAGCATATCCTATTGTGAGGCATTTTGGGGGTCCAGCATGATATTTTTGAGAGTGATCTGAGTCCTTACACGTGCAATGTCACCGAACTTTGTTCCTCTTATTGCTGGGAAGTTTATTCTTTCGATTCTATAGACAAACCAAAATGTATCTGCATATACGCGGACACATGACATAGCTCATGATGTTCATAGTGGGAAAAAAGGAGCTCAGCGTGACGGCCTGTCAGCAGAGTGGCGCAGCGGGAGCGTGCTGGGCCCATAACCCAGAGGTCGATGGATCGAAACCATCCTCTGCTAAGCTTCCTTCTTCTAACGCCCAGTTCTTTTCTCCTGGATCGCAGGCACAACATAGCATGAAGAAATCTCGTCAACTTACAGATGCACCTTCTTCTTCGACCACCTCTAGAATCCATTGCCAGCCCCTACCTAATCGTTGTAAACCAGTTAGCGTTTTCCTTTCCCCTCCTTTTCCTTTTCTTTTCTTTTCTTTTCTTTTTTTCTTTTTTCTTTTGCCAGTTGGGAGGGGGGGACGGAGGTGGGGAACAATCCATCCTCCTCACTCATTTCAAAAGAGAGGCGAATCTCTAGCCCTTCTCACTCGAGAATAGTTAAAAAATTTACCGTTCGTTTCCAATGGATCAGTATTATTTCTTCCAGGAAATAAAATACACACTTCACTCCAGTTAGGGTTTTATATTTTCTTTACACTCGAAAGAAAAACATTTTTTCCTGATTTCTGCCCGATGACTATGTCACATTTTTACTTGGGCGCGAGTCTCCTACCCTTTGTCGCCTCTTTTTTCGCTCCTATGCATGATTTATCAAATTTAGATCAAGTTAATGCGAATGTTTTGTGAATTCTTTTTGAAAGCAATACATGTTGCAATTACCATGAAGACACCATTCGCGTGCACTCTACGGGGAAAACAGAAGCAAAGGAGTTAAATGTGAAATGGCAGGAGAAAATGAAATGAATGTGTTAAAATAAAAAGATCTGTGCATCACTATCTAACTGTCAAGCTCAGGGGGGAAAACACACACACACATGGACGTCTTAGGGAAAAAAAATTTTTTCCGTTTTTTGAGGAAAACTTTTTAGTGAAAGTGCTCTTTAATGGGTCCTTACATTATGACAAGGAAGTATAAATTCCTTCAAACAGGAAGCACCCTAAGTAATGAGAATTTTAAAAAATCAAATGGAAAAATAGAAATAAGGTGAAGATGGGGGTAGAGGGACCTGTTCTCTTCCTTTACCTGTTGCTTTGAAGGTGTTCTTATTTGGGCGTCCACTAAACCAACACTCTTCAACTTATTTTGCCTGCTTACCCTCTAAATTGTTCAGAGGAGGGAATAGCCAGGTTCTGACCAAAACTCTGGGTCCTTTGGCTCTGCAACTTGTGCCACCATGTGATGGAAGGGAGGGTTTACGCCTTCAAGACACCTTTCCTATGGGTCCCCAAGAGGTCGAGGCCACATCACTTCCATGTGTGAGATGTGATGAGATAAGCAGTAAATCACGCTCTAAGAGTAGAGAGCAATTGCTCTCAGCCAGCCAAGCAAGAACACTCGAGTATCTGGGAAGGACATGAAATACCTGACCAAAGCGAGCGGGAGGTGGGAGGAACTGAAGCAGGAAACTTGTGCAATGCACAATTGTTTTGTCAAGATACATAAAAGAGCAAATGTCACAGCCCCCACCCCTAGAAAGATCGACGAGAGTGGGACTCGAACCCACGCGTGCAGAGCACAATGGATTAGCAGTCCATCGCCTTAACCACTCGGCCATCTCGTCCCACAGTGGAAAAGCGCTTTCGAATACTTTTTAAAAGTCTTGCTTTGGGAAAACCTTACATTTTCATCTTTCTGTACAGTACCATTCTTCAAAGTGCAGTCATTTTAAGAGAATTTTCACACAGAACCAGTTCTTTCCCCCTTCCTCCTGGGAGCCTTTCACACTTTGATAATCTTTTAACCTGCTCGTGTCTCCAGTCTTAATTGTCATCCTTCCTCAGTACTCGCATTGCCTTCCAGTCAAGGTAAACTTTTTTCTATTCTCCCCAAGCTCCATAATCTTCTCATTCTTCACCGGCGACACTCTAGTCCCCACCTGTGCCCTCACTTCACCTGTCTTCATTCTCTACACGTTCCTCAGATCTCAGTTTGGGCCTTACAGCTCTCCTCCCCGTCTCCCTCCTCTCCCCCTTCCCTTCCGCTTCCCCCCCCTCCCCTCATCCTCCGTCGAAAAGCCCTTCTTACTGAGGTTTTACAGTTTAAAAAATTTCGAGAATGTTTTCTCTCACAAACATATTCTCATTCTATTTCTGCCACAGAATTTTATCCTAATACTATGTATTTTTATGCTCAATTACCCAATCATGTCACTATGCAATAGAAAGTATTTATTTACATTAACTGAAATCTAAATTTCAGTTATTTCCAGTGACTATAAATCTGTGTTTAAGTGTTTTTTTTTTTCTGACTTGAATTACCTTCACATTTAGTAAGAGCATTCAGTAAAAGATACTAATAGCTAATTTTGATAAGGAAGTTGTTATATATGTAAAGTAGAACTGCATTGGTAAGACATCTTCTGGTGAAAAGGCAGGGAATATTTCCTCCCATCAATTCATGCATTTGTGGATGAAAACTTCTTATGGCTGGAATAAGAAGAATTCGTTGAAAATTAGCCAAAAGACGATTACTTTTGAATAAGTGTGTGGCTTACAAAAGGTGCTTTTATGATTATTTAAGGTGCATTATTCAAAGTAGAATCTTCAATACATTTCCACTGTTAATCTAAATTTAACAAACGGTGGCAATAAGTAGGAGTGATAGTGAGCAGGGTTCTAGTAACTACATAAAAATTATTTTTCCAAAATATGGATTTCTATTTGAGAGAGTCAAGGAGAATAATTTTTTTACGAGTCTGAATAAGTGTAAAAATATTAAAGCACTAACTTTCTGTGATATATATGTATGTTCCCTTTCGTTAAAACTGTAGTGTTCGTAGTTGGAAGTAGATGAAGAATTTGTCACTTTCTCCTCTGTGAAATTGTATAAAATACACAAAGGAGACGCAGCCCTGTGTCTTGTTTACAGGTGAGACTTTGGAGACACCTATATTCCCATTTGTTTTTTCTTGTCAACAGGGAATATTTTTACCCCTGAAGTAACGTGCCACAGTAAAATGTTGTATAAAAAGTAATAAAAAGGCATGATTTGCAAGGGAATGTGAAAGTAGAATCCGTTCACATCCATCGAGAGCCAGTGCGCGATCAGGAAGATACATTTTAGGAAAATGTTTCACTGTCTCCTACTGGATCTGGCTATCTCCAGAGTAGCAACGCTGTAGCTGAGCTGCTCTGGGGCACAGTGCTCTCGCTTTTTCCAACTTCCTTAAACACTAGAGCTGAGTTTTCCTGTTCACATTTCTTTTCTCCTCGCCTCTTCCATCCCGGGCTCTCTCCAAAA
Organism: Balaenoptera ricei; assembly: GCF_028023285.1. Taxonomy (NCBI): domain Eukaryota; kingdom Metazoa; phylum Chordata; class Mammalia; order Artiodactyla; family Balaenopteridae; genus Balaenoptera; species Balaenoptera ricei. The sequence continues at coordinate 21,956,448 of NC_082649.1, forward strand.
CTAAACGACCCCAGCAATTCCTAGGACGACCGCTATTTCCGAATAGGCAGAAGAGGATCCGAGCTCTCGGCCAGACCAGGAACCGCAAAGAAAGCCGAGGAGCAGCGCGCCCAGCAAAGTCCTCAGGGAACCCTCGCTAGGAAATGTCGGGGTCCCGTGGAGTAAACTCCGCCGTCACCAGGGACGAAGTCTATAATTCAGTTCATTTGCCCTCTTTTCCAGAACAAGAAAAGTGCCTGGTGCAAACGCCAAAAGCAGCGCGTGCAGCATTCCTGCTTCAGTTCCTCCCACCTCCCGCTCGCTTTGGTCAGGTATTTCATGTCCTTCCCAGATACTCGAGTGTTCTTGCTTGGCTGGCTGAGAGCAATTGCTCTCTACTCTTAGAGCGTGATTTACTGCTTATCTCATCACATCTCACACATGGAAGTGATGTGGCCTCGACCTCTTGGGGACCCATAGGAAAGGTGTCTTGAAGGCGTAAACCCTCCCTTCCATCACATGGTGGCACAAGTTGCAGAGCCAAAGGACCCAGAGTTTTGGTCAGAACCTGGCTATTCCCTCCTCTGAACAATTTAGAGGGTAAGCAGGCAAAATAAGTTGAAGAGTGTTGGTTTAGTGGACGCCCAAATAAGAACACCTTCAAAGCAACAGGTAAAGGAAGAGAACAGGTCCCTCTACCCCCATCTTCACCTTATTTCTATTTTTCCATTTGATTTTTTAAAATTCTCATTACTTAGGGTGCTTCCTGTTTGAAGGAATTTATACTTCCTTGTCATAATGTAAGGACCCATTAAAGAGCACTTTCACTAAAAAGTTTTCCTCAAAAAACGGAAAAAATTTTTTTTCCCTAAGACGTCCATGTGTGTGTGTGTTTTCCCCCCTGAGCTTGACAGTTAGATAGTGATGCACAGATCTTTTTATTTTAACACATTCATTTCATTTTCTCCTGCCATTTCACATTTAACTCCTTTGCTTCTGTTTTCCCCGTAGAGTGCACGCGAATGGTGTCTTCATGGTAATTGCAACATGTATTGCTTTCAAAAAGAATTCACAAAACATTCGCATTAACTTGATCTAAATTTGATAAATCATGCATAGGAGCGAAAAAAGAGGCGACAAAGGGTAGGAGACTCGCGCCCAAGTAAAAATGTGACATAGTCATCGGGCAGAAATCAGGAAAAAATGTTTTTCTTTCGAGTGTAAAGAAAATATAAAACCCTAACTGGAGTGAAGTGTGTATTTTATTTCCTGGAAGAAATAATACTGATCCATTGGAAACGAACGGTAAATTTTTTAACTATTCTCGAGTGAGAAGGGCTAGAGATTCGCCTCTCTTTTGAAATGAGTGAGGAGGATGGATTGTTCCCCACCTCCGTCCCCCCCTCCCAACTGGCAAAAGAAAAAAGAAAAAAAGAAAAGAAAAGAAAAGAAAAGGAAAAGGAGGGGAAAGGAAAACGCTAACTGGTTTACAACGATTAGGTAGGGGCTGGCAATGGATTCTAGAGGTGGTCGAAGAAGAAGGTGCATCTGTAAGTTGACGAGATTTCTTCATGCTATGTTGTGCCTGCGATCCAGGAGAAAAGAACTGGGCGTTAGAAGAAGGAAGCTTAGCAGAGGATGGTTTCGATCCATCGACCTCTGGGTTATGGGCCCAGCACGCTCCCGCTGCGCCACTCTGCTGACAGGCCGTCACGCTGAGCTCCTTTTTTCCCACTATGAACATCATGAGCTATGTCATGTGTCCGCGTATATGCAGATACATTTTGGTTTGTCTATAGAATCGAAAGAATAAACTTCCCAGCAATAAGAGGAACAAAGTTCGGTGACATTGCACGTGTAAGGACTCAGATCACTCTCAAAAATATCATGCTGGACCCCCAAAATGCCTCACAATAGGATATGCTGTATGATTCCACTTCTATGAAGTTCAAGAGCAGGCAAACTGTCTGGTGCTAGACATCAGACAGCGATTAGCTTGCAGGATGCAATATTGACTGGTAAGGGGGCATAAGGCGATTTTCTGGACTAATGGGAATGTTCTCAGTCTCCAGCTGGGTGGTGGTCACATGGGAGTAGGATACATCGGTAAAGTTTATCAGCTCAAACTACACATAAACTCTTTTCATTTAAAAATATACTTCAATAAAGTATTGGGAAAAGGGTACCACAGAGAAGTAGTAACCTAATGGAAAGGAGAGACGGGCGTGTGTGTGGGGAGAGAGAGAGAAAGAAAGGGGACTAGAGGCAGCAAGGGAAGGAAGGACGGAGCGGGGTCATCCCGGTGGACTCAGGTGCTGGGCGGGTCCCACTGATTCATCCAGTCTCAGCCTCTGAGGCTGTGCTAAGTGGCAGTCATCACCAGGCCACCGAGAGGACGACCGGAATTCACCCACGGGGAGGCACTGACGGAGCACGTAGGTGTTCCGATGCCCCGCGGGCGACAGCGGGGCGGCGGTAAGGAAAGAGCGCCCGGATCCCACGCCCTCCAAGGCTCCCACCCCCTCATCAGAAAACTCCCACCTTCAGCCCGCCAGCCGGACAGAGATCCGAATGCCCGTTTTGGCGGCCTCGGCCCCTCAGCACTCCTGGACTCAGTCCTGCTCTCACACAAGAGCCCTCCTCTCCCGCAAACAGCCCTGGCCCACCCCCCCCCCCCACCGCCCCCCAACACACACACACATCACACTCACACACCAGAGGAGACCATCTGACCGGCGCTGAGGCCTTGTAGCCTGAGCCCTCCAGACAGGTTGGCCCAGTTGGAGCCTGGAGGCCCAGTGCAATACCTGTGCACACTGCTTGCCACACGCAACATGAGGCCCCACGTTTCCCAGAAAGGCAATGCCAACTGCCCTGAGACAGGCCGCTGCACTAACCAGCCCGCCCCTCTCTGCTCCCCCGGAGCCTGCAACCCGCAGCACACACCGAAGAGGACTCAGCTTTCCCCCTTCGTCCTCCAAAGGGCAGAAAGTCCTGTTTCCAGCTAAGACGAAATCTCAAGGATCAGATACACCCTCCTGCTTGAAAGAAGCAAAACCTGACAAAATAGACGAAACAGTTTTCAAGACACCAAACATCAGGCAAAGAAGGATGGTACTCCCTGACAGAAAAAAAGGAATGAGCGATTTTGCTGGGAATGAGGTGAGATCTAGGACGGCACCCTAGTCCTTACTGCCCTGAGAGAGTTTCCAGGCCCCAGTGCATGCAACAGGAACCCAGGCGGAGGCTGGTGAACTCCCTGAGTTGAAGTGACGGGGCGGATAGTCCAGGAGACCAAGGCAGCTAGAGCTGGCAGGACAGAGTACCGGAAAGGAGAGAGCCGTGAGAAGGGAAACCTCCAGAAAGCACTCCACGTGGAGCTTAGCACTGGTCAGCGCACGCAGGTAGGGAAACTGTACAAGTCTGGGGAAGGACTTCCCACAAAGATCAGAGAAGTTACCATGATACTGAACTGTCCTTTCAAGTCAGAAGCAACGATATGAGATGCACGTCTGTCTAAGGAATCCAGATTCGATTCCTGTCCTTAAAAGAAAAAAAAAAAGAAAAGAAAAGAAAAGAAAAAAAGAAAAGAAAAGAAAAGAGAAGTCTGTGTTTTGTGTTTCTTGCTCAAAGTGTTCAAAGTGCTGCCGACATGGAGGGAACAGGAAGTATCCTGAACCAGTCCACCTGGTGTGGTCCTTCCTCACAGGGCAATCTCGGCTGTCAGTTCCTCTGAAAGAGTCGTCAGAGACGTGGAAAGAACGACCTTTGAAGAACGCCTCTTTACTTTGTATCTCTTGAGGATTTGAGACAGGACGTTGATTGCGCAACTACTTTGGAAAGAGAATTTAAAAGCGAATAAGCTTGTAACAAAAGGTTGCGAGTAATCTTTTCCACCTTTTCCCGCCCAGTTTTCGTGTTAGGTCGAGCTGCCACTCTTGTGCCCTCTGGCCCTGCACGTCTCTCTGTCCTCAGCCACTGGTCCCGGAGGAAAGAGAACACTGCCTGCCGGGAAGAATGTTCACGTTGTGGTAGGACGAGAGCCGAGTTGGCTAAGGAGTGGATAAAAGGTATGCGAGGGAGGTGGATTTGGAACGTGTTATTAATAGAGAGGACTCTGCACTCCTCGCAGTCGTGTGTAGGTTAAGAAGCAAGAAGTTTCCTCTGAGAAGAGTTAGCAGGTGAGAGTCCCTGCAGCGGGGACCGAAAGAAGTGGCCAGTACGGGGATCGAACCCGCGACCTTGGCGTTATTAGCACCACGCTCTAACCAACTGAGCTAACCGGCCACCGAGGATCGGGGCGTTCTTCTCTTCTTTCGTTCCTCTTGGGCCCTCTCTCCCTCCCCGCCCCCAACCCCCAACCCCTTTAAAAGGTTAAGTTCCAAGTGTAGCTTCTCTCAGGAGAATTTGGTTATTGTTGTTGCTTTCCACCCTTAATAAACAGAATGAGACGCTTTCTCTTGATAGAAAGCCAAAGGGAAAGAAGGCACACTGGTTTTCAGTCGTATTCCTGGACGTGAAAGAGGAAGCCGACGTTTTTGGAGGAAGCTGCGGCCAACGGCCGGGGGAATCCATGGAAGTATGTGCTGTTGTGTAAATGGCTGGCAGTCAGCCCCTGAACTAGGAGTGAGTGCAGGCTCTGTCATACAAGACGGAATATGGTGCCTGAAGGATATTCCGACGGGTCCGATTGTCGATGCTCGCGGAGTCCCCCAGGTTTCCGGGTGAGACTTGGTTGGCGTTCGGGAGCCGTTCGTAACCAGCCGCCTACCTGGTTTCTCGGAAGGTTCCTGAGAGGTTCAGGAGGATGCTTCAAAAAGCAAACTCCGGAGAGGTGAGATGTTTCCGCCCGGTTTCGAACCGGGCACCTTTCGCGTGTGAGGCGAACGTGATAACCACTACACTACGGAAACTGCGCTTCCCTTGCTTGTGCTTATTCTCCCCCACCCCCCCCCCCCCCACCCCCCGCTGGTGTGTCTAAGAGAGAAGAGACTTTCTGGCTAGCCCAGGTTCGGCCACGTTGAATTGCTTCTCTCTTCCAGGAAATGATCGGGGTTACTGCGCTTTTGTATTAAAACCAATAATACTAAAGTCAATGAGTCACACCAGGCAAATACTACCTTTAAGCGAAGAATTCCTTTCCAAAGGCAGGACAGACATTTTAGGCAGCGTCCGGGTACAGTAGATTTCTGAAAATTGCTCGATTTTGTCCTATGTGGGTTATGTGACCTTAGGAAGTTCTGTGATCACCATCTCTTAGGTGCCAGAACATGATCGCAGAAAAGTAACCGGGATTCGGTGCCCTTGAGCTCTGGCAGCTGCCCATTCTGTGCCGGGGCAGTGTTTGACCGACAGAAACCGAGGGACGACGGAGAGGGGGAAATGCCCACTGGTCTGCCAGGCCGTCCTTTCTTGACCCCTCTGACCTCAATTCTGTGCCAATTGAGCACTAATCAACCAGAGTCAGACTAAAATTGCTGTTGTTGATAACATCGTTAATGTAGTAAAATTGCTGTTATAGATATCATCACTAACGTCCAACGTCAGTTTGTTTCTGCAGGGCAAGTTGAGCTAAGAGATCCCCGAGCCGTGGACCACCTGGCCAGAGAATGGTAAACCGGAAACATCCTGACTCCTGAAGCAATGATTCCGAAATGTCAGAAGTCGGTGGTCAATGCCAGCTTCTTTGTTCCCCACCCCCCACCCCCCTTTAAAAACACCCGTATCTCAAAGACGAAGGCGGAGTGGACGTGAGACTTGTCTCGCAGTCCCTTGCTTGGCGCCGTGCAACCCAAGGCTTCCTTTTGGACAAAGGGCTGCTGTCCGAGTTTGGCTTTCTGTGTAGAGGGCACAGCAGATCTTTGGTGGGTTACACATGGAGCAGCTAGGTATCCGAGGACCGTGAAAAGTAAACGTTTGTCTTTGCCCGAAGAGGTACTGCGGGAAATGGTGGTTAAAAGTTTTAAGCGAAAGGGCCTGTTGTGTCGCGGCCGGTTAGCTCAGTTGGTTAGAGCGTGGTGCTAATAACGCCAAGGTCGCGGGTTCGATCCCCGTACTGGCCACGGTCGCTTTTACTCCTTACCACCCAAGGTGGTTACACGTCTCTAGCCGAGACTTAGAAAGCTCAGGTTACTTAAAGAAAAGAAAAAACAATAAATAAATAAATAAATAAAATCAACACGTCACTCACGTTAACCCTTCGTTTTGGAACTGTCGAACCAGCGCTCTTCTGGAAGCCGCGGTGCTGGGAAGCAAGCTGCGGCCTGGAATCTTGAGTGCGTGGTGGTCAGGACCAGCTCCGATATCCGGTCCGCACAAGCCCGGCCTTTCTGGATTTACCATTGCCTCAGTCAAAGCCTCTTGTCTTTCTATTCGGAAGGGGTTGAGGGGTAAACCAGTGAGGCTAATACTGGTGAAGACACTCGTAGATCCACATTGTTTCTTTCTTTCTTCTTGTTCTTCCTCCTCCTCTTCTGTTTTCTTAACGCCTCTTTGATTTGAATCTGTGTATAGGTGTCTCTGTGTGATCCTTTCTCCATATTTGCGGTATGAGATTGAAACCAGAAAACGTTAGACTGTGAGCGTTCCTGTGATCGCCTTTGAAGGGTCCTTCCGCGTTGCGCAAGAGGCGGGATTGATTGCCCTGCGGGGCAACAAGAAGCAAGGTGAGGGAGCTTTTCCCAGCACGTCATTGTGATCCGAGAAAGTTTGAAGAACTGGCCGGCGTGTCGATTGCAAGGCGATTGGGTGTCAAAAGGGCTCCGAGCCAGCCAGGAGTCGAACCTAGACTCTTCTGATCCGTAGTCAGACGCGTTATCCATTGCGCCACTGGCCCCCACGCGAAACAAGCGCTTAAGTATGCCTATTTAATTAAATGAGACCTACGAAGTCGCTGGTTCCGGAATGAGGATAGAAATAACCGCAAAACCTTTGACTCCGACAGATTCATGTAATTTGCGGTGAATGTACAGAATACAACGTTGTTTTCAATTTCTATATTTAAAATCATAAGAATTGTAACCCTTAGAACATTCCATACGTGATAGCAAGCATGTCATTCCCTGAAAGCAAGTTTTCGCCTGCGAGTGCTCTTTGCTAATTTTTGCAATCAATCTGTTGATCTGCCATGCTTCCACCCGCGTCATATATTCTTATGTACTGCTATTGGACCCTGAGGATGTGTGCGCGGATGACTAATGACTGCCCTGTATTCTCTTTAATTAAGTGTTATAAAGTAGTGCACATTTATTTGGTTTGGAAATGCATTCGGCTGTAAGAATCACATCTTTTCCTCTTACTGTTAAAAGAGTAAGCCTCACTAAGAGGGAGAATCATGGGCAAATTCTGTGATGAACCATGCATCGGATAAAAGCATGCAAAAGTCAACGGTAAAGGCAAAAAGAGGCAAGAATTCAGTCATTCAGTAAAGGTACACACATTCCAGAAATCAAATTTGACACAGAATGTGGGAAGTTAGGAACTGATTTAATACCACATACATTTCAAACAGACAGACATGCTCTTTTTAGACAATTTGGTTGTATGTTTATTTTAGTTTTCAAATTGGGCAAAAGAGACGCCTCAAAATGTACAACTGCCTCGAGAGAAGGATCTTGGATGTTGAGAGAGAGACACGGTATGGTAATGTTCTTGACGGCACAAACTTGGAATCCAGAATGCAATGCTTTCTCATCCCAGCTTTGCCATCTTTCACCAAACTGGCTTTTGCCGTGAAAGAGAGGTGTACAGTGCTAACAGAAATGTGAAGATTTACTTAGAAAGTTTTATCTGAAGGAGTAATGGTGGAGGTCAAGTTTCAAGGTTGAGGAGATGTTCACTAGGTATAGAGAAGTATTTGAGGTAGAACGAATAATATGTGCACACACCCCTGGGAAATAAGAGGAACTGCTTGCAAGTAGGACAGTGTGGTTGGGAGAGAGGGGGCAGTGAGGTACGAAATGAAGCTGAAGACATAGGAGTGGCCATGGAGAGGATTTCAGGCCAGAATCTTCAGGGCCACATAATAAAATAGCCATCAGATGTTTAGGTCATAGGCAACTCTTTTAGAAACACTGCTTTCTGTCTGTCATACTTTTGTCCTCTCAAAGTTCACAGAATCTGAGATCTAGTCTGACCTAATCTAAGCAAAAGCCAGCTAAAATCCCCCCAAACATTTGAGAAAACTCCCAGGCATTCAGATCATGTGACTCCCCTTAGTCCACGAGGGACAAGAGCCAGGGTCCCTGTAGAGAGGCAGTACTACTGGCACTGGCGTCCCAGGAAGGGAGGCGTTTAATCTCCATCTTTAAAATAGACATTTTTACTTCTGGTAATGGTAAAAGTTAAATGGTTAAAGCAGATGTAATGGTATGGTTTTTGGTTTTTTTTAATGGTTAAAGCAGATGTAAAAGGTATGTTTAATAGGTCGCAAAACAGGCTGTTCTAGTCAGGGTTAAGTTTTAGTTAAATCATATGTAAGCCATAATGACTTCCCCATATCTTAATATGTGAACATTTCTTCCATAACCATCAAGTAGAAATACTGTATGCGGTACTTCATGTGTTTTTGTAAATAAGAAAATCGGTGTCTAAAACACACACACCACCAGCTCAATATACTATCAGGACATTTCCCCCTGTCCTTTCTCTCTTCTGAGAAATCCCTCACACAGCCCGGCAAATCCAGAGTGCGCTGTTCATGGCCCTGACTCCGGGAAGAGGCGGGCTTCCTGGTGGCAACGCGGGCCATCTCCGCCCGCCGGGCACGCACCTTGAGTTGAGCGGGATGCCGAGCCCCTGAAGCGTCCGAGAGGAGCCCCTGCCGGCCTCGGTACCCTGCCTCCGAGGGCCCCCGCGCCCCATTCCGCGTACGTCTGTCCCACAGACTTGTCTCTAAACACACACGCCGGTAAACCCACCGTCACCCCTTTCCGAGCCCGGCCGGGACTGTTCTGTGCCTACAAGGCAACTGCCTTTTGAACCCACGCAAGCGACAGGTCTCTGCGCCCAAAGGACAACTCGTGGCAGCGAGCGGCCACCCCTCGCAGGCAAGCCTGGGTGGCTCAGGCCAGTCGGCCTACGGATCCCGGCGCGCAGCCTGGGCTTCCGGAGAAGGGGCGGCTTGGCCTTGACCGCGTTGTGGAAGCACCTGAGCAGAGAGACCCGGATCAAGGCGGGCTGCAGACCGAGTCCCTGAGGGTACTGACGGGGGTACGAACGCGGACCCCGGGAACTAGGAGAAAAAGGAAAGGACAGTGAGGTTAAGCAACGGCCTCTGCCGGACACGAAATCCCCGTGCAGTTTCTGGGGACGGGAAACGTTTCTGATTCATTTCCTCCGCCCTCTCCTCCATTCCTTTCCACCTTCTCCACACACAAATTTTATACTGAAGGTTTCTGAAAATGTTTCTGGCAAGGAAAAAAGAAAATGCCAGAGATGGAAGACATCTGGAAACATCACCTTTTGTTTTTCGTTTGTTTGTTTTACATCCTTGTTTGTCTGATGGCATTCATTCACTTATTCAATTCTAATTGCGGTAAGCACACCTCAGCTGCTTCCTGGCCATTTGCTTGCATTTCAAATCATTTGCCTATACGGTGAAAGTGAAAACAGTAAGGTCTGTTGAAGAAAATTTAGCAAAATACTCCACGCCTTTGAGATGAGCAACTATATGTTAGACAGGACATAATAAGGACTAAGCATACAAGAAAGATTGCTACACTGTATCCCCCCCAAAACTGAACACGTTTTTCCTCAAAAGTCCATTAGGAGAGAAAAACACTAGGCACAGACTGGAAGGACATACTCATAATTCACACACTGTAAAAGGTGTTGGAGTCTGAGGAACCTACAGATACGTGAAAATACAGTAAGTACTTTAACAAGATGTAGGTCTGAGCACTGCTGCTGTGAGGATAGGTTGGAAGCCCTTTGTTTTGAGGTCGGGCACCTTAGAGAGGGCAGCAAGGTAGTACGGAAGTAGTTGCACTTGTGGGTAAAGTGTCAAAAGCCTAGGCAGAGAGCTGTTTCCGCCCGGTTTCGAACCGGGGACCTTTCGCGTGTAAGGCGAACGTGCTGACCACTACACCACGGAAACGTCGCACGCACATCGCGTTTTACAAGTCCAATAAAACGGCATTTGTTTGGTGCTCCCCAAGTCTAATAATTTTGAGTATTTCTCTTTTAGTATATTTTCACTCACTCACCTTGCTTTCCCTCCTTTTGAAAAACGTGCTAAAACAAGAATATAGGAACTCTACGACTCCTAACCAAACGTAACTCAAAAGCAGAGTCCAAATTCCTTCCCCAACATCAGGCAGGGTAACCTCAGGCTCCTAGGGCATGTGATTACAAGGAACTACCCGATAGTACCCTGTGACTTTCATTTCCATCTCTCTTGCTCATCGTAGGACCCAGGACATAACACACAGAGCCCTGAAGACCCCCAAACTACCGAGAGGGCATGCTTGTCTGGAGGAGACTGCTGAGCGGGGCGGGGTGGGCTGTGCCCCAGGAGGGAGTGACGAAAGGAGTAGTGTTTGGGAATTCATGGGACCGGACTTTGTGCCGAGTAGGTTGAGGTGGGAGTCGTCAGTCAACTTCTTATCCAGTGTCACTCACACTGCCCTGGAACGCCTGTGCTTCGAGCCATGTCAATCTGTGCAACAGCTGACGTACTAGCCTATACTTTATTTTTCTCCTCACTTCACCTGCCCTTCGTCACTGTATTTGTCCACTTCCCAGCTTTTACCTCAAGGATCAGGAAGGTGCTCGGCAGCAAAACCATGGTCTTTCCTCGAATTCTCTGTGAGAAATTCGTGATAGGACAGCTCTGCATCAGCACGTCTGACAAAGAGCAAAGCTGAAAACTCCTGCTCTCAGCAACTCACACTTGGATTGGTCACAAGGCTGCAGGAAACAGAGAAGAGAGACAGTATTTCCCAGCTAGCAAGATTGGAGTCCGTTTTTTCCCTGATATCGAGTTGGCAGCATAAATGATGATTTATTATTTTCCAATAATTTGATTAGAAGTTTATTGTTAAGCAAGTAATGAGTAGCCCCCAACGTGGCCAATCCTGACCCTACCAGATGTCCTGAAAAAGTATGCAAGCCTGAGGTAGCAAAGGGCACATGCACTGAGTATTATAATAAGTTTGCATGAAATCAGTTAATTACTTTTAAAATTGCCAAATGAAACCACAGAGATAAATGGTCGTTCATTTTCCGGTACAGATGAACTTACTTGCAAGGCAGAAATAGAGACAAAGATGTAGGCAGCAAAGTTATGGATACCAAGGTGGGAAGGGGGAGTGAGATGAATTGGGAGATTGGGATTGACATATATACACGACTATGTATAAAAGACATAACTAATGAGAACCTACCATATAGCACAGGGAACTCTGCTCAATGCTTGTGGTGACCTAAGTGGGAAGGAAATCTGAAAAAGAGGGGATATATGTGTACGTATAACTGATTCACTTTGCTGTACAGCGGAAACAGACACAACATTGTAAAGCAACTACACTCCAGTAAAAATAAACTAAAAACAAAAAAAGAGGAAACGGTTATAACACTACTTGGTTTACACTACTCTAATTTATATTAGAATTTTTTTCTTGTTCTTTTATTTGTTTTGGATTAGATTTGACTAAAGGCAAATGGGTGAAAACAACTCCAGATTAAGTAATGGGTGTGGAAAATAGCTGTAAACATATGAAAGTGCAGAAATTGAAAGCACACCCATTGAAACTAGATCACCAATTCAGTAGCCTTGCCTCACACTGTATGGTCCACGTAACAGTAATGTAGATGTCACTCATCTGGGAGACTGTAGAAATGGTGACTTTCAGGCCCTGTTGCAGATGTAGTAATCTAAAATCCTCACTGTAATGGACCATACCAGGTCATTCATGCGCTCACAAAATTTTGAGAAGCATGGCTCTAAGGCGCTGTTCAATGTGCCAAAAGGTTATCGGGCGCAAAACTGGGGGGATCTGAGGGGAGAGGTTGACCATTCAATGAATCAATCAAGAAAAACGAACGTCTCCGTTGTGTTAAAAGTTCTAGGAGGCAAAAATAATTGAAGAGGTCACACAAAACCGAACTGGCAATGTCTGACACCTGATCTAAAAGGTAAAGGAAAGACCAAGAAGCAATCACTCTAGGCAATTCTAATCTTCATCTCATGATTTCAGGGCAAGTATTCTGGGTTTTTAGCACCTTTCAACGCTCTTGGGAGAGTTGTTGATATTATATTTATTTTGTAAGCAAGGGGACTAATGCTGTCCTCTCTCCTCCCTAGGACTTCAACGCATATCAACTCCAGTTAATTCCAATTTGTACTTGTCATATTTAAAACATTGCCTCCTAAGGCCCCGCTGGGATTCGAACCCAGGATCTCCTGTTTACTAGACAGGCGCTTTCACCAACTAAGCCACAGAGCCAATTACGACACAGTGCTGATTCTGATAGTATTTGAAGTAGATGTCACTTTCCTGTTTCACCAATGCATTTCTCAAGAATTTTTGACGAATGCTAGAGTCTCGGGACTATTTCTCAGAATTTCTATCAAGTTCTTTTACTTTCTCTCGCCTGAAATATGCACAGAAGTTTACATGCTGTGCCAAGACACGAAAAACTTTCTGAGCCTCTGGACCCTTGAAATAGGTAGCCAAACCACTTCACTTCTAGGAGCTTCTTCAACTTCGTTATAGGAGATACTTCTCAGTTTCAAATCTGCAATTGGGAAATGATGGTGCTTATCGGTCTTGAAACATAACATGAACTGGAGCACTTCGAAGGACTTCACCACACCTTTTGCTACTCTTACTGTGAAAAAGCAATATCTTACAAAAGAGAACTGTGCTTTCCAATATTGATATTGGAGCTATGTGGCAGGTAAAGGCATGCAAAAGGAAAAAAGAAGGTAAGAATTCAGCAAATGTATACACGTTAAGAACGATGTTTGACACAGAGATATAGACAATATAAAACTTAGGTAGATATGTCTTACTTAAAAATGTCATAAAGTTCTTAACTGGTCCTAGTTCCTGAAATAAACAATCAATGCATAAATATCAGAGAGTTATCCTCTCCTTTGAGAATGAGAGGCAGTATGGAATGATGCTTGAGAGCACAGACTGTGATGCCAGGCTCCATTGGTTCTTTGTTCCAAACCTGTCATTGTATTTGTGACCTTGAGAAAATAATGTAAAATCTCTATTTCTTGTTTTCATTTACTCAAATTCTTTGGAGAGTGCTGGCAGATAGTGTAGGTTATGACTAGCCTCAATCTATAAGACTTCTACAAGCGTGTTCTATCTAGGCCAGGTACACAACATTGCTTCCTGAGCTGATAGAGAATAGTGTAAGGAAACTGCCTGTATCTCTTGCAATAGCAGGCAATTTGTTTCCTTTTGTTGTTTATTTCAACAGCTATAGCTGCCTTCTGTAAAGGTAGGTCACATTTTCCACTCATTTCTATTTGAAGAACTCCTTTGTTGTAGTCAAATCTGTATGATTTAAAATTTTCTGCCCAGTGCAATACACCTCTCCTATTGTATTTTAAGTGTCAGGTATTATGTGTATTAATGGGAAGACTAAGTTAAATTAGGAACCACCTGCATTTATGCATATCAGAGATGCCTAAAACTTACACACACACACACACACACACACACACACACACACACACACACACAAATCCACCCAGCATTAAACTAATCTATGAAGTCTTTAAGAACAAAAAAGAAGGCGTGATGAATATTACCTGGGAGAAGTCTGAGCTCTGTGAAGAACCCACCAAAGAACATTGAACTGGCCGCTGTTCTTTCTGAAAAACTTGGATTTTATAATGGGACCATGGTGTGATAGATAAACCCAGTTTTGTGGGGCAGGATGTAACAAAGAGAAGTGGTTCAGATGTTTATTGGCCCAAATGGAAATAGTTTAGGGCCAAGATAGGAAAGAAAACACTTTGGGTGTGATTTGAAACTTTGTGAGAGAAACCCACCAAACTTCAAGTTCAACAGAAACCAGATGGCTCCATTTCAGATGTCTTTTACAGGCTAAAGACAAATCTCGTTGGTCTGGTTTGCATTTCAGTGTGCGAATGGGACTCTAGGAGAGTATTTGGCAGGACAAGTATACATCATCTAGCACAGATAACCATATAAATATCTCTGCCATGTCCCTCACCAAAATAAGACAACAATATCACATTCCTTCAGCTTTGAACAACTACTTATCATGGACCTACTGTCAACCAGGCGTTTGCCTCAACACTGATTTCAGTGGTGGCAAAGAGATATGTTCCTTATTGTAATTTTTAAAATTAAATTTTTATTTTGGAATCATTTTAGAAAAGTTGCAAAGACAATACAGAGAATTGCCTTATACCCATTACCTAGTTTCCCTTAATATTAGCTCCTTCCATTACCATGGTACCTTTGTTAAAACTAAGAAACCAACGTGGGTACTTTACTAATAACTAAACTCCTGACTTTGTCTATATCACATCAGTTTTCACACTGATGTCCCTTTTGTTTCCAGGATCCTACATTGTATTCAGCCTCCTCTAGTCTGTGACAGTTTCTCAGTGTTGATGAAGTATTTCTGTAGTATACTTGACTGTTTTCCAATCTGGGTTTGTCTGATATTTTTTACGTGATTGGTTTGGGGTTATAAGTTTTTGTGGGAGACCACAGAGATAAAGTACTGGTCCCATCGCACCATAGCAGATGTTACATGATAGGAGCATAGCTTACCATTGGTGATGCCAACCCTGATCATTTTGAAGGTAGTGTTTGCCATTTTTCTCCCTTGTGAAGTTCCTATTTTTTTTCCTACTTCCTACTCTACTATTTAGAAGTTAGTCACTAAGTGTGGCCCCTATACCGGAAGGGAGGGGATTAAGCTTCATCTCCTGGGGTGGGGGTGGGGGGGGGTGTGTGTGGGGGGGGAGTATTTACTTATATTAGTTGGAATTCTTCTGTAAGGAAAATGTTTCCCTTCTCCTGTATTCATTGATTGATTTATATCAGTATGGACTCGTGAATATGTATTTTATACTTTGGATGATAATCCAAAACCACACTATCTGTTGTTCAAACTGTTCCAGCTTTGGTCATTGGGAGCGCTTTCCCTGTTATAAAGAGACAATTGGCAAAGCTCTTTCTTTCCTACTGTGTTGATATTAATAAATTTTTTTTTCACACATCATATAAAAAAATCGTGTTTCATCTTTCGCTGAACTAGTTAAGACCCAAGTGTGGAAGTGTAGAAAGTGTGGATGGTTTCCCAGTTTATTTTTGGACGAAAATAATCCAATAGGGTCAGTTTCTTTGCAAGAATCAGTTACCCAGAGGAGAAATAATATGCCCAAAGCAGCTCTATTTCCCTTGCTGGTCACTCACTACTATCCTTTCGCCCTGTAGATGGGATTCAAACGAGGACTTCAACCTTGAGGGAAATCAAAGATGTACGTCTAAATCTTTTTAAGTTCTCCGCGCGAGGTTTGTCTCTCACCCTGACGTTAATTGTGACATCGCAGTGGACCTGAGACTGGAAGAACTCTCATCTGTGTTGAAATCTAAGAGGAAAGCCTCGTGGCACAAATTGCCCGGTACGGGGACCGAACCCACGACCTTGGCGTTATTAGCAGCAGGCTCTAACCAACTGAGCTAACCGCTAGTACGCTCCTCTGTAAGCAATTAAATGAAAAGGAAACAAAATGGTTTCTTCAAATTCTCGGGGCGGGGTGCCGGGGGGGCTGGGGGGCCGGAGGGGTGGGGCGAGGGGAGGCGGGGAGGGAGGAGAAGGAGAGGGAACACAAAGAACCGAAACAACCGAAAAGTAACGTTAATTTTTTAAATCTCCACATTCTTCCTATTTCACTCTCCCCCATCTCGGAGTTAGGAAAAAGAAAAAGAGAAAAAAAAAAACATTTGGCCTGATTGAACTCTGCTTCTTGGAGGCCTCCCTCTAACTGACGACTCTGAGCCCCCCCCTAAAGATCAGATTCAAAGTCCCCGAGTGAGGCTTCCTTCCTCCTACCTATTTAAAATAATTTATAAAAATAAATTATTTTTAAAATAATTTTATTTCATACTATCAGAGTCCTTAATCCATCTGGAATTCATTTCTGTTAATTGTATGAGATGAGGCAATTTTCTTTTCTTTGAAGAGTTTAGCTACTTGTACCAACTGCACTTGAAAAGTTCATTAGCTTCCTGCCGTTCTAAAACGACGAATTTAGCCCTGTTTCTCATATTCTATACCCTCCCCGTAAGGGATCTCACCTTTTCCGAAGGTTTCGATATTATTCTAAGGTACATTGACAATGCTCCAATCTTCCCCTAGCCCTCACCAGACACTCCATACATTCATTTGCTCTAACCAAAAACCTTTGCTTTATCCCGGATTCCTCTCTTCATCTCACACCTCACAACCCCTTTAAGAGCAAATCGATTAAATATATATATAAATCTGACCACTTCTCACCACTTGCATTGTAAGCGTCCTCGGCTGGGCCACCATTGAATCCCACCTGGATTCCTGCAGAACCCTCCTCCCAGTCTCCCCGCTTTCACTCCTCTACCGTCCCATCTCAGCCAGCAGCCAGAACAATCCTAAAAATGAGTCAAGTCATGTCATCTATTTGTCCCAAAGCCTCTACTTGTTCCACATCTCACTCTTGGGGACTTCCACCAGGTTTTCTCTTTGCCTGGAATCCTCTTCCCTCATACTCTGGCATGGCTAAGTCTGTCAGTGAATTCAAGTCTTTGCTCAGATGTCAACCTCTCATAAGAGCTCAGATGAAACTGTAGCGCCATCTTAATCCACCTACCCTGCTCTATATTTTTGCCATGCCGGTTACAATCTCTTTCACATGGTAGTTATTTCCTATTATGTTTATTGTTTATTTTTTAATCACACCCCCTACTAGAACATAAACTCCACAAGAACAGGAATTTTATCTGTCACTGAGAACATCCCAAATATTAGAAGAGTGCCTAGTAACCAGCATCAGACGCCCAGTATTTTTTGAGTGAATGAATGATTGAATGTGACAAATATTTCCTTCATATTCCTTGGTCATTTCACACTCAGTCTATACAAAATTCCATGTATTCTGCCAAAATTACATTTTCCATCCTCCAAGTCAGATGGCTAAGGGTCGGTCTTCTCCAACTCCCCCTTACCCTTATTCTGCCCATCTCCTCTGCCCACACGGTGCAATCTGTCACCAAGTCCTGCTTCTTAATCCCTCCTCTCTCTACTGCCTCCCCACGCCCACTCTTAACTACCTGGTTAACAATCCCTGTTAACCAGGTAATTAATTACCTAGTTGGAATGTATTGTATCTTTCATCTTTGTTGGTGTCTCCGCAGTCTCCCACACATTTCCAAGCCTCCAGCCTGTCCCCATTTGACTCCTCCCTCACATGACAGCCAGAGCAATCTAAACCCAAGCTTGTCTCTTTCCTACTTAAAATCTTTCCATGACTCTCCGTTGCATTTGGAATCCTGTGCACACTGCACGATATGGTTTATAAGCGTATCCATAATCTGCCCCTTCTTCTCCCAAACCATGTCTGACTCCTTGAAAGTTATCCAGATAGATGCGTTCTGTCTTCCAGACCCTCCTTTGCACGTGTTTTGTCTTTGGCCTGAAATACCCTTCTCCAGTTGCTAGAACTGGAGAACACACACCGTAAAACAGAATTCAAGTTTCAAGACTTAGATAAGAAAGGACCTTCTGCCCTGCTTCCATTCCCTTAGTACCTGTCGCTTGTTATGGAATCACTGGCTTACTTACCAGTCTCCCCACTAAATTGTAATCTCCAAAGCAGAAGTTTTCCTTCACCTCTGAATGTCTGGTGCCAAGCACGATACAAGGTATATAGACATCACCGTATAAATGTTAAATTATCATGTAAAGAGCTGTAGAAATTGTCTAATACTTGTCCTCTTGCCCCCCTCTGTAAGATGGCAATCTTGGGTTGTGGGATGCCTTTCAAAGTAGAAACAGCGTGGATATTTAGAGTCGTATATACCTGGGTTAGAGGTCTGACTTTGGTGATTTGCTGTAGTGAGGGAGAAGCGAACACAGACTTTGGAGCCAATAGGGTTGAAATCCCAAATCTGACCTTTTCTAACTGGTTGACCTTGGGCAAGTTTCTTAATATCTTTCTGCCTCTGAATAGATATGAGTTTTATAGCAATTCCTGTATCATAAACTCATTTCAACAATTTATTTTTATTTTATCAACCAACTTAAGATTGCTTATTTTTCCAATGAGGTCTCTTCCAATGTATCCATAAAACAGGAGACAGATGTATTCAGGGAGTCATTCTTGCCTTTTCTTTTTTTCCATCAGGATGACATGTGCTAAGGAATATATCGTAGCTACTCAAAGACCTCCCATTGGTTACAGTACAGAGGTCAGCTTAGGTATCTGCTCTTCCTCCCTTTCTCCCTTTGTTCTCAGGCCCAAGAGTTTTCCTGCCCTACCCACCCTCTCTGGGAGAGATGTGAGGTAGAGGGTGATTTTATAAGGTACACATTAAAAGAAAAGTAGAAGCTTTGGTTCCTTAATTGAGCATTTCTCACTCGTAATTATGGAGGAATTATGACCTATGGTGTAAGGAAAAGAAGCAAGGTTGCACCACTCTCTTTTTTCCCCCCCTGGCCCTCCCACGGATGCTCTCATGGGTAGGCCATTGATCCTCAAGGAAAAGTTGGCTTCAAGGTCAAATTGCATTAAAAGCTTCTCCAAAATAAATAAATTAAATTAAAAAAAATCTTCCCCAAGAACCAACTGAGGAGCAAAATGGCAAGAAATGAGGAATTGGCCTCCCTAGGGGACCAGATAAAGGAACCACTTCTTTGAGCCAAATAAAAGCAGGCTAAGATTTAGAGAGAAGCTATTCCTCCTCCCGAAGATGCAAGAGAATATGGGTTGTACTTTTTGCCTCCCTGGCACGTCTGTTCCCAGAGAAAAAAGCAGGAGGCAGTGTCCTGACTGAGCTCACCCTTGACACAGAAAGGAGTGGGTAGGGAGGGGAAGGCAAGTCTCCGTTCAATTCCAAAGCTATGGTTCCACTCATTTTCATTCTGCTATCACCACTAGATACTTTAGTCCTTCATTTTCCTCTAGAATGTAGGTTAGGACCACAAGGTGAATGTGTAAAGCTCTCACCTTAGATCTGGGGTATTTTTGCTGTAGAAAATTAGAAGTGACTGAGGCACTTCACTATGCTGAGGTCCAAATCAGAGTACGAATGGCAAGGAACACAAGTTATTTCTTGTGGGCATGAGGCCTTCGGGAATGCCCTTGCTCCCTATTCTTTGGGGATTTTGATTTTGCACCAATGGAAAATGAAGGGGCTGACAGTCTGAAAGATCTTCTCCCAACAGAGCCCTGGGGCGGTGGAGCGGGCATCCCAAAGCCAAGGCTGCTGCCTGCCTTAACTGATCCAGTGACCGGGGTGCTCTGAGCAAAGGGGGTCATGGAGGGGTCCCCAAACATAGTTTTTCTTGCAGAAATGCTGGCCTTCCCCAAGGCAAAATGTGTGCCCTGGCTGGTCCGGCTCTGGTTGTTTGGGCCGCAGCCTGTTCCCAAGGGTGTGATGCTGCTAGTGGTCCCACTTGGCTCTGCTCCAGTGCTGAATGCTCCAGGGTTGGAGCTCATGTCTGGGGCAGTGACGCCCATCCCAGTCTCCTCACAGTCTATAGGGGTCACTAATCCCCCAAAGTCAAAAGGTCGTGGGGCTGTACTGCCAAACACTGAGCCACAAGCCCCACTCCGGTGGGTTGGGGTGACAACTCCCAAACCGTTCGTATTAGCTTGACTGGAGTGCTGCCAAAGGCCGGCCAGAAGCTGGCAGGGATGTGAAAGGTGGAGGCTGATGGTGCCAAACCCCCAAAGGCTGACTGCGTGGCACCGCTGAAGGATGGCTGGGCTGGAGTCGGTGTTGGGATTCAGGAGGCCACTGGTGAGCTTCCAAAAATGAAAGAGCTACTGAAGCTTGGGCCAAGGGCTGGTTGGGGGACTTCTTGCTTCTGCACATATGCAGCCCCAAACGCAGGTTGGGGAGTGGCTCCCAGGGATAGTGGGAAAGGTGGCCTTGAGCTTGACTCCAAGGGAATTGTGAATGCTGCGGTCGAACTGGAGATCCTGGATGACAATGCAGGCTGGTTGGTGGTTACTAGGGCTGAAGTTGCCAGAGGGCTACCCACAGCGCTACAATGGGCAGTGCTCCTGGTAGGGGATATCTGGACAGCACTGGGAAGAACCTGGCTAAAGATGGTGACTGTGTGCACAGTAGGAACGGTTGGACGCTGGCATAGTGGGAAAGTGAAGCCTGCAGCTGGGGAGAAGCTGGCCCTGAAGGCACAGGCAGCCCCGAGAGGGAAAGGGGGGCAAGTGGAAGGGATGGAGCAAGTGTTGCCCATGGTACTGGTAACATTCACTACACCAAAATCCAAAGGTGGCTTAAAAGAGCCTTTGCATGTGCTGGCTGGGGTGGTGGACACGACTACAGAGGTAGCCTTGACCAGGCCATGGAAGAGACGGGTAGAAGCAGGAGTAGGTGGAGGAGAGGTCTGCTTGAAAGAGAAAGGAGCTCTCACGGGCATAGTTTTAAGTGGTCTTAGGCTGCCAAAGATAGCCTTGAAGGTGGGAGTTGAGATACCCGGAGGTGTAAGATGCTGTAAGATGCTGCAGCTGTGCTTGAAATTCTGGAATATGAGGAGCCTCCTATCTCACTATTGGCTGGGAGCCCCATAATGGGTTTTGACAAGCGGTCAGCAGAAGTTGCAACAGGAGGTGCAGATGCAGGAAGATGGGGACCTGGGCTGCTCATCAATCCAAACAAAGTGCTTTGCATAGTGGGTGCTGCAGGGATAATGGCAGGTGAGTCTCGGGGTATGGCAGCCTGAGAGGTTGAAGGTGGCCACGTGGTGTCAGTGACTGGTGATGTGGGAAAACAAGGGTCAGAAGGATGAAAGTAGTTGTGGGTTTTGAGTCTGAAGAGGTGCCTGAAAGGGGCTCTGACTGTGAGCACCCACGTGGGGCCAGCAGGCTCGCTGTCTTCAGAGGCGAGTGGGCCACACTGATTGCCTCTCCGGTAGGTTGTGGGAAGGCCAGTGGACTTGGAGACTTCTGCATTTTATGTAAGCTTTCCAGCGGAGGAGCAGCGCCCTGGGACAGGGAAGGCTGAAGAGCAGACCAAGTGTCAGGGACAGAGTCTGTGGTGACCTCAGTCGTATCCTCGCTGGCTTTGTTGCTCCGTTGGAGTCCAGCTTTCTTCCCTAAGGCCAGGTCTTCAGGAACTGCATAACCAAGCTGAGGAGGTGGAGTCAGGGACAGCAGGCTGCCAGGGCTTGATAGAAGCAGGGGAATCTGATTTTGCTACCCAGAGCTGCCAGATGTTTCTCGGGACTCATCTGATACCGGTGGGACTGGAGAGTGAGACGGATGGCCATGTTCTTTCCTTGTTATTGGCCACTCTGGTATCTGGAGTGATGTACTGGGAATACTTCTCTTCCAAGGCTCAGAGAAATCTCTAGAAGAGCTGTAAGAGCTTGTAATAGCATTTCTTTGGGAGCTAAGGGGGCCACCTGTGTGTGTGCCGGCCAAGGAGTCCATGGAGGAGCAGCTGGGCCTGTTATTCAAGCTGTGATCCGAGCCCCAGCAGTCGAGGCTTCTCTGCAGAGGCCCAGGCCTGGGCACAAAAGAAGCGAGGACTCCATTTTTCGTCAGAGGCTTAAACGCAGATGGTCTGGTCTCTGGAATCCTTCTCCTACTGTCCAAGCTCTCATGGAACAGTCGTTCTTCCCACCTCACTTTCCCCTTCTTGCGCTCTCTGAGGGCCCTCAGCACTGTCTCCTTCGCACATGGGTCTGGGGGCTTCTCAGAAGGTGAGAACCCTGCAGAGTTCGTTTCCTCTGCTGGGGCAGTGGAGGGGGGCGCTGTCCGCTCACGAGGAGCGAGCCTGATGGTCACCGGGCTCCAGATTGCCCTGGGGTGCCGAAGAGACCAGATACTCCGCTTGAAGTAACTTTCCCACCCGTCTGAGGGAAGAGGCCCCATGATGGAGCTCCGGGACCTGTTCATGGGAAAGCGCCTCCAAGCCTCGTTGACCACCCACGCGTTGGGACTGGTAGGATCCCCGTTCGGCGGCCTCCTCGCAGGTCTGTGCCGAGGGGCAGGGTGGGCACGATGGACGTGCTGAACCCGGGGGACCTGATGAAGGGGCTGAGCTGGCCGGCCGTTCAAGGGCCTCTCCGACAAGTCTGTGCGCCCCTCTGCTGGGGATGACGGCGAGAGTCCCAGCTTGCCCACGTAAGTGCCCATGTGGAGCAGTGAGGCGGAGTCGGTGACTCTGACTTCGGGTTTGGGCTCCCGAGGTTTCTGACGCCTGCTGACTCAGCCGCAGTCGAAGTGTTCCGGTGACGGTTGGGATCCCTGCGCGAGGAGAGTGAAAGGGTCTCGGGGCGCTCCTCACCCTCCAGGCCCTGCATCCGAAAGTGAGCGGCCGGTGGAAACAGAGGACACGCGGGACCGCGGCAGCCCCCGTAGCCTGCTCTGCTAGTTTGAGGCCTAAGCTGGCCGCTCTGGCCTCTTTTCTCTCCTCTCCGGGTTGCAGCGCGCGGCACGAGGAGAGGGATTGGAGAGGAAGCGCGCGGCCGGAGTCCCAGAGCTAGAGTCGAGCAGGCGCCGGGTCTCCAGACTCCGGCTCCCGGCCCCGGCACCGCTCCGTCCGTCCGCCCGCCCGCCCGTCCCCCGGAGTCGGAGTAGGGAGGGCAGTCCGAGGCCCTCAGCGTGAGTCGGTGGAGGTTGGGGGCGGGGGGCGGGGCGCTGGCGGGAGCGCGGGACCGGAGACCCGGGCGCGTGGACCTGGGCAGCCCAGACGGCGTTCGTGGCGCCAGCAGCGGGGAATAACGGAGGCCGGGTTTGCTGCTTGGGGATTCCCGCCCTTCTTCCTTTCCTTTGCCCTTTCCTTTCTGCAGCCAGTAGGTGCCAGTCATTTGCCTCCGGGATGACAAGCTCCGGACGCAGCCACCATCCAGGGTCGCCTCCCCGAGGCTGACTGTGTGTCGCCCTCCGATTGTTCGCACTTTGAGTATGCAGGTACGGTGGCACCGTGGCGGGGTCTCGAGGCTCCGGAGGGGGCCAAAGGGATTTCTTGTCTGCCGACCGAGAACCTGAGCGCCTCCGCAGGCACCCGGCTTTGTCCCTCGCTCAGCAACCCCCCCGCCCCCCCGCCCCGGCCACCCTCTCCAATGGCGATCCTCAGCTAGCCCAGTGGGGTCGGAGCGCCAGGAGGGGAGCAAAGAAGTGGGAGATTTAATCTGCGGCTGAATATTCAGGCTAAGCCAGAGTGAACTAGGGCACTAACATTCTGAGAAATTCAAAAACGAATAACGTTTTAAGATTTCTAATACCATTCCTTCCAATAACGATAAAAATGGCACGGATTGAATACGATTCTTTCAAGAAAGGTCATTTTAAGGTTGTTAAGTTAAGGAACTCGGAGAACGAGTTCCATTCAAAACCCACACTGTCCAAAAATGGGTCCAGACATCTCCCACTTCATCGATCTCTTTCTCCTTGAATTTGTATTTCCACAGAATTTTACGCCAATATAATGTATGTTTACGCTTAAAGTCTTTATTCGATCGTTCTACTATACTAGTCTGCACCAAATAGAGGTACAGACACTGAAATCTGAAATTTTGATATGTGACGGAACCACAAATCTGTTATAATTAATTCTTTTGGTTTCATTTATATTTGCATTTACTAATAGAATGCAATCAATCAGAACATCGTAATTAGATAATAAATTTGAAAGGCCCTTTACTGGAAGTTGTAACAGAAGTAAATATGGAATGCATCACCTCTTTCTCCAAGAGGTCGCATACAATATATTGATATAAGACCACCTCCACTGAAGGAATATTTCCATTGCTCCTCTACTGGACACCAGGGATGGAAGGAATTTTACAATTCGGGGCAGTGTGTCCCTTCAGATAGGTAGAAGAGTTTTGGAACTGCCTAGTGAGAGAATGGTGGGATTTCAAAGTAAGGTGGGAAGCAAGAAGCCAAACTAGCGGATTCTCAAACTCGTGGATGTCAACTGGTTGAACATGGAAGAGGTAGAAATTGATTCGGTTTTTGTGCGTGCTTGTAGCCTAGTTGGAGTAAAGTTGAGCAAGGGACGGAAAAGCTCTGTAGCAGAGGATGGTTTCGATCCATCGACCTCTGGGTTATGGGCCCAGCACGCTTCCGCTGCGCCACTCTGCTTCACCTTGGAAGAGTGCCACTGTTCTTCCCTTCGATGATTATGTCACCGTTTCTGCGCTGAACATTTTTTTCGATTTCCTTTCTTTCTGATGGTTTTCGTCGCCCCTCTCTCTCGAGGCACGTAAGAGATCAGCTCTTCCGCAACCAGATGACCTCGGGTCATCACCTTCGGGTCTGCAATTTTCCAGCCTGCCCAAGAGTGCCCAAGCTCGTCATTGAACCCCCTCGCCAGCACCCCTCCCCACTCCCTGGAGCCGCTAGCCTCTCGGAGCGGAGGAAGAGCCCGCGGAGCAAAACTCTGGGTGGACCCTTCTCGGGGAGAAGAGCGGAAGTCGTGGAGCCAACTCTGCTGCCGCCGGAAAGGAAACGTGTTAACCATCTCCTCTGTTACCTGTCGAAAAATCTTAGATAACACTTTGAGTAAAAGAGAGGCATTTTGTTTGCTGGCAAGGGCGCAAGATTTTCAGGACGGTGTGCCTGAAATAGAGTTAACCCAATTTGTTTCTCAACTTATTACACGGGGGTCACAATTCCGATTGTATCTCGTTTGGGGCCGTTTGGACTAAACAAATTTTTTAAAAGATAGGACCTTCCTTTTCTCGAGGCTTATATTAGAGAGCAGAGCCTTTGGGAAGTTCCTGGACACAGCTCTCGTTTGCAGCTGCCTCTGCGATGACGCTAGAAGGGGCCGGTCTGGAAGGTTGTAAATCTTTTCTCTTTAGTACTGGAAGCTTTTGGAGAGTGAGCGTAAAGTGTTCCTTCAGTCACATGGCTAGGCCGAGGCTTGTATGCTAGTGTGTTTTTGTTTGTTTGTTTTTTCTCCTTGTACTCCATGTCCCCGTCCACAATAAAACTTAAGGAGCGATGGTGGAGTGGCGAGCTTAGCAGCTCGCACCAGCAGAGTACCCTCCTCGGGTCTGCAGCCACGCGCACTGCCCTACCTGAGCCCAGCTATGCAGCTACCCCAGCCAAGGAAAGCGAAACTCCATTATTCCTTTGGGGCTCTTAACCCCGACCCCCCACCCCGAGATCTTTGTCATCTCAGGGAGATGCTGCCATCTTCAAATTGTACCCTCTCAAGAAAGTCTTTTTTCAAAACTTTTCTGACTGCAACTCAGTGTCGAAATACATTTTAAGTCACAACTCAATATAATATGCAAACAAATGTATGTATATATATATATATATATATATATACATTTATACATATGAGAGAGAGATTTATATATATAAATGAGAAAGATAACTATCTGAATCTATCAATCAATAATCTATACCAATATCGATATAGCTATAGATAGATGATAGATATTTGGAGAGTCACAGAGGCCAAACTCTACCAAACAGTATTTTACTGCATGGGTTTATTCTGATGTTTCCTATTTCTATTCCTATATCTTCTATTTCATTTATTAAAATACCATTCATGACCTTTTTTTACATTGATTTTACACCCATTCACTTCTGAGTGATTTCAAAAACACTGTCACTTATATAATGGTATTCGAAATGTCTCTTCCTTTTAGAGTCAGATAAGGAAGACGTGAAAGACAGTGACCGTTCCACAGTGGTCAAAGAATTAAGGAAATGGTTCTAATGCCACCAGCATTTTTTTGGTATCAAACAGGACACAGTGTTAACTCTCCCAGAGACTACACTCCACATGCCCCTATCTGTGATTATTCCTGCAGTTAGTGAAGGGAAATCACACTTATTCTAAACAGTCCTCTCTGATTCGGGTTTTTTTTTTTTTTTTTTTTTTTTCCACCTCTATTTCACAGTTGTGATGTGGCTTCTTTTTCTCCTCTTCTGCTGAAGGATTCTTGCCTGTGTGACTAAGTAGGTATCTGCCCTCACCTCTTAGAGAATATTTTGCTTTTATTCCTCTATTTTACCATGTCCAACATATTGTTCTGATGCTGTTCCCTCTGTGTAGAGAATTCTTACCTCAGATATATATAAGATTTACTCCCTGGCCTCCTTCAAGCTTTTGTTCAAATGTTGGGATCAATGGATCCAAAGGTTTTGGACAAATGCGGTCTGCCCTCCATTTTCCGTGACTACTTCAAACGATTTGTCTATTAAGTTCCCCTAACATTTCTTCTAGGATGAATAATTCTCACCTTCCTTTGCTGTGTTGTCACAGTACACTGGTTGCAGTGTTACCCCATTCATTCAACATTTACTCTTGCTAGCTGTGGTTTATGGCTCTCTACAATCAGTTAGATGTTTGTATACTGGAAATTTCAACCTTAAAGTATTTGAGATCATTTGAGATACCTGGAGACATGACTCACCACACTTCAGCCCCACACCGAGAAGAAAAAAAAAAAAAAAAAAAAAAAAGAGGGTAAAAAACCTTCCTTCAATCTTTTAATAATATTTTAAAATAAGAAATTCCTGTTGTTGATGTCTGAGGGTGATGACATCTACTGGATGAGTTGATCTGTCCAGCTAATTGTTCAGTGGCTGTTCTGAAGTAGATTTTATCTGGTAGGTATTAATAAATGATAAAAGATCCTCAACATTGTGACAATTCCCACAAGTCAATCCACATGCATTTCTCCACACCTGTGGTCTCTAATCTTCAAAGCTTACTCTTTTCAGATTCCTGATCTTCCAGCCAACCATTCCCTTTTGCCTAGGATTCCATATACAGCTTTATCTTAGGCCACTTCTCTCTCCATGTAAAGAGGAACATCAAATGAACCATCTAAAGCTCTAACCACTGGGAGGATTTCTTTTCACCACTATCTTGCAGGGTTACTTCTGAGTGGGAGATTGTGTCACAGCAGTTCATTTAAAGCTCACAGCACCATACAGAACTCACCTATCTATGAACCAAGTGATTTGATTACCAAGGGCTCTTCTACCTAATTCCCCACATAATGGTTCTTAACTTCTCTGATATGTCAGACTGGACATTTCCACGGACATTTCATTAGTCAAACCAAGTCACATGGCCAAGTTCATGAGGAAGAGGAAGTGTTTATATTATATAATAAATATATTATTTCAATGAAATAATCATAAATAATTATAAATTCACATGAAGTAATTATACTTATAAATTCACATGAAGTTGCAAAGATAATGTATCAAGGTGGCATGTATCAATAGTTCATTTTTTTTACTTTTGAGTAGTAATCCATAGTATAGATGGACCACAGCTTGTTTAACCTATTCACCTATTAAGGAACATTTTCGTTGTTTTCAGGTTTGAACTATTACAAATAAAGCTCCTATAAATAATAATGCACAGGGTTTTGTGTGGATATAAGTTTTCTTTGTTCTGGGATAAATGCCTAGGAGTGGAATTGCTGAGTTGTATGGTAAGTGTGTGTTTAGTTCTTTAAGAAACTGACAAACTACTTTTCAGAGTGGCTACACCATTCTACATTCCTATGAGCAATGTATAACAGATCCAGTTTCTCTGTATTCTTACCAACCTTTGGCAGTTGTTACCATTTGTTATTTTATCTCTTACAATAGGTGTGTAATGATATCTCACCATGGTCTTAATATATATTTCCTAAATGACTAGTGATATTGAACATCTTTTCATGTGCTTATTTCCCATTTGTATATCCTCTTTGGTGAAATATCTTTTCATGTTTCTTGCCCATTTTTGAATTGGATTGAGTGTTGTTAATGTGGAGTTTTGAGAGGTCTTTGTATATTCTAGATACATCTTAGCCAGATATGTGATTTGCAAATATTTTCTCCCAGTCTGTAGCTTGCTTTTTTTATTTTCTTCACAGAGTCCTTTGCAGAGCAAAAGTTTTTAATTTTGATGAAATCCAGTTAGTCAAATTTGTCTTTTATGGAATGTGTGTTTGGTGTTATGTCTAGGAATTCTCCACCAAGCCCCAGGTCCCCCAAATTTTCTCATATTTTTTCTAAAAGTTTTAGAGTTTTATATTAAATCTATGAACCATTTTCAGTTACTTTTTAAATAAAGTGTGAGGTTTAGGCTGCAGTTGGCTTCTTTTGCCTATGGATTGCTCCACCCCAATCTTGTGAAAAGACTTTTCTTCCTCTACTGCATTGCTTCTGCACTTCTGTAAAAAATAATTTAGATGTACTTGCATGTGGTGCTTTCTGGATTCTCTATACTCTTTCATCGACATATATCTCTCCCTCTGCCAAAAATGTACACTCTTTTTTACTGTGGCTGTATAATAAGTCTTGAAATAATAAGAATGTTTTCTTCCACTTTATTCCTGTTTCTCAGAATCATTCTAGTTATTCTAACTCATTTGTCTTCCTATATAAATAAAACACCCTAGTCTAGAGTGATAGCTTTCTTATATTTCATGGGCTGTAAGGGCTTTGTACTGTGTTCCTCAGGAAGTCTCTATTATTAAAAACTGCTAAAATAATCTTTTGTTTGGAACAGAATATCAAATCTTAACCACTAGCTAAGGCTGAAGGTAACTGACTCCTTGGTGTTTTCTCACTGTAGGTAGGTAAAAGTCATCAAAGTTTAACCCACATTTTTTTGGGAGAAAATCTTAAGTACCATTGGCCCATGGAAACACAGGTCTATAGCACCTGGACAGGGACTTGAACCCTGGACCCTCAGATTAAAAGTCTGATGCTCTACCAACTGAGCTACCCAGGCTCTGAATGCATGTGTTTATTCGGCCTCCTTTGTACAGTTCAATTGTTTTGGGGGCATTCTTAACCCCCAACAGAATTTTGATAAATTCGATATTCCCCCTCACATTTTTTTTCAGTGGACATGTAACATTTTTCTTCATAAGGTTCAATTTTTCTGAAGGATAGAGTAACTTATATCAAAGGAATCTTAAAACTATAGTAATTTAATACATACCAACATCTCTTGAGAAAGAGAGAGAAGAGAAAGCCCTTGTTAAACTTCTGTGAAAGATTTTCCTTTGATCTTTTATTTCCTTGAATTCGTTATTGCTATCCCGTGTCTCTCATAGAATTTTATTCCAATACAACATCTTTATATATTTAGTATCTTCTTGATTTTCCTACCATGCTTCTCTGTACCAAATACAGGTATAAACATTGAAGTCTGTTGTTTTTCTTTTGAACCCAAATCTGTATTAAAAATACTTCTTGTGGATTGTGCTAAATCTGCATCTACTTGCACATAATTAATCAAAGCATAATAAACAGATAATAATTTAAAGACCCTTTAATGGAAGACGTAATGGAAATAAATGTGGAATTTGTCCTCCTCCCTCCTCCATGAAATCGTGTACAAGACTACGTCTACTGAAGGATTCAGTTCTTCCCATTGTTCCCGTGATGGGAATCCGAGAGGAGAGCATATTTACACCCCGGGGCACTGTGCCACAGCCAAATGAGTCTTAATTTATCAGAAATGTCTTAATTTATCAAGCAGAAGGGCGAGATTTTTCCATGAAAGGTGAGAACGTGGGACTTACGTGCCACACTTCTATGGCAGGCTGATCCTCTGAGAGGTGACTTTTGAAAGGTAAATACCCTAGGAAAGGTGAAATATGTAAGATCTAGAAGTAGATTTAGTTCAACTGTTTGAATACAGCTTAACGATGGAGTTGCTAAAAAACTTGCAGCCAAGGTTGGTTCCGATGCATCGATCTCTGTGTTTCCTGTCCAACACACTTCAGCTGGTCCACTCTGCTTATAAACGGATGTTCCCTCGTCGATATTCAACTCCGTTATCACTACTGGGTTTTCAAACACAAGAATGGCTTCTTTTCTTTCCTTCTTTCCCCCGTCTTTTTCTTTCTCCCCCCTAGCTCAGCTCACTGCTCCCTTTACTCGGCCTCTTTTCGGTCCCCTTGAGAACCACAGGGTTCCAGCAGCGCTCCCAGGCCTGCTCGTTTCCAATCTGCCAAATATTCAGACTCTGAACCCACTTCTTCAGAAGCTTTTATCTGGGCTCACAGGAGGATCTGCAGGGGGAACCGAGGAGGGGGCGGCGGGGCAAAGCCTTGAGGAAACCCTCGCTTGAGAAGAACCTATCAAAAATCTCAAGAGGTTTTTCTTTGCCTGCAAAGGAGCCAGATTTTCAGAATTCCATTTCCGATTGGATAACGTTTGGATCCGTTCTGACAGGGGACAAGAGTTCCTGTGTCTGAAAACAGGATTTTCGTTTTCGGAGTTGGTCTCGGAATAGAGCTTTTGGAAGCCTCTGCACACCAAGGCTCCTGTTGTTCGCGGCTGCCTCTGCGTGCTACCTTCCAGAAATTGCACTGCTAGATGCCGAATAAGAACTTCACTCCACACAGAAGTAACTAGAAGCCACAAAAATATTGCTCACCAAATCCAAATGTTAAATCTCTCCAATTTAACTTCCCTCCAAACGTCTATAGTCCTTCCTCCAGCAGGAGGGTGAATGTGACAGAGAAGTTGGAGTGGAAAGGGGCAGGGGAATTCCCGACTGTTTCGTGTTCTCTCTTGCTTTTGGACGTCGAGGTTGCATTTCCCCTGGAATTCCTTCTCCTTTTCCCATTTGCCAGTTCCTACTTGTCCTTTGGATCTCAATTGAGACATTACCCACTACCTCTTCCCCGAAGCTTTTGCTGACTCCTCAAGACTGGTTTAGAAACTCCTAGAATACACCCAGGATTCCTGAAGTTATTTCAATCTTATTAATAGTCCTATTTACATGTTATAACTATCTCTTGTATGAATCTTACATTTGCACGCTCAGGGCTCAGTCCTTAAATACCACGTATATGCAAATGTCTTTCCATCTTGGACTGCTCCTTCAAACTCCAAATTCACATATGCAGCTGCCTTCTCGGCAAGTATTTTATACTTAACATTGCCAAAGACTGAATTACTAATCTTCCCCCCAAACTTTCTCCTCCCCAATCTTCCCCCATCTCAGTAAACAACTACTCCATCTGTGCAGTTATCTGTGAGTCTTTGCTTTTGCTCAGATCTTACATCTCATCTATCAGCTCCACCTTCAAAATATATCCATAATTCAACCAGTTTTTACTATTTCCTTTGCTGTCATACTAGAAGGCCTTTCAATCTCTCACCTAATTTAAATTTTTTTTTATTTTATATTAGAGTACAGTTGATTTTTAATGTGTTAGTTTCAGGTATACAGCAAAGTGGTTCAGTTACACATATACATATATCTATTCTTCTTTCAGATTCTTTTCCCACATAGGTTATTACAGAGTATTGAGTAGAGATCCCTGTGCTATACAGTAGGTCCTTGTTGAATATTTATTTTATATATAGTAGCGTGTATATGTTAATCCCAACCTCCTCCCCTCTCCTTTTTTTTCCTTTGACACAATTTTACATTAATTTTTGTTTCCTTTCTACAAAACCATTTTAAAGGCGTTTTACTGATTGAGCACCTCAGGTTTTATGTGAAGTTGCTCCTGTTGTAAGTAAAGAGGGAGTTCGTTACTCTGGAAATTTGCTTCTGTCTTTTCCTCCAGGCCAGTTCTACCTGGCAACAAGATACAATTTGAGGTGAAGTCCAAACAGTCCTCATTTCACTTAAAAAAGAAAATAATCTTAGCCTGCCCTGTGGCCAGTAGTGGTTGTGACCACAGCTGGCCATTGAGAACATTTCCAGTATGTAGATCCTCCGGCGTTTCTCGGGTCCATCACCTCAACTTTTACAATAGGCCCGTCACTGGTCCCCCAGTTTCTAGTAACCTTGCCCCTTTCCCATCTATTCTAAACACAGAAGTAGTGCAAAATTCCCCAAGGGTTTGAAACTCTCCAAGAGTTTCCCTCCTGTTCAGTAAAGAAACCAAAGTGCTTCTAGTGGCCTGCAAGAGCCCTCCCCTCCTCCCCTCCACCCTCCTTTCTAGTTCCTTGCTCTTCCTCAGACAAGTCAGACATACTCCTGCCTCAATCCTTTGCACAGTCTGCTTCCTCTGCCTGGAAACACCCTTTCCCAAACACGTGCCTACCTCATTTCCTCATATCCTTCAGGTCCGCTCAGATATCACTTTCTCAGTGCAGGCTTACCTGTTCAACATATTTAAAATAACAAGACAATAAAAAGAAAAAAGAAGCCATCCCTATTATCTTTTTGCTATATTTTTTCATTCATACTTATCACCATCTACTGCACTATACATTTTACTTATTCATTGGTCTGCACTTCCCATTACAATGCAAACTCCATGAGGATAGAGTTTTGCCCATTTTGTTCACAGATTTAGTCCCAGTATCTCGAGGAGTACATGTTAAATAGCAGCTACTCATTAACAATTTGTTGCATACATGTTGAATGAATGGTCTACCAGGGTACAATAAATGAGTTTTTCCACAGGTGGATGTACAAGCAAATTTCAAGTGTTTAACCCTGAAAGCGGACAGGAATGGTCTGTTCATAGATAAAGGTTCTGAATTCCATTTATATAGCTCCCTGTTGTGGGTGTGTGTACAAACCTGACTGAGTTGCTAACCGTGGGTCTTCTGTTTAATTATGTGACCCACCGTTGCTAGTCAGTGCTTGTGCAAGGACTTAAAGCTTGACCCTGCTGTTAGGACTAAGCACCTAAGACTTCTAATCCCATCTGGAGAGGTGCAGATGTTCATCTGTGTAATCACTAGTTGTTCCACTTTCCAGGCCTTCAACTGTCCAGGAATAAACCCTGACTCCTGAGCTACTGGAGCTAAGGCTGGATGAAGATAATACATGAGGCTTCGAGGGAGTGGGAATCTGTTCTAAAGAGGACACATTTTCCTATAAGACTTCTGAACAGTGCTTTTAAGAAATTGTATTTATTTGGTTGTTTTGTATTTTGAAAAGGTAATATACTCATAGAGTTCAAAAATGTATAAATAGTTATACAGTTAAAAATTTCCTCCCCATCCCTGTTACTCACCTACCTGGTTCCTTCTCTCTTCTCCACCATCCACAGGTTTCTACTATTATTAATTTGTTACTTAACCTTCTGGAGTTTCTTTATGCACTTGCATGTAAATATATAGATTCATATGTTCTGGGTCTTGCTTTTGATACCTCACAATATATTTTGGAAAACTTTACGCATTGGTAACATAGAAAGCTTCCTTGTTTGTCTTTGCTTAGTTTTATACTTCGTTGCAAAACAAACATACAGAGAAGTAAATAAAACCTTATTTCTACAACTTAACAATTAATTACAAATTGAACACCCATTTAACCATTACTCAGGAGCAAAAAAAAAAAAAAAAAAAAAAAGAGCATTGCTGCACTCCAGAAGCCCTCAGTATGTCCCTTCCACTCACCCTGCCTTCCACACTCTTCTTATCCCTCCAGAAAACCACAATCCTGACCTTTATGGTAACCATTTTTTACATTCTTAATACATTTTACCATCTACACATACATCCCTAAACAATATATCATAATTTTGTGGTTTTTAAATTTATATAAGTATAATCATACTAAATGTTTCCTTTGTGTCTTCTTTTCACAAAATTATGCTTGTAAAATTCATCCATATTTTTGTGTGTAGCTCTGATCTGTTCATTGTCAATTGTTGAATAGTATTCAACATTATTTATCCAATTTACTGTAAAGGTTCATTCAGGTTGTTTCCAGTTCTTGGCTATACACACAATACTACTATGAACATTCTTATACAGATCTCCTTGTGCACATATTTCCTTTGGGTATATTTCTAGGATAATAGGGTATGTGTATCTTCAACCTACTAGATAGAATCCAACTGTTTTCTAAAGTAGTTGTATCAGTTTAGACAATAGTGGTGATGAAAGTTCTTATTATGCCACATCCTTGACAAATAGTACTTCTTGTCATATTAATTTTAGTAATTCTTGTGGAAGATCAGTAGTATTTAATTATAGGATAACTTGCATTTTCCTAATTTCTAATAAAGTTGGTTGCTGTAGTTTTAAAAAAATATATTTCCACAAATTCTTTGGCACTCCTCTTATCAAAAGGTGGAGTCTGATTGCCTTCTCCTTGACTATGGGCTGGGCTTAGTGACTCGCTTCTAAGAAACAGAATGAAGCCGAAGTGACGCTGTGTTTGACATCTCAAGCTAAATAAAAGACAAACATCTTCTGCCTGGCTCACTCTCTCAAGAAGTCATAGACTTCATAGAGTAATGGACTCATAAAAGTTCTTTATACCATATTTTCATGCTACTCCTGTTTGTTATTTATATTGGAAATATCTTCTCCCATTCTGTGTTTCATTATTTTATAGTTTTTTTGGGGGGATGAACAGAGTTCTTCATTTCACTTAAATTTATCAAATTTCCCCTTATGTTTAGTGCTGTTGTGTCTTATTCCTTTAGAAACCCTATCCTATCCCAAAGTCCTCAGGGATTTTGAAATATTCTCTTCTAAATGCTTTATACTTTTGCCTTTTACATTTCAGCAAATTAATTAATGCAGCTGAATTAATTTTTATGTATGGTGTATACTTTCCATATAGAGATCTAATTATGCCAGCACAATTTATTGAAAAGTCCTTCCTTTCCTTACTCTTCTACAGGGTCCTATTTATTACATACCAGATGTGCCCTTTTTTTTATGTTCCACTGGTCCATTTGTCTATCCTTGCACCAATACCACTCTGCGTTGATAAGGCTTTAAAGGAAGTTTTCGGGTATGGATGAGAAAGTGTCCCCTTCCTCCTCTTTCTCTTCTTCTTCCTTTTTCTTGACTCTTTTAGCTGTTCTTGGCTCTTTTCATTCCCAAATATTTAGAAAGATCTTATTAAATTCAACAAAATGTTGAGATTTTAACTGGAATTACATTAATCTGTTAATCAATTTTAGAAGAGCAAATATTTTTACAATATTGTATCATTTTACAATCCATAAACATAATATGTAACTTCAGTTATTTAGGTCTTATTTAATGCCACTCAATAGAGTTTTATTTTTCCTATGAAGAATTTTACATTGTTTCTTAAATTTATTCCTTTGTATTTGATATTAATGCCATTTTAAGTTCAATGTTAGAATTCATAGAAAAACAATTTATTTTGTATCCAGCAATCTTGCTAAATCTCTTACTGATTTTAATTATTTATGAGGATTTAAAATTTTCTGCATACTGTAGTAATAACTCTAAATAATAAGAATTTTATTTCTTCATTACAATTCTCTCTTTTGTTTGTCTTGCTTTGCAGCACTGGCTAGGACCTACAGTACAGCATTGAGTGGTAGTGGTCTTACTACTCTGAGATAGCTGAGATAGCTTTCACAATTTCACCATAAGTGTGATGCTGCCCTTGGCTTTTTATACATGTTCTTTTTCAAACAAAAGAAGTTCTTCTCTATTTTTAGTTTGCTTAGAAGTATTATTATTGGTGAATGTATGTTGAATTTTACCAAAACCTTTTCTGCATCCATTGAGATGATCATATGTGTTTCTCCTTTGATTTTTTAAAATAATGTTAATATTCCTTTTTTTTTTTTTTTTTCAGCTGTGCAGCTTGTAGGATCCTAGTTCCCCTACTAGGGATCGAACCTGAGCCGCCTGCAATGGAAGTGTGGAGTCCTAACCACTGGACCACCAGGGAATTCCCTTCTTTGATCTTTCAGTGGGATGAATTAATGTCGATTGATTCTATAATCTTCAGCCAACTTTCATTCTTTGGATAAATCCAACTCGGTAGTGCTGTATTATCTTTCACACTTACATGGATAGACAGTGGGTCAATATTTTGTTCAAGAGTTTTGCATCTATGATCATGAATGAGACTGGCTTGGAATTTTCCTTTCTAAATATTGTCCTTGTCAGACTTTTGTATCAAGGCTATGCTAGACACAGAATGAGTTGGGAAGAGCAGACTCTCTTACTCTCTGGAAGCATGGAACAGTTCTTTATTTACTGTTTGGCAGAATCCACTGGTAAATCTATCAGTGTCTAGAGTCTTTTTTTGGGAAGATTTTAAATTATTGATTCAAGTATACCCCAATAAACCTGACTTTAAAAAATGTCCTTCGGCAAGTTACATTTCCAGTCAATTTTGGTTTCAGGGCCATTAGGTACTATTATTATTGTTCAATAGAAAGGATATCTCCTACTCCTTCTGAGCCTACCATTTTTTGACTGACTAAATAATTTATAATTTATGCCATCATTGAGGTCACAGCATAATAAAATAGTTCACATAAGTTATTATATAATATGTACAATATACTATAATAGCTTACTGTAATAACTATTATGGTATATTGTAGTATATTATATACTCTATATTACAGTATGTTATTATATTATATAATTAATAACATATAATATTATATATGTTATATAATTACAATAGTAAACTTCCCACAAAGTGTCTGGCACATTTATATATCGTCTCATTTAATCCCTAAGGTAACTCTTGACAGGTAACCTTGTCATTATTTTACAGATGAAGGAACTAACTCTGAGAGGTTATATTCTCTGACCAAAAGTTACACAACTGATAGGTTACACAACTGATAGGTTGAGAAATTGGTGCCCTTAACCATTTTCCATACCAATTCCCTCAAATGAGCTATTTCTCAAGAGAATGTGCAGACTGCTCAAATTCTTTTTGGTTTTGCCTATTTCTTACTAAATTTATTCCTAAATATTTTTTGTTTCTATAGCTATTGTGAATAAAATCTCTTTTCCATTACACTTTCAAATTGTTGTTAGTATAGTGTATATGTATTTGTAGTACTATTAACTTTGTTTTGTAACTGCTTACAAAATTGTGTGAACATGTCATGCATTTTTCTGGTGAGAAAGTCTGCGACTTTCATAGGTTCTTAAAAGGATACATAAATTCAGAAAAGCTTAAACACTGCTGCCTTAAGTCCAGGTTTTCCCAAAGCTTGTGTAACAAGTCCATTACAGTTTATGCTTATGTGTGAACAGTTTTCTTGGACACCAAAACAAACACCAGACTTTGAAAGTCTGGACTACTCTCCAAAACTATGTATTGGATAAGTTCCATAAGTGGATTTTTTTCTGTCCCTAGGTAGTGAATTTAAAATCACAGGATTCTGAGGTAAATCTTCATATTTTCAGGCCATTGTCTCTATAACCACAGGAAGAAGTCAGACAACAGACCAACGGACTTTTCTAGATGTTCTGAAACTCAAAATTTATTCTCATTCAGATGGCCCTTACATATTTAGGTGTGTAAATAACAAATGAAGTTCCCAATTTCATCTTTTCTTGGTAATCTGCCCAAGACATGTTTCTAGTTCCTTTTCATCTGGGAGATGATGGCAACAATACTCAATTTAGTAGAGAAAGTTGAGAAAGTTACATTGCAAGATTAAGTTTGAATAAATTCTAGGAAAACTAGCTTCATTTTATTATTTTTTAAATAAATGTATTTATTTATTTTTGGCTATGTTGGGTCTTCGCTGCTACACGCAGGCTTTCTCTAGTTGTGGCGAGTGGGGGTTACTCTTCATTGTGGTGCGTGGGCTTCTCTTTGCAGTGGCTTCTCTTGTTTCAGAGCACGGGCTCTAGGTGTGCGGGCTTCAGCAGTCGTGGCTCTCAGGGTCTAGAGCACAGGCTCAGTAGTTGTGGCGCACAGGCTTAGTTGCTCTGCGGCATGTGGGAACTTCCCAGACCAGGGATTGAACCTGTGTCCCCTGCATTGGCAGGCATATTCTTAACCACTGCACTACCAGGGAAGTCCTGAAAGCTAGCTTTATATACCAACAGTTCGATTCATTCTTTGCCAGGGTTTTATCCAACATCATATCCTTAAGAAAAGATCCCAATGTTCCTACTGCAATAAATCCTGGAATTTATACTATTTTATCTCAATATTCTTCAATATTCATAATATGTTGCATTTTGGAGAAAAAATACAAGGGTAATATATAGCATATATGGCATGTGGTCTATATCTTCATTGAATCACACTTGATGTAGAGTAAATAAGTCACAATTTAAGAACCACATCTACAGAAGCCTGCATTAGTAATAAAAACAATAAATGTGGACCTTAAATATAAATTAATCAGGCCTTCCAAATTTTCAGGTGAGTAAACCAAAGTTTAAAGAGGTAAAGCAACTTAACCTCAAAATAACAAATAGACCTAGTTAGTAATAGAGCTGAGATTAGAATCCAGGACTTCCAAAACCCAGACATGTGCTCTTTCCACTAAACTATGTGGTCACTCTAGGAAGTTGACAGGTTTTTTGTTTGCTTGCTTGTTTGTTTTGTTTTTGGCTGTGTTGGGTCTTCGTTGCTGTGCTTGGGCTTTCTCTAGTTGCGGTGAGTGGGGGTTACTATTTGTTGTGGTGCATGGGCTTCTCATTGCAGTGGCTTATCTTGCTGTGGAGCACAGGCTCTAGGTGTGCGGGCTTCAGTAGTTGTGGCACATGGGCTCAGTAGTTGTGGCTCACAAGCTCTAGAGCACAGGCTCAGTAGTTGTGGCGCACAGGCTTAGCTGCTCCGTGGCATATAGGATCTTCCTGGACCAGGGATCGAACCTGTGTCCCCTGCATTGGCGGGCGGATTCTTAACCACTGCACCACCAGGGAAGTCCTGAAGTTGACAGTTTTCAGGATCCTCTTTCTGTTTCCCTGGGGAAGGTCTCCATACTAGCCAAGTTCCCAAGGCATTCAGAGGATTTCTCTCCAGTGTGAAGCTTTTCATGTTGAAAAAAAGAAGAGTTTTGTCTAAAGGTTTTTCTACACTCAGTATGTATATTTGCCTTCTCTCCACTACGAATTTTCTGGTGTTTTGTAAGATATGTGCTCTGGCTTAAGGCTTTCCCACATTCATTACATTTGTAGAGTTTTTCTTTAGTATGAATGTTCTGATGTTTTTTAAGGTTTGTCTTCTGGCTGAAGGCTTTGCCACATTTATTGCATTCATAAGGTTTCACTCCAGTATGAATGATCTGATGTTGAATAAGGCCTGAACAGTAACTAACAGCTTTTCCACATTCATTGCATTTATAAGATTTTTCAATGGTATGAGTTTTCTGGTGATTTGTGAGGTTTGTACTCTGACTGAAGGCTTTTCCACAGTCATTGCATTTAAAGGGCTTCTCTCCAGTATGAATTCTCTTGTGCTGAATAAGGGCTGAACAGAAACTGAAAGCTTTCCCACAATCGTTACACTCATAGCACTTCTCTCCAGTGTGGGTTCTCTGATGCTGAATATGCCCTGAGCGGTCACTAAAAGCTTTCCCACATTCATCACATTTGTAAGGTTTTTCTCCAGTATGAACCCTCAGTGTTGTGTAAGGAATGAACTCTGGGTAAAAGTTTTCCCACATTCATTACATTTATATGGTTTCTCTCCTCTATGACTTCTCTGATGTTGAGTAAGGTATGTACTTCTGCTGAAGGCTTTCCCACATTCCTTACATTCATATGGTTTCTCTCCAGTGTGAGTTCTTTGATGTCGAATAAGAGCTGAGTAGTTACCAAAGGTTTTCCCACATTCATTACACTCATAAGGTTTCTCTCCAGTGTGAGTCCTTTGATGCTGAATAAGGGCTGAACAATCACTAAAGGCATTCCCACATTCATTGCATTTGTATGGTTTCTCTCCACTATGCATTCTCTGATGTTGAATGAGGTCTGAACAGTAACTGAAAGCTTTCCCACAGTCATTACATTCAAAAAGTTTCTCTCCAGTATGGACAATATGATGTTGAGTAAGAGCTGAGTGATCACTGAAGGCTTTCCCACATTTGTTACATTCATAGGGCTTTTCTCCTATATGAATTCTTTGATGTTGAGTAAGATGTGCACTCTGACTAAAGGTTTTACCACATTCGTTGCACTCATAAGGTTTCTCTCCAGTATGAATTCTTTGTTGTAGAGTAAGATGTGTGCTCCGGCTAAAAGCCTTTCCACATTCAAGACATTTATATGGTTTCTCACTAGTATGAATTCTTTGATGCTGAGTAAGTTATGTACTATGACTGAATGTCTTGCCACATTCAGTACACTCGTAAAGTCTTTCTCCACTATGAATTCTCTGATGTTGAATAAGGACTGAGCAATAACTGAAGGTCTTCCCACATTCATTGCATTTGTAGGGCTTTTCTCCAGTATGAGTCTTCTCATGGTTTGTTAAATGGGAACTCTGGTTAAATCTCTTTTCACATTCATTACATTTATAAGGTCGTTCTCCAGTATGACTTGTTTGATGTTGAATGAGAGTAGTGTGGTCTCTGAAGGTTTTCCCACATTCACTATATTTATAAGGTTTCTTTATAACACATTTACTTTGTATAATTAAATCTGAGTTTTGTTTGAACATTTTTCCATGTGTACCACATTCATGGCAATGCTCTTCTATAGTATCACTCTGCTCTGAAACAAGTATTGATTTTTCACTGAAACTTTCCCCAAATTCATTAGATTCTATATCACTTTCTTTGGCAGAAATTTTCATGAAGGTGACTAAATCTTTTCCCAGATATTTCTTCTCGTTTAAGTGCTGATTCCAGATTTCCAGGTTTCTCCCAATATAAAATTTCTCT
This sequence comes from Balaenoptera ricei, assembly GCF_028023285.1. NCBI lineage: Eukaryota > Metazoa > Chordata > Mammalia > Artiodactyla > Balaenopteridae > Balaenoptera > Balaenoptera ricei. Next base: position 21,997,161 of record NC_082649.1, read on the forward strand.
TTGTAATTTCTTCCATCTTTATTCCTTGGGATGAACCTTCTTTGAGAATGTCCTACTGGCCTATTGTTGATTTCTTGACTCTAGGTTTAGACTTCCCATCTATAAGACATAAAAATACAAATTTACTATGAGTCTGATGCTAGGAGAAAAAAAGCTGCTATATTGGAAACAACATAATGAAACTGAAAATACTGAGAACATTCCATATTGGGAATATAAATATGGTGTGCTAAACTAAGGAAGGATGAGATGGAAAAGCTAGTGGTGTGAAAGGGTCTAATTCAAGAATAATGTAATCAAACAGAATAAAGCAAATGGCCTGTCAGGTGAGAAGCGTGATTAGGGAAAAGGCTAAATTACAGAACTTAGAAAAATATGAAGATGAGCATGGATTAAGAAAGGAAAACTGTTATCAAAGAGAGATGGTCTTTTAGGGAGTCTCCTGTGAGAAAACTATTTAAGCAACCTTTAAACTATTATCTTAAAAGCTATTAAGAGGTATTTAAATGTATTTCAAATAAACTTTCCTATTAGATTTGGATTTTTGACTTGCATAAAGCACTGCTTTTACCTAATCTCTCTTTTTTGAAAAACTGCTAATGTTATTGCTTTACCTTTGAGGTAAGAAGAGCAGAAACTAGGTCTAAAGGGAAAAAGAAAGACTAAAACGGGGGAAATTTATTCTTTTGAGGTGGAAAGTAATTCTTAGGGCTTTCCAATGACAAACCTACATTGTTTTTATTCTCAGTCAAGGATAGAAAGGCAAGAAACATTAAGCCCAGAGGACAAAAGAGGGATTATATGTCAGCATATCTAGTAGTCCTTCACTATGGGTTCATACTTGAGAGTGAGTACTAATATGTTGATTGAAAGTTAAGTGTTTGTGTGTAAGGACATGATGAATAATTGGTTTCACTGCAGGATTACTGGGCAGGGACCTGGCTGTTTTGTTAGAGCATCCCCAAATGTTGGCACCTATAGTGTTTTATTTTGGGCTGATCAGTTTCCCTATAATGAAATACTTCAACCTTCTACTTGGAAAGTGTGTTACCAACCAAACTTGGGTCCACCTGCCTGTGCGCAGTAAAGTCAATTTACTGACATCGGGTTGTGGTGAAGGGAAAGTGCAGCGTTTATTGCAGGGCGCCAAGCAAGGAGTCCAGGTAGCTAGAGCTCAAAAGGCCTGAACTCCCAGATGTCTTGGCTTTCAGGGAAGGTTTTTAAAGACAAGGCGAGGGAGAGGGGTTTGTGGGGTGTGTGATCAGCTTGTGGACATTCTTCTGATTGGTTGGTGGTGAGGTAATCGGGAGTCAACATCATCAACCTTCTGGTTCCAAATGGACTGGGTCTATGTGCTTGTGGGCAGCATACAATTAACTTCTTCCACCTGGGACGGGGTAGGGTTCAGTATCTTCAAACCAGCTCAAAGGACATGGCTCAGAATATTATCTATAGCCCTTAAGGATGAACTAAACGTCCTTGACTTTTTTAATGGCTAAACTATTATTATTTTGTCCTGCTTGACTGTTTTCCTTCCTTTCTGCATTTCTCACTTCTTTGATTAAATTTACTTTCTGGAACTTGGAGGAGGCCTAGGAAGCTGAAGTTTTTCTACAAACAAGAGGTAGGCAAAGGACATGGGGTGGGGGCAGGTCTGTTTGGGGAAGTCCCCATAGGGTCCTGCTCCGTTACAAGGGGGTGGGATGTAGAAGCTTGATGGCCCATGTTCTGAGTCAAGTGAGTCAAGTGAAAGGAAGAATTTGTGGAGGGAGGGCTTCCCTTTTCAGTATGTAGATTTTCACTTAAACATCTCTTTTCAGTGTGACCCCTAGATCCGGACATATAAAAAGCAAGCATTAAACATGAGGAATTAATGATTTTATTAACTGTATTCCTAACTTCAACATTATTTCTTCCTTGTAACTAGTTTATTATTGCTTCTCCTGTCCAAAAAGTCCTTCTTTTTTTTGTTTTGCCCATCTAATTCTTGACCATACTTTAGAGCCCCACTTATTACAGTAGTTTCATGACATTCCTAACTCTCCAGTTTTCCTGATCTCCCACAGTATTTACTGTACTATTTTAACTTCTAATTTATTTTTTATTTTTTAACATCTTTATTGGAGTATAATTGCTTTACAATGGTGTGTTAGTTGCTGCTGTATAACAAAGTGAATCAGCTATACATATACATATATCCCCATATCTCCTCCCTCTTGCATCTCCCTCCCATCCTCCCTTAACTTCTAACTTTAGTGCTTAAATGCAGCGCCTTATATTGTTTATCTATTATCTCACGTGTGCATATGTTCTCTCTTGAGTTACTGTTTCATGTTTTGGAAGAAAGGAAACTGATTACTTTTTTGGTTGTACAGCTAATATTTATTAAGTTTATGCCAAGCTGACTCACAATATTAACATAGTTAATTCTCCTAAAAAAACTATGAAGTGAATAATAGAATCTCTATTTTAATGGAGGTTCAGAGTACTGAGTCACTTGCTCCAAGTTACACATAAGCCACAACTCCAGAATCCAAGCTCTTTATCTCTACTGCCCTAGGAAGCAGCCTTGTGTAATAGAAATGATATAGACTAAAGACTCAGAAAATCCTTAGTTTTAATCCCAGCTTTCTACAGACTACTTGTGTGATATCAGGTGAAGCCCTCTCATCTGGACCCTTTCTAATCCTTAATACCACTGATACTGTGACCTTTCAAATACAAAAAATTCTGACCAAACACTTAAATTTCTTTCATACCTTTGAGATAAAGGTCCTTAATGATTTGACCCACTTACCAATCCAGCATCATCATTTGTCACTCCCACATGCCTTATATTCTAACCATACTGTTTTTACTTCCTAGTGTTCATCACATTTATGTTTCCCTGCACATACTGATCTTTTAATCTAGAACTTTCCTCCCACCACCTACTCTTTGCTAAGCTAATTGCTAATCCTGTTCATTCTTCAGGATTCAATTCTAACATTACCTTATCTATATTCTAGGCTCCTTATCTATATTCTCATAGCCTCTATAATAATAAAACAATTATTCTTAAAAATAATAATAGCTAGGGCTTCCCTGGTGGCGCAGTGGTTGAGAGTTTGCCTGCCAATGCAGGGGACACGGGTTCGAGCCCTGGTGTGGGAAGATCCCACATGCCGCGGAGCAACTGGGCCCGTGAGCCACGACTACTGAGCCTGCGCGTCTGGAGCCTGTGCTCCGCAACAAGAGAGGCCGCGACAGTGAGAGGCCCTCGCACCTCGATGAAGAGTGCCCCCCGCTCGCCGGAAGTGGAGAAAGCCCTCGCACAGAAACGAAGATCCAACACAGCCAAAAATAAATAAATAAATAAAAATTTTAAAAAAATAGCTAACATTTAATGAGTGCTTATCATGCTTAAAACCATCATTGTTCTAAATACATGTATTTAATCACTTATTCCTCATTAGAACTCCATGAGATAGAAGCTATTTTTATCCCCAATTTATGAATGATTAAATGGGGCATAAAACTTATTACAATTAATTTTACCTGTTTCTCATTACTTTTTAAAACATACTACTAGAGGGACTTCCCTGGTTGTCCTGTGGTTAAGACTCTCTGCTTCCAATGCAGGGGGTGCAGGTTCAATTCCTGGTCAGAAATCTAAGATCTCATATGCCGTGTGGCGCATCAAAAACAAAAACAAAAACAAAAAACCTACTAGAAAAATTTAAATTATATATGTGGCTTGTATTATATTTCTATTGATCAGTGCTGGTTTAGAGAGATTAGACATTTGCTCAAGGCTACAGAGCTAGTTAGTGGCACAGCCAGGATCCAACCCAGTCAGCTGGGTGAGAGAGTCCACCTTCTTCACGACTGGTCACCATGTTGTGTCAGCATATTCTCCATCACAGAACTCATCAGTCTTTTTTACTAGACTTTGAGCTTCTGGAGATCATAAACTAAAGTCTTTAACCTTTGAATCGTCAATTCCTAACACAGTATCTGACATATAGAATATGCATGAGGAACGTTTGGTGGTTTTTTTAATGAGAATGCCACAATGATAGCAGTTTTTAAAAATTAGTCTGTCCACTTTTTTTTTTTTTAAACTAAGCCCTAGAAACTACTTAAAGCAAGAGTTGAGATAAAGCCACCATCCTAATACTTGGAAGAATAATATTTGATAGTGAGTATCTCCTTTTAAAATAATTACAGGCATAAATGCTAAGAGGGATATTCAACCTGTAAACTGAAACAAATTTCAGTTTATAGTTCAGTTCCTTCAGTTTCCTTCAGAAACCATGAAGGAACCCATAGAGTAGATGGAAATTTAGGTGAGTCAGAGCTTTACACTGTCACGCACAGCATGAAAAGATGGTTTCATAAAGGACAGTGAACTCAATCAATTTTATCTGAGAAGATAAAAGAGGGCTAGGAAAAGATAATCAGATTCTTTCTGAAAGAAAAGGAGAAATGCCCTTCATAAGCATATTTGCAACACAGTGGTGAAAGATAAACACAAATTATAGTCAAGAAGTGATTGTGTGATCATTAAAAGAGCAACATTAACAACCACTTTTAATATTAATTGACTTGCTTCAAAAATTACTTGCATTTTAAAGGAAATTTTATATCAAGATTATGAATATTACAAATAATTCAACTAAATATATAACTATTAGCATAAACAACGTTCTTTTGTGTGTTATCCTGTGGAACTCTGTAAATACCTGCCATGAGGATTGGTATAAAAGAAAGGATGCCCAGTAGATGGAAGTACATAAATAAAGAGGCTAAGACTAAAATGAGGATGAGATTCAGATAACTGAACTTGAAAATCTGCAACTTTTTTAGGGTTTTCTTGGTTGCCTAATATACATGATTAACTTCATAATTTTTACTGGACTTTATAGTAGAAAATGTATTTTCCATTTGTAGAGGTACAAAATCAACTTTAATGAATTATCCAGACATTCCTCATCTTTATTTTTTGCTTGTTTGATTTTGTCCAGTAGTATGAAAGGCATATGATCATTGCATGCTTGTCAATATATCTTACATTTTTAATAATTTTATATATTATAGATATATAGATATATATATATATTTTCCCCTGCACTGGGCAGCTTGCGGGATCTCAGTTCCCTGACCAGGGATTGAACTTGGGGAATGGCAATGAAAGCCTAGAATCCTAACCACTAGGCCACCAGGGAACCCCTCCTCCCCCCACCTAAAGTCTATTTTGAAATTAACTTGCAGCTTAACTTCCTTTTTATTTATATCTGTCCAATCTTTTATTTGAAACTTCTTTATTACTTTCATCCAAAAATCAAAACACAACTAAATAAAAAGCCCATATTTTAGGGACAATAACAAGTCCTACAACTCAGGCTTATCACAAGGATTAGATAAATTAATATGTAACAAATATGTAAATACGTTAATATGTAAAGCACTTAGAATGCTTAGAAAGTAGGTATGTGAGGCTAGTTTCAATTAATGTCATCCATTACATCAACAGACTAAATAAGAGAAATTATATGATCACATCAATATATGCAGAAAAAGCACTTGAAAAAAATCCAACAACATTCATGATAAAAACTCTCAGTAAACTAGGAATGGAGGGGAACCTTCTCAACTTGATAAGACTATTTTTTAAAAATCTTCAGCTAACATCATACTTAATAGTGAGAGGCTTGAAGCTTTTCCACTATGATGAGTTACAAGGCCAGGATGTCCACTCTCACCTCTCTTTTTCAAAAATGTACTAGAAGTCTTTGTTAATGCGATAAGACAAGAAAAGGAAATAACGGTATACAGACTGGAAAAGAAGAAATAAAACTGTCTTCATTCACAGATAACATGATCATCTTTGTAAAAAATCCAAAAGAATCAACAAAAACTCTTAGAACTCAAGAGATCATAGCAGGATTGCAAGATACAAAGTTCATACACAAAAGCCAATTGCTTTCCTATATACAAACAATGAGCAAGTGGAGTTTGAAATTAAAAACACAATACCATTTATATTAGCACTGAAAAGAATAAAATACTTAGGTATAAATCTAACAAAATATATATAAGACCTGTATGAGGAAAACTACAAAATTTTGGTGAATGAAATCAAAGAAATAAATAAATGGAGAGATATACCATAATCATGGATAAGAAGACTCAGTATTGTCAAGATGTCAGTTCTTTTCAACTTGATTTATAGATTCAGTGCAATCCTAATCAAAATCCCAACTTATATTATGAATATAAACAAACTGATTCTAAAGCTTATATGGAAAGGGACAAGACCCAGAATAGCCAACACAATATTGAAAGTGAAGAACTAAGTTGGAGGATTGACAATACCCAACTTCAAGACTTACTATAGAACTACAGTAATCAAGACAGCATGGTAAAATAATTGGTAAAAGAATAGACAAATAGATCGATGGAACAGAATAAAGAGCCCAGAAATAGACCCACATAAATATAGTCAACTGATCTTTGACAAAGGAGCAAATGCAACACAGTGGAGCAGAGATGAATTCTCAACAAATAGCACTGGAACAACTGGATAGCCACATGAAAAAAAAAATTAACCTAGACACAGACTTTACATCCTTCACAAAAACTCAGAATGGATCATAGACACAAATGTAAAATACAAAACTATAAAACTCTTATGAGGTAACATCGGAGAAAACCTAGATAACATTGGGTATGATGATGCCTTTTTAGATACAAAATGATCCATGAAAGAAATAATTATTAAGCTGGACTTCATTAAAATTAAAAACGTCTGCTCTGCAAAAGACAATATCAAGAGAATTAGAAGACAAGCCACAGACTATAAGAAAATATTTGCAAAAGACACATCTAATAAAAGATTGTTATCCAAAATATACAAAGAACTCAGAACTCAGCAATAAGAAAACAACTCTGTTAAAAAAAATGGACCCAAGATTTTAACAGACACCTCCCCAAAGATACACGAATGGCAAATAAGCATATGAAAAAAGTTCCACCATGATATGTCATCAGGGAAATGCAAATTAAAACACATAGATAACACTACACATCTACCAGAATGGCCAAAATCTGGAACACTTAGAAAAACAAATTCTGGGGAAGATGTGGAGTAATAGAAACTCCATTCACTGCTGGTGGGAATGCAAAACGTACAGCCACTTTGGAAGACAGTTTGACAGTTTCTTACAAAACTAAACATACTCTTACCGTATGATCCAGCAATTGTGCTCCTTGATATTTACTCAAATGAACTGAAAACTTATATTCACACACAAAAAAAGGGGCAGCATAGACAGATAGATACATACATACATATATAGATAAAGATACATATACAAGCTCAGGTAGTGAAAAATGCTATCAAACGAGTAAGGTAAGGGGATAAGGAATAAAGAGGATCTTTATTGTAGATAGGATGGCCAAGGAAAATTTTTATGGGAGGAAACATTTGATCAGACCTGAGTAAAAAGAGGGAGTGAGCCATGAAGATATCTGAGGACAGACACAGAGAACAGCAAGTACAAGATCTCTACATCAGAATCCTGAGGTGGGAATAACTTCAGGATGCTATGGGAAGAATGGGAGGCCAGTGTACCTGGAGAGAGTAGTAAGCTAGGAGAGTGTAAGAAATGAGGAATGGATCATTATGTGGTGTAAAATACAGCCAGCCCCCGGGATCTGAGGTTGGTTTAATCCATGCGTGCAGAACCCACAGTTACTGATGGCCAACTGTACTGAACAATTTTACAGAAGAGACTTGAGCATACCAAGATTTTGGTATACACGGGGGTCCTGGAACCAATCCCTTGTGGATACCGAGGGACGACTGGAATGCCATCTCCCTTATTCTTCAAGGATATGGGAGAACTTGCTTGTTAAATTCTTACAGTATAGGACTTACTGGCTTTATTATCATAGGCAGTGTTATTTAATGGAAAAAAACACTCAGCTGGGGATAAAGGACCCTGGATTCTAATATCTGAGTAAAATGCTGTAAAAGTATTAAGCAAGTCAATTTGAGTCTTAGTTTCTTCAGTAACAAAATAATAGGGTTAACAGTATCTGCTCCCCTTGTTTTACAGAATTTTGTAGGGATTAAGCAAGATTAACAAATTTTAAAGGCCCACTAAATTTGAACATTTGAAGGGAGAGGTGTGGAACACTGCTTCTCAAAATGTGGTCCCTAGACCAGCAGTCTGGAAATCACTTTGGAACTTGCCAGAAATGCAAATTCTTAAGTCCCACCCCAGACCTACTGAATAAAAACTGGCAACGGTCTTAGTAATCTGTGTTTTAACAAATCCTCCAGGTGATTCTGATGCACACTCAAGTTTGAGAAGCACTGGTTTAGAAGAAGGTGAAACTGTTGAGCCAGTCCCCAAATTACCGAGCAATGAGACTTTCCTCTTGGAGGTTCAGAGCGTTGCTGCTTGCAGCTGCCATGAGCTAGTAAATATACTGAATATTTCACATAATTCAGGATCTCAATGAGCAGGAACTGGTCCTTATAATGACTGGAGGAAAGGGCGCCTACTAGCATTTAATGTGTAAGAGCCAGGATGTTAGATGCCCTTCAGCATAGAATAGTCCCATACAATTTTCAAATGTCCTGCAGGACATTCACATGGGTGTAAATCTGTTGACAATTAGTAGAGCCTAGAACCTAACTCTTTTTTACACACGACTACAGAGTTTTGTGTTTGTTTTTCCAGTGCTAATATACAATGATTTTTGTATAAAGGTAACTACAGTCTAAATCAAGGTACTTTTTCTGAATTTTACTAACATTTGGATATTTTATCAGCCTGAGATGCAGTGTGTTCCTTTTTTATTTCTCCTCTATTTTAGAGTTGGAGCATTATATAGCTTTTAAAAGTATGTAGGTTAATTTTACTATTTAATAAACTTTATTTCAGGATAGAAATGAAAGCATTACAAAATATTTTTTATAAAAAGGGACTGTTCATTCTGAAAGAGTTGAGAGCCACTGACATATATTGCATCATTTAACCTCACAACACCCTGATGAAGGTACTCATCAAAGTTAAGTAACTTGTGCAAAGTCACCACACAGTCAATAAGTCTCAAAGCTAGGATTCAAATTCAGACTTGTTTGCCTTCAAACACCAGGCTTAATGAAAACTATTTTCATACAAAAACCTGTACATGAACACTTAGGGCAGCATCATTCATAATTACCAAAAACTGGAAAAATTCAAATGTCCATCAACAGGTGAATGGATTATAAAAAAAACAAAAAACTGTGGTATATCTATTCAGCGGAATATTACTGAGCAACAATAAGGAACTGACATACACAAGATGGATGAACCTCAAAGGCATTGTGCTGAATGACGGAAGCCAGTCTCAAAATGTTACGTAATGTATGATTCCACTCAAGACATTCTGGAAAAGATAAAACTACAGAGATGGTGAATAATCAGTGACTTGCAGGGGTTAATGGTGGAGGAAGAGTGTGAAAATAAGCGAGAGCACAAGGAAGGGTTTGGAGTGAAACTGCTCCTGATTGTGGTGGTGGTTACAGGAACCTATATTTATGTTAGAACCGTGCGCCCCTCTCAGAACGATTTTACTGTATGATAATTACAAAACTAACTAAACCAGGCCGTTTTCTCTGTGCCATGATGGATAAAAGACTGGCGTGGAAAAATGGGGTCACTTGAGGCAACACAAGGAGTGATTTTATTTTGGTCGAGGCTTCAAGCATCCCCTCTCATACAGACCCCACCACAAAGGCCCGGAAGTTTTCTTCCCACCTTCTCACACAAAGCTCCTGCCCCCGTGTTCTCCTCTCACCCATCAAGGTGAGGAAAAGGAAAGCTATCTTTCCTCAAATCCAGTCTCCAGATCACTCTCACACTCGATCTCATTGATTTCTTACCTCTCTTTTAATGCAAAGTCGTCGCCTCCACCTTGCAGTGCTCTGGCTGCTGTGACATCACGAAGGCTCTGTTCTCTGTATTATCGTTGGTTCTGTTTCCTTAGTGACCCTGGGCCTCCACCAGACGAGTCCCTGGTCCGGGCTAGGGGGCTTTCTCTTATCCAGTTTGAGGCTCTTAGAGAATTCGCCTCTGCCCCTCCCTCTAGCGCACCTACCTATTTCTGACATCTGGAGGCCAGGCAGGGCCTAGTATTTTATCACCAGCGCCCGCCAGCTGCTGTCACTCTCTGGACGGTCCCCTTAGCGCCAGGCTCCAATGCCCAGAATCCGTCGCAACCCCGGGGCTCCTGAAACCCCGATCTTGCACGGCCCACGAGCTGGCTCGAGTTTCCGCGGAGACACACCACAAGTCCGATGGCCTAGAGGGAGCGTCCTGGTTTCCCCCGGGGCCCTTCAAGGGTTAGCGACAGCCACAGGTAAAAAGGTGAACCTCTGCCCCCACTTCTTCTGAAAGAGCAAGGCCTACCCCCAGCGAAGCTTCAGACTCTGCGAGGCTTGACCCACTTGTCCCGAGCTAGGGGAACCCCAGACAGCTCGCAGCGGGGAGCACTGACAGTGTTCCCCGGTCCCAGAACTACGCTTGCGCGCCTCTAGCCGTCCCTTGAACCCGTTCTCCGTCCAAGGAATACATTTCCCAGCAAGTCTGCGGCGGCTCTGTTTCAGGGGCAGGGGCGTGGCTAGATTCGACCCCTGTGATCCTAAATGGGCAGAACTAGGCGTGGCCACTGGAGAGCATCGCTGGCCTGGTGTTTTCTCAGTATGGTCCTGATTTATGTGACACCTCCACGATGACTGGGATTTACGTGAATAATTTGCATGAAACAAAGTTCTTCCAAATCACAGCATTCACTGTTCTCTAGTAAGCAAAGGACAAAGGCAGATTCCTATTATCTTTTTACGACTTACATTAAACCACTAATTAAAAATTATAGTGTCATAGGAAAAGCAGCCTCCTTTATTTTATAATAACAATAGCCAGTGATTATTAAGCACATACTGTGTGCCAGGCACTCTTACACTTTATATGTATTATCTCATTTGAAAAAGCAAAAATCAGCCCTGCCATTAACCAGACTCAGATGACATTGATAAAGCCTGCTGCAAAGTTAATAGCAAACAATCTTTCCCCCAAATCATACTGCAGCTGTAGTGTCATAATGATCCTCTTTAAATACTGCTTTCTTATCAACGACATCCCCATCTTTGTCTTGCTACTCCCACTTAAAAAAAAAATACTGAGAAATGTTGTTTGCTAAAATCACAGACTGTTAAACTATTTGACATCCTATCAGGAAAAATGAACGTCTCACTCTTGCCTGGAAGATCAGAGCCCTCTTTGAAAGAAAAACAATCTCTATTTCCAAACCAGGTACAGAGCTTCAGATACAGCATTTTCAGACACAACATATCACATTTACCATAACTTTGAGATTTCTAAAGAGAGAAGACCCGGAGTCCATTTTTTTAATCCAAACCTGCCTTGCAATGAGCCTATTAAAATGCTACAATAACCCTGGTTCATCCTTTGTGAGATGCTCCATGGTTCTGCTGGTGACCTTGTGGTAGCAAGTGAATAAATATAATTTTGTTGGACTATAAGTTTATCTCTGGTAGTCCTTATCAGATGTGTTTTAACACATTTTACTTCAAAACATAAGCTCAGAGACTGGCACACTGTAATCAAATAATTAATGATTTATGTAATCTGTTTCCTCATTTTACAGATTACAGATGAGGAAACAGATTCAGAGAGGCTAAGTAACTCACCCAAGGTCACCCATATGGTTTGGCTACAAGAACTCATATTCTTAATTGCTGTGTTTTGTGCCCAACTACTTTCCAAATGCAAAGAAACAGCCCCAAGATGTTACTTGCTTAACGTTTCACAAATAGCAAATGGCAAAACTACGATTAGAGTCCTTATCTAATCCCAGTCCAGTTCTTTTCCTACTCTATGTCACTGTACTTTCTGGATATGTATGTTTGTGCATACAATCTAGCTCATCTGCCTGATTTTGTATAGACTGCTGTATACTATTTATCCATGACAATATCTCTGAGATCCAATACCTTCATATTTAAAATGGAAAATAAATTAGGTGCCATCCCTTGGTAAGGTATGGCCTTGATGTTTTTTGTTGTTCATTCTAGCAGTGATGAATGTTAAGGGGCCTCGCACTGAGAAGCATATCGGTTATTGTGAGAAATCAGTAATGCACAGAAAAGCACAGTGCCTGGTGCTGAATAAGTGTTGTGTCTGCATCACTTAAAATGTCTTCAGTTCCTTCCTAAATGGACAAGCCTGAGAAAACCACCATCAGTGGATTTAGGGGACTGGCTCTCTACGTTTCTAGATTCTTATATCTAAACAAGTCTCTCATATCTTTTGATTAAGAATGGACAGAATTTGAGATCCTCACAAGCTATGGCGTTCTCCCGCAGTACATTTTGAAGATTGTTCTTTAGTGGTTCCTAAGGTGGTTGTGAAGATTAAACGAGTTAGTAATGTAATGTTGCTGAGAACACAGCCTGGCAAATGACACAAGGAGCATCTCAAGGAAATTGGGAACAGTTAAGAGAGAGTCAAATGGAACTCATAATTAAGTATCTAGGACCCCAATAAAAACTGCCATGGACATTCAAATAAAGCAAAATAAGAAAAATACAAGCAATCCTATCAGGGAAAATTAAAAACTAGAAAATCATTGTCAAAATAAAATAGGCATGATTAAATTTTATGATATTCAATGATGCAGCAAGAGATGGAAATATGTATATACATATATGTGTGCATGTGACGTGTGTGTAGAGAGAAAAAGAAATGGATGCTGCTGAACTTGAATCTGGATCCTGTAGATTTGCAAATTTAAATAAAGACCCAGTTTTACAAACTTTTTAAGAATGTTACAGATCTTAAAGAAAAAATATATTATCTGAAAGAGAAACAACAGGAATTATTGAATGGGCTATTAAAATTTTTTCAAGTATTTGTTGGTGTATAATTTTTAAGTATACAGGTAAATGACTTGACAAATGTATACACTTGAGTAATCACCACCCCCATCTCTCTCTACAGAAAGTTTCCTAGTGCCCCTTTGCAGTCAGTATCCCTGCATATAACATTTTAACAATTTCCCATTAAATATATGAAATCAGAATTTTTTAAATTAAAAATACAGTTGAATCATAGATTCTATAATGAAAATTTTATATAGTACTTTATTTGAAGTTATGTCTCTTGGATTTGTTAACTAACAGATTTTGCAAATGAAAACCAGCATTATTGACTTTTACATACTCAAACCGCCCAAAATACCAGTTGTTAGAACCGTATCAAAATAACCACAATGTCATTAACCCATCAATGGATAGCTTAAATTGAAGTTAATTGAAGTTTAAGTTGTATTTTCCATTTATTATCACTGAATATTGACCTAAAGATTTAGAGAAATAATTTTTGTACAATATATTGAAGCTATTTCTGTTGTCAGTGTTTGGCTGTATTGTAATGGTTGCAGTGCCATACAATCTAGAGTATATTTTAAGTTGTATTTGAACTTACACTGATTAACAGTCAACTAAAACTAAATAGAAATAAAGTTTAAGGAGGAAGCAGAGCAGTTCTGTGAAGGAACAGAAGGAGTAAACCAAGTCTCCCAGTTCCATCATGTTTAGGTGATTTCTGGTTTTATTCTTCTATGTTGTGGGTATTTCAGGGGAAATCTGATTTATTATCATCTTACCTTTCTACCTAAGGCCGAATCTCTTAAAATGACATTGTAAACCAAGTGCAAAGTAATAAGAAATAGGCTTGGAGATTTAGTATCTTTATCTTTCCCAATCTTCTACTTGCTCACTGGTATGTTCAAAGGGGAGAAGATAGACTTCAAAGAGTACATGCTTACATCCTGTAGAATCTATTTTTGTGAAATAAATCTTGAAAATCACTCTCTGTCCATGCGTCTTTCCTTAGATAAAACCTCGTGGTGTTGGGGATGAGAAGGTAAAGAGAAGCATAGTGATGGAATTGCTCTGTTAAAGGGATCGGCTATTTAAAAGTTATCCTCTTGCTCCTGCAGGTCCTCTGGTATTGTCTCTGTTATGGTGGAGAAGACCCATGTGATAGATACCTGGATTCCTGGCTTCTCTGAATAGAAACTGTAGATACAGAATTTGAGATGCTCTTCCTAATTAAAAGCAGTTTCTCAATTTTATTTGGGTGATTCTATTTCCAGTTGGGGCATTCCTATTTTTAAAAGCCTAAAAAAGTTTCTGAGGATGGGAGTACAACAAATCTGACCAAAAATCTATTAACGATACAAGCATTTACTACAGAGTCACTGTATAAAGCCCTAAGAAAAAGCTGCTAGGGAATATCAGAACCACACAATACCTGTCCTCAAGTACAGTAACTCACAAAATTTATTTAGTGCTCTCTTGCTCAGAATATTAACTTGCTGACCTTTCATGAAATGTCAAATCTTACATAAACTTTCCTTATGTTAAAATCTTTGATATCTGGTGGTGACTGATATTTACCAGAAGTCATTAGTACTCATCACATTCACGAAATTTCTAGGCAGTGTGAGTTGGCAGATGCTTAAAAGAACTAAACTCTGGCTGAAGGCTTTTCACACTCACTACATGCACAGGGTCTTTCTCCAGTGAGCATTCTTTTGGTGTTTGGTGAGACTTGCATTCTGGCTAAAGACTACCACATTTACCACATTCATAGGGTTTCTCTCCAGTATGTATTATCTGACGTGTGGTAAGGTGTGAACTCTGGCTGAAGGCTTTCCCACACTGGTTACATTTACAGAGTCTCTCTCCAGTGTGAGTTTTCTGATGTTTGGCAAGTTTTGCACTCTGGCTAAAGGCCTTCCCACGTTCATTACATTCATAAGGCTTCTCTCTGGTGTGGATTACTTGATGTATGGTAAGGTGTGAACTCTGGCTGAAGGCTCTCTCACATGCATTACACCTGCACGGGTTCTCTCCAGTGTGAGTTCTGTAGTGACTTCTGAGAGCAGAGTGGTCTCTGCAAGCCTTCTCACAGTCAACACATTTAAAGACGTTTTCTCCATTATGAGTCCTCTGATAATGAGTCAGGGATGATCTTTGGCCAAAGCCTTTCCCACACTCATTACATTCATATGGTTTCTCTCCAGTGTGTATTTGTGATGCTGAATAAGAGCTGACCAATTTCAGAAGGCTTTCTTTCATTGTAACTTTGTACTCAGAGGGTTTCTCTCCAGTGTGTATTCTTTTATGTTTAATAAATGATGAGCTCTGGCTGAAGGACTTCCCACACTCATTATGTTCATAGGGTTTCTCACCAGTGTGAGTTCTCTGATGTGTGTGTGGGTTTTTTTTTTTTTAAGATTTATTTATTTATTATTTATTTTATTTATTTTTGGCTGTGTTGGGTCTTAGTTGTGGCATGAGGGATCTTTCGTTGCAGTGCGTGGGCTTCTCCTTAGTTGTGGTGTACGGGTTTTCTCTTCTCTAGTTGTGGCACGCAGGCTCCAGGGCACAAGGGCTCTGTAGTTGTGGCACGCAGGTTCCAGAGCGCATGGGCTCAGTAGTTTGCGGCATGTGGGACCTAGTTGAGGCGCGCGAGCTCAGTAGTTGTGGCACACAGGCTTAGTTGCCCTGGGGCATGTGGGATCTTAGTTCCCTGACCAGGGATGGAACCTGCATCCCCTGCATTGTAAGGCAGATTCTTCACCACTGGCCCACCAGAGGAGTCACTCTGTGATGTTTAATAAGAGAACTCCTGCTGAAAGTTTTCACACAGTCATTGCATTTGAAGGGTTTCTCTCCACTGTGGATTTTCTCATGCTGAGTAAAGGTTACATTCTCACTGAAGATTTTCCAACTATTACATTCAGAAGATTTCTCTCCAAAATGAGAAGATAAGGGTGACTCTTTGGATGATTACTAAGAAAAGAATAGTAACTGAAAGTTTTCCCACATTCCTTACATTTGTATTGTTTCCCTACACTGCACATTTTATGTTTCATTAGTTCCGTATTCTGTTTGAAAATATCTTCAGTCATATCACACTTATATGGTCTCTTTCCTATAGGAATTTTTGTTGTATAATAAGATATATTCTTGCAAATTTTCTTTTTGCTTGGCCCCTCTCTTTGTTGAGTATTTTCTTGCTGGCAACTGACATTTGATCCCATACTCTTCTGGTCTCCCTCTTGGCTCTCCAACCTATTCTTTACATTCTCCATCTTCTCTCAAGTTTAGGTTTCAGGGACCATCTTTGGTAGGTCTTTTCATTATTGCTCCCAAGGTGGTCTTATTCAGAAACATCCTGGTTTTCAATAGGCTTTTTGGTCTCCAGATTATTTTCTCAGCCTGAAAGAAAATTTTTTAAATGCACGTGTCTTGTGCTGAGTGACAGGAAACTGGTGAAGATGAAGTGATATCATGAAAATATGTCCACAGATATATATGGCTCTTACACTCTGAAATATGTCTTTGCATTTAACATCACAGAGGGATGAGGAAGGAAAAAACATATACATAGGACAAGAATGGTATGAAAGGGGGCCACATCAATCTATATACATAATTCAAAATGTGAGAGAAGGAAGGGAGGTGATCTGGTGGGAAGCATCATCAGAAGTTAGACAGATGGACCAGAAAAAAGGAAAATGGTCATGCCATTTGCAGGGAAATGACTGGGGTTGCGGGTAGGGGGGTGGGGGAGAGAATACTGGAAAGCTGGAGGCAAAGCAATTACTCAGAGATGTTTGGGCACTTATTTCACTTTTTACAGTCGAGTGAGAATATCACCTCCTGCTGGTGTTTTCAATACCAGAATCAGGAAAGCCCAATCTGAGTAAACTTTCTTTAAATGAAAGTAGCAAGCTTCCTGAAGAGTGACAAATGCCCCTAGTATAAAATTATGTGGTACACCATGTGCAAAACAATGTCACCTTCAGGTACCTGGCTTTTGTTGGGGGATTCTGGGGAATGTGGTGAGGCACAGTGAGATATGCTGCATCTGTTCCTGCTCTGTAGGACCACCTACGTTTCAAGCTTGAAGACAGTTGGCTAATTAGTTTAGAAATTTTCAGGGTTTCTTTTTATTTGGTAAGGAGGCTCTCTTTCCCCCAATCCCTAGCCCATTTGAAACATGCATATGTATAATAACTGTGGGAAGGCATCTGAGCTTAAAATCTAGGTCTTCGTGCCTAAATTATGTGAGTCTCCTGACTAATTTCATGGCTGGCAGTCTCTCCTCATCACAGCCATCTACATTCTCCCAATCTGTTCTCTACAATCTCAAGGTGACACTGTTTTGCACACAGTGGGGTTTTATAACCATGGACCACACAAGAGTCTAGGTAGGTGGTGAGGGCAATCATGGCATTCCAAAGTGTCAGGGACCCAGGCTCTTCTATCTTGTTTGTCCGTCATGTATAAACTTGACCTCATACTCCAAGATTATAAGGAGAACAGAAGGGATAAAGAAGGGCAAAGATCAGCCATTTCTTCAGAAAGTTTCCCAGAAGCTGCCACCTGACACTTCTGCATATATTCCATTGAGTAGAATTCTAAGATAGCTCCAAGATTTCCACTCCTGTGGTATTAACTCTGTATAATCTCCTCCCTTTGAGTGTGCATAGCTCCTGTGACTATGGTGGGGTAGTCATTCCCTTGATTAGGTTACATTATATGACTCTATGGTAGCAGACTGGACAGATTCTCCTTCTGGCTGTGAAGAAGCAAGCTGCCTCACTGTGATAGGGCCATGTGGCTAGGACCAAAGGACAGCCTCTAGTTGCTGAGAACAATGCCCAGCCAACAGCCAACAAGAAAATGGGTCCTACACATAAGGAACTGAATTCTGCTAACAAACTAAATGAGCTTAGAAGAGGATCTCAAGTCTCAGATGAGACTGTGGTTCCAGCTGGCATCTTGATTTCAGCCTGTATTAAACCCTGAACAGAGAACCCAATTGAGCCTTGCTCTGACTTCTGACCTACAAAAATGTGAGATAATAAATGGGTGCTGTTTTCAGCTGCCAAATGTGTGGTAATTTGTTATGCATCAACAGGAACCTAACACAAAATGTTTAATGGATGGATAAATAAACCAATGACTTAAAGAGGTGATTACTAGAGAATGGTACTGTTGAGAGGGAGCTTTTTCTACAGAACCTACCATTTACCACAGTAAGTCAAATAACTTTAGATCTGATTTCAGAAGTACATATATGGGAACATAAATTTTAAGGTGAGAGGATAAAATGTGTTAATGCTCTGAACACTGGAATGGCATTTCTGATGGGAATAAACTCATATTTACCTGGTGTCCTGCAGTTAGATGCATGGTAGCCAGCCTCTCTCCTTTGGGCTCCATTTTGAGGGAAGGAAGAATCCTGGGAAGACAGAGATGTCAAAAGAACATGGAGTCCTGAAGACAAACTACTGACCAGCAAGTCCCTCAAAACAACAGATGTGGCCCCTACCTTCTCTCCAAAGAAAGCTATCAAAGGAAGCAAAAGGACAGATATAACTCCTAATTCCTAAGTTTCAGAGAAAGGAATTCCTATCTCTGTTATTAGAGTGGGTTGCAGGTAACAGTTATCTGGATGCTATCAGGGGCAGGAACAGAGAGGGAAGCATGAGGACATAGGATGCCTGGGCAGGGAACACTAGGAGGTGACAATCAGATACAAAAAGGAAGATGAAAATATTAAGGAGAAACTTTACCTCAGTCAGGTGTTCATGTAGGATAAAGTGTTATATCCTTTTTGGAAAGTAATTTGGCCCCACATACCACAGAATCATGCAGCATTTTGTTGCAGTAATAGTACTCTTAACAACTAGTTATAAGAGAATCATTTTTTACAAAACAGAATCTTTTAAAAACAAAAACAAATCGCAGGTTAAAAGATGATCCCTGCAGAAAGCACTAAAATATCAAAAATTCCAAACAATCTAAATATGCCATAAAAAGAAATAAAATTTACAAAGTATTAAAATGGCTTCTTGAGGGAACAGCCCACCTCTATCAAAATAATTATGAAAACTACACAGCCAACATATAAAATGCTTGTGATAGAATGAAAATGTCTGAAACAATTATTGTGACTATTCTACAATTATAATTGAGTAAAAAGTATACATTTATCTAGGCAGGGAGTGGAAAGAAACATGGAAAATACACTTGATATGTTATAAGATTCTGGCTGATTTTTGCCCTTTTCACTCTTGTTGGAAAGTTTGTGCAGTAATAGAAAATAAAATTACTTAGGATTGACTCTGTGCCTAAAGAAGGGTAAGGAAAACTTATGTTTCCTACTTTTACCTTGTAGACTGCCTTCTTCTAAGCTTATTCCATTAGTACATTTTTTCTATAAGCCATACTTATTTCTTCCTCATTTGGGTTAAATCCTCCAGAAACACAATCTTCATTATTTTCAGAGTTCTGAGACAAATTTTAAACTCCTTGTTCAGGAGGATCTGAAACTGCTTCAGCACAAGTAATTTCACCATTTCTTTGATCTTGCCAGTGCCAATGCTCTAAAGACCTCTTGGTCAAGTTTGTCTGTTGATTGATCCTGCACAACTAGCTTTTCCTCCACACAGGGGTTCAGAAGATGTCTGAAAGCAGCTGGAAGCTAAAGCTTCTCTTCAGACTGCAAATTCTCTTCAAAGATGTAATTTCTTTGGAGGCTCACCTCCATCTCAGGCATTTGAGCTGTACTTTCAACCTCTGAAGTTCCAAGCTGAGGCCTCTATCCAGAAAACCTGTGGGCAGAAACACAACTGCAAACATTTACTGAACAGTACTCTGTAGAGGACACCAGGATTCCAAACTTTTAAAAGATGTTAATCTATTAAGGGGAAGGTTGACGGGAACATTTATTATATATAAATCAGATTGACGAGCAGAACAGTGAGACATCAAGCTATCATATGCCTCCTGGTGTGATGCAAAATGAAGGACAAAGCCACAGGTATCAGTATTCTTGTCAGAAAATTGAATCTAAATCTAAATATAGTCTTTAGATATAACCACCAGCTTGCAGAGATTACAGAAGATAGAACTGTTTAAAAAAGAATTGTTAATTGATACCACTAATATGTAATTATCCAAATCCAAAACGTAGGAAATTCTACATGATGAATGACGCTGTTTCTTCAACAACAACAACAACAACAAACAAACAGAATGGCATGGGGAAAAAAAAGAAAGGAGATTGTGAGAAAATGGCAGAGTAAAGAAATCCAAAAGTCTGTCCCTCCACAAAAGCAACAATCGCAATTCTGGAAAAAAACTGTCAGAATCAACTGTTTTAAAATTCTAGAAATTAACCAAAACTTGCAGCAGCCATCGGAATGCTTAATAATCAAGGAAAATCATCTGAATCTTAGTAAGAACAGTGAGCTTTATGGCATTTTAACTGGTCCCATTCTACACTCCCTAGTTTGGCAGTGGCCTTGAAGATAATAGCCCCCATTTTCAGCACGGGTACTAGTACCAGAGGGAATAGAATAGACCTCATCCACAAAGAATTGTGATTTTTTTGTTTTTGCCTGTCAGGTGGCTTCATGGAGAAATGACTCAAAGAAAATATAAGAAGACTGAACACTTACTAATTCATTGTATGAGGCCAATATTACCCTAATACTAAAGACAGAAAAAGACATCACAAAAAAAATCAAAACTACCTAACAATATCCCTTATGAATCCAGATGTCAAAATCTTCAACAAAATACTAGTAACTTGAATTCAGTAGCATATTTAAAATATTATATACCACAGCCAAGTGAAATTTATCCCAGGAATGCAGGATGATTCAACATAAAAAATCAGTGTAATATACCTTATTAACAGAATGAAGGGGGAAAACCACTAGTTCATCTTAATAGATGTAGAAAAAGCATTTGACAAAAATCCAACACCCTTTCATGAATAAATATATATATATATATAACACACACAACAAACTAGGAAAAGAAGGGAACTTCCTCAGCCTAATTAAGGGCATCTATGAAAAAAACCACAACTAACAACATGTTTAACAGTGAAAGACTGAAAGCTTTCCCCCTAAGATCAGGAACAAGACAAGAATGTCCATTCTTGCCACTTCTATTCAACACTGTACTGGAAGCTCTAGCCAAGGCAATTCAGAAAGAAAGGGAAAAAAAAAATGCATCCAGATTGGAAAGGAGCAAGTAAAATTATCTCTATTCACAGATGACACAATCTTATATCTAAAATCCTAAAGAATCCACACACACAACACACACACACACACACACACACACAAACTATTCCAACAAACGAGTTCAACAAAATTGCAGGATAAGATAAAACTGAAAGATCAATTTGCAAAAGTCAGTTGTATTTCTATATACTAACAATGAATAATCCAAAAATAATATTGAGAAAACAATTCTATTTATAATAGTATGAAAAAGAAAAAAATACTTAGGAATAAATTTAACCAGAGAAGTGCACAAATTTTACAATGAAAGCTATAAAACACTGTTTAAAGAAATTAAAGAAGATCAAAGTAGGGCTTCCCTGGTGGTGCAGTGGTTAAGAATCCGCCTGCCAATGCAGGAGACACAGGTTCGAGCCCTAGTCAGGGAAGATCCCACATGCCATGGAGCAACTAAGCCCGTGTGCCGCAACTACTCAGCCTGCACTGTAAAGCCCACGAGCCACAACTACTGAGCCCGTGTGCCACAACTACTGAAGCCTGTGTGCACTGAAGCCTGTGTGCCTAGAGCCTGTGGTCTGCAACAAGAGAAGCCACTGCAAGGAGAAGACCGTGCACCGCAATGAAGAGAAGCCCCTGCACAGCAACAAAGACCCAATGCGGCCAAAAATAAATAAAGAAAAAAAAAGATCAAAGTAAATGGGAAAATATCTGGTGCTTATGCATTGGAACACTTAATATTGTTTTAAAGGCAATATTCCCTGAGTGATTTACAGACTCAGTGATACAAAATCTTAGCTGCCTTCTTTGCAGATATGGACAAGCTGATCCTAAAATTCATATGGAATTGCAAGGGACACCAAATAGGGAAAGCAATCTTGAAAAGAACAAAATAAGACTCACATTTCCCTATTTCAAAACTTACTACACAGCTACATTAATCAAAATAGTGTGGTATGAGCACAAGTCAGTGGAACAGAAGTGAGAGTCAATAAACCTGTGTGACTATAGTCAATTGATTTTCGACAAGGGCGTCAAGACCATTCAATGGGGAGTCACTTTGGGGAATCACTTTTTCAACAAATCCACATCCAAAAGAATGAATTTGGACCCCTATGCCCACATATTCAAAAATTAACTCAAAATTGATCAAAGATCTAAATGTAAGAACTAAAACTCTTAAAAGGAAATGTAACTATAAATCTTTGGGACACTGGATCAGGCAATTATCTTAAATATGGCACCAAAAGCACAAGTAACAAAAGAAAAAAAATAGATAAGTTGGACTTCATCAAAATTAAAAACTTTTGTGGATCAAAGGACACTATGAAAAGTGTGAAAACAACCCACATAATGGGTGAAAATATCTGCAAATAATATATCTGACAAGGGTCTAGTATATAGAATATACAAAGAACTCTTATAACCCAGCAACAAAAACACAACCCTATTTTTAAAACAGGCAATGGATCTGAATAGTCATATTGCCAAGGAAGACATGCAGATAGCCAATAAGCATATAAAATAACGCTCAATACCATTAGTCACTAGGCAAATGTGAATAAAAACCACAAGATACCATTTCACACCCACTAGGACAACTATACTCAAAACAATTTGATTTTCAACAAATATTGATAAGGATGTTGAGAAATGGAACTCTTATACATTGCTGGTGGAAATGTAAAATGGTGCAGCTGCTGTGGAAAAGTTTGACACTTCCTTGAAAATTTAAATATAGAGGTACCATATGATCCAGCAGTTCTACTCCTAGGCATAAACCCACGAAAACTGAAAAACAAAAAAGCAAACAAACAAACAAACAAAAACACATTCACACAAAGTCTTATACATGAATTTCCATAGCAGCATTATTCATAATAGGAAAAAGTGGGAAAAATTCAAATGCCCATCAACAGATTAATGGATAAACAAAATGTGGTATATACACACAATGGAATATTATTCAGCCTTAAAAAGAAGTGAAGTGCTAATAAATGTTACATGTGTGAACCTTGAAAGTGAAAGAAGGCAAACACAAACAGCCACATATTGTATGACTCTATTTATGTGAAATGTTCAGAAAAGGCAAATTCATAGACAAAAGAGAATAGTGTTTGTCAGGGGCTAGGGAAGGGGTGGAATGAGGAGTGACTGCTCAGTGTGTACAAAGCTTCTTTTGGGGTGACGAAAATGTTCTGGAATTAGATAGCTGTGATGGTTGCACAACATTGTGAATATACTAAAAACTACTGAATTATACACTTAAATGGTTAAATTTTATGTTATGTGAATTTTACCCCAATAAAACAAGAGAGGCATAACCCACACAAAAACTTGCATGCAAATGTTTATAAATGCTTTATGCATAATCGTCAAAAATTCAAAGCAATCAAGATGTCCTTCAACAGGTAAATGAATAAACAAATGGTGTACATCCAACTACTGTGGATCCAATACTATCCAACAATAAAAAGGAATGAGTGATTAATTCACACAATATGGATGAATCTTAAATCCTTTTTGCTAAGTGAAAAAAGCAAACCGAAAAGGCTACATACTACATGATTCCATTCATGACGTTCTATTAGAAAGGCAAAACTAGAGGGATGGAAAACAGATCAGTGGTTGCCAGTAGTTTGGGGAGAGGAAGGTATTTGACTAGGGGAAGCACAGAAGATTTTTTAGGGAGATGGAACTAACCTGTATCATATTGTAGTTTGGATATACAAAACTATGCAGTTTTTAAAACCAACAACTTTACAACATAACGAATGAACTTTAATAAATTAGAATTTTAAAAAACCCAACCAGGAGATTGGGGGATCTTAGGATAGATTGTAAGATGTGAAAAAAAGATTCTAATTGTGTTACAAATGTATGACATGACCTCACTAAGGAGGATGGAGAATAAAGGGAATGATTTAAGTATATTTGGAAATGATCGGAAACTGTAAGACTCAGACAAAAGGAACTAACTTCACACAGCACTCTAGTTGGTATATCTGTTTCTCTTGGGAATATGAGACACAAATTCTGAAACAGCTGTACATGTACACTGGAGTTGAACAGATAAGTAAATGGATGGTAGACTGTGAGTGCCAGGTTTCTCATATTGGGCAGGGAAGTTACAAATAAGCTAGAGGGAAGGTTAAAATGATACACGTGGTATTGGATTAGAGTCAGAGACATCAGCATGTATTCACCTTTAGCTTAATATAGATATGGATGGATACAGAAATAATTAGAGATATGTATGGATATATTGGTTAGTATACATATATAGTATAGTTTAACACTGGCAGCTGAGAGAGACCAGAAGCAGTGACACCTCAGTGACAATGAGCACACCCTATATTGTTGACTCCAGGACTGGGACAGAGAAAATACAATATGAACCTGGAGCATCTTGCATTGACAGAAAGTAAGAAAATGCTTTAAAAAAAAAAAGGGGAAATGGGTAGGGGGAATGTCAAAGGGACATAGGACCCAACCTAACAGCACCCAATGGCCAAAGCTGAAATAATTTGAGCAATAAAATAGTGTGTTATTGTATTACAACACAAAATATAAAATAAATATCAATGGATCCATATTGATATAAATAATTGAATAAATAAATAGGGGATAAAAAACTAATCTCCCTTACAGAGAATTCCAAATAATTTCTATAGCTACTCTCCCCTGCAGGATGGGGAGGTAAATTTCCCCTCCTCCCACTCCTTCTATGGGCTATGCTTAGTGACTTGCTTCAAAGAATAGAATATGGAAGGAGAGGTAACTTTACAGTGGGGAAACCTGGTAAGTAATACCTCAGTCAGGTGATCAAGAATAATATCATCAGTGATAAGTCATGCTAATAGCATGTATCCTTGATATGAGATGTATCCTTGAGGTGATGAGATTGGGACTTCTCTTCTGTGGTCTTTCGTACCCAAACCTATAACCCCAGTCTAATCATGAGAAAAAAAAAATTAGAAAAATCCCAATTGAGGGGCATTCCACAAAATACCTGACCAGGTCAAGGTCATCAAAAACAAGGAAAGCCTGAGGAAAATGCATAGATCAAAGGAGACTAAGGAAACATGACATGTAAATGTAACATGGTATCCTGGAAAGAATCTTGGAACAGAAAAAGAACATGAGGGGAAAACAGTGAAATCCTAATAAAGTGTAGTGTTTAGTTAATAGTAATGTACCAGTGTTGGTTTCTTAATTGCGATAAACATACCATAGTAGTATAAGATGTTAACAATAGGGGAAACTAGGTCAGGGGTATTCAGGAATTCTCTATACTATCTTTACAACTTTTCTGTAGATTTAAATTTAAATAGATTGAAAAATATTTAAAATTAAAAGTTTATCTTTTAGGGCTTCCCTGGTGGCGCAGTGGTTGAGAATCTGCCTGCCAATGCAGGGGACACGGGTTCAAGCCCTAGTCTGGGAAGATCCCACATGTCGCGGAGCAACTAGGCCCGTGAGCCACAACTACTGAGCCTGCGCGGCTGGAGCCTGTGCTCCGCAACAAGAGAGGCCGCGATAGTGAGAGGCCCGCGCACCGCGATGAAGAGTGGCCCCCGCTTGCCACAACTAGAGAAAGCCCTCGCACAGAAACGAACACATATAACACAACCAAAAAAAAAAAAAGTTTATCTTTTAAAAAGAGAAAGACTTAAGCACAATGTGTGCACCTCATTTGGGACTAATTCAAACAAACAAACTGAAAAAAAGTGGAGGGGCCTCCCTGAAGAAGTAGTTGATCCAAGTCTCAGGTGGGGAATACATAGTGAGCAGAAAGGCAGTTATGCCAGGAAACAAGGAAGGTCTCTGAAAATACAGTAAAAAGACACAGAAGCTGACTTAAAGGTCTTCCCATTAGCAAAATTTTGGATAATTCGAGAATCAAAAGAATGATGACAGTAATGCATATAACATGTTGAATTTTTAAAAGAATGCTTGAGGACATAAAAATATTGATAAAAGGGGAGAAATGTACCTTAACATTACGTAGATACCGCCTTAACCTAAGTGATCAAACTTAACCAATAGTGGGACAAAGTGACATAATGTACCTTCTGATGTGATGCCATGGGAGATACATATGTGGTACTCATGCCAACAATGCTTAATCATAATCTAATCATAAGAAAATAACTAGCCAAATCTTAATTGTGAACATTCTACAAAGCAACTGACCTTCACTCTTTAAAAATGTCGATGTTATAAAACACAAAACGGTGGATGTAGTATTCAATACCACAGTTTATTTATCCATTGTACCTTTTTTTTGGATATTTGAGTTATTTTCAGTTTTTGGCTACTATAAATTATTCAGCTATGAACATTCATGTACATGATTTAGGACACTTGTGTATGTATCACTGTTGAGAATTTACCTGGGAAGGGAATTATGGGCTCATAACATATATATCTTCAGTTTAGTTAACACCAAACTTATTTCCAAAGTCACCATACCAACTTAAATTAAGGGGTTAATTGCACAAAGTTCTATACTTTTGTGTGTTGGATCTTTCCATAATTTTTTAAAAATATAAGGTTAATAAGGAGGATAATTTCCTTCTCCTAAGACATACTACCAAAGGGGGCAAAAAGAGAAAGAAGGGAGGGGGGAGGAAGAAGGAAAATAATCCTAAAAATTATATATGATCATCTCTAACATTCTTCTAAGTTTTTTTTCCCTTTCCTGGTTTAGTGGCGAGTGACTGACACAGAAGAGTTGAAAAAGAAATAAAGTATGATACATTCTTACCGGCACAAGCCAACAGTATCTATCTTCAATCCCTAAGGATAGAGTTACTTTTCTTTCCTTGAATCTCAGTTTCAGAGTCCCTCACTTCTACCACAATCCTTGAAATGGCTGTGTTTTACTCATTCTGAGAATACCAGCATCTTTCCCTTTATTCTCATCTATAACCCTCAAGCATTTCAGTTTAATCATCTACTAGTGAAGTACTTTCTTTCCATTCAGAAATACATTTTACTTTGCAACTACTACAAACTTGCCTCTATGTGTGTATGGTGTGTGTCTGAGCCAAAATTTCACAAAACAATAATTATTCCTACTATACATGTTTGCTGTTACTCTTATTGTGTGTATAAGCTACTCTGGTATACACATTTGCTATTCTATTTCTTTCTTTCTTTTTTAAAACGCTGTTTGCAAGCCACTGAATCGATTTCATAACTCACAATGGTCCCAAAGTTTGAAAAACACTAGTCACTACAGCTTCTCTGATCCTCAGATACTGTGCCACTATCTAAATGCTAATCTTTCCCGGCAGGCATTCAGAGCATTCTTTAGCACCAGAGGACTTTGTCCATCTGAAAATCTCGAGTCAAAGGTTATCTCCTGACAAAGGGAGTTCTCTGTGTCTCACGTGTCTCCTCTGTCCTCCTATATGGCATATAGTTCGTTGTAAGTCAGTGTCTACTTTTGACCACACAGTAATACGTTTTATAACCCATTACACACACTTGAATACACAAAAGCTTCACGAAACAAATACTTGCCCTTTCTATATGTGTTGCTCTCTGATAATTTCTATTCCATTTGGGGGGAAAAATGCTTTCACTCTGGAGAAGCAGTTTATTTCCATGGCTCTGGGGCCTGGAGATTAAAAGAAACAATGAGAAGTGTCCAACACAAAAAATGAATCTCTGTGGAGAGGACCTTCACTCTGCAGCTCGAGAAAGGATACTGCAGCCTTCATCCCCAAGTCCTACTTACTCCGGGAGGTAACAAGAATGGCCAAATGATTTTTATAAAGCCCATTTTAAGGATGTAAGGTAGGTGCATGACGTTGTTATTAAAGAAAAAGCATGAGTCCCCAAAACCACTCTGGCAGAAACAGTCATCCTGAGTGTGTCCCAACCGATCTCTTGAACAGGGAGCAACACAGATCCCACAATGGGGAAACCTACGAGGAAAAAGAGAACGGAAAAGGTAGACAAGTGCTAAAGAAAGGCCTTGATGTGCACACTTGCCTGGAACAAACCCCAGCATTGGCGATAGGACTCGAGACTTCACCTGGAGGCCAGGCGGTTGCCAGGATACGTAGCTATCCATCCAGACACTCCCACGACTCTGTCCCGAGCGTTGTGGTGCCGCACGCAGCCTCACAACTGACAGTGGGGCATCTCCATAGAAAGTTTTTCCGAAAGGGCAAAGCGTACTGTCAGCCAATACTCCGGAACACACTATTCAGACTCCCACTAGACACTCACCCTCCCAAATAACGCGGGCTTGGGCGACGGAGCCAAGGGCTGGCGGTGGGAAATGACGCAACAGAGGCGCCGGGAATCCTGTGCAACCAGCCACTCCCGCCGTCTCCATGACAACAGTCAGATTGGTCCCAGCGCTCAAGGCAGCGGTTTTTGATCTGGACCTAGGAACCAAGGGTCAAGCATGGCACTCTAAGTCCTCCTGTCTTCCTGCTAGCAATCCAGTTTTGTTTATCCTCCCATGTCTTCGTCTTCTTGGCAAAGAATAACGCCTGCGTAAAACCAGAGTCTCAGGTTCCATTTATGTTGTTTAGGAATATAATCTGTGTACACTTACCAAGGCATATTTAACATCCAGAGCAGATAATTTTTTTTAACACTTCTCTCCTCTGTACAAGAAAAATTATTTTCAGTAATAATCCTGAAATGGAATGAATAATAATAATGGTCAGTGAAATAGTCTTTATTTCACTTCACATATAATTATGCAAGTTTTTAAAAAGTTTTTAATATAGGCCAAAAAATTTTTAAATAATGGACTGGTATTTTTAATTACATGAATGTATTTCTGGGAAAAGATGAAAAAAAGTCACCTACATATAGTGTGTTGCAGTAATGAATAATATCTTCATAGTTTCTGTTTTTGAGTCTTCTGCAAATTTCTCAATGACTGACAAAATTTAACCTGTTTGTATAGTCACCTTCAATAGACAGTATAGCCAGATTTGTCAATTTATCATCCCTTGAAGCTGATTGAAGAACGCTTTATTTATTTATTTTAACATCTTTATTGGAGTATAATTGCTTTACAATGGTATGTTAGTTTCTGCTTTGTAAGAAAGTGAAGCAGCTATACATATACATATATCCCCATATCTCCTCCCTCTTGCATCTCCCTCCCACCTTCCCTATCCCACCCCTCTAGGTGATCACAAAGCACTGAGCTGATCTCCCTGTGCTATGCGGCTGCTTCCCACTAGCTATCTATTTTACATTTGGTAGTATATATAAGTCCATGCCACTCTCTCACTTCGTCCCAGCTTACCCTTCCCCCTCCCCGTGTCCTCAAGTCCATTATCTACGTCTGTGTCTTTATTCCTGTCCTGCCCCTAGGTTCTTCATAACCTTTTTTTTTCTTTTAGATTCCATATATATGTGTTAGCATACGGTATTTGTTTTTCTCTTTCTGACTTACTTCACTGTGTATGACAGACTCTAGGTCCATCCACCTCACTACAAATAACTCAATTTTGTTTCTTTTTATGGCTGAGTAATATTCCATTGTATATATGTGCCACATCTTCTTTATCCATTCATCTGTCGATGGACACTTAGGTTGCTTCCATGTCCTGGCTATTGTAAATAGTGCTGCAATGAGCATTGTGGTACATGACTCTTTTTGAATTATGGCTTTCTCAGGTTATATGCCCAGTAGTGGGATTGCTGGGTCGTATGGTAGGAAGAACGCTTTATTTTATTAAATTCATTTTAAGAAGTTTCTTTCACATGAAGCAACAGATATACAAATTGGGAAAATCTTAAAGGTAAGTTTGGTAGAAGTTCATAAAAGTCCCATTTCAAAATTCACAGCAATTGTTTACAAATGGATTTTAAGTTTCTCTGCAGTACAAAAATTGTAAATACACGAAGTCCAAGAAGTCACATAGAAAGGTGGATGTTAAGTATGCTCAGCATTTCTTCTGTTTTTAAGATTAAAATTCTTTTCTTGTCCCTCTTCTTCCAGCCAATTTCTCTCCTTATATCTCTTAAACTCCTTATATTCAGGAGACCCTTTCCCCCTTAAAGAACACAAGATTTAATTCTAGCCTTGTATCTGTCTGCGTCATTTCACTCTTCATTCCATGATTTGTAAAAGGAAATGACAGTTATGTCACGGAAGAGGGATGAGTAGGAATGTCCAGGAATCAGTCCCTCCATAGAAACAACTATTGAGCTCGCAGGACTGTGTGAAGCAACTCTTTTGGAAATCTGGGGTCTAGTCAAACATTTGCAGAGTCCAGAGGAGAGATTGAAGAAGAGATTGATAAATTTTGGTGAATCTCACTGTTTCATGCAGTGGCTACCATCCCCCATCTCCTAGCACTATGGCAGGCAGCCAGTGGGAACTATTGGCCTTGCTCCTGGTGTAGCTTGCTGGTGCTGTGGTGGGCAATAAAGACCTTGCACTCTAAAAATTGGGGTTTAATGTTTTGATTGCTGATCACTGCTTTTGATTGCTGAGGAGCCAGTACAGAGGCCAGCCATAGTTTTAACTCCAAAGAGCTGAAATGGCTTCCCAACCCCTAGGGGATTTGAAAAAACAGTGCTTCACCCCATAAGCTTTGGTGTGTTGTGCTTTTGTTTTCATTCTTCTCAAGTTATTTTCTAATTTCCTTTGTGATTTCTTTTATGATCCATTGGTTGTTTAAGACTATGTTATTTAATTTCCACATAGTTATGAATTTTCTAATTTTCCTTTGTTATTTTTTTATTATTATTAATTAATTTATTTATTTATTTTTGGCTGTGTTGGGTCTTCGTTTCTGTGCGAGGGCTTTCTCTAGTTGTGGCGAGTGGGGGCCACTCTTCATCGCGGTGCGCGGGCCTCTCACAGCCTCTCTTGTTGTGTAGTACAGGCTCCAGACGCGCAGGCTCAGTCGTTGTGGCTCACGGGCCTAGTTGCTCCGTGGCATGTGGGATCTTCCCAGACCAGGGCTCGAACCCGTGTCCCCTGCATTGGCAGGCAGATTCTCAACCACTGCGCCACCAGGGAAGCCCCTCCTTTTGTTATTGATTTCTAGTTTCATTCCATTTTGATCAGAAAATATTCTTTGTATGATATTAATCTTTTAAAAATTATTAATGCTTTTATTGTGGTCTAACATATGCTCTATCCTGGAGAATGTTCCATGTTCACTTGAGAAGAATGTGTGTTCTGCTGTTGTTGGGTGAAATGTTCTATATATATATTTTGTTAGGTCTAACTGGTTTATATTTTTGCTCAAATCCTCTATTTTTTTTTAAACTAATCTGTCTGGTTGCTCTATTCATTAAAGAATTCCATCTGCAATAGCATCAAAAATAATAAAATACCTAAGAAGAAATTTAGCCAAGGAGGCAAAAGATTTGTACTTCAAAAAGTGCAAAACATTGCTGAAAGAAATTAAAGAAGACCTAAGTAAACGGAAAGACATACCATGTTCATGAATTGGAAGACACTATTAAGATGGCAATACTACTCAAAGCAGATTTGATGTATTCCCTGTCAAAATCCCAACAATGTTTTTTACAGAAATAGAAAAACCCATCCTAAAATTCATATGGAATCTCAAGGGACCCTCAAAACCAAAACAAATTTTGAAAAGGAAAAGTTGGAAGATTCATACTTCCTAATTTCAAAACTTACCACAAAGCTACACAGTGGTAATCTCAACAGTGTGGTGCCGGAATAGGGATATACGTCTAGACCAATGGAATAGAAAAGAAAGTCCAGAAAAAACAAATTCCACATATATATCAACTGATTTTCAACCAGTGCTAAGACCACATAATTGGGAAGTAACAGTCTTTTCCAACAAATGGTACTGGGAAAACTGGATATACACATACAAAATAATGAAGTTGTATGCTTACTTTACACCAAATACAAAAAATAATTCAAAATGTATCAAAGATCTAAATTTAAGAGTAAAACTATAAAACTCTTAGTATAAAACATAGGTAAAACTCTTCATGACCAGAATAGGATCCTGATTTTATTTACCTTTACTTCTCTTGATGGAATTTGGGAAGTGTCCTGCATTTAATTGCATCTAAGCTCTAGACTGTGCAAAAAAAGCCTGTTTCTCCAGAGATGGTCTGAGGACCACCTGCATTAGAATTATCTGGGATGCCCCCTGAAAATGCAGTGTTTCTGGGACTTTCCTCTGACCAACGAGTGCGAAGCCTGGGAATCTGTATTTTAACCAGCTCTCCAGGTATGCTGTTTAAAACTAAATCACTGGTTTGGACTATACTGCATAGAATGTATTAAGATCTTCAGGACCTTTCTAGGGTCTCCAGCATCAACTTTCTCAGGCCTCTAGCCATCAACTTCTCAATCTCGGCGTCACACACACCAGGGAAAGTGCTTTGCAAAAATCTCCAGGAAAATGAGTCTGAACACAACCTGGCGGTCCCGGAGTCTGCAGCGCAGGCGCAGAGCCACGGCCTCTGGTATGCTGCCCATTCTCCCCATCGTCTCTGTTCTCTAACAGATCATCCGCTCCAGGAGAATTAGGTCGGGGCCGTTGATCAGGCAATGACTGGCCCCACATACTGACAAGGACACGACCAGGAGTCTGAGTGGAAGAGTGTCTGTGACCTCGGGAACCTTGGTGAGCGCGGGAGCAGTGGGTCGACGCAAGGGTTTCCCATTAATCCTTCCGGCTTCCTCAAGCCCCGCGCACTAAGGTTCTGTCTACGCGTGGGTCCGGCCCAGGGTGTGTCCCGGCGCTCGCCTCGAGGCGGCCGGTGAGTGGGGCACGCCGGGCTCCGGGGCCCGGGGCCTGGACGGGTGGGCCTGGAGGCTCTAGGAAGTGGTCGTGCGGAAACACTCAACTCTCTCGGGGGTAGACCGGCGAGAGGTCCAAGGGTGGTCTGGCCGCAGATCCGGCCGAGAGGTGCCTCCGCGGCTGGGACGCGGCACGGTGTCTCTGAGCGGCGCCCAGCGCTCACCTTGCGGGTGGGCACAACCTAGTCCCTCAGCTGCGCTGACAGCAGGTGGTGTTCTCCGGTGAACCCCTGGGAGATGGAAAAGCTCAGAGTTTCATTCCGCTCCGCTCTAGCTGGGCGAGGAAGGGCTTCTGTACTCGGGGTGTTTCCCAGATGCTTACCGTGTGCCAGGCACTGTTCTAAGAGTTTTTACCAGCGTTAACTCATTTAATCCTCGCGTTAACCCCATGAGATGTACGATTATTATCCTCATGTTACAGATTTTAAAATTGAGGCACACAGAGATGAAGTACCTTACTTAAAGTTACAGAGCTTGAGAGTAGTAGTATTTATTTTATGGTTCTGATGATGACGGTTGTACTTCAGTATAGTAGGTGTTGTTAGGGGTATTGACAAATGCTGTATATCAAATTCTGTGAATTTGTTGTGACTTTGAACCAATCTTCAAGGACACTGTTGTCTGAAGACCATCTTTTGGTAGGCCTGGAGACTTGACTGTCTCTGTTTTAGAGTTGAACAGAGGCTGCCTAGGCCCTCCTGCTGACTCCTGTGCATTCGCAAAGGCTCCAGGAAGTAGTCAGCCCGATACCAGAAAGCAAAGCACCAGAAGAAGAGCTATTCCAGAACCCTCAGAACCTGCTTCCTTCGGAATGAGATAATTTCTTAATATTCAAGGGAGTATATACAAGGGAAAATTATTCCAAGATCAGCAATTGATTATAAGAGAAAGTGGCATGGTCAAAAGAATTTCAGATGGTTAAGGTAACAGGAGGGGGTCAGGGCTGTGAGGGCTGGAAACTTAGTCATATAAAGAGGAGAATGGGGTTTGCTGGTGCTGCAGCACTTTGTGACCACTGTACTTTCGAGAATAATGATTTGGTAAGAATACGATATCTATAGACCAGTAAGGTGATCCAGGTAAAACTAAAGTATGAGGAAGAAAGGAGAAAAAGAGAAAAGGAGAGGCAACATTCCACATCATGGTGGAGCAACCCCTTGTATGAAACCTAGATAAGGGTATGGTCCTAACCTTGTGGAGACAGAGACCTCCTAGCCTGTCTGAAATATATCTGGGGGCTCCGCCTGAGACCTTTGTCATATCCACCGGCTCTGCCTTCCCCATTTCATGTGCATCCTCCAAAGCCAGGAAAAAGAATGCATCTCTCCACTCTCTAGAACAGCAGCACAAATCCTCTGAGAGCATCTTTCCCTAAATGTATACTATCACAATTTAAAAACTAATTCATTTGAGGTAAGCACAGCAGTAATATCTCCTTATGTCATAGATGATATTCTTTATAGTAAGCTTTGCCATTTATAATGTGTAGCATTCACAGAAGCTTTGTGAGAAAAGACAAGGGAGTACTAGTAATGACATTTTATAGTGTGGGACCAGCTTTTCAAAAAGGTGAGTGGCTTGCCCAGAGATGCACAGCCCTGTGGTGGAGCAATATCATCTGCCTTCTGTTTTGACTCTCAGGAAGAAGCGACTACTGCCTACTCCCTTTGAACTCATATCCCATGTGAGGAAATCGATAAGCAGGCTGGATTATATGCCTCGGAACACCTAGAGAGTTTAGAGAGAGTTTGGACTCAGCCCAGACCAATTCCCTTTACCTTTTCTCATTAAAGAACTAGGGACTTAAGCCCAGACATAAATGTCTACTGTCATTTTCTTTGTGTCTGGGAGGAGGTGGGGTTACTTTAGGACATTTGTTTTACCTCTTAATACCTAGGGTTGCATTCACCTGGCCCAATGTGGACATTACTAGACCAGTGACTCTGGATACCTTAGGGTAACACCTGTTATCCCCAGATTTGCCCTTTACCAGAAAGAAAATGAAGAGGAGGTGGAAGAGGGAAAGGCAACTTTCTATCTCACTATAGGATCGTATACCATGTATGTTAAGGATTCTTCCTTCTTTTCTGGAAGTTTGTGCCATCTCGCCAAGTGGAGACACATGTATTTCTCTTTTCAGAGAATGTCCCTTCTTAGGTGAGTGTGGCAAATTTTGCCCAGTATGGGATTAGTCCCTGGTTACCTGCTGACTGCTTTTGATGTCTTCCTCAGCACTCCCTTGCTCTATTTCAGCATTAGGCGATTGACGTCTTTCTCAAACAGTTTCCTCTGAAACATGGACCTTAGGCTCTCACATGTCTCTGGGGATTTGAAAAAGAGTCTGTTCATTCTAGTCTTATCCCCTTAGTCTAGGCAGATGGGTCTGTGCCTCAGAGTTTGGAATCTAAAATTAAATTCCAGGAATCAGACAGCTCTGGACTAATCAAGTCCAACATCTTCCTTTTACAGATGAGGATACATAAAACCAGACTAGTTATTTTTCCTTGGTTTTTATTTAGCTACCAACAGAGATATGATCAAAATCCAGATTACTTGGTAAATGTAATACCAAGTAATTATTTATACCACGGGGTCTCTATCTGGTGTTTCACTGATTTATGCCAAGGATGTCACTTGCTTTGTGGTGGCACTTTAGTGGAAGCCAGGAAATTTAATCCTTAGTTTACACAGATAGGGCTTTTAGTGTGGTTGGGACTTATTGCAGCCTCTCAGGATAGTCATCTCTCAGAGGTAGTCACTCTTGTGTCAAGGTCATGCTGGTGTCCTTGGATCAGTGGAGTTTAGTTCCTTGGCCCTTTAGAGGCCATATGAATGGAAAGCATGACTCAAGTGTTCTTTCCCTGCCTGTTGAGAAGCAGTAAGTATGATGTAGTGTAGTGAGTTTGAGTCCAGGATTTATCACTTGGCCTTGGGCCAAATTACTTATCCTTTCTGTACCTCAAATTCTTCATTTGTATTTTGGAAATAATAATAGTAACCCTCTCATTGTTGTGAGACAAAAATGAGTCTGTATTCATAAAATGCTTAGAATAGGCAGACCCAAGAGAAAAGACCAAAAAAGGGCCTTTCCAGAGGCTGCACCTCCAAGTCAGGTTCCTTTCACAGTTGGGTTCTTTTTTTTTTTTTTTTTTTTAATGTAGAAACTTTCCCCAATGTGGTTTCTGTGTGTCTGTCATAGGTGTCACATATACAAACACATAATGCATAATACAGTTATACATGTCATGAGCTTATTTGAAATGCAAAAACAACTACATCTTGGGACTCTTGTACTGCACTCTATATACACATTAAATTATAATTATCTTATATCAAATTGGCATATTTTACCAATCATCAAGGTATTAATAAGCATGAGAGTAAACCCTCAACTTCAAATTGGCTCTCTCCTTTGAACTCTGTCCTAGTTCTCTCTATGTTCAGGAGATCCTGCCTACTTTTAGATGTCCTGTTTTAATGGTTCTAGTGAGTCAGTTTATAAAGATCTTCACATTTCAGATCTTCCTGGTTTCCCTTTGTCTCCAAAAACCTGAACAAAATCTCTTCTCAACAATATCTCTTCTCCAAGATGGAATGTAATATGTAATAATGTAATAATATTCCACTATGTACAAAATTCCCACTGTTCCTACATCACCTTTATGGCAGTGTGGGTGTTCTCAGATCTTCAAGGACTTCTGCTGGGGACAAGGACTTTTGCTTTAAGGCTTTAGAGGCTTTGCAATTTACCGCCTGAGAGAGTCACTATTTATCTATTGTGTAACTGTTAATACTTTAGTTCCATTGCACTAGAGAAGTAATTCTCTACCTTTCAAACCTACCATCCCCTTTACTATCTTGAAATAAAATTTATAGATAATATTAACTACCTATAGATATAATTTCCAGAATATCACTATGTTACCTTAACTGTAATATAAAGGAGAAAGAAAAGGAAAGTAATTTATAATAGAATAATAGTTTTTCAGCATGTAAATGATTGGATGAAATAGACACTTGTACCTATTCATAGAATCATGTGAATAGAACAGCTACAAATGCAGACTGATACGTGAATGTTGTATTTGTGAATCTAATGTCATGAGTGGCTTGATTTTCCTAAAATGGCGAACAATTCCAAATATCATTCAAAGAAAAAGAAGTATATTTCCTTGATTTTCCAATACATAGCAAAGTTGTGCAAAATACTTTGTATTTATTTGTAAAGTAGTTCCAGTCTCAGGTAACCATTAACAACTCTTTTGAAAGTCTGGCAGGATAAGGGACATTCTTTGTTTTACAGGAATCCCTGACCCCCACTAAATTCTAATAGCCCCATTCAATCAATATGACAACCAAAACCAAAACCAAAACAAAAACAAAAAAAACCACACACACAAACCCTCACAAATTCCCAAAACTCTCCCTAGGAGGTGATATTGCTGCCTTGAGGATTACTGTAATAGAGGAGAGAAGTAACAGTGAACTGCCAATAGAATAATGATGGAGTAGCTTAAGGATCTGGGCTGCAAGAATGTAGGCCAGCCAACCTAAGCAGTAAGACAAATGCCTACTAAGGAATGTTAGCGCCAAAAAGTGTGCAACTGGATTTTATTGCAAGGTTCTAAATAAATTAGAAAATCTGACTTCTCAGCCAACCCAGTGGTAGAGTTTTGTGTTCCCTGCTTTCAGTTGAAAGGCATGTTCTTCGCAAAGCTGGACACAGACAGCATCGTCATGTTGCTCTTGAGGTTCTCCATGGATGGCTTCTTCGTGAACATCCTCCAAGATTCATTTCCACATATGGGAGGTTCACAGTCTCTGAGAAAGGCAAGACTTTTGAAACCAGATCAACTCTTAACCTAGTGGATCTTAAATTGTGCTGTGAGCAGAAACATTAGGGGAACTATTTTACAATTTGTTGCCTACTGTCATGCCCAAGGGCTCTGAATGAATTTACAAGAAAATGGGTTAAAGAAAAAACTTCAGTGGGGAAACAGAGTCCAGAGAAGGGCTGGAAGAGTAGGCACAGATTCCCATATCCTCCCCATTTTACCAACAGAGCCAGGATGCTCTGCTAGACACTCAGTGTAGGTCAGTATTCTAGGAGAGGGCCTTGCTGCTCTTCCTTATTGTAAGGCAAGTGTTAGAACAACCTTGTGAGTGGGGAGATAAACAGACTGCTTGGTACAGTCTGAATGTGGGGTGCCAGCTTTTTACAGGAATCATCTGGGAAAGCTAGCTGCCTAATACCTGGAAACCTTGAGATCCTTGGGAAGTGTTGGCCCTTCTAGCAGAAGGAAGAAGTCACCTGTCCTAAGGGAAGCTGAGTTTATGTTTTAGACCCTCTGGCTGTGAGAAGAATGTTTGGTAGAAAGGCTGGTCCCAGTGAACACATTTTTCAGGCAACCTAGAGAGTGTTTCTAAGGTTCATTTTGGACAATTCAACTTGTCGAGTCATATAAACTTAATAAATACAAATGCCTGGGCCTCATTGTACTTAACTAGGTCTGAGGTAACGCCCAGTATCTAGAGTAACAAGTTCCATAAGTGATTCTGATGGATATGTGTATAACCTTTCTTTTGGAACCAGTTTTAGCCCAGAACTTTCAGATACCCATTTTCTCCAGCCCCTCCTGCCACAGCCTCTAAAAATGCACACTATGGTTTTTGTTTGTTTGTTTGTGGGGTTTTTTTTGGCTGCACTGTGAGGCTTGTGGCATCTTAGTTCCCCAACCAGGGATTGAACCTAGGCCCTCAGCAGTGAAAGCACGGAGTCCTAACCACTGGACCGCCAGGGAATTCCCACACACTATCTTTTCTATAGATCAAAGCATTAATGTTGAGCTCTCAATAGCCCTGTGTCTCCAGCACCAATAGCCTTGTGTTAAATCATTTCCAATCAGCAGGAATCCCAGCATGTGAATTGGACATGATCACCCAGTTGGAGAAAGAACAACTGTAGACACTGGATCTTCAGGGAGCTGAAGAGGGGAGTGACCAAAAATATCTGTCTAGGTGAGTAGTATCATGAAAAGGCCACCAATCTGAAATTTCGGAGACATGAGTTCTAGTCTAAGCTCTTGCAATTTGCTGGGTGACTTAAGTTACTCACTCTGTTTTCTATCTGTCAAATAAGCAAGTTGGCCTTGATGAACTCTAAGTTAAGATCTGTCATGATGAGCTCTGTTAATCCTCTGAATTCTGTGGTTGTAGACTTGTTTAGAAGAATACCTAAACTAGCTGGAAGAAGGGTTGGGGGATCAAAGGGAGATCAAATGGGGATAGCAGGGTAATAGTTATAATTTCTGAAATTCTGTTTTCTCTCTTTGCCAAGAGAATGGTTACATCCAAGCTTGATACAGGCTTCCTCACTTTTTGTATTTTGGCAGGGGGGTGGTGGTTATGTTTTCTACATTTGAGAGTCTTTACTTTTCTCATCCCTTTCCTTTCTCTCATTTACCATAACTAATTGGCTACAATAGTTAATAGCTCATTTTACTTTCTAATCCCCTATTCTCTGCTCATCAATTGATATATCTGCTCATGTCCATTTTGGGGGCTCAGCATATTACCCACGCCCCTACCTGTATTTCTTGATGTCTCTGTGCACCCACTGTGAAAACTCTGTTATCACTTCTGGCCTTGTTCACTTCTCTTTCATTGTCCCTTTTAAGTTTCTGCCCATATAAAGTTGCCAGGGTGCATGAATTGCAAATTAGTTGTCTTTTTTTTTTCTGCTGGTTTATTTTCCTTGCTCTCCACACTAAACACAGGTGACATTTGCACTTTAAATGTCTTTCAGA
This sequence comes from Balaenoptera ricei, assembly GCF_028023285.1. NCBI lineage: Eukaryota > Metazoa > Chordata > Mammalia > Artiodactyla > Balaenopteridae > Balaenoptera > Balaenoptera ricei. The sequence goes on from NC_082649.1 coordinate 22,036,941, forward strand.
TAGGGAGATTTGAACTGAACCAAAGCATCAACACCAATCAGGCTATTTCTGAAGAACTAGAGTTTTCAGGGTCAGCAATGGAAAGTCTCCGAAGGAATACTGCCCAACATCCTATGAATGAAGAAGTCTGTAAAAGTGAGGGCCAGTTGTCAAGGCAGACAAAATGTCCTACACAGAAGAAATCTTCTTTTGAGAAAACAGCAATCAGAAAAGTGTCAGTGACCCTCAAGGAAATTTTCACTAGGGAGAGAGGCCCTGAATCCAGTGAATTTAGTCCAAGCTCAAAACTTAATACACGGCAGAAAATTCCAAAGGGAGCCATGTCCCCCGTATCTAGGAAAAACTCCAAAGATAATTCAGGCTTAATTAAACACCAAAAACTCTTTCTGCAAAGGAAACCTTGTAAATGCAATGAATGTGGTAAAGCCTTTAGTTACCAATCAGACCTTATTGTCCACAGTAGAATTCATGGTGGAGAAAAGCCTTTTGCATGCAATGAATGTGGGAAAACTTTTAGCCGAAGTACACACCTTATTGAGCATCAAAGAACTCACACCGGAGAGAAACCTTATGAATGCAGTGAATGTGGAAAAGCTTTTAGCCGGAGTACACACCTTAGTCTACATCAGAGGATCCATACTGGAGAAAAACCATATGAATGTAGTGAATGTGGAAAAGCCTTTAGCCGAAGCACTAACCTTAGTCAGCATCAGCGAACTCATACTCAAGAAAAACCTTACAAATGTAATGAATGTGGGAAAGCCTTCAGTGACCGTTCAACCATAATTCAGCATCAACGAATACACACTGGAGAGAATCCCTATGAATGCAGTGAATGTGGAAAAGCTTTCAGTTGGATCTCATCTCTTACTGAACATCAGAGAACACACACTGGGGAGAACCCCTATGAGTGCAGTAACTGTGGGAAAGTATTCAGTCGGAGCTCATCTCTTGTTGAACATCAGCGAATACACACTGGAGAAAAGCCCCACGAGTGTAGAGAGTGTGGAAAGGGCTTCAGTCGGAGCTCCTCCCTTATTATTCACCAGAGAACTCATACGGGAGAGAAGCCTTACAAGTGTAATAACTGTGGGAAAACCTTCAGTCAGAGTTCATCTCTCATCAGACATCAGCAACTTCACACTAAAGAGTAATATCTGTGCTTTCCTTCATGTTAGCACAAGAGCACACAGCATAACCTCCCACAGCTGAAAAGAAACATATATACTTGTTTGAATTTTCCTTCCTACTAGCTAGCTCTAAGCCAGTTTCAAGCTAGTCTTCCTTCCTTTTTGTAAACTAAATACTCAAATGAGTGATCAATCCAACAAGGGGATGACTTTTAAAACCTAACGTATTCACCCTAATATTCTGGAGGGCTCCAACTTAGAATATACAGCTACCTAACACCTTGCAGTTCCTCACCTTATCTATTCCATGGAGCTTGGGTCCCTGAACAAACAGTGAACCCTCTCTTTCCCAACCACATCAGCTCCTTCACTTAAAAGAGGAAATCCCATGTGTGTGTATTTTCATGCTTGCTGGCTCCAGTAGCAGAAGAGAAGGAGCTGGCTTCAGATTAGGACAAAAAATTCCCACCAGTTTGGGGATAAAAAATTCAGTCTCAAATTAATATGGACAAATTTTTCTCTTCATTCCTCCCTTACCTTTTTTGCTATAGCATAGTTTCCTCAAAGTATAGCCCATAGTTCTAATGTGCCTAACTAATCCCAGTGTTATCTTATCCTTACCAAGAAGGTCCTAAAAATCTTAGCTCCTCCATTATCTTTTAAAAAATTGCTGCCCTATTTTAAAAACTTTTCTTTTGTTTACAGACTTCATGAAACATATACCATCTGGTTCTGACTCTCACCAGCCTTGTTAAGCTGATCTGTCAAAGACAAACTCCATGCCTCTTTCTCAGTCCTTTTCCTACTTGACATTTGCAGAATTGGCACTTTTGGCCACTCCTATGCCTTAAAACGTGAGCTTCTGGGATCCATTGTTCTGTGCTGATCCACACTTTTCCTACCTTACAGCACTTCTTTGATTAACAATGATCAGCTCTGTGACTCTGGGCAAGAGTTGGACCAGAATAATTTCATTTTATTGGCTTATAGTACTTCATGTTATTCAATTAGATTGTAAGCTTCTTGAAAACAGAAATCTTGCTTTAGATCCCTATAAAACATCACACAGTGCTGAGTAGTCACTAAATGCCCCATAATTATTGCTTACTGATTCCTCTTTATCTATCCTGGGTAATCAGTCTGCTAGGATTTATTTGAAATGTCTTGATAGTTGATTTCTTTCTCTCTATTCCTACTGCTGCTGCCAAGTCCTCAGTAGTTTGGGTCTAGATTACCAGAGTAAACACATTGTTGCTGCTCTTGTCTCCCTGTCTTTATATAGCTGCCTGACTAAACTATCACTTGGTTCAGAAAGAATCCACAGTTTCCCATTGTCCCAAGGAAAAAGTTCAAAGTGCTTTAACTTGAAGACCTTGCACAGTTGGATCTATTTACTTATTTTCCATTACTCCCCAGTACAACTGGGCAGCCCTGTCCTTTGTCTCTACGACACCCTTTCTCTTCACACTTGGCTCCTCTTCAAACTATTCCGTGGCACCCTTTTACATACCCTGCTTTCCTCCCTGTATCTCCAGAAATCTATCCATACTTTATAAAAGGCCCTGGTCAGGTCCTGCCTCCTCTGTGATAATTTCAGTCCCCCCCCCCCCCCCCCCCGCTTCTTAGAAATCCTTTACAGTGATGGTTTGCCTTATTCTCCTGTATTACATACTTTCTTTTTCTGTTCTCTGGTTCTGTCAGGTGCTTTTTTCCATGAACTTTTTTGAAGTTAGAAATTGTCTTAAATCTCTTAGAAGCCCCATCTAATGCTTAGTACAATACAGGCCTGGATTGTAGTTTTAATCTAAATCAGGAGGGTTTAATTTAATAATGCAGTCACTTTACTCTTTTGAATGGAGAGATTACCTCATAAATATTTTGGTCCTTTTTGTCCTACCTTGAATTATATACATTAAGCCTTGGGACTGACTCTCCTTCAGAGCTCCTGGGATGCTGGCCTCTTGGCTTTCCACTTCATGAGACTGTTTTAAGGAGTAGGTGGGTTTATTCATATAAAGTGATGAAAACAGTGCCTAACATATAGTAAGTGTTCAATAAATGCTAATTGTTATGATTCTATTCCTTCATATCTGCCTGTAGTCTTTTATTTCATCCCTAAAGGGTCTGTAACTCCACAGAATGGAAAACTAGGATCACAATCAAATAAGTAAGAAGATATTTCTTCTAACTGTCATCACAGACAATTGTCATCTATTTTATTATAACTCTATTGTGTGTCAAAAATGACTCAAGGCAGCTTACACGATATGATAAAATACAAAACTGAAAAAAATACAAATCAGTATTAAAGAAGAAAATGCCTAGAAGATCAAGATTATGACAAATTATGGTATGCCAGATAGTTATTCAGGTATGAAAGTGAGATGGTCATTTGCTTACATTGTATTTGGAAGGGGAGAAAATGTCCATTCTTCAAGGAAAGCCTAATAGAGTTAAGATGAATTTCTCCACTGGCCTTCATGTAATTATACAATGTGCTTGATAACAAAAAATTAATATTAAATTATGTGTTCTCTACAACACCTAGCATATATAGTATGTTTTCCAGTGAATAAATATTTAGTTCACAGGAGAAGTCTCAGAAAGGCAAATATAAAGATTCTTCTTGGGGTGGAGTGGGGTTAGAAGGAGCAGAGGGTAGAGATAATCAAGTAATTACTGGGTGCCAGAAGAAAAGCTCTTTTTACACATTTGAGTCTCTTAATTTACCACATTATGGGATGAAGAAACTGAAATTTACAGATGTTAAATAGCTTACCCAAGGATCAGGATTTGACCCCACTACTGGATCTCTTAAGCTGGGCCCTGGCAAGATCTGGGAAAGAAAGAACTGTGTAAGTAAAGGCATAGAGGTGGGAAAATGCTCTGTTTGTTCCAATAGATGAACTGGACTGTCTATGGCAGGGAGTTCAGTGAAATAAAAATGAAAAAGTTTATTTGGAATTGGATAACTAGACAGTGGCTGCCCTGAGTCCTAGCTTGTGTGTGGATTTAATCATTTAGGCAATGAGGGAATTACAGGAGGTTTTTGATCATGGTAATAAAAATTTGGTTTGGGGGAGAAGATTAATTTGGTAGAGGAGACAAGGTGGTTTGGAAATGAGAGAGACAGCACGCAGAAACTAGGTGAGGAGCTGAAGTATTAGAATAGTGGTATTGTGGAACAGAGCAGTGGTCAGATGAAGAGACAGTATAAAGGAAGGATCCTATGAAACTGGTGACTAGATACGGGCAAGGTAGAAGAGAGACCAGCACTTCCTTAGTTGCCGTTGTTAACTTTCCTGTAAGCTACCTAGTGTATGGAGGGAGGAATTTCTGATACACACTCAGCAGTTAGCCATGAATACAAAACATTAAAAAGCTGAACGCCTGATATGATTAACTTGCATCTTTAAAGTCGATTTGGAACCAAAAACTTTTGGGATTTCTGGTGGGGAAATCGGGTCAGAAGATAAGACTGATCTGGTGTGGGGAGCTTTATTCTAAGGAGAAACAGAGGGTTTTCCAATGCAGCCAAAAGCACTGTGACTAGACTCACACTGAACAATGTCTTCAAAATAATCTCCGTCTTTGCACGGAGCCCACATCCAGGCGCTCGGCGTGGGCCCTCTTCTGCGAGCCCTGCAGGGGCTCCCGCGGAGGCCAGCTGCCTTCCCAGTCCTCGCTCGTCCGGACGCCTAGGCCATTCCTCGGGAACCCGGGTAGGGAAGGAGGCGCGAGAGTGCGAAGACCACCGCGGGGGTAAGAGCCTCAGAGCTCTGCGCTTTGGCTGTGCTCCCGGACTTTCATGGTGACCGTTGTGTGCTCCAGTCCCCCCCATCAAGGCTGCGATGGCCACTCCTAGAACCACCCGATGGGGGCCAGCGACCACCCCAGACGCCATCTTCTCGCTTCCCCAGGGGCGCTCTGAAGCAAGATCGGCCAAAGAGCTGATACTACATCTGAGAACTACAATTCCCAGAAACCTCGGAGACTCGCAGTCGTCACAGCGCCCAGACTCCATTTCCCAGAAGTCTTAGGACCAACTCCCATCCTTACTGAAAACCTTATGTGACGTCATCGACTTTCTGCTGAAGATTCTAAAGGCTGTCGGGGTGGGCGGTGCCACGCCACGTTTCTGGATGGTATCCTAGCTTGAATCTCTGTCACTTCTTTTTCTAAAAAATTGATAAATCAGAGTGAAGCTTCCACTCTTTTCCGTTAGATTTTATTCATTTAACATGTGTTTTCCGTGCCTACTCTGTATTAATCCGCTTTTCTGATTTGTGGACTGTGAGATTGAAGATGAGTCACTTTCTTCGCTAAATATTAATTCAGCTCCTTTAAAGAGGCCACGATCCTTCCTCAACATTCTCCCTGCCACCCAACCCCTCACCCTGACACACACACACACGCACACACCCTGAAAAGCATAAAGGGATGAAAAGCAAAAAATAAACACTGGTCCCATCACTCATATAATCCCTGGACATATTAGTAAATGTTCTTTCAGACTTTTTTTTTTCTTCTTATATCTGTGTATCTGCATATGCTAGATATGGAGATGGATTGTGTGTACACGTTTATACATAACAAAAAAGTTATAGTTTATACGTAACAAAGGATTTACTATATACATACATCTTGAACTTTCCCCATGTTAATATTTTCCAAAATAATTTTTAATGGTACCATCAAAGAACTAATCCTGTCCCTGTATTAGCATTTCTTTTCAGGCTTCCTAAACACCAGTGTTTTTATTTAGAACCCCTAGCAAATGCTTCAGTCTGCTGTTGTCAAAACAACTTTAAAAATTACTGTTAATTTTATTAGTTGTGATAATGATATTATGGTTATGCTTAAAAGGAAGAATAAGTCCTTATTGGTTAAAAGATAAATACTGACCTGACAAATGATGTCTGGGTCTAACTTTAAAATATTACAGGAATAAATAAAAGTGGGGAGTCAGGGAGGGATTGCTAAACAAGACTGGCAAATGTTGATTATTGTTTAATCTGGGTGAAGAATACACTGAAGTTCACTTTTCTATTTTGTGTCTATTTGAAATTTTCTGTAATAATTTTTTTTTTTTTAATGTATACTAGCATTCCTCTTGGAGCAGTGTGGCCAGCTAATTCCTTCCAACCTCATGTTCAAGTCATCCTTTGACCACTGCCCAAATGAAGAATTTTCACTTCCATTGTCATTTCTGTAATGCTGACTGATTCCTTTTCCTGGGACCCATCTTCTGATTAGTTTTTTCACAGTACCTCTGAAACTAAAGTAAGTCTCAACTCTTTACAGAACACTCCTTTTACCTTCATGCTCTCCTGCATCTCAGTCTCCTCCTGATCTCTCCTATGTACATGACTTTGGCATCTGGCTTATAGTTTTCTGCTGTATTTCACGTCTCATTTCATTCTGAGTGACATCAATGTGCCTGACAGAGTAACTGCTCAGTAAACATTTGTTGAATCAATTAATGTCCACGTGGATGAATCATCCAGCAAACATTCTGCCTTTTATCTGGAACTCTGGGGTCTTGGCAGGCAGGAATCCCCGCGCTTGTGGGTAATACAGCATCTGCTGCCCATGCTTTTCCTCTCCCACCGGTGAATCTTATCCTTCCCTTTTTAATTCTTGTTCCAGAAGTCCTCCTCCGACTCTGCCTTTAAAAGGTGCCTGCCATCTGCTCCCCACGCACAACCTTCTGTCCTTCACACTTTCCACGCCCACCACTTAGCTTCTATCCATCCCAACATTGTCAGAGACACCATTTCTTTCTGCCTCCTTTAGGACTTTGCTCTCACACTCTTTCCACTTTTCAATCTCTCCTTTTCTAGTGACTCATTTCATTATCACTTTAAACAAGTCTAGTAGGTCTCTCCTATTTAAAAACATCCTCATTAAATTCACATGCTGCTTTAGCCACCAAGCTAATTCTCCCCTAGAGCTTCCAGAAGGAGTGTGACCCAGCCAACACCTTGAGATTGGCCTAGTGAAACTGATTTCAGACTTCTGGACTCCTGAACTGTGAAAATAAATCTTTTTTTTTTTTTTTAAGTTATACAATTTTTATTTATTTATTTATTTATTTATGGTTGTGTTGGGTCTTCGTTTCTGCGCGAGGGCTTCCTCTAGTTGCGGCACGTGGGGGCCACTCTTCATCGCGATGCACAGGCCTCTCACTATCGCGGCCTCTCTTGTTGCGGAGCACAGGCTCCAGACGCGCAGGCTCAGTAATTGTGGCTCACGGGCCTAGTTGCTCCGCGGCAGGTGGGATCTTGGGCAATGCTGGGCCATAAGCCTCCCAGAACTGTGGTTCCAGATTTCTCCTGGCCCCAAAGTAATCTGCTCAGAACTACATTGCTCAGAGGCCTCAGTAATGATATTTTTTGGACCTGGACCTTGAGCCTTCATGCTTTCTCACTAGTCCAAGATCAAGATGAATGCCCCTGTGCAAGGGTGAGTTCATCCATGGCCCAGGCACCCACCTGAGCCCATCTGAGGCAGAGGTGTGTCCAAGACAGGGTCTAGAATACAGGTTCCATCACACTGTGAGGTCATTCATATCAGTCCCCCTTTCCCTCCCCTCTCCACACCATCTTCTTGAGATGTAAACAAATCCAGAGAGAGGTAAACTTCTTTGACTTTTCTCTTGTCATATTGTTAGGGGAACCACTGACCGAAACTGCCCACGCTGGCCAGGCCCTATAGTAACCACTTGCATGAGTGATCTTAAAACAGGAGGTCCTGGTAAGGAACTCGGAACTAACAAGCAACCTCCAGATAGTGATCACACATTCTCGGTGCCCTGCATTTGATCTGATGGTACCTATGAATAGATCAAATTAATGGAACAAAGTAGGATCTTCCATGGTTAATGACAAATTCCCAAATAAATTCTGTTCCCTCATATAGGAATCATAGTGGCAAAAGGACAAGAGTCTTTTTGTCCATTCCAGGCAGACTCTGGTGTTCACTATTTTGGGATCTCCTTTGAAACAGGAGGACCCTTCACCTGGATATAGAAACTTCATTTCCTTATACTGTGGGAGTGGCTCAGATTCCAACCAAAGCATATCCTATAACCTGAGATCCATTCCTCTCTGCTAATGTCCACCTCTCTGCTATGGGATAAATAAATTCCTACATAATGGAAGCCTTGAGAAATTAGGAAATACCAAGATGACATTTCTTCATAGATGTTTCAAAACTATGACAGAAAAAAGTCCTGAGATTTAAATGGCTACTTTATCTCCTGAACTCTGTTCTTCACTGTCTGGCATCTTCTTTAAGGAGGTGACAAAATTCTGATGCAGGTCACTGGCATTTATATAAGCAAAAATGACTGCATTTTTTGTTTTCACTTGAAGAAAGCCGCAACACCCACTCCCCCAAACCTCCTTTGTGGGAAGAGTCTTGAACTCCTTTTATATAAATAATGGTCAACTTCTGTGCTACCTCCTGTTCTCAGAGCTCCTATTCTCAAGGCCAGGCTAGGAAATTGTCAGTTACTCTTAAAAGAGCAGACCTGATAATTAGACTGTATCTAGAAAAAATATAAGGGCCCATCTCTTTATGGCTAGACCCATATTTATTTCTGCCTCAAATGTTATCTTGACCAGGGTTGCCACAAATGACCATGCAGGCTGTGGGCTGCCCATCTTCAGAAGTGTCACTCACACTGTCATCTGCTTATGGTATCAGGTGGCCAAGGAAAAGCAAGTAAAATGACCATTATTTTATACAGCCGTTTAATTTCTGTACTTTGGTAAGGAAACAAATTTGACCTTACCTCTCAAAGTTCATGAGAAACCAATTTACAAAACAAGGTAACAGTCAAAATTACCTTATGTGTACATCTCCTTCAGTACATTATGTGTACTGAACAGCTAATCTGTGAGCTTCTAGGAGGAGTCACAAGAAGCTACTAAGGAAGTGAGTACTGAAATCTAATCCAGTTGTTCTTTCCAGGGTACACATTAGGAGTTTAAAAAAAGACACTGAAGCCAGGATCCCACTCCCTAGGCCAATCAGTCACTGGGGGTGGGGTCTTGGCAACAGAATTTTATAAAGTTCCTGAAGTGATTCCACTATGTAACTGGGGTTAAATAACACAGGTTTAAGCTGTAGTAGAGGATCTATGTAGTTGTGATAAACCTCTAGAATGTTAAAACATACTAGGAGAGAAAATAATAGGAAGGTTTAATACTTGTACTGAATTAAGCCATTATGTATTACTGAATTATTAATTTGAGGGTACTTTACAATTCTTTTTATTAGGAACTGGTTACTTAAAGAACTTAAATGTGTTAGAACAGGAGCATGATAGATCTCCAGTCTAGTTACTGAAACAAAAATGCTTTCTATTGGCAAAACATGCATAAATGCATACATTCTAGATGCAACATAGCAAAATGCTGATGTACAATAATCCTATTCAAGAATATATTGTGAATATACAAAACCGAATATAAAACTCCAAACGACCTTTGAAATGACCTACTCCAAATCCCTCATTTCACAGAGGAAACTGAAGCTTAAAATGGCTGAATTTGCCAATGTCACTAAGTTGCTTAACAACGTAATTGGCTTACTTCAGCTCAATGTACTTTCCATTCCACAGCATGACAGTGACAAGTAAAAATATTTTTGGCAGTTTCTCAATCCACCCTGATTCTTCTGTACTTAAAAGGACAAACTAGAGTAAATGCATCCCCTATGTTTACGATGTTCCTAGAAGAGTCATATGCCAGGGTGCAGTCTCTGATGTTTGTTGAGAGCAGAACGATATCTGAAAGCCTTTCCACAATCATTACATCCAAAGGGCTTCTCTCCTGAATGAATTCTCTGATGCTGAATGAGGTAAGTGCTCTGGCTGAAAGTCTTCCTGCATTCATTACAGTTGTAAGGTTTCTCTCCAGTATGAGTATTCTGATGTTCAGTCAGATGAGTGCTCCGGCTAAAGGATTTGTCACATTCATTGCATTTATAGGGTTTCTCTCCAGTGTGAATTCGTTGATGCTGAGCCAGATGGGAGCTCTGGCTAAAGGCCTTTTCACACTTATTACACTGGTAGGGTTTTTCTTCTGTGTGAGTTTTTTGATGTTGAGCCAGAGATGAACAATGTCGAAAGGCTTTGCCACACTTGGCACACTCATAAGGCTTTGCTCCTGTGTGAATTCTCTTATGTTGCGTAAGGTGTATGTTCTGGTTGAAGGCTCGCCCACATTCATTACACTTGTAAGGTCTTTCTCCAGTATGTATTTTCCTATGCTGAATAAGGGATGAGCCATAACTGAAGGTTTTCCCACATTCGTGACACTGATAGGGTTTCTCACCAGTATGAATTCTTTCATGTTTAGCAAGAGATGAACTCCGAATAAAGGCTTTCCCACATTCCTTACATTCATAAGCTTTCTCTTGGGTATGAGTCTTCTGATGTTGATTAAGGTTTGAGAGATAACTGAAAGCCTTTCCACACTCATTGCATTCAAAGGGCTTTTCTCTGGTGTGAATTCTCCGATGCTGAGTAAGGGATGAGCAATAACTGAAGGCCTTTCCACATTCATTGCATTTGTAAGGTTTTTCTCCAGTATGAATTTTTAGATGTTGAGCAAGGGATGACCAGTAACTAAAGGATTTCCCACATTCAGCACAATCATAAGGTTTCTCCCCAGTATGTGTTTTCTGATGTTGAGTGAGGTTTGAGTGCTGACTGAAGGCTTTTCCACATTCATTGCATTCATATGGTTTTTCACCAGTATGAATCATATGATGACGTATAAATGTTGAGGGTCCATTGAAAGCCTTCCCACATTCATTACATTTATAGGTTTTCTCTCCAGTATGAATTTTTTGATGTTGAGTAAGGTGTGTGCTCCTGGTAAAGGTTTTATCACATTCGTCACATTTAAAAGGTTTTTCTCCTGTATGAATTTTCTGATGTTCCATAAAGTGGCCTCTCTGGCTAAAGGCTTTTCCACACTCATTACAAGTATATGGTTTCTCACCAGTGTGAATTCTCTGATGCTGAACAAGATGGGTCCTCTGACTAAAGGCTTTCCCACATTCATCACACTTATAGGGTTTTTCTCCAGTGTGAATTCTTTGATGTTGAGTAAGAGAAGGACCCTCAATGAAGCCTTTTCCACACTGATCACATTTATATGGTTTATCTCCAGTATGAATTCTTTGATGGTTTATAAGGTTTTCACTCCGGCTGAAGGCTTTTTCACATTCATTACATTTGTAGGGTTTCTCTCCAGTATGTGTTCTCTGATGGCGAATAAGAGCTGAACAATAACTAAAAGCTTTCCCACATTCATTGCACTTACAAGATTTCTCTTTTTTAACCGGCTTTAAATTCTGTTTGACATTTGTTTTAGTAGAGGTCTCTTCTGGAGACACTTCTTTTTGTGTTAAAAGGTCTGAACTCACATTGATGCTTTTTTCAAAGTCATTATTTACATGGTCTTTCTTCAAAGTAGGTATTGTCTTGTCAGTTATTTTTGTTTCCCTCGGCAGGGCCTGTTCATTTGTCTGTTGCCTCTCTGAACTGCCTTCAGATTCCCAAGTTTCTAAGACGTTGGAACTCCAAGGATCATCCCTTTTGTGCTTTTCTACTGTTGCCTCTGGAGATGGCTCTTCTTCAGAAATGTCCAGCTCTGAGACTGATACGCTATTTTCTGGTCTTGTCTCCCAGTCTGAAAGAAAAAGAAAATGTCAGTATTCTCTGAATTGAGGGAAAAAAAACAAACACACAACAAAAGTGTTATTGTGGGAATGACCTAATGAAACCAAAAATAAAGCCCTCAGCAAATTCTGAGGATTTTCAAACACAGCCCTATTATTTGGGGAGAAATTTGGAAAGAGCTAAGGAGAATGAGAAATAAAATATGAGAGTAGCAAGAGAATGTCTAATTCAATTTCATAGATAATCTCTAAGAACCAGTAAGGGAACTCCATTTAAGTTGATAGTAAATTTAGAAAGTGACCACAGATAGATAAGAGGAGACAGAGATGGACTGACTCTAAAGGAGGCAGTCTGAACTGGGATTCCTTGCCAGTGAACAGCAACAAGAAGTCTAAGAACCATGATTTCAAGACAGGATAAACACAAGACATGACTATGGCTCCATGGTTTTTAGCCTAGAAAACTGACAAAATAGTCATATCACTGCTAAAATTAGAAAGTTGTAAATAGTGGAGGAAATAATTTAGGTGGAGGAAGATAACGAGTTCAACACTAGGCATTTTGAGAATTAGGAAGAGAAATGGAGGACTAGACTATAATGGTATTTGTGGGGGTGGAAGATGCCAAAAGTAGCAGGATAACTAAAATGTTCAAATATAGGATAGAAAATATCAGCTCAAAAGAAGAAGGAAAAGAATAGCTAAAGCCATAAGAATGTACGTGAAAAAAAAGCAGCGATGGGGGAAGATCCTTGAGGGTGTTTAGGGTAATGGGATGAATAAAATATGCTAATGAAAGAAAGCAGTTTTTCAGCAAGCAAACAAAAGAATATAAGAAACACAGAACCAAAGATGTTAAAAAAAAAAAGAAACAAAGAACCAGAAAAGTACATAATCAGGACATAGAGTTACACTACTCTATTGTCTACTATGGTATAGTTTGTCTTGTGCCAAGACAAGAAAGATGACAGGGTAGTCAATGCTGGCAGATTCAGTAAAGAAAAAAAGGCTGTGTTTAAAACAGCATTTCTTGGACTTCCCTGGTGGCGCAGTGGTTAAGAATCCGCCTGCCAATGCAGGGGACACGGGTTCTAGCCCTGGTCTGGGAAGATCCCACATGCCGTGAAGCAACTAAGCCCATGCGCCACAACTGCTGAGCCCACGTGCCACAACTACTGAGCCTGTGCTCTAGAACCCACGATCCACAGCTACTGAGCCCGTGTGCCACAACTACTGAGGCCCGCGTGCCTAGAGCCTGTGCTCCACAACAAGAGAAGCCACCACAATGAGAAGCCTGTGCACCACAACGAAGAGTAGCCCCCGCTCACCGCAACTAGAGAAAGCCCGTGTGCAGCAGTGGAGACCCAATGCAGCCAACTTAATAAATAAATTAGTTAATTAAAAATAAAATAAAATAAAACAGCATTTCTTTGGTTCCACTGGTAACGGGAAGGTATAGCAGACCCCCAGAGAACCCTGAATCTCCTGTGCTGCCAGCCCAGTCACTGTCACCACCATTATCACTGCAAACATGAGAAGCAAGGCTGGGACCTAGAGCTGCCTACCATCCCCTCCATACCTGGTACCATAGGAAATGGTACAGCATGCATCAGCATGCAGAAGTGCAGGCAGCTTCACAACAGCAGTGCTTCTCCAGCAGGGACAAGATGATTAATGTAACACAAGTTTTGGGGAACAGCCAATCAGTATAAGAAATGGATATGTTTTCATCAACAAAAATGACACTAAGGATATACTTGTACAGCAGATAGCCATAAAAAATAGCTCCTGGGAAGTACTTCACAGGGAAAAGGATATGGAGACCATGGAGTCAGATGCTGTTAAAGGCAAAAAGAGTGTGGGAGTGACTGATCTCTAGCTCAAGTTGGAGTTCCAGTTGAAAGCAATAAACATGCAACAGACTGTGACCAATATCATCCACATTGTCATATTGTCTACGCACTAACCAAAAGAGTTACCAGAATATCAGAGGTGGGGTAATGAATGAAGGATTGGAGAAAATTCCAGAGGGCCAGACTGAACAGCACCATTCCTACTGCAGGAAGCAATTCTCACTTTACTATATGCAAAGTCGAAGGGCACTGACCACAATATTTCGACACCCCTGTGCATGGAGAGATAATAGAAGGTGCTGACATCCAGGTTGCAAAAGAACAACGTAGACCGGTAAGACAGAATATATATCAGAATACAATCACGATTCTGCAGGGGCCAAGTCACCAAGACAGCCTAGAGAAGAGGATAGGAAAATGATGCAGACAAGGCCCAGGGCCAGTGGCCACCTCAGTGTAACTTTCCAAAAGTTGACAAACTGTAAGCACAAGTTAACAAAGTTCTTATTTTTAAAAAATTAGTTTTCTAAATTGTGTTCCATGAAACCATCTTTTTTTTTTTTGGCCGCACCGCACAGCATGTGGGATCTTAGTTCCCCGACCAGGGATCGAATCCACGCCCCTTGCATTGGAAGGGAGGAGTTTTAACCACTGGACTCAAGGGAAGTCCCATGAAACCATCTTTTAAAAGAAAGATTTTAAAGGTGCAGTATAAAAAAAAACGGAATCACAGTTAGGAGGACAGGGGAGAGAAATGTTACATTCTATGCACCCTGTTGGAAATTTATAATTCCCAACTACAAATTAAAAAAAAAAAAATTCTGAGTGGTCCTCCAGTAAGAAACCTGCTAAATTTTAGCTAATCCAGTACTTGCCAAATTTGAACATGGCATGCATTGTCTCTCCCCATAAAAAGGACCCCCTACTCCTACCTCATTAAATCTGGAGATATATTCCTTACCTAGAGTGACTAAGTTTGTACATTTTTTCAGGGTCAGATCTTTGAAGAAGTCTCTCTGTGCAGTTTGGGAATTGATGGTTTACAAGAAAGTTATTCAAAATTTCAAGGGCAGTCCAATAAAGTGATACGATCAGAAGCTACACAATGAGATTAAGACAGGAACAGGTGATGAAGAAATGACGGCTACAGGTATGGAACTCACTTTTGCACAGTTTGGTTGGGAAAGCAAGAAGGCAGACTGGATGGTGGCCAGAAAGATTAACAGTGTTGAGTAAAAGTATTTGGAATTTAGATTACCTATTTCTGTTTGAAGGTACTGGGGGTGGAGGCTGTAGATCCAAAAAGAAAAGGGTGAAAAGGGTAATAATTTCACCCTTCACTGTAAGGGTGAAAAGTGGGGTAATACTTATGAGACCAGGGCCCCAAAGGAGGCTGGGAAAGGAGGAATCCAGATTCCATGTCAAGAAGTTGCCTTTAGAAAAAAGCAAGAAGGATAATAACTCCTTTGAAAGGAGTACAAAAATAGAATACATGTTGAGACATTTAGTGTTTTGACAAAGCATAAGAGAGTCCAGATGCCTTCCCATTCTCCACAGGAGACACTTTAAAGAGAAGCAAGTACATCTACATTTCAGACGTAAAATCCTCTCATCAGGCTGGTGGTTAGTGTCAATAACACGCATCTGCCGGGTATCCATTACTTACCTCCAAGGGCACCTACTGGAATGCTGGGCTCCACAGTCCATGGCTCTGTCCCTTGCTCTAACTGGGAAATCACATCAGGTTTGGAAACTTGGAGTCCTGCTCATAGGGGTAAAAAAAAGTTACCTGTCTGCACTGAGAGAAAAGTGCTGTATCAGAGTTCAGTCTCATCACTTTGTCTTTAGAGGAAAGGATACGTGGACAAATCAGATGGAGTAAAGCATATAAAGCACATATAGCTTCCATGTTATACATTCCCAGATGTGGTATAACTTGGGAACTGATCTGGGTTCAGAAAAATTATTAGTTTGTCCTTCCACTTGCTAGAGAGGAGAAACCTTTTCAGAGCCTTTCAAAGTTTAGGAATCTTTGGTTCCTTAATGGCAGAACTCACCTAAGCACAAGAGCACCCTCCTCCTCCACACCCCCAGATATTAATGCAGAGGAGTCATCTTTACCTATAGAGACCAGATGTGTATAATTTTCCAATGTCACATCCCTGAATAAATCTCTCTGTACAGGATCCAGCTGTTTCCATTCTTCCTGGGTAAAGTCCACTATCACATCCTTGAAGGTCACTGATTCCTGAAATACCAAACATATTTCTGCTTAGCCATAAAGGATTTACCTCGGAAAGGGGTAAAGTTAGCAATACTGACAGAAGTAAGGCAAGCTCTGGGCTATCTGAAAAAATGATTTTGATATTTCCTCCTTTGTAAAATGATAAAAAACAAAACGTGACTCATAGGATTATTGCAAGAATTAAATAAGCAATGTTCAATATTAAATGCTTAATTTAAGGTCTAGCATATAACAAGTGCTCAGTCAATGTTGGCCACTGTTATCTTCATAATCATCATCATCATGATCTCTGTGTTCCAAGATATATCAAGTATTAAGAGTATACCTACTAACATTAATAATATGCTTTACTACCTGTAAGTGCAAGAACAGCCAAAAATGTTTTTGAAAGAATTTGAGGAGGAGACTTACCCTACCACATTTCAAAATATACTAAGTAACATACCAAAATATACCGAAAGATAAAGATAAATTAAAACAGAGTGGTCTAGTATGGAATAAAACTCAATGAAAAACAGAGAACCCCAAAATATAGCCATGTTTATAAGAACTAAATGGGATTAAGCAACTTTCAAATTAGTTTTAAAAAGCTGGATTATTCACGAAATGGTGCCATAACAAATGACTGTCTATTTGAGAAAATAAATTAAGGTGAGTTCCCTACTTCACAGCATACACAAAAATACCTGCTGGATTAGAGACTGAATTGTAAAGAAAAAGCAAAAATAAAATAGAATAAAAGACAGAAAAATGGTTTTATAAGCTTGATATGTGGAAGGCAAAAATTATAAGACAGAGACTGACAGATAAAACCACATAAAAATGTAAAACTTCTGTAGAAACCATAAATAAAATGCAATATTCTGAGTTGCTACAAATAATTAGCAGAAAAGATGAAAGATGAACAACCTACAACAATAACCAAAAAAGGCCGACAACCCAAACAGGCAATTCACCCAAACCATTGTTAACAAACCATGAAAAGATGTTCCACTCCAAGAAAAACATAATAAAACAATGAGATACCAGATTAGCGAACACTGCTTAAAGTGCTCATGTGTATTACGGTGGGAACAGGGCCCTAATGCAATCTATCAGGGGGCACTCTGCCAGGATCTATCAAAACTTTAAAAGCATATGTCATTCAATCCAGATTTATAGCTTGTAGGAATTTATTCTTTAGAAACACTTCAGGGTGCAAAGACATATGTAAAAATTTCCTTGCAACATTGTGAGGGGAAAAAAAAGCAAACTTAAATGTCTATTAATAGGATAGTGGTTAAAGAATTCATGGTACATCCATACTAAAGCAGCTTATGCAGACATTTTAAAAATAAAGTGTCTCTATATGTACTGATTAGGAAATATATATCATATTAAAAATAGCATACATGGTATTATCCCATTTTTATTTTTATCAATAGGAAAGTTTTTATGTAAATGCACAGAGAAAAAGCTAAAAGAATACACTACCGAATATTATCAGTACGACTGTTTAGTCGGACTCTGAGGCAATGCAGGGGAACTTCCTACTTTTTCTTTATTTATTATGTATTTGAAACTGGGCAAGTGAGTTAATTTTGTTTCAAAATAGATAAATAAATTATTGGGACTTCTACTTCTAACCACGACAGAGCTACTGGACTAGCTCTCCCAGTGTAAACAACTGTAAAACTCAACAATATAACTGAAACAAGTGCTTTCGTATTTTGAACAGCAGTCAGAACAGAACTGTGATCCCTGAGAGAAGGGAGACAATCACATGAGCCCCACAGACCCTTCAGTCTCCTGCCTGGAGGCAGAAACTGAGCAAGACACAGTGGTCTCACTGAACTAAGGAAACAAAGGTGGCAGCTCAGGACTACAGAGGCAGGGAATTTGCAGGATAGATGCTAGAGAGAAGGGAGATACACAGAGGAGGAGCTCCAAAACTCTGGTGTAAATACTATCTCCACAGGCCATATCAAGTTACCAATGTGACATAACTGAACCCAGAGTTGAGAAGACATACGCACAATCAGTTCCCACAAACAGTTCCAGCGCACTTTAGGAGCAGCACAAGTTTAGCCTGTGAAGAAAGAGTTAAAGCAGCAAGTCCGGCTTGCCCAATCCTTGCTAATCTCCAGGGACACTTGGATCCATGTTTCTGAACCTTAAACAAGCTCTGAAAACTAATGTTTATATAGTCACTGATTGACGATGTTATTGTGTGCCTGGAGCACTGGGACAGGATGTACCAGACTGTCAGCATTGTTTAAAATATACATGAAGATTTACGATGCACATGTGGTGCCTAGTTTGAGGTCTGCACCATGGCTGGTCAACAGCAAGTACACGCTGATGTGATCAGCTCCCTTTAAGAACTCTGGACTGTGAGACTCAAGAAGACTTCCCTGGGTAGAGACATTTCTCTGTCTCTGTGGACAACAGCTCTAGAGAAAGTACATCTGTGTGATCATCACAGAAGGAGGACTTGGAAGCCTGCACCTGCTTTCTTTGGATTCTTATAAATATCTTTTTCCTTCTGATGTGTTTTGTATCCTTTGTTGTAATGATCTCTATCCCTGAGTTATGTTGCTGGGTTGGGTGGGTCATCCTAGCAAATCACTGAACTAAAGTATAGTCACAGACCCCATGAAACACAGTCCTAGAATAAGGCTACACTAGGTCAGCCCTAACAAAGCTTACAGTTCAAAACCAAGCCTCAAAAGGATCAAGCTGTGGCCAAGATGGGATTAACAAGGACTGGATTTACCCTCCTGCATTAAAATAACCAACAAATTCCAGACAAAACATATGAAACAACAGTTTCCAAGGCACTGAATCTCAGATAACAAAGAACAGTGATCCCCAAGAATCAGGAAACAAATGAAGTGAGCCCTACAACTGCTCCAGCTTACTGCCTTGAGAGTGTCCAGGCAGGGGTGCAGGGAAGGGGAACCCAGGAGCTACCCAGCAGACTCCTTGAACTGAAGAGGTAATGCTGAGAGTTTGGGGAAGTCAAGGTGACTAGAGTTCACATAGAGTACTGTAGGGAAGGGAGCTACAGAGGAAAGAAGCAAGAACTGCAGAAACTCTCCTAACCCCTCCAGACCACATACATTTTTGTTGAGTCTCTGTTTTCCATGGTACTCATTTCACCTTTTTAATATTTAGCAGTTATTTGGTCTATTCAGGTAAAGTATCAAGTTTTGTACTTCTTCTGCTCTCTCATCACTGGCACATGGCAAGACGTAAGCAAGAAGTTAAGTGGTGAATATATTAGTTAAGCTGGAGAGGCAGAGCTAAGAAAAAAGTGGTTGGCAGATGGGAGCCCAGAATGAATTGCCAACATTGGTTTTCAGCTAAATATAACCCACAGCAAAAGAATACACAATCCCACTCTAACGACTGAAATGACATTTCAGGAAATCCCAACTTACCTGAAAACTAGCTGATGGGAGTGAAGTACATCCCCCTTGGAGAAGGGCAGACTCTGGAGAAGACAGATCTAGGGGAGAAAAAAGAAACCACAATGAATCCTGTCCAAGTTAGCTGTTCCCAGCAATCCACAAAATCCACTTATTTTTCTATATGAAAACAGCAGGAACTATTTCTGCCATTTGAGAAGCCATTTCCTTCTCAAAATCCAATAAAAGAAGCAACGTAACTGCTGACTAGGACCTTCGTACTCTCATGGGTAGGCTTAGGAATTAAAGTATTACTTTAAGATTCACAATTTTGCCCCTAGATACTTACAGTCACATGGATCATACAACTCAATCTACATTCCTCATTAAGTGAGGCAAAATATTTCTGCTGCCTTCTCTGCTACATATAAAATATGAATTAATAATCAGGTTACTTTCCAAAAGTCTTCCCATGCCCTTTGAAACGTTGCTATTAATATAAATTACATATCACAACGACATATACTTATCTATATTACCTACCTACCAGAGTGTCTAAACTTAAATACACATGGTCAATACTAACTACTGGCAAGAATACAGAGAGATTAGAACTTTTGTACATTGCTGTGGAGGTAAACATTTACCAATCATTTAGAAAAACTGTTTGGCAGTATATACCAAAGCTATATGTACACCTGCCCTATGACTCAGCAATCCCACTCCTGTGCATATATCCAGAGAAATGAGGGGTTATGTCTACCAAAAGACTTGTACAAGACTGTTCACAGCAGGTTTATTTATAATATGCCCAGATTAGAAACAATCCAAACGTCTTTCAGCAGAATGGATAAACTGTGATATATTCATACAATAGAATATTATTCCACAGTGTTAAAAGAATGAGCTCTTGCTTTACCTAACAACACGGATGTATCTCATAAACAATATTGAGCAAAATAAGCCAAACACAAAAGAATGCATACTGGGACTTCCCTGGTGGCGCAGTGGTTAAGAATCCACCTGCCAATGCAGGGGAGACGGGTTCGAGCCCTGGTCCTGGAAGATCCCACATGCCGCGGAGCAACTAAGCCCGTGCACCACAACTACTGAGCCTGTGCTCTAGAGCCCGCGAGCCACAACTACTGAGCCCATGTGCCACAGCTACTGAAGCCCACGCACCTAGAGCCCATGCTCCACAACAAGAGAAGCCACCGCAATGAGAAGCCCGTGCACTGCAACGAAGAGTAGCCTCTGCTTGTTGTAACTAAAGAAAGCCCATGCGCAGCGATGAAGACCCAACGAGCCAAAAATAAATAAATTAATTTTTTAAAAAAAGAATGCATACTGTATGAGTACATTTATAGGCATGCCTCGTTTTATTCTGCTTCACTTTATTTGCACTTCACAGATACTGTGTTTTTTTTACAAATTGAAGGCTTGTGGCAACCCTATGTCGAGCAAGGCTATCAGCACCATTTTTCCAACAGCATTTGCTCACTTCATGTCTCTGTGTCACATTTTGGTAATTCTCGCAATATTTCAAACTTTTTATTATTACTATATTTGTTATGGTGATCTATAATCAGTAATTTTTGATGCTACTACTATAAATTGCTGAAGGCTCAGATGATGTTAAGCGTTTTTTAGCAATAACATATAGTTTTAGATTAAGGTATATACATTTTTTTTTACACGTAGTGCTATTGCACAATTAATAGACTACAGTATAGTGTAAACATACCTTTTATATGCGCTGGGAAACCAAGAAATTCATGAGATTCAGTTTATTTCAATATTTGATTTACTGCAGTGGTTGGAACTGAACCCACAATATCTCTGAGGTGTGCCTGTATATTAAGTACAAAAACTTAGAATAGTGGTTACCTCTGGAGGGTTACTGACTGGGCAGGCACACAAGAGAGACGTCTGGGGCATTAGAAACATTCCATATCTTAGTGTGGGTAGTGGTTACACTGGTATATAATATATAAAAATTAATCAACTGGTACGCTTAAGATCTGTGCACTTAATGTAGTAACTTATACATCAATAAACAAAACAGAAACCAACTTTGCTCTTGGAGGAATCTATTCAGAGTAATGCTTGATGGGAAAGTCCGATTCTCAGAAAGTAGAGGAAGCAATAAAAGGAACTATTATTCCAGACTTAATTTGACCAGTAATGGAAAACTGTCTTGTAAAAGAAATCTTGAGAAGAAAATGAAGATGTTAGTTGGAGGAAAGTTGAGGAAATGTTGTACATAGGCAGATATGTACCCAAGACTTTAGGAAAACAGAATAAAGAGAAATGTCTTAGGTAAGATGATTTTGATTCCAAGTAACAGAAACCAACAAAACCAACAACAGTAACAGCTATAGAAACCAACTAAGTGCCTGGCAATAGTAAATGTTCAGTAAGTGTTACAAATATTACCATGACTATAAGGGACAGAGGCTCATGAAAGTTAATCCTAACTATACAATTGTGAAAAATTCCAAAAAGAAAAAAAAGGCAAAGCCTTAAAATGAAACCATTTGGGCTGATTTAATTTTGAGGAAGTTAGAATTAAAAAGAATATTTATGAAAGATATAAGGGGCAAAGAGCTGAGAAGGGGGGAAGTGATGTCATCAACATGGTGGAATAAGAATTTTCTACCATCTTCCCCACAAAGAACACTGATTTAGACAATCATCCATGGATGAGAGTGTCTTTGTGGAAGTCCAGGAGTCTAGCACAGAAGTTCCAGCACACCACTGGAACAACAACAAAAAATCCAAGATGGATGCATTGAAGAGGGTAAGAGGAACAGTTTCATTTTACCGGTGTCACCCCCAAGGAGGTACAGCTCAGTGCCAAGAAGGTCTTCTTGGCCTGTGATTTCTCTCACGGGAAAAAGTGAAAGCATGTGAGTGCCCAGGTTCCCCAGCAGTATAGGACACCACCAAAGATACCCACTTCTTTCTCACCTCATCCAGAATACTGAGGTGTCCTAAGAGAATGAGGGGAAGAGAGCAGCTGGGAGAACAGCAGTCGGGGCACTTGGAGGGCATATCAAAGGAACATGGATCCTACTAACCACTTCACAGACTCCATCAGGAAGCCTGCCAAAGAGCCACTGGGGATGCTTCACTTGTGGATTCTCCCAACTGCAATGCTCCATGCACCTCTCCTATACACCCTCCCCACAACCTATGGCCAGCTTTCTGTGCACACCCTAATGGTGGCAAGAGGAGCTTTTATAGATAGCTATGAACACACACAGAAAGCCAGCCTGACTCTGCATGATTTGGAGAAAGCCAGCCTGACTCTGCATGATTTGGAGAAAGCAACCAAAGCAACCTGAGCATTCAGCACCACCAAGGAAAAGCAAAGGTGAAGCTGTTAGCACCCAGCCTGGCTTTGCAGGACTGAGAAGGCATACAATCTTAAGAATCCCCCTCAAGAGGGAACAAAAAGCATGGAGCAGATGTATGCATAGAAGATCTGAGAAAGCCTCAGAATCCCTAACAGAACTGCTGATGGAGGGTATTTCTCTCCCAAAGCCAATCAGTAAAGACAAGAGGAAGTGATTTCATCAGTGGTGTTTCTATACACTAAAAAGGAAATATCTGCAAAAGAAATAAAGAAAATAATCCCATTTAGAACAGCATCAAAAACAATAAAAAACTTAGAAATAAATTTCACCAAGGAGATGAAAGATCTGTGGAATGAAAACTATAAGTCATTGATGAAAGAATTTGAAGAAGGCACAAATAAATGGAAAGACATCCTGTGTTCATGGATGAGAAGAATTTCTATTGTTAAACTGCCCATACTACTCAAAGTCATCTATAGATTAAATGTAATCCCTACCAAAATTCCAATGGCATTTTTCACAGAAATAGAAAAAAAATTCTAAAATTTGTATGGAATCGAAAAAGACCCCCAAAAGCCAAAGCAATCCTGACAAAGAAAAACAAAGCTGGAGGCATCACACTTCCTGGTTTCAAACTATATTATAAAGCTACAGCAATCAAAACAATATGGTACTGTCATAAAATAGACACAGATACCAATGGAACAGAATTGAGAGCCCAGAAACAAAGTCTCCTATATATGATCAGCTAATATTTGACAAGGGACCAAAAATACTTAATGGGGAAAGGACAGTCTCTTCAACAAATGGTGGTGGGAAAACTGGATAATCACATACAAAAGAAGGAAACAGAATCCCTATCTTACACCAATCATGAAAATTAACTTGAAATGGATTAAAGATTTAAACAAGACCTAAAACTGTAAAACTCCTAGAAAACAGGAGGAAAAAGCTACTTGACATCGGTCTTGGCAATGATCTTTTCAATATGACACCAAAAAACACAAGCAACAAAAGGAAAAAGCAACAAGTGGGACTACATCAAACGAAAAACCTTCTGCACAGCTAAAGAAAGCATCAACAGAATGAAAAGATAAGCTATGGAATGGGAGAAAATATTTGCAAATCATATATCTGATAAGAGGTTAATATCCAAAGTATATAAGGGACTCATACAACTCAATGGCATAAAAACAAATAATCCAGTTTAAAAATGGGCAGAGAACCTGAATAGATATTTTTCCAAGGAAGACATACAAATGGCCAGTGTATATGAAAAGGTCCTTGATATCACTAATCATCAGGGAAATGCAAATCAAAACCACAATGAGATATCACCTCAGACCTGTTAGAATGAATATTATCAAAAAGACAAGAGATAAGTGTTGGTGAGCATGTGGAGAAAAAGGAACCTTTGTCCACTGTTGGTGGGAATGTAAATTGGTATAGCCAATATGGAAATATAAACATATACCACATTTTCTTTATCCATTCATCCACTGATGGACACTTAGGTTACTTTCATGTCTTGGCTCTTGTAAATAATGCTGCAATGAACATGGGGGTGCAGATATCTGAGATAGTGATTTCATTTCCTTTGGATACATACCCAGAAGTGGGATTGCTGAATCATATGGTAGTTCTAGTTTCAATTTCTTAAGGAATCTCCATATTGTTTTTTATAGTGGGTAAACCAATTTACATTCCCACAAACAGTGGGAATGTACACACACATACACATATATAATGCAATATTATTCAGCCATAAAACAGAAGGAAATCCTGTCATTTGGGATAACATGGATGGACTCTGAAGGCATTGTGCTAAGTGAAATAAGAAAGAGGAAGACAAATACTGCATGATCTCATATGTGGAATCTAAAAAGTCTGAACACAGAAACAAAGAGTAGACTGAGGGTTTTCAGGGGATGGAGGGCGGGGGAAATGGGGAGATTTTGGATAAAGGTTACAAACTTTAAGTTACAAATAAGTTCTGGAGATCTAATGTACAGCATGGTAATTATTGTTAACAATACGGTATTATACACTTGCAAGTTGCTAAGAGAATAAATCTTAAACATTCTCATCACATGCACACTGCACCAAATATGTGTGGTGACCAATGTGGTTAACTAACCTTACTGTGGTAATCATTTTGCAATATATAGGTGGGTCAAATCATAACACTGGACAACTTAAACTTATACAATGTCAGGGTCAATTATATCTCAATAAGCTGGAAACAACTTTTCTCAGCAATATTTTGTAGCTTTCAGTGTAGAGATTTTGCATATTTTTGTTGGTATATATTCTTGTTTCATATTTTGGATGCTATTATAAATGGAATTATTATTTTTATTACAATTTCCAATTGTTCATTGGTGATAGAATGAAACAGTTGATTTTTTTCATCAAACTTTTTGTTTTGAGATAATTGTAGATACACATGCAGTTGCAAGAAATAAAACAGAGATTCTTTGTACCTTTAGAAAAAAAGAGCTGAGGACAAATATAAGGTATAGCTCAAACCTAAATAAATAATATAAATAATGTTAAGATCTCTAATGATATTAAACAAATCCGAGAAAAAGAACCGTATGATAGCAGCTAGGTTAAACCAAACTTGACTGCATAGCCATACCTACAGAATGTAAAGACAATGACAATACAGAAAGAAGTCTACAGTGACATATCACAGGGCTCTGTCCTTACCCTGACCTGTTGAATGACATGTAGGAAGAAAGAGAAGGAATATTCATTAAATATGCTAGTGACATAAAGTTGGAAAGGACAGTTAAAACACTGAATAACCAAGTTAATATCAATTATTAATTATTCTGACAAGCTGGAACACTTGGCCGAAAAATTTGAACAATCATAATAAATGTGAAGTCCTGACATTAAGGATAAAAAACAAGTCTATTATACAAGGATGACATAAATCTAGTTCATGGCAGTTTATGTAAAAAAGATCTAGGACTAACAGCATAATATCGCTGATTTTTTAAAAAGCAAATACAATCTGATACTAAACAGCAGAAATATCCAAATCAAAAGAAATAGTATGTCACACTTTAAGGTATTTTTCAAAGTACATCTAAATGACTGCTTAGTTTTAGGCAATGCATTTTAAGAAGCATGCTGTCATGCAGTAGAGTTTTTAGAGAAGAGGTCTAGATATATCGCATGGAGACCCATCAAAGGAACTGAGGCTATTTTGCTTTGAGAAGAAAAAGAATTTGTGAGTAGGGGTTGTAACAGCTGAATTCACATATCTGAAGGGCAGCAATGTTAAAGAGAGAGCAGTCTCTTGCTTTTGGGGACTACGAACTAAGATCAACACAGAAGTTACAGGGAAAGGCACTTCTGCCTCATATAAGGAACTAAAAAAAGAAAACACCAACAAGGGAATAGTCTGCACCCAAAATGGAGCTTAATGCCATAATTGTTCAGGCATAGGCTTAACAGATGGTCATCCGCCAGGGATATTTCAGAACTGATTCTTGCATTGAAGAGATGATTACCAAGATTTTTTCTGACTGTAAGATTATCATTCTAATTTTTAATAAATAGAAATCATGTGAGGATCACAGACATTCTGAATCATTACTCCTTTTCATTCCCCAATCCCAAAGCCAAGCAGAATTAGCTCTTCCTCCAAGTCTCTCTCTATAATGTAAATAAGAATCTCTCCCTATGATGTAATTGTTTCTTTTCTCTATCCTCATATATATAAGGTTCCCTCCTTCCACTTCTTCCAGCTCTGTCAAGTATTTAATCTTCATGTCATGACTGTTCTTTTGCCCCCATTATCCCACTCTCCCCCAAGTCGTCCCCACTACCTTCCATCTCAGGTGCTCATCCCGTTCCTCTTGGAATCTGGACACCAGGGTTTCCCAAGCAGCGTCCCTCCAGTGGGGTCCTCTCTCTGGAGCCCAGATGTCCGGCACGAGTCTGTGCCCTTACACACAGTGAAGCTGGCTGCCCTAAAAGACACAAGATGGGGTAAGCGGCAACCGTCACACAATCACACCTCAAGAGTTTTGCACAGTGGCCAAGAGGTCCTTGGAAAAGAGAAGTGCCCGGAGAGAGCAGTAAAGAGGCATGTGGCACTCCCGCTGAACAAAAACAGAATGGAGATCGAGTACGCAGGTTCGGCCCCAGATTCCAAAAAACCCCTGGCGCCTACCCTAGAATCTGGGCAGAGGCGCCCACCTACTCGGACGGTTACCTCGGTGCACACTTGTGGGCTCACACCCCCGCGGGCTCAAGAAGACACACCTGTTGCGGAGCGGAAAAGCTGGAAGGTGGACAAACAGGGCGGGGCTCGGCTCGCGTCCTTCCTCCTAGGCCGGAACAAAAGAACAAAGCCCTCCCAGGGATCGGGGCGGAATAGTCCCACACTAAAGGAGGAGAGGGGAGCCCCCTTCGAGGACTCCCCAGCTCCCTCTCGCAGAGGCCGCTTCAAGCGGAGAGAGAGTGGGGTGACGTCACGCGGCCAGAGGGGCTGGCGGTTGCCATAGTGATATCTGGGCTTCCCTCCCGCTAGAGCGATTTTCGCGCTCTGATCCCGGGTCCAGAAGCTCTGGGACAATCACCAAACCTAGTGAAGGGAGCCGAAGCAGCTGGACTTTCCCCCTCGCCAAGCTCTTTTCACGCCTACAGCCGGCTTCAACGGCCACTTCCGGTGGTGGGAGAAGAGAACACCGCCCCCCCCCACCCGCTCGCTAGCGTTAAACCGCGCCCCGCGGACACATAGGACTACGATTCCCAGAGTGCTCCACGACGCTAAACTCCATTTCCCAGAGTCCCCAGCCAACGTTTGAGATCCAGTGGAGCGGGGACGAGTGTTCTACCCACTAGTCGTTTGTTCGTACACGTCTCAGGTGAAAGTATGCGTTAGAGCAGTGACTCTCAAGCGTGTGTGACCGGACTGATTTTAAGAATACACATTTACACACATATATAATTTAAAAACGCAAACAAGCATTTCACAATGCATATCTTGCCTTTATTACCTGTCCTGCATTGTATTTAGTGTTCTATCCCTTTGTTTAAAAAATTCTGGTCGTGACCCATTATATTGACCCTCAACCATGACTCTTAAATGGAGCCCAACGCCAGTCTGTCGGTGTGTTCTTGGGAGAAAAGAATCCAACAGAAGTAGGTAGGTTTCTGTATTTTTAAATGTGTGGCCCAAGCACTTTACTGTGCTTCAGTGCATCTCCATATTTGTATAGTGGGGCTGAGGTCAAGTCACTCAGCCTGCTGACTGACAAAACACTAAACTTGGAAATCAGGAAGACATGGCCTAAGTGAAACAGGAATGAAAGCTGTGAGAGAACAGGCTGAAATAAAAACACTAGATGAAAAGGGATTAAAACACATGCAAGCATATTTAAAATGCAGGAACATAACTAAAATCGTACTGGAGAAGAACTGAATTGATGCTATGGAAAAGTGAATCAGTTGTGTATAGGATATTCTTTTAAAGCTGCGTGGTTCAAAAGAAAAAGGTGAATGAAATAGAAGAAAGTGATAGATGTAAAGGACAGAGGATGGAAAGGCAACATGTGGATGATTGCCCATCAGGAAGGAGAGACCACATGAAATCAGCTATCATTTAACACTTTCTATATGCCAGGCAGTGTTCTAAGTGCTTTACACCTGACTTATTTAATTCTTAAAACAATCTAATGAAGTTGTTCATTATTATTCCTTCTTTATTACAAAGGAAACTAAGGCACAGATAAGTTGAGTAACCTGCCCGAGGTGACATAACCAATAAATGGGGAAGCTAAGACTTGAATGTAGTAATTTGGTCCCAAGCTCCCACTTTTAATCTTTAACACTAGAATCCCTAGTAAAGAGATGAACAATTTCCTAAGTTTAAGAAAGAATGCATCTCTCATTCATTGCTAGTGGGAGTGCAAGATGGTACAGCTACTTTAGAGGACAGTTTGGCAGTTTCTTTCGAAACTAAGCACACTCCTACAATATGATCCAGCAATTGTACTCCTTGGTCTTTACCTAAATGAGTTGAAAGCTTATGCGCACACGAAAACCTAATTGCCGAAACTTGGAAGCAACCAAGATGTTCTTCAATAGGTGAATGGCTAAACTGCGGTACATCCATACAATGTAATATTATTCAGCAATGAAAAGAAATGAACAATCAAGCTACCAAAAAAACCCACAAAGGAACATTAAATGCAAATTGCTGAGTGAAAGAAGCTAATGTGAAAAGGCTACATACTGTACGATTTGAACTATATAACATTCTGGAGAAGTCAAAACTATGGAGACAGCAAAGATCAGTGGTTGCTAGGGGTTTGGGGAAGGGAAGGAGGGATGAATGGTTGTAGCACAGGGGATTTTTAGGGCAGTGAAATTATTTTGTATGATATTGTAATGGTGGCTCCATGTCATTATACATTTGTCAAACCCCATAGAATGTCAAACACACAGAGTGAACACTTATTATAAACTATGGTCTTTAGTCAATAATAATTTATCAATATTTGCTCATCAGTTGTAACAAATGCACCATACTAATGCAAGAATGTTAATAGGGAAAACTGGGGGGAGGGGCAGTGGTGAGAGTATATGGGGTTTTTCTGTAAACCTAAAACTTTTTTTAAAGTGTATTAATTTAAAAAATATATAAAGGTTAAAGGTGCTTCTGGTAAGGTCTCAGCAAGAAATGAGGGATGTGTAGTTAGAAACTGGAAGAAAACTGATTCTTGTTGTAAAGTGGCAGAACTTGGCTGAATTGTGTTCTACAGTTGGGTGAAAAACAACTTGTAAGCAATGAACTTGAATATTTAGCTGAGGAGATTTCCAAGCAAGGAGTGGAAAGTGCATCCTGGTTTCTGTGTGCTGTTTATAGCAAAATATGTGAGGAGAGAGACAAATTGAGAAAAGAACTGTTAAGCAAAAGGAACCATTTTTTTGATGGTTTGGAAAATTTTCAGCTACACCTTATACAAACGAGGCTTTCGATACAAGTTGAAATACATATGTATTGAAAAAACATATATATATGTAAAATTTCTGTCCTCAGTGACTTCTGTTTGTAGTTTTAGCAACTGGGTGTACACATTAAAAAAAGTAAGCAACCATAGCAAGCAGCATATAGATGCTCCCTGAGTGTATATGCAAAATATTGAGTACCTACTATGTGCCGAACACTAATAAGAAACACTCTCTGCATATAAGGTATAATCTAGTGAATAAAAACCTAAGTTTCTTGAGTTTTTACTTGGCTCCTAGCTCTAGATACTTTACTTGAATCAACTCATTTAATTAACTCAGGTTACCAAATAGGGAACAGAAAAGGATGGAAATTCACAGAAAACGCATAGGTTAATAATTTAAGATACAACCCTACCCTAATAATGTATCTTTTTGCACAATGGCCATAATTTTGGTAATAACCAGATTTTTTTACTCAGAAAATACATAATGAATATCTTAGTATGTCATCAATAAATATTCATGCATTACATGCCCTTTAATGGCAGCAAAAGTATTGCATCATATTGATGAATAATTTTTTAAAAGAAAAATATTTACCACAGCTTAACAAATACACACGAAAAAACATATGAAAGCGAACCACTCAATGCATTTACACGAAGCAAACACACCCATGTACCCAGCACCCAATTTGAGAACCAAAATCATTATCAGAATCCCAGAAACTCCTTCCAAGGGTAGTGGGACCTCCCAGTCACTACCTACCAAGGGTAATCATTACCCTGATTTCTACTGTACAAGGAACATTAATTTCACCTGTTTTTGAACTTTCAAAAGTTGGAATGCACTATAATATGTGTTTTTTGTCTGGCTTTTTCCATTCAATATTAGTTAGTGAGATTTAATCCATGTGGTTGTGTGTACTTGTAATTCATTCACTCTCGTGGTGTGGTATTACATTGGGAAAACCTCTCAATATGTCTTTTCTACTGTAGATGGACATTTGGGTTGTTTCCAGTTTCGGCCTAAAATAATAACTAGACTACTTTGTGTTTCTTACAACTCAACCCTGGCTCTTCCTTTACTGAGATCCATTCTGATATGTTTAAAATTTTTTTCAGTGCAGTAAAAGTTGCAGCTGTGTCCAGTCTTCGTTCCCTGTTACCCTAAAACAAACACCTGTTGATAATTTTAGTTCAAATGCATCACTAATTGCTTTCTGTTTTGCATATACATATATATATTTTTTAATGTATTTATTTATTTTTATTTTTGGCTGCCTTGGGTCTTTGTTGCTGCGCGCGGGCTTTTCTCTAGTTGTGGCGAGCGGGGGCCATTCTTCGTTGCCGTCCTTTTAGAAGGTAGCCAGGTTCCAGGGGCGACAGGAACTCACGAACCATCTATAAATTTTGTTCTTAAGGTGACGGGAGCGTGGAAACACACTGTGAAATGCAAAGCACGGTGCAAACACAATGGGATTGATGTTCCCTTAGGATTGATGTGGGCTAGGCACTTGGGGACACCAGAGCAAGGGGATGCAAGGAGGCTTTTCTGCATCATTTCCCTCGCCCTTTACTCAGGACGCAAGTCATCGAACTAAGTTCCTCTCTGAAAGCCACTACCCACTAGCTCTTCAAGGAGCATCAGTGCCTGAAAGTTCCAAACAAAAGCTACACGTATCAGGCCTAAAACTAGGATGACAGTCTGATTCCACTTCGTTGGGAGGTTAGTTTGGTTCCAGGTGAGGACATTACAGAGGCCTCAAGTTGTCTGGAAAACCTATTGCTGATGCGGTGAGGACACCCCCTTTTAGTGCTCTCGACTCCCGCAGTTGCCCAGCGAGGCTGACCTCCATGCCAAACTTGCACTTCACCTGAGGGTTTCTATCCAATTTGCAGAGTGCGTTTTCTTGCACTCCAGCTCATTTTTTTCCTTTCTTCCCTTTTGCCCTTACATCAGCCAGTGAATTTCTATTTAAAGATTTAACAGCAACTGTAACTGTTCGTGTAGTCGTGGCCGAGTGGTTAAGGCGATGGACTAGAAATCCATTGGGGTTTCCCCGCGCAGGTTCGAATCCTGTCGACTACGTTGGCTTTGGCGAGGAAAATACAAAGCTTACCGCTTAGACATACAGGGTTGTAAACAACCGGGTTTTCCTTTGCTTCTGTGCACTTTCAGCCTTGGAAACTTAAAGTATTTCTGGAGTCAACAGATGCCCCTGTTAGGGTTTAGCAACTACCTCCCGTGTTCAGTAGATTCAAATCATGGCTGTGAGTGTAGATAGGAACCGGTGCACTGGTTCCTTTTTGTCTTTTACCGTAAGGTTCTCACATAGCGCCATCGCTGGCCGCCCCACTGTGCTGCCTGTTCTGGGAAGTGAGGGACGGACTGGAGAGGACTCAAGGCTAGACTTGGACATATTCGGCTCGGACGCTGAATCGCATAATGTATGCTTGATAGCAGGAAGCGTATCCTGCACAGTGACGTAATAAAGACAACAGTGAGCAACTGTATGGAGATTCCTCCAGAGTAGCATGCTGTGTTTTCTACATTAGTGCAGTAGTGTATATCTCTACCTGTCATGCTGGAGACCATGGTTCAAGTCCGCTACACGTTGGCCATTGTCTCTCTTCTAGTTAACCACCAAGGACTGGGGTTCAGGAAGTAATATGAAGAGAGGATGGCCTCTCCACAATTACCAAGTGATCCAGCCGGTTTGGTGACAAGTGAAGATTACATCTTGATGTGATGTAAATATATACTATTATGTGTATATATGTACTTTAAAATACATGCATATATACACATTTAAGAGTATATATTTTAAAAGCATATATATGTGTGTGTGTACTTTTCTCTCATGTATATGACAGAGAGAAAAGGAAAAGAGAATGCAGTAATATGCTAAATATGCTAACATTTGGGGACTGGGGTAGCCAAGAATTCTCTGTATTCTTGTAAATTTTCTGTCAGTCTGAAATTATTTCAAAATTAAATTATTTTAAAATTAAAAGTTAAAAGACTAATAAAACTATAAATGAAAAATATATTCATTGACATTTAAAAGCACAGATATGCAATTTGAACCATAGATATAAAAGAGATAAGAGTAAATTAATGAATAAGAGTTTAGAATTGATGAAGGAATGGGATGCAAACTGCTACAGTGAGCAAGAAAATTCATAACACATGAGAAAAGCTAAATAGAGAGTGCGTGCCTAAAACAGTATTGTTCAATAATGACTACATTTTGGGATGTGAAAATAAGATGGTACTGCAATTCAAAACAGCAATAACATGTATGATGGGAAGGTGTGGCCATAATCCAAATTATTCTATGCTCCTTTATAATAATGAATAAGGTTAGAACTAGATGTACACTCAAAACATGATACATACTTTGGACCAATTGCTGAATGGATGAGTCTTAAAATCAGCATTTTTGTGGGCCATGTTCAAAGCCAAACAGCTTTTCTTCTTAATGAAGGAACATCCTTCCAAAATATAAGAATAAATTTGAAATTTTAATTTAGAATTAATTTTTAACATTTTATCAAATTTTGGTAGTCGAATTTAAAAGTTAATATTATTATGCAGCACTGCCAGACACTAGATTATTTCTTCAGTAATTCTTTTGCACAGTTGAGTGATCAAAGTCCATTCCTTTTCAACTAACATTGAATCTCATTTGTCTCTAACTATTACTTCTTTTCATCATAGACAAAATATTCTTTTTTATTTTTTACAGAGGAAAAAATGATTGATCATAGATAAGAACTATAAAGGCATTGATGAGCAATCAACAGAGGCAGGGCTTGAAGGGCCACATCCTTGAGAGAAGGGAAACACATGATATGAGTTGCACAAGCGCTTGCCCTTGAGGGATATGTTCTATTTTGCAGCATTTTAGAATAGACTCCAAGCGGAAAGAAGCAGTTGCCCTGGACTGAGGAGGCACTCGTCAGTGTTTGGCTACCAAAATCCATAGGACCTGAGGGTCAAAATTCAGATGATGAGGGAACCACAGAGAAGGAGCTCAAATTTCCATGTATAAATTCTCCTTACAGCATTGGCTAATTCCTAAATTGCACACACACAGGAAGATGTTCCAAAACTCTGTAGGAAAGAGCAGCTGGAAGGCTAATGATCTGTAGAGATTCAGCAGCTGCTTAGTTCTGGAGAAACAGAGATTAAAGTTCATACCTCTCCCAGTTGGAGGGAACCCGATAAACACTATCAGCTGTCATTTGAGACTTCAGAAGCATACCTCTTAAGCAGTAAGTGACAAACCCAGCTGTAAGGACCAAACAAGAAGAGCAAGGGCTATGTCTTCAGAGTAAAGAAAAACTAAATAGACCAACCATAACAAAGGCTCAATCTTTGTACATTGCAGAAAAACTACCAGAAAACTCTGAATGTTTGGAAAGAAAGCAATACATGTCTATATAATCCATGGATCAATGAAGAAAACACAATAGAAGTTTTAAAATACTTTGAGCTGAATGATCATGAAAATATGACACATCATAATTTGTCTAATGTAGCTAAAGCTATTTTTAGAGGAAAATTTTTGTCTTTAGTTGCATGTATTAGAACAAGGGAAAGGTTGGAAATCAGTGATCTAACTCAAGAAGCTATAAAAAACTGGGAACTTAAATGCAAAAAGTAGAAGGAACTATTAAAATAAGTGCAGAAATCAATAAATGGAAAGCAGACATACATCAGAGAAAATCAACAAAGTAAAAGGTTGGTTCTTTGAAAAAATTGATGAAATAGATAAACCCCAAACAAGAATAACTAATAAAAAAAAGAGTAAGTTAAAACACAAAATACCACAACAGGAAGGAAATAGATGATATTCATATATATCCTAGATATATTTTAAAAACAAGAATGGTATCATAAACATCTTTATGTCAATATACATGAAGCAGTTAATAAAATGGATGCATTCTTTGAAAAATACAGTATACCACAAGGGACACAGAAAGCAATAGGAAATCTGAATTGTCTTATGCCTATTAAAAAATTAAATCCATAATTTAAAAAGTCACTCCTATAAACCTCCAGGCCTAGGTAGAATATCTTGTGAATTCTTCTATACAAATAAGAGATAAATAATATCAATCTTACAGAAACCCTTTCAGAGAATAGAAAATATTCTATATCTTGATCATGGTGATTATTACACAAGTATATGCATAAGTAAAAATTCATCAAACTGTATAATTAAGATTTGTGGTCTCTTCAGTATGCAAATTACACCCAAATTTAGAAAATGAGATAAATTAAAGCAAAGTAAGGATGGTTTAACTCAAATAAAAGTAAGGAGAATTCCTCGCTTGCAGCTGTGCATTACAAGACATAATGAAAGGTATTCTTGGGTTAAAGAAAAATAAAGGATTTGAAAATTGGAATTAATAGGTGAATTAACATGGTAGCTGGGTTCATGGTCAGTATACGACATATCAAGTGTGTTAATATGTACCAACAACAAACAATTGGAAATTAAAAATTTAAAGTTTCCATTTCAATAGCATCAAAAACAACAACGGTTTAAGAGTAAATCTAATGAAAGTAAATTTAATAAAATAAAAATATAAGTAAAAATCAATCCAAAGAGAAGAAGTAAAATAATATAAATACTTTCAATCTAAAAGGGGTTAAGAAAGCAGAAATTAGAGAACAAGAACATACTGGCAAAATTAAAGAAGAGCAAGATGGTAGACTTAAACTTAACTAAATAAATATTTATCTTGAATGTAAGTAGACTAAATATTTCAATTAAAAAATGAAGATTGTCATACTGGAAAAAATTTACCCGAACTACATGTTCTTTATATGGCATACAGTTTAACATATTGGTTTAAAAAAAAAAAAGGCTTAAAGTAAAAGAATGCACAAGACATATCAGAACAAGTAACCAAAAAAGACAGACCAGAACCATTTTAGTGATAATAATGTGGTATTTGTAGACTCTCAAGAAAGTATCATTACTAGAAATAATGAGGCTATTTCATAACCTCCAGGGTCAATTTAGTAAAAAGATATAACAATTTTATAGGCACATAATAACAGCTTCAAAGTATAGAAAACAAAAGATTGGCAGAGCTAAATGGAGAAATACAAAAATCCATAATCATAGTTGAATATTTTAACACTTCTATAGAAATAACTACTGCAACAAACAGACAGAAATTTAGTCAGAAAATTTTAAGCAATAGGATTAATACTATACCCAACTGAAGAATATCTCTGTTTTTGAGGTATACATGAAACATTTAACAAAATCACCAAATGCTAAGCATAATGCAGGTGTCAACAAATTTCAGAAGATTGAGATCACACAGAATATGTTCTCTGAGCACAGTACAACTAAATAAAAATCAATGTCAATAGCATAGATAAATAGAAAATTCCTAAATTTTGCAATATTAAGTAATACAGTGCTAAATAAACCCATGGGTCAAATAAGTTTTTTAAAACTATAAAATATTTTTAACTGAATGATAATGAAAATAAGACATATCACAACTTGTGACATGAAGCCAAACCAGTGCTTAAAGTCGAATTTTTAGCTCCAGATTCACATACTAAAAAGAGGGAAAATTGAAATTTAATGATCTAAGCTTTCATCTCAAGAACCTAGCTTAAAAATATAGCTAGGTTTTAGAGTTTAAAAAATTAAACTCTAAAAGTTAGAAGGAAAGAAATAATAAGAGCTGTAATCACTGAAAAAGAAAGGAAAAATAGACAAAATCAACAAAGCAAAAATTCGCTTGTTAGTAAAATTGCTACCCCAAATTGATTTTTTTTTAAAGAAACAAAGAAAAACTAACAAGGATAAAAAGAGGACAACATTAAAGATCTTACTGATATCAAATTAGAGTCAGAGGATAAAATGAATAGTTTTGGGGAATAACTTTGACAATGAAGATAAATTACAGGTTCTATATAAACACAACTTACCAAAGCAGACACAAGAAGAAATGAAAAGTTTAAATAGTCTGAAGTTCATTAAAGAACTTAAAAATCATAATTACCTTCTATATTAGTTTACTATGGTTGCCATGACAGAATACCACAGATCAAGTGGCTTAAACAACAGAAATAAATTTTCTCACAGTTCTGGAGGCTGGAAGTCCAAGATCAAGGTGTCCACAGGTTTGGTTTCTCCTGAGGCCTCTTCCCTTGGCTTGCAGATAGTGACCTTCTCCCTGTATCCTCACCTGGTCTTTCCTCTGTGCTTGCTTATCCCTGGCATCTCTTTGTGTGCCCAAATTTCCTCTTCTTATAAGGATACTAGTCAGGTTAAATTAGTGCCTATTTTAACAGCCTCATTTAAAATTAACTTAATTCTCAACTCTTTTTATGAGGCCGGCAAAATCTTCATACTAAAATCTGACAAGGATGTTACTAGAGAGGAAAGTGAAGGTCAAACTTTGTGTTAAACATTCTAGATGCAAAACCACTAAACAAAATAATAGCCATCAGATCCAGTAATATAGAGAGAGAAGAGTCAAAGTGAAAATGTAATGCTTATTTTAGTAATATGAAATTTGTTTTATATATAAAAAATCAATCACTTTAAATTTATTACAAAATGTAAGAGAAAAAACAAAAGATCATATTAGTAGATGCAGGAAAAACATTTGAAAAAATTCAATGCCAATCATTAAAAATTTCCAGCAGGAAATTTCTAGAAATTTCCTAGAAATTTCTTTCTAGGAATAGAAAGGAGATTTCTTAATCCCATGATGCATATATACAAAATCCTACATCTATCATCCTAATTATGGTAAATATTTGACACTTCCTCCCAGTTACTGAAACCAGGACAATCAGGACCACTATCACCACTCCTATTCAACATTGTATTGGGGGTCTTAGGCCATGAAATAAAATAAGACAAAGAATTAAAAGATATTAAGATTGGAAATGAATAAATAGGACTGTCATCATTTGCAGATGATATCATTAAGTGCTTGGAAAATCCCCCCAGATATACAAATTATTAGAATTAATAAGTAAAAATAGCAAATTTACTGGATACAAAACCCCATATTCAAATATATGTTGTATTCATATATACTGGCAAAAATAGACAACTTTTTTGTCATTTACAATAGCAAGAAAACTACCAATATCCTAATAATAAATACAATAATAAATGTAATAAAAATGTGCAAGAGTGCTATATTAAAAACTCCAAATCACTGTGCAGAGAATTTTTAGTAATATCTAAATAAATGAAAAGATACATCATATTCATTGATTGAAAGGCTCAGATTCAATGTATTTGAAATAAAATGCTCAAAGAGTACTTCTGATAGAATTGACAAACTGTCTCTAAAATATATGTGCAGGTGGAAAGGACCTAGAATAGTAAAGGAAATCTTGCAAAGGAAGAACAAATCTGGAGGACTTTTACTACCACATAACAAGACTTATTCTAAAGCTATGGTGATTAATAAAATATACTATTGATGTAAAGATAAAGAAAGAGATCATTGGAACAAAATAGATATGCTGATACAAAACCACATACATATAACAAAGTGTCACTGCAACTCAAAGGGGAAAATGATAGATTTTTCAAAAGATGGTGCTGGGTCAACTGGACATACAAAGGAAAACAATGTGGACATTGGCCTCTTCTGTAAACTGTTCCCTAAACTAATTCAAGATGAATTAAAGCCCTAAATGTGCAAGGTAAAATAATAAAATTTACAGAGGAAAACAGGAGACTATCTTCATGAACTTTGGGTTGCCAAGGATTTCCTGTATAATAAGCACAAAAAGCAATAACCATAAAAGATAGGTAAATTAGACTTTTTTAAACTTAAGAATTTCAGTACATCCAAAGACACCATTAACAATGTGAAAAGGCACAGAGCGGGAGATGTTTTTAATAAGTATATTTGACAAAAGATTTATGTCTAGACTGTATACAGAACTCCTTAAAATCAGTAAGAAAAAAGACAATAGGTAATAAATCAGATGGTGGGAATCTGGGTAGTATCTCTTGTGATGATGGCTGATAAGCTGGTCACTGTGGGGGGTCCTCTTTCAAGGACAGTGTCAATCAGCTCCCTCTCAGCGCAATACTGACACATTATTTTTAATCCTCTGGGAAGAGCCTCCATTTTTGACAGAACATTTCCGCTTCAGTGTCTGTACAGGGTATAGTAGATGGCCAGTAATCATCTATTTCCATCTCTCCCAAGTGAACCTTCCTGTACTACAGAGGCTAGAAGGTTAAAACTGCATTTTCCTAGCTCCCTTGCAGCTAGGTGTGATTTAAGCTTTTTCTGGGAGTTTTCTAAGGTGGAAATAAGGCACCTTCTAATTCAGTTGTTTTGTGCTAACAAGCATTGTCATGGACAAATTGGGATTTTCTGCAGAGGAACACAGGTGAGGGGCGTCAGTTGTTTTGCTAATTCACATCTAGGACCATGGCACACTCCAGAACATGGAATTCTCAAAGTGTGGTCCCCAAACCAACACCAGCAGCAGCATTTGGCACCTTGCCTAGAAATGTAAATTGCTTTCTGACTGTTCTGTGTTTATTTGTCTATTTGTTACCCATTAACCACAGGTCCAAATTAACCACCAGAGTTGTTTACATTTCCTGCTACCACCTCATTTATCTAGCTCTCAGAAGTCAAGCCAATATTTCTCCTGCCCTACATAAGCCCAGGGCCAGGTACCAGATAACTAGGGACAGACCCTATGCCCCCAAACTCCCCGGATTATTAAAATGATCTAATCCTAAACTGTTTACTCTGACTTGCCTTTCCTTTCCTATGGAAATCCCAATAAACTCTGTAACTTGTGCCTTCCTCTTGCTCTTTTCTGCCTCCTGACCAACACTGGTACTTCCCCCTGTGGCCCTGAGTAGTTTCTAGAGGAACTGTTTCTAGGGAAACTGTGAGTAACATCAAACCTCTCTTTAGTGGCATTGGCCTCTCCCTGTCTTCTCTCACTCACCTTTGTAAATTAAGACCTGGCTGACTTGCTTTCTGTCATGATAGATAGCTTTCATACTAAATTTTGAGAGCAACTTTCCTAGAGAGAACATTGCTGTTGCAGAAGCCTACAGATATCTGCACTACAGTTCAGGCAATAGACCCCTGAAATCAACGATTCCAACGGCAGCATTTTGATTTCCTATTTTCTTCATTGTAGACAATGGCAACCTCTCTGGGAGACTATTACTGCAGGGTTGTTTTGGGAATCATTTCTGCAGGGGTGAATTAGAGCTGGCACCTCCCTTCATCCCTCTGTGCCAAAAATTTTGTAAGCTTCTGTGTTCTTATTAATACCCCTTTTGCTTAAAATAGCTTGAGAGTTTTTGTTTCTTAAGTAAATGTTTGACATATAACACAATATTAATGTGGAAAAGTACATAAACCATAATTTACGGCTCAAGAAATTTCCACAAAGTGAACACACCTATGAAGACAGCACCCAGAATGAGAAACAGAACCATTCCCAGCATCTCCAACAGCCCCTCTCAGGGCTTTTCTCTGCTTTCAGTAATCACCTTTCTGATTTCTAACACCAAAGATTTGTTTTGCCTGTTTTGAACTATATATAAATAAAATCATGAGCTATGTATGCCTTTATGTCTGGCATCACTCCAATACTATGTTGTGAGATTCTCCCAATTTGTGTGCAGTTGAAATCATTTATTCTCATTGCTCTACTATTCCTTTGTATAAAAAGCAATTATCTATCTTTTCTATTGCTGATGGACTTTGGATTGTTTCCAGTTTGGGACTAAAATGGGTAGAACGATTTTGTTTCATGAAGCTGAACTCAGATTCACTTCTTTTATCTGAATCGATTCTACCAGGCTATCTTTTTCTTTTTTCAGTACATACATATTAATGGAGAGAAAAATAAACAAGGTTGAAACTTACAAGGATCTCTGTTTGTTTTATTGTAAGTGAAAAAATGATTAAATTCAGTTCATCTTGATTGCAGTCAATTTTTGGGGGGGGGGCTCAGATTTTTTTAAAGCATGAAACGTTCTGTCATTTCTTCAGTATTTAACTCCTTTCAAACTAGAGTCCCAAAGGAATTTACCTACAATGTTATAGGCTTGTTAAAAATGTGTAGACCAAATAAAAGGGCTGTGATATGACTAAATATGGCAACATCTGTATCACAACTTATATTTTACTTTAAATTTGCAATTAGTTATGTTACAACTTGCCATGGTTTTTGAAGGATGTTTATGTGATTTTCATTTTGATAGGAAAGACAGTTCAAATAATAGGCTGTTTAGCTAAATATGGAATCTGGCTTCTCTACCCAAAACTCGGCTTAATACTCAGAGCAGACTCCCTTCCTTCCATTAAACCATGAGGTTTCTTAGAGTTGATTTTATTTCGGTGAAAAACAATCTCTCCTCATCCCCTGAGCCGCTTCACTCTTCTCCTCACCACTCTGCTCCCTCCGCCTCTTCTGTCTGGACCGCTTGACAGATCCCTCTGTCTACGGTTTCTCCTCCTCCCCTTCTTTGTCTTCCCCCTTGTCCTCGTCCGTTTTCTTCTAAAAATTAGATTAAGACCTCCTAAGCAGGCTAGACAAAAATTAGTTTCAGGACTTGGCAAAACATTGTGACTGAGAAACTAAGGTCGAAATATAAGGAGAAAAACAAAAACACAACCTGTTGCGTTGGTTAACTTTAGAAAGAAATGGCCCCTGCGCCGGCCAAAAATCAAACCAGATTATGAGCCTAAAGCCTTAGCAATATCATGGTGAGGGAATACCAAGGCAGCTTTCCACGTCATTTTTCGCGCGGTCCACCTGGGACACAAATCAGCGGAAGCAATTTTCTGCCTGGAACCCACTTGGCACAGCGGCCTTCATCCCGGAGCAGGCCCTTTGGAAGCCCGAACATCTCGGACTAGAAAACGGTTAGTCCATGACACTCTCTTACCCTGTCACATCTCACCCCACCCCCTCCCCATATCCTCAAGTCCATTCTCTAGTAGGAGAGTGTCATGGACATATATACACTACCAAATGTAAAATAGATAGCTAGTGGGAAGCAGCCGCATAGCACAGGGAGATCAGCTCGGTGCTTTGTGACCACCTAGAGGGGTGGGATGTGGAGGGTGGGAGGGAGGGAGATGCAAGAGGGAAGAGATATGGGAACATATTGTATATGTATAACTGATTCACTTTGTTATAAAGCAGAAGCTAACACACCATTGTAAGGCAATTATACTTCAATAAAGATGTTTAAAAAAATAAAATAAAATAAAATAAAATAAAAAGAAAACGGTTAGGTCCTGACTCTCCCTCGATACGGGCTAGGTTTGGTGCCAGTGCATGGGGATTGCAGACGCTCCCCAGAAGCTGCGCCCCGGAGTGTTATTTGAAGTTTGCTGGTAACGCTAATGCTCTCGCGGTGAGGGCTCTATCTCATTCCGGTGTTCTTGATTCCAGGGGGTGTCCGAGAGGTTGGCCTCTCTTCCTAATTCTCGTTTCACCTCAGCGTTTCCACTCAGCTCACCAAGGACACGTGTTTGTACCTGCCACGTGATTCCTGTCACTCTACCTTCTCTCTGCAGATGTAGTCGTGGCCGAGTGGTTAAGGCGATGGACTAGAAATCCATTGGGGTCTCCCCGCGCAGGTTCGAATCCTGCCGACTACGGTAGGCTTTTTTCCTCCCTGAATTCATACTTAACCTCTTCAACTGATCAGTTTGACAATCTGAAGTTACCCAGAAAGGAACTCGCTAACCGTTTCTCACCACAATAGCGCAGGCTTCTAGACTAAACTTGTCCCGCTCCGGCCCGGACATCACTCAAAACGCACGCAGCTCCTGTCCTGCGATGATTAAAACAACAGCAACCCCAAGCCATTCTTTGAGCGAAACACTCAAACCCCCACCTCAGATTTTCTTGTCCACGGAATTACGCCCTATTTGAGAGAACACACACACAGAATATATCTCGCTTAGAAAAGTACACTTCATGAAATCCTGACTCACTGCTCCGTTTGCAGGGAGTCGAATCTGAGATATTCCATTTATGATTCTAGTAAGAATCGTCACACCAGCAAGCAAACCAACATTATCTCGCTAGATGACCCAGCCCAGGAGCCTGTGATACAGGTGAAACAAGAGGTACTCTTCACTAGGTGCTTTTTTTTTTTAGTATAGTGGTGTGTGCGCTGGCCTGTTACCTGCAATACAGGGGCTCGGTTCCCAGACAGGATATTTAAGTCATCTTTCTGAATTTTGTGGCTCTGACAACCTATTCTTGTTCTTCCACTCAAATGTTAAGTTTCTTCTTCTTTTAACTTATTCTTTTCAAGACAACTAAATGTAATGAAAAAGAAGCGAGCAGACTAAATCATGTGATGAGTAACACAAAAGGAAACTCGTAACTTGACAGGGGAGAAACTTGTCAGATACCTCCTTAATCAGTTGATCATAGTTAGAATTTCAAGTACTAGGACATTCAACATCATGTGCCTCTCTATATGATGAAATGCACGGAACACAACCTCACTAGTGTGGTATTCGTGCTGAAAACGCATAATCTGAATTTAACTGTCAGGAAACAACAGACGAATTCAAAGTGAGGGGGCATTCTACAAAATATCTGACCTGATTTTTCAAAATGTCAATGAAATGAAAAACAAAGCAAGACTGAGGAACTCAATCCAGATGAAAGGACTAAAGAGACATGTCAGCTGAATGCAATGTATTTTTCTTGAAATAAAAGATTCACACTATTGGCAAAACATTAACAAGGTGTGTAGATTAAATGAGTTTCAACCCTGATTTTATAATTATTCCATGGTTAGGAAAGAGAAGGTCCATGTTTTAAGAAAATACATAATGAAGTATTTAAGGTAAATGGACACCTTGTCTAAAATTCACTCAATAGTTAAGAAAAAAGTTATACATATGTAAATCTGTCTATATCTATCAAGAAAAATAAAGCACATATGATAAATTGTTAACATTTGGGGAATCTAGGTAAAGGATTTATGAAAATTCTCTGTACTACCCTTGCAATTTTTTCATAAATTTGAAATTATATCAAAATAAAAAGTTAAAAAAGGAAAAGAAACAGATAGAACAATAATAAAAATACACTCATGGAAATTAAACCCCAAATACAGTTTGAACATTAGGTGTAACATAGGTGATGAGGAAACTATTAAATATAATATTAGACCTTATGAAAGAATAGTATGCAAAATTCTATAGCAAGCAAGGCAATAAACATTATTTTTAATGATGACTGATATTTAAGATATAGGTACAAGATGGAAGTATTACACAGTAGTATTATGCATGGTTGGAGGGTGTGAATATAATAAAATAATTTTAGGGTCTAATGGTTTTGCATCAGGTGAAAATGAAAAGTGCATTTACATCAGCTTTTCTGTGACATCACCATCAAAGTTCATAAGAAACACCTGTCTAGACTATAAAAATAAACCTGAAAATTTAATCAACATTTTAATTTAAATATTAATTACCATTATGTTATTTAAATGCTAGTGTTTATTACAAACTATTAGGTATAAAATAAGCTACAAAGCTATATCATACAACATGGGGA
The DNA here is from genome assembly GCF_028023285.1 of Balaenoptera ricei. Classification (NCBI taxonomy): domain Eukaryota; kingdom Metazoa; phylum Chordata; class Mammalia; order Artiodactyla; family Balaenopteridae; genus Balaenoptera; species Balaenoptera ricei. The sequence continues at coordinate 22,081,191 of NC_082649.1, forward strand.
GTATAGCCAATATTTTATTATAAGTGGGGTATAACCTTTAAAAATTGTGACTCACTCTATTGTATGCCTGTAACTTATTGTACAGCAACTATACTTCAATTTTAAAAATTAAATTTAATGTAAAAAACAAAACAAAACAAAATGTTAGTGGTTAAAATATTAAAACGTGATACTGTTTAACAGAGTTATTCACTAAATTATTTCTTCAGTCACTCTACTTCACATTTGAAGTAATATGTAGATGCCCAGTTTCAGCTAAGCTTAACTATTATTTGTCTGTGTTTCTTCTTTTCATTATAGACCATATACAAAATGTATGTGTGTGTAACAAGTGGAAATTAAAATTCAAATATTCCATTTGCAGCAAAAACATAAAAGTCTAGGAATAAATCTAACAGAAGATGTGCAAGAAATCTATATTAAAAACTACAAAATATTGCTGGTGGAAATTAAATGGAGGAAAATACTATGTTTATTTTTCTGGAAGACTCAATCTTGTCAAAATGACAGCTATTTCCAAATTGATCAACAGATTCCATGAAATCCCAATCAGCCTCCAAATATGTATTTTATGGAAGTTAACTCAGAGTTTCAAAAACACATTTGGAAATGTAGAGCAAATTAAAAAACAAGAAAATATTGAAGATAGCAAAATTGGAGGAATTACACAATATATGTATCAAGACATATGTAATTACTTATAAATCTACAGTAACTAAAACGGTAAGCTATTGGTTATTATATATAAGTAAGTACAAAACATTATCTTCATCTCTGTATCAACTTGGCCAGGTTGACCTACATTCCCCAGAATTCCTTTTTCTGTGTGTTTCTGGTTGGATGGTCCCCAAGAGATATTCTTGTAGGAAATTTGGAGGGAGAAAGTCAAGTCGAAGCCATTCTGTAGCTCGCATTAACTCATCTGCTGACTTGTCATGTGGCAACATTTGGGCCTGCAGCTGCCTCACTTCCCCTGGATCCTCCTTCACCCTCCTCCTTTCCTGGACCAAATGTGTGTGTTTACCTCCAAATGAAGGGCTCTGGCTGCTGCTCGACACCTGCACCACCAAGGTCAGGGGCAACCAGAGCTGACACAGGTATCAATCCATTGCATGGGGCTCCAGTTCATGCTTGTGGGTTCCAGCTTGTTCTAATCTTCCCCACCTTATACTCATCTTCCCTTCTTGACAACCTTCTCTGTGGATTTCGAGCTTCAGCATTATAGAGACTATTTTACCAATCCCTACAAACCTCATACATATATGAAATGTATATATCCATCCCAGTGGTTCTGCTTGTCTTATTGAACCCTGACTGAAATTTTTACTTTCATATTTTTGCTATTACAAACAATGCTGCAGTGGACATTGTAATCATGTAAATCACCAGCTGTTTCTGCCCTGTTTCCGAGTAGGTCAAAGTGATGATTTCACACAAGCTATCTAATCTCCCACTCTCTCTTCAGCGTGCTTATGAGTGTCCAGGACTATTGGAAGACGAGCTGTTCAAAGGCAAGTGTTCAGTGGGGGTTGGAAATTAGGATCGGACCCCACCTCGGAGTAAGCAAAGTTTGGTTCTAGTTGCAGACCCTCCAGAGCCCAAGCTCAGACCACAGCCTAGTCTCCAGGGCCGGCAGGCATTCGCTCAGAGTTTACTGAATTGACTTGTTTGCTTGAAACACCGATGATCATGCGGTGAGGACTCTCACACCAGCGCTGTCGATCGCGTAGGCAGCATGAGAGGTTGGACTTAAATTAAAAAAAAAAAAAAAATCAAACACTTATTTTACCTGAAGCCTTGTATTCAACTCTCAAAACCTACTTTCTTGTATGCTGAGCCATCGTCACCCTGGTTTCCGTTCTTTCTTGTCTATAATTTGAAGAAAAAAAAAAAGTTGCGGCAGAGGTGTGTAGTCGTGGCCGAGTGGTTAAGGCGATGGACTAGAAATCCATTGGGGTCTCCCCGCGCAGGTTCGAATCCTGCCGACTACGACAGTCACTTTTTTTTCCGAGTGAAAGTAGTTGGGAATTGCTCCGCGGAGAGAAAATTGAAACGAAACCACAGCGTTGCGAGATCTTGACTAAACTTATTGTGTTCTTTGCCCAGGCCCAAACTCCATGGCTATGGGGAACGGAAGTTATTATTATTTCATTACTTTTTATTAAAATTAAAGGTGCCTTACTTAATAAGTACAGCCCTAATCATTTTCCCGCCAGCGGAGCCTCCGCACAGTTCTCCGAGACACCTTGGGTTTCCCTGCCCTCCAAACCCGCTGGAAGCCTATATTTTCAAGACAACTCTTTGTAGTTTTTCTTCCGCAATGGAAAGGAGCCCTGTTTCCTAGCCCAGTCTTCGGTCAGTTAGCAGGGAGATTCCGGGGAATCAATGGTTCAACTGCTTTGCTCTCCTGGATTCGTGTTTGCAAATCTAGTACGACAAACCGTCAATGAAACCGACGTCATCACTGTCAAAAGAGCAGGCTGTCCTGCCTGGCCTGCAGTTTCAGCTCCGGGGCGGAGGTGGGTGGAGCGAGAGGGCTGAGAGTAGGGCTGCAGACACTTGTTTGGTCGCGGACGAGTCCGAGGGAGTTCAGGCTCAAATTTGCCAAAGGTAATCAATAGTAAAACACAAAATCTGTCGGCTAAAAGAACACGAACAATAGTACTTGCATTTATTAGACATCTTTAAGAAACAAAGATCACCCTCCTCCTCGTTAGTATAGTGGTGAGTATCCCCGCCTGTCACGCGGGAGACCGGGGTTCGATTCCCCGACGGGGAGATCGTGTCGTTTTGTCTCGTCACCTATTTTAGAATTCCCAACAATCGTGTTGTCACTGCTTAGAATCGAATATTACACACCCTCTTTGTTTAACATGAAAGTTGCAGAACTCACACTGGTTAGCGATCTTGAGCAGGGGACCTCAGATTCTGCGGCAGTTGCTGCGGCTTCTTCTGAATTCTGGAGTGTGCTCGGCGATGGCCACTACTGGGCTCTGGGACTGGGAACTGAACTACACGGGGACCCTCCTTTCAGTTCTTCTCAACTACAGCATTTCCGTCACTTCTAGTCCCGGCTGCTCTAATCAGAAAACATTTCAGCGCAAGTATCAAATGTATACTTTGATACTCAAAAGTATCAAAGTATCAAGTATTTGATACTTTAAGTAACTTAAAGTATCAAAGCTACTTTAAGGCCCAGAGGGAAACCTAGGTTTAAGTGACACAGGACTGAGAATGCTCATTGAGAGTTAATGAGATTATGGTTGTCTGGCACCTGCCTTCTATTTAAATGCAGAAAGAACTACTGAGGCCAAATGCCAAGATCAAAAATCCCATGTTCAAGACCTCCGTCCTCCTAGACATCAAACCCTGGAATGATGATACCGACCTGGCACAGCTGGGGGCCATGTGTGCTCCATCCAGCTGAACTGGCTGGCCTAGGCAACTCGAAATTGGTGCCCCTGGATGCATATAAAATGTGTGGAGGAAGATGACAAAAAGTGATCACAGACTTGCGGGAAGAGGAGATTCCCAAGTTCCAGGAGCATGTGAGGAGTGTCAACATTGGTGCTTTCAACAAGATCTGAAGCTCCAAGTAATGTGCTTGTGACTGTACATCAGACTTTATGAATTAAAGCTTTCATGGGGGGAGGGGGGAACTCAGGGATGGATAAATAAGCTGATGGTACAGAAGAATGCATCCTAAACAGACCCACTTATACAGTCACTTGATTTAAAACAAAGGCCACCCTGCAGTGCACTAGGGAGAGACCGTTCTTTTCAATAAATTGAAATTCAATAAATTGGTGGCTCAATTGGATATTATGGAAATAAATGAATCACGACGTACACAGAACTCTGATGAAATGTATATTTAAACATGAAATAATGCTTCTGAAAGATAACTTAGGATATCTTCATGACTTTGGAGTATGCAAGAATTTGTAAAACAGAGCACAAAGAGCAGTCACCACAGAAGATATATTTATATATTAGACTTCAGCATTGGAAACTACTGTCCACCAGTAAGCAAGTACAAGACAAATCTTAGAGAAGATATTTGTATTACATATGCCTAACAAAAGACTGTGTCTAGAATATAGATTCAGATATAGAGGCGTTGTTATGACTTTGTTAAATTAACAATTGTTAAGTGGAGCACAGGATGCCAGATGATGAGTCAGTCAAGTTTCAACAACAGACTACAGAGAAATTGAAATAGAGAAGTTTATTATTCACAGGTCCTGGAGGAAGTAGTACACTGCATACTTCAAGGGGCCACATACAGGAGGTCAAGGCAAAGTATAGACAAGACAGAGCAATAGGACCTGGGGCACATGTTTTTATTAGGGTCCATGGGTGGAGTGCTTTGGGGTTCCCAGACTAAGGCAGGATTGATCAGTTCAAACCAAAAGAGAGAGTAAGTTCTTTTGGTAAATTCCAAAGGGGTCTAATCTAAGGGGTACACAAGGGAATGGTCCTGTGCAGGGATGACAGTTGATCACAAGCGCTGTTGGGGAGGTAATATCAGTAACTTACATTTGTTTGAGACTCTGTAGGCCGCTATCTAGGGCATGCACTTGCATGATGAGGCTAGTATCAGCTCAAGGTCCCTGCACACCGCTTGGCCAAACAAATTGGATGCTAAGGCAGTAATACCATGGAATAGCTTAGCTAAACTCTTGACATGTATAAACACAGATAGACGTGAATAAGAAAAACAAATATGGAAAGGATAGACAATCCATTAGAAAAATGGGCAAAAGAGTTCTACACGTCCTTCACAAAAGATATATCAAAATAACCAATAAACATACAAAAGGGTGATCTTCATTCGTCCTCAGAAAAAGTGAAAAGTAAAACAATTAGATTCCACTATTTTATTTGTTAGAGTTTACCAGAGAAACAAAACCACTAGGATGTGTGAAGGAGATTTATTTTGAGGAATTGGCTCATGTGATTATGGAGGCTGGCAAGTCCAAAATCTGCAGAGTGAGCAGCAAGCCGGTGAAGAGTTGATGCTGCAGTTCAAGTCTGAAGGCTGAGTGTTGGCAGATTTCCCTCTTACGAGGGAGGCCAGTCTTTTATTTTATTTTTGCAATTGGATGAGGCCCACCCATATTATGGAGGACGATCTGCTTTACTCAGAATCCACTAATTTAAATGTTACTCTCATCCAAAAACACCCTCAGAGAAACATCACAGAAGCATGGATTAATGGTTGACCACATATCTGGGCACTGTGGCCCAGCAGGTTGACACATAAAGTTAACCATCACAAATATTTACCTACTAGAAGGGTTAAAATAAAATAACAAAAGACAGATACTACCAAGCATTACCGAGGATGTGGAGCAACTGGACTCTCTCATACATGGGAATATAAATTGGTTCAATCACTTGCAAAAGTGTTTTGGCATTACATACTAAAGCTTGAACATACACAATGACTGCAATCGTGACTCTGCAATTCCATCCATAAGTGTCTCCACCCAGCAAAAATCCTTGTTTGTATTCACTGGAAAACATATATAAGAATATTCATGGCAACACTATAATAGCCAAAATTGGAAACAATCCAAGTGACTTTGTAGAGGAGGTGGATTTTAGAAATGCCTTGACATCTGGGGCTGATTTTGAAGAGTGGAGATGGTGCAAAGATGCCTGTCAGAACAAGGGGCTTCTGTGGCCAAGGAAGCTCAGAATAAGAGTGTCCGGAAGGGGTGAGGACATTCCTGTATTTGGTACCCTACTGGCTTCTCTTCTGTTCCATCCCGTCCATCTCCTAGCCTTCCTCCTTCTCCTTCTCTCCCTCCCTACCCCCTCCTGTTTCTCCTTCCTTTTGTTTTTCCACATATTCTCTGCTCCTACCTGGACCTTTTCTTCCCACTTTCTTCTGCATGGGAATCAAAGTACTGAGTTTCTGAATTCATATTTTGTTTCCTGAATCAACTGTAAGGCCCAGATAAATGTTCACAACCATGTTTAAGTAAGTCGACAAAAAAACAACACAATCAAAAAATGGGCAGAAGATCTAAACAGACATTTCTCCAAAGAAGACATACAGATGGCCAAAAAGCACATGAGAAGATGCTCGACATCACTAATTATCAGAGAAATGCAAATCAACACTACAATGAGGTATCACCTCACACCGGTCAGAATGGCCTTCATCAAAAAGTCTACAAACAATCAATGCTGGAGAGGGTATGGAGTAAAAGGAACCCTCCTACACTGTTGGTGGGAATGTAAATTGGTACAGCCACTATGGAGAACAGTATGGAGGTTCCTTAAAAAACTAAAAATAGAACAACCATATGATCCAGCAATCCCACTCCTGAGCATATATCAGAGAAAACCATAATCCGAAAGGATACATGCACCCCAATGTTCATTGCAGCACTGTTTACAGTAGCTAAGACATGGAAGCAACCTAAGTGTCCATCAACAGAGGAATGGATAAAGAAGATATGGTACATATATACAATGGAATATTACTCAGCCATAACAAAGAATGAAATAATACCATTTGCAGCAACATAGATGGACCTAGAGATCATCATACTAAGTGAAGGAAGTCAGACAGAGAAAGACAAATATCAAATGATATCACTTATATGTGGAATCTAAAAAAAGGTACAAATGAACTTATTTACTCTATAGAAACAGAGTCATGGATGTAGGAAAAAACTTACGGTTACCAGGGGCAAAGGAGGGGAGGGATATATTGGGAGATGATTGGGATTGACATAGACACACTACTATATATAAAATAGATACCTAATAAGGACCTACTGTTTAGCACAAGGAACTCTACTCAATACTCTGTTAACCCCTATGGGAAAAGAATCTTAAAAAGGGTGGATATAGGTATATCTATGTATAACTGATTCACTTTGCTGTACAGCAGAAACTAACACAACATTGTAAATCAACTATACTCAAATAACATTTTTTTTTTTTACAGTCGATGGTTCAGATACCATTTTACTGTGCAGTGTTGGGCGAGTCAATCCTCAGTTTCTTCATCTTTAAAATGGTGCTAATATTATCTACCTGATAGGGTTCTATTGGTGATTAAGTGAGATAATCCATGTAATGCCAATTCAATGCCTGGGGCTTCCAAAACTGTAGCTGTTAGAATATATACTGTTTTTATAAATCTTGAGTTCCCTAGAACAGATAGTAGCAGTGAAAGCACCTCCACCCTAGGAGAGGATGGAATCTGACTTTGATGCTGAGAGAATCCAATTTGGCATGACCTGTAAATGAGGAAAAATGAACGGCCTTCCTCGATTCAGGATTTGATATCACGCTCACACCGTAGTAGACTTACTCCTCTATTTGAAACTGCCATGTTTCAGGAGGACAGGTTATTTGACCCAAGGGAAATAGGTGACGGATGACGCAGGGTGAACAAGACTACAGAGCACTTTCGGTTGATAACGGCATGAAACTATGCAAAGGAGCTTTCGTCAGGTGCGGATAAAACCGTAGTCGGCAGGATTTGAACCTGCGCGGGGAAGCCCCAATGGATTTCAAGTCCATCGCCTTAACCACTCGGCCACGACTACCTGCTGCAAGGGGCTTCTTGTTAACGACTTTGAAGGTACAGCGAGCGGCGTGCCATTTAATCGCTGTGAATCAAAACGTAGTGAAAGCTATTTTGATACATAACTATTAGGTCTGATAACAAAGAATTTCCTATGTCCATTCAGGGCTTCTCACGTTTGGATGAAATAAGTCATCCACGGCAAACTGAAATTCAGCGGAGGAAGATGGAACTCAAAGAATCATTCTGAGACAAGGGATTCGAATTTTCTATGCCCTAGAACTGAGGGTGGCCCTAGTAGCCTCAGACCTGCAAGTGCCAATGGAACTGGAAACGAGCTGGAAGAAATCTGGGGAAATCCGAAATCGTGGAGCCAGTCGCGTTTACTTTCAGCGTTAAACACTAAAACAGAAATATCTTCAATGGCCTTCAACTGCTTTTACCTTTCCCTGCCTTAAAAGAACTATTTGAAACTGGACTTGAGCCAGGTGCAGGGTGAGAGGGGTAGGGAGGGTCCAGGAACTGAAGGAAAAGATGCTGGGAAGATCTCCAACCCCTCAGGAAAAGTAAACTCCTTTTTGTCTTCCCCAGAGAGGAAAGCCCATAGCCCAGGAGCCTTACGAGGGAGAAGCAGCCTGAGGACATTCTCTATCTCTCTTAACACACAAGGTCGTGAATGCCAGACTAAATCTAGCTGTAATAATAGGATTGTTTCTGGGTTTAGAGACTTGATTCAGTGAAACACTGTAGAAGTGGATTCTTTTTTCCTTTTTTTTTTTTTAATGGGGAATTTAGGACTATAGCACTGAGTTCTGAGAATTGAAGTATTTTGCCAAAAACACCATCAAGTAGATTCAGACAGACTTTCAGATACAAACAGGAGAATGCCTTTCATGGCTGAGGCCCTCAAACTCTTTCATACGTAGAGCTCTCCCATATCTGTTGTCATTTACGGCAGGCAAAGAGACAGTTGTTCCTGTAGTGGGTTGAATTTTGTCACCCAATAAGATATGTTGAAATCCTAATTCGAGATACCTGTGAATATGACTTTATTTGAAAGTAGTCCTTGCCAGTGCAATCAAGTTAAGATGAGGTCATACTGGATTAGGGTGGGCCCTAAATCCAATGATAGCGTCCTTATAAGGAGAGGGAGATTTGAGACATACAGAAAAACAGACACACAGAGACAGAGATTGTGTGAAAGGGAGGCAGAGACTGGAATGATGCAGCTGCAAACCAAGGAGCTACAAGGGTTTTCAGCAACCACCAGAAGCTAGGAGAGAGCCATGAAACAGAGTCTCCTGCAAACCCTCTAGAACCAAACTTGCAGACACCTTGAATTTGGATTTCTGGCCTCTGGAACTGTGAAAGAATAAATTACTGCTGTTTTAAGCCACCCACTTTGTGGTAATTTGTTAAGACAGCCCTAGGAAGCTAACACTGTTCCCTTCTCCTTATGCTTGGAACAAGATCCTTCTTGCCACTTTAGCACTTCTAAATTCCACCAGCGAGGCTCATGCAAATAGTTACTCCCTTTCATATGGTAAACTCATTTTGGACAAAACTCTCCTAGGGAAGTAATCCAAACTAAAAGAAATCATTTATGTGCAAAGACATTTATGATATTTTTAGTTATAACAATAAAATAATTAAACATTTTCAACAATGGGGAGGGGGATGATTATATAACTTGGGGTATATATACCTGGAAGAATATTACCAAGCCATTGAAAATAATATTTTGTAAGAAGTTTTGAATAGCTCAGGGAAGAAGCACAAGATATAATGTTAAATGAAAAGAGTAGGATAAAAAATACATGTGCTATGTGACCTCAATTATGTAAAATTTGGGGGGGTGGGAGAAAATAAACCGAAGAGTTGCTAGTGTGGTGTCTGGGTTGTGTGATTGTGGGTTATTATTTTTTTTTCTTTGTTTTTCTATGATGTGAAGCAGACATCATTACTCAAGTTTTATAAGTGAGGAAGCAGAAATAGTGATTTTATTGCTGGAACAAGAAAAACGTAGTCTCTAGATACAAGACTTTCGTATTATTCCGTAATCAAACATTGAGCTCAAGTGGTCATTTTCCAAAGGAACTACTGCTTGCTATGGTGGTGAAACCCAGGACTTTATCTTTGCTTTCTTACGATGCTTGTAAGTTAACAATAAAAGTAATTAAAAGAGGTGTAATCTCACAGTGATGAAAAGAGCAGGAGAGCAAATGACAGATGGTAAGAAACATTGTTTGCTTTCCAAATTGCAGTAGCATGATGCAGTTGAGATTTATTCCTTACTCGTGTAAGAGTCCATTGTAGATTTTTGAGTCAGCAAAGAAAAGGGAACACATTTTTGCCCTTGTGGTGATTCAGGGACCCAGCTTCTTCCACCTTAAGGATCTGCTATCTCCTAAGGCTTGAGAAAGCCCACGCTTCTTAAAAGTCTAAAGGGAAACATGTTACTTTTGCATTCATAATCCATTTATTATTACTAATCACACAGCCACACTGAGATGTAAGTTGTCTTGGTAGATACAGATGCTGACTGGGTAGCTTATTTCCATAGACAACTCTGTACTATGGAAGATGGAGCACGAATTTAGGTGAATACTACAATTACCAACAATATTTTGGGAGGTAGAAAGGCGCTGGATAAATAGTAATTGAATTCGTAGAGTGACTAAAGCTGAAACCTTACTGTCTGCAAGGTGGAAAGCTAAAAATTATAAAGTTATTAACATCTGTAAAGGATATTACAGGTCCTTGGAAAGGCTAATAGGAATTGAAAAAAAAAAAACATGTAACCTTAGGCTTATTACTCTGGATTGCCCCTCTCCCACAGAGGTCAAAGACAAGACTTTTATTTTAGGGCAAAAATGCTCCAAGATGCTCTTGACTTACAGAGACAAGGCACAGCTGAAGGTGGAGGTGAAGAGCCATACTGAATACTGGGGGATTGAATGAAAGTCTCTCTGGGAGACCCCCAGCTCCTTTTCTGTATTCGTTTCAGAAAGCATGGAGAGCTAACCTTACATAACCTCTGATCCTAAACATTTAGATGATTAAAGGATTAGTCTCTGAGAAAACTGTCATGGAAAAACTGAACCACAGATATGAACATATCAGGTATCCTGATTGCAGTGGTCTGTCATATACAATCATTCTAGAATGGGTCCATCTATTGGTATATAGGCTTATAGTACCAATTAGGTTTTTGGGTCTACTTCTTAAATAGGACTGGACTGCTAAGGGTCACCAGAAATCTGAGGAAAGATATGTACCAAAGCAAACAAATGGAAGAAAGAGAACCTGATGGAAATAGAGACAAGTAAGTAACAGAAAGAAAAAAAAAGTACTATTAATTTTTTCAGAACTAAAAGAACATTTTGCACCTATGGGACAATAATAGTTGCTATTATTTTTGAAAGAGCATCAAGAGAACAAGAACTCTTGAAAATTTTTAAAAACTGTGATGATAGGAAAAAATTTAATAGAAGGGTTGGACGATAAATTTGGAAATGTTTTCCCATAAAAAGGAAGAGAAAAGAAAGATGGAAAATGGGAGGACAGAAGATAAGAAAATTAAAAGGTCGTTCTAGGAAGTCCAACAACATCTGATTGAAAGAGTTCCCGGAAAAGACAACAGAGAAAATAAAGGGGTGACAATTACTTATAAATGCAAAAAAAAAAAAAAAAAAAAAAAACATCCCCAAACCTAAAACATCCACCTATTTATTACTCCACACAATGAACAAAAAAGACCAAGAATATACCGGAGCGTCTATTTAAGAATGGCATTTAACTTCATCACCACAGTGATATCTAAAAGACAAAGGAGTCATGCTCACCAAATTCTAAGATAAAATGATTTCCACTCTAGAAATCTCTAGCTGACCAAACTAAATCATTTATGAAGTTAGAATAAATATCTTTTCAGAAATGCATTATATTCGGTGGTGGGAGGGGATAACCTGCAAACAGAAACCTCCTGAGGACTTAAATCTGGGTGTCTCTAATGCAGGGAAATCAGAACCCGGGGATGGGCGTTGGGGGGAATCACATTCTGGCATCAGGCCTGTCTGGCAGGGTCTGGAGTCATGGAGGAGACACAACTGCTGTTGCCAGGTGATGTTACATGAGGCAAGGAAGCAGTTACGGTGCGGCCTCTACAAGCTGGAAGTATTTCCTTCCACATATCAGACATCTTTATGCAACACAGGTTGTCTTGGCTGAATGCCGATTTGTCTCCAGGGTTCTTGCTCGGAAGGTTCAAATCCGCACAGCTACGATTTTTACTCTTAGTAAAGACGTTTGCTTTTCTCCTCAACCCTTCGGGTTGACAGTCTGGAGGCTTCCGTCTCCTGCCGTTTCCCTCCCCTGCTGCGGAGGCAACGAACCGTCCTGGACAAGTCACGTCCCCTGCTTGACATCAGGAAAAGTTTCCTGCTGAGGAGTTTGGGAGAGTCTCATATTTGCTGCCCTTAAAAGAGGCAGGTCACAGCTTTCTCAGCTAGAACCAAGTTACAAAACCCTGCTTTGAAAACATTCACGCTTTTTATCGTGCTTTTTACCCTTTGGTCTCCACGAGGTGGAAGCTTTCCGAGAAGCAGAAGCCATCTCTTGGCATCCCGCTTTCCACCCACCCTGGGCAACGCCCCACAGGGCCAGGACTGGTTGGCACACCACGTCAGATGAAGTCATCCACAGTTTATATGTCACGAAATTAAACTTCCAAGAGCGTCCCTTGCGTTCGAAGAAGAACACTCGGGACACAGACTCGGGAGGCAGCGAGCCCCGCCGTTCCTCCAGCAACGCAAGCGGGGAGCGCGGTTCGGCGGATGCCGTGTTGGAGCCGCCGGCCTCTGCGTCTGGGCAGCCTGGCTGACTGCGGCCCAGCGGAGAGCCGCCCCGCGAGCTGCAGAAAAGGCAGAGGGGCGCTAAAAAGCAGGGACCTACCGTATCTACCCCTAGAAACCGATTTGCTCTTGGGTTTTGCACTAGGAGTCCGGTGCGCGCAAGAAAAGGGACGTATGCTATGGAGGCAGATGGAGAAAACAAGGATGCGAAGTTCGGCTTTTCAAAGGCCTTCTTGATTGCAGAACTGAAGCTATATCCTATCAGGGAGGAGTGCTACGGCTGCTAGCTCACGCGGGGTTCCATGGTGTAATGGTTAGCACTCTGGACTCTGAATCCAGCGATCCGAGTTCAAATCTCGGTGGAACCTCAGTGCTTTTACTTTCTAATTATTTAAATGTATTTACTTATCTTTCCAGTTTTCCTTTTAGGGATGGTTGGCCGGGAATCCGCGATTCACATTTCACCTTTTCTTTATAGACTTTAATATACGTGAATAAATGAATATTTATCGTGGTATAATACATAATTTTAGAGTTTTTCTTCCTTGTGAAAGTTTAAAATGGCCAAGTATACATTCTTCTTTTAAATTATCTTGACCAGATGGGAAGAATTTTCAAATAGAACTTTAAAGACTCAAAGCCAAAACAGAAAATAGTTTTCAAAGTTGTTTTAAAATATTCTAGAAGTAAAGAATTAAGATACAATCACATCCTTATTATTCCTCATTATATTCCAATGAAAATATTTATAAACGTTTGGTGGGAATAAAAGTGTATGATGTCCTTTCTACTGTTATTAGCTAAAGAACGCTTTCATTATATTAATTTCCTTATATTAATTAATTCAATTTTTGTTAATTATTAATATTACATAAAACATAGATAAAATTAACAGTTTTCTCAAATTATTAATTATTGAAGCCCTTGAATATCCATTCACACTTTAACTGATTCATAGTATTTCAGCATGTAAAGCACATTAAGGATATTTTCACTCTATGCTTAATAGCTGGAATTTTTATTCTCATTGCATCTATCTATTTTTTTTTCTTAGCTGAATTTTCAATTACCAACAGATGTTATTGAGCAATCTGGAAAAGCAAATTGCTAAAATAAAGGGGAAAAAACCACCTGTCGACACCTTTTCTTTCTTTGCTATGTTCTTGTGGTTGCTAATACTTCAGCCTAACTGATATTGCATTTTATGAAGACATCAACTGCCTGATTGTAATTTGAAATCTTAACTCCTCAGGAGTTTGTGAAAAGGCCATATTTTCATTTCTACCAATGATACAATTTGTGCAAAGCCCTGTGTGGATGCTATTATCAGAGACTGCTTCCTGGTAGATGTATATCCCTGGGGCTTCAAACCCTTTATTATAGGTACACGTTTTCTCACCTTCCCTGAATGCATTTACTTATAAAGCCATGGAAATTTGATAGGTACAATGAGCCTCAGCTGGCACCAGTTCCTAATAAGGATGTCCACAACACTATTTTTAAACATAGGACTCCATAATAAAACATCTATTAATTCACCTCCAAAACCTGAACTCAAAAAATGGAGAAACAACCTAACTTAATGTCAACAATTGCTGTAGGCAGTGGGGTCCTCAGGGAGCCACTTCCTGCTTCTATTAGCACAGTGGAATCAGCATGGTAGGTCAGGAAAAGGAGACACTCTGGAACTGAATTCTTACTCTGTGAATGTCTTAACTGTAATTTTTTGAAATATGCAACTGCTCTGTACCTCAGTCTCTTTATATGTAAAAGAAGGTAAGGCATTCTTTACTATGTTTTACCACAGTAAGTACCTTGCTTAAGGAAGACACTCCACAAATACTAAAGCTCTCTCTCCCCCTTTTTCTTCTCTCTCCTCCTCCCTCTCCTCCCCCTCCTCCTCTCCCTCCTCTTCCTCCTCCTCCTCCTTCTTCTTCTTCTCCTCCTCCCCCCCCCTCCTCCTCCACTCCTCCTCCTCTTCCTCTGAACGAAGGAAAGAAAGAAAGAGAGAAAGAAAGAAAGACAAAGAAAGAAAGAAAGGAAGAAAGAAAGAGAAAGAAAGAAAGAAAAGGACAGAATGGGGGAAAGGGGACATTTTGGTCTCTTTGTATAAATTCAAGTACAATGATGCTTCCTTCCTAAAAATATTCTTCTTCCCAGCAGAAGCAGCCCATCCTCTATCCCCAAACACTAGCCTATCCTTGCTTTAAAAACAGGTAAAAATCTCACCTGAAGCAGTTACCTTGCATGAGGATATTGATTTTTCTCAAGACCCACCTCTACCACTCCTCTCTGCCTACAGGCCTCAGGGAATCAGTATATATTGCTATTTTACATACTGAAAGAATCACAAGATCATGCTAATTCATATCAAAAGAAACCAGAGTAATGTGTGTGGGAGTGCTAGATCAGGAAAAAAGAAACACAGTGTAGAATTGGATCAAATTTATTGATATGGGTACACTTAATGGAGATTCTGAATTTAGTGTGTTAGCTAGAACAGCTGGGAGTTATTATAACAGTGTGCTTGGTAGGTTGCCTGCAACCTGAAATCAGTGGAACTACAGTAAATAAAGAAACCAAGACTTCCTCGGTATAAGGTAGAGAAAGATATCCAATATCTTAAAAGATGCAGGGAACTTGCAATGGATTTATCACATGTGACACCCACTCACCCTCCCTCCATTATCTCCCTAGAAGGCTTAAAGGACACTTCCCTCACAAAAACCCCTGAGAAACAGATTGGTGAAGGGAGTGCCAGGGTCCTTGGGAAGCTCTCTAGTACCTGTCCTCTGTTGAAAGGTTTGATGGTAGTACATGCATCCCTAATATTTTTAAAAATTTATTTACCTTTTTGATCCCCTTCCTCCATTTCTCCCACTTCCCCTGGCCCCGCCCTCACCTCTGGCAACCACTCATCTGTTCTCTGTATCTATAAGCTTGTTATTGTTTTTTTTTTTAGATTGGTATTTGTCTTTCCTGTCTGGCTTATTTCACTTAGCATCATGCCCTCAAGGTCCATCCATGTTGTCATAGATGGCAAGGTTTTATTCTTTTTTATGGCTGAATAATATTTCATTATATATGTGTGTGTATGTGTGTGTGTGTGTGTTTGTGTGTGTGTATATATATATATATATATATATATATATATATATATATATATACACACTATAACCTCTTTAATTCCTTCATCCGTCGACGGACACAGGTTGTTTTCATACCTTGGCTGTTGTAAACAGTGCTGCAATGAACATGGGGGTGCAGATATAATTTTCAAGTTAGTGTTTTCATTTTCTTCAGATAAATATCCAGAAGTGAAATTGCTGGATCATATGGTAGTTGTATTTTTAGTTTTTTGAGCAACCTCCATACAGTTTCCATAGTGGCTGCACCAACTTACATTCCCACCAACAGTGCACAAGAGGTCCCTTTTCTCCCCATCCTTGCCAACACTTGTTATTTCTTGTTTTCTCGATAATAGCCATCCTAACAGGTGTGAGATGATAGCTCATTGTGGTTTTGATTTGCATTCGTCTGATGATTAATGACGTCGAGCATCTTTTCGTGTACCTGTTGGCCATATGTATGTCTTCTTTGGAAGACAAAGATCTATTCAGACCTTCTACCCACTTTAAAATTGGATTGTTTTCTTGCCTTTCAGTTGTATGAGTTCTTTATATATTTTGGATATTAATCCCATATCAGATATATGATTTGCAAATATTTCTCCCATTCCAATGGTTTTATGGTTTTAGATTCTTCATTCAAGTCTTTAATTCATTTCTATCTGGACATAGGTCTTGGTGATGATTTTTTGGATTTGACACCACAAGTAAAAGCAACAAAGGCAAAAATAAGCAAGTGGGACTGTATCAAATTAAAAAGCTTCTGCACATCAAAGGAGACAATAAACAAAATCAAAAGCCTTAACCTCCTTCCATCAGAGCATCCGAATAAGGTGTCATTCCAGTCTGAGGAGGAGGTGTTACTTGCCACAACTGCATATTTGTCTAAATGATGCCAAAGAGTAAGAAACTTTGCTTAATACAAGTACATTTTCTGATAGAAAATGTGACACTTTGAAGAGAGCCGAAGCTCTCTACAGCTACTTCCACGAAAGAGCTCTCTTGTCAAGTAGTCGTGGCCGAGTGGTTAAGGCGATGGACTAGAAATCCATTGGGGTTTCCCCGCGCAGGTTCGAATCCTGCCGACTACGACACCCTTCCCTATTGAGGCATAGCCAGTTGGGGAAGAATGCTGTTGCCTTAAAGAGAGAAACTGGATTGTTCTCCAACCTGGCTCTTTATGGTTGCCGCTGAAAGGCTCCACGAAGCACGCCGATTGCGCCCCAAACAGCGTGGGGTCTTCTTATTACTATTACTATTTTTAAGTAATTACTACTATTATTTTTAAGTAATTCTCCCTAGAAGAGCCAAGGCTTTGATGATGCCTTCCTGCTTCCTGCAATCAAAACCCTCCTTACAAGGCAGCCTTTTCTAAAGAAAACAACTTGGCAGAAACGTTTTCCCCTTATCGGGGCTCTTCTGCTGTCATGTACATCCTTGTTCACGTACAAAACGAAACTCCACGAAATCTTGGATCAAATACAAGTGAAAGCCAAGACTCATAGCTATGGTTGCGAATCCAAACTGGGTATTAATAGGCAAACCACTACATAACTAAAGGTATTAATTAAGCCATTTTTTGGGTAACCCAACAAAAATGTTGACGACGTTATGCCAGACTGACTTGTCCTGGGGTCCAGGACAGTGGTAAAGAGAGAGGGACTTAAAATGAGGTGAAGTTTTGACTCATTCTGGGCACAGAATTCAGATGCAAAATCCCATTGTATGATTAACATGTATGGGTTAATGTATTAAAGTGTTAAAGGAATGTTAACCACAGCTGAGCGCCTTTCTAGGAATTCCTAGGAAAATTTGATTATCACTACCTTGACAGTTTAATGGAACTGGTCCTCACCTCTCTTGTGGAGATTGGCGCAGTTGTCATACTTTGGTACACCTCACCCAAGAATGCATCTAATAATTTTTCTTAAACACAGTGCTTTCCATATTTATTGATTAAATACCAGATGCCTTCTTCTTTCATGTGTGTGTTCAGAGGAATGAAGTACAATAAAAAGCGTTGAGTTGCAAAGTCACATGGGTCAGTGATGCTGAGCTGTGACGAGTCCTCTTTGCTGAGCAGTGCCCGCCTGATGAACATGACTTGGTTTTGTCTACTAAGACCTGGGCTTCCAGAGGATGAACTTCTTTCTTTGCAAAACTCATCATCTCTCATCAAGCCGTCTCTCACATTCAGCATATGGGTTACTTTGACTCTGAGAAACTAACAGAATTCTAGAATGTCAAAGCTAATGAAATGTTAAGGCCCTTCTGTGGAAACAATTCCTAACTTTAGAGCTGAGGAAAGTGACTCACATGACATCAATGTACAGAATTTAAAAATAAAAATTTGTTCAAAAAGATACCTTAGAGAAGAGTGTTGATAGTATAAGCAGAAATCCCTCTCATTCTGGATACTTCTTTCTGTAGGAGCCCATGGAGAATGAAGCTCCGGTTCTGGGGGCTGGAATAGAGATCCTGAGCCAGGACTGACCATTACACAGAATCTTGCTTTGTGGAGAATCAGCCTGTGATCTGGTTTCCAAATACTGCTTAGGATTCTGGAAGGGGTTCTTCTCTCTTTACTTTTAAATCGCTGAAATTTCTTATAAACAAGGAAAATAAAACCAAAACCAAAACACACTGGTGAACAGTGAAACAAAAACCAGAGTTACAGCAACTGCAACAGAGAATGTAAATAAGGAAGTACATTTCCAATAGAAATAAATGTGAGCCACTGACATAATTTAAAATTTTCTAGGAGTCATATTAAAAAGTAAAAAGAGACAAGCATAATTCATTTTAATAATATATTTTATTTAACCCAGTATATCCAAAATATCATTTCAACATGTAAGCAATATTAAAAGTTGACAGTGTGATATTTTACGGTTTTTTTTTTTCATACAAAATCTTCAAAGTCTGGTGTGTATTTTGCAGTAAGAGCTCATCCCAAGTAGGACCAAGTGCTCAACAGTCACATGTCTCAAGTGGCTAAAGTATTGGACATCACAGATCTAGAATGTGTAGAGAGCATAGAACTGAGTTCATAGAAGACTGAAACCAAGGGAGGGTCTACACTGCAAGCAATAGGCTACAGTCCAAGATAGAAGTCTTCTTGGCATGCACTTCTCGGTGCTTTCGGGACTCGTGCTGCTGTAACACCCAGTAACTAAACTTGCTATTTCCGGGAGCTCTTCCTCACCTCTCTAAGGAGTGTCTGCGGAAGCCCAGCGAGTCCTGCTCCCAGTTCCTCTTCCCGCGCGGTAGGCAGCACCTGGCCCAACATGGTGGACAGCTCCTGTTTCAGTACCGTGGGCGCTGTCAGCCCACCGAAGATTCTATTTCTAGGAAAGCAGAGGCCAGGAAGTTCACGGGCCTCCTTCACTCATGTCTCTTTTCTTTTCATTTGTTTCAGCTGTGGGGATCATTCGTCTCTGATTGGCTGATTTGCTGTCCTTAAAGCCAAGGTAGAGTTCCTCAACTGTGAAATTGATTATTAGCTTCTCCAATGTTGTCACTCCCAGGTTCTTCACCTCCTGAAATCCTGTGCATTCTTAAAGATTGCCTCCCCACGTCTTCTACTTTGAAAAGTCCTCAAGTTCATCCTTCATTCCCCTCCTTCTCTGCCCCTTATGGTGTCTTTGCCATAACATTGTTTAAGAAAATGCAACAATAATATTAGTGCTTCCATATTTCTTTGTTTATATGTCTCATATGAAACTACTTCTACATTTGTCATGCATTCTGCCTGCTAGCATGTGTATTTTTGAAGAAATGAACTGTTTAAGTCTTATCTTAATCCTCCAAGCCCAGGTAGTCAGTTATTAAATAACTTTAAATGATGTAAACTAATGTAGTAGAAACTAACCCCATTTATGAATCGAACTGGTGTGTGTTCTTTAACTAGTATGTTCCTTTAGTGCATCCTTTCATCTCTTGTTTTCCTGGCACCATTTAAAAGTCTCAATAAAGTAGATGGTCAATTAATCCATCATTTTTCCTTATATACGTTATGAATCTTTGATATTTCCTTTGCTACACCTGTTAGTCTTTCAGAAGCAACAGAACATCCTAAATTAAGTGCTATTTATGAGCTATCTTTGACTTTGAAAAGGAAAGTGCCACCTCTACATGGCAATTGCAGTAAACACTCAGTAAAAACACAGAATTCAGAATAATCATTAAGACTTAAGAGAGCCAATGTTGTCTAGCATCTGTCTCCTTTTGCATGCTACCTTCTTCAACAAGAAAGGGAGAATATCACAAATCAAGGGCTTCTTCTCAGTGGAGATCTTAGAGTAAGGGTTGAAAAGGAAATGAAATAGAGGTTCCAATAACCTCTGGTTGAAAAAGAACAAGGTTCCATTCCACTCTGTGGGACCTACATATGTTTAATTCTAGTGTCCCAAATGGGTACCGTGAGAAACCCACACCCATGATCCCTCTGAAGAAGGCGAGAGACGCTCAAAGAACTGGTTTGACTGGGATTTTAGCTTCAGGCATGGGTGCACTTTGGCTTCCTAATTTACAAAATTGAGGTTAATGACTCATATAGCCATATGTCAAAGATGATATTTCTTCAGCAACTTTGTACTTAATTACAGTTTAGTAATGGTTAAGCTTGTTAGTTAAAATTAGGTTTTGTAACATAAAGGAGACTCTTCAATGTAGAGGGTTCTCAACCTCGTGTCTGTGTTCTCCAACAGTATTTGTGAATCCCTGATATGGTTTCTACAGTTGTTAGCTTTGTGTCAGGGCCATCTCTCTGTGAGAGGGTGAACAAATTTTATTTTACATACCATGGGATTTTGAGACAAAAAATAATTTAAGGGTCTCTGTCGTAATAACTTCATGACCATTGAATGAGAAGAATTTGTTAGCTCTATTTTGTTGTTTTGGGAAACACATAAAATGACTATGAAAAGATATGTGGGCTCCAAACAAATTTCTTCTAACTGTTGTAATAGATTTGTCTGACATGAACCCAACATCTGTCTTCCCAGTGACAAATTCACACTTACCACTATACTGGGGAAGAAAGTTTTATTGAAAATCACTATGCTCACTGCCATGCCTTTGTATATTTCTGATGTCCACAGACCAAAACAGGCACACGTCCATCTAAAGCAAATAATTTTCAAAGTCTTGCCTGACCCATGTTGCTAAGGGCATTGACAAAGTTTTTCTTTTTCTTTACATTTCACTATCACGTTGCTCCTGAGAACAAATAGGCAGTATCTTAAGGATCTAGTTCACAAGCTACCTCTTGTGTGTAGAAAAGACATGAACTGGTACTCTCTTCTAATCAGCACCTTCAAGTCCCATTCACCTAAAATTACAGATTTCAATTTTATTTATGCTTTTCACCTTATCTCTGTCATCATGCTGTCAGTCTTAAGCAGTTTCTTCAAACTGTCGCTGTGTGGGCTATATTTATTTGCCCTGTTTGTGGAGTATCCCGCCTAATGGACTTGAATCACAAG
The DNA here is from genome assembly GCF_028023285.1 of Balaenoptera ricei. NCBI lineage: Eukaryota > Metazoa > Chordata > Mammalia > Artiodactyla > Balaenopteridae > Balaenoptera > Balaenoptera ricei. The sequence goes on from NC_082649.1 coordinate 22,102,210, forward strand.
GGCAGGGGTCATGCTCTTTGCCTTGTTAACTTTGTGTTATTACACCCCAGTCAATATGATTAATTCCATCCAGAAATGGGGTTTTATCATATCATGACCCATATGAAAGAGACTTTTTAATTAAGGTGGTTAATTAACCATTAAGGTGGTTTCCAGATGTAATGATTAGCACTCTGGTCTCTGAATCCAGCCATCTTGAGTTTAAGGAAGCTGTTTATTTCACAGCTTTGTTTCCCTGTTGTCAGGAGTTCATTGTCTACAAAAGCCATACTAAGCAATTTTATTCCTGATCTCTCTCAGCACTTAATATCTGTATCTAGGAGGCTTCAGACAGCCTCATCATGTTTCATAGGGAAATAAAAAGGGGTCAAAAGTAAATACATTCATTTAAAATAGCATCAAAAGGAATAAAATATTCAGGAGTAAATTTAACAAAAGAAATGCAAAACTTATACTCTGAAAACTACAAAACATTGCTGAAATGAATGGACATCTAAATAAAGAGGAATATATCTCATGTTCATAGATTGGATCTTAAATTAACATTGTTAAGACGGCAATTTTCCTCCAAATCGTTCTACAGATTCAATGCAATTCCCATCAGAATCCCAACTGACTTTTTTTGTGGGAATTAATGAGTTGATTCTAAAACTCACATGGAATTTCAAGGGACCTGGAATATCCAGAACAATCTTGAAAAGAAGAAAAAAGTAAGAGGACTTGTACTTCCCAATTTCAAAACTAACTACAAGGCAATGATAATCAAGACAGTGTCATAATCGTGTAAGGATAAGCATATAGATCAATGGGATAGAACTGAGAGTCCAGAAATAAAGTCATATGTCTATGGTCAACTGATTTTTTTAAGGGTGCCAAGACCATTCAGTAGGGAAAGAATAGTCTTTTCAACAAATGGTTGCTGGGAAAACTATGTAATTACATGCAAAAGAACGAAGTTAGATACTTACCTCATACAATTTACATAAATTAACTCAAAATGAATCAAAGACATAATGTAAGAGGTAATATTATAAAACTCTTAGAAGGAAACATAGGAGTAAATCTTCATAACCTCAGATTTGGCAATGGATTATTAGATATGACAGCAAAAACACAAATAACAAAAAATAATTGCTAAATTAGACTTCTTAAAAGTTAAAAACTTTTGTGCTTCAAAAGACACTATCAGGAAAGTGAAAAGACAACCCAAAGAATGGAAGAAAATATTTTCAAATCATATATCTGATAAGGGACTTGCATCTAGATTATACAAAGGACTCTTACAACTCAAGACAAATAACCCATTTAAAAATGGGCAAAGGACATGAATAGACATTTCTCCAAGAAAGATATACAAATGGCCAATAAGCACATGCAAAAAAATGCTGTAATTAGTCATCTGGGAAATGCAAATTAAAACCACAATGAGATACTACTTCACATCTTCTAGGATGGCTTGAATGAAAATGACATATAATAGCAAGTGTTGGGGAAGAATGGAGAATTCAGAACCATCATACACTGCTGGTGGGAAGGAAAATCATGCGTCCACATTGGAAAACAGTCTAGCAGTTCCTGGAACAATTAAACATAGCTTTACCATGTGACCCAGCAATTCCACTCCTAGGTATATAGACCAGAAAAAGGAAAATATATAAATAAGTAATAATGATAGTAAAACTCAAGTTTTTTTGAAGTATGTACAGTGAAAACTAAAATCTCTCTCCAGTCTATGTGCTCAGCTATTTAATTTCTATCCACAGTAGCAAACTGAAACCAGGTCTCATATAACCTTCCAGAGTTAAAATATATGCATGCACTTAAGCTCTATTTTTTAAAAATCATTGCTGTTACATATAATTGTCAAGTGAATGTTAAAGTTTGTTCCAATTTGCAGGGGGTATCTATCTCATGAATCTCCACCAGAGGCTGTCAGAGCAGAAGCTGATCTCATTCCAACAATCCATCAAATAAGGAGTCCTTCCAGTTCTGAGGACAAAGTGTTACTTGGCAATATGGTTACAACAGCATGATAGTCACCCAAATGACATCAAAGAATAAGAAACACTGACTGCAAATACTCTTTCTGATACATGATTTAGTCTTTCTGGTATGTGATTTGCTTTTATGAGACCTAAGTTTCAGCACAGCTGTTTACTTTTATAAGGAACCACCTTGTCGTGTAGTCGTGGCCGAGTGGTTAAGGCGATGGACTAGAAATCCATTGGGGTCTCCCCGCGCAGGTTCAAATCCTGCCCACTACGTGGTAGTTAACTGAGTTAGTTCCTTAAGGCTGTACATTTTGACAAATCCTGGAGTTGCTAGTCCAAAGACAAAACATGAATTCTAACTAAGATGCAGGTGGTTACTAAACTTGCCAGTTTATGATCCTGCAATTAACTTACTCATGATGGGGCTCCATCGTGCTGGCCAGAAAAAAGAAGTCATAATTACTGTATTTTCCAGTAGGTTTGACCTGTATCCTAATATATTTTCTTTCCTCCCAAGAAGAGTCCTAGCTTCAGAGATACCTTGGTGTTTCCTGGTATCAAAATCCTACTTGCTTCTCCATGGAATTGTTACCTTTTCAGGGATTTCCTTTCTCATATATAACTGTATCCTTTATATGTCTCAACACACTCATATTTTCATCTGTCTGAGTGAGGTTGATCTACATCGCCAGGCTTGCTTCACACAACTCCAGCCTGTTTATGGGGAAAATAAAGTGCCAGAAGTAAATGCTATCTGAAGACAGCAAAATTCTTTGCCCCCATGTGACTGGAAAACTGTATCTACCAAAAAGCAGTAATCAACTGATATAAAGTTTATTTTCCTTCCCTATTAAGAATTTTAATACTTACAATAATAATAATCATATTATTATTATTATTAATCATATTATTATTATTAAACAAACATAATAATCATGATATGAAGCTCAAATGATTTTGAGGTTATATGCAATGAATAAAATCTATCTTCTATCCGTGTGCTCTAGCTGTTTAGTTTCTCTCCACAGTGAAATGAATTTTTGTATAACCTTCCAGAGTTATATGTGTGTATAGTATTCAATCCACTCTTTATTTTTAAATGAATGGTAGCAAACTTATATTCAGTGATGGTCTTGGTTTTTCCTCTCCCTTAAACATATATTCTGACCTGTACAAAATATGCCCAACTGATTTTTTGACAACAGTACAAAAAACATTCATTGGAGGAGGGATAGCCTTTTCAACAAATGGACTTCCATAGGTAAAAACAAAAACCCACATTGACCTAAACCTCATTCCGTATACAAAAATTAAAATAAATCAAAACTGAAATGTAAAACTATAAAACTTTTAGAGAATAACATAGGAGGTCTTCAGGATCTTAGTCCTTAGACTTGATACAAAAGCCCAGTCCTTAAAAGGAAAGCAGATAAATTGGACCTCATCAAAATTAAAAACTTTTACTCTTCAAAAGACACTATTAAGAGGTTGAAAAAAACAAGCTACAAATTGGGAGAAAATATTCGCAAACCACATATCTGACAAAGGACAATATCTAGACAATGCACAAGAATTCTCAAAACTCAGCAGATTAAAAAAATAAACAACAACAAAAACCCTAACAATCCAATTAGAACATGGACAAAACACATGAGACATTTCACTGATGGGGATATACAGATGGCAAATCGGCACATGACTAGGAACATGTGCAGGGAGTTTGGCTCAGCTTTATAAAGTTGACTCTAGCAATGGCAAAGTTCCGGGCCATAATGATCTTACAGCTTTCCCGCATACCCTTTTTCAGGTCTTGGCTCAAAACTTTCCATTTCCTAGAAAATGACTGATGCTCAGCTGCATAGGCCAAATGAACCTCTTTGGAGGTGGCTACTGTGTTCTATTAATGCTGGCGGGAGAATACTGGCAGTCGATACAGATGTACTAGTGAGGGCCCCCTTCTCCCCCTGCAAAATTGTCTTGGGCTGTCAACATTGGCTCTCCAGTTTCTGTGGCAGAGAATAGGGAAAAGAACAGAAACTCTGAGAATCAACTGGAGAAGGCGAGCAACCTGCAGAATTCAGAAGAGAATCAAAAAGAATGAAGGACAGCTCAAGGAGGAAACCAATCATCATCTTCTGAGGTTTGACTTCTTGCTGCTACAAACCACGCTTGCCTCAGGGGAAACTTGCCCCGAGGTTACGGCAAAATCCTCATTTCAGAAAAGGGGCTTGTCCTTACCCTTGGGAGCTGTCATTTCCAGTTCGGGACCTTGGCAACCTGTTGAGTTGCTGGGGCCTTCTATCTTAATTCCTAAGTCTCTCCATTTCCGAGCGATGAGAACACGTTCAAATGAACCTCCCATATGAGGAGACCTTTGAAAGTGGAGAGCGAAGCGTTGATGACTCCTTATCGGGTTATGGAGAGGAGGAATCGCAGTTGGCTCTGAATCCCGCAAGAAGGGGGAACTTGGAAAAAGGGAGGCTTACTTTGGCGTCTCCAATAAGGGAGAGCAGCAGAGCAAGTGAAACCTGCGCAGCCACAGGAGGAGGGGAGAAACTAAAGCTGAAACGGAGATATTGTCCACTTTTGCCTGATAGATAGGAGTGCGTGCTTGGAAGGAGGGAAAAGAAGAAAGGTAGTCGGTTCCAGGACCAAGAAAAAATCCTGAGGCAAGGGCTTTGGTTGAGGAAGAACCTGACTCTTGAAAGGTTTTATAAGGCTTTGCTGGGTTCTTGTTCTGGAAATCTGACATTGTAGCCATCCTTGTTCCCTACCTAGCTATCATAATTCCCAATCCAAAGGGAATGATTGGCATCCACTTGAAGAAAGGGTTGAAGATTTGTGAAGACCTCAAACCAGAGATGGTGTGGCATTAATATTTTGAGAATGACATGACTGTAAGGGCGGGAAATAAAGTGAAAAGTGTAGAGGAGGCGGACAAAGAAAAATAGTGAAAAGAAGGCATTGAAGTGTTGGGAAAGTGGGTAAGAATCAAGATTGAAAAGTATTTCTCAGCTTTTTACAGCGAGCAGAGTGGTGCAGCGGGAGCATGTTGGGCCCATGACCCAGAGGTCGGTGGATCGAAACCATTCTCTGCTAGGCTTGCATGTTTTTCTCAAGTCCGGAGATTTTTTCCTTCTTCCTACACCTACTGAAACATCCACAAAGCAGAAATGGTAGTCAAAAGAAAGCCACCGGAGACAATCTCACAATCATTCTCATCCTCACATCTTCCTGGGGCAGGAGTATCTCATTTTCTCTGCTCCAGCTATCTTCAAAGCCCACAGAATGATGGCAAGTGCTACGCAGTCTTACTTGTCTTACACCTCAGCTGCTTACTCCCTCACTGCTTGCTTGACTCTCACTTAGAGGTGCTCAAAAAATATATGCTGAACGGAAGAAGCCTTACCGTGACCATGGCCACACACATTTCCTCAACTGCTGGTCGTTGTGGTCTTTGAATGGGATGAAGTCAAGATAAACTGTGGAAGGAAAGCATTAGAGAAAGACCTGGAATGATGGGGAATCTCCATGTGTTGGGCGGAGGCAGAGGTGGATTAATGTGATTCCACCTTGTCCTAGAGGAAGGGACATGGAGGCGAAAGTGTCCAGTTGGGAAATGCTGGGTAATGGCGGGAGAAGAGGAAGAGGAGCAGAGAGAAGAGGAAAAAGAATGGAAGATGACGAGAAAGGAGACCAGAGTGCAAGTGGAGAAAAGGAAGACATAAGGAGAGAGAAGGAAAGGAGGAGCAGTTGAGTGGAAGTTCAGGAAAGGAAGGAAAAAGTACAGGATTGTGGCGATGTGGAGTTTGAGGGAGACGGTCTTCACCAACTGAAACAAAAATAATTTCAGCCTCCCGTTTGTTTGGTTTCAGGTAAGGGACCAGGAGGGAACTTGACACTTGAGCCTAGGACTTCCTGACCTCCCGCCACATACCTAAAAGGCATCAAGCAAATACATTATGCTTCAGTCCTCTTCATCAGCTGGATGTTGCTTCTTCCTCAAATAGAAGCCGGTTTCCCTCCGCACATTTTTGTATAATTCGGGCCTGGGGCTTTTCTCCTGACTACGCGGAGGTAAAACACACCCCCTTCATACACGTGCAATCATTGATTCCAGGAATAAACTCCCTGAATCAATCTTACCCTAAGTACGCAGCCCGACTTTGATCTACTTTTACCCTCTACTTTCGCGTATTTATCGTCAATAATGCAGAGATCAACAATGACCTGCTCAGCTGCCACCGACCCCCCGATCCCCAAGGCCTGGGGTGGAATTAGGAATTACCAAGACTTCGGAAAGACCCATATGTTCCCTCACATTATGGACCACTGAGTTGATAGAGACACACACTTTTAATCTGAGCATCTATGATTCAAATCCCTGTTATTCTTCTTTTGATTTCAGCCTCACCAGATATGACCTACCACCTACCTGGAAGATCGCTGCCCAGTGGAGAATGTCTGGGGACCAAGTAAGTTAAGAATAAGAAGAAAGTACAACTTGCACATCCATCCACAGTCATACCAATAACTGCTTTGGGGCCCCAGTAAATGCCAGCCAGGTGTAATGTTGTCGTCCCTATCTGGCTGGATCACAAAGGAAAATGGCTTTATTTAATTTCTTTAGTTGTGTAAGTAATTTGCTTATTAATACCCAGTTTGGATTCGCGACTTGGTGACCTAGCTATGAGTCTTGGCTTTCACTTGTATTCGATCCAAGATTTCGTGGAGTTTCCTTTTGTACGTGAACAAGGATGTACGTGATTAGAGAAGATAAGGGTGCGATTCTTTGGACACGGAAATGCTCCTATCAAGTTTTTTCTTTAGGAAAATCTGTTTTGTAAGCAAGGTTTTGATTGCAGGAAACAGGAAGGCGTCACCAAAGCCTTGGCTCTTCTAGGGAGAATTACTTAAAAATAATAGTAGTAATTACTTAAAAATAATAATAGAATAAGAAGACCCCACGCTGTTTGGGGCGCAATCGGCGTGCTTCGTGGAGCCTTTCAGCGGCAACCATAAAGAGCCAGGTTGGAGAACAATCCAGTTTCTCTCTTTAAGGCAACAGCATTCTTCCCCAACTGGCTGTCTCAATAGGGAAAGGTGCCGTAGTCGGTAGGATTCGAACCTGCGCGGGGAAACCCCAATGGATTTCTAGTCCATCGCCTTAACCACTCGGCCACGACTACATAGCAGTTGCTCACTCTATTAGCATAAGTAGCTGCATGGAACTCCAGCTCTCTTCAAAGGATCAAATTTTCTACCAGAAAGTGTATTCGTATTAAGAAACATTTCTTATTCCTTGACATCATTTAGACAAATATCACGCTATGGCGGCAAATTGGCAAGTAACACTTCCTCCTCAGTCTGGAAGGGCACCTTATTCTGATGCTCTGCTAGAAGGAACCTAAACAGGAGACATCCTGAGAGACCAGTTTCCTGCTCTGTCAGCTTCTGATGGGGATCCTTGAGATACACACACTCAACAACTGAGACACACTCTAACATTTGTTGCAGAATTATGAGTATAACCACGATTTGAAAAACTCGAAATGACCATCAGTTTTAAAAATAAATTTTGGGACATCCATATAGTGGAAGATTCTGAAATTTCTAAAAGATTTCAGTCTTTTAGAAAACTCACAACTATTTGATTTGAAGGATTGTCCCACCTATATCAACACTTTTTTTATTTTCCTGCATCCATATGCAGGAATAACTAGGGAACAAACCTCAAATAAAACAGCTCCCCAAACCTTAAAAACGTGAAAATTCATGTTACAAATTTAAAAGACTTATAAAACTGTGCTCAGTGTTCTTTCAAAATGATTTAAAAAGAAGAAAAAAACAGTTAAATGCTAGCAAGCAAGAAGGGGTGGAGAAGTCTTCATTATTTCTAACAATCTCTAAATGGCATTGATTATTTGAGAAACAAGTTTAAGGTGAATGCTTTCACTGTGGAGTGTATTGAACAAGACAGATGATTAATCCAACTACCACTTGAGGCAAATATCAGCTCTCGAGCAACATCAATAAATAACCAATAAATCAATAAAAGACATTGTTCTGCTATTCACTTACAAACGTTGATGATTACTTTACACTGTCAAAAGCAACAACAACAAAATTAACTCATAATCCTGCAACCCAGAAACCAGCACTAGCAGAGTTTTGAAGTATTCCTCCTCTACTCCCAATATTTCATATGCAAAAGTTTTGCATAGTTGAAGTCATGTTCTTTGCATCCTGCTCTTGTCAGTGAACATTATAAACATTTTCCCAGATCAATTCCAAAGTGTTCCCAAATTTTGTTTTACTGGCTTTGTAATGATCTATTACACAGATGAAGCAAAATTCTATTTTTAAATAGCTGTTTTTTGCTATCACAATGAGAAATAAAAATAAAGATTTTTATGCAGTACGTGTTTTTCTTTGTTAAGATTATTTCCTTAAGAGGGTGCTTCTCAAACTTCGGTGGGCATCAGAACCACCTGGAGGGCTTCTTGTTAAAACAAATTGCTGGATCTCCCGGCTTCTGCCCTCCCGCCTCCTAGCAAGTTTTTAATTCTGTAGATCTGAATTCAAGCCCAAGAATCTGCATTTCTCACAAGTCCCCAGGTGGTGCACACGCTGCTGCTGGGGACAACCACTTTGATAAGACCGCTCAAGGACAACAAACTTAAAAATAAATTTACTGTGTTAAAGGTTATAAACTCCTTATGAATCTAAATGGAGGTATATAGCAAGCGCCATGGTAGTAAGACCAAATAATATTTGCAAGACTACAGTGAGGGGAGGATTATTCTTACTATCCTAAAGAAAAACATGTTTTTTAACTACCAGAGAGACAAATTCCAGCCTCGATCATGGAGATCACGTTCCTTTTGTATCTGAGATTCTCTTTAAATCTACTAGTTTATGCCCTGGGGACGCACTTCCATTCCTAGAATTCAGAGAAAGTCCTTGGTTTTGGAGTCCTTGACATTTCCATAAAAAGGAATCTAAGCCAAGTGTCCCCTTCATCATCCCATTCTCATAAACCAGATAGTCTCTGACTCAAGAATCAACCTTATTAATTTAGCTAGATTTATTCTGACATACACATGTTTGCATTTCTTTTTGGCGCTATTCTGCGTTGAGAATGTCTTCCTGCTGAGTTCGGATCCCTGGAAAACCTGTATTCTGAGTTCCTTTCCCCCGGGCTCCGGAGGCTGAAGGCTTCGTGCGGTTGGGAATTGCCTCGCGTCCTTCACTAGGACAACATGAGTGACCTTCAAAAGAAGGGGTCCGAGACCTCTCCTGCCTTGTCTTTTCCAGTTAGGACAGAAATTGCTCTCCCCCCCACCCCGCCCCCTCATTCCGAACTGTCGCCGCAGTCCGATTTTAATCGTTCTTTTGGAAGCATAAGTCAGTTTGACCCATGGAAGAGATTCCTGATTTAGATTTTAAACCTGAAAGTAAACACGGATGACTCCCCACCCCCACCCCCGCCATTTCTCACACGTTCCCTTCATTCGAGTTCCTTCTCCCATTGGTATTTGCGACTGGAGGTTGTTTAGAGCTCACTCTAAACTCAAAGCTCCCCTTCAGCAGGTTCCCGAGAATTAGGTGTGATCGTGCGTGTCCAAGATTATCACCGACTTTTGGACAAGCTCCAGCGTCTAGGAAGTTCGAGTCACTTGTCTAGGAGTATTTTATTGAATTACATCACCAGTTGGCTCTTGATTTGCCCTAGATGAGCTCTTTCATTCTCGAGGGAGTGGCCTGGACAGGCTAAGAAACGTTTTGTTGCCAGACCTACTGTTGGGGAACGTGCCACACATCCACCACTAGTTTTCACCTTAGCCCACTAAATGGCCAGCAAGTTGGTAGTCGTGGCCGAGTGGTTAAGGCGATGGACTTGAAATCCATTGGGAGCTCCCCGCGCAGGTTCGAATCCTGTCGACTACGGTTTTACCAGGAACCCTGCATGGTTAAACACGCCTCAAAGAACATGGCAGTCCCTCTTGCTACTAAAAGCACAGTGATATTCTCCTACTGGTGATTCGTCACTACCGTCAACCAAAGGGCTGTCGGGATTCATAAAAAGTAGCGACATGGACCGTTTTTGTTGAACACTTAAGATGTGATATAAGCAAGAGCTCCATAATATTTATATCTCCATTTGGTATTTAAACTGTGTGATGGCAATAAATGTATGCAGTAAAGATAGAGTTACAGTTGCAGAGTAGAGGCGTTTTTTGCATTTTCATCTGGGACAGAAAATTTATGTATCAATAAATACAAGAAAGATAAAACAAACTTCAATTTTGACCAAACTAAAAGTGATCTGTGCAGTATATAAATGATGGAGCATGAAGAGTAGATTTCACATACTGTGAAGGTCAAAGGAGTGTAATGAGACCATAAGTAGTGTTTTCACAGTACAGTATTTGCAAAAACAAACAAACAAACAGAGGTGCATAGTGTTTCACAGTTAGTGGCACTGTGAGAGAGAAAACCAACACTCTCTGGTTTTGAACAATGGAATATGTTCACATGTAGAAGCAGGAACTTCACAGAACTCATTTATTATGAAGGAGAATCTACATATGAATGTTTGGATAAGCAATTTACACATGGGCAATGTTAAGAAGAAGCAGACAGTGAATAAGATCGGTGTATGGGGGGAGAATCTTCATTGTGAGCACACTTGGAGTGAGTGATATGTGTTGGTTGTGAGAAAAAAATTTTGCTTAAAAATTCCACACACAACCTGGTATCATAAAGAGACTATTTGTGTGTGGGGGGGGGGGCGTGGGGGGGAATCTTCCCAGCCCCTAGTCCATGTGAAATGCTTGCAAATTTCTAATTCAGGAAAACAAAACAAAACAACCCACACTTCATCCAAGACAAATACTATACTAAAAAAAAAAAAAAAAAAAAAAAAAAATTCCTGAGACCTTGGCAAAACAGTACAAGAACAAATGAAAAAAAGGAAAACTTATAAACAAAGAATGTAATTAGTAAAGAAATCATTCATTAGCATGTCACTCATTTTATCTGAGAAAAAGGAATGTTTGGTGTTTTGTGCATGGCACAATGACCAGATGAATATTGCAATGAAAATATCATTATGGTTTCCCCCCCCCCAATTTTAACCTGAAGTGTGTTAAATCTGTAGATATTTTTAAAATGTAATAATGAGTCTTGCATGCCCTTTTACTTAGAGTCACCTACTTTAAGATATTCCATATTTAGATCTGCCCCCCCCCCCACCCCGCCGTGTCTGTGGTGTCTGTCTGTATTTAGTATATATAAAGCATTTATATATACTGGGTTCAGTGGCCTTGTGGATGGGGTGGAGGGCGTCAGAAATTGTGCAGGTAGAGGTCATGGGCAGAAGAGAAATTTGCTATTAACTGTATATTATCCAATACTATTAGATTTTTTTATTTCCCATATTTGAAATATTGAACAATTTCAAATATTCTTTTTAATGTGCACAGAAAATAAACTTTATTAAAAGAGTCGTTATTGCTTTTTATTAGAGTTGGTTTTCTAGTCGCAGCAGAGTGCAGGGGTTTTGTTATCTTCCACCTGTACTTAACTTACTTCTGATACTTCTCTTATTCCTTATAAAATGAATTCCATTAAACCAGAATGGAATTCCACTTCTGCCTCCTCACCCAGATGCAGATATGTTTGGACTCACAGGAGCTCACAGGAGATATCAGAGGCAAAATTGATAGCGGTCTTTTAGGTGGACAGTATTTTCCAGGGGAAAACAAGTGAAATGAAAGGATGAAGCAGGTTCCACCGAGACTTGAACTCGGATCGCTGGATTCAGAGTCCAGAGTGCTAACCATTACACCATGGAACCGCACACAGGGTGCTTCACCTCTTAATTGTCCATGACATGTCGTAGTAACTCTACTGAAACCATTTAGCTTAAACAATCAAAATTTTTAGTTACGTCCACTCACGTCATTTTCGAAGAAAATCCTAGGGGATTTAATTTTATTTATTTTTTACTTTTTATCTTATTTTTTGCGAAGGAACCCATAGGGTCCGCCCCCACCATTAACTCAGAAACTTGGTGATCCTAGTCCTCGCTTTCTTCATTAAGAAAAACAGAGTGAGCGGTTCTTATATACACCAGCACTCAACTGAACGTCTTACATCCATTATATGATTTAATACTTAAAAACTCGCTGAATTTTTTTTAGTCTTTATATAGACAGGAAAACTGAGTCTTAGAAATTTCAAGTCTTTTATCTGCACCTCTGCTCAATTTCACCCATGTGATATTTTTCTCCACAGAGATTATGTAGTTATCAGGTCCATTGCCTCTAGGAAAACAAGCTTTAATGTGTTAATTTCTGGCACAGTCACAGAAGAAACCTTGAGATAAGCTATGTTTTCGAGAAAATGGAAAAGGTATGCTTGAAGAAAAAGTCTGAATTTTGTCACCTGTAGCGATCGGTAAGGGACGCGATATTTCAGGATCAGAGACTCATCACACTCGCCTTCATCAAGAAGGTGCCCAGTGAAGGCTGCCAAATTGTACTAAAGACTTTGTGGGGTGTTTTTGTTTGTTTGTTTGTTTTACTGCTATTCCACAGACACCGTTTTCTTAGATCCGGCGCGCTTCCTTAAACACTAGGTTTCTTGGGCGGGGTCGGTGGATCCCTCCGCGTCCACGCAGCCAATAGAGCCCCTGTCTCCCTTCCAGCTCGCTTGGTCTCTCGCCTCCTTTCGGCTGCACTCACCGAGGCCTCCCAGCAGCAAGTTTCTGTCGCGATTTCCACAGAACTTTAGCCGAGTTGCGCTTTGGAATTTGTGTTGGTGGAATTCCGGGGATGCTGGCTCCTTTCCCAGCACTCGTCCCAGTAGATGTGTATATAGGCATTCTCCTACGACTGCATAAATGACTTCTAACTCCATGGAAGGACATCTGCCTCCTTAAATGAGGCGGCGCAGCGACTACCCGGGGAAAACAAATGTCCGCCCTCAGGACTGTTCTGAGAGTTCAGTGACAGAGGCCTCTGCGATGGCAGCGAGAACGTCGCCACGTACGGCCCTCCGCCTCTCACTCACAGCAGCTTCCTGCAGTCTGGTGCACTCGCCCACGCGGCGGAAGACAACGGAATGGAACTCTCCTGCTAACTGAGATGAACAAAATTGCAAAGGGGGCCCACTTCTCCTTCCAGTAGTCTCAGTGATTACAAACAAACACACGAGGATCTTGCAAAACATCAACCCTGTGCAAAACCCTTATAGTGCGGACCTACTAAGGGCTATAGGAACTTGTACCAGACTCTGAGTTGTGTTCGCCCAACACAACTGCATATGATCTCCAGCGCGTGAAGAAAGTATTATCCGTAACTCACAAGAGCACAGAACAAAAACCATAGCCAAAGGAAATAATTGTAAAGGGAATGTAGAACTAACTCTTGCAGAGTCCAGAGATAAAACCTTCCCACCTTTCCTAAATAAGCCATTCTCTCAGGCCGGGTGATAAACGATGTCACCTCTTTGTCTAGGGCTACCATATATATATGTATATGTATATGTGTGTGTATATATATCAGAAAATCAGGAAGAAGGAATGGGATAAGAAGAAATTAGAAATGAAACAAATCAAAGAATTCAAACAGAGATTTTTTTAAGTTCTTACTGTGGAAAAAATTCATTACATTAGCACCTTTTTCAAATCATTTGTTTAACTAGTTTTACTGAATTCCTGTGAAGGATCAGATGCTGTGCAAGGTGCTGGAGGCATAAAGATAAATAAGATAAGTGCGCAACCCCTGTCCTCGTGGAGATTCGTATCTACTAGGAAGGAAGCTCTATCAACGTGTACATAAAACAAAGCCTAGCCAGGAATAGGTTGGAGAAAGCGCTTGTAACGCAGACTAATGGCACAGGTATGATGGAAAGCTAAAATACAAATAAAATGGAATTTGGTTTGCACAAGAATTAATACTGCTACTCTGCAGAAAGTGCTGGTCCATGATCTTCCATACACAAAATGCATAATAAGAGTGCAGCATATGGATCCTGATTGTAAAAGGAGTGGTTTATCTTGGGCAGCAACAATATAGTAACATATAAAAGAGAAAATTAAAGAATAAGCTCCATAATGGACTTAGAATTATGGCTCAGACAAGCCCCATTGCTGTTTACTTTTAGGAGGACATGCCAGCATCAGTATGTGAATGTGAAAAACAAGTAGGGCATTGCTGGTGAACATAGGAGCTTCCAGTGGGGCTTTTATCCTTAATATATTGGTGAGCATTGGTTGCCATGAGGGAAAAAGGCATTGAGCCCATGTAGAAAAGCTGCTTGTACTAGTTAAAAAGAATTTGCTTGGGACCTCATGGCCACCGAAAGGCATTTAATGCATTTTTCAAAATAATAAAATTAAGTTGACATTTTCCTCTCTCTCCCTTTAATAGATTGTGAAGTTATTAGGGGAGACTTCTAAAACCTTTGTTTCTTTAGCACCCCATGGCAAATGGAATGGGAACTTAGGCACTCTCTCACACCAAGATGAACCTAGACACAAAACACAGCACTTAGCAAACCATACCAGGGAATTCACAAAATTATTGAAGACTCTGTGCCTTAGGCTAAGAGTTTCTCCTTTATATCATGTAGCCTAATTGTAACTATTAAAAAATGAAATCACTCAAGTAAAATTAGGCATAAAGCTGCTAAAGAAACATCTTTAAATTCAGGCTCCATGATTCATTAGCCCCAATATTGTAACTTAGGAGGCAAAGTTGCACACACGCCTGAGGCTGAGATTCTAGTCAAACCAGTTCTGAGTGTCTCTCTCATCTCAGAGTGGTTATGGGATGTGGGTTCCTGACTACGCAGTTTTGGGAAGCCAGAGTTAGACATCTCTAGGTCAGGACCAGTGGATGGAACCAGGCTCATTTTTAAGCACAGGGTGATCAGAATCTGCACTGCAGCTTATCCTCAATCTTTATCCACCGTTTCCTATGAGACAAATTATGTTTGAATTACATTTTCCTCATTTCTTTTGAGGAAGGAAACATAAATTTCTAAGTAGCAGCATGTCCCTAAAGTCTCAATGAATATTCTAAAGCTTGTATAAATTAAATATATTTTTTTCCCGAGGCTTTTCTTGTTGCAGTTGTCCAATTGGAGGGAGCACCTGGTATCTCCAAGTCATAGCTGTTACATAAATCATGCTCTATCCAGAATTTCTTGCTTCTGGAAGTTTAAGAAATGGAGAAGAAAATCCAGAAATTGATGGAAGTACAAAGAGAAAGATAAAAATCACAGTCTTGGTGGGTTATTTTTGCACAATACACCTCTCTGAAAAACTAATTAAAAACACACATGAAAAAATAGCCATAAGACAAAGGAATGCAATTCATATAATATACATACATATATAAGGAACCGTGCACATATCAACTTCTGGATTCCAACTTTTTCCAAGCACACGTGGAGTTATCCCAAACTTGACATTTTACCAGGCCACAAAGCAAGTCTCCAAAAACAACAGGGTTAGATACATGCTATTATTTCAGAACAATAAAATTATGCCAAAAATCAAAACATAAAAATTAAAATTTGTATTTGTTTACAAAATAATAAATATGCTTCTAAATAATTTATGGTTTAAAGACCAAATGTCAATCAAAATTAGGAACTATTTTATATAACATTGTAAGTCAACTATACGTCAATAAAAATATTGACAAAAAAAGAAAGAAATTAGGAACTATTTTGAAATAAATGATAATAAAAATAGTGCATGTCAAGACATGTACTGTGCAGCAAGAAGGGTACTTAGAGGGTAAGTACCCTAAATATTCTAGAAGGGTACCTTAAACACATATGTATAAATAAAATAAATGCTAAAGAGTAATTAAGCATTCATTACCTGAAATTAAGAAGCAGCCACTAATTTAAATTCAATTGAAACTAGGAAAGGAAATAATGAAGCAAAGAGCAGATAGTAATGCAATAGAAAATAAATACAAAATGGACTCAGAGTGTTCATCAAAAAGAAAGCACAGCTAACACTTTTAGGAACGGAAATGGACTATGTTGAAGACAAATCATCCAGTGAGTTTGTGTCCATTAACCCAAACAACAAAGAAACAAGTGGTTGTGGAGAAAGCTTTAATATTTGACTCCTAGGGACTACTCAGGCTGTAAGCTCCAGGAGCGCTCATGGAAACTCTATGGCTTTTGGAAGAAATCTTGTGACAGTCACATACTTAAAATTTAAAATGTATGGTTGCCTTATGAGTAATGCATTTGAATGCAAAAATTAAGTAATGCACTTTGAAAATGAAAAATAACCAACAAAACTAACAACAAAAATGGTAATCTCTTTTTTCTTTTTGATTTCTTATTGTGACAAAATATACGTAACATAAAATTGACCATTTTAACCATTTTTAAGTGTACTGTTCAACGGAATTAAGCACATTCACATTGCTGTGCAACCATCATCACCATCTATCTCCAGAACATTTTTCATCTTCTCAAACTGAAACTCTGTATCCATTAATTAATAACTGCCCATTTCCCCCTCTTCCCAGCCCTGGGCAGCCACCATTCTACTTTCTATCTCTATGAATTCACTCTAAGTATCTCATATAAGCACATTTATACAGTATTTGTCCTTTTATTACTGGCATATTTCACTTAGCACAATGTCTTCAAGGTTCATTCATGTTGCAGTATGCACCAGAATTTCACTCCTTTTTAAGGCTGAATAATATTTCATTGTATGTATATTTTGTATGTTTGTACATTTTGTTGATCCATTCATCCATCAGTGGACACTTGGATTGCTTCTGTCTTTCTGCTATTGTTAATAAAGCTGCTATGAACATGGGTGTACAAACATCTGTTTGAGCCTTTGCTTTCAATTATTTGGGGTATACTAAGAAGTGCAATTGCTGGAACATATGATAATTCTATTTTTAATTTTTTGCAACTTCATTGAGATATAATTGACATATAACATTGTGTAAGTTTAAGGTGTACAACATAATGATTTGATATATGTATATATTGTGAAATGATTACCACAATAAGGTTAGTTAACACTTCACTAAAAGGAGTATGAAGGTGGCAAATAACACCCAAAAGGATGTTCAGCATCATTAACCATTAGGAAATGCAAATTAAAATAACAATGAGGTATCATTACACACCTATTTAAATGGTTAAAATTAAAGATACAGACAACATCAGTGGCTGGTGAGGATGAGGAGCAACTAGAAATCTCATTCATTGGTGATATTAAAGAAAAGTACAGCCACTCTGGAAAACAGTTTGACAATTTCTTATAAAGTTATACACTTGCCATGTACCCCAGCAATTGCACTTCTAGGAATCTATTCAAGAAAAATGAAAATGTACATACGCTAATGTTAATAGCTTTTTTCCCCACAATTGCCAAAAACTGGAAACAACCCATATGTCCTTCAATGGATAGGTGAAGAAATAAACTGTGGTACACCCACACAATGGAATTCTATTCAACTGCAAAAAGGTACAAAATTTTGATATATGCAACAACTTGCATAAATCTCAAGGCATGTTCTATCTTAAGTGAAAGAAGCTAATCTCAAAAAGCTAATCTTACATTTTGTATGATTCAGTTTCCATAAGATTCTCAAAAAATTCAAACAAAGCAACAGAAAACGTATCTGGTTATCCAACTGTTATGTACGGGATTAGGAGGTGACTATAAAGGGATAACACAAGGGAGGTTTATGGATTGATGGAACTGTTCTGTATCCTGATTATGGTAGTGGTTACACGAATATATGAGTATAATTTCAAAAAGCCAATATTACTCTATGACAAAATTTTTAATAAAATAGAAGTAGCTTAACACTTTCACCAACGTGTCTCTTTGGGGAGGGTTTTGGGGAGAGAAAAACTCAGACACCCTTGAGCCTTGTACAAGGATGGGAGCTGGGAATTACTAAGGCTCTACTAGGGCAAACTTCTTGAGGGAGTAATTTGTTCTTTCTTTGTTTTTCGCCGGAAGCACGTTTTTGGCAGGCTGGGGCAGGTGCACTCTCCGTCGTAGGTTAAAATCTCAGTCGTAATCGGCAGGATTCGAACCTGCGCGGAGAGACCCCAATGGATTTCTAGTCCATCGCCTTAACCTCTCGGCCACGACTACTGATGTGGAAAGAGAAGGTTCTCTTTATAAAACGATATGTGGCAGATATAAAGATAAGACTCCTGTGTAGATAAAAGTGTGTGCAGCGAGTTGGGCAAAAACACTCAGGTGAATGAAAGCTTGGGGAGGGAAGTCAAACTCTCTCCGGCAGCCACGACATTTAGGAGAACTGGGATGAGAGTACTCGCTGTACAAGTATCTTTGTTCAAAGTTCAGGTCAGTTCACCAACTAGCGCCTGCCTCCCTCGCAGATGAGTTGGGTTCATGCTGGGTGCTGGGGTCTCCGAAACAGGAACCAAATTTACTCAGCACCGAGGTGAAATCAGCGTAATCCTACTTTTAGGCGTGGTGGGACCAACCCTTCTGCTAGAACTTCTAGCCTGCTCGATGAATGATACTGTGCTCAACGGGTTTCAGGGAAGGAAATGTTCCCTCTGATTTGTGTCTAAGGTGGAGGGAGAGAAAAACGACGTTGAAAATCTCCTCTGGATTCCCTCACTCGTTGTTCCTAGGCTCCTAATTTAGGCCCAAAGTGTTAATCTCACTGTGTTTGGGAAAGTGCTTTGCAGATGCAAATACGCTTTCCCTTTCCAGACACGTTAAGAAGAGGCATAGCCGGTCCTTGAGTTTCATTTTCTGTGAGATCGTAGCTGCTTTCTAAAAAATGGGTTGCGTGGTTCAGTTTTTTGGGGGCAATGCAAGGGCTCGTTTTCTCTAAATGTAACCCATACTGCACGTTTCCCGTTCTCCTTTTTACGTTTGTAACTCACTGGTTCCTTCAGCAGAATTTCCAGATGCTCTGCAGAAATGATTCAGAATAGAATGGTTAAATGCAGATGCTGGATCCCAAGATGCATATATAGATCCCCATTTTATGACCAACAAACTGTTAATGGGTAAGAGGTGAGAGCTGATGAATAAGATGTATCTTGAGAAAGCTGGTAGGTAATTGCTTGGATTTAATACATTATATTTAACCAGACGTAACAAAGTGTTCTTTAAATAGAGTTCTATTCAATTCAGATATCACTGAGAAAGCCTTATGGGGGGGGGGGGTAGATCTAATTAAATATCAAATAATTTACTTTTATCTATATCCAGAAAAGATCAATAATACCATGACTAACAGAAGAAATCTGGTCATGAAAAGCAAGTGCATCACTCACCTGTGTGCTCATAGATTCAGAGCATTTCTAATGTGTTTTTCCATTGGCAATTTTGGAAAATTCCCAACCATTTGCATTAAGAGATTGCCAAATATATTTAAAATCTTTATCTTCTGTCCATGTAGGAGTATTTTTGGGGCAGACCTGTGTCATGAGGGTTCCTAAAACATTTTTTTAAAGTTACAATTTTTTGTTATGAAAATAAAAGCCCATAAAAGATTAGTTTATCAAAGTATGCATACAAAATAATTTTAAAAGTCTAATTAAATATTAGCAGGTGATGGGGGGAGAGACACCTCCATGGATTCTACAAACTTCTAACTAGCATCAATTATTCAAGAAACAAACTCAAGGCCCACGTGATTGTGAAGGGCATTGAAAAAGACAGTTGCTCAAACCAAAGACTACTGAGGTAACATTCAGTAACCTCAAAGTCCTTGAGTCTACGTTTAGAGAATTCGTCTTTCTTGTGCCAAGTAAAATAAGTTTCTCCTTCTTGAGAAAACTTGGGTAATGATGACTAACACACTGGGGGTGGGGTGGAGAGAAACCAGCAAAAGCAGCACTTTGGTTTATCTCTCCCTCAGTATTTTGAATGCAGAAAAATGTGAATAGTTGAAGTCATACAGGATATGAATTGTGCCAATATCTTCCAGATAGAAACCACCAGGAATACATATGCATTTGAACAAGTTGGACATAGAACTCCTTGTAGCAATTGAGAACACAGTGGGGAAGCATGGGTACATCCTAGTAAAAGAGTACTAAAAAGTACTTAAAGAATTTAGTCTTGTGTTGGGCGATTTGGCAAAAGAGTTAAAGAATCAGGACTTTGTTTTAGATTAAATGCTGTCTGGAAGTAAGGGGTGATTCTGTGATTAAATAGCTTAAATTTAGGATTAGGATTTAAAATCTTATCCTGAAGGAAGGAAGAATAGACCAATGCTAAAACTATGATTGGCAGAAAACCGTAGTCATTTTTTGGCATGTGTATTTACCAAGATAAGGAGGTTTGGGGTCATTTTTGTGGTTTGAACAATGTTTTTGTGCAAGTGTGTGTGTGTGTGTGTGTGTGTGTTTCATGTTTGTGTTCGTATTCAGACATGATTACAAAGTGATCTTAATTTTGTCTTGATCCACCATGGTCATAGAATGGCCTTGTCTGACATTGGTGTTCTGTGAAATTGTTTCTGTTCAACAAAAGGACATCAAGTCCTAGCTGATAGTACCAGGTCAGCTCCCAAATGTCAAGGGCTGCTTTTATCTCTCTAAATTGTGTATTTTACTAATTTAATTGAATATTATATCAATATTTTTTCAGGAGCTTTCTAAATGTTATTTTAGTGGCTTTGTAATGTTCCATTATTCAGATGAAGTAAGAATTAATGAAATATTCCCCTTTGTCGGACAGCTATGTAATTTCTGCTGTGCTACTGTTATCAATTTTTTTAAAATACCATCATTGTTTTTGTGCACCAAATGTTTTTCTTCAGTTAATATTAATTCCCTAGAACAGTGTTTTACAAAACGAATTACTGATTCAAGTGTTATCAAGCTTAAAATTAGCTGAAATGAGTGTATTTGGTAAGTGTTATGGTTTCAGGAACAAATAACATCTTGTGAGATTATAAAGAAGGGAATAATTACTCCTGTTACACCAGAGGAAAAGAGAAGCTGGTGAAATTTAACTATGAATGAGACTTTGGGGGATATGGACTTGAGAAAACTTTTCCCTTGTAATCTGAAAATGTGTTGGTATTTACTTGTTTGTGTCCTAGCAACACACTTCGATTCCCAGAATGGGGATTGGCAGTCTAAATTAACTGTCCCTGCCATACCCAGTAACAGGAAGCTGGCTCAAAATCCTCCTCTCATGAACCGCATAATCTCTAAACCCAGAATCAACCCTATTTATAATAAAACTTAATTTTACATAGCTTTATTTACATGTTTCTACCTGTCCTTTGAGCTTTGTGCGTGACAGAACGTAGCTAAGGCCGGCTCTTTGGAAAACTTGCTCTCTGGGATTGTGCCTTTTCTTCTGTGGCCGCGGACTTCCCTCTTCGGTACGTTCTCGCGTGCTTCACTAAGGAGCAGAGAAGTGAACTTTGTCTGAGCGGGTTGGAGACCGTCCCTGAATCCTCCTTTTCAGTAAGGAAGAGAGCTGGTCAGCTCCCCACCGACTCTCAGCCAGCATTCCCCGCACGTGAGACTTGGAATAGTCCTTTGGGCCAGGGGAAGGGCAACCCAGTTTACTGTTATCAAAGTCAGTTACCGGTTAGCTGTGAAAGCAAACGCAGACGACCCCGATTCTTTCGAGTGCCCTTCATTCCGGGTCCTTCTCCCACTAGCATTTCCAAGTCTGAGGCTGCCTGGAGGTGCCACTCAGCTCCGGCCCGCGTCTCCTCAGTTCCCGAAACTTGGACTTGAACCGACACGTCCTCAAAGACAAGAGGCTGGAGTGTAAACTCTGTGGTCAAGGAAGCTTGACCAGATCTACCTCCCACCTCCCCAGTCCTTAGGCTGCCGGAAGGAGCTGAGGAGCTAAGGAAGTGATGCGCGGCGTGGTCCTGGGAAGAAGCCGAGCACTGGGAGAGAAACCACGGCCCGGAGGAGAGGATGGGGAGTGGGCTGCGGGTGTGAACGCACAGGCTCTCAATACCCAGGCTCCTAGGCTCTAGGGCTGCAAGAACTTTTTCACTCAACTCAAACTTCAGCTCTGGTCTAACATGTCCTTTTTCTGCTTTGCGTTTTTGCAGACAGTCGGTTCAGAGATCGCGTTTTGTCTTGTAATTTTCAGAATTAATTATTTTCATTTCCAAAATGAAATGGCCTGAGCTTTCTTCTCTTCCTTCCACAACCCTCCTCCAGTTTCTCAGATCACAACCACTCGCCTGCTCCGGGTCAACAAACCTTGGACTCTCCCGCACTTGAGTTTCACCCTCAATGACCTCACCTGTAATTCATCCCTTTCTGTCCTCAAAGACATCAACCCACGTGACCGACGGTCGCTAAATGAGCCAGTGCGACTGGACCATACGGTCTCACAGAAAAGCGGCAGCGAATAAAAAGGTGTCTTTTGATCTCAGCGCAAAGAGTCACCAAAAGAAAATTCCCGAGTTAGAAAACCTGGGATCTCTCCAAAGCTCCCTGGACGCATTTAAAAACGGTAGCCCTCTCCTTCAAGAGAGAGGGCGAGAGTGGGATTGCGTTGCTCCATGAGCCCATTGGCAAAACAACATACGAATTCATCTTTTTCAAAAAGAACACAAGTACGAACAAGAAGGCCCCCCAGATCGAAAGAGAGAACTCCAGACTGGAGCTAGAGGAAAGGGAGTTGTGGGGCTGGCCACATATTTACAATACCTCCCAACGTCATTTGCTGGAAGTTCCTCAAATTCCATTTTTGCGAAGCCAACCGTCCCGAGAGTGGACTTGGAGAGACCAAATGAAACTGCACAAACTATTTATTTCATGACAACGAATGACATTAGTCACTGAAAGGCTCAGAAATTCCCCCATGCTGGGCATTGCGTGTCCCTTGCATTGTCTTATTTGTTTTTGTGTTTCTTGAACTTTCACGGTGACTGGAACAGATTAAATCTCCACGAATTGTATTTATTGATAAGCAAATAAATGATCAAAAGTCTTTGGGAGCCAGCCAAGGCCCGTATGTTGTCGGGCTCTGTGGCGCAATGGATAGCGCATTGGACTTCTAGTGTGGAAGCTAAGGCATTCAAAGGTTGCGGGTTCGAGTCCCGCCAGAGTCGCGGATGTTTTGTCACCAACTGGATGCCCTTGGCAACAGTCGGTCCATTCCTGTATGAATTGAACGTTTTCTCCACAGTCAGCGAATACGAGGTCCCTACATTTCTCACTGCCGATATTTCTACTTTCTGGTGTTTACATTTGAGGAGCTTCTTCATAAGCATCCCCACGTGTGTCAACAGTGATTTGATGAAAAAATTATATATCCTACCCATCTTTTGTGTGTATATACATGATAGCAGGAGAAGAGAAAGAATCAGAAAGCTAGATATCAGGGAGAATTGTTGGGGCTTAAATTATACTTGAAATCCTATGGGAGGAAAAGTGGATTCTGTCACTCTCAAAGTTGAAAGTGTCATTCTCATTCCTTGGAGTGGCTACATATTGTAAGTAGAGCTGTTACTAGAGCCCAGGACTTCTAAAAAAGAACTTCTAAGCACCCAAAATTGGGTCAGTGGATAGACAGATTATATTGATACTAATAAGAATGCAGTAATAAGGCAGAAGTAGAAACGGATGTGTGCATGGGTCATTCTCTGGGTCCAAAGATAAACAGTCACAGATAGGACATTCATAAGAAATGTGGTCTGTCACAATGAGAAAAAAAACTTTTTTTTTTTTTTTGCTTGAATGCTTTGCTTAGTCTTGGGGAGTTCGTTCTAATAATGCCAACGTTTCAGGCCATAACTGTTTCTTATGTCACTTCCGTGCATTCCTTAGGAAACCATAATTATGAGTAAAAGTAACTGATTCATAGGAGAAGAGGCTGGTGATCCTTTCCTGGAAGAAAAATGTGAGGTAACTGGATGTGAACCCAGCCGTGGAAGTAATGGTCCTGGCTTCTGTACTAGGATGACAACACAATGTCTACACTTCTGTGGCAGAAAATTGGAAAAAGAACAGAATGCTAGGAATCGCTTGGAGAAGAATGGCACCATGCAGAATTTAGTGGGAAATCAAGAAAGGGCCAATGATGGCTCTTGCAGGAGGTCAGTCAGCATCTCCTCAGTTTGGACAAGGCACAGCTGCCCTGGGCTCTGGAATTCTGGGCTAGTTTCACCACAACTCTTTATCACTTGGAGAGCAGTTGTTTCTTTTTCCTTAACATACTCGAGGCATTAGTATACTCTATCTGCAGAATCCCACTTAAAACCTTACTTCTTATTGTTAAGAGTATTTTGTCTCTAAGAATTTTTACTTCAGAGCAATGCAAATTCATTTAAAATTAAATAGGCTAAAATTATGCATTTGAAAGCTAAGATGTGAATATGGCTAACTCAGCACCTGGTCCCAGGGGAGGAGACTAAAACTGGCTCTGGTCTTGGATGTGAACAAAGTCTTTGATGAAGGAAAGATCATAAGTTTGGACCCTAATAACTAAAAGATTAATAATATCCAGAGAACCAAGGGAATATAAGATCTGCACAGACTTGAAGACAGTACCAAAAATGTCTAAATAAGTTTTAGTGACCACTCTTGCTTGGCAAAGAAGGAGCTTCTTTGGGAGGATAGGGAAAGGAGGAAGTTAGTCTATGAGAACAAGAACTAAAGTGGAGGGAAATGGCTTTGCCTAAAAAGGATTTAATAAAAAAAGTTTTTAAATGGCTTTGCCCAGTTCCCCATCTGGAATAGTGGACTGTCACTGACAAAAAAAATCCACAGACATAACCATAAAGTTCTATTTTCTGATCCATCATCCATAGACCAAATGGTCAAGACACTACCAAAAAAAAAAAAAAAAAATCAGTTTCCTTTATAAAGTGAAATGGCCACTTCAATTTTCTTTTAAAAATAAATAAATGACCTAGACAATATTATTGTATTATAATCCTCAAACTTGCTAAGAGACTAGAACTTAATTACTCAAACCACTAAAAAGAAATCATAATTACTCTAAGCTAAGAAGTTAGCCTACTACAGTTTCATGGATACTGGCAGAAGATATGAGACTCCTGGATGAGAGACAAAGGACAGTTTATTATTCACCACAATATCAGTAGCCAGATAACATCATTTGAACTGATTCCCCAAGTATCATATCCCCACAGGGATCACTGGGAGGACATCTTGGAGGCTGGCTACCAGATATGTCTAAGTGTGGTCTTCTTTGTATTTATCCAGCTTGGTTGTAGTAGGGCTTTTTGAATATTCAGATCAATTTGCAGTCATTATCTTTTCAAATGTGGCTTCTTTCCAATCTTTTCTCTCCTTGCCTTCTTGGCTGTAACTGTCAATGTGCTATGCCTTCTCAACTTCTTGATTGTGTTTTCCTTTAATAACCTTTTTATTCTGGATATTTTCATCTTACCAGTTTATTAATTCTCTTTTTGCTAATTTGTTTTAAAACCCATCCATTACATTCTTAAATTATTTTTTAAAGTTTTGTTTTAAAGTTTATATTTTCTTTTTCTATTTTCAGGTAGGGTTTTTTCTGAGTCAAAATTCTTAATTTTGTGTGTCATTTCCTTTGACTATATTAAGTTCAGCTAATTTTGAATCACTTTGTTGGACTACCATTGTATGGATTCCAGGAGGGTCTGTTTCTATTGTCAGATGTTTCTCATAGTTTTGGTCAGTTTTGTTGGTGCTTTGGAAATCTGCCATCAGAAATGAAGTGTTTTACCAAAGAATAATGGATTGCATACTTTTCTTTTAAACCTCCCCTTGCCATGGGACCACTGGTAAAGTAAAGTAAGATCACTTGAAACAATATGTACTGGTTTGAAGACTATGCTTTTAAGTCATAGTATGCTTTCCAATAGTCATCAAATTTTGGAATAAATTGAAGCATTGCTAGCTTGATTCAGTTCAACTTAAAATTTTTAGATGGATTAGAAATTACATGGAGTTTCTATAACAAACATTATCCATATTAAATTAAGATATTGAGATAGAAATTACATATTTTATTGTATGTCCTCTGAAAACTCACTGATACTATAGTAAAAAGATTTTTTAAAGCACAACTGTGGGAAGAACACAAAAGAAGTGAAAAGCAAGAAACATTAAAGCTGAAAAACAGGTGGACAAATAGTAATAGACTTCACAGAAACAACCTGATTTATACCAAAGATTCTTCAAAAAGCTCTGGAACTGAGAGCACTATGTACTGGAGGCTAAAGGGAAACTTAAAGCAGATTGTCTAAAATTTGAGAAGCAATTAGATTCCTAAATTCTCTGCACTTATACATACTGACTGTTTGGCCTTCCACCACCCAGGAAAAAATCTGGAGATTTATTCTTCAAAGAAAATAAAGAATGGGGTTAGACTGTTACAGATGAGGATCTGAGTACCATAGTGAGATCAGGAGAGATTAAGCATCTTGGTGTATAGGAACGCTGAAGGGCGAAATGCCTAGCTCTTTTTCCTCACCTTACTCTCAGATCTCTGCCAGTTAGGGCTTTACCCTGCTGGCAGGACTGAAAAAAAACAGACTTTCAAAAATGAAAGGTAAAAATAGTAAGAATCTATATATGGGGCAACCGATGTAAGTTGGGAAAGTCTAACATAACAGATAAGCATATTGAAGGCTCTTTTCACCATTACCTTGACTTTGAGTTATTTTTATAACCTAAAAAAAATAAAAACAAAAAAACCCTTAAGAACACTCTCCACTAGAACAGTGGAGCAATTAAACGAACAAAAAATAGATTATAAACAGGTGAGCAAAGAGAAGATTGAGATGACAGCTGTGCAGCAGGTCCACAGAGCAACCAGTTCAGACTGCAAGCAAGTAGAGGTCAGCTGGAAAAATAGCTTCAAGAAAACTATTTGAACTGATATATTACCTGATTTGATTGATCTTGTGGAAAGCTCTACTGAAAGCTATTTGGCAGTTAAGGAAGAATTAGCAATTACCAATAGATGTGAAGGAACTTAGGCACATTAAAGTTTTTCTTTTTAAAGTTTGCCTTTTTAGGCAATTATTAGCATCCAGTAAAGAATGGAAACACAATCATAGCTCACAACAATGCTGTGTGTAATACTTTCATAGGAATATGACATAAACAATAAATGTTGAATTAAACAAAAGCTGAAACATAATTATTTTGGAAGGATAAGGAGTAGTGGGTGATGGTGGTGTAAAACAGTTAACTAATTAACATGATGGAAAGTAAGTAGATAATATCTAAATTGATTAATCAATAATAGGTTATACATATTATTTAGGAAAATAGAGATCTGTAAATCCAAGAAAGAAACAGTTAAAATGTTAATTTTGGTGGCATCGAGACAAGATAATTTGAGGAATTAAGGGACAGAAGACTTATGTATTTCACAATAAGCCTTCTAGCAATATTGAACCTTTTAAAGCATATGCATGCTAGAGGAATTTATACTGAGACATTCAGGAAGCACTCATTTTTATTTTTAATATAAGGACTATTTATAAAGATGTATACAATTAGAGAAAAACCACCAGGGAGAGTGTAGTTCTCCAGCACTAGTAACAGTAGGGGTATTATTACTCCTATACCTGAGGAGGCATGGAGAGAGTGTAATTACTTGAACTCAGAAGAAGAGAGCCTTGTAGAGAGGGCTACCTTGAATGAGGTGTGGTCTCCAGTCAAGGAATGCAGCTCATCTGAAGTGACCTGCAGGGAGAGAGACAAGAAGTCAATACCTGCCGCTCATATCTCCTCCTGGGACTCCCACTGACCTAACCCAGCTAGAAACCAAAGAGCTCAAAAACCCATACAGACCAAGTCCAAGGGCTATATCAGCATGCAGTAGGGTGAAGAGCCACACACACACACACACACACACACA
This sequence comes from Balaenoptera ricei, assembly GCF_028023285.1. Taxonomy (NCBI): domain Eukaryota; kingdom Metazoa; phylum Chordata; class Mammalia; order Artiodactyla; family Balaenopteridae; genus Balaenoptera; species Balaenoptera ricei. The sequence continues at coordinate 22,130,080 of NC_082649.1, forward strand.
CACTATAAATATATATAAATATATATATATGGCACAAGCACAAAAGAGAATTGACAATGAGAAAAACAGCAAACAATATAGAGGATATCAGAAGAGAACAACAAAAACAGAACTAAAATTTCAAAAAGGATTAGGTAGAAAATGATATGTAAAAAGAAAAGCAAAGAAGATCCAACACATGAATTGCTGGATTTACCAAAAAAAAAAAAAAAAAAATCAAAGTAATAAAACATATATTTAACAAATAATTTAGGCTCTGGTAGGTAGAGCCACCCTTAGGGGCAATGGGACCTGGGCAAGTTTTTCTTTCTTTCTTTTTCTTTCTTTCTTTCTTTCTTTCTTTTCTTTCTTTTCTTTTCTTTCTTTTCTTTTCTTTTCTTTTTCTCTTTCTTTCTTCCTTCCTTTCTTTCTTTCCTACTGTCTATAAAAACAACTTGATTTTAAAATTACTCCTGGTTGAGAATCACTGTTCTACTCCTTCTGCCTCTCACATCTCTCTTATCTTATGCCATAGAATATATCACATCCAGCCTCTTCATTTCACAGCCCATACCCTTAGACTAGCAAAGAGACGTGATGGGAGAAAGTATGCAAGAAAGGAAAGAGGAAGGAGAAGAAAAAAAGAGAGTCAGTTGAGGACAGTGGAGAGGCAGGGACACGCAGGAGAGGTGTGGAAGAATATTCAAAACTTATCCTTACAGAACAGTTAAAATACTGAATATAGGAACTTATAACCATCACCTCATACATATTTTAAGACATGTATTTTAATACTGATATATTAGTATTATTCCATGTAGATATTCATAAACATGCAATTTTTATTGAAAGAAAGAGGGAAAGAAAGAAAAGGAAAGGAGGGAGGGAAGGCGGGCGTGATGAGGGAGCAGACATCTAAATCGCACTGGTCTAAGAAGGGTGAAACATGGATGGTAATGGGTAAGATTTGGCAACGCCTCCTACTAAGGTAGTTGTGATTCACTCACAGAAGTTGCAGAATTTGAGCTTGATAAGAACAAAACAACCCCATGTCAGAAGTGGGATTCGAACCCACGCCTCTAACCAGAGACCAGAAACCCCGAGCTCGGGAAGTAGAAACTTGAGTCTGGCGCCTTAGACCACTCGGCCATCCTGACACGTCCGCTTTTAACCGTGGTATAATCTGCTGCTGTGATTAACAACCAATGAGATTCGTATTACATCCAGAATACGTGGGGTGAAACACAAGCTCTGAACTGATCGCAAAACGGAAGAGGCAAAAAGACAAATTTTGATGGAAGCTGGAGGCTGTTGCTATGGCACAAAGTTAAGTCAGACCCAGAGCCAGGGAGCCGGGGGTATTGATAAGCCGCTCCCACCACACGTCCCCTTACCCTCCCGCACCGCGCTGCCTGCCTCCCAAAGGCCCGCCAGGCCACGGCCCACGACGGTCCCTATGGTGTGGGAATTTCACAAATCACAGAAAAGCCCACAGAACAGAGTTAGCGCTGGTTTCGAAGACCGCTTCAGCCTGCTTCCCGCGGTGTTCATGCTCTCTCATTCCCACAATAAAATAAAAAGTAACATAGGCAAGAGCCCGTGAGAAGGGCTAAAACCCTCCTTTAATAAACCTATTTTTAAAAAAATAATAAAAATATACCTATTTAAACGTTAGAACTGTCCGTCTAAGAGTACGAGGCAGGCATATTGCACACTCTTCTGGTGTTTCTCCCCATAATCTTCACTTCTCCTTCCATATCTTCTCTTCACTGGCTTTTATCTCCCTCATTTCTTTTCTCCTGTTAATTTCCTCCCAGTGGCCTAGGGAAAGGGGATGCGATGTATTATGTGATACAGGATAATAGATACACGAGTTAAAAGGTTTGATGGCCATTACCGAGTAACAAATAGTTCCTCTCTCTCTCCACCCCAGCCCCCCAGCCCCCAGTGGTAAAGGTGAGAGGTTTTTACTCTGTTGTTTATTCTTCATTTTGTGTCAAGCTAGTTCCTACTGTCCTTGTTTCCATTTCCTATGGTTAGGGCTCCCAGCGTCGTAGACACCAAGTGTAAATCAGTTATTGCAGTCTACTTTGTATATGGACAATGGCCAAAGGGGAGTTGATTTTACTTTTGTTGTTTACCTGTCTGTAATTTTTTGTCTGACTGAGCACCTAAAATATTATTTGCTGCTTTCTTGACCTTCCCTTCCCAAGAATGTGACTCTTTGCTTTCCTATGGATAAAGCTGACTCGATTTATTTTTTTATTCACTTATTTATTTAACAATATTTATTTAATGTATACTCAGATTCTGTAGTTGGGTCCGAGGATACAGAAATGGAGCAGTTGGGGGCTGGGGGCAGACAGTACCCCAAGCTAATGAGTGCCAAAACGCACTCCTGCCAAAGTCTGCCAGTGACACACCTGCAACTGAAAAAGTTGGTTTTACTAACTATTGCAGCAAGAGAGAATGCACACCAGGGGAACAGTGGAGTGTCTCAGTCAAAGAGTGTTAGAAAGAACTGATTATAGGATTTGGGCTTTGGTTAGGTGATTTGGGGGAGGGTTTAAGGAAGTATGGCTTTGCAGTGGTTTGTATACTGTCAGGAGGTGGGGGTAATTCTATGGTTGGATATCTTAAATCTTATCTAAAGGGAGGGCAAAGTAGAGTGAAAATAGAGCTGGAATTCGTAAAGAAGCAGCAGTCGTTTATATGAAGTGGGAGAGGGAAATGTTTGGTATTCTGTGGCTTGGACAATGTTCATGTTTTCATTTGTGTTTAGGCGCGATTATGGAGTTGTTTTCTTTCTGTCTTAATTTACTAGAGAGGTCTTGTCTGATATTGATGTTCTGGGAAATTGTTTATATTCAACAAGAAAACATCAAGACATAGCTGTAAATGCCAGGTCAGCTCCTGGATGTCCAGGACTGCTTTTCTCTGTCTCATAATTAATATATACAGACAGCTAGATGGTGGTAAAAGCCATAAAGAAACATTAAGCAAGGAAGAGATACGGGATGTGAGGGAGATTTTTGACATTGTTAAACAGTGTTATTATTGAAGGTCTCATTGAGAACGTGGCATTTGCACAAAGACCTGAATGAATAAAAGGATTGACTCATGTGAATATCTGGGGTAGATATTTCCAGGTAGAGGGAATAGCAAGGGCAAAGTTGATAAAATGGGATGAGGCCTGATGTTTTTGAGTAAAGGCAAAGAAACCTATCTATCTGGCAGAGAAATTGTGCAACATATAATCTCATTGCTTAACTTGTCTCCATCCTTTCCCAAATCAAGATTATCATCCCTTCCTGCCCACTCCTCCATCCCTAGGCCTCACCGGAGCTCTCATCCTGTTCTTTCTTCCACGTCTGATTTTTATCTTATCAATGACCTTGAGAGTCAGAAAAAGTACCTAAAATTGCATGAAGCTCAGAGATATAGAAAGGATGTTTACTTTATACATTACTTGGACATTGGGGGGAAAAATATTCTGCAGGTGTGATGGTTTGTATTTTTTTGGTCAAGTCAAAATGACCTCTGATCCACATTTAGTAATATCTAAATGTTATTCCCCAGGCATATAATTGTCACATTATATTTAATTTCTGAAATTCTGTGTGTAACTTATATAATAAAATGACATTTACACACACATTATTTCATAATGGTTAGTATTATGGGTAATATATGAGTTTTATGCATTCTTTTCTTCATATTTGGTCAGGATTGCATTTGGCTTCATGTATAGAAAACACAATAAATAATGCCTTAAATAATAGAAGGATTACTGATTCAAAAATAAGTAGTCCTGGGTTAGGCAGTCCTCATGAAACTAAGCACTTCCTCTCTTCCTCTTCTGCCACCTATGCTTTGGGATGTTTGTCCCCATGATCTCTCTACGGGTGCTCAAAAACTGTCTCATGAACCAATAAACACTGAATGAAACAAGAGCACTATTTCCTTAACTGCCAAGTCATTCCTGTCTTTGGAGGAGTGGGCCTCTAGATAAAATGTGGAGGAGAAAATTAGAGGACGTCTTGGATTTTTTTCCCCCTAGCCCTGAAGAACCCAGACATTCCATTTCTGAAACTGAGGGGAAAATACCAAAGGGTACAACCAGATTTGATTCTCCTGCATTAGGTCCAGGTTATGAATCTCATTTCTTTCCATCTTTTCATTCTTTGGAAAATTCTCCTCAGTTACTCCAGTCGTTCCTAAAAATGGTCATCTCCTCCGGGTTCCCCCACAGGTTGGTGAGGGAGCCTGTGCATCTTCTCTTCAAACATATCTGAGAAGTAAATACGGTCTCCGAGGGTCCTTCTGCCTAGATCAGCGAATCCCCTTCGGCAATAATTGACTCTAGGAATAATCTTCATTCTCCCAGCAATTAAAAAGTGTGCTTGAACGTACAGTGCAGAGGTTAAATGGTCTGTTTGGTGAGTAAATGACTCAAGTGGTCGAGCCACACTTTTGGAAGACCCTGGTTTTTCTGAAGCCATGGATTACTCCAGCTCTTCCTGAGCATCGAAATTGCTAATGGAATTTGGTTATTTATAGCACGAATTAAAACACCCAAGAAGGGCCTGGATAGCTCAGTTGGCAGAACATCAGACTTTTAATCTGAGGGTCCAGGGTTCAAGTCCCTGTTCAGGTGCTAATTCCTGTGCTTTGTTGTTGTTTTTTTTCTTTTAGGCAACGCACATTGACGTATTTTGGAGAAAAGGGGGAAGGTTTATGTAATGTACTTTAAATGACTCAGAAAAATATGATATACATAGAGAAAATAATAAAAACAAATGGGGCAAAATGTTAAGAAAAGGTGAATCTCGGTATAGTGTGTTCCCTCTAGTATTTTTATTTTTGCAACCTCTTGTAAGTTTGAAATTATTTCCAAATAAGAATTTTACAGTTAAGTATATTAGTAAATGTAATTTTATAAACATCAAGAATCACCAGACTTTGAAATTTTAAACTACAAGTTCAGCAATTTTTACAGGTTGTATATGTCCAAATTTCAAAACATCCAAGTATAAAAGAAACCAGCACACTCTATATGTTTAGGTGTACTGTATAACTTATGTTAGCTAGCACCTAATAGCGACAACATTATCAGGCTTTTTTTTTTTTAACCAACACAATAGGTTTTCATTTTTACATATAAAAATTAAACTACTTTGGCAAATTAGAGCTATGGAAGGTGTCAGCTCAAATGTCCATATTTTTACATGAATTGAAACATACTATCCCCACTGTACACTTTGACACTCTGTGGTGACTACATGATTTGGAGGAGAAACACAAAGTTACTTCTGTTGTTGCTACATAATGAGTAGTAACAATATCATCTACGTTAGATCACTAGTGGGTTTATGGTTTTTATAATGCTTTACAAATAGTTTAAATTTTATATTAAATACAATAAAAAATTGAATATGTTAGTAACATTGTCAGAGTAACTAATGACAGAGAAATGACCAGCAGCTCCCAAACTTTAAGGCATATTGAAATCACCTAGGTGGGGATTTTAAAAATCTACTGAAGCCTGGCTCCCACCCCCAGATATTTTAAAAGCACCCAGGTTATTCTAATGTGCATCAAAATTTGGGGACCATTGAGAGCTTTCCAAGGGCGGTTCTTGCACAAGCAACATCTCCATCACCTCAGTCAACAAATGAAAATTCCCACTGCAAGATCCTGGAATATTTCCAGAGCCAAATGGGCATATTTTGAACCGCCGCGCTGAGGGTAACTTCTTCCAGAGAGAAGGCGGCCGTGGATTTCCATCTGTAGGCCTTTGCTTGCTTGGTGGACGCATTGATAAACCAAGACGCAGGAATTCGAATAAAACAAAACAACGAAAAGAGAGAAACAAAGCAGCAAGATTCCCTCTCTGTACGGGTAAAGACTGGGAATACTGCCTCTCTGCCGGGGAATCAAACCCCGGCCTCTCGCATGACAGGCAGGGATACTCACCACTATACTAACGAGGAAGACGTAACCGTCGACTCAAGAGTCTCAACTGAAGAGACATTCACGCTTTGTGTCCGGAACTCTTTATGGACAGTGAATTCCTGGGAGTTTCACCAATCTTTACAATAAGAATCTGTTATAAGAATCTATAAAAAGGAATTCCCCACTTATCTAAATCTGAAAACGGCCCCACAAAAGATTGCAACATTGCTATAGTTTTATCACTAATAGCAAAGAAATGTTCGTTAATAGTAAGGAGGGCATTAAACTTTAAAGCAAACAAACAAACAAACAAACAAAAATCTCCCTCTGCTCCAAATAACTTCCTTTCTTCTTCACCTCAAGCTTTTTCCTGAATTTAGATTTACCTCAAGGGTCACCTTCCCCTGGGACTTTTTCTCACACCAGTGTGATTTAGATGTATTTCCTCTGTTTCACTTTGTCATGATAAGCTCATATATAGATGTGTGAATTTCTACGTGGAATAAAGGTAAGGGCTTAGTCTTAAAATCTAGGTCTTAGATTTTTCAGGGTTGGCTTTAAATGCATGTTTATTTTTGTGTAGCCTCTTAGTAGTAGAAAGTCCACCGTTAGGAATAGTCCTCAGTAAAATTCCAGCTCAGTTCCATAGGTGGCTTTGCAGAGGATAGTCATTGTAGCAATTCTAGGCAGCAGAGAATTGGAGACAACTTGGATATCTAAAATGAATGTGCTACACAGAGAGAAAAACAGTAAGTTTTCTAGGGCTGCCAGAATAAATTACCACAAACTGGTTGGCTTAAAAACAACCGGAATTTACTCTCTCTCAGTTCTGAAGACTAGGAGTCCAAAATTAAGATGTTGGCAGGGCCATGGTCTTTCTGAAGGTTCTCTGAAGAACACCTTCCTTGCCTCTTCCTAGCTTCTGGTGGATCCCCAAAATCCTTGATTTTTTTATTGGCTGTAGCTGTATCATTCCAATCTTTGCCTCTGTCCTCTTATGACTTTCTTCTTTCTCTCTGTGTCTGTGACCTTTCTTATAAGGATACCAGTCATTGAATTTAGGTCCCACCCTAACCCAGTATGACCTCATCTTAATTTAACTAATTATATCTGCAAAAACTTATTTCCAAGTAAGGTCACATTCAGAGGTTCTAGAAGGACACAAATTCCAGCTGACACTATTTAACCCACTAAAATTAAGAATGAAGGATGAAGTGTTATATGCATAAACATAGTTAACTGCACCAAAGTATACATTAATAGCTGTAAAAGTACTGATTAAAACTGGTTGTGATGAGAAGAAAGGGAGGTGGGGAGGAAGAGTATACAATCTTGTGTTATTATTGTTCAGACTAAAGAAACAAAAGAGATTCTCTAAAGAAAGACAGGCACCAAATGCCTAAAAGGCAAATCTTCATGGTTCATGTTCTTTGATTGTCGGTGAGAGCTTCCTGGTTCATGGACCGCTGTCTTCTCACTGTTGCCTCACATGGCAGAAGGGAGAGAGAGCTCTCTGGGGTCTCCTTTGAGAGGGCACTATTTTTATTTAGGAGGGATTAACTCATGACCTAATCACCTCTCAAAGATCCCACCTCCTAATACCATCACATCTAGTCGGGTCCACCCAAATTGCTCCCCTCCACTCCCAGATTAATAAATCATTTTAAGGGAACTTTAAAATGGCTTACTTCTCAATAAATCTATTACTGGTTTATTATTTTTATATGATGCCCTTTTTCGATTCCTCTTAGAAACTTGGGGAAGTGTTTCTGTGAATATTTGGGAAAGGAAAATTAATGAAAAACTAGGAGGTAAACTGTTTTAGGTCAGTGCCTTTGCCTGATTTGACTGTTAAGGTTTCACCACTTTCAGAGGCATTCCTAAATGGGCTCTGTTACCTAAGTTTAAATGAAATGGAAAAGAGCACCACCCCGCCTGAACAGGGACTTGAACCCTGGACCCTCAGATTAAAAGTCTGATGCTCTACCGGCTGAGCTATTCAGGCTCTGTGAAGTGCTTTCAAATTCATTATAGAAATGACTCAGAACACCGAGGTGTGCTAGTGATGCTCATGATTTCGGAAATCACTTGGGTCTCCCAGGGGCGTTGATCGCGTACCTCCGACCCAGCGCTACAACTGGCTTGACTGTATTGAAGATTCCATTTAACCCCCGGAAAAGAGCACCACCCCGCCTGAACAGGGACTTGAACCCTGGACCCTCAGATTAAAAGTCTGATGCTCTACCGGCTGAGCTATTCAGGCTCTGTGAAGTGCTTTCAAATTCATTATAGAAATGACTCAGAACACCGAGGTGTGCTAGTGATGCTCATGATTTCGGAAATCACTTGGGTCTCCCAGGGGCGTTGATCGCGTACCTCCGACCCAGCGCTACAACTGGCTTGACTGTATTGAAGATTCCATTTAACCCCCAAACTATTTCTTCGTTGCACAGACAATTATTGTGTAGCACTTATTGCAGGGGGAAAGTCGTGCTGAGAGTAGGGTGGGATCCGTTGGGGAGGGAATATTCCTGCAGTTAATAATTGCAGACAGAGCCCTTTGAGGCCGCACCCACTAGTCAGAGGCGGCTTTAGAGCGGGCGCGCAGGCTCCTTCACCAGCAATGACTTCAGTAGGTGGGAAGAACTTCAGGAAAATCAAAAATTGGGGAAAGAATGAAGGTTATGTCACAAGGAGGAGGTTTATTTCCCTTTGTTTCCTCTGGTGTTTTCTTTCAGAGTTGGGGTCTCCTGGAATTTTAATGCCAGAGCAAGAAACAACCTAACGCCCACTTCGAAGTGGTGCTTCCGTCCAGGAAAAGAGCTCCCTGAAAACCCACTTCTTCAAAATTTTCGTACATCTCACTTTTTCAGCACGCCCACCTTTCCGCACCTTTCCTTCACACTCCTTTTCTTCACCCTCTCCCCAGTCTCCTTTCCCCTCTACTCTTCCCTTTGGCTCTCCAACCTCCCTCTTGCCAGTGCGGGCAGTCCACATTTGTCCCTGTCCTATTCCTTTACTTTCCAACCCCACATTTTATCTTGAGCTCCACTCTATTTAAAGACAGGAAGGACCAGGCAGGTGGAACAGCATTCGCTGCCTCTGTCACGGCAGGTCTTCATTTGTTCATGAGACTGTTACCGAAAGTGGGGTCCGGCTGCCCGCTGCCCCAATACTTGAGAGGCAAGGTTGGTGAAAAAGAAAGTTTGCTTTATTTCGGAGGCCGGCAACCAGGGGAGAGGTCGGACTCCTGTCCAAAGGCCGACTCCCCCCACTGACAATCAGTGGCCAAGAGCTTTTAAAGGGGGGGTTTCAGGGGTGGATAGGCGGAGGGAGGGCGCTACATGCAGAAATAGCACTGTTAGCTCTGACAGCCATCTTGAAATTGGTCGTGGTTGGTCTGATCAGTGTCATCTTGATTGTTTTGAGTACAGCCAATCTTTAGTTCCAAGGCCGATTTTTTCCCATTTCTTTGAGGTCAGTTCTCAGAATTGTGGCAGCTTATGTCGTAGGTACAGTCTGGTCATCAGGTAGTTAACTTCTTCCACCTGGTGGGGATTTCAGTACCTACAAGACAGCTCACAGGATGTGGCTCAGAATATTACCTATTGCCCTTGAGGAGGAACTAAAGGTCATTGACTTTGCTTAATGACTAAACTATTACTATTTTGTCCTGTTTGACTGCTTTCCTTTGCTTCTGCATTTTCTCACTTCTCTGATTACACTTATTCTTTGGCTAGTTTTTCTACAGACAAAAGGCAGGCGGGGGGGCATGGGGAGGGGCGGGGAAGACCGCAGAGTCCTGCTCCGTTTCAAGGCTTGTTAACACGTCTGCATAGGCAAAAATGCAGTGATAGAGTCACTGCACACAGACGATAATTAAGATGTTGCATTGTTTCCCAGTATGTTGCGAGCTTTATAAACATTGATAAAGACATTTTTTTTTAAAGACACATTTTTGATAGAGGTCAATTTTCATCAAGATCCAAAAGAAAACAAGAAATGTAAATCAGTAGTGTCACTGTCATGAGTGTTTGAATTTACCTGCCTCTGCCTGGTGCTCCTGTGGGAATCTTGGAGTTTGAGGAAGAGAATAACGTGTGTTGGTCCAATATTGGAAAAGGAGAAGAAACCTAGCAGAGGATGGTTTCGATCCATCGACCTCTGGGTTATGGGCCCAGCACGCTCCCGCTGCGCCACTCTGCTCTTCATTTCACCGGCCTTTCTTCTACCTTACCAATTTGTATATAGATTGATAGACGCTCAAGCCTGTCGATTCTTCCCTCTCCCCCTTTCCCACTAACTTCCTTCTTTCATTCTGAGTCAGCCCCACATTTCCTTCTCAAGATTGCTGCCTACGAGCAAATCTCTAAGGCTTCGGCACTTTTGTAATTTACTCAAAAACCGAAGCTCTGAAATCCTTTCTCAGGAACTTGGTATTCAACCCGTTAGGGTCTCCTACACCGATTTCTAGGGATGAATTTAGAACTCAGACTTTTTTCCCCCGCGCCTCCCACAGCTCACTCCCGGACTCTGAAGTTGGGACGCCTTGGCTCTTCCCCGTCAATGGCAAGGCCGAGGACAGGGCAGGGGCATTGTACGATCGCGCCCCTGGAGAAACTGAAGACGTGGCGGAAGAGAAGGAAAAGCAAATACTTCCGAGAATCGTCACTCGCAGAGCTGAGGGAGACGTGAAGCCCAAGGTGATCTACCCTAGCTGGATTCTTTGTTCACACCTCAGTCCATGGCCACCTGCTGCTTGCTTATTCAAAACCAGACGTCTCCCTTTTTATTTTCATGGTTATATGCCATATTCTTTTGTATGATTTGGATTGCTCTAATATATTTTTAAAATAAACGTTGGACATCGAAGGTGCTACTGAGGAGGTGAAACTTTTAAGTGGATTTTTACAAAGACAGGTTATCAATACTCCAATCTCCTTAGGAACCAGAAATGATCATTTTCCAAGGGCAGAGAGAACTCGAGTTTCTTGAGATGAACCTAGCCACCAATATTCAAAATCCAGAAGGGTGATTTTTTGCTGCATAAGTCTACCTCAGAAGATGATTGATTGATTCCTTTTCTGAGCTGTTCTTTCCTTCTCAATTCCCCTCTGAATTCTACAGGGCTCCGATTCTACTTTTTTTCATTTTCTCTGCTACAGAAGCCACAGACTTTGTCTTAACCTCCTAAGACAGAAGCCATGGAATCATCACTTCCTCAGATATTTTCATCCCCAGCTACATTAACAGAATAAAACTACCACCTTCAAAAAGAGAATCATTGGCCCATGGTCTTGTAAACCAGTAACTTTTAGTCCTGAGTGCTGTCCCAGGAAAACCTTGGAAGGAAGGTTTGGAAATTCGATGAGGTACGGTTGGGGTCCAGGCCTTGGCATTATTAGTGGACTTTCTGTAAATCTCTTCAAAAGCTCAATGCAAATGTTCTTATTCCAGCAAAGTAACCTGAGTCCTTGAGGGTCACACCCTTTTTGTGGGCATTTATGTAGCTTTGGATTCTAGGGCATATACCACACATATTTCATTTCTATTGTTCATTCCTTATTGCCTCATCTTTAGCTTCAAATTTATCTTTCAATTTCTATTCATCTGCTTAAAGTTCTTATTTTAAAGGCCCATATTGCAGTCACTGTTCAGCTACAGGATGGAGCAGCTAGAGGAGCTGCAGGTGACATTTCATCACCGGAGAGACCAAGCCAGTATCTCTCCCACAAGATTCTGAATACGACTTATGCTCCCTAAATGGGCCAGATTCACGGGCCTGAGACCTATGCAGTCACGCAGCTCACTGCCCCCGAACCCACACTCAGAAGGGTCCTGCTCCTGGGGTTTAATGCTCTGCAATTGCTCTCTTGAAATTCTTAATGGTTTTACCTTTACACACGTTTTGTGAGGTCCAGTAGGACATGGAACATGTGTAGATGTGGGGCTTTCGCTGAAGCCTTGGCTCTCACAGGTCCCGCCACCCAGAGATGAGTTTTCAGCGGCCAATGTACCCTTCAGCTGGCAACCTGCCCTGCTATCCTTCCCCACCCCCCTCTCACACCTGCCTCAGCAGTAAGCCCCCTGGGAGGTCTGGGGAAGAGGTAGTTAAGCAGCATAACCCTGGTGCCTCTCGGCTGTGGCACAGTGTCTGTTGTCCCTGCCCCAGGCTGGCAGTCTGACAGTGTCAGGGTAAGTTGGGTGGGAGTCTTGGTGGGCGTGAGCCCTTAACCCAGACTCATATGGGTATATTTTCATAATTTTAACAGCACTTTCTTCCTGCTTTTTGAACAAAGGGCCCTCATTTTCATTTTTCACTGGGTCCTGTAAATTATGTAGCTGGTCCTGCTCCCCAGATTTCCACAGAGTCTGGTTCTCTTGCCTGCAAACCTCCCCCCCCCCTCCCCCACAGTTTCTTTACTATCTTACTATCACCTTTGAAAGGTCAGGCCTGAATTCTCAAAGAGGGAGCCTGATATCTTCATGGGAAGAATGCAGGATCAGCTACTCCCCACAGGACAGGCCAATAAATTGAGTGACGAGGTGTTGAGGCAAGGAGAGTGACTTTATTTGCGAAAGCTAAACAACAACAGCAAAGAAGAAAAAAGAGAAATCTAGCTAACCAAGAAGATGGCGGACTAGTGCCCTTAAAAAACCATCTTAATATGGTTTTTAAAGGCACAGGCTTTTAAAGGCAGTGTGAGGGGGGGCTCCAGGGTGTGTGATGAGCTTGTGAACAGTTCTCAGATTGGTTGGCATCAAGGTGAAATTTTGAGCACCACGCGTCTTCTGGTTTCAGTCAGTCTGGGGTCTCCATGTTTGTGGTCAGCAGTTTTCATCTGGTGGGCATCTGCTTCCTGTAGAAAGTTAGTAATGTGTGTCAGACCTTTACATCTATCTTTCAGGGAGCTGGGAGTTCAGTGACTCTGCTATATGGCTGGTTTATAGTCTAAATTGTTACTAGTTTCCTGGACCAACAGCTGTTCTTTGTGTCTATGTCTTCACAATTCCTAATCATTAACTCTTGAGTCAACATTTTGAGACTCAGAGGAGGCCTGGGATGCTAAAGCAAAAAGCCTTTAACCTCAAAGGACAAGAGCACAGGGGCTTGTATATGGTTTCAAAGCTTCATTTTGAAATCCCACTGCTTAATGCTGCTTAACCACTCCCCTGTAGTACTCCCTCAGCAGATTTTTTTTTAATGTGGTCATCTGGATTGAATTCTACTGAATTGACCTTGAAGTGTTTCCAGGGAGGAGACAAAGTAAAAACACTTAAAGGATACCAATGAAGAATATCTTTAGGAACTAAAGGTAGAAAAGAACTTTAAATTAAAAGGGAAAAATCCAACTATAAAGACAAAGATGACAACTGTGACTATATTAAAATCAAGAACTTTTCATTAAAAATATTGCACTTTGGGGGAGGCGTGGTGGTGGGATGAACTGGGAGATTGGGATAGACATATATACACTAATATGTATAAAATAGATAACTAATAAAAAAAATCGCACATCATTCAACACTCAAGGGATGGGGCTAAATTAAAAATTAGATACAAATGAAGAAAGAAAAAGTAGAAAAAATATAAGTGAATATTCCTGAGTCAATAAAACAGAGATTAATAGATGAAAAATATGAAAGACTAGTAAATAAGCATGAAAAAGGAGATTTAAAGTTCCAAACAAGAAATAGAGAAAACAGGATTAGAAGTTGCTCCTTGACTGGAGAATCAGCCAGTGATTGTTTATATTTAGTCTGTAGATTCTGGAGTTAAGATATCACATGATAGGTAGTCTTCCTGTTAGCATGAAAAGATAGCACCATGTCTAATAAAAGAGAAAAAATGTAATCTCTCTAAAGTTAGATGTTGAAGGGAAGCAGAATATGCCATACCAAAATATGCCTCTTTGGCATGTGAATTATTTTGAGCTGAAGGCAATCAAGACCCAGCTGACTCAGGAAAAAAAATGTTTTTACCTCTCCCATAACTACCCAAAAGAGTTTTGATAGGGAGCCTGTACCAGAAAAAACAAACAAACAAATACAACAACAAAAACAACAACAAAAAACTATTACCAGATGTAACTTTTCTATCTGAAAGACCTATTTGCATGGCAGGGCAAATTTCTAATTACCAAACTTCTCTTCTTATCCTCCTGTGAACTACACACCTCCCCTTTGAAGCCTTAGGCCCCTATCCCATTCCTGAGCTCAGGATGGCATAAGCCTCAATTCGCCACTTTGCCCCTGAGCCTCATATCTTTGGGGCTCCTGTATGTATGAAATTAAATCAGCTTTTCTCCTGTTAACCTTTCCTATGTCACTTCAGTTACTAGACCAGCCAAAAAACCTAGAAGAGAAGGGAAATATTTTCTGCATAGTACAGTCAGCTCTCCATATCCCTGCATTCACATTTGCAAATTCCACCAAATTCTGATAGAAAATATTTGAAAAAAAATTTCAGAAAGTTCCAAAAAGCAAAATTGAAATTTGCCAAGTGCTGGTAAATATTTACATAGCATTTACATTGTAGTTACAACTATTTACACACATTTACATTGTATTAGGTATTATGAGCAATCTAGAGATGACTGGAAGTATTAATATATGGAAGGGTGTGTATATGCAAATACTGTGCCATTTTATATAAGGAATGTAAGCATCCTCGGATTTTGGTATCCTTAGGGGTCCTGGAACCAATCCTCCAAGGATACTGAGAGATGACTTTATTTGCATATAACCTACACTCATCCTCCCGTACACTTTAAATCATCTCTCGATTACTTATAATACCTAATACAATGTAAATGCTATGTAAATAGCTGCTGGTGCATGGCAAATTCAAAATTTGCTTTTTGGAACTTTCTGGAATTTTTTTTCCAAACATTTTTGAACCACCGTGGGTTGAATTCAAGGATTTCAGAACCTAGGGATGCGGGAGGGTTGACTGCATCTCTGGGGGTGGAGCCCAGGCATCTGCGCTTTAACAATTGCTCCAGGTGATTCTTTCATATGTTAAATGTACTGAATAAGAATCTGCATTTAACCAGATCCCAAGGTGATTTGTAAGCTCATTAAAATGAGAGAAACACTGACCTACAAAACTTAAAAAAAAAAAAAAGAGGCTACTGTTCCAAGATGCTTCAAGTAATATAACTTAGACTTGCAGATACTAATTCCACATTATATGTTTATTTCAGAAACTGTTCTCTTTTCAAGCCAATTTCTAACCTATTTTGAGTAAGTGGAACTCAGTTGCAGAAGTCTTTATTCCATTGATTTCTAGCTTATGAGAAAATTCCATGACTTTGTGCAAATAACTGCCATCACAGACTATCTTCTTTATGGCCTAAGCTGTCCCAGTCTCTCTTTTCAGGAGCTCTTAAAACAACCTCTTTCAAGTGCACACATACAGTTTGTGGAAAATGTATTTTTGTTGCTTTTCCCCCTAAAAGATAGCCTTACAAGTGAAAGTTTCAAAAAGTTCCCAGAAGGGATTAATATGGAGTTAATCAAACTGTGGAATCTCTAATGTGGAGTCTTTATTTCTCTGGTTTGCCAGATTTTGACCATTTCAGTTGAGCTGCACATTGTATTGGGCTTGGGAAACAAAATTCACTTGCCTTCTGGAGACCCTGCTGATTTTGAATTCCCTTCACGCTACATACACCTGATATTTTAAATAATCAAGTGGGGAGGGATAGAAGAAAGATTGGAAACAAAAGCAGGATAATACATTTGTTTTTATTCATCTTGGAAACACAAGAGTCCATTAGAAAGCATGTAAACTAAGGAAAGTATAAAAGATTTTAAAATGTTCCACCTGACTACAGCACTGTAATTAAATATATACCCCCTCAGTTTTACAAATAGGTAAACTAAGACGAGAGTCAGAACTCAGGGACCTGATCAAACATGTCTCCATTTCCACTAACACTCTCCCAATTAGCTTACTGTTAGACGACTTATATAAATTGTCATATGTGTCAGGAAAATGTGTCAAAGATTTTAAAATGAACAACAGAATTTACTGGGTCCTTGCGTTAGTGAAGTATAGAGCATTAGTCTAGTAGACCACGTAGGAATTATCTGATTTTATAGGGGTGTGCGTCTCTGACTGACTTTCTATTTACTAGGCTATTCTGGAATTCTATGGTGGGAGAAGTTAACTCACAGAAAACTGATAATAATGCAAATGGCTCTTGTTTACATCAATGCAAAGGACTTTGCTCAGTTGAGATACAATTTTACCCAATAGAAGAAATAAGTCCAATCTTAAGTTTTATTGCCCTACAGAATATTAACCAATTTTGCATCTGTTAGCACATTTATTTCAGCCTTTCAGATTGTGTGTTGTCTGTTCTTCATATTCTCCTTTGAAGCAGTCTTAACAGCTTACTCATTGATTAGTGAGATATATGAAATCTTTGACACTGTGTTCGTATTATATTTGTTTGAAAGTCAAGTTTTCAGCTTTTCATTGAATGATAACACCAATATGTTTGGGGAGTTCAAAAGAGGGAGAGAGAACTCCTGCCTGGAATGTCGAGGGCTGAATGACAGAGCACATGACCAAGGGGAAGGGGGAGCTGTTACGTTTGAAAGATTATTAATTGGCAGAAAAGGAGAACCCAGAGCACAGTTTCTAAGTGTTTGGAAGGTAGGACACCATAGTTCAGAGGGGGCAATGGAGCAGGGAATTTGGGTTGTCGCAAAACCGTATAAATGCCAGAGGTTGTAAATAGAACCTCGAAGGTGAATGGTCTGTTCAGCGACTGCTCTTTGTCACATGGCTTGCTAGGGAAAGTACCTACATAAATTATTTTTAATCTCTCAAGAATCTTGAGGTAGGGATTTCCCTCTAAATTTACAGATGAAGGAAGTGTTCACAGATGGTCACAATAATATAAAATATCACACATCACAGTTTTGTAAGTGATGAAGCTTGAATTCAAACATACGTATCTGATTCAAGATCCTCATGTTTTCTACTCTTCCTGCATTGCCTTTAAAACTGTATTTTAGGTTCTCTGCATGAAGACCAAAAACGAAGCAAAAGAAAACAACTCACCCCTAATCATTGTGCACACAAAATTGGATCTTTCAATAGCTGTTTTGCCAGTTCATACATATGTGTTTGGGTTGTTTTCTGTAGGAAATGAAAAGTTTCTGAAGGCTATTAATTTGGGAGACTAACTAAAGACTACTATGCGACAGAATGGAAAGAAAACATTGGATGAACCTCTCTTTAACCAAAGCAGGAGGGATTTTAACAACAACAAAAACATTTTTTAAAACTCAGTAGAGATTTTAAACCAAGACCAAGACCTAATTTTAGTCCTCCATGCTCTATACTTCTCTTATTATGTGTCCTATAATAAACCACATCCTGCCTCTTCACTTCACATCCCTTCTTTCACGCAGGTGGAAAGAATGGAAGAGGGAAGATAAGTTAGAGGGAGAGAAAAATGGCAACGGAAGGAAAGGGAGGAGAGAAGAGGAGAGAGGAGAAGGGAGTGGACCCTTGCAGGAACCGTTAAGATGCTGGAAATACTACTGTACAGGGAATCTTTAAGTCCCACTCACAGGCCCAGTCTCCACTAATAAAAACTTGTTAAGATAAAATACTGTGAGATATTGTGAGCACCGGGGAAAGCTACTGAAAGACGGTAGTTGCAACATGGGCCGATAAAATCTATATCCCAAGTCCCCTACTCCTTAAGGTCGGTCTTGTAACCGTGGTCAGCAGGGGTGGAGTGGGAGAGAGACTCAAAGTAGGTGATGTGGGCTCCCGGTCTTCAGAGCAGTATCAGTTCTGTCGCCCAGCGCACGTCTTCACCGTAAAACTCCTCCTTTCCTGTCTTTCGGTTTTGCAGATAGTGCTTGGTTTGCTCCTGTAATTTCTAAAAATGACTGGTTCCTCTCCTTCCGGGATGGAACAGTTTTCAAACATGGGCAGAATTGTTACCGCTGAGGTTTTGCTACCGTCGTGTCAGGATGGCCGAGTGGTCTAAGGCGCCAGACTCAAGGTTGTGTCTTCCCTCGCTTGGGGTTTCTGGTCTTCGCGTGGAGACGTGGGTTCGAATCCTACTTCTGACAGGACTCACTTCTGTTTTCGGCAGGCACACTCACCTTTCAGCCTTTTAAAAATCTCACTCTTGCCCTTCCACCTTGGTTCCCCCGGCACTTGAGCGTCATCCTCGCTTATTCCGTAGTTCGGCCCTTTCTGCTTCTAAAGACACCCCGCCACCAGCATCTCTCGAACCTCCAGTCAAGCCTTTGACAAATGAAAATTCCCAACCAGAGAACCTGGAGTATTCCCACAGCCGATTGGGCACATTTAAAAAATCTTAGCGCCACCGATGATGACCCTCTCTTCCCGAGAGAAGCCGGCAGTGGATTTCCAGCAGAAGGTCGTGCCTTGCTTTGTCAGGCTGTTGATCTTAACGAAACCCAGGAACTTGACTCAAAACCAAACCAAACAAAACAAAAATACAAAGTAACCAAGAAGATCTCCCTTTCCCGGAGAGATCCACTTGCTGTGGGCAGGAGGAAAACGTTATACTGTCTGCCTCGCTGTTGGCAAATCAAAGGCCAGTCTCCTGCATGACCACGCCAGCCAGAAGGACCCAGACTTTCTTTAGTGGTAGCTCAGCTTAAGGGTCTCCCACACAAAGTCTTAGACTTTTCCAGTGGGGAAATTACTGGCAAATTCACAGCTTTTCCCCATAGAGAGGAATTGAAAGAAACAAAATGGAAACAATCATACAATTGTTAAAATCAATTTGCAGCCTTTGTATTTTTGTATTAATGAGAAACATATAGGAAGGAGTAAGTATATACAGTTTCTGGTTTTGCCTTTTGCATTTAAAAACAACATCACAATACCTTATTTTACCATCTTCCAAGTTAAATAAGAAATGACACGTTGGGGAAAGTGGCAAGTACTCAGAACATTGTCTCCTAAGTTTTTGTTTTTGTTTTTGTTTTTGTTTTTTTTTAATCAAGCTCTGTAACAATTTCCTGGCTAGAAGGATCCTCAGAGCTCAGTAC
This sequence comes from Balaenoptera ricei, assembly GCF_028023285.1. Taxonomy (NCBI): domain Eukaryota; kingdom Metazoa; phylum Chordata; class Mammalia; order Artiodactyla; family Balaenopteridae; genus Balaenoptera; species Balaenoptera ricei. Next base: position 22,149,073 of record NC_082649.1, read on the forward strand.
TCAGGGTCTTGAGCAGGTGTTGGGTATCTTATAAAGAGAAGTAAACATTGTAAAATTATTTTTATTTTATCAATACTTTTTAGGTTTCTCTGTGTAGTCCAAAATATAGTAGGAATGCTTTGAAATAGAAAATAAAGCCAGTAACAGGAAAATAAACAGTCCCAACTCGAAACAATGGCTGAAAACGATGAAAATGGAGAATGGAGAAAAATAACTTGGAATTTCATGATTGCAGGGGAAATGCAGAGCAGAAAAGTGTGGTGGGTGCTTAGGAATCTGTAGAGTGTACAAAAGTGGAATTTAATGATGGAAGGGAAAGAGAGGCTTTGGGTTCAAAAGGTAAGTTAATCACACTTGGTTGTCCAGGGCTCATTTGTGTTATTGGTCCATGAAAGGTCATTCTCAGTTCTATTTTGTTTCATGGCCTGTATCCATCCCTTTCCTCTCCACCCAACATATAGATCCTCTGTAAAGTTTTTAATGTTCTTTAGAAAAGAAACTACCCTCAAAAAAATGCTGTTGCTTTGTGTGATTTTAATTTTCATTGGCACTGTTCATCCTGATATTTTTTCTTTTACTCAACGCAGTTTGAAAAATCTATTGTCTTGCTACATTTACATCTGCTTTTATGTGCAGCTGCTACATAGTATGAAATTCATGGGTGGCCACTGCTGTACACCTGATGGACATGTAGGTTGCCTCTAACAATCTGGTACTGCAAAATGCTACACTAGGTAAGGCCAAGCATGGAGCTGAGCTGGAATTTCACTGAGATACATTTCTAGGAGAAAAATTGCTGTGTAGTGATTTAAAAGCTATACAGGAAGAAAAACTCATTTAATGTCAAAGCTGCAGAAGTCTAAGATCTTAATTTTAAGACCAAGATCTTACTTAGCCTATGTAGAACTTCATAGAAGGCATTTTTTACTTTATAAAATGAAAGACAAGACAACTAGATCACATTCTGAAAAGAAATCTCAAAATGAGCTATTAATTTACTTAATTTTAATAGTATGAGCATTTTTTTGGCTATTGATAACCAAAAAATGTTTTCAGCAGTGTCATAATCTTGAGGGACTTTCCCTCTTAGATTTTAGAGGTGATATAAGAAGGTGACAAAGGAAACTTTTTGTTAGAACTTTATAACAGATTCCTTTCTGTGTGCAGAAAAGCAGTGAAGGTTTCAGTAATTCTTCCCACAGTAAAAACCCAAGATCCAAGTGTGGATGACTGGTCAGTTGATCCACTAAGGAAAAGGCCACAGGTTGTTATGGTATTTTTTTCCTGGGAAGAGGGATCTCACAGAAGGCAGCGCTGGAGGTTGCCTCCATATAGCTCTGGAAGTATCCTAATATTCTCAAACTGGGGAATTCTCATTTTCGAGTGTCCTTCAGGGCGGGAAGTATTTGCGGTGTTGAGGGTTGAGTTATTATGAGCTATCCAAGGTGAAACTTTTGACATGAACGTGGCAAGTGAAACAAAATAAGGATGTGTCAGAAGTGGGATTTGAACCCACGCCTCCATTCGGAGACCAGAAGCCCCAACAGTGAGAAGCGGAAGCTTGAGTCTGGCGCCTTAGACCACTCGGCCATCCTGACACGTTGATGTCCTGGAAAGCGTTATACTGTAGACTCTGAGGGGTTAGCGCCTAGCTGCGTCCCAGAAGAAAGCTTCTGAAATTTGTCGGACTAGGAGTTCTGAGTTCAGAGACTGAGAAACAGAGAGGTAGGAGAGTACGAGCGTTAGTGCGGACCTGAATAATTCTTTCCGCCTTGGAGACGGGGTGGCAGGGTATTGAGCGACACTCTCTCCTCGCCCCTCCCCCTCCCCCAGTACTCCCAGCCCAGTCCCCTGCCTTCCGCTCCGCCGCCAGCCAGACCAGGGTCCCGCGCCTCACACAAATCTCCTCCTACGGCCCCGACCCCCACATGTGAGCTGGACCCCAGGTCACTGTGTCCTTTGTGATTCAAACCTTTATCCAGCAGGTCCAGTTCGATGCTGCCCCAGGATCGGTGGAAACTTTAAGTGAATAAATGGTCAACCCCACTGCTCTGGACAAGAGAGGGTCAGTCCCCTTGTTCTCGACCCATCCAAACTGTGATTTTATCTCCTGAAGCCATACTTACATCATTCATTCCACCCATCACCGTCTTCTGACCTGCAGGGTCGCTTGTGCTCTACAGTAATAATCCTGCCATTCTTCTCTCTAGAGCTCTCAGATGCTTTCCAGTAAATATTACCCATCTTGGGTGACCGCAGCTATTCTGAAACATAATGTTTACCTTTTATGACTGAAAAAAATATGTTTAAGTGACTGAAAATGAAATAGCCAAAGGGGAGGGGGAACAAAAAGGAAAAAAAAGAGAAGAAATATCTTTGTTGCAATGATTATTCTATGATTAAAGGAGAGAAGAAATTTAAAATTCCGATAACTAGGAGTATCACCAAGTTTCTATAATTAGGCTGTAAAGTCTAAATCTATAGGACACTTAAATTTGAGAGCTATCACTTTTTAATTTGTAATTACCTCATCTATTACCCTAAAACTAAATGGGAAGCATCTCTTTTTAAAAAAATAAGTTTATTATTTGTAGATTTTACTCTTTTTATTGTGACTATTTTTTCACTATACTAACAGTACAATTACAAAGTATGCAAAATTGACAGTTTATATTTTAATATATACATATGTTGAATTTTTGCACTAATGCTTCCTATACCTTGAAGCATAGGTATATTCCTATACGCTCTTGAAATCTATATATTTTTTTGTAGAAATGAAAAAGTCTGAATACAGGTTTAAAATATTTGGGATACTTGAAAATGGATATTATCAAAATATAATGTAAACAAGAAATTGTAACTGAAATATGCCATAATTCAATTTTCTTTATAGACTGATTTTTGCAGGGCCCAGCACAGTCAATATTCCATGAACTGCTGGGTAGTATGTTTCCTAGGCACCTGTTTAATATTAATATTAATTTATTTTAATGTCTCAAAATTTTCATTACAAGTCCAGGGGACATTGGATAAGTGAAATCTGAGGAGATAGAGGCTTCTAAGTGGTTAGAGTTCCGTCATAAAAAACCTGTAGTAGATTGTATTTTCCAAAGATGGTCATACAGCTGTATCTCATGCCATGTGTTTTTCTTTGAATGCAATTTTGACACATTTCCTTCCAGAGGTTGGGGGGTCTCTGTTCCCTCCCCTTGAATCTGGATAGGCCTGTGACTACGATGGAAGAGATACCCTATGACTTCCAAAGCTAGGTCATAAAAGGTGATAGAAGCTTCCAATAGTTTTCTCTCAAGACATTTGTCCCCAGAACCCAGCCACCACACTGTGAGGAAGCCCCAACAAAGCTGCAGGGAGGGACCACATGGAAAATAACTGAGGCCTCAGCCCACAGCCAGCAGCAGCTGCCATACATTTGAGTAACCCATCCTTCAGATGATTTCCTGCCCCTGGTCTTAGGGTCTTCCACTTGAGTTTCCAGAAATCACAGAGCAGAGGCAAGCCGTCCTCATTGTGCTCTGCCCAAACTCTGTGAAAACCAACAAATCTGTGAGAACGAATAAATGACAGGTGATAAATTAAGCCGTTTAAGTTTTAGTATGATTTGTTACGTGGCAATAGTTAGGTATGGATCAATCTTGGTCCAATGAGGAGAGAGGAACAAATAACTGGGCAGGAAAAGTTGTTTATTTATTTATTTTTCCAGTTTTATTGAGATATATTTGACATATAACATTGTGTAAGTTTAAGGTGTACAACATAATGATTTGACATATGTATATATTGCAAAATGATACCATAATAAGTTTAGCTGACAACTATCAACTCACATAGTTACGTTTTCTCCTTGTGATGAGAGCTTTTAAGATCTACTCTCTTAGCAACTTTCAAATATACAATCCAGTGTTGTTAACTACAGTTGTCATGTTGTACATTACATCTCCAGAAAGTATTTCTCTTATAATGAACAGGGAAAGTTTAATACAGAGAATTATTACCTAAAGAAGAGGTTGGAGAAACAAGGAATTGGCTAGTAAAAAAGTAAAGACAACACTGACGAATAAAGGAATAGCAAATATAAGGAGCAGTCACTACCCTTAGGGCTGAAAACACCTTAGGAAGTGCCCCTCACCTACAGCTGAGCCAAAGCACAGAAGGAAGAGCCCTCTACCCTTCACCCCACCCCTAGCTAAGATCCAGACCTCGATGGGGAAGGCACGGGTATGGCTCACTGAAGAGCAGAGAAATTGCTCTCGGGTTGTGCCAGCAGAACTTGCTTGAAATGTGCCCTCTGGAACTTGCTGGAGATCCGTCTTCCAGCGTTTCTTGGAAAGCTCTTCTTGGAGAGGTATCTCACTGAGAGCACTCCCCTACAGAACACTCAAGGGGGATGCTGGCCAGGGGAAGTTGGTAGCTGCTGGTTGCTGCTGGATCCTGAAGCAGGGGAAAGCCATGCCTAGTGTAGGAGCAAGGCCCTGGGGAAGCAGCAGGCCAAGTAGTGCGTGGGAACCAGGATGTAAAACCCCCTTCCTCCTGCAATGATTCTCCACCATCCTCTACCTGCAGAGCTTCAGTGCCGATTGGCAAAAGAAAACTATTTAAAGGATTCATATCCATTTCCACAAGGCAGGCAAAAAGGGTGAATTTGGGACTGAGAGACAATAAATTCATGATGAGTACTGGGTAATGGACATTTTGTTACCTGAAAATGGGAACAAACCCTAAAACATGTGACTCTGGGCCCGGGCAGCAGACAGAAACCGGAAAGACCTTGAGGAGAAGGTTACTGAAAAGTCCTGAGGACAGTTTCTTCCTGTTGCCCGTCTCGCCGTATTTCATTGAGGTTATACATTACTTTAGGTGCAAGAAAACCAGAGGTGATCACTATACCTAAATACAGGATGAAATCTGAGAAAACTGCAAATCACAGGTTTGTTGGGACTTTATGATCTCTCTTGAGCCTGCATCCCCTTCTTCTCTGATACTCAGGAGATGAGGAGGAGCTTCCGGAGACAGGCCCTTCTGCACGGGCAAGTTTAGGATTTTGGAGAATCTGAACAAACTGGCTCCCCCCGAAAGCAGGAGGCAGACCTTGAGTCCAGAGAAGTTTAGGAAGCCGCTGATGAGTAGTAGTGATAAAATTGACCTCACATTTCTTTCCCTCCCCTCACTCTCAACTTCTTTAATACGCCCATTTCTTTTTTTCTTGCGTTTCCCTATTATTTGCATTTATGACACTCCAGGTCACAAGGGCATTGTTTGACCTGTATATGACTTTGGTGAGTGGGAGGTGAAGTGTGTTGTTTTTTACCCTGGGAGACCTTTTAGAGAGCTGGCTGGCTGGCTTTTCAGAGATTCTGCAGCCTCTCCTCTGGATTATGGGAGAACTGTATTCCAGGCTGGGACAGATGCACAGAGACTGGATTTCCCTCTTCTCCACCAATAAATCTTATTTTGCTGAGTTGTTTTAATGTTACTTGTATTTGTCTGTAGTCGAGGTGTTTTGGTTTTGCTTTTCGTTTGGAATTAAGAGACATTGTTTCTTTATTAGCCAGCTATCAAATCCTGAAAGTAGACAGGAAAACAGTCCTTGCTTTGTTTCAGGTGCACAGGGCCTCTGACTTGGGACAGGAGACCTAGGATTTGTGGTTGAGTTTTCTTCTTTACCAGCTCTCTGTACATTATGGTTGGTGCTTGTGCAAGCTGCGTCGCTATACAGATTTTTTTTTTTTGGTGAACCTCACAGCCCCTTTGCCCGGGTGGAAATTAACAATTTTCTGGTATCTTTGCCACAGCACCTTTGGACAGAACTTTTCTATTTGGATTTCAGCGACGCGCGGTGGAGGAGAAACATGGCCCTTTCTTTACGCTCCGGATTGAGGCTCCAAAAGGTATTCCAGCCTCAAGAACTAGGCTACAAAAGGCAGAGCCTTTCCTCGGCTTCTGTTCCCGGGAGGTCGCTCCATTTCCTTCTTCCTGCTGGCCTCATCATTACCCTCACCCCTCAGTCTCTCTTCTGATAGTTGATATCGGGGAATTTGAGACAGATCTTGCTTGCTTTCCCCCCAAGGCTCTAAGAACTGAAGTCTGGAATATCTGGGCTTCAATCGGTGCGAAAGGTACCGCAGAGTAGCGGGAGTGGCTGTAACTAAAATCAAGTGGCCCAGTAGTTCTCACCCCAACCTCCGCATCTTGGCAAATGGGCAAGCTGTTTATTCCCCACTCTCGTCAACGTGCAACCTCTGACCCTCGGCTGCTCTGGATTCAAACAAAACTCTCAGAGGTGATTGAAGGGTCTTGTACTTCCTTTGACAAAAGCGAATCGAACGGGATGTTAAAACTATCAGAGAGTGAGGGAATTTGTTTGACCACAGCCCAGAAAATCGAAAAGGCGATGAGGGCAGAGCGTCAAATTTTCTAGAAACCAATCAAAACAAAACAAAACAATAAAAACCTAAAGATTTCAGCCTATAATCTGCTTTAGGACAAGGAGTGAAAAGCTGGCCAAGCGGGGCTCCGTAGCTCAGGGGTTAGAGCACTGGTCTCGTAAACCAGGGGTCGTGAGTTCGAATCTCACTGGGGCCTTAAGGGTGTTCGTTTTCCATCTGGCGCAGACCTTAATAAAGAGATGTGTTTCTAAGGGGTGAGTTTCGGTTATCCTTGACACCAAAACCTAGAACTAAAAATGGACCTTTTCAGGTACAAAAGGAAGTACATAACAGAAATAAAGCTGCTGTGCCATCTGAGTTCTTGATGATACCTGAAATTCAGGTATGAAAACCTCACTCGAAGTGACACCAATACAATTAATACCAATATAAGCCAGCTGATAAACTATCAGTAATTTTTATTGGGATTCAATAAATTGCAACGTAGAGTCCTGACTAACTTGGGTGCTATAGGCCTAAAGAGATATTGTAATTATCGATTTTATCATACTTACCTAATGGACTTTAAGCTCCCCTGAAGGCAGGAGTCATATCTTGTTTGACATTGTATCTCAGAGCCTTGCAGAGTGTGGAACCTAGTGGGTGCTCAGTAACTGTTTGTTGAATTAAGCCGAGCTGAAGAAATGTAACCAGTGTGGTGAGTTTGCAAACACCTTAGGAGGCATAAAAGTTACCTGAAAGCCAAGGAACCAAGGTCAGTTCATAGAGAAGAAAAAAGAAAGTAACACAGTGTTGATGAAGATTCTACTTAAGTAGGAAGCAACTAATGTTCCCGGTCTCAATTTATTATCTCATTATTGGAATTAGCTGTCTGCAAAAGCAAACTCCTCATCACTTCTGAATGGCTAACATAAATTGCTAAAATCAAGAATCTAGATCAAAGATTATAATGATGGAATTTCCATATACCACATTTGTATTAAATAATTAATAATACAATAATACCCAAAAGTCACAGATACATTCCTCAAAAAGTACTTTGGATTCTTGAAACAATCCAACACACTTTACATTGTACCATGTTTGAAAATTTTATTGTAAATTGCTAAAGATGCAGGACAGGCACAGATGATTCGTTTTTGTTAAAATCAACCAGAGTAGCTGTCTATTTCTTGCAACTGAGGACTCTGGTTGTTCCTCAGTCTTCAGAGTTTTTTATGCTTTTCATAGCTTCATGAATACCACTCTCTGCTCGAAATATGCCTCCATCCCTTCTTCTAGCTAAGTCCTACTCATCTTTCAGAATTCAGCTCATGTACCACTTTACTTTCAATCTAGGTGAGAGGTGTCTTTTCATAGCACCATTTGAACACCTTTGTTATAGCATATATTGAATAATATCTAGTAAATAATTGAGGTATTTTTTCTCTTTTTCTTCTAAAGTGACACTTATTGATAGTAGAAACCAAGCCTTGTTTAGAGCTGTATCACCACAGCAAGTTGGCATTCAAATATGTGTGAATACATTTTTTAAAAATGAATGAGTGAATGCTACATTTCCAAACCTGCATGTACTCTGTAGATAGATGACATTATCAGGAAATTATTTAGCCTGGTGTTAAAAGGAAATAATATGGAAAATTAAAACCATCTTTGTAATAACTTTACAGTGTTAATGTCTATAATATTTGCAGTTTATCCACTGAACTTCAGGGACCTTGATTTTGGCACACACTGGTAAAAAGCTGTTAATTATGTGGCACCGTATTCAGTAATGTTAAAAATGCAACACGTGGTTTCCAGTTCCTCAGGTAAAGAGCTTGGAAGTCTCCGCCCTGTCCCAACAACAATTAAAAAGCTTTCAGACTAAAAGCCAACAACTCTTCTTGAATCCTTAAGAGAGAGGAGAATACAGGGCAAACCCCTGCTGGCAAGATTGGAGAGACAAACTGGTAAATATGAGTCACAAACCTACCAAGCAGAGACCCATGACCAGAAACTGCCAGGGAACCAGCACTGGGAAGAAAACCTGAACTGTAATTTATGAATTTCTGGAGGCTCAATGTGGAAAACTCTGAGAGTTAAAAACTCCAGGGGAACTCAGTCACAGGGGGGCCCTAACAATATTGTGAGATTTACCACCAGGAGTTCAACCAAGTTCTCACAGTAAATATTGGAGAAAATTTTTTTTCATAATACTGGCAGAGGAAAAAAAAAAGAAGAACTATTTTTGAAATACACCAGAAGACTCTGTCCATCTATAAAAGGCCTGCTCTCGGGAGAAACTAGTTAACCAGAGCCTAACCTGATGGCATATTAGCAGAGCCATATTGACTTTGGGGAGGGGAAATACTCATTTCAGTCAGTTCTAGCCTTCTATATGGGAGAAGGAAAATGCCCAACACCAGCACAGTCTAATCATCCTATTCCATCTAAGGGGGGGGGGCAGAAAAAAACAGAAATTTTGTGAAGTCCACAGTCCAGATGCATAGACTCACTAAAAGGTCACTGACCAAATCGTATGACTACAGAACACTTCCCTGACCCCCACACCTCGCCACCACATTACTAAAGGTCTACTTACAGCAGTCCTTTTTACTCAGCACATTATGTCTGGCTATCAAGAAAAAATTACAAGGCATACCAGAAGGCAAAAACCAAAAACCAAAAACCAAAAAAAGACACTTGAAAAGACAGAGCAAGCATCATAGCAGGGATGTTGGAATGATCAGACCAGGAATGCAAAACAACTATGATTAATATTCTAAGGGGGCTAATGCATAAAGTAAACAGCATGCAAGAACAGAAGGACAATGTAAGCAAAGAGATGGAAATTGCAAGAAAGAAAGAAAGAAAGAAAGAAAGAAAGGGAAAGAGAGAGAGAAAGGGAGGGAGGGAGGGAGGAAGGAAGGAAGAAGAGAAATGCTAGAGACCAAAAAATACTATAATGGAAATATAGAATGCTTTTGATGGCTTTTAAGTAGACTGCACACAGCTGAGGAAAGAATCTCTGAGCTAGAGGATATATCAATAGAAACCTCAAAAACTGAAAGAGCAAAGAGAATAAAGGCTGAATAAAACAGAACAGAGTATTCAAGGACTGTAGGACAACTACAAAATGTGTAACATATAAGTAATGGCAATACCAGAAAGAGAAGAGAAAAAGAAACAGAAGAAATGTTTGAAACAATAATGACTGAGGCTTTCCCTAAAATTAATGTCAGACACCAAACCACACGTTGAGGAAGCTCAGAGAACACCAAGAAGAATACATAACAAGGAGACTACAAGTAGGTATATCATTTTTAAACCACAGAAAAATCAAAGATAAAGAAAAAGTCCTGAAAGAAGCCAGAGGATAAAACACCTTACCCATAGAGGAACAGAGATAAGAATTACATCCAACTTCTCCTCAGAAACCATGCAAGCAAGAAGAGAGTGAAGTGAAATATATAAAGTGTTGAGAGAAAAAAACCCACCAAACCAGAATTCTGTACCCTGCAAAATTATCCTTCAGAAGCAAGCAAGAAAGAAAGACTTTCTGGGTTTCCCTGATGACGCAGCAGTTAAGAATCCACCTGCCCATGCAGGCGACACAGGTTTGAGCCCTGGTCCGGGAAGATCCCACATACCGCGGAGCAACTAAGCCCGTGAGCCACAACTACTGAGTCTGCGCTCTAGAGCCTGTGAGCCACAACTACTGAGCCCACGTGCCACAACTACTGAAGCCCGCGTGCCTAAAGCCTGTGCTCCACAACAAGAGAAGCCACCAAAATGAGAAGCCCGCGCACCACAGCGAACAGTAGCCCGCACTCGCCACAACTAGAGAAAGCTCACGTGCAGCAACAAAGACCCAATACAGCCAATAAATTAAAAAAAAAAAAAAAAAGAAAGACTTTCTAAGACCAACAAAAATTTAGGGGATTTGTTGCTAGTAGACTTGCCTTGCAAAAAAATGCTAAAAGAACTTCTTAAGAGAGAAGGAAAAAACATAGGTCAGAAACTCAGGTCTACATAGACAAAGAAAGACCACTGAAGAAGGAATATGTGAAGGTAAAATAAAACCCTGTATTTTTCTTATTCTTAATTGATCTGCCATATAACAGTTTGTTCAAAATAGTAGTGTAAACAAAGTATTTGCTCATGTATGCTTATTTGTATATCATATGTATATGTATATATATTTGCTTATGTATGTTTACATATATGTGACATGAATGACAGCAATGATACAAGGTACAGGAGAGACGAATTGAGATTATTTTGTTATTATAAGGTACTCACACTATTCATGACGTGGTATAGTGTTATTTGAAAGTAGACTTGGATTAGCTGCAAATGTATATTGCAAACTCTAGGGCAACCACTAAAAAAAGTAAAAGAAGTATAACTGATATGCTAAGACAGGAGAGAAAATAGAATCATATAAATGCTCAATTAAAACCTCAAAAGGCAGAAAAAGTGTAAGATGACAAAAGTAGGAAAAAAGAACAAGGGCAACAAATAGAAAGCAATAATGAATTAGTAAATATTAATCTAACTATATCAATAATCACTCTGAATATGAATGGTCTAAATACCCCAATTAAAAGATGGAGCTATTATCAAAAAGACAAGAAATTACAAATGTTGGTGAAGATGTGAAAAAAAGGGAACCCTTCTGCACTCTTGGTGGAAATGTAAATTGGTGTAGTCACTATGGAAAACAGCATGGAGGCTTCTTAAAAAATTAAAAATAGAACTACCATATGATCCAGCAATTTCACTTCTGGTATTTATCTGGAGCTTGAAGGAAACATCCACTTTGATGAACTAGACCAAGTTGACCCAGAGAAAGGGATCCAGAGAAATAAATACTCCAACCTCTCTGTCTTCTCTCATTCTGGTTTCCTGCTAGTGCTCCCACAAATGAAACCCAAAGCTGAAGTCACAGGGCAGGGGAGCCCATGTTGTAGTCCATACAGACTGGCCTTCCATGGAAGAGTAGGCAGAGATCAGAAGGTGTGTGTGTGTGTTTCAACATTAACAATTAAAGCACTTAGCTTTCTATCAACATTTTTCTCCATGAACGTGATTTCATGCTTATAATGCCTATGTTGTGTTAATGAAAGTCAGTTTAATATCCAGTGACATACTGTGAGTCTTGTAAGTTTTCATCTCTTAAGAACAGTAATTCCCTAGATACTGGTTCTTCTTACCTAGATCCAGACTTGGAACACAGCACCATGAGTGCTCTTATGAGGTTTATATAAATCACTTAGAACAGTGTCTGGCCCATGATAAGCTCGATCCAACTAGTGGCTGCTATTATTATTTAGATGGAATGACCTCTAGAGGTTCAGGCAGATCTCGGTCTCTCTCTAGGACTGTGTGGTGGGAATGTAGGAGGAGATCGTGTGGTGAGATGGTCATTACTAAAGAGTCTATATCGCTTCTCACTGCTCCTCACTTTAAGGTGTACGTAAAGATCCCAATTCAGTAATGCAATAGACACCGAGATGTGGAAACACTTCTGCCCTCACATCCCTTCAGGCGTCTGTATGGAGAAATTTGCTCACTGGTCTATTGCTCTCTGTCCTGTTTGTTAAGTATTCTGTGGTCAGGAATAGACTATTCCCTTCTTTACACAATTCTCCTTTTCTCTGACAGGAATTATTCCATAAAAGCCAAAAGGCTTCATATCTCGTGTGTATGTGACAGCTGCGATTTCCCCACGCCAAAAACAAGCAAGCAAACAAACACACAAATAAACAAAACTAGCCTTTATAATTAGATGCCCCAGGCAGGAAACGAGGATACTGGGTGGGCATTAGATCGCAGAGGCAAACTATCTGCAATGAACCTCTAAAGAAGGTCAAAACAGGTGGAGGAGCAGGGTGGGAGTAGGGGTGGTGGACACCGCCTTGATTTCTGTAACACGCGCCACAAAGGAGCGGTTACCACTCTGGCTTTTCCCGCAAGAGATGTCGGACCAGCTGGCTGTATGACTTCGAATGCGGTTTTCAGGCAGGCTCGGGGAGGATTTGGGGGAACCGGGAGGCGCAGCCTGGAGGTGCTGGACAGCGAGGCGGGTAGTCCCTCCAGGAGCGCGGCGGGTGCTGGGAGACTCGCGGAGCGAGGGCTGGGCTGTGTCGGCTTCTCGGCGTCCTCCATCTGGCAGGAAGCGTCACGGACCAGCCAGGCGGTGCGCGGTGATGCTTTGCCTCAGCCAAATAGCCCTTGTCTTCCATGGATATCTTTCCCTTCTTGGGGTCAAGGCGAGGAAGAGCCAGAGTCCGCTCGCCCTTTCTCCTCAGCCTTCTCTCGGGACTTCTAAAAGGAGCACCCCTGGATCCCGGGAAAATGCTGATTTCCGCTGGCGTAGAGGAAGGATCACATACACGCTTCTGCGAAAGATGAAAGCGTCTCGAGCAAAGCGTGTTTTATTCGCCAGGGTAGCCGCGGTGGATGAGGGTAGGAGTGAAGAGGGTCCCTAGCAGTGCCGCGCGCTCCAGCTCCAGCTTGTCGCGGGGACCGAGCGCTCCCGTCGCTCATGACTCTGTAGAGCGCGCACCGAGAAACTGAAGAAAGCATGCTCCAGTGGCGCAATCGGTTAGCGCGCGGTACTTATACAGCAGTATATGTGCGGGTGATGCCGAGGTTGTGAGTTCGAGCCTCACCTGGAGCATGTTTTCTGCCCTTTACGATTTCAGTCTCTTTTCATTCTACTGCTTTCTGTCCCTCTTCTTTAAAGAAAAAGCTGAAAAGAGGTTATTACATTTTCCATGGTGAGAATGCAGATATTCCATGATTAAGGAGGATATTTGGTCGTTTTCAAACATAGGAAGAAATCACAAGCCAAAAGGAAGCAAACTGAACATGTTCTAGCAAATTCGATTCTCCTCAATCAGGAGAATTTAAAGTCAGGTTGTACAGCCTCAAATGAGTCTCCCTCACCCTTTCCTCGCTCCTTTTAAAAAACCATTTCTCAGATCCTTGGGGACTGAGCAAGGAGGAGGAAAACCTGGGTCTTGTGCTCTGCAATTTCGTGCAGCTGTCACCAGGGCTCACGGATTTGCAGAAGCTGCTGTCAGGCATCTTAGCTTTGAGTTCCACAAGATTTGCAGTGAGGTTGCTGAACTCCATCTTTGAAATATAAATTGTGCTTTGAGTCGTGCTCCACCGCCTACTTTACATAAATCAGACAGTGGAACAGAAAATAATTTCCCCCAGCAATGAAACATAGGTGGTTATGTATGTATCTCTTCCTAATTTCATCAGAAAATAAACGGCCTTGTTTGGAAAAACGACATTCATCCTGACGTTGTGTCTGAAATAAATGATTGAATGTTGCTCTGCTTTTAACCAGTTTTTCCTGGATTTCATTGTCTCACAGGGCCCACCTTCTCTTCTGTCTCTTACATATGGCTATATCCCACAGCTCCATCTCAGCTTTTTTCTCATCTAATGATATACACATTCTTTGTATTATATTCATTCCCTTGATTACGACATCTCTCTAAATACTGATGATTGTAAGATTTCTTTCCCATCCAGACCTATGCATCCTACTGCCTACAGGACATTTTTGTCCAGAAATTCACGCAGGTCTGTAACATCAACACGTGGGAAAATCATCAACTTCAAATCCACTCCCTCTCCTGTGCACTGTATCTCAAAGGCAGTCATTCAACAAATACCTGATGCCTGCTTTTTGCCAGATCCACTCTAGGTGCTGAGATTACTGCAGTAAAATTTTAAAAATCAAGCCTCTGCTTTCTGGAATCTAAGTTCTAGTAGGGAGAAATAAACAATGAACAATTAAATATAAATATATAGTTAGACAAAGTGATGATACATTTTATAGAGAAAACAAAATAGTATGAGAGGGATCAGGGATACCAGGGATTATGCTGGGAGTGCCATATGAGGTAAGGTTGTTAGAGAAGGCCTCTCTAAGCAAGTGACATTTGAGCAGAAACCTGAAGGAAATAAGGGAGAAAGTCTTGGATATATATGTTGAAAGAGGTGGAGGCAGATGTAAGAACAAATGCAAAAGCCTAGACATGGGAATGGCCCCATGAGCATAGTTAGAGAAGAACAAGGAATAGAGGTCACTCCAGTAAGTCCCCTACATACAAACCTTCAAGTTGCGAGCTTTCAAAGATGTGAATGTGTGTTTGCATGTCCAACCACGTAAGTTAGTTCACGTGTCTGGCGTACCTTGTCATGTGCATGCATCCGCTACAAGTGGGTGTGTTTTTGTGTACGTTACTGTACAGTACTGTACAGAGTACAGTAGTACAGTATCTTTATTTCAAGCCCAGGATGTCTGGAGGCAAGCATAAAAGCAGTGGTGATGTAGATGGTACTGCTAAGAAGCACCAGGAATTGGAGGCCCAGACAAAGGACGAAGAGAGACTAGAGGAAGAAGTAACTGAAGAACCAAAGAGATTCACGATGCAGTCAATGGTAAGGGGATTTTCTTTCTTTGAGGCGGCACTGTTAGTTTTGAGGCACGGGACCTGAAGGTAGAACAGTGCATGAAGGTTGCAGCAGCCGTTCAGAATGCAATCCAGTGCTACTATGTCATCTATGACAAGAAAAAAAGAGCTACTACCCAGACATCACTGGATTGTTTTTTTCAAGAAGGTAGATAGAATTGAATCCAGCAAGGAACCAGAACTTGTGCCATCAACATCAGGCATTAGTGAAATTGCAGCTTGCCCTCCATCTCCTATTGCTGACGATCCTTCAGCTCTACCATCTCCCACCTCCTCTCCCTCCTCCATTCCGTAGCTCTTCTTGCCTGTGCACTCAATGCCAGCCCCTGTGTGGCAGCTGTTGGACTGTACTACTGTAGTTTTCAAGGTACTGTACTGTAAGATTAAAATTTTTTTTTAATTTTTGTGTTTGTTTTTTATGTATTATTTGTGTGAAAAGTATTATAAACCTATTACAGTTCAGTACTATATAGCTGATTGTGTTAGTTGGGTACCTAGGCTAACTTTGTTGGACTTCGGAACAAATTGGACTTATGGATGCACTCTCCCAAGGGAACTCATTTGTATGTAAGGGACTTACTGAATTTTTAAACAGAAAAGCCTCTTCAATGATTCTTAAAAGCTAATGCCTGACATGATATTTTATAATACTAGTTAAGACAGTGACCAAACGATGTTTGAGGAAACAGTGTGAAAGTAAAGTTGCCAGAGGCACAAAGATGTCTCCAGGGACTATTCATGTTTCCTGTAGGAATCTCAGACCAGTCAAGGGCTGGGGTTGTCCCTGGTTTCCATGGCTTGATTTTAGAACTCTGTAATGACTCTGATCACACCAGCTTCTGCGGAGCTGTTCAAAACAGAAAGCAGAGATATAGTTCTCTAACATTTCCTTTTTAGTAAGACATGCACGTACAATAAGATTCACCCATTTTAAATGTAGAGTTTGATGAATTTTGATAATTGTATTAATTTCCTATTGTTGCTGTAACAAATTAGCGCAAATTTAGTGGCTTAGCACAAAATTATTTTATTTAGAAGTCCAGAATGGCTCTCACTGGACTAAAATCAAGCTGTTGGCAGGTCTGTGTTCCTTCTGGAAATTCTCGCAGAGAATTCTTTTCTTGCTTTTTTTAGCTTCTAGAGGCTGCCCACATTCCTTGGCCATGGACCCCCATTCATCTTCAAAGCCAACAGTTGCATCACTCTGATCTCTGCTTCTGCTGTCACATCTTCTCTGACTCTCATCTTCTTATGCCTCTCTCTCCTATCTTTAAGGAACCTATGATTATATCAAGCCCACTTGGATAATCCGGGGTAACCTCCTTGTTTTAAGATCCTTACCTTAATCACATCTGCAAAGACCCTTTTGCCATGTAAGGAAGCACATTCACAGGTTCTGGGGACTATGGTGTGGACATCTTTTGGGGAACCCTCATTTGCCTACCACAGTAGTTATACACCATTGTACACATAGCACTGCACTTAACATGGAGAACAGCACCTTTCCCCTGAAAAGTGTCCTCCTGCTCTTTGGTAGTCCATCTTCTCCCTACACTCCTGCCTCTGGCCACCACTGATCTGCTTTCTATCACTACAGTATGTCCTTTTCTAGAATCTCATGTAAATAAAATGACACCTTTTATAGCCATTTGTGTTAGATTTCTTTTACTGAGCTTAACACTGTGCTAATCTCTGTGGCAGAGAATCATTTTTGATTCCCGGCTTCTCCACACTCCCCATATTTATCTGTTACTGAGTCTTCTCAGTTCTATCTTACCTCCTTAATATCTCTCAATATTTCTGTGCCCACCGTCCATGTTCCCGAAGGCCTCTGTACCTTGGCAAATACTCCTCTTCTGCCCTGAAACTTCTTTGCTCCTCCTTTTCATTTGCTTCTACTTCTTCCATTGGAGATCACTTGTCTGTCCTCAGGGCGTGATGAGAGCTCCATCTCCACAGTTTGGATCTGACGCTCTCCTGTGAGCTACATATGCTGTGCCAGGCACTTGATGTATTAGTTCAGTCTTATCTTAATTCACTCTCATTTATTGGGTCATAAGCTCCTTGGGGGAGACAGGGGCTGCATCTTCATTGCACCCAGCTCAGCTGCTGACTCTGAAGAGACTGTAACTCTCAGCATACTTTTTCCGCCTGTGGTTTCGTGGACGTCTCTGCTTCCTTTACGGTACTCCTTTGTCTTCCCCCATTCTCACTGCTTAGGGTGAAAGTTTATTGTATTGATTTAATTTATTCATTTTGGCAAAATAAAGGTTAAATTTCAGCTCTGGGAAATGAGCAACGTTAGCAAGAGAGTTTTGTTTTGTCTTGCAGTTTCTTTCACTAGAGGAATGTAAAGATCTGAGGTCAGAAAAGAGATTTGCCAGTGCAAATAAAAAAGATCTCTTAAGCTCTTTTCTCCACAGATAATGCTCTTCTTCCTCTTGTCCATGTGACAAATGCCTACTCATACTTCATGGCCCAGAAAAAAAAATCTGATAATTTATTTCTTCTTACTAATAGGTAATTCGTAATATTAAATTCACATTTATCTCATTGTAAAAACGATGTATTTACACATACAACTGTCTTCCTACTAGTTTGCTTATCAAGGACAATTGCCATGACTTTATTTAAAAATTTTTTTTTTCAATTAAGTAGTCCAGTATGTGACACTTAGTAAAGCCTCAAAAATATCAATAGCGTCTCAAAACTGTACAGTGGAATAAAGTCAGAACTTTGGATAGAAGAGGAGGATAGGAAAAGAAGAAGGAAAAAATAAGGTGGTTTGGATGGGAATGATGAGAAGAAAAAAAAACGTGTTTCTTTTTGGTTGTTCCAGATGAAAATATTGGACATTTTGAACACTGTTACTCAAGGTTTTTCTAGAGTTGACATATGCTTCTGCCAAATAAAGGACTAATATATATGTTTGGCTAATAATTAGAATTCGAAATGAGTTTGTTTTAGCCCCATCGTAGGGTAAATAACTACTCTAGATCTCATACTATTATGAAAAAGAGTTAAATAGTCTACATAAAAATTTTTCCTCTTCATATAAGAATACTCCAATAATTTTTTAGACTATTTATGGAATTATAGCGTCTTATATAATAGTGGAACAAGAAACTTTTCTTACCATTTTGACCTTCTGGGTTTCTTTACTATTTATTTCTCCCCAGTTTCCGTTTCCGTTGCTGATGCAAGCTGAAAAGATTTGTATCCTTAAAGGGTCTCCAAGTGATTTTATCTATAACATAAATATGGCCTACTTTTGTGTCTTTGGCATGTCCAAATTATATTTCATATAACTACTTTGTTAATTTTCAAATTTTTTGTATACATAATATATGGTTCAAAATATTTTATGTATAAAGGCCCTCCCTATTCCTATCCCCAGCCAACCAGTTCCCCTCAGTACAGGCTATTCATTTATGTTATTAGTTTCTTGGAAAAAAAGAATTATTCGCATCCTCTTTGCCAGATACCATTCTAGGTGAGGGTCTGGGGAGGAGCCCATCCCTTCCCATGTAGAGAAAAATTTGGCCACGCCCAAAGAGCGGTCTGGCCTTTGCTCTCAGCTTTTGGGAAGTAATCTATATCACATGTAATAGTAGTGTGTTTGGGGGGCGGGGGGCGGTGGGGTTGGCCATTCTCTGTAGCCACGTCAGAAAGACCAACCATGTAATTTACAGCGAGGGCTTCGGGTCACTTAGTATCAGTCAGCCTAGTGAGTGAGTTCAAGCATGTGGGTAGTCAATCACTCATGCCTATGTAATGAAGATCCAATAAAAATTCTGGACAAGGAAGGTTGGGTGAGATTCCTGGGCTAGCAATAGTCTGTGTGTATTGTCACACATCGTCGTCAGGAGGGTAACTCATCCTGAGGACAAGGAAAGTCATATTTAGAACCCTGCCAGAATCTACACTATATGTCTCTTCTTTTGGCTGATTTTAATTTGTATCCTTTTTCTGTAATAAGTCATAACCAGTGAGCATAATAGCTTTTGGTGAGTTCTGTGAATTCTTCAAACCCAAAGGTGTTTTTGGGAACCCCCCCCCCAAACTTGCAAATAGTGTCAGAAGTGAGGGCAGTCAAGGGGACTTTGCTGTTTGACTAACTCCAAGTAGAGAGCTAAATACCTCTTCCAATTTGACAACGCTTCCCATGCAACTCATCAATTGTAATATATCAAATAAATTAAACTCTTTCTAGCACCTCTCTTTTTACCTCTTTTTCTAGGGCCTTCTGGGAAATCTCAAAGCCAGTTTTAGCTGCAAATGATATACATTAGGACTTGATTTGAGGAAGAAAAATGTCAAAAGTTGTCAGATATTTTGAACACCTAATTAAACAGGATCACTTATTACTGGAAAACAATACTTGGCTGCCTAGTTAATCAAAGTGACAATAAGATTTTAAAAGTAGACATAGAGGACTTCAAGTTTCTACCCCAATTGTAAAAAGTTTGGAAGTCATCACTCCCTACCTCACGACAACAGGAAAGCTAAGAAAAACTAAAAACTAACAACTCTTCTTAGATATATCAGAGAATTGAGTCACAAGGAAACCTGCTGACAAAAAAAACTGGAGAGAGAGGCAGGTACCATGAATCACAGTTGCCAGGGGGTAGAAGCCCAGGAGCAAAAGCTCACAGCTGGAGCCAGTACTAGTTGGAGTATCCAGTACATGAACTCTAATTGATATGCTAAGAGGAGAGAAAAAAGAATCTATAAAATGCTCAATTAAACCCAGAGAAGACAGAAACAGAGTGGAAGACAAAGAATAAAACAAACTTATCAAAAGTTGTGGGATGTAGAGAAGGTAGTGTTTAAAGGGAAATAGACAATGAATGCATATATGAGAAAAAAAAAAAAAGAAAGATCTAAAATCAGTAAGCTTCCACCAGAGGAAACTAGAAAAGAAGAGCAAATTAAATCCAAGGTAAGAAGAAGAAAAGAAATGACTGTAAAAATTGAACTTTAGAACTGAAATAGATCAAACTGAAAACAGGAAATTAATGAAAAAAATCAACAAAACCAAAAGCTGGTTCTGTGAAAAGATCAATAAAATTGATAAACCTTTAGCCAGTTTAACAAAGAAAAAAAGAACACAAAATTACTAATATCAGAAGTGAAAGAGAGGTCATGAGTACTAGATAATAAAGGAATATTACATATTATTATTTATGCCCACAAATTTGATTACTTAGATTGAATGAGGTAATTCTTTGAAAGATACAGTTAAAATCCCAGCAAGTTACTTTATATATATTGATAAACTGATTCTAAAGTATATATGGAAAGACAAAAGATCCAGAATAGCCAACAGGACGCTGAAGAACAAGGTTGGAGGTCTGACATTATCCAACTTCAAGATTAGTTATAAAACTACAGTGATCAAGACAGTATGGTACTGGTGAAAGAATAAACAAATAGATCAATGGAACAGAATAGAGAGCCCAGATATAGATCTAAACCAATATAGTCAAATGATTTTTGACAAAGGAGCAAAGACAACTTAATAGAGAAAGGACAGTCTTTTCAACAGATGATTCAGGAACAGCTAGACATCCACATGCCAAAACAAAACAAAGCAAAACAAAACAAAAACAGTCTAGACACAGATCCTATGTCACAAAAATTAGTTCAAGTAGATGATAGACCAGACCTAAATGTAAAATATAAAACTTCTCTAGATAACATAGGAGAAAACCTAGCAGACCTAGGGTTTGGTGAAGACGTTTTGCCATGCTGCATGGCTTACGGGACCTCAGTTCCCTAACCAGGGATTGAACCTGGGCCAGGGCAGTGAAAATGCTGAATCTTAACCACTAGACAACCAGGGAACTCCCATGGCAATGACTTTTTTAGATGCTACACCAAGAGTATGATCGGTGAAAGAAAAAAAGTGATAAATTGGACTCCATTAAAATTAAAATCTTCTGCTCTGTGAAAGCTCATGCAAGGAGAATGAAAAGATAAACCACAGACTGGAGAAGATATTTGCAAAACACATATCTGATAAAGGACCAATATCCACAATACGCAAAGAACTCTTAAAACTTAGCAATAGGTAAACAACCCAATTTTAAAATGGACAAAAGATCTGAACAGACATTTCATCAAAGAAGAACTACAGGTGGCAAGTAAACGTATGAAAAGATGTTGAACATATATCTTTAAGGATTTGTAGATTAAAACAACGAGATATCACTACATACCTTTTAGTAGGCTAAAACCCAAATGACTGACAACATCAGATGCTCTTGAGGATGTGTAGACAGAGACTCACTCATTGCTGGTGGGAATGCAAAATGGCACAACCACTTTGGAAGACAGTTTGACAGTTTCTTACAAAACTAAGCATAGTCTTTCCAGATGATCCAACAATTGAACACCTTTGTATTTACCCAAATGCATTGAAAACTTATGTCCACACAAATATCTGCACACAGACGTTTATAGCAGCTTTATTCATAATTGTCAAAATGTGGAAGCAACCAAGATGTCCTTTGTTAAGTGAATGAATAAACAGTGGTACACCCATACAATGAAATATTATTCAGCACTATAAAGAAATGAGCTATCAAACCATGCAAAAGACATGGAGGAACATTACATGTGATAGCTAAGTGAAAGAAGTCAGTCTGAAAAAGCTACATACTGTATGATTCCAACTATTGAACATTCTGGAAAAGTCTATAGAGACAGTGAAAAAGGTTGATGGTTGCCAGGGGGTGGTGGTTTGTGTGAGGGATGAATAAATGGAGCACAGGAGATTTTTAGGGCAGTGAAACTATTCTGCATGACATTATAATGATGGATACATGACATTATGCATTAGTCAAAATCCATAGAACTGTACAACACAAAGAGCAAACACTACTGTAAACTATAGACTTTAGCTAGTAATAATGTACCAGTATTGGTTCATCCATTGTAACAAATGTATCACACTAATGCAAGATGCTAATATTCAGGGAAACTCCAAAGTGGGGAAAAGATGGTATATAGGAAGTCTCTGTATTCTCTGCTCAGTTTTCATGTAAACCTAAAAATTCTCTAAAGAATAGAGTCTAGTTAAAAAAGTAAACATAGGAGGTAATGTAATTATAAATAACCTTAGCTGTTTCGAAAGTGGAAAGACTTTGTTACCTTAAATAATCAAGACATAAAAAAAAGAGTGTCCTAGTAGTTAAATTCTGCCATTTTAGGAGGTAATGAACTGAATTGTTATCATAACGCAAAAGCATGTAATGGTGAGGGTTGAGGGGTGAATTTTATATTTTAACCCAAAATGCCAAAGGTAAACAAAAATTGGCAACAAAACCAAAACAAAATAGTGCTCAAACAGGGAACCAAAATCAAATCCTTACCATACTACAACTGACACATGTCTGGAGCACAGGGACCAGGAGCTGGGCTCACTGAGCGATCTCCAAACTGCCAGTCAGGAAAGGACCACAGCAGGCTTGCGAGGACTCGGTGCCTGGATGGAAAAGATGGGTGTCTGAGGTGGGCTGTGACTCATGGCAACAAACTGTCAAAGACAAAACCCAGATAAATGAGATTTATTTTATTCGGGCTATTGCATTCAGGAGAGAACTCCAGATTCAAAGATCAGTGTCTCTGCAAAGTGGTTTGCCTTAGATTTTTATAGGGAATAGTAGACGAGTTACAGGTGAAGTTATTTACATTTGGAATTGCTCGGAAATCTCAATCAGATGAATAGAAAATATTTATCTCTGGGTCTAGTTACTTGTAAGGGGATTGTACAGAAAAGGGTTAACATAGAAGCCTGAGATTGCTATTCTTAGAAAGATCAGCTTGCAAGATGGGCCCTTAGCTGGCATCTGGAAACTAAGATTTTGAAATAGTTCCCACCATTTCTTAAATGACACAAGTGGCTCACTCTGCCTAAACTGTGCAAACAATATGGTTTATCCTGAACACTTTCTTTGTGGGAGTTCTGGTACATGCTAGGCAGCTACCAATAAATATCTAGACATTGAGTCTCTAATGAATGAATTTCCCTTGTGGACATTTCCCATGTGTTGCCTTTGCAATTATATACAATATATATTATATATAATATTATATATATATATATATATATATAACGACTCCTATTTATAGATTAGAATGTTATTGTTGTTAATGGTGCAGTAGATACTGACTTTGGGATTTCTCATTATTCATGGTGCTTAGTTAATTAGGCTTTAATTACAACAACTGAACATTTCTAAATATTGTATTTCCATTTTCAAATAGTTATGATAACACTTTTCTATGTAAAATGGTGTAAGAAATAATTTTATTAGGATCAGTGGGTTCTAATAATGTCCTCATCAAGTATCCGAGCTCTTTCTTCTTGATAAAGACAAAGACTGTGTCTTTGTTATGGCTAATGTGGGTAGTATGCTGGGTAATGCTTTAATTCTTTTAAGATGAGGTCCTAAATTCAAGCCCCTTAATATGAAATTTGAGCTTAACTTCTGCCTCTGAGAAAAATTATGTAGGACACGAAATCCTAAAACTCCCACTACAACAAGAAAGACGGCGAGATGAATCACAATTACCAACATCATATTTGTAAAACATGGGAGTGTTATGGAAGCAATGAAGACTGTATGAATTGGAGTTTCAGAGAGGGGTAAACCCTTCTGTGGTGAGCTTATATTAACTGGATTTTTTTCTTTTGTTTTGTAACATACTGAGATTAGCTTGTAAAAGGACTGTTCTGGAGGAAAGAGAAGCCCGAAAGGATTTGGTTGGTTAAGGGAGCTGACATGACAATTTAGAAACTACAGGAGCCCCAAATATGATTAGTTTCCCTAATGAGACAGTTGATAGATTGGAGGACTATACAAGCATACTTGGGGAGTTTGGCCAAAGGCTTCTAAGGACAGAGTAAAATCTTCCATAATCATACTGTTTAAAACAGAAAGTCCTGCTAGAGACAGGCCTCTACCTTGTACACACAGCTGCTCTCCCTTTCAAGATGTTTGCTAGATTTGAAGCTGTAGGAGATAGGAGACTAAAAACTCAAAATATCTGAGGGCCAGCACGTCATCTCCTACGGTCTTCCACAGCTAAAGAGACAAACATCTGTCAGGGTAAAACAAACAAACAAACAAAAAATGCTCAGGAAATTCAAGGTACAAGAACAAACTAGACATAGTAAAGATGTGAAAATTTAAACTGCATGATTAGCCAACCTCACTAAATTGACATATCTAAAACAATATATAGAACAGTGTTAGAATGCATATTACTTTCAAATGTACATGGAACATATATCAAAATAGACCATATAATGAGTCATGAACAAAATCTCCAAAGACTTAAGTTACGTAGTATATACTCTCACATCACAGTGGAATTAAATTATAAATCAATGAATGTATCTAGAAAATCTCCCACTGTTTGGAAATTAAGCAAAGAACACATTTCTAAATAACACTGGGGCCAAATAAGAAATCAAATGGAAAATATAAAATAGGTAGAATTGAATGATAATGAAACTATATTAAAAGTGCTGAGGTGTAATTAGAGCAGTGTTGAGAGGCAAATTCATGTCTTTAAATGTATATGTTAAAAAGAAAAGGTTGAAAATCAAATATTTAAGCTTTCATCAAAAGAAGCTAGATAAACAAAAGCAAATTAATTCTAAGAAAGTAAAATGAAGAAGATGCTAAAAATAAGAGGAGAAATCCATTGAAATGAAAGCTAACACAATAGAAAAAAATCAACAAAGCAAAAATATTAACATCTTTTTGCCAATGAAGTTAACGATTTAGATGAAACGATTTCTCACAGAGTGAAAAATGCAATTTGCCATAGCTGACACAGGAAGAAATAGAAAATCTGATCTGTCCTATATCAAGCAGAGAAATAGAATCTCTAATATGAAATTTTCCTACAAATTAAACTTTAGGTCAATATAGCTCACTGGTGAATTCTTCCAAATATTTAAGAAAGAAATAATACAAATTGTACACAAATTCTTCCAGATAATATAAAAGGAAAGCTTCCCAGCTTACTTGATGAAGTTAGCATGATCCTGATATCAAAACTTGACTAGGACTTTATAAAACTAGAAAATTTCAGGTCAATATATCTCAGGGAAATAGATGAAAAATTCTAAATATTAGTAAATTGAATCCAGCAGCGTATTAAAAGAATAATCTATTATGACCACATGGAACTCATTCTGTAAATTTAAGAATATTTGGTTTAGCCTGTAAAAAACAATATACATTAGCACACTAAATTTTAAAGGAAAAAAATTATATGTATATCTCAATAGATGCAGAAAAATCATTTAATAAATTTCAATCCCCATTCATAATTACAATTCATACAAACTAGGAATAAAGGTATCTTCTTTAATCTAAAAGAGTATTCAGGGGAAAAAAAAAACCCTACAACTAACCTTATGCAATGGTGAAATATTGAAAGCTTTCTTTGAGATTAGGAATAAGACAGGAGTGTCCACCATAGTAACCTCTATTCAGTATTGTACTGGATGTTGTAAACAGCAGGTAAGGGAAAAAAAAAAAAGTATAAAGACTAGAAAGAAGTAAAGTCAGCATTGATCACACTGACATGATAGCATACACACAAATCCAAATGGTCTACTAACAATTATCATTAATAAGTAAATCTAGCAAATTTACTGTATATAAAGTAGATATACAAAAATAAATGGCATGTCTCTATACTAACAATAAGCAATTAGAAAATGAAATGCCATCTAAAATAGCATTGTTAAACATCAAATGCAGAGCAGTTAATCTTTTAAAACAACACTTCAACACTGAAAACTTCCAAACATTGTTGAGAGAAATTAAAGACTTGAATGGAGGAATCTACCATGGTCCTGGCCAGAAAAATCCAATCTTGCTAAAATATTAATTCTCCCCAAACTTACTTATAGATTTTATGCATCGCCAAAAAAAGAAAAAACAAAAACAAACAAAAAACTACTAGCAGGATTTTGGGGGAGAGTGGGGGGTGGAAATTGACAGTTGGTTCTAACATTTATATTGAAATAATAATTTTTTAAAAATCCAGAATAGCTATGGCAATCCAAAGTGAGAAAATCAAAACTGAGCCCCTATATTATCAGATATTATTACTTACTTTTAAGTTAAAAAAATTAAGACAGTAATATTGGTGTAAAGACAGACATATACCAATGGGACAGAATAGAGAGCCTAGGGAAAAAAAAAAACACATATGCAGTTCCCTGTTTGATGACAAGGAGACATTGTAATTCAGTGGGGAAAACATTGACTTTTCAATAAATAATGCTGGGTCAATTGAAATCATATAGTAAAGAAAATGATTTCAATCCTTATCTCACACCATACATAAATTGAAAATGGAATATCAACTTAAATGTTAAAAGTAAAATACTTAAACTTCTAGAAGAAAACATAGAATAGCTTCATGACTTCAGTGTAGGCAAATATTTCTGAACTAGGCTGCAAAAAAGCACTAACTGTAAAGACTGGACTTCATTAAAAGTCCAGTTGGACTTCATTAAAACTGAAAAGTTCAAAATACAAAATTAGGAGAACTAAAGGTGTGCCACAAATTAGAAGATATTTGCAACACATATCTGACAAAGGACTTGTATTCACAATACGTAATGAACTACAAATCAATTTTTTAAAAACTGGAAATCAACCCAATTTTTTAAATGGGGAAAACATATGGGAAGATGCAAAATATCATAGTCATCAAAAATGCAAGTCAAAATCACAAAGACCTATCACAACATCCTGGCCTGAGTAGCTAAAATTAAAATGACAATACCCAGTAGTGGCTAGGCTGTGAAGTAACCAGAAGCCTCATACATTGTTTTCAGTAGTGAGAACGGTACGTGCATTTTGGAAAACAGTTTAGCAGCACCTAATAAAGTTAAACATACATCTGTCCTATAGACCAGCAATTCCACCTATGTATCTATGTATCTATCTAATAAATCAGTGATTATGTTCACCTAAAACCATGCACAAGAAGGTTCAGTGCTTTTTATAATAACCCTAAATTGAAAACCAAATGTCCATCGACTTTAGAATGGGTAAATTGTAGTATATCCATAAAATGGAAGTCGATAAATAGGAACAAACTGCTTTTAACTACTTTAGAAAACATAGATGAATCTCAAAGACAATATTGAGTGAAAGAAGCCAGACATAAGAATGTGGAGTCTACCTGATTCAATGTAGAAGTTTAAAAACAAATGACAGTAGATATAGTGAAAGAGTTCAGAACAGTGGCTTCCTTTGGGAGGGTATCAAATCAGAGGGAGCAGGAGGGAGCGTGCATGGTGACAAAGGGGTGTAAACTTGTAAAACTCAACACGCTGTACACTTAAGATGTGGGTGTTTTACTGTATATAACTTATACCTTAATAGAATAGAAAGGAATAAAAAACGACTGAAAGAGTAAAAGATATTTAAGCGTCAAGCTAGAAATGATCCCAAATGATGTTGTCTTATGTATCTAGGAAGCTTACCATTCCAACAGGAAGCTCTGAATCACCACAACCCTATAGCTATCCAATTCGTATCCTTAAGAACAATACATAAATTTTCTTTTATCACTGTTTTTTTGTTCTTCCTATCATACTCAGGAAACTTTGAGTATGTTTCTCTATTGTCTGAGTTTTGGTTGGTACAATTATTTTTGAAATGGGAAATACGTTACATTTTCAGAAAACAAGGCAAAAATTTTTTTTTTTCTTTCTGAAATGGAAGAGGTTGTTAAGAAAAGACTATTTAAAGGGAGTAGCTGAGAGAAAAGTAGCCACTGGGTGGCCGAAATAGCTCAGTTGGGAGAGCGTTAGACTGAAGATCTAAAGGTCCCTGGTTCAATCCCGGGTTTCGGCAACTCTTTGTCACCCTTTTGTAATGTGAACCAGGAGATACTGACCTAATACCAAATGTCCGTCACCTTCAAATATATTGTCCATAGTGTCATTTATACAGTGAGGAGTTACAAACATTTACCCTTAATTTCCATGGCAAAACGCAATTCTATGCCCATATGCATAAATTCTTCCACAGCTTCAAGTAATTCCTTGCGGTAAAGAAAAAAACAAAAAACAAAAACAAAAACAAAACCCAAAAATACCCCCCAAAACTTAGTGCTTTATTTAGTTTGCACCTAGATGTTATTAAAGGCATCTGTAAGAAGCAGGGCATAAGCACTTTCAGTTCTCCACTTATTTACAGTAATTCTTTCAGTGTTCAAATTACTAAAACAAGCTCATTCCTTCGCGAAGGCTTTCTATGTGAACATCAGGGATCTATACACAAATTGTGGGATGTACAAGGATCTTCAAAAGCCAGAATGTGTTAGATTTTGACAAGTACAGAGGACGTGTGACTGCAGAAGAGGTGTCAGATAGATTTCTTTTCTGTGATTTTTGAGCACCTGGAAGTCTTAGCTCTTGAAACCCAAGACAAGAGCCCTTGAAGACTAGAGGAATAAAACTTAGAAGACTCTGGCGGAACTTGAGCCCGTAACGGTTGAAAATTTACCACTAGAAACCCACGCTTCTCTCTTGCGCCAGAGTCGGCCTAAAATTAAACAAAATCATCACTTGCTGATTCATTTAGCTTTAAATTAATATATTCGTTGAAAATTTAACTAGGGGTCAGTCAGCATGAAAGTTCGAAAAGTAGAAAAGAAATGATACAACCTCAGGAAATGTAAAGGGACACTTCCCGAGGCTGCAGGAGATTCCTTCAACTTCAAATGATAAAAACTATAGCCTCACCAAGGACCAAAGAGCACATCTCACTTGTTCTATCTTCTCCGACCTAGTGCTTGGATCCTCTGCTTCTCAAAATGGAACTTGAGTGTTACAGAGAATGCACAGTTGGGTGAAAATTTTAATACCGACTTGAAAAAATTAGGTCACTAAGTTGCAAGTCATTAAAGAGACTTTTGCAATTTGTGATCCAGTAGGGACAGGCTTCTAAAAACCGGAGGCTCCCTTCATTCACGATTGAAAATCTCGTAACAGTGCTTTCTCCACAAATAAACTAGACAGCCTCTGCACGAAAATTTCTCCGTGGATTTTCTAGTCCAAATAAGAAAGAAGAATTGAAATAGTGTAGTTTCCCCAAGAAAGTCTATGAATGTGGTTTGAGGGAGCGGGGGAAAAGAAGTTCCTTTTATTTTTCAAACACAAAAAATGTAAACGAATTTACTTTCTTAAAAGAGAGTAACTTTCAGAGTAGCAGGTTAGTTCAGTTGGTTAGGCCGTGGTGCTAATAACACCAAGAGCGCGGGTTTGATTCCCGTAGCGGCCAGTCGAGGTGTGGTTTTGACCTTCTGGTGCCTGCCGAGTAGGCACTTAGAATCCACGGTACGTATTAACTCCGAAACGCCGCTGCTCAGAACCGGAAGTTCAGATATTGTCTCCTTTGTAAAACAAGAAGGCTATGTATTTTCGTTTCGCCTTGGTGGTTGTAGTTTTTCAAAATAAAAGTAACTTTAAAAGTTCAAGTTTATTGAAGAAAATTGAAGGAGTAGTGTGGGAACGAGACGGTTGTGTTTTAGGGAAGGATTAAGGTTAAAAAGAGTTACGAAATGTGCCTGCTTAGTTTTTGTGAACCTTCAGGAGACAGTATTATTTTGGCGCTTTAAACGAGTTTCAATCGAGAAAAGGAAGCAAGCTCAGGGTGGCCAGTGACCGAGTTGTTTAGAGCGTGGTCCTAGTAGCAGCAAGACCCGGGGTGTGTTCCCGTAACGTCTGTGCTTCGTTCTCTTTCCTTATCCCAGGCAGTTTCCAAGGTAAATGCCCGCTCCACGTGAGGTTGCCCCTTGGCTTTCACGGAAGATCTTCTCTCCCTTTAGCAGTAAAGAGCTGGGAACGGAATACGAAGCTGTAAGACGCCAGTTCTCCTTTCAATCCGTTCACAGCCCAACAGACTTGGGCCCCCGGAGGTAGCGCGTTTGGTGGTTCCTTTCGTTTCAGCCTCAAGGGCTCCTCATAGCGCACGTCGGCAACTTCGATAAATTTACCTGCGGTGCAGAGCGAGGATACAAGCTACACCTTCGGAAATCGAGCCACATATTAAGATGCTCTTTTGGTTTAGTTTGAGGAATCCTCCCCACCCCCCACCCACCCTCCCGCCTTGGCAGTGATTTCCCCCCAGCCTCTCTGTTCTGTCTCCACACAGAGAAAAGAGGTAGGTCTGTTCTTTGGAGAGGCCGCTCCAAAGCTGCCTTCCCACGTCTTCCTTACACGCTCATCTTCTCCTGGGGTGTTTACTTTAAAAAAATAATGGGGAGGGCACTCCTCTTGGTTCTTCTGTCCACTGAGGTCCGGTTTCCCAGCTCCTGCCTACTTCCAGAAGATGGTCGGTTCTGACTGGTGAGGGAGGGGGAAGAGGGGCATCCGCCGGGCTTCAGAACTGAACCCTAATGGGCCCAACTGAGTGAGGCAAGGAGCCTCTCGCATCCCGCGTCCCCAACAGCCGAACCTTTCTTGACCCAACCTTTCCCCAGGAGATGTCCCTTTTCTTTTTGCTAGTAGCCATGCGAGGAAAGAGCTGTGCAGGGTAGTCCTCTGTGAGTGAGGACTCTTCCCAATGGGAAAAAATATTGATGGAGAAGATACTGCCAGGAAATTTTTTTCGTTTATTTTTCTTTAAAGTTTGATTTAACCCACCGCCCCCCACCCTTCCAGTGGTCTTTTTCAGCCAATCTCTTTTCTCAAGTTCAAGAAGTGATGAAAGGAAGAAAATTTTCAGGATGGTCTTCTGATGCTTCTGAAGTCTCTTTCAGACTCAACTGACAGAAGGTGAAAGATCACTTCCACGAAAATACATTCGAAAGACTTTAAAAATTGTTTCAGTATCCTTTTGAAAAAAGTACCTAGGAAGATGAAGAAAAAAAAAAACCAAGCTTGCCGAGCCAGTCAGGAGTTGAACCTAGAATCTTCTGATCCGTAGTCAGACGCGTTATCCATTGCGCCACTGGCCCCTGCTGGACAGTTGTTCTCATGTTCATATCTTCATTACTAGCCACAGTTTATGCCAGCTGAAAGAATGATTGCTTTTTTTTTTTTTTTTTAATTGAGTAAGAGGTTAAAACCAGAGACTGTATGGACTTTGGGAAAGCATGATTTCTTTTGTGCTTTGGTTGCATAACATAGATTTACATAAAATGTTTTCTTTGAAAACAATGGTTAATCTTCACTTATTCTATGACTATGCGTTGAAAACTTGTTTGGTGCTTAGTATGCAGCTGCTCTCGTTGCTTGAACAAATCTCTATGGACTCAGTTATCTGTTCACTTTTCCTCACTCTTATTTCACATCCTTTCTTACCCAGCTTATATTACTGCCTAGTTTTGAGCTCTTCATTCCTTCTTTTTTTCCCTCAGAATATTCATCTGCCCTCAAAATGCAATAAGGAGACAAGAATTCAACAGAAATATACATTTTAAGAATTTCATTTGACAAAGAAACTTAGAAAACAGAATAGAATTGGCTTAAAAATGTACTTAGCTGTTCAAAGTAGGCAAAATAGCTGAAAATGCAAAAGTGCTCTAAGAGTGGTTTACTACGTTAAGAAGGAGACCAGGTTTTTGAAATTCAAGGCAAAGTCAGAAGTTAAAATGTAATATATCCTCTCTGTGCCTCAATTTCCTCGTTTGTATAAAACGCTTGTCTTAAAGAGTGCGTAGCAAATATGATGGAATATTATCTTAAATTTTTATGGCTCTCACCAGCAGCCGCTGATATCAGGACAGACACTGAAGATTGCTGCCTGGGAATGCTTTAAAGAAGCTGCGGCTCTCTATAATCACAAAGATAAACGATTTCCCCAAATTCCAACGTCTCCTCTGTACACTTTGCTGCTGTAATCTCTCTTAACAGATTTAACAACTTCATTTCAACGCAGCCAGTACTTTTGAGCGCGCTCTAAGCCCGGTGAGGACAGTGGGGAGGCTGGGCTCAGGAGGCTCACAATGAAAGGGAATGAAATCTGGCTGCCGCCCACGCTCTTTAAACCTCTTTAAAAACTTGGGTTTTAAATCGGAACTGCAGCCTGAGGGATTTCTGTGAGGCTAGTTGGCACAACAGTACATTTTGCGGAAGCCACATCGAAAACGAGAACGCTGTGAGCAGGATTTGAACCTGCGCGGGGAATCCCCATTGGATTTCGAGTCCAACGCCTTAACCACTCGGCCACCACAGCTCGAGTACAACGCTTTTCTTCATCAGACTAAAGACAAGTATGCATTGTTGCCATGCAAGGTGGAAGAAGGGATAGGACCACGGACTTCTAGGTGTCCCCAAGAAAACCTTCTCCAACTCCAGGCTTGCTTATTTCACTCAGTGGCGATTTCGACTTTTCAGATATTTAGGCAAAAAAAAAAATCTTGGCAACATTTTTTAATACTTCAATTTTTCTTTCATTCCACGGATGTGGGGGAATTGTCTTGTTCTACCTACAAAATGTATCTAGATCTGATAAACTTCTCACCACCCCAACTGCTACAGCCCTGCTCCAAGAAACCTTCATCCCTAACATGGAATATTGCACAAATCTCTTAATAGGTTTCCCTTCTTCCACCTTTTTCATCCCTACAAAACATTCTATGAAAAGCAGTCTGAGAGATATTTGTGAACCTAAAACACTTTATGGCACAGCTTTGCTCAAAACTGAACCGGCAACTCTTCATTTCATCAGAGTAAATGCCAAAGTCCTCACTGGGCCTACTGGATTGTCTGTGATCTCATTTCTCTGGTTATACTCCTTCTTGCCTACTCTGCTGTCGTTACTACTGACCTTCTTGTTTTACATTGTATATATCAGGCACATTGCTGTTTCAGGGCCTTTGCACTGACTGTTCCCCCTGCTGGTAATACTCTTGCTTTGATATATGTATGACTCAGCCCCTTATCTACTTCAGGTCTTTTCTCAAATATCACCTTATCAGTGAAACACGGCCATAAGTATAAGCTCCCCTCATTCCAATGCTTCTCCTCCCCTCATTCCAATGCTTCTCCTCCCCGTTCTTTATTTTTTTCCATATCACTTATGATCATTTGACACACTTTAAAACTAGCTTGTTTATTTTGTGTATTTTCTGTCTCCTCTATGAGAGTGCAAACTCCAATGAGGGCAGAGATTTTTGTCTGTTTACTGCTAGACTCCCAGTACCTAGAGGGATGTCTGGTACATTTATTGAATGGATGACATTCAATAAATATTTGCTGAAAATGAACGCAATGGGTTTTAATATCCCATTTTGCAGACGAGGAAATGAGATGCAGAGAGGTTATTAAGTTTCCCAGGATCACAACATAATAAAACCAAGACTGAAACCCAGCATTCAGACTTCCTTCCTAAAGATATTTCTGCTCTTCCAGAGATGCCTTAAGGGTTAGGGATCAAGTTGAGGGGGGAGGATAGGGACGCAGTGTTGGCTGACTTGGGGAAAGAGGAAGAACTATAGAGGTTGGGATGGTTCAAAACAAACAGCTTCCTCCACAAGAACCATGTATTTGACTAGAACTTTTCTGATGCTCACATTCAAAGGCAGCAATCTATATAGTTTGTCTTAGGGAACACTACCTCAACATCAGGACCATTGTTCATACCCATTTGCTTAAATGAAAAAATTCAAGTCTCCTTTTGCTCTGAAATATGCATTTCCCCATTTCCTCCAGGGGAGCAATACCAATAACAAGCATAATGTTTGTGACAGTTATCTCTGGTTACTCTCCATGTCCTCTGAGACTCTTCATATCTGGCTTTCTCTGCCTTCTCCCTAATCTGGTAAAACCGCTTTCATATTCTATGCTCAGTATCACCATCTTAATATCCATGTCTTTCTTGTAGGCCCCTCCTTCTTCTAGAAAACTGCAATAATGTGGAACACTTCAGCCCCAGTCACTCATGGATGCAAATACTGGCTCCAAATGTTACAACTTGGTGATCTTGAGCACTCCTCCACGTCTGCATCTATAAAACAAGTAAATGATTGTCAATAACAACGGCACCTACCCCCTTAGGCTTGCTTGTTAGTTTATATATGAAAAATCAATAACTACTTGATTTAATAGCTGGTAACAAATGGTAGCTATTACTACTGTTCTAGCTCTTTCTTTTCCATTTTTAGTTTCAACAACATAACATGGGAAGGGAATCAGAATATGCCACCCCAAAATATGCCACTTTGGCATAAGGATGGTTTTGAAGGCAACGGAGAAAAAGCAAACACAGGAAGGACTCTCAGTCCTCTTCCTCTCTGTCTAAAAGCAGGGGGTAAATTTCCCTTTGTGAAGATGTTCCCCTCCCCATCCCCCATACCAGAAGGAGGAGAACAACCCTTATCACCAGAGATGGAAAGTCAACACCAAGATGAGTCTGCACACACAAGCCTTACTAAAATAACTCTTATCTTCTATTAGTTTCCCCATGTATTTACCTTCCCAGATTACTGCCTTTGGGAGCCCAAACCCCTCTTTTCTCTGTCTCTACTTCTCTATAACTTATTGCCCTTTGTTAAAACAGTATAAAATCTTTTGAGTCTAACTGCTTCTTTGGGTTTTCACTTCTTTTCTGGGAAGTCTCTGTGCATGTAAAATTAAAATTAAAATATTAACATCAATAAAATTTGTAAACGTTTTCTTTTAGTAGTCTGTCCTTTGTCAGTTTAATTCATAGGTCCCAGCTACAGACCTAAGAGGGTAGGGAAAAAGTTTTTCCTCCCTTACACACGGCAGGTGCAAAGATCAGAGCTTTGCGACTTTGAAGAAAATATACCCACTTCCAATGGATATTAAGGAATGAACAGGTAATATGGAGCCAGATGTCCTCATGTTTGAGTCATAACACACACACTAGCTCCACACTTAGGCCAGATAGGCGATCACTGCAAGACTCAGTATCTCAAATTACTGAGATACTGAGTCTTGCAGTGAAATTAGGAAAAGAATACCTTCCTCAGAGAATCATGGTAAGGGTTCAAACTTAACACCAGTATCTACTGAGTGTCTATTTTGTATCAGGTATATGCAAGGCAGTGTGGATTCATTGATGAGCAAAACCAGACACTGCTCTTACCTTCATGCAATTTACTACATTCCAGTGAGAGAAACAGACATTAAGCAAGTTACCACACTGATAAATGTAAAATGTGCAGGGAAAGAGAATACATGATACTATGAGTAATACAGGACGTTCACTTAGGGATTTTAAGGAAGTCTTCCCTGAGAAAGTAATAATCCAGCTGAGATCTAAGCATGAGCAAGAGATAACTAAGCAAGGAGGCAAGCACAAAGCTCTTCAGCTAGAGGGGACATCATGTGCAAAGAGACTGATTACCTGAAGGCCCATGAGTATGGAACACAGACTGCAAGAGACAGTGAGCTGTAACATGAGGGTGGAGAAGTACTTAAGAGTTGGTATTTGGGGCAGTTATACGTAATGTGTTGTATAATATGACATCTACAACGCGTAGTGTGGTTCAGACTCTTAAAATGCTTGTTTCTGCCTCCTCTTGCCTTTATCTAGCCAAAATATCCAGAATATAAGATCTGGTGTGACTTAACCTCGAAGGAAAAACCGGTTAAATTCCCCCAATAAGTTTGAAAGAATTCACCTCAGAAGGATGTGAGAACCCTCCTAGGGGCTGGTAGGGGCAAATTCGGAGCCCCTGCTTCCCATTCGGAGATCTCAGTCTCTGTCGCCCCCGTGTGGTCACTTCGTGAAGGCACGGATGTTAACTGAGTTGAACGCTTGCAAGACGAAATAATTACCCTGAAGGTGGGTCAGGAAAGCGGAAGCACCTTCGTTCCTGCGTTATGTCCATTCCAAAAGAAAAACTGTCCTCCTTAATGGTTTTTAGCAAAATATATCATGAAATACACACAAGCAAGTCACCAAACTTCTCAACCCTTTCTTATTTCCGGAAAATCCCTCAAACTGCCCGAATACCTAACTGATTTCAGAAATGGTCAGGATCCTTCCTTTCATCCGGGACGGTCTCCGCCTGAGCTGGATGCCAGATGCTGAGTTTTAGGAGAACGTTGCCTTGATTCCGTTGAAGAAAAGGAATCAACGACAAGCGAAGGCCCCGAGTCCGCCCTGAGCCTGGGGGCGGAGTGGGGGGAGGGGGCGGATCCGGCATTTCCCCCTGCGGGGGGACACCCACTGGAGTTGAATAGCCTAAGATCAATCCCACCGAGAAGCAGACCCAGAGGATCTTCCTGGGGTGGTGGGAACGGAGGGGAAGGGGCGGTCCCGAAAATGCAGGCAAGAGTCGCCTTTCTCCAGTACAGATACCCAGGGGATTCTTGAGGGCAGGGATCTTCTCTTACTCAACCCCCGACCCCTACCCCTCCCCACAACTCTTCTTCCCCATCTACGCCTGATGACTTTTGGAACTACTGGATGGTACTAACAGGAATAAGCATAACTGGACAGTTGGGCGGTCGCTGCTCAGTTTCGAAGTGGAGCACTTTTCTTCCTCTGAAGTTCAGGAGAAAGTCACTTTGCAGAAAACCCACACGTCCAAGGGAGCCAGTGTCTCCCGCGCAGCGCAGGCGGGGTCTTGTGCAGCGGGTGTCTCCTCGGGTGGACACCATTCGGGCCTCTCGGCCCTTCCAGCCAGAGGACGCCGAGCGCAGGAGGAGAAAGAGCGGCCCGCGACCTGCGCGGGAGGGGAGGTGGGGAGACCCGGGCTTCAGCGCAGGTGGCGTCGGGACGGCTTTTCATTTGAAACCCCTGGACCTCAAAAGAAGCGCAAATGTCTGTGTATGTTTTGAAGTCTGGCACCACCAAAAGGAAGAACGGGTTTCGTGCTGAAATGGGAAACAACTCAGAAGTAAGAGTAGGGAAACCCACCCAGACTTGTTTCCGCCCGGTTTCGAACCGGGGACCTTTCGCGTGTTAGGCGAACGTGATAACCACTACACTACAGAAACTGGACACGGAGTGAAAACAGGTGAAGGTACTCCTTGATGCCCTAGGTCTCTGAAATTTTTCCATTTTTTGAGATCAACGATATTATACCTGAATAGAAATGCGTTTACCAACTCTATCTACCACAATGTTCAGAAGAAGCCTGTTCGAACAGCCAAAAAACTGGAATGCCCTTGAAGGCTTCCCAGAGAAAATGACACCAAATCTAAGACTTCATAGATGAAAAGAAGTATGGTGGTTGTAGAGAGGTAGAAAGGGAATTTTGTTACTGAGAACTGAATGAAGTGGGAATAGTTCGTGGAGTGGAGCGGGGGTGGGAATCCAAGAATTTGAAGCAAGGCATGGAAAGAAATGAGACTAAATGGAAATATATGAGCCAGATCAGAGGGAAGAGGGATGTGCCTTCCAAAGAGGGGAAGGTAGATTTCAATCCGAATATGATGAGAGATTGGAGACTAACCTTTAATTCTTGGAGTATAGACGTTATCACTGAAGGGTTTTGTGTTTTTTTAAATCAAAGTGTAATTTACATACATTAAAATGCTCTAATCTTAAGGGTACTTATAGCTCAATGGGGAAAAAAATGTGACAACAACTCATTGATTCAATAAGCTCAGCAAATAACAACCAAGATAAACATAAAGAAAACTATAACTAGCCAAATTATGTTGAAATTCTTGAAAAACAAAGATAAAAACATCTTAAAAGAAGCTGGAGAGAAACGATACTACATGTTAGATTAAACAAAGATTAAATGGAATAACAAATATTAATTCAAAGAAAGGTAGAAAAGGAGAAACAGAGAACAAGTAGGACAAATGGAAAACAAATTATGATGACCAACTTAAACCCAAATATAAATAATTGCATTTAATGTAAATGGAATAAACAATTAAAAGGCAGAAATTGACAGGCTAAATAGTAAAATAAAACAAAGAAAAACAAGAGCCCTCTGTGTCCTGCTTACAAGAGGTACACTTGAAAAATAAGACAACAGATTGAAAGTAAAGTGATGGGGAAAGATAAACTATGAAAACATCAACCATTAGAAAGCTGGTGTGGGTATACAATATGAGACAGAGTAGACATCAAAGTAAAAATTCATACCAAAGATAAAGAGGAACATTTCATAATGATAAAATCAGCAAGAAGACATATTAATTCTTATATGAAGCAAAACTGAGAAAACTAAAACAAGAACTACAATAAGCACAATCATGGTTGGTGATTTTAAAGACCACTTTGAGCAGCTGATGAGAAACTGACAGAAAAGGGGAAGTAAGTAGGGATAGAGAAGACGAACCATAGCTAGTTACTAATCAACTTGACCTAATAGACATTTAGACTACACCCAACTACTGCAGAATTCACATTATTTTCATATTAAAATATGAAAAGTGCATATTAAAAAGTGCATATTAAAAATTAAAAAGTGCATATTAAAAGTGCATATTAAAAATTCACCAAAACAAACAAGTGCCATCAAACAAGTCTCAATAAATTTTAAAGGACTAAAACTATTTTTTAAATGTTTTCTGACAATAACAGAATTAAACTAGAAGTCAATAACAAAAAGATAATTAGAAAATTCTAATACTGGGAAGCAAGCATTACACTTCTAAACGAAGTATAAGTACAATGGAAACTAGAAAATACTTTGAACTGAAAGAATGGAAATACAGCATGCAACTAAGCAGTGTTTAGAGGGAGATATATAGGTTTAAATGCATATATTAGAAAAAGAAGAAAGGTTTAAGATTGGGAAATTTTAAGGAGGAAATGATGTTTTGTATTTTAAGCCAGAGATTTTGGTCTGCTGTGTTGAGAATGGCTTTAGATGGCCAGTCTTGGAGACAGGGAGAACAGGAAGAGGCTGTTGTAGATTGTGGTGAAGAAGAGATATTGAAGATCCAAATAGAAGCCAACAGATGAACAGAAGGGAAGAACATCTCACATATGCTGAAGGTAAAATCAGGAAGACTTTGAGATAATTTGATTGGTCGGGTAAGGCAGTGGGAGGAGTCAAGTTTAACCACAGATTTCCAGTGGGATTGACGATCAGTTGAGCTCATGGTGTACTCTGCTAGTGGTACTCACGTGAAATGCAGGTGGCAATGGAAATATGAGTTTGATATTAGGGAGAGACCTGTTTCAGACATGGATATTTTGAAAGATCAGCTCCAGGCAGGCAGCCAAGGAAGGGTCAGCTCCAGAGACTCCACAACGGAGACAAGATGTAAATGTCAGCCTTGGAGAGTGCCAAGTGCTTTCAATTTTTCCATGTGTGATCGTGGTTTAGGTGCAAGGCTCAGAGAACTTTAAACTTAACAATGTGTGGATGTTCAAGACTCCTAAGTTTGGTGTGCTGCCTATGTGGAATTGTACACACAGAAAAGAAAGTATGATAACAGGAAACAAGGACAGTTGAATCCAGAAGATCTCAGTTGAGTCTGCAGAGTAACAATGTTTGGAAGTAGTTTTCCATAGTGTAGTCGTTATTATATTCACTTCACACACCTACGTGTGTGGGCACCAAGTGGAAACACTTCTTAATCATTTCTCTCCCCCCAACATTTTCCATCATCACCGTGCCTTACCTTCCACCTTTTTAAGGGACTTTCCGTTCGAATCAGTTCACCAAACTTTATCCAGTGCCCAACATGAGAAATGAATACCTGGCCATGAAGAAGAAAGAACCACACAGCTGGCCTAAGACAACGTCAGGCCTACATTGAGAGCACAAAAGTGGAGCTGTCCATTTGAGGATCCCAAGCCAGGACACATTTAATGGGGGAGGAAGTTTGAATGAAGAATTTAGGTCAAGAATGAAATAGCATTTCAGTTAGAGAGAAGTCCTTTTAACAAAGACACGATTGTGAATGTCCATGATTTGTTTAAAGCTGTTTTATAGAATAACAATAGTTTTATCATTTAGTACTATTAAGTAGTCAACATTTCTGGAGGTACAGAATATTACTGATTAGATTCAATTCCATTTTAAGGGGTTCTTTAAAATGTCAGTCCTCTGACACATTTGCATACCTGATGCTCAACAAAGGTGTAATTAATCTGTTGGCCCATGACAGTGAGAAGCAAGGAGGTACTTAGGGTGCAATCATTGCTTGTAGAATTCTGTGCACATTTCTAAGTATGGGGGAGTGGGCATTTGTAGAGTCTGACAAATTATTTTAAGGTATATCTTAGAATGCCAAAAGAAACTGCAGATAAAACAGAAACACATTTGTTTTTAGGATTTGATGTGTTTTTCAGAACTTTTACGTAAAAATCTGTCTAGAGAAGAGTCTAAGACTTCAGACCTCAAAATGCTTTTTTCATCTGTCTCCAAACTCTTGTTAGATGCTTTATATGTTTAGTCACTAACCATTTTTCTCTTAAGATGACATCACATTCTTCTCTTTTCAAAAATTTCAGTGATGTCCTAGAGTCCAGAATCACTTAAAAAGTAGAAACAGCTATTACAGTACTCAATTTAAAGTTTAAATTAGGTTTTTTTAGCCCTTTCTTTAATTTTTTTCCCCTTACCTTCCTTTAGAATAGAGTTAAGAGCAAAAATGCAAGGGAAAATTGTAGGTTTACTAGGAGAAATGGTGAGTAGCAAGAATGATTCAATGGTAGAGGATTTAAACTCACCCCCTTTGACCATGGGTCTCTGTCTTCAGTGCACTATCCATTGTCCCTCAAAGGTACTTGATAAATACTTCTACTTATTACCTTGAAATTAGAAAAGCCATTAGCCATTTAATGGTCCATTGTAAAAAAAAAAAAAAAAAATTGAGTGCCAACTCTATTCCAAGTGTGTTTGAGTCTGCAAAAATAATTAAACCTCTCAGTAATCAGGCAAATCCAAAGGATATCTGAAAGGGCATGTATTTAAAGCTGTTGAATCTCCATCACTTGATTCAAACACTTGGATAAAGGGGCAAACCTCTGCTAGGCTAGGCTGCCTATCCACTGCTAATATCATGATTCGGACAAATATTCAGAATCCTTAAATTACTCTTGGTATGTGTATTGGGAATGCTTCTCCGGGTATTATTCGACCTTCTACCTCTGTCCTCTTCTACAAGTACCCCATTTTGCCCAAGCAAAGCTTAAGTCCTGACTATTGGAAGATTCATCCGGTGTCAATTCAAGTTGGTTTCTACTCACCTAGAGAAAAATATTTTCTATCACGTTAAATCGCAAAAACCCGGAGCTCAGCAGGGTAAGAGTAGGCCCTGCTGGGACTTGAACCCAGGATCTCCTGTTTACTAGACAGGTGCTTTAACCAGCTAAGCCACAGAGCCTCACTTGTTGTAGTATCTGGTTACATATCATTTGAAAACAATTTTACACATCTCTGCTCTAATGAGTCTAGTAACTGGTTTACCAGGTGATTAAAAAAAAGACACCTTATCTCAGTCAAAACTAAGGAAAAAATGTTCTTTTAGAAGAATAAATACAGGGACTAGATTAAGATGACTATCTCCTCTTGGGAAATTGTTCCAGCGTGGACACCACTAGATTCACTAGACTGTAGACTCTGGCAACAGGGGTCAAAGACTTTTGTTCCAAGAGAAAAAATGAAATGGCTTTCTATTAACCAGCATTTTGTTTAAACCACACCTGCTCTCTTCTCTGTTAGTGTGTTGAGGCGTTACTGGTCAAAGATTAGCACATGTCTGACACATGGTTGCTGAAAGAACTGTGTGCGTTGCACCTGTCAAATCATCCTCGGGATGGCAGCACTTATTTCTCCACTTCAGGAATGTTGACTTCTGATGGCTTACTACTGGGCTGGTCTCTGTGCACTGTCCTCAAGGGAAAAGAGGCACCTAGCTCAAAGTTACACCTGCCCCTGGGTGCAGCTCAAATCCAGCCTCAGTTCAGAACATTACTGAAGGGCCATTTCAGGTTCAGATATCCCAGTGAGATCAGCTGAGGCCTCTGTTACAACAGCAAGTTCAACTTCTGCCTCTTCCTAATCCTGCTTCCCTCACCCTCTCATTGCTGTTGATTCTAAGAGTTTTATTGGGAAATTAAACTCCTGCACACAACTCTCCATCTCAATGTCTATTTTCCAGGGAACTGACCTATGACCAAAAGCAAGTGACTGTAGCCTACTATCAAAGTAAGTCTGAATGTGGCCCAGATTTTCAAAAATCACTTAACCATACCAAGTACCCTAGTAAAACAAGAATGATAGATACTACTAATAATATTCTGCTCTACAAACTTTCAAAATTTTCACCACAGAACAAAACAAATGAAGACACCTGCAAGTTGATTTGGAAGATGTACAAATTTACTGAAAGGTGCTAAAGAACCAGAAGAATCATTTACATTTATGATATTAAAAGCAAAGGATTGAAATGGAAAGTTAGAAAATGAATGGCAAATTTAGCTAGTCAAAGGATATGATTCTCATTTCTAGGGGGAAAAAAACCTGTGAATACCAAATACTAAACACTTTATATACTAGCAGTGCATATCCAAAAGGAAACTACGTAATATTTATAGATATATATGCACACATGTACTTATAAATGGCGGGAGAGAGCATGAAGAAGGCTTTTTACAATGTACACAGGTCAATTAACTTCTGAAAAATACTACTACCCCTAACTTAACAGAAACAGTCGTGGTGGGAAGGAGGGAAGAAGTAGAACCCAGCAAAGAGAGCAGAGGGTGACTCAGGAATTAGCTGCTCTACTGGCCCCTCCCTGGGTTGACACCTGCCCGCAGGTGGATCAGGGTGCACTTTGGCCTGGAAAGGGTGCATTTCTCAGTTATGCCTCTCGAAGGAGGTTTCCCGCCTCTTTCCACTGAGTTGCCCAACTGGGGCCTCGGCTCCTCCTTCCCTTTCAGATCCCAACGTTCGTCTCAGGTCCAGATAACTGACCTGACCCCTGACACGTCCTGGCTTCGACATCCCTTGTCTTTGGTTCTACCCAAGGACGTGGCCGGTCAGATGCTCTTGAGAAGCCATCCGCAAGGTTCTTTCCCTCCCGCGGACCCCAGCCGCTCAAGTGTTCGATGACCAGCACTGCAGCACCAAGGCCGTGACTCTCTCCTTCGGGAGAGGGAGGCCCGAAAGCGCAGCTGAAGACTCAGGGTCGCGGTGACCGCGGAAGGA
This sequence comes from Balaenoptera ricei, assembly GCF_028023285.1. NCBI lineage: Eukaryota > Metazoa > Chordata > Mammalia > Artiodactyla > Balaenopteridae > Balaenoptera > Balaenoptera ricei. Next base: position 22,192,067 of record NC_082649.1, read on the forward strand.
CCCCGGGGCCAGGTGGCTACAGGGTGCAGGTTCCCGGGTCCCGAGGCTTCCAAGAGAAGCTGACCTGCCTGAAATGGTCTTCAGGAGCAGAGAGGAATCTGGATCCCGCGCGCATGAGCCGAGTCCTTCGAGGTCTGTGGCGGCTCAATGGTCAGTTCCGTGATCCACCCGTCGCGGTCTCAGGAAGCCCTGCCTGGGGACGTTGGCCTGAGTCTTCTCGGGCCAGAATCCGATGTTTGAGAAAGATTAAGTTTTCCCGGAAGAAGGACACTTCTTTGAGACAGAATAAGAAGCTTTTTCCTCCCTCCTCATCCATTTCCCCGGCCAAAGAAGCAACTCTCTTCCCAGTGTAAACTGCAAGACAATGCTGTTTAAGTATCGCTGGTAATTTGAAGAAAACAAATCTTGCTCCGGCCGGTTAGCTCAGTTGGTTAGAGCGTGGTGCTAATAACGCCAAGGTCGCGGGTTCGATCCCCGTACGGGCCAAACCTCTTTGACCTTTTCTATCTCCCAAAAGAGATACTGCACAGAGGAAGAGTGTCTGAACGTAGTAGGACTATCACATTTCCTTCTAACTTCCTTGCTAAGGGGTTCTAGAACGTTGCTTGGGCGGAGTAAACAGACCCCCCCCCCCCGCCCCCGCCGCGCCCAAGACCTGGTACCTTTTCTAGGCTCCAGGCACTTCTCCAACTCACAAAGCACAACAGTAGTAGAAACCTGCAGGTAAAAGGTACAACAGAGGGCCATTCTTTATTTCATTTTGTTTTGTTTTCCTGTAAGGAAACTATTTCTTGGAGAAAAAACTGGGTTATTTGATTGCTTCCTCCGAAAACAAATTGTAAAACCACCCATTCTTCATACTGCTCCCTCTGGGTCATTCTGTACTCCCCAGTTCCTTCTAAGAGAAAACAAGATTTAAAAATAGAAAAATTGTCCAAAACTTAAGTAGAAAAAATGACAAAAGATCTTTGTTTTATACACTCTGCACATTTATACCAACATGAAAGGTATACATAACTTTAAACATTTTTAATTTTGTTTTTCTTGCATAAATAAGACATTCACATGTTTAAAAAAGCAGAAACTAAAAATAGATACATTGGAAAGTTTCCCTTCCATTCTTATCCTCCACCAGCCCACTTCTCACCATCACCTCCCATAGGTAAAGTCTGTCCTTAATTTTTCATTTATCCTTATTGGTTTTCTTTATGCATATACAAGTAAACATGTATATTGATTGTTATTTTTTCTTGTTTTTCCACACGAAAGATAGCATCATTATTTATTCACTGTTTTGCATTTGCATTTTTCTCTTAGTATATATTGGATGTCCCAAATTGCACTTTCAACTTTGTACACTGTCAAATCAGAGTTTATTTTAAAATGAGTTGGTCCTGCCAGCCAGAAGTTGACTGACTCTGCAAACTTCTTAACCATTGTACAAAGTGTAGGCTTTTCCAACCCAAAGAAGGAGGTGGTGGAGATGATATCCTTAATTTTCTCTTATAATGTGAAAAAAAGCACTTTCTTAAGCCATATAATGTTCAAAGAGGTTTGAATATGGGCTCCCAAGCTGCTCAATAATCAAAGAAAATTAGATATAATTTCAACAAATATTTATTGATCTCTCTCTCACTTTTCAGTATGGCAATTTATTGTCCTTCATGAAAAGATATGAAGGAAATATAGCTAATTGACAAATTAGAGTACAAAAAAAGTGTGTGCGTGAATATGATCTCTCTTAAAAAAAAATACACTGCAACTAACTCTCAAATGGTTCAGGGGGGAAAAATGAGTACATATGAAGAGAGAACAAAAAACCAAACAAATGTAGAAAATGTGTTAACAATTGCTGAAAATGGATATAGAGTATATAGGAGTTCTTTGTATTATTTTTGCACTTCTTCTGTAAGTCTGACATTATATATATATATTTAGAACCTTAAAAGTGTAAACTCAAGGAGAATGTGTACACACATATATTAAAGGACATTCAACAAATGTGCTGCATAGTAATTCCCTCCAGATGGTGGAATTTATGGACCATATTTATTTTCTTCTTTTTGTTTAGCCACACCTTCTAAATTTTCTACAACGAACCTTTATATATAATTGTATAATATAAAAAGAAAAAAAACTTCAGAGAAAAACAAAGAGGGAGAAAAAAATCAGTCAATCTCTAGGGTGTTTGCTCTCAATATACCTCCTTTCCTTATTGGGGAACCAAGAAGAGGGAGTGAATTACTAAATAATAGAGTAAAATTCCTAGAAAGAATTACCCTGCCATAATAATGCAGTGCACATGGCTGATGCTCAGAGTTCCTTACCTGGGATAGGACTTTTCAGGTCCATGTTACATATTCAGTATTAGTGGTGAGATTAATATTAATTGAAAATTGAAGCAATTAATACCCTAGGGTATAAATCAAGATGCTATGAATTTGGTTATTTGAATAGGGGGGTCCTCAGAATATAGTAATCCAGCAACAAAATGATGAACATGATTTTAAGAAGCAGTTTAGTGACTTAGTTAAAAGGAAGTTCTCTAGAGCTAAATGATCAGAATGCTGACTCTAAATTCTGTCCTCGGTTATTTGTAAAATGAGCATGATTATAATACCCACCTCATAAGTTAGTTGTTATGTTTAAATATGTTAATTCATTTAAAACACGGAAATAGTGCCTGGTACATATGTCTAAATAGTAAATATTGAAAAACCAGAACTGCAGTATAGCATAGCAATTCTGGGATCAACCTTAAAAAGCAGGTCTATTGTATTCTTACAACACTACATTCATTCCCAAATTCAATGTATATTCTTTTCTACCTGTCCTAAGAATCAGCTGACTTTTCTCACCTCAGATCTAGTTCCTCTTTTGTTCATGCAAAGTTTTGTTCATTACTATTTCCTGGGTTCATTTTAGAGCTTTTTCACGATGAGTTTTTTCCTAGCTTAGCCTCATTATCAAGGTCATAGGCCTTTTGTTTATCACAAGCATTACATTTCCATTATTTCCTTGTGGAAGGAAGCTTTTAATTTTTGCTCAGGGATGGATGGATGGATTGCTTTAAATTAGCTGTTCTTTAAAAATACTGCTCTATTCCTTCCAACCACTCATTCTTCTCATTCCCAAAGAGTCTGCAGGTTGGAAGACTCTTTTCCCATCTATCATCCTTTACTGTGGTCTCCAAGGTGCAAATACATCTAAGTCTTTACAATCGAATGTTTCAATTTGCCATTTTCATTACAAGTGGTTTTTGTACTTGTTACAAAAGAATTTGCATTGGTTCCAAGAACGGATTTCCTGAAAGACAATGTTCATTCTTGACCAAGACAGAGCTTTCTTCTTTACTTTCTCTTTTAACGAAAGTGGGCCCGGTGGAAATACGACTGATGAAATTCCTGTTAGTGGTAAAGAAATTTCACGAAGTCAACGCTATTAAAAATATTAACGAAGAAGGTGTGAACCCCCACGTTGGCCTGTTAGCTTAGTTGGTTAGAGCGCGCTGCTAATAACGCCAAGGTCGCGGGTTCGATCCCCGTAGGGGTCAATTTTGATGCCCCCGCGGCAACCTGGGACAAAGTTTTCTTTGCTCATGATTCAAAAGGAAATCATAACTTCTTACAATCATGAAAGTTTGATTATGACAATTTAGCTCCCTTCCCTACCTCTGAACTGATAATAGCCAACCGGAGAACACCTTTGCTTATTGGTTTAAACCTAAATTTATAAATCAATCGCCTATAAAGGCACAGGACATAACATATTTATCATAGACTAATCATGAATTGCCCCTGGAACTTAAAATGGGGGTAGAATCTCTTGAGTTATCCAGTTTATGTGCATGAGTAGTGCATATCTGAACAAAATCAGAATTATATTAAGAAGGAAAAAGGGTGAAATGGATACCAGGTAGCAACTGGGACCAGTAGCATAGACTGGCTTCCTCTACACCTCTGCCACCCCATTGTAGTGTGCCTCCGATACACTGGGCCTGCAGCAGTAAAAGCTACATTTCTCAGACCTCCTTGTCACCAGGATTCCCTGTGTCACGTAGCTTTGGCTGAGCAGACATACTCGTGCGAGACTTTGGAGAAATGAATATTGTGAGATAAAGCCTGGATAGCTCTTCTGGCATATGTCGGTCTAGATAAACAGGTAAACTGAGGCAAGTTCAAAGGACCAGAAATTGAGTTTATTTGGGAATAGCAGAGGAATTGCAATTCAAGAAACGCATCATGTAGCAAGCCATGGGTGGGTCTGTTGAGGGTTTGGGGTGGCTGTATTTACGGGCAAGGAGTGTAAAGGGTGGGGGGGAAGTCCAGCCAGAATAGCGGCTATCCATGGATCAGGAGATAAGTCTCTGTCTTCTGTAAATCAGGCATTTAGGGGAAATCAGTCCCTCAGTTCTTACCTTCCATTCTTCTGAGGGTGCATGTGTGAGATTCTCTATTTCATATCCTCTGGTTCAATTTTAAATTGAAATCCTTTCACACGTGCGTGGTTGTTGGGATATTTTAGTTTACCTGCAGCTACTGTCTAGGATTTTGTGGAACCAGAAGTAGCAGCAGCAAGATTTCTACCCAAGCATTTTCATGGCTGGGTGCTTCTGACAGTGTAGTATCCACACTTGATTCTGGTCTCCAAGAAACTCTGTAAACTCATAAGAAATCCCTTTTAATTTACCTAATTAGAGTGGATTCTATTTTCTGAAACTAAGAACACTGATTAGCTATCAACATTGTCTGCTGCAGTTGTGGTAAAGATAAATGGTGGGAAATAAAGGCCAAAAAAATCCAGTTAAAAAAGCTGTGGTCCATATTTGAGGTAAAGTAAAACTTAAAGGAGTTTAGGCAATTGATGGAGTATAAGGGAAGACCTTGACATTGGGAACACTGTAAATGACTTCTGACTTTTTGGCTGGCTTTTGCACAGTGAGGCTTACCCATCATAGATCAGCCTACAGATCCTACTCCTTCATGGACCTTGATCGTTTTACTCATCTATCTGATTGACAGACACCAGATTTCTCTCTTTTCTTTCCTGTGCTATCCCACAGCCATGATAATTTTTCTCTTTACCCATTCCACTGATTATGATCCTTGTTTCTCTTTTTATATCTCTATCCTTGTCCACATTCCTTGATTTTCTTTTTGCCCCACTACTCCATCCTAGTACCATTACCCACCATTACCACTATCTGAGAGACCTTCACATTCCTACCTCTTTCCTACTGTCCTACTCTTTCATTTACATAAACTTCATACCCAGATATCAGCTTTCCCAAGACAGCTTTCCCAGACCAGGCCTGTTGGAAGTTTGTTGCCAAACCTTTGATGATAACATAATGCTTCAGATGATCTATGTCTATGGAATTGATAACATATGGACCTTAGATACTTTTATCTAAGAGATATCTTTTAGCTAAGAGATATCTTTTAGCTAAGAGAGTTCTCCCTCCAGCCCCTCCTTGTTACTCACCTGTGACCTCAACAGGTTTCCAATCTGCACACAAAATAGGCAAAGAGTTTGCTTTTATGGAGCTTTCATTCTAGTGGGAGAGACAAACAAGTAAACAAATGAAGGATCAAGATAATTCTGAATAGTGGTAGGTGTATTATACTTATGAGAAAATAAGACAGGGTGGTATGATGGAGAAGACTGGGTGGAAAGCTATTTTAGATGGGGTGGCCAGGGAAGGGCACTCTGCAGAGGTCACTTTCAAGCTGATAAGGGAATGTGGAAAAAGTCAGCCATAAATGATTTGAGGCAAAGCACTGGAAGCAAAGGCACAGCAACTCCAAAGGCCCTAAAACCGAGTGAGCTTGCAATGCTGTAGGGACAGATGGCCAGTGTGGCTGAAGAAAGCTGGGAAGGGAAAGGATCTAGTACTCTGGCTTTCCCTGCTCATATAAGTCTTGGAACAATCTCTAGTTTCAGGTGGTCCAGCTGCAAAGTCTGCTTTTGTGAGGTAGGTTTGCTGATCTGTGGGCTTTGCCATTAGGAAATAGACTAAGCTGGTGAAAGGTGGAAGAGTATGTTGGCCCCAAATATGCCATTTTGGCATAAGGATTATTTTGAGCTAAAGGCAGTTGAAAACTAGCAGCTATAAGAAGAACACTCTAATTTTCCTTCTTTTTCTTTAAAGTAGGAGATAAAATTTCCATGTGAAAGATGTCTTCCTTATACTTGGAGAAAAGTAACATTCCTATTATTAAGGATGGAAAGTCGAGGCTGAGGGAAATCTTTACAAATTAACCCTTATCTCCCTAGTCAGTTCACCCAATTAACTATCCTAGCCCAAGCCCCTTTGCCTTGTCATGGTTTCATAATATTACTACTCTTTTTCTGATTCAGTATATATGCATCAACTCTTAACTGCTTCTTTGGGTCTTCATTTCCTTATGAGGGCTCCCATATCACAAAAAACTTAAATACGTTTGTATATTTTTCTCCTCTTAATCTGTCTTTTGTTACAGGGGACCTAGCTGAGAATTTCGAAGGGTAGAGGGAAAGATTATTTTCCCTCCCCTACACTGGAGTGAGTGACTTGAGTTTTCTGATGTGTGCATTCTTAAAAGTCCCTGGGAAACAAAATCTCAGGTTTCTTCTACAAATACATGAAAAGGAGAAAGAGAGAAACTATAGATTCAAAAAACTTGAGACATATATGTCCAATGAATTGTTTGTAAAACACATAGATATGATATATATATATCTTGTATATATGTATGATTTTTATAATATATATTATAGAATATACTTACAAAATATATAAAACTGGTGAAATGTGAACAATGATTCCATACTTGATCTTATTTTTGTTATTATTTTTAGATGTGTTAAGGATATTGTGATTATGTTTTTCAAAAGCATCTTATCTTTTAGAGATACTTTAGTTTCAGTCTTGTGTCAGTCATATAGGAGCTAAGCAGAAGGAAAAATCAGTAATACTGATTTTCTATTTAACATACTGTACTCATTACGGGTTTTTTGCATTAATTTTCATTTAAAAATATTGCTTTAAAATATTATTTGCCTCTATTGCTAAGCTTTTTGGCAGCCTCTTAAATTTTGTGCCCGAGGCAAGTGTCTAACTCGTTTCATCTTAGTCTAGGCTTTGTTAGATTTATCAGTGACACGTGTCTGAGATTTACTTCAAACAATGTGTCTGGAGGAATGAGGGTTGGGTTATATGTTAATAAGATTGCCGTGAGTTGATAATTGTTGAAGGTGTGAGATATGAACATCGAATTCGTTGTACTAGTCTATCTTTGCATATATACTTTTGAAGTTTTCCCAAATAATTTCTCTGTCAAACCTTCCTAGCACATTTAGAAGGCAGGGCCTAGGACCGAGTTAAAGGCACGTGAAGCCTTAACAGCTAGAAATAACCACAGAGACGCAGAAACCTCCCAGGTTCCTAGAGCGGACCTGGAAATAACGCCAGTGGAGGTAAACCATCTTTTATGCAACCCCAGGGCGGAAGAGTTCGCCGTTTTGTTTTCCGGGCAGTGGGCCTCTGTGGTCTCTGGAACAAACACCCTGAATCTCGTGCCCAGGCAGAACCGCCTGGTGCTTCCAGGCGGCTTGAGAAGGGCTAGGCTTCGGAGCCTCCAACCTGACAAAGGTGGGACTTGGGCCAATGTCGAGAGGCCTAAGTCTGGGACTAGAGTTGGCCCCCACGGCGCACATTCTTGCTCAGAAGCAGCAGATCGCAAAAATCAGGAGGTGTCGGGCCGGGCGGGGAATGAAGGCAAGTAAGCTCCGGCGCTTCGCCTCCGGACCCCAACACAGCCTCCGCGGATTTGGGAGCTGAACGGAGTCGACGACTCTGCAGAGACGCCTCTGGCCAGAGAGCGGATGGCACAGGCCTGCACACTCGTCATCTGTAAGGTCCACCCGGAAGCGGCCTGGCCTTGCGGATGGTAATAGGTAACGAGTCACTATTTATGGGTGTGGTTGTGAGGGGCGGACGCATGCAGGGAGGCATTCAGGCTCGTGTGCGACAGGTGCTGGAGAGTCCACATGCTCTGGGTAATAATACCTGGTGGAAAACCGTTACCCGCAAGGCAGAAATGTTGCGACTGTGTTGAGTGCACTGCTTGATGATTCTGGGTATCAAGAAAATATGAGCTGTGTAATGGTAAAGGCGGGGGGGGGGGTGTTCGTCATCAGACAGTACGTCTCCACAGCCAGCCTGCCTTCACTTTAGAACCACCTGGAGAGCTTTTAAATTTCCTAGGTAATGCTGGTGTGCAGCCGGTAATAATAACCACCGGGCTGCTGTCAGATCCAAGAAGTGCATCTCACTCTTTACTCTTCTGGGCAGAAACCATTCTTCTGACACTGCCTAGTCGCAGCATTGCCGCCTAACTAGCACTTAATTTGTGTGTAGAGGTTCTCCGAATGAAATTTATCAGCAGGGTACTGAGTCCAACACTTGGATGAGACAAAGACTGAGTAGAAGAAGACAGTTCTCATTTGATGCTGTCTAATCTGAGGCACTCAGCAATATTTTTCTATGTTTAAGCAGATATTTCTTCAACAAAAAGAAAGAAAAGCCAGATCATTGTTTAGTAGAAGAATCAGGGATGTTTGAAGATGTGGTTGAGGATGTATTTGCCCTCAGGTTTCATCCTTGTGGTGGCATGTGTCAGAATTTCTTTTCTTTTTAAGGTTGAATATTATTCTATTGTATGTATATACCACATTTTGTATATCCATTTATTCATTGATGGGCACTTGGATTGCTTCCACCTTTTGGCAATTGTGAATAATGCTGCTATTGCACATGGGTGTACAAATATTTCTACAAGACCCTACTTTCAGTTCTTTGGAGTTTGTACCCACAAGTGGAATGGCTGGATCATATAATTCTATTTTTAATTTTTTGAGAAACCTCCGTACTGTTTTCCATAGCGGCTGCCCCATTTTACAATTCCACCAACAGTGTGCAAGGATTCCAATTTCTTCTCCTCCTTGCCAACACTTGTTATTTTCCTGAGTTTTTTGATAGTAGCCATCCTCATGGGTGTGAGGTGGTAGTATCATTGTGGGTTTGATTTGCATATGCCTAATGATTAGCGATGTTAAGCATCTTTTCCTGTGCTTATTGGCCATTTGTATATCTTCTTTGGTGAAATGTTTGTTCAACTTCTTTTTCCATTTTCTAATCAAGTTGGTTTTTTTTTTTTTTGTTAAGTTGTGATTTTTTTTTTTTTTTTCTAATTGAAGAACCTCCTTCATCTGCTATTCTTTGCAGGGATGGTAGATAGAAGATATGCTCAGAAATAAGTCTTGAATCATGTTCAATTCTTCTGGTTTTTTTTTTTTTTAGTATATGTGTGTAGAGAAGGTAACACTTAAAAAATGAATTCTTGTTTTCCAGATGGACAAGGTGGAGACAGAATTCCCAGGCAGCAGGATGGTAAACAAGTGCAGATCTGAGAAACAGCCTGCTGACCTTTGGTAACGTGTATAGCAACAGCAGGTAAGTCTGGAGAGAAAGAGCTTTATAGATCATGTAGGAGGCTTAGACATGCATCTTGTAGCCCAGTGCTGTCCAATAGAACTTTGCATAATGGTGGAAATGTCCTACATCTGTGTTGTCCACCATGGTAGTCACTGGCTACCTGTGGCTATTGGATGCTTGAAATGTGGCTAGTACTATTGAGTTTATTTTATTGAATGTTTATTAATTTTATTAGCTCCATATGGCTAGTGGCCACCATATTGGACAGTACAACTCTAGGCAGTGGTTTTAAATGAGAAGTAGCATAACCAGATTTATATCTTAGAAAGATTACTTTATAGTCAGGATGTGGAGAATGTGTTGGACAGGCGCAAGACCCCAAACAGTAAAATCAGTTAAGAGACTCTTGAAATAATCTAGGTAAGTGTGTATAAACTTTAACCACCTCCTCAGTTAACAGCCCTTTATTCTCTTTTTTTTTTTTTTTCCATGTATTTGTTAGGTTGTTTATATGGTTAGAACCCCAAAGAACAAGTAACAGTGGTTTAAGTAGGATAGAAAATTTATTTATCATGTGAATGTCCTGCTGAAAGGCAAGCCAGAAACTTCTGGAAGCTCTTCTCCAAAAAGTTCTGCAGTGGCCTGTGCTTTTCTTGCTGCTCTGCGATCTCCAGAGGACTTTCCTTGTACACATGGGCAAAACCGAATCACAGCCTGTAGGAAAGGGAAGGAAAATATTGTGACCAAGCAACTTCCTTTTAAGCAACATGACAGAATGAAAGTTGCCCACAACACTTTTGCTCACACTCTGTGTTAAGCTAAAACTTGGGACATTCTTTCTGACATCAGAGGGGCCATATATTTAGGAAAGAGTTTGTAAGTATGAAAAGCATGGGCAAATTTTCAGCCACAGCTCAGCCTTTATATAATAGCGTCCTTGCATGGAGAAAGAAGGAAGTGGTCTTTGAATGTGAGGAATAAGAGAAAACTTTTGTACAACATCAGAGAATCCTTGCTGTACCAGTCTGCTAGGGCTGTGGTAACAAAGTACCACACCTGGATGGCTTAACCAACAGAAATGTATTGTCTCACAATTCTGGAGTCTGGAAGTCCAAAGTCAAAGTGTCAGCAGGGTTGATTCCCTCTGAAGGGCTGGGAGGGAAAGATCTGTTTCAGGCCTTTGTACACGTGTAGATGGCCATCCTTTCTCTTATGTCTCTTCACATTGTCTTCCCTCTGTGTGTGTCACTGTGTTCATCTTTCCTCAAGACACCAGTCATATTAGATTAGGGCCCACCCTAATGACCTCACTTTAACTTTTCCTCATTTTATTTCTTTAAAGACCCTGTCTCCGAATAAGGGTCACATTCTGAGGTACTGAGGGATAGAACCTAAATGTTTGAATTTGGGGGGAATACAACTCAACCCATAATACCTAATAAATATCCGACCAGAGTTCACATCTCATTTGATACCAGGAATCCATATTCCTTAAGGAAACCATTCATAATTACATTTAACATGGTTTTATGGCAACCCCAAATAAATTTGCCAACTGCTGCTCTGTTTTGGTAGTTAAAGCAGAGGTGCCCAAAGTTCGGACTTCAGTGTTTTAAACAGTTAGAAAAGAAATAAATCCAGTCCTGCCTGTCTTCTTTAAATAGTCATCCAGTTTCTTCTGTCAGGGAACCTAAATCTCCAGTTATTAATGCCAGCCTGAAATTCAGGACAGAAGAATTTAATTCTTAAGTTAATGCTCCTTGTTCCCCAACTGTATATAAATGAAACAGGAAGAAAATACACGAAGAAGCCTTTTTTAAAGAAGTATATGATCTATTTGGGAAGTCACATTAAAACACAGACACACCGCAAGAACTACCCTGTAGGACTACTTATAAACAGGTATTTAAATAACATAAGCAGCATTTACAAGTTCAGTAGAATCTTTTAAAAAAGGAAGAGAGATAGCAATTAAGAGGCTTCCATGCTCTCAGGTTTTATGATTTCATATGATGGCTGAGATGGAACATGCAGGGGAGTGGACATCCTTTTTGTTAAAATATTTGGATGCTTGAGTCAAGAAATGTGGGCTTGAGAGCCATATTTTTTGGATCTTTAAAAATCTAATGAAAGCTGTGGACTGACTCCTCATAAAAATACACATACATTTGATATTTTGCATGAGTTTCTGTGTGTTCATGGATACCCTTTAGGCAGATGGTGTATATTATTTATCCTAAACTCCTTTCTCCTTTGATTTCCTCCACCATGGTAGCTAGAGAGCCAAAATCCTTCCCTTCCTTCTCTCTTGTAGTTGGGGTGGGATATGAGCTGGGTCTGACCACTGAGATTCAAGTGAAAGTCGCTCGTGGGGGACTTCTGGAAACATTTTTAAAATGCGAGTGACTTCTCTAAAAACATAAAATATAAAGGGCGGGGCTGTGACTTGGCTGGCATGCTCCATCAACTCTTTACCCTATATCCTTTGCTCTTCTCTCTCCCTGTCTGGAATTCAGACAAGATTCCTGGAGGAACACCAACTATTATAGGTCTGTGACGATAAAAGCCACGGAACAAAGACAATTGAGCAAAGAAGACAGAGGGAGCCTGGGAACTTCATGACATTCTTGAACAGTGGTGCCAGCCCTGGATGATTGACCTCAGGACCTCTTGCTAAATGACATATACTAACTCCTTTCTGTTTAACCCACTGGAGTAGAATTTTCTTTTGCAGTGAATCCAATCCTAACTGATTGGCTAATATGTATTAGCACCTGTTGTGGGCCAGTGGAGTTCTAAGAATGTTTATGTACTAACGTTTTTAATCCTCACGATGAATGACTTTATGAGATAGACCAAAGGTTCTCAAAGTGTGGTCCCTGAGCCAGCAGCATTAGCATCACCTGGAAACTTGTTAGAAATGCAGATTTGGGGGCCTGACCCCAGACCTCCTGAAGCAGAATCTCTGGGAGTGGGGCCCAGCAGTCTGTGTTTTAACAAACCCTCCAGGCGATTCTGATGTATGCTGAAGTTTGACAACTTTATCTCTGTAGATAGGGTATTGTTGCTGTCCCCATTTTACAGATAAGTAGACTGAGCTGAATTTAAGTCACTTGCCCAATGTCACACAACCAGCAAGACTGACTCCTAAGTCTGTGTTTGTAGCCGCTATGTTACATCACATGTTAAGAACTCCTGCTCTAAAGCAGTAGTCTTCAAAATTTGAAAGCATACTCCTCTGAAAAATTATGTACCCCCCTGCACATTTTTAGATCAACATCTGAAAATTTCACATAAGTTCAAACAGTTGTAAAGAATCTGATTTCCAGTACATTGTAAATTGTGACATTTCAAAATGTGTTCCATCACTCTTCTAAATCTAAATACCATAGTGATTATTTTTTAAATGGACGATCATCTATTTAAAAAAATAAATTTTCTCTAACATTTGAAATTTTACATCCTCTCTTTTGTATTTGAACTCGTATTTTCATTCCCCTACCCCACAAAAATACATTTTATTGTAACATGGCTGTTTTTGATCTACTCTGTTGTGCTTTCTGCAACAAAAAAGTATAAACATTGAACTTAATTTAAGAAAAAATTTCCGGTGACTATATAGCTTTGAGTTAACAATTTGTTTTCTGCATTAAGTTATTGCAATTTTTATTAGATCAAATCACTGTGAGTGTACGTTTTGATAAGTTATAGACATACAAACTAAAATTGAATTGCAAACTCATCTCTTAATGAGATGGATGGGACTAATATTTTCTAATTAATTTGTGTATCCATGGATGAATAGTCCTTGTTGCAAGACTGAAACAAGTTCAACATCAATTTTATGTGTATTTCATTATTATAGATATGAGATAAATAAGTAGATAGGAATTAAAGGAGTTTTGAAATAGGAATGCGATTCTAATTTTTCTAACCTCTATATTACATGCTAAAACCACATTATCATTAAAATTTTATTTTTTGGCCGCGCAATGCGGCATGTGGGATCTTAGTTCTCCGACCAGGGATTGAACCCGAACTCGCACCCCTTGTATTCGAAGCATGGAGTGTTAGCCGCCAAGGAAGTCCCCATTAAAAGTTTCTGTTAATCTATTATTGACAACTGGGTTAGACCCTCTCTCATGTTTAAAAGCAAATACAATAAGAAACCACCTGAGTTGCAAAAGAATTTTGTTAACCAGTCTTTTAAGACATTCACTTTCTGACACCATGTTTTAGAGTCCTTTTGTCAGATGCTTCGAGGAGGCTTTGTGTCTTGGGGAAATATGAACGGTAAGATATGGGATGGTTGAGAGTTATGTCCTTTTTCCTTAGTGGGAGAAGAGTTGTGACAAAAGGAGGTGGGAAAGCAGAAAGTTTTCAGGCAGATCACTCAGTGAATCCACATGGGTGTCCAAGGTCAGGAAAATGATTCCCTTAAAACTGTCAGTGTCCATTTATTCCCAGGGATATACACATTCTAGTTTTAAAACTAAAGGATACTAAGAGATACCTCTTAGAATCACCATTGTCAGGTCTCTTCCTCTGTCCAGAAGCCTGGGAGGATGGGGACTTAGTCGTCCCCAGCCCAATGCTGCATACTTGATGTCGAGATGTATGCTGCAAAACAAGTAGATTAAGGGATCAAATGGTAGTTATTGTTACATTATGTGTTAGATGTGAAATTAATATCTACAATAGATAATATATATAACACTTAGGAAGCATGCTTATATTAATCTAAAATATAAATATTGGTTTCCAGGTATTCATAGGGAGGAAGTGTGTGAGGGTCACTCAAGAGAGTCAGTGGCATCTTTGCTCTCCCTGTCCCCAAGAAAGGGACAGGGGGAGCAAAGATGGAGAGTGGCCCCCAGAGGCACTTGACATTCTACCAGACACAACTCACATGTTAAGACACAGAAAAAATCGAATATATCAAAGATCTAAATATAAAAAGAAATAATGGACATTCTAGAAGAAATCATAGAGTTCTTTTGTTACCTTTGCTGATCCTGTAGTGGGAAAAGGCATATCCAAGTCAGACATAAAACCAGAAGAAAAGACTGATAATTTCACCTGCATAGTTCAAAGTCTGCATGTCCAAATTTACCATAAAGTGCAAAAGCAAATAGCAACCGGACTACTTGTGACATATCAAAACATGACTTAATCGACTCATTTAAATGGCTCCTAAAAATCCGAAGAGAAAGACCTAACAATTAAGTAGAAAAATGAGTAAAGAATATTAAAAAGCAGTTCACAGCAAAGGAAATACAGATGGCTTTTAAACATAAAAGATGTTTGATAACACAACAAGAGAAATGCAATAAAAAACTCCATTAAGGGACCACTTTTACATTTCAAACTGGAAAAACAAAACAAAAAAACGTATTCTGCTGGCGAGGAATCAACAGTGTTTTCCAAAGTTGGAGGGACAGCCCAGGCAGAGTTGAGTTGGGCTTTCTGAGTACAACCATTTGGAAACAATGAGAATCCCCCTACTCACATCCTGGGGGCTACAGAGAGCTTCTTTACTGTTGCCTGAAGAACAAATGGGTCCAAAGTTCCATTCCTCTTGGAACTCAAAGGACTGGAGTATTTAAATCTCTTTAGGCAGACTATTGATTCAGGTGGTTTTTCTTATGTTGGCAATCTGATAAGACGGGGGGAAAATAATTCACACACTTAATACTGCCTACTGAAGCAATTTCTTTAGGCTTGAAGACAAAAAGCAAAGTAGTGTTTTCACAAAAGGATAGAAAAATAGACATGTAATCAATCGCGTATATTTCCAAAGCCCTGTATTCCTTTCCGGAAAGATTCTGGGGATCAAAACTTAACCTACCGAGAGTGGGGTTCGAACCCACGCGGGCACTAGCCCATTGGATCTTAAGTCCAACGCCTTAACCACTCGGCCATCCCGGTGGCTGGGTATTGTGCTTTTGCAATTATTTTTTAATTAGAAGCAATGTATTTGTGCTGTGCCTTTAAGGAAATACTGAATTATTTCTGGTTTTGTGGAATTGCATCAAAATATGAGGATTATTACAGAGAAGACACAGCAAGCTCTCTGTGCTTTCAGAATCCACCCACTTTTTCCGATCCCCTCTCACTAGATCACCTCAAGTTCCAGAGAAATGTTTGCCTTTACTCAATACGAAAGGGAGAAGACATAGTGGGAGGAGGGGAGCAGAGAGCAATAGAAACCACCGCATTAACGCCACCTACTACCTCGACTTTACCAAAGGCGCTGGCCCAATTTTTCCTTAAGAGATCATCGTTTTGCCTGCTGAATTCAAGCCCCCACCCCACACCCAACGAAGCATTGGAGGTAACAGGTTGGGGCCCCAAAGACATTATATTAAAACGAGCTGACCTTGGGGTTACATTTGGAAATCCCTAGTGGACACAGACGCAGTTCAAATTCGTGATTTTGATTTTAATGACAAAATGCGTTAACTGACAGACCAATATGTCCACAAAAGAAACACATTGAGCTAGGTATGGGCTACAGACAGGAAGACACCGCACCAGAACTCCAAGGGCTTCCAGAAAAGCCAGCGATTGTTACAATGGTGAATCCAATATTTGCAGCCAAAAGTATCCCCCGGGAGACTTATTACAAATGCAGATTCCATAACCCCTCTTGCAATGGATCCTTTACTAAAGAGATATAGGGTAGATAGATCCCAAGACTCTTAATTTTACCAAGCACTCCCAAGTAATTCTAACATCAATTGTCTGCTGGCAACACTGAGTTAAGAGTGCTGAAAGTTGTCATGTTTAAGTTTAAGAATCCATGAAAGAAACTCCCAGATAGGAATTTTGGTGTATCTGGAGGAGACAGAGCTGAAACGAAATCCTGAAGCAGGGTTGGAATATAACTAATTAATACTGAACACCTAATGTGTGAATGTCCCTCAGGTAACCAAGGGAAACCCCACAATGAAAGAGTTGTGTCAGCTGTACCAGACAAGCAAAGAGGGTCCAAGGACAACTGCTCAAGTTGATGAAGAAGCCCAATCCTTATTTGGAATGTTTGGACTGACTGGGTCCACACCCAGATCTTTCTCTTTGTCTGATAAATTCATGTACAAGAAACGGCCCCCTCAAGTCCTTTGGCTGTCCAGTTCTGAGTTTTATCTCTGGCCAGATCAAGGTTCCATTCTCCTCGAAGAGGAGATTCCTGCCCAGGTACACCTTCTAGTTAAATCCCAAGGAAACTGCTGAAATGAAAAAAAAATTGCAGATTAAAGTGTGACATTTTGTAAAATAAGATGCTCAGTAGCTTTCAGAATTAGTGGCTTCGTGGCTTAGTTGGTTAAAGCGCCTGTTTAGTAAACAGGAGATCCTGGGTTCGACTCCCAGCGAGGCCTTTCTCTTCACGGTTTTATAAGGTAAAGGCAAACTCCTCACCGCTTAACAATACGGATTTAAACCTGACTGAAACCTCAGACGTTGAATCTTGATGGCTGCTGTTTGAGGCATCTTGCAGAGAAACAAAGTAACAGGAGTTAGAGAATTATTCGCCATAAACTATAACTGGGTTGTTGTGTCATTGTGTTTTAACACATTTTGGGTAACAGTCCTTTATTAGATGTGTCATTTGCAAATATTTTCTCTCGGTCTGTCTTGTCTTTTCATTCTCCTCAAAGTGTCTTTCACAGAGCAGAAGTTCTTAAATTTGAATGAAGTTCAGCTTTAATTCTTTCTTTAATGGATTGTGCCTTTTCTAAAAATTGAAGTATAGTTGATTTACAAGGTTGTGTTAGTTTCAACTGTACAGCAAAGTGATTCAGTTATTCATACCTATATCTACATCTATATATACAATCAAACATATTGTTGGTATTATTATTTTGAACAAACCGTTATCAGTCAGATCAATTTAGAATAAGAAAAATAAAAGTTTTTATTTTACCTTTACATATTCCTTCTCTGATGCTCTTTCTTTATGTAGACCCAAGTTTCTGACCTATGTCGTTTTCTTCTCTCTAAAGAACTTCTTTTAACATTTCTTGCAAGGCAGGTCCACTGGCAACAAATTCTCAATTTTTGTTTATGTAATTCTTTATTTCTTCTTCACTTTTGAGGGGTAATTTCACAAGGTGCAGAATTCTAGTTTTTTTTTTTTTCTCTCAACGCTTTAAATATTTCACTCTACTCTCTTCTTGCTTACATGTGTTCTGAGGAGATGTTGATATAATTCTTATCTTTGCTCCTCTGTAGGTAATTTTTTTTCCTCTATCAACTTTCAAGATTTTTTTCTTTATGTTTGTTTTCCTGTAGTTTGAAAATGATATGCCTTCGTATAATTTTTTTGGCATTTATCTTGGTGTTCTCTGAGGTTCCTGGGTCTGTGGTTTGGTGTCTGGCATTAATTTGGGGAAATTTTCAGTCATTTTTGTTCCAAACATTTTTTCTGTTTCTTTTTTTCTCCTTCTGAAATTTCCATTACACATATGTTATGCCTTTTGTAGTTGTCACAGTTCTTGGATATTCTGTTCTCTTTTTTTCCAGTCTTTTTGTTTTTTTGCTTTTCAGTTTTGGATGTTTCTATGGAGATATTCTCAAGCTCAGTGATCCTTTTCTCAGCTGTGTCCCATCCACCAGTAAGCCCATCAAAGGCATTCTTCATTTCTGTTACAGTGTTTTTGATCTCTAGCATTTCTTTATGATTCTTTCTTAGAATTTCCATCTCTCTGCTTACATTGCCCATCTTTTCTTGCATGTTGTCTACTTCATCCATTAGAGCACTTAGCATCTTAATCGTAGTTGTCTTAAAATTCCAGGTCTGATAATTCCAACATCTCTGCCATATCTGAGTGTGGTTGTGATGTTTGCTCTGTCTCTTTGTCTGTCTTTGTCTTTGTCTGTCTTTGTCTTTGCTCTGTCTCTCTGTCTCTGAATTCCATGGACAAACTCAGAGGAAAAATAGAAGTTTTACTGATATATTTGCCAAAGAAATTGAGAGAAAATTTCTAATTAAAATACTTTTAAATGAGTGCCTATAGTATGACAAGATAATATAAAGTCTTCTAAACAATGAGAATTTACAGAGCAAAATATCAAAAGAAAAAATATTAATAAAAATTTGCAGGAGGTGGACCTGTTTTGTTCCTTTACTTTGCTGGTGAATATGTTCTTATTGGGCAGGACCAACCACCTTCAATTTATTTTGCTTGTTTACCCCCTAAAAGCATTTTAAGTAACTAAATGTCCAGGCATAGGAGATTGGTTGAATAATCTATGACATGTGGACTCAGAGAAGAAATGCTATGCAGCTACAAAAAAGATAGGGAGTGATTTCCAGGAGATATTGTTAAGTGGTGGGGTGGGGGGCGGGGGGCAGGGGAAGGGGCAGATCAGGATTATAGTATGCTATCTTTTTTCAAAAAAAAGGGGAGGATTAGGAAAATATATGTGTTTTTCCCTTTGGAAAGAAAACAGCAAAGGTAAACCAGTGAAGCTGGTTATCTAAAAGGATAGTAATAGTTCTGGGGTAAATGGAATATAAGGGATATCGGGAGAACATTTCTCTGAGTACACTTTTTTGTATACATTTACCTTTTGAAAGCATGTGAATCTTCTACATTTTCAAAAAATAATATTAAATCAGCAAGGATAGGAAGTGGAGGGGAAAAAAATCCAAAACACAACAAATGAACTCAATTCTATCCCATTATCATAACTACATGGAAGAGTAAAGAATGTAATTTGTGAACACGGCAGTTGACAGTGTACCTTTACTCTCGGTCAATGTAGGGGAGAACTGCAAACAAATCTTCAACACTTTTCAGTAGATTTTTTTTGGTAGTGGACAGCAAAGCGATTCCTTAGCCACTGTGTGTGTCTAGAAAGCAAGTGAGTAAATATGCTGATATTGTTGGAGCTACGGATCTCAGTGTGGAAGAAGGGACAAGTAAAGATATGGAATGAGGTAATGCCAGAAAGAATCCTGCAGAGTTGGATTAGAGTTGGAGGTATCAGTGTGAGCTCATGATTTTTTAAGTATGAATATGTATGTATATAGGCATGTATATGTGCACATATATGCATATGCATATGTGTATGTATATATGCACATGTGTATATACATGCACATGTATTTCTTAGGTCTTTCCATTAAAAGGGCCAAGAAGCAGACATCATAGAAGTAACTAGAACAAGTCCCCAAGAGGGCCTCCAACACTATCCCGCATTGAAAGAAACCAGAAATCTCTGAGAAATGGCTGACTTTGGGGCTGGGGCAGGGTAGATGCAAGTCAAGCCTGGAACAATTAGTTATGTCAGAAGGTAAGAACGTGCTCAAACAAATGACAGTGGTATCTTCAAGGACCCAGAAGCCAGCTTGAAAGGGCTCTACTAGGTAAATATGGCTAATTTGAGCACCGTGTAATAGGAAAAAAAATAAGATTCCATGAGTCCAGATCAATGATAGATATTTAATTAATGGAGAAAAGGGAGGACTTTTGCTTAAAATGGAACATTGAGCGCAGACAGGTAAATAAGGAGGGTGTGCCCGAGGAGCCCTTTACACTTTGATGCTGTTACCCTCAACCTGCTGCATCTCCCTCCTCGGTCTTGACACTTGTCTTCCAGGCATGAGCTATGGTGGGATTCTTTAGACCTCCTCTCTCTGCTCTCACTTCACCACCTGCCTTGATTCTCTTCTCGTTCCTCAGATCCCAGCGTAGGCTTTACAGGGCTTCTTACTGAGGCTTCTCTGGCTTCCTTTATCTCGGCTTAGCTGCTCCCATGTATGCTTCCTCGGCACCCAGACTGCCCTTGTCATACCACCACATATTTTAATTGCTTCTTTAATATCTCCTTCCTGCCCTCTAGCATGGTCCCTTTAGATCTCTGTTTAGTTATCTTACTCGTAGTAAAGATGCTGGTGCCATTAAACACGGTCCTTTCTTTGGCGAACTCTGCAGGCTTTGAAGAGATCCAGAAGATAATCATAGGTCATAAAAGGGCTTCAGCATTTGTTTGAGATATTTGGGATGTGATAAAGCTCATAGTTTACACAAATAAAGCCAAGGGTTCAATCTCTGAGGGACATCTTTTGATTTGGAGACAACTGTGGAGACAACTAATTTTGGAGAAAAGTAACCCAGTTCACTGCATTCTTGGCCAGTGGTCTGGAGAAAAAGATCCACATCTGTTTTTCTTTTTGTTTGTTTTGTTTTGTTTTGTACTTAGTTGTATATGTTTAGCTGTTAGTTGTAGAGGCCCCATCTTCTGGTGCAGTGCCCTATACTTTGAAGGAGTCAATAAAATTTTGTGGAAATGAACAGAACATTTTGAGAGCTCAACTGCAGTGAGCAAGGATTTATGCAATTTTCTCACCATTCTCCAGGTGTTTCATTCCCAAGACTCCAGACGAATCCAGCTTAGAATAAACTTTCTGACTTTTCTCCACATAAATTCTTTGATTCATACATATGATATAAAAGCCTCAGTGTGATTTCAGGATTTGAAACTGCCATTCAATCTGTAGGTCTCTTGCTGCAACCATTTACAAACAAGCCTGATGTTACTAAAGTGCTTCTGACAGTTCCAAGCCTTAAATGCAGTCCTTCAATTTATCTCAAAAAGAGCAGCGACAATACTTCACAGTTGGTTTAGTTTGCAAGTAGGCAGGAAAGAGAATAAAGAAAACAAACAAAACTTAAAACAGGTCTGGTGGGAGGAATAGAGAAGGAACAGGGAACAGTGGAAGAGAGGGAAAAATAGAACAGTCACAGACTGTCCTTGAGGTGTGGATCATAAAAATCAAAAGATGTCCCTCAGAGATTGAACCCTTGGCTTTATTTGTGTAAACTATGAGCTTTATCACATCCCAAATATCTCAAACAAGTGCTGAAGCCCTTTTATGGCCTATGATTGTTATTTTCTGGATCTCTTCGAAGCCTGCAGGGTTCACCAAACAAAGGACCATGTTTAATGGCACCAGCATCTTTACTACGAGTAAGATAAATAAACAGAGATCCAAAGGACTGAAACCCAACTGCTGGGATTTGTCTACCCCAGGCTAACTGGCTCCTATGTCAGCTCATCTCAATTTGTTCTCAGTTCTTTACCAGGAGCTTGAAATTACAAAATGAAACATTATTTAAATCTCCAACCTCCCCCTCTTTATCTTCTTATTCCCCTGCACCTGAAAATGTCAGATAGCCTAGGGGAAGAATGCTCTATGGGTAGTAAAATGTATTAAAAGAAAATCTAATCAGAAGATCCTAGCACTGTCATAAGTACATACATAGAGGGAAATAGATAAATTTAAAAATGGATATAAGGATATGTAGAAATTAATAAATGATGAAGTTGATATTTCAATTCAGTAGGTAGGCAAAATTGATTTTAAAATAAATTGTGATGCTATAACTAACTTTGCCTATTGGAGAAAACAAAGATGGACATTTACCTCTCAGCCAGTAACAAATCAAGTTCCAGATAGATTAGTGACTTAAATACAAAATATAAAATAATAAAACATGTAGTTGCAAATAATAAGAGAACTCAGAAGAAAAAAATTTACTTGGAAACTATTGCATAAGAAAAGTTTGAGCAACAAAGTCTTAATAAAAATATGCTTTGATGAAAGCCTACAAAATCATAATAAGCTATCTTAAATCAAATGTACACAAATGGGAAATTCACAGAAGAAAAAAATCCACCTGAAAATTAGAAATGAATGAGTCTGAGAATGAGATGATGGTGAGGGGGCTGCTTTGGTCTATCACTTCATTGTTTTAACCAAGGACAGTGTCTTCATGCTATCTTAATTCCTTAGTCTTTATGAATTGCCAAATATTTTGATGCTCTTACACACTGCTTTCCAGTGGTCTTCTAAAATGTTTCTTAATAAATTTAAATCATTCTAAAGAATGTAATTGCCAGTATATGGTAAGATTTGAACATTAAAAGAGTCCAATCCATCATTGATTTTTTTGCATTGGCGCCTAAGATCAATTTGATATACCCTAGCATCCTTTAAAAATGTACTTGGTATACTTTTATTTAACAGTCGAAAAATGTTCATGAATTATTTTTCTCTTTCAAAGGCATTTCTGTTCTATAGCTGTCATGGAATTTTATCCCCATATATTGCATTTTTTATGCTTAAAGGCTGTGACTGATTATTATACTACTCTGAAACAGAAAAATATATTAAAAATGAGATATGATATTTAGTTATTTCCAATGAGTGTCTTTGTATTTTAAGAATCTCCCCCCCACCCCCCCAGTTTGAGTTGTTTTCAAGTTTAATAGTAACATGTGATCAGTAAAAAGTATCTCAAAGCATTTTTGAGAAGTATTTAGTATATGAAGAGTAAAATTATATTTGAACCTAATGAAAGGGACAGGACTTTTTCCCCCAAGTTAGCTCATGTGTCTGCGGATGGAAATTTCTAGGGGTTGGAATGGGAACGCTTCCGTAGAAATAACAAAATTATCAGAAATTTGCAGAGAGGAGATGGATAACCAGATAAAACAGGTAAACCTCAGGTTCCACCGAGACTTGAACTCAGATCGCTGGATTCAGAGTCTAGAGTGCTAACCATTACACCATGGGGCCTATTCTTAGCCAATAGTTGCTAAATTCTTTGATGATATAGTTCTTCCTCCCTAAGTCCCTTGATCTGGTTATCTGAAAGGTATATGTACATTTTGCTTTTCCTCCTCTAGGATTAAGTTATGGACGCTTACCTGTCACATGCCTGCATCCATCTTTTAGCCAGAATCTAATAGAAAACATTGACTTCCAAATGTTAGGAATCCTCCCCTCCACTCACCCATTCCCACAGAGTGCTCGGTTTTGTGACAAGTGTTCTGTACTATTACTTCACCCAAGGCTCACAATCGCCCTGTGAGATGGGAGGCATTATCGCTATTTTACAGGTGAAGAAACTGAGGCAGAGACCTGGTGTCTTTCACCCTACTTTATCGGATCCTGTTGCTTTCACGAAAAATCGTCTTTTTCTAGGGTGATAATCTGTCTCTTTTACGGACGCGTTATGGAAAGATTTACCAAAGTAGCAGAGGAGACATTGGTGTTTAAGGAACAACTGAAATAAACATGCTTGGAAGACGCGGCTGGAGGAAGGATCCCTGCAGTCCTGGGAACACAACTTAGAGTTGGGGGGCGGTGGGGGGGAAGCAGAAAGGAGAAGCGCTTGGGAGTTTTCCTAGGACCGAGTCCAGCCCCACGGTCCTCCTGCTCCCCTTTCACCAACGGGAAATATGAGCAGAGGAGACTCCCAAAAGGACACAAAGAAAATTCCCTCCCCGCCTGTCACATCTATTTCCCGCACACACATAGGCGCCCACACTTTGTGAAAACCCACAAGACAAATCAGTTTCTGTGATGGGTCTTGGCGAATGTTCTGAGTCGCATCCTAATCCAGTATCTTCACAAACTCCTTGGGCTGGCTTTTCGCTGTCTCAGAGCGCGACGATATCCTGCGCAAGTTTAGGAGTGAGTGCCTAGCAAATTCTTTAGTGGTATAGGGGAGTCCAGTTTTGCTCCAAATATTTTCCCAGAATTCGACGACTGTAGGATGAGACTGGCCTAATTGAAACTGAATTTCTTGGCTTGCAGCTTGGGGTTGCCTACCAGGATTTCAGATTTTAAGCGAAGATACGCTGGAGGCGGGCTTCGAGGACGGCGCGCCCTCTTGTGGACACAGACTATAAAGCGCAAGCCCTCCCTCCCCGCCCCAAACAAAACCCCACCAAATACCCCAAACAAACCAACAAAAAACTCCACAACCCTTTAAGTATCCCTGTAAACACCAGGCTTCTTGCAGGATTCCCTTGAAGAAGGATTTTTTCAGGGTGGCTTTTACTGGAAAAATCTTAGATTGGTTCTTTTCTGGAAAGCTGGGTTGGGAGTTTTCCTCAAGCTTAGAACAGGTGGAGAATGGCCAAGGACGGTTCATTTTTTGCATAGAGTGGGTAGGAAACCCTCAGGAGAGAGGGTAAACATCCTCCACTGGAGATTCTAAACTGTTGAAACCTGGCGGATTCAAGAAAAATGTCCTTACAAAGGAGATGCTTTTAAATCGGTGTGGGGAAAGCCAGGTAGATTCCTCTTCCCTCGGCATAACCAGTCAGCGACGAACACACCAGTTCAATTACATTTTCCAACGCCACAGGGAAGAATAGTCCCAATGGCCTTGACCCTGCGCGGTTCCCGATATGTTAACAAAAGTGCACCACGTGCAGGAAGGCGCCTGTGACTTGTGCAGAAGTGTGGCTCCCCGTCTAGCAGAGAAAAGCATCTGTACTTCTCCAGGGCCACATCCTACAACTCTCCCAGACTCTTGCCCCCAGGCAAACTGTGATGAGAGCAGCAAGTGAAACCCTTCTGAGTAGGGGACAAATAAGTGCAGCGTTCAGAGGTTAAGGTCTGTCTCCTTCCTGCACCCTCAGAAAGGGAAAAAGAACACCTTCAGCCTAAATCCTAGCTTTCTGTGCTGCGCTCAAAAATCTTCAACTGAAAGACAAATGTGTAATTAGTGCTTTCCAGAGGCTAAGCCCATGGCAGGCACTGGCCTCCCTACAACCAATAGGTAACCAAAACTAGACACATACAGACTTCAGGAAGACAGGGCAAGAATGTAGTCAAAGAAGACTTTCTTTTCAAACTCTCATTCAAAAGTGCAAAATTCGGTGCTCCAATTACACCTCCCCCCACCCCCCAACTTTAGCTACTGCTGTGGTCTCATTAAGACAGAGTCATGGTTGACATTCACCTTCAGGGAGGCTTCTGCTCCAGTCTTGGGCAAAGACTTGTTCTTAGAGTCACTGTAGACTTGGGATCATTGAAGGAAAAGAGAGAAGAAATCTGGGAAGAAGTGGAGCAGAAAGATTTGGAACCAGCATGGACATGAACTATCCTGGGTTCTGGGATGATCAAACCAGGTTAGGTGAAAACTTTATGCACTCAGCAACTTGTTTTTTGTTTGTTTGTTTTGTTGGCCATGCATCTTGTGGGATCTCAGTTCCCCAACCAGGGAAAGCCCAGAATCCTAACCACTAGGAACCAGGGAACTCCCTGCACTCAGCAAGTATTTTTGAACTCCTAACAGGAACCAGGGACTGTGAGACTGAGAACTGAAAGGTGAACAAGGCCACAGTACTGGTCTCTCCCCTAGGAGACCTTGCTGTCTAGAGCAGGAGGGAGGGCTTATCAAACAAGCAATTAAAACGTGAGGTGGTAGGAGAAGGGGACATTCCGGTGCTGAGGAAACACAGATGGGGCACGTAAGCCTAGAGGAAGGGAGTCAATGAAGGCCTCAGTAAGAAGGGCTGAAAGGGCTAAGTTAATATTTGAGGAATGAGTAGAGAATCAGACCTCATAACATGAGGGGAAATGGGAGGGCAAAAAAGTTTTGCTGGTAGAAAATGTGGAGAGGAAAAAAAATGGAAGAATAGAAATAATTTTATCGTGGCCTGTGACTAGAAACTAATTTGTAGGTAAGTGTGTGACAGGAACGGTGACAAGTGAGGTTGGAGATGTGGGCAGGTTAGGGCAGCAATCATTAAAATGTGGAAAGCTGCCCCGAGCAAAGTGGAAAGAACTTGTCCTGTCTTAGGATTCTCAAAGGTGACAACAAGGTCTGCTCACTCATGGGTTGCTACCTGCAGTTTGAAGAACTGTACCACACGGATCAACTTAATCCAAATGCAGAAGTATTACTAACATAAGTCTAAGAAAGAATCTAAAGAATTTGCAGCTAAGATGGGACGAGGTGGCCTGAAAGTGGTTATGGCCCGGGACTGCTAATCCATCGTGCTCTGCCTGTGTGGGCTCGGATGCCACCCTCTGAGAAAGCTCAGTGAAGAGCAGAGCCGCCAGAGAAAGCAGCTTCTAATCAGATATTTATCACGTCTCAGTTTAGACTTCCTTTTCCAGTTTTAGGGTAATGTGGCCATTCTTTTAAAAACAGAAAGTCCGTTTGCATGCGCACATAGATTCCTTTCTAGGAATAAAGCCCGGGGAGACAGCCGAGAGACAGCCCCTCCGCGCCCGGACCTGGGCACAGGTTACAGGATTGGCGACTGCTCCCTGCGGCGCTGGTTTCTGCATACAGCTTCGCTCCAGCAGCCGGTGGGCTCAAATTTCCGAAGCCTGACCAAGATACTATTGTTCATTATGACTGACGTGTGGTGGGCTGGATTACAGGGGGAAATGCTGGTTTTAAGGGACGAGATTGCAGAAATAAAAATGAAAACGGGAACAGTTGGCTAGGTCCCACCGAGATTTGAACTCGGATCGCTGGATTCAAAGTCCAGAGTGCTAACCATTACACCATGGGGCCCACGAGGGATAAACTTGGAAAGGTATCTCTTGTGACAAATATCCATCTTTTAGGCACCGGATCCCAACTAGTAAATTTTAAACAACGTGTTCCCCGCATCCCACCAACAAAACTGTACCGCCCCCTGGAGGGGCATTTTGAAAACGTGTGGGTGTTTTGGTTGTCTCAATGGCTCAGGGCACAACTGGCGTTGATAGAACAGGGCCAGAGATGCTGGAAGTTCAGCTGTGCTCAGGACAGTCCTATACCCAAGAATTATCGTTAGGACTGCACAACTTTTGTAAAACGACATTTTCATTTGGGTTTTCAGGGACCTTTTCTAAGGGTGAAATCCCTGCTTCCACCTTTGTACCTCCCACTTAATCATCTTATATACAACTAGCAATGCTGTGTGGGACCTGGTTAGGATTTTGACTTTTATCCTGAGATGGGAAGTCACAGCTTCTGGTTAAGTGTCCTGGGATACTCACTTTTGGAATATATGAGAAGTCTGAACATTCTGGGCCACCACACAGTTAGGAAGCCAGACCACATAAAAGTGCTCTGGCAGACAGTCCCAGCCCACAGCCAGTGTCAATTGCCAGACACGTGAGTGAAGATGTTTCCAGACAATTCCAGACCTCAGCGGCTGTCCCAAGAATCACAAGTCAGTGATCCTCCACCTGGGGCCCCAGACATCTTGGAGCAGACAGCCATTCCTGCTGTGCTCTGACCTAGTTCCTGATCACAGAATCCATGAACATAATAAAATGTTTTGTGCCACCGAGCTTGGGCTGCTTATTATGCAATAACAGTAACCTGAACAACTCTAGAAACAGGAATTTTCCTGATCTACTCCCTTAGTTTTACCCAGTAGGACTGTCCCCAATTTTTTGCCATTATAAGTAATGCTTTAGTGAACATCAGTGTCTTCTTATGGAGCTATATAAGTTTGTCATATGTTTTCAAAAATGATGATTGTTTACAAAATTGTTGGGCTTGCGTGGGGTTTTGTGAGAGTGGGATGATTAGAGATAAGAAAACTTCCCTAAAGACACCACCTAAGTGCTATGTACGGTTATTATACTAAGCTGTAAAAAAACATTTGTTGGGGTGTCATTCACTGAGTGAACATTCCAGGCTCTGTGCTTGGGGTATGGCTGAGAACAAGACTCCTTTGTTGGAATTCACCTCTTTCGGGATGGTTTTGCAATAATACTGTTTGATTTCCTGGATCTAGAGCCTAGCAGAGGTGGCGCCATCTCGTCTTGCTTTGCAGGGCATTTTTTTCAGCAGCTATTTAGAAAACATGCAGGCTGTCAAGGCTCTGTGCAGAAATTAAGTTGGACTAAGAGAAAAAGACACAAGAAGCTCAAAATTGCTCACCCCATAGCTCCCTTTCCCCAGCCACAACGGCCTCTTGCAGTTCCCAGAACACACTAAGTACCTGACTTGGGTACTTGTTCCTTTTGCCTGGAACAGATTCCTCCAGGTAGTGACTCAGCACTTTATGCCAATGACTCCTCCACGACGCCTTGTCTGCATACCCTCCTTAAAATTGAGATCCCCAACTTCCTATCCCCTTTCCTGCTTTATTTTTATCCAAATCACTGACTAAGGAGCTGATATATTAAGAATTTTCTTAATTTATTCTTTTATTGCCTAGCTTACCCCTCCCCTCAAAGTGCCACAAGAGCAGGAACTTTCACAGGCTTTTTTTCACTGTGTATCCTCCATACTAGCATAGTGCTTGTCACATAATCATAGGTGCTTAACAAATACTTGATGATGAAATAAAGTAATTTCCCTTCTGCTGGCTGATTGGGTCACATAAAATCATTGGCTCTACAATTATATGCCTGATTTATAACTGGAATTGGCAATACTTTCTATATAATTCTTCTTCCCTTATTGAATGATGCTTAATTATTTCCCTGATACATATATTGTCTTATTCGATCCAAACAACTTTTTGATGAAACTGGGCTGGGTTTCTACCCCTGTTTTGCAGATAAGGAAACTGGTACAATGAGTTTCACTGACTTGTCTGTGATCGCACAGTGACCAGAATGGCATTTGCACCTTTGTGGTAGTGAAGTCACCCCTCGGTGACCTCAGATCATCCATTTTCTGGTATTTTGTTTTGTTTTGTCTTGTTTTGCCAAGGAAACAGGGTCTTGGTATCTAAGAGTTCTAACTCCTACCTTCATTGCATGGAGAGGGAGAGGAAAACCTGGGGGCCACTAAACGAGAGGTTGGACTCATCTGCTTGGTTAAGCTTGCAGGTCTCCTTCTCACCCCTTTTCCTTTCTTCCTGCAGCACAGTTTTATAAATGACAAAGTTTTGTTTTAAAATTCTAAGTCTGTAGCCTTTTTTGTACACACAGATATTGAGATTCTAAATCAACACATTTGAGAGCCTGAAGGGTGCTAACCTCTCCCATATGTAAGTGCATCTTTGGGGGCTCTCATCTGGGAATTCAGTTTTATAAACCTTACGTGGAGTTCTTTCCCAGAAGTTGAAGAAAGGGTACAGAAATAGAACCTGGTCATAACAGGAGCAGGAATAGATGGATGAGGTTCTTTGAAAGCACTTCCAAAGCTCTAATGTTTCTCAGATATTAAGAAATCATGCAGTCAAATGTAAAATGATATAAAAGTGAAATTCCAACAATTTAATGACAGGTATGTGCACGGGAGTTGAGATGGAATGCTAGAATCTGAGCAAAGAAAGGTGAGGTGTGAGGATTGTTGGTGACCTCTACCTCAAAATCCTCCAGGGAGACAAGTAATTCATGCTAGATTGCAAGTGTGACTGTTTAAGATACAATTATACCAAGAATAAAGAGAGAGAAGTTATAGTGCTGTTAAAGATTTATGAAAATGTTCCTTAGGAATCAGGCTACTTCATTTACTTTCTTAACTTACTAAAGCAATTTATGACCAATAAATTGGTCAGTCAGGCCAGGCATACTTCTCATTACAACTAATATAGTGAATTCTAGTTTGATGAGTATCTCTTGTGAGTTTTGTTATCGTGAATATATTCCTCAGATGTAAGAATCCTAATAAAGTCCCAGCTTGAAGCATTCCATTGCTACTTCCAGTTTATAACAACTAAGGCTCATGGAAACACTGCAGAGGAAGACAGGCTAGGGGAGAAAGTCAGGTTTCTCCTTAAGGAAAGCAGGCCCTCCTTAAGCTCTATGGATTATCGCATCTCTGTTACAACTTCTATCTTATAAACCTGCTGAGACAGACTAAACAGTAGGTTCTCATAGAAGAATATGAGGTTATAGAAAACAAATTTATTAAAAAACTTGCATGAACGAAGGAAGGTGAGGAATGTACCTACTAAACATATGAAAATAACAAAAAACAAAGAATACCCTTATTGACAATAAGCCAATCTGTACAGTAGAGAAGACTTCCTGGATGGTGGAAGATAAAGCCCTTTTGAAGGCTAAAATCCTCTGCAGTCTTTTTTCTATTTTTCATGTAAAATATGAACTCAGGCCTGCTCTTTCTTATAATATTAACTACTTAAATTTCAGAACCTAACCTTAAAAATGAAAGTCTATAATTAATGATTCTCAAAAAACCAAGATGTTCCTCTACCCTGAAATTACAGTTCCAATCCTCCTTCATAAAAGTAGTCAAAAGAATGTGATGTAAAGAGTTGTCAGATTCTCTTTCTCCTGTCCAATATGGAATTCTCTGCCGGTATTCAAAACTACCACCGAGTTGTCTGTTCTCAGTGAATAAAAATGTGGGAGTCTCATTTGATTTGTAAGAGATCTCCTAGGAAGCCCAAACATTAGACATTGTTGCATATTCCTTAGATATAGATCTATGCAGTTTGCAATTCTGATCCCCTGGCTGGCTGCAAAGGTAACAATGTTGAATTTGACATCTCTTTTCAGCTGGTTAAAAAGAGGACTACTAGTTCCAAAACGGACCAGTGGTACTTTCTTCTTCTCCTTCATGCTCAGAGGAACAAAGTAACTCCTATGACTGCTAGATTAATTTAACAAGTAACGTGAGAGTCTGCTTCATTTAAATAACCATACAACGCTAAATTGGCATCTTGAATCGTGAATATTTCAGAACCTTATTTGATAAACGTTTCATGGTTCATACCTAGTGGTTTTATACTGAAATCCTGTCATCGTTTTGAGAAGCCCACTCCTGTAGATTTTAGTCCCACTAACCATTTCCGATGCCTTGAATGTGATATCTATTTTCTTACTTCAAGTGCCCAGAATGCTGTTTTGTACACCACCCTCCTCTATTGGTAATATTATTTATTCTGTGCTCCTTGGGCTTTCCATGCACATCTCTACTGAAGCATTTATTATCTTATGTGTGTTTTGTTTATTTATGGACAATGTGTACATGTGATTCAAAATTCAAAGTGCTTAAAACGGGCCCAATTAAAAAGAGCCTCCATCCATCCCTGCCCCTAGGCCATGCAGCACATTCCGCATTCTCTGGTTAATCTCTTTTTCGTGCCTAAAATACATCTCTGAGTCCACAGCACCTTTTCTTCCCTCCAAGGGCACCGCACCTTAGGCCTCACCTTATCCAAGATGAACTCAGCTACTTCGGGCGTAGAGGGTACTTCCTTCTCCGCCTTTGTTTGGAACAAGGAAGGGGCGGAGCGAGAAATGCGAGTCTTCCCCGCTCGGGTTTCTCTAGTTTTCAATTTGGTCCGAAGAATTCAAATAAACGGCTGCCCCCCCACCCCCCACCCCCCCATCCCCCGCCTTGAGTACACTTTTTTTCCACTGTTGTCTTTAGAGTTTTGATTTATCTGTACTCTCAACATGGCAAGGCCGCGGCAAGGCGGGGAGGGGCTAGGGTTAATGGTGGTGCTAAGAGCCACGGTAAGGTCCTGTGTGCCAACATCCAGGGTGGAGTCAAGTGCATCTCCGGTCTCGTCTACAGAGACCCGCGGGGTGCTGAAGGTCTTACTATGAAATGTGACCATGACGCCATAGCCTACACCCAACGTGCCAAGCGCAAAACGGTCACCGCTGTAGACTTTGTTCTCTCAAGCTTCAGGGACACACCCACTATGGCTTTGGCGGCTGACTGCATTGTATCTTGTATTGCCGTTTTCAATTGTAAAAGCTCTTTTCAGGGGTACCTATCTTTTCTTTTAAGGAGTTAGCTGTTCAGATCACATATTGTAGCTGGTCTTGTTCCTTAGTTCCTGCACTAGTGTACGGCATCGTGGTCTGCTGCAAAGTGATACGAGAAAAAGGGCTATGCAGTGAATGGGTCTGGAGTTCCTGTACACGTAAAAATGGCTTCCATTCACAATGCTTACAGGCTCCCAGGCGCACTTTTAGAATGTGCTAAACGGCAAACATTTTAATTTGGGGCTTCCTAACTGTGAAATTAAACTAGTATCTAAAGGGAACCAGTCCAGTGACTTCCTGGATTTCCCTGGTGTTGTCATTGTTGCTCTCGAGGTTTTCAGGTATTGTCTGTCCAGTCAAAACATGGGGAGACAGGCTAGATGAATCAAAGAACGTAGTGTTGACACCAGAAATGCTCGCAAAAATGCACTTTCTTGTCTGAACATTTGTCAGATTAACACCAAATTTGGGTTAAACGTCACTTCCTCAAATATTACCCAGATCCAGCAAAGACACCTCCTCCTCCTCCTCTCTCTCCGCCCCCTCCACCCCCCGCACGGAAATGACAGGCAAGGCGCCCCAGCTCTTTCTTGAGAAGTGTTAAGCAGCTCTGAAAAGAGCCTTTGGGTTTGGCAACGCCTATAAACACATTTACTTGGAGCTGGTGTACTTGGTGACGGCCTTGGTGCCCTCAGACACTGCGTGCTTGGCCAGCTCTCCAGGCAGCAGCACGCGAACAGCCGTCTGGATCTCCCTGGACGTGATGGTCGAGCGTAATGCGCCAGGCGCGACGCCTCGCCCGCGATGCGCTCGAAGATGTCGTTAGCGAACGAATTCATGATGCCCATGGCCTTGGATGAGATGCCAGTGTCCGGGTGGACCTGCTTCAGCACCTTGTACACGTACACGGAGTAGCTCTGCTTGCGGCTGCGTTTGCGCTTCTTGCCATCCTCCTTCGGCGCCTTGGTCACCGCCTTCTTCGAGCCCTTATTCAGGACACGAGTGGACTTGGCAGGCTCAGGCACGCTGAAGTACTGCGATCGAAATGAAACAAAACGCCGAAAAAATAAAAGGCACTTCTTTAACAACAAGGGCTTATGCAAATGAGGTGGGATAAAGGTTTCTGGTGATTGGTGATTTTCTCCAATGACGTCATAGCTCAATTTTTGCCCAACCGAGGTAGGCATCCTGCATAGTCGCGTTTCCATTGGCCTAAATGAAAGTAAAATGTTAGCCAATCGTACAGCTTCCTTTTCGCGCCTAGCAGGGCCTATAAAATATGCGTTATAAAGTTCTTGCTTGTTATCTGTGATAGCGGTCGTTGATCCCGAGCCATGTCCGGGCGAGGCAAACAAGGCGGTAAGGCTCGCGCCAAGGCTAAGACTCGCTCTTCGCGGGCCGGGCTCCAGTTCCCTGTGGGCCGAGTGCACCGTCTTCTCCGCAAGGGCAACTATGCCGAGCGAGTCGGGGCCGGCGCGCCGGTGTACCTGGCGGCGGTGCTGGAGTACCTGACGGCCGAGATCTTGGAGCTGGCGGGCAACGCGGCCCGCGACAACAAGAAGACGCGTATCATTCCGCGCCACCTGCAGCTGGCCATCCGCAACGACGAGGAGCTCAACAAGCTGCTGGGTAAAGTCACCATCGCGCAGGGTGGTGTCCTGCCCAACATCCAGGCCGTGCTGCTGCCCAAGAAGACTGAGAGCCACCACAAGGCCAAAGGCAAATAGAAGTCTGGATTAGTTTAATGCAGCTCAAGTTTCTCAATCAAACCAAAGGCTCTTTTCAGAGCCACCTACAGTTTTCTGGGAAGAACTGAACACTAGGCTTACAAAGTTTCTTGTGCTCTAGATAATACTTCGGACCATTATAGGTGAATTACATGAACCTCAAAACTTGTGTTAGGAAGTGATTTCCACTCCATGTTAAAGTGTGTGAAATAACCTATGAACTTTGATTCATCAGCATTGGCAGATTTGAGGGGTTATGTGGAGTGAGTCATTCTTAAGTATTGTCACCTTCACCTCTACCCATCACGAACCTCTGGAAAGCACAAACTTCTGGTGGAAGGTCAATGTGCCTTTTTGTGGCAGTTTTAAGACATTTTTGTTTTCTGGGTTCTAGACATCCTGAGTATTCAGGGATCAAACCAAACCTGTATCTTAGGTCAAAGGCCATTTTTGGAGCCGTAAGATTTCTGAGAAAGACCTAATTTCACGTCAGTGTGCATTACCTTTTACATTGCTGATTAAGGAAAATTTAAATACTCAGGCTTCTTATCGGAAACGTTAGCTGAGGTGCCTGGCAATTATACTCATTGTTTATTATTGGGTTCTCAAGTATTTTCCAAGCTCCCTTGCACCCATCCATACAAACAGGTGTCTATATAAGTCGATGATCATTCGTTTCAGGATAAAAATGCGATATTCTAGTTTTAAAATGCCGTTTTCTTGGTCTTTTTATTGTTAAAAGACCTTGTACTGATGGGATTAGATCATTTTTTCCTTAAAAAAAAAAAAAAAAAATAGCTTGCCTTGGTAATTTCTAGGCCCTGGGGGGAGGGGGAGGATCAGATGTATCAGATGCCAGGCAAGGAGGCTCTCCTAAGGTTCTGCCAGTTGCTAAGGAACTATTGGATGTAGATGCAAACTCAAGGGGTGTGTAGCTTGCGGTAAACATAGGTTACTGGTGGGGAATTAGATTCTTTAAAAACAAAGGAATTACATTCTTAAAATAGAAAAATAAATTGTGCTGCAATGGAATTGTTTTATATTAACTAACAATGAAAAGAAGTTCATGTAAGGATGAGTTTCCCTATGAAGTTATTAACCCTTTAATTCCTCACATGCAAATCAGATTGCACTTACTGAAAAAAATTTAAAAGTTCTTAAAATTCGTGTTTGAAGGAAAGCTGAGGGGTGATGGTACAGCGCTGCTATTAACCAATTGTGGCCACTGATCACTGGATATGTGGCTAGTTTGAACAAAGTAGTGGACAAGTAATATACACACTGGATTTCAAACAGTGCAAAATAAAAAAAAAAAGTGAAATATCTAACAATTATATTGATTACATGTTGAAATGAATATTTTAGATATATGGGGTTAAACAGAATACTATTAAAAATAATTTCTTCTGTTTTTATTTTGTTCTAATGTTGCTAGAAAAGTTTCCGTTTCTTATGTAGCTTGTATTTATTTCTACTGGAAATTGCTGTTACAGAGCAAACAACTTTACAGGAAAAATGAAAAAAAAATTGAGGCCACAGATAACTGAGACTATCGGAGGATTGCGGGAACTACAAATAAAATTTTCGAGTCCTAACCAGTACGGTTACCGGTTGGATAGTCCTGGTCTCGTTTTGTCCAATCAGCTTGTGACTCTCGCTATAAATAGGTGGCCAGGCGGCGCCTGTATGCTAGCTGAATCATCTAGCCATGGCTCGCACTAAGCAGACCGCTCGCAAGTCCACAGGCGGTAAGGCCCCGCGCAAGCAGCTGGCCACCAAGGCGGCCCGCAAGAGCGCACCGGCCACGGGCGGCGTGAAGAAGCCGCACCGCTACCGGCCCGGCACGGTGGCCCTGCGCGAGATCCGCCGCTACCAGAAGTCCACGGAGCTGCTGATCCGCAAGCTGCCGTTCCAGCGGCTGGTGCGCGAGATCGCGCAGGATTTCAAGACCGACCTGCGCTTCCAGAGCTCGGCCGTGATGGCGCTGCAGGAGGCGTGCGAGGCCTACCTGGTGGGGCTCTTCGAGGACACCAACCTGTGTGCCATCCACGCCAAGCGCGTCACCATCATGCCCAAGGACATCCAGCTCGCCCGCCGCATCCGCGGGGAGAGGGCGTGAGCCTGAAGGTCTCCCATTCACCCCAAAAGGCTCTTTTCAGAGCCGCCCATATGCACACTGAAAAAGGACTGTTTCCCTGCTAATTACTGCTACTAGCTTTGCTTGTGGGAGACAGATGGACTTTATACATTTTGATTTTCTAAGTACCAGGTGTATGTGTTATTTCCATCTCCCAACTTAGTAAAACAAGTGGTTAGACCTTCCTTACATTCCTAATTTCTCTTAGTTAGAAAACACATTACTGCTATGATTAGACTGTCAGATGTGATCATGCCCATTCCTTTTCTGAGGGGGCTTGTGAAATGCAGGACCTATGATTTCCACATGGGATTTAGGGTGATGCTAATATTTTACCAAGTTAAAATGATCTAATGCTTTCTACTTGGATTAACACCATAAGCAAAAAGTAATTGAGTGTCCCCTCCCAGGAATCAGCCTTCCTATGGGAAAAAAGATTTGATGGGAAGCAGTCGTCCCCCACCCCTGCCACATCTAAGGCCAATTTCTAAACAGATCGGTATTCTTGAGTGTGTAAACAGGGCCTTCTGGCTTGGGGAACTGAGATATTAAGTCAAGAGGGACCCACAAGAGATGGCCCTTTCTGCTGGCTGGGTAGGGCACCCTCTCCTGGATATATGCAGTCAGTATATTGCTTCTCCAAGTAATCTTTCAGTTCTCATTATTTGAAGATTTATTCAGGGGAAATGAGCAGTCCTAGTTATGTGTACGTTTCTAATTATGTGGATACAAATATTCCATGTCTCTAAACTCTCTATGTGCTGAACTCCGGTAGTCAGTTATCCTACCTAAGCTTTTCTGGAATTTCAACATAATTTCATCATTCCATACAAGGAACTTGGAGTTTTGCTATAGTAATGGCTCACAAAAATGAATACTCAGACACCAGACCATTTTGGCTCATGCTAATGGGTAGATGGTGATGCCAAGTACTAAGATAAGAATCACTGGGAAAGTAGTGATGATGATGTTCAGTCTGGGATATACATTTTGAATTTCCCGGAGATCTACAAGAATATCAGAAAGTAGATGTATGTGTATGTCTGAACTTGAGATAAGTCTGGGATGGACATAAAAATTTGGAAGTCATTAGTATATATAAAGCATTTGAAACCAAAGGACTGGCCTAGAGATCCCTCTGGCTCTTCCTCTCTTGTGACCACTCTGCTTTATTTGCCACTATCGAACTTTTTGTCATTTGCCTGCACACACCACAAGCCATGAATTTGGTGACGCTCATTTTCTGCTGGAATCCCTACACTTTCCTCTATTTCCCGATTTCCTTTAATCCTCAGACCAAGTGTTACCTCTCACAGATCTTACTCCTCTATGCTCCCCTTATATTCTGAGCTTACTTATCTTGCTACATTGTTCTTTATTTACTCTTGTTTCTCCCAATTAGATTTTCTTTAGGACCGGCGGCGTCTCATTAACATTGTATCCTTAATGCATGGTACCCAAGTGTGTGATATTTTTTGAAAACAAGTGCATTAGAATTTAATAAAAGAGGAAACAGAAGAAATTGCCTTTGTGCCTGCATTTCTTGAAATGGCAAAACTGCAAAGTAGCATATATGTTCCAAATCTTTCCTAAAGCATAGAATTAAAGGACCTTGCTATGCCTGATCAGAAATACGAACATACCAGAATCTTTTATTATTCTGAAAACGGCCTTTGGTTGTTTCAGAATTCATCTTTTTTTTTTTTCAAACTGTAAGTCTTAATCATTAGTGCTCTTGGAATCAATAGCATCCAGCACCATCGTTGTTACAGTCCAGCTTGAATTGTTCTATTTGTATATCTACTTAATTTTTCCAGCCTAGGTAACGACTGGGTATCGTTAAGCGTTTTAAAACTCTTTAAGAGCAAAATTTTTAAGATGCAGGATTTACTATCTTCCTGACACCCCAGATGAGTTTGTGTATCATTCACAAAAAACCACTTCAGGGCCCCTCCAACAGATGCTTTGGCTTCATAAAAACTCATTTATACCACTTGCCTACCTCCCACATACGGACATAGGCGAGTCAACTTAATAACCTTGTAGCTTCAGTGATTTTGAAATTAGTCTGACACAAATGTGAATTTTGTTGACAACAGCTCCTAAACACCAACTCCGAAATATGGAACAGAAGAGATGAGGACACCCTAAGACTGAAACCTAATTTGAGAGTATCAGTACTGTACTTCACAGAATAAATTAAAAGTGTACCAAGTCGTGTCACCTTTTTTATGATGATAGAAGTGGCTCTGAAAAGAGCCTTTTGGTGTTTCCAAATTTAGTCCCTACTTGGTCTTGTGGTGGCTCTCAGTCTTCTTGGGCAGTAGCACGGCCTGGATGTTAGGCAGGACACCACCCTGCGCGATAGTGACTTTACCTAGCAGCTTGTTAAGCTCCTCGTCGTTGCGAATGGCCAGCTGCAAGTGACGCGGGATAATGCGCGTCTTCTTGTTGTCGCGGGCCGCGTTACCCGCCAGCTCCAAGATCTCGGCCGTCAGGTACTCCAGCACCGCCGCCAGATACAACGGCGCGCCGGCCCCGACCCGCTCGGCGTAGTTGCCTTTGCGGAGCAAACGGTGCACTCGGCCCACGGGGAATTGGAGCCCGGCCCGCGACGAGCGACTCTTAGACTTTGTGCGAGCTTTACCGCTTTGTTTCCCTCGCCCAGACATAACTACTTACCTATAAACGCTTTCAGGGATAACTGACACAAAACCCAAGAAACGCAGCTTTTATAGCCCCCTGCTAGGAGCGAAAAGGAAGCTATACGATTGGCTAACATTTTACTTTCATTTAGGCCAATGGAAACGCGATTATTCAGGATGCCTACCTTGATTGGGCAAAACTGAGCTATGACTTCACTGGAGAAGAATCACCAATCACTAGAAACCTTTACTGCACCTCATTTGCATAAAGCCTTGTTCTTAAAGAGGTACCTGTTGGTTTCCTAATCGTTCGTTTTACCTTGATCGCAGTTCTTCGCCATGCCGGAGTCTGCCAAGTCCACTTCTGCTCCAAAGAAGGGTTCCAAGAAGGTGGTGACCAAGGCCCAGAGAAAAGATGGTAAGAAACGCAAGCGCAGCCGCAAGGAAAGCTACTCCGTGTACGTGTACAAAGTGCTGAAGCAGGTCCACCCGGACACTGGTATCTCGTCTAAAGCCATGGGCGTTATGAATTCGTTTGTCAACGACATCTTCGAGCGCATCGCGGGTGAGGCGTCGCGCTTGGCGCATTACAACAAGCGCTCGACCATCACCTCCAGGGAGATCCAGACGGCCGTGCGCCTGCTGCTGCCCGGGGAGCTGGCCAAGCACGCCGTGTCCGAGGGCACCAAGGCTGTCACCAAGTACACCAGCTCCAAGTGAGCCACTGATTGCTGAGCGATTGATCAGACTTTCTCACACCTAATGGCTCTTTTCAGAGCCACCTACACTTTCCGAAAAAGAGCTTGTCCGTTGTTAGGTCTGTTTTGAAATGTTTCATGTTTCTTTGAATGTGTAAGTATAGCTTTAGATAAAAAATTTCTACGTTTTTGGGGGAGCCTTGATTCTCATGCATTTTTGCATGTTTGTTACAGTTGGCTTTCACTATTATAAGTAGCTTTCGTGTACTTAATGAAGAACTAATAATGCATGTATCCTTCGGTTTGCAGAAGTATTTGAAGATAAATCTTTGCACTGCAAGTAGCCAGAGCATCGCAATAACTCCTGGGGTTTTCTTTAATCTTATCTCTGGATCCTATCCCGATAAGCTACCTAGTTTTTGGGTCCTATCCAATAATCTACTTAGCTACTTACTGCCTATGAAATTGAAGTAAGGAATTACTTACTCCTTCTGGAGGATCCAGAAGTCGAAGGTATTAGCTGACAAGGAGGCCGAATTCGCAGCCAGTGTGTCTGAGTGCTTCCTCCCTAAGCTGCAACAGGTCCACAACTTTATGCATTATTAAAGTCTCAGCCTTAATAGTTGGAAGCTAGGGTAATTTTAAGATAGAGTGCTGACAGGACTTGATGACTTAAGAGTTGCGAGACAGCATAATGTAGGTTGTTCCATTTTCTAGTTTCTCACCTAGTTCCCTCTCCTTTCAATTTACCCCACCTTGCTCCACCACCTCTCATACGTAACTGTAAAATGACAAACATTGTTAAAGGGATTAGATGGCTTTTAGTCATGGAGTAAACAAGAGCAGTTTGAAAAATAAACCTGAGTCCTTTCTCTTGTGCCAGGCTAAGAGTAAAGAGTTGGAAATTTTAAAAATTTTCCTTCACCTCTTCAGTTCTCTTTGAAATGATTATAACTTTTCTATGTTGGCAGGAATGCCTAGTGCCTCTGAAAAACCCAAAGGCGTTTTCTTTTTTCTTGAAACAAGTTACAATGTTAATACATTTTAATGGAAACACAATAGGAAGGACTAGTGTCCCCAGTACATTACAGAAATTACGTTAAAGAGGGTACTTTATCACTGGCAAATAAATCCATAAATCATGCTTGCTGACCACTTGATCAACCAAAGACAAAAAAAAAATCATCTATCCCCAAATTAATTCTGAATGTAACAAATAGATTTTGGAAACCATAGTATATAGAACAGAATAGAA
The DNA here is from genome assembly GCF_028023285.1 of Balaenoptera ricei. NCBI lineage: Eukaryota > Metazoa > Chordata > Mammalia > Artiodactyla > Balaenopteridae > Balaenoptera > Balaenoptera ricei. The sequence goes on from NC_082649.1 coordinate 22,232,466, forward strand.
TTTTAGTAATAGCTCCAAGTATGATGTTAAAGGCATTTCATTGGTGGAGAAAAGAATTATTTTAAAAATCTGGCTGTTTAAGGAATTGCTAGGGAATTGTTTAAAACTGTGCTATGGAGAATTCATGGGGAGGAATAATAAGCAGATATTAATAACTTATTAAAAACTCAAGGGAAATTGAGTTAAACATACCAGTGTAAAGAGGTTTTAAAAGGGCATATGCAGCATTGCATACATTTTCTTTGAAAGAATATCTGCTTTTATCTATTCACCAAAATACCAAATTAGCTACCAGCAGTGATCTCTGTGTGGTGAGATAACGAGTTTTGCCCTTTTCCACAACACTAATGTTTTGCGTTCGCGTTCAAAAGCAATTGTTAAAGCCTTAAAACATGGTAACAAAATAAGTTACCACAGCGTGAAACAGTACAAAAGAACAGAGAAAGCCTCTTTTTCTTTTTTTTTTGGTCAAATTCCCCTCCCCCCCCTTAGGGCGGGACTTCCCGCCTTCAGGTTCTCAGTTCGGTCCGCTAACGGACGTAAAAAGACTTCCATCCCCGAGCTGTAGAAGCTAGGCTTTGGTGGGCTTCCAAGTGTTCGTTATGTCGGGTCGTGGGAAAGGAGGGAAGGGTCTCGGAAAGGGAGGCGCCAAACGCCACCGCAAGGTCCTGCGCGATAATATCCAGGGTATCACCAAGCCCGCCATTCGGCGTCTGGCCCGGCGTGGTGGCGTCAAGCGCATCTCTGGCCTTATCTATGAGGAGACCCGCGGGGTGCTGAAGGTGTTCCTGGAGAACGTGATTCGGGACGCTGTCACTTACACCGAGCACGCCAAGCGCAAGACTGTCACCGCCATGGACGTGGTCTACGCGCTCAAGCGCCAGGGACGCACCCTTTATGGTTTTGGCGGCTGAGTGTTTAGTTTTGTGTCTGTTCCTTTAACAAAAGGCCCTTTTCAGGGCTTCCTACTTTTCTCTTGTAAGGAGCTGTGATTCTGATATTTTTCATTGCTTGGAGTTGTTAAAATAACGAAAAGTGTGATTATTGTAGTTTGGTCTGCAAAACTGTTTTGTGCTTACTCTGGGACGCGTGTGTTCCCAATCCCGCCCAGGTACAGCAGGGGCCGTTAGGATCGCTATCCAGTCAATTCCTTACCTAAGGATATATTGAGGCTGAATTGGTATGGGGTGTTTAGTTGTGTAATTTGCTAAACGAGGTAGTGGGGAAAGTCCTTGCAGATGCCTACGTTCACTACTACGTAACTTTCTTTTAGAAAGTAATTTTTATAATTTAACCACCTATGAAAAGTGGGGTAACTTTGTGTCAGTTAATACACTGTACCACTGGCAAGAAGTCACACACAATCGAGTCTGGCACTGTTACTTGGAAAAAGTGTATTCAGATCCCAAACTGGGAAAGTGTTTTATAGAAAAAGAATTCGTCTTTAAGGTTAGTTAGTGACATCTCTGCCCCTCTAAAGGTAATAACTATCTTGTCAAATCAAGCTCGCAGGCATGTTCTATGTGCCTGGAGGGATAGTCAGTAGCCTATTGCTGGTCTGGATCACTTATTTACCACAAAGGATAGGGAGAACATTTTATACAAATTAGTCCACTCATAGAGTCAAGTGAGTAAAGGGTTTTTTTGGTTGCTTTTAAAAGGCGAGGCTCATAATTGGCGCTCATTAAGTCTTAATTTATGTATTTGGTGAAATGGTGAATGTCACTGGTGACAAGAACTGGGGAGGGACAGTTATAGTAATGGATTCAGATAAAGCAAAAGTACAAAATTCCTGGTCCACATATGGAGAGCACATATGTTTTATTTAGACATATTTTTCTTAATTTTTTTGTCACTAATGTAAGCATGTTAATGAAAAATGTACTTGTTTTCAACTTGTGAAAAATCGTCCGATTTGGCACCGCTAAGCAGACCCACATATATTTTCAACATAAAGAATAACCTCTCTGTTTAGGATGTAAAAGATAAAAATAAATATTTTAAGAGATGTAAATGTCCTGTTTTGTGACTTTACTACCAAAGGGATGCAAGATGGTGAAACATTTAAGCATAATCATTAGAAGCAGATGGCTTGGGATTAAACCTATACCACCATTCTCTTGTGGTGAGAACGGGTTAAGTTACACATCTTTTCTGGGCCTTAGTTTCTCCATTTATACAATTGTGTGATAATGATATTGATACCTCGCTCAGAGGATTGTTTTGAGGATTAATGAGTTGATAAATGAAAAGTGCTTAAGTACCAGTGCCTGACAAATAGTAAGTGCAATGTGAAGCAGTTATTACTCATTTATGCCTCATCCCTAATTGCATCACAACCACATTCCAGCTGAGATTCTCTAGTCTGTTATGGGGCCATGGGAAATACCCTAAAGTCAATATGTTTTTTGAAACAGTTTTTGCACTTGGAGATATTATCTTGATTATTCCTACTGTGTCACACCTGTTCGTTTGTACTCACATTCTGGGTGGTAAATAAAAGGCAGGAGGAGCCTTCCTTAGCCTTCTGAGGATGATTACAGCATAACTGGATAGGTTTGCTGCGATTTTTGTCTTTCTCTTTCTCACTTTCTATCAACCTCATCTCATTTTTCTGAATAGCCATAGGATTTAACTGCCAAAGAGAAACTCAGACATCATGTGGACAAAAGATCTGTCTCTTATGTGAAGGCACATAAGAATTACTATGAAAAAGTTGTTTGTCTAAATAATAACTGGTCTTTCAATAGACCAGTTAATCAGAATCTGTAGGATTGGGTCACCTCAAATACAACTCATTAGCACCTCCCATTTCTACTGGTCCCACAGGCCTTTTCAAATCTAAGGGGAAATCTCGGTGTTTTAATACCATCTTTTCATCAATTTCAACTTTAAGAGAATGCTCTCAAAGGCTGTGGAACTCTCAGACCCAAAGCTCAGACCCAAATTAAGGGACAAAGGATCAATCATCCTTTGTTGCAATGAGAGGGCCTGTCCAGGAGTTCAAGTTTTTACCTTTCTCCCAAGAGAGGATTTAGTTCAAAATTCATGGGTTTATTTTATCTGTTGTTAATGGATTAAAGTTTGTTGCATAAAAAGTTCTTGCTATAAACATCTGCTAGGTTCAGCGGTTATAGAATCAAGACATCAGAAACCACGGACAACATCTTGGCTTTCCTTTCCAGCTGTACTGGGAAAACTACCCTTAAAAAAGAAACCATAGGAGTTCCCTGGTGGTGCAGTAGTTGGGGATCTGCCTGCCAATGAAGGGGACATGCGTTCCATCCCTGGTCGGGGAGGATCCCACATACTGCAGAGCGGCTAAGCCCGTGTGCCACAGCTGCTGACCCTGCACTCTGGAGCCTGAGAGCCACAACCGCTGAGCCCGTGCACCACAACTACTGAAGCCCGCACGCTCTAGGGCCCACGTGCTGCAACTACTGAACCCACATGCTGCAACTACTGAGGCCCACGCACCTGGAACCCATGCTCCGCAACAGGAGGTGCCGCAGTGGGAGGCCCACATACTGCAACAGAGAGTAGCCCCTGCTCCCCCACTCGCCACAACTGAAGAAACCCCACGTGCAGCGACAAAGACCCAATGCAGACAAAAAAACCAAAAAAAACAAAAAACAAAAAAACACAACATAGTCTACACTAAAACCTTAACAAATAGAAAAAATTATTGTGACTAAATACCCTGAGAATCAGCATGTATTACTTAACACAGTTTCATTGCTTGTTCAGGACTCTAACCTAGTTAGTATACAGGAAAGCTCTCAGTCAATAGCATCAGGAATGTTAGTTAATTAATTCATTTATTCATTAATATTACTGAATGACTGCTGTGCTTCAGGCATTGTACTTGGCACTGGTGATACAGCAAGGAAAAAAACAGTCTCTTTTTACTAGGGAAAGACAGAAGATAAACTAATACACAATCATTTTTCTACATCCAATGGCCAATTATTAGTCTTCATTTTATTTGACCTATTGGAAACACTGACATAATTGACCCTACAATTTCTCTTTGATATACTTTCTTCACTTGGTTCTCTCTTACCAGAGGCTCTGTATCTATTGCTAGCTCATCTCTTCTCCCCAGACCCTTAAGGTTGGGGTATACAGGGCTAAGTTTTTACTACTTCTTTTTCTGTACTCACTCGCTTGAAGATCTCACCAAGTTCAGACTTTCAATACCAGCTGTACATTAATGACTTCCAATTTTATATTGCCAACCCAGGCTTCTCTCCTAAACTCCAGACAGACATACACCCAATTTCTTTTTCTTTTCTTTTTTTTTTTTTTTTTGTGGGGGTGGGGTGGGGGGCGAGTGGCTTGCAGTACCTTAGTTCCCCCACTAGGGATTGAACCCAGGCCTCAGCAGTGAAAGCACCGAGTCTGAACCACTGGACAGCCAGAGAATTCCCTACAGTTCCCTATATTTTTTCTTCACATGGATGTTTGACATCTTAAAGTTAACATGTCCAAAATAGAATCCTTAGTACTCCCCCATCCTAATCTTTCATTAAAACATTCCCCCATTTAGTTGATAATTACTTCATTCTTGTCCATTCAATTATTCTAGAAATCCTCTTGATTTTGCCTTCAAAATATATATGGAAACATCAATTCTCTGTACCACTATGCTACCACCCTGGCTTGAGGACCGTTTTCTCTCCCCTAGGTTACTGGCTTCAGTTTCCTTAATATTTTTCCTACTTCCACATTTGACTCCCCACTGTCCTGTGGGAAGGTACTTTGATGCCCTGGTAGCCTCCAAACACACTACCAGGCAAGCTCTCCCATGGCATAAAAAGACTCAAATTAAATCAAAATGTTGGGGATGCATGATTTTTTAAATCAATTTAAACACATAACCTGAGACAAGGGGAAAGATGTAGGGTAAGTTAAGACTTAAAGTAAGGGTTCAAGGAGATAGGCCACAGTAGCTGAATCATGGGTTACACAATGCTCAGATATCTTTCTGCTGCATCAACCTTTCTTACTGATGGTTTGGTTATGAAGCCCAGAGTCCAGGTTTGGGCAAGAATGTCCACAGATAGACCCTGGCCTATCAAAGAGAGATTATTACCCCTGGCCACACCTGTTGCTCACCAATTTGCCTGCCAAATAGCCATGGGTTTTATTTGTGTTATCTTGGGCAAAGGACGCATGGGGGCCAGAATGGATACCCCATATCCCAAATATATTTAGTGTATCAGGAATATTTAGTGACTCATGTAACCCAGGCATATTTAGTGTCCAGGTGTATCAGGTATAAGTAGTGCCTCAGGATCGTGCAGATCTCCTGGTCCTTTCTCCTTATACTTAACACACATGTGCTCTACTTTCTAACTACTTATCTATACAGTACTTAATGCATCTTATGAGTTTCATCCATCACATTTGTTTCTCTGTAGCAGAATTAAATCTTTGCAAATAGTATAAGAAATACATATTTCATAATATTTAGGAAGCCAAGATCAAGAATTGGATTAGATATGCTCAGACCTTTAGATAGGTATTTTATAATAGAGTATTTAAATTTTTATCTTTTGTTTAACTTGGTCTGTTTTTTATTAATATGACATAGTTGTGAAAAAGGGATGAAGGCTTACTTGTTTAAGGAGGAGTGGTTCTAAACCTATATTAATAACCACATTCCTATGAAAAAGGATTTTGTATAAAATCCCATCACTCTTCTGTATTGTTTTGTAGACAGGGCCAATCAATCTATATTTTATATTTTCAAAAGTCATGTTAAGTATTACTTTTTATCAAAAGTTCTTTTAATGGAATATTTTTCTAAAATTTGATGAGTCAGTTTGAAAAATATAGCAACTGAAAGTATATAAAAAGGTTTTAGTAAAGGACCTTTAGCCACAATCAAATCAGTTCATTCAGTCCAAAGTGATTAATTCTTGGGAATTCCCTGGCGGTCCAGTGGTTAGGGTTCCGCGCTTCCACTGAAGGAGACACAGGTTCGATCCCTGGGGGGGGGGGGGACTAAAATCCCCTCACGCCACGTGGCCAAAAAAAAAAAAAAGTAATTAATCATTGCTTTGTTGATCTTGGGTTAAGCAGCCTGCTTCTAATATGGCTTGCAAAATCTTAAATCAGACCTGTGGTAGAGCTTGACAGTATCAGGTACAGTTATTTATTAAAGTTCTTTTGATGTTTCTTCTGGAAAACTCAATTTCAGATCTGTTTTGTAGCAGGGGCCCTTTAGAGATAACTGCATAGAAAACCAGCAACTATCTGTTGATGATAAGAGAGAAAACGTCTGGTCAATGTATTATATTAATCAACATTATCAGTATGGAGTAGGATAGAATCGCCAATTTAGGTATGTATTATGAATAGTGAGGACATTGACATACCTCCCAGTGCGCTTTGATATAGGCCATAAAGTATTTGCTATTATTGTCACCAAATGAGAAGGTATTTATACCTAGGAACAAAATCTGTTGGCAGGTTTTTGTGTCTTTTATATGCATATAATTATGGTCTACCCAACTTAAAAAGTATAACTGTTAAACATTTATATCAATAACATTTTATCTGGTTAACTTAGGGATGTATAGTTTCCTCTTTTGATTTGCTCTCTTTTTTCAAATATTGCACAATATATAGAGAACAATTCTCACAACTGTATACGCTTCATTACAAATATAAATGAGAGAACAAACCTTACGTTTGGCCTAGTGGTCACAACAACAAAAATAATTTAGATATAAATAGATAATACCTTAATGGCTTCATTATTCAAAATTTGGGGGTCTGGATTTAGAAAAAGTAATATCAAAAAGAAATCAGGCTATGAATGTAATAAGAGATTTCTACAGCCAAATACTAAAATATTGGGTATAAGATAGCATTTAAACTATGCACAGAATACTTAGGGATTTTTTTTGATGTTTTTTTTTTTTCTTTTTTCTTTTTTAAAGAACTGGGAGACTTTTGTCAAAATTATTCGAGAAATCAATGGAAAGCCACAAATAGTAATAGACCCTCAGAAAATGCTGGGGAAATATAATTAAAAGCAAAATCTCCCAATTCAGAAAAGCTCTCCAAAAAGGGAGTAGGAACAGAAAAGTTTTACTATTGCATAAGCATTAAACCAGAATGTGAAGCATGTCACAGGCAATTTGCTAAAGGGATTGCAAAGCAAGGAGAGAAATCTCTTTTATACAGCTAAATGGGTACAACCCTTTCAAACATTATGTAGGCTTAGCAATTTGGAATCTTGTGATAAGGGAAGTTAGGCCTGTCTCTTTTTGGAACAGAGATTGTGTTATCTTCCTTGATTGTATTTCAAAGAGGAAACATTCCTGAGTTGGGAGACTGGCTAGATGAGTGTTTAGCACTTGACATTATGAAGATTAACTACTGGTGAGGCAAGGAAATTTTTAACTTCAGCTATAAAATATGTAAATCTGGTCATTGTTTTCTCATTTTTTGTACATGTGGGCAGTTGTCCTTTAGTTTGTGTCTCTGCATTAGTCAAGCTTTCACCTTTGGCTTTGGGTTTTTTCCTATAGCTTCTAAGACCTGTGGGAAGATACTAAGGCATCCTTTGAGGTTAGGTCTGGATTTCCTAATCTGTTAGGAAAAACTCTACCAAGGATCTTTTTTTAATTAGGTCTCCTAGCTTAGAGGGCTGCCCTGTATTTTTTCATCGTAGAGAACACTTCTGTAACGCGACCTTGTTTTTTTTAATTTAGTTCACGCCTTTTAATCACATCCCACCCTCACTAACTATTCTGTGAGATATTACAGTGAGCCTGTCCTTTATCAGCCTTCCATACTGGAGTGTTAAAGCCTATTTAACAGCCACGGGTTTGTTTCTTGAGCAGAGGACACATGGAGCTAGAATAGGTTATAGTGATCGAATCGTAAGGCCTTATGTATACTAAATATGCCACGAATTAGTGAGGAGCCAGGTGCACTTCTTTTCCATCCCTTTCTAAACATTCGCTTGCACTCCATCTACAAAGAGAAATATCACTCTGGTAAAACTTTCAAGTCACATGTATTTGGGTGATCCGTTTGCTTCCAGCTTATGACCATCTAAGCTTTCTGTGCTCAAGCAAAGGAACTTTCACAGTAAAGGGTGTAAGCTGTGCTCCTAAATAGTTAAGGATAAAGAGCAAAACGAAGAGCCAAGGATGTAGAGAATGTGAAGCGTGAAAAAGCTCAAAACAAACCAGCATCACGGCTCCTCAGATGAAAAGATGGGGGCCCTGAAAAGGGCCTTTTGTTGAACAAAGAGCGCGAACACTCAGCCGCCGAAGCCGTAGAGAGTACGTCCCTGGCGCTTGAGCGCGTAGACGACATCCATGGCAGTAACAGTCTTGCGCTTGGCGTGCTCTGTGTAGGTGACGGCGTCCCGGATTACGTTTTCCAGAAACACCTTCAGCACCCCGCGGGTCTCCTCGTAGATAAGACCAGAAATACGCTTCACACCGCCACGCCGAGCCAAGCGTCGAATAGCAGGCTTTGTGATGCCCTGGATATTATCACGCAGAACTTTGCGATGACGCTTGGCGCCCCCTTTTCCAAGGCCCTTACCGCCTTTGCCGCGACCAGACATGCCGAAAACCTCGAGGCTTAACAAAGGTTAACTTCCAGGCCTCCCAGATGTAGGCCTTTATACGTCCGTTGGCGGACCGAACTGAGAACCTGGAGAAAGGTAGCGGGAAGTCCCGCCCCGGGAGGGGGGGAGGGGAATTTGACCAAAAAGAAAAAAAAGCCTTTTTTGTTCCTTTGTACTGTGTTTCACAAGGTGGTAACTATTTTGTTACCGTGTTTAAGGCTTTAACAATTGCTTTTGAATGCGAACGCAAAACATAAATGTTGTGGAAAAGGGCAAAACTCGTTATCTCACCACACATAGATCATTGCTGGTAGCTAATTTCGTATCAATATTTTGGTGAACAGATAAAAGCACATATTCTTTCAAAGAAAATGTATGCAATGCCGCAAATGGCATTTTGGAACTTCTGAATACATTTTAACCAATTTCCCTTATTTAAAGAGAAAATACATTTTTTATGTTTGCTTGTTATTCTTATGAATGCTCTTTAATACAGTTTTAACCAACTCCCTAGCAGCCAGTTTTTTTTTTAATAAATCATTTTTTTTCCATTTAAGAAAAATTTACTTCTTCACTATACTTGGGTATATACTATACTGACATTTCTAATGAAGGGTAGCAGAATACGCCACTCCCAAATATCCTTTAGCATAAGGATTATTTTGAGCGGACTGTTTCTGAGAAAAAGCAGACACAGGAGAAGCTCTAAAAACAGAATAGAATTCACCCGTTTTTAAGGGAAATTTACATTTATATGAGAAATCTCCATTTGTAAGGGTGTCTCACTCAATGCGCCAGGAAGAGAAAGATAACTCACAAGAAACTTACCAATGGAGAAGGTGCAGGATTTAATCGGCCTCCCCTTGTTTACTGTGCTCTTCCAGGTCACCTCCTACAACAGCCACCCCCCCCCCCCACCCACGTCTTTTGTCTTTAGCTGAAGATGATATTTGAAGTGGCGGTTCGGGCCACTTCTGGGAGTTTTACTCAGTTCCCCTCTGTTTATTCCATGTATACATGAGACGTACACAGTATTAAACTTTGTTTTTCTCTTGTTAGTCTGTTTGTTTTTTTTTTTATTACAGGAGGGTCTCAGCCACAGAACCAGTGAAACTAATGTTTTCATATAAACAATTGAAATAGTAAGCATAGATAAAGGTCTGGAAGACGAGAAATTTATAAAAACCACAAAAAACAACCTTAGGGGAAAGGCATTGTTTGGGAGCCTCAGAGATTTGTATTGTTGAAGGCTCCCTAATTCTCTGTACTCAGTGTCTGCCCCTTGTCCAGAGTCCCTGCCCTCTTCCAAGTTACTGGTCCCCAAAATCACTCAGTATCTTCATTATTCCACCGGGTAATTAATATTCATTAACATCAGTTGCATTTATTTAAATCTGAGACTGTTGCTAGACTGGAGAAGGAAGTAGGAGGTACACCAAATTAATAAGGTCATGCAGATCAATTTTTTTCCAGATAAATTAATATCATGAAGTGAAAAGGCAGTGTAACTCTTTACAACTTATCTTTGCTCGTTGGATCCCTCTGATCTTTAGGCTCCTTCCTCCAGTTTAGCTACTTTGAAGTTATTCATTTGAAAATCCCTACATTTTCCTCCATGTGATCTCATCCTTGTTTAACTTTCAACTTCTTTTTTGCCTTTATTTATATCACTTATTTACTTTATAAGGATTTTTATTATTATAAAATTAACAGAATTTTTTGACTATATTTTATGGGCTTGTCATTGAACTAGGGTCTGGGGATATGCAAATATGAATAAAACCCAGTCTCCACTCCAAGGGAATTTGTACACTAATGGATAAGATACCAAAAGTGTTCAGAATGAGCTCCCCAAAATGTGCCACATTTGCACATTGATTATTTTGAGGTAAAGGCAATTGAGATCCTGCAATCTCAAGATAAACTTCTGCCCCTCCCTTAACTACTTAGAAGGATTTGAATTGGGGGTCTTTCCCACTATGAGAATTATTACCTGAGAAAAATTTTATCTGAGTGAGCCAGCTGCATGGCAGGGCAAACTAATTACCCAATATTTGATTTCCCTCTTATTGTCCATGTGAATTATCCTCTTGTGCTTGGAAGCCACTAAGCCATTCCTTAGCTCAGGATGGCATATATACCTCATTTTACCTTTCTGTTTTTGAATTTCTCAGGTATGTGGGGTTTCTGTATGTATGAAATTAAATTTGATTTTCTCCTGTTAATCTATCTCATGTCAATTTGATGATTAGGCCAGCTAAAAGAACCTTAGAAGGGTAGAGGAAAATCCTTGCTCCCCGACAATACACAACAAATCTAATATGGGAAGATACTGTTAGGTTCTTTCATGGTAGTCCAGAGTCTGCAGAAAGGAAAATTAATGGGAAGACCAACTCCAGGAATAAAGTTTAAATAATACTTTCATAAATCTTGTGCTACTAAACTTGAACTGTACCTCTTATGAAAACAACTTTACAGTATAAACTATGGAGTCCTAAAAAGTTCTTCAACATCTAATTGAAATTAGAAATATCTAAATTATTTTGGCAAGATTTTTGGAAAGTTTGTTATCTCCATTTTTAAATACAAGTTTTACTTTTTTTCTGATTATGTAGATAGTAAAGAACAGTACGTGCTTTACCCAATGAAATTGGGTTAATAGTCCATTAATTTAAAAAACTCAGTTAACATGTGGAATTATAAGCAATGACATATCACACTTGAATATTTTATTTTATTTAAAACAAAAATTTATATTCATTTATCAACTATTTGATTATAAGTTCATTGATTTTATCAATCAAAACCACATCAATAATTGTAAAGGCATTATTTTAACAATGTGGTGGTTCTTGCCATGGGGAATAGAATGATGCAATGAAGCAAGTGTTAGTAATTGCATGATCAATATCAATAATAATAACAACAGCATATTTTATTATTAAAAATTGAAAGAACTCATAGGCCTTCCTTGGAGCTGTATCATTTACTCTACTTGACAGTTCTACTTCTGAGATATATTTGTTTAAAATATACAAACTCAAGTAATGCAGATGACTTTCTTTTTTTAATTTATTTAATTTATTTATCTATTTTTATTTTTTGGCTGCGTTGGGTCTTAGTTGCGGTGCTCGGGATCTTTCGTTGCGGCGCGCGGGTTTCTCTCTAGTTGTGGCGTGCCGGTTTTCTCTCTCTAGTTGCGGCGCGCGGGCTTAGTTGTCCAGCAGCATGTGGCATGTAGGATCTTAGTTCCCCAACCAGGGATCAAACCCGCGTCCCCTCAATTGGAAGGCGGATTCTTTACCACTGGACCACCTGGGAAGTCCCGCAGATGAGTTTTTAAGAGGGAAAAATTGAATAATTAGATTCACTGAAATCAGGATTCGGGTCTTCCAACATCAAATAATGAAGCCAAAAAGAGAAGGGAAAAAAGGTAACATTTACGTCCTGTTTGTGATTGCTGAGGTCACTTTTATTCCAAGGAATATTATTTACATGTGATTGCAGTTCAGATTGAAATATAGGATATACTGGGAATTCCCTGGCGGTTCAGTGGTTAGAACTCGGCGCTTCTACTGCAGGGGGCCTGGTGTGTGTGTGTGTGTGTGTGTGTGTGTGTGTGTGTGTGTGTATGTGTGTGTGTGTATAAAACAAATATTTCAGGAGACTCAGAAAACCTATTCCAATGGACTAGGAATGCCATAGAAATTCATTTTCATTAAAATGTATTCATAAGGAAAACTACACATGAGCTGATGTGGAGAGGAATTGAAGGCCCTCTCTAGCTAGGGTGACTTGGTGATCTGAGAGAAGGTGAGAGCGATGATGGTGGGGGAAAGGGGAAGCAAAAATCATTGACAGCACTAGGACTATAAGAACCTGGTAAGTGATTTACAATCGACCTTTCCTATTTGTTAAGGCACACCCTCTTCCTAATGCAGTTCCATACCGCCTTTACTTCACCGTCATTGATGTAAACAGTCCATTATGAAATGTATTCTCTGCCTGAAGTTACTTTTAAACAAGTAATTTACCTATCTGGATTACTACTCTATTCCCATTTCGGAGGGTGTGTGGTGCGCAGTAAGACTGAATTGAATTAGAAGGGAAGGTAGGCCAAAGTCGTATGGTGCTGTTTTTTGTCTGATGGACATTTGCCCCTGTAGAGGAATCACAAGGATGTTAATTTTGCTCATAAGTTTAACCTAAATTATGTAAGCAAATGTTTTACTTTTTGGAAGGCAATTAAGGTACTCTGGGGGAAATGACCTAGATGTAAATGACTTAGCCAAACTTTGTTATAAGATTAATATTCAACAGACTCTTGCTTTCCAAAACAATGTGACTTTGAAAGCACAGCTCCTTTTGTTGATAAGGTGGGTGGCTCTGAAAAGAGCCTTTTGGTTTGGAAAGATTTGAGTTGCAAAGAACGACGGACTTCTACTTGCCCTTGGTCTTGTGGTGGCTCTCGGTCTTTTTGGGCAGCAGCACCGCCTGGATGTTCGGCAGAACGCCGCCCTGAGCAATAGTGACTTTACCCAGCAGCTTGTTGAGCTCCTCGTCGTTGCGGATGGCCAGCTGCAGGTGACGCGGAATGATACGCGTCTTCTTGTTGTCGCGGGCCGCGTTGCCCGCCAGCTCCAGAATCTCGGCCGTCAGGTACTCCAGCACCGCCGCCAGGTACACCGGCGCGCCGGCCCCGACTCGCTCGGAATAGTTGCCCTTGCGAAGGAGGCGGTGCACTCGGCCCACGGGGAACTGGAGCCCGGCCCGCGAGGAGCGAGTCTTGGCCTTGGCGCGAGCTTTGGCCCCTTGCTTGCCACGTCCAGACATACTGAAAGTAAAAACCCACCAGTACGAGTTAGGTCTGAATAGATACAGCGAGAGCTACCCTACTTATAGTTTTCACTGGGCGCGAAAATGAAGGTGTACTATTGGCAAAAACTAGTTTTACTTAACCCAATGAAATCGGATTTTGAAATACACTTATTTTGATTGGACAAAACTGTTACGTGACGTTTCCAGGATTCACCACCAATCAGACGCTCGACTTTACTCACTGCCTCCTTTGTTTAAGAAGCTGTGAAGGAAGAGGACTCAGCTTTGTTCTCATTCTTCCTGTTATTTTTGAACTGTTTGGCAGTTAATTCCGCACCATGCCTGAACCCTCCAAGTCTGCTCCGGCCCCGAAGAAGGGCTCCAAGAAGGCGGTAACCAAGGCTCAGAAGAAGGACGGCAAGAAGCGCAAGCGCAGCCGCAAGGAGAGCTACTCCGTGTACGTGTACAAGGTGCTGAAGCAGGTCCACCCGGACACCGGCATCTCGTCCAAGGCCATGGGTATCATGAACTCGTTCGTTAACGACATCTTCGAGCGCATCGCGGGCGAGGCGTCGCGCCTGGCGCATTACAACAAGCGCTCGACCATCACCTCCAGGGAGATCCAGACGGCCGTGCGCCTGCTGCTGCCCGGGGAGCTGGCCAAGCACGCCGTGTCCGAGGGCACCAAGGCCGTCACCAAGTACACCAGCTCCAAGTGAGCCAGGCCGCAGCGGAGCGAGCGGTAAGGCTAGGCCCCACACCCCAAAGGCTCTTTTCAGAGCCACTCAATCTTCTGAAGAGAAGTGGCACTCACTTTATACAGCAGGTGTTTCTTATTTGGTGCAAAGTATAACAAGTTCCGCGATTTCTTTTTCTTTTTTTTTTTTTGTCTTTAAACAACAGATTTATTTTCTCGCAGTTCTGGAAGCTAGAGGGCCAAGATTTGCTGTCAGCAGGGTTGGTTTATTCTTGAGGCTTCTTTCTTTGGTTTGCAGATGGTCATCTTTTCTGTCTTCATTTGGTCTTCCTTCTGTTCGCGTTTCCTCATTTTCATCTTGTTAGAAATTACTTCCACTACAATGTAGGTGGTGCTGCAGCAATACTCGAGACATTTTTATATGTTTTTATGTCGAGAAGGGTGAGGTTCATTATCAGACAAACGTAGTGAAGAAAACAAAATGCACTTTGTCCCAAAGGAAAATCCTCTCGCCTTTAAGTTTGAACCCGGCAAAAGATTTTGCTAACAATGGCTTGAGCGCTCCATCCTTAATTTTAACGTGTACGTACCTGACTAATGAATTGCTTGGCACACAATAAGGAAGGTACAAATCGTTTTATTCACTTATGTTTTCTTTGGGGAGGGGTGCTGTCTCTCCTCCCCTTTCCCTGGGTTTGGGTTTGCCAAATATTAAGTTAGAAAGGCAGAAGAAAAGCAAATGGAAGTGAGAATCCAATTCAAATTATCGCACACATCAACCAGGTGCCACGTTTATCGATAGCCAATCCAGACGCTGCGCGCGCAGTTTGAAGTTTACCAACGGTGTCCCTCTTGAGTCTATCCTAATTGGGAGATTTCTGGGCCACGCGGCTTTGTGGGAAGAACTCTGCCATTTTGTCCACTCCCTAATTTCTCTGAGTGAAATTCCTCTGTATGGGAGGGATTAGGTCCTACTCCTGCCTTTACTGTGAGGATCCGCTCCATGCTTGCTTTCTTTCTGCATGTCACTTGCATTTACTGTTTCTCTATTAATCGGAATAAATTTTTTAAAAATAGAGAAGGGCTGTTCCCCTATCCTCAATTCGGGAAACCAAAACCCATCTCTTCATTTTAGGCCCTTAGGAATGAATGGCATATTTAAAACTATTTTAGTCTTTACAGGGAATCAGCATGGAAATGCTTCCCAAAGAAGTATGTTATTCTACAAAGTGACCACTTGATGCAAAAATTACCATTTGTTCATATTGCATATGAAAATACATAGGTGACCTAATATGTTTAATTTGCAATATGCCAAGACAAATGAGTGACTAGCCATGAAAAGTCTTAAGGACTAAAGTCTTGCGATGGGGAAACTACTTTGAATCTTTGCTTAAGGGCTTACATTCAGAATTAATAATAAGTATGACCTACATCTGTGCAAAGTATATTATATTATTTTTTCTAGGTGATTTATAATTTCAAATTTCTGACTTTTTATATTAAGCATATTAAAAAGAATAATTTGAATGTAGGTTATAATAAAACATACAGACAAAATATTTCCCAGAGGATTTCCTCATGTGCTTAGAATGAAGAAAAATATCCATTAATAAATTAAGGGTTTTTTAAAATGTGTTTTACTTCTTTAAAAAATGACTTTTTATATCATGTCTGCTTTAATTGTGAAAATAATACAGGATATAAAATTGAGAGTGTAGGCATGGCCCATTCATGCATAAAATGATAAATGTTCAATGATGATAACTTTCTAAAGTACTTGCACATGTCCAAGAAAAACAAAAAGAAAACTATAAAGTTACACCTCATTTAATACTAGGAATATGTATATGTGATGTGACTCTGGAGTTGCACCTAAAATATAGCTCAAATATATCAGTGTCTTCTACCAGTTGGTTCTTGTGGAACAGTGTTTTGAGAATATGAACTGTTTAAAAATATCCCACTCAAATTTGGGACGTGACATTGTATAAATGTAACACTGGACTTCTAAAAAATAATTTTTTAAAGAAATATTTTTTGTGCATAACATTGCTAAGTTAATTTTATTTTATTTTTTTGCCTTATTTTCCTCATGTGTGGAATAAGGCCAACAAATACTACCTCAGATGCTCATTGTATTTAT
Source organism: Balaenoptera ricei (assembly GCF_028023285.1). Lineage (NCBI taxonomy): Eukaryota > Metazoa > Chordata > Mammalia > Artiodactyla > Balaenopteridae > Balaenoptera > Balaenoptera ricei. The sequence goes on from NC_082649.1 coordinate 22,248,726, forward strand.
TTATTTTTGGCTGTGTTGGGTCTTTGTTGCTTCGCGTGGTCTTTCTCTAGTTGCGGCCTGAGGGCGCCACTCCTCGCTGCGGTGCACAGGCCTATTACTGCGGTGGCCCCTCCTGCTGAGGAGCATGGGCTCTAGGCGCGCGGGCTTCAGTAGTTGTGGTACTCGGGCTCAGTAGTTGTGGCTCGCAGGCTCTAGAGCGCAGGCTCAGTAGTTGTGGTGCATGGGGTTAGTTGCTCCGCGGCGTGTGGGATCTTCCCGGACCAGAGCTCGACCCCGTGTGCCCTGCATTGGCAGGCGGATAATCACTGCGCCACCAGGGAAGCCCCTAAAAAATAATTCTTGATATTAATTTGATTGTAGCTTCGTTTTAATTTACTCTTTCTTCCCCAACATTTATTTTAAACTGATATCTTGAAAATAAACTAGTGAAATATTAAGATACTCTGTATGTTTTAATGTATTTGTATTTGGCCAAATAGCTGTATTTGACTAAAAATCTTAAGAAATTGAAATTCAGTGCTGCCTGCAATTAAAATAATTATACCATAATATGAGTGTGTGCATATATGTATATGTACATATATTTATGCATATACATATAATATACACATAAAATGTTTTATTTATACACACATTACTAAAATATGTTATATTTCAATTTTTCCAACACTCTTACTCCAAGAGGGTGACAAAAGATATAAAAGCATTGACTGTCTAGTGTCTGATTATTTTAGGCCCTTGGTACAGAACAGCAGTGAGATGGAGAGTATAGAGCCAAACCTTTGAGATTTTTAGCTATACCATTCCATTAGCCAGGATACACTTTATACATGTACACGTATATATTAAGTTTTAATTTCTATTATATTTTTATTATATTTAATGGAATTAATAGAATAATCAGAAAGTGGAAAGTGTTGGGAAAATTAAAATTTCATTTTCTTTTAAAATAACTGGTGTACAGATGATAATGACTGGGAGAATCATTTGCAACAATGCATTGCAGAAAGAAAACATAGTAAGAGCATCCTCATGTTTATGAGCTGTGGACTATATTAATTCTCCCAAAAGCTCAAAGTGAAATATTAAAATTACTAATGTATTATGTGTATCTTAGAAATATATACCTGGATAAAAGTCCATTGTATGCTTTATAAAATTTTTAATAATACTGTTTTTTAAACACGTTGTTTAGATACAAAATCTAGTAAATTAACCTTGGTGAGGTGATGTTTTATATGGCAGAGAAGAGTGAAGCTATCAGCTCAAGAAGAAAAGTGAGTTTGATTGAAAAAAAAATTTATTCGGGGACAAGATAAAGGACTTTCTGTGAAAAGAATAACAGGCACTTAGCCTTTAAAAACAGGGTTTTTAGTCTGTCATCATAGTGTTCTCACAGTCATCTGATGCAGCCAGGTGCATCACGCAAAACAGTCTAACATAAACCCTGGTGTGGAGATTTCCACCTCTATTCAAGAAACTAAATTCCTTGAAGAGGAACTGATTACAAGTTTTGAGACAAGGGAAATCCTGATGGGTCTAGAACATCATGCTGACTGAAAGCAAGGATGATCTCCCATGTTTGGAGTAACAATAAAGAGAGTTAAGATGAGAGTGGCAAGAAAGCCTGAAAGAATCCCCACGGTGTAAGTAGTGCTAACTTGAGAATTAAAACTAAACAAACAGAACAGTTGTTGTTGTTTACTGGAATAGATTCAGCATATCAAAAGCCATGAATCCATGATAATAAGCAATTGGAACAAATACTACGATGAGCTGAATAAGAAGTTTACCTGGTGTGTCTCACTATTCATCTTTTCCCAAGTCTTTGTGCCCCATGTCACTGAGATGAGCATCTTCTTCTCCAGAAAGTGCCTGGCTTTGCAGTCTTAAGGTTCTGTTGTACTTATATTAGGGGAAACTCCACCTCCTGCAATGCTATAGGATCAAGTCTCAAAAAATAGCTCCCTGAGAAACTCGCTGATGCTTTGTTCAATAAAATTTCAGGAGAGCAAATTGCATTTTAATGATTGCCATTGTTGGAAATCAGTCCAAACACTAATTCCCAAGGCATTCTCAAATTATCCTGTGTACCAGCTTCTGCCACAGCCATCCCCAACACTACCACCAACAATGTGGTTACTAAATAAATAAATAAAATGTTAGCCTTCTCTTTGTCCTAAAGGCAGTGATTCTCAAACTGTGGACTGGGGACCCCTGCGGGTCCCTGAGATCCTTTTAATGGGTCTGTGAATCTAAAATTATTTTCACAATTATCCTGAAACTTATTTAAAAGATATTTGCAAAATATAGAACAGTACTAATCTTCTTACTAATTTTTTAATTTTGAAAAATATAGCTCTCTTCATAAAATATGTATGTTGAAAAGGGTTTATTGTAATTTTTAAATGAATTAATAAAACAAATATTCTTTCAGTTTTAACTTCTAATAAGGTAAATATCAATAGTAGTAACATACAGAAACACAAATTCTTTGGATCCTCAATACTTTTAAAACGTGCATGGGTCAAAAACTTTGAGAACTGCTGCCTTAATAATTATGTCACACTAGGACTGTTTGATTTACTGTTTTTCAAATTATTTGGAAATAATTTCCTGTGTACTTATGCTACCATCTGAATACACAGATCCATTTGCTTCATTTTGCTGTTATGTTTAGGGATTTGGCTTTTTAAAATTTAACCTTATCCTTACATAAAATATTTTTACATAGTTCCAAGGTCAAATCAAGGTATGTTCAAAGAGGTCTTTCTCCTTTAGCCTGTAGCCTCTCTCATCTTACAGGTAACAATTTTTAATGTTGTGATTTAACATCCCATTATTTGTTTGTTAATTATAAGCATACATTTGTGTATTCTTAGTTCCCCTCTATTATATATATTTTTTAATATTTATTTTATATTTATTTATTTGGCCGCCTCGGGTTTTAGTTGCGGCACGCGGGATCTTTCATTGCGGCGTGCAGGCTTCTCTCTAGTTGTGGCGTGCGGGTTTTCTCTCTCTAGTTGTGGCGCACAGCCTCCAGGGCGCGTGGGCTCTGTAGTTGTGGCGCGGGTTCCAGAGCGCGTGGGCTCTGTAGTTTGCGGCACGCGGGCTCTCTAGTTGAAGCGTGCGAGCTCAGTAGTTGTGGCACGCCAGTTTAGTTGCCTCTTGGCATGTGGGATCTTTAGTTCCTTGACCAGGGATGGAACCAGCTTCCTCTGCATTAGAAGGCGGACTCTTTACCACTAGAACACCAGGGAAGTCCCAGTACCCCTCTACTAGATAAACAGTAACATCTTACACACAATTTTCTCTATCTTGGGTTTGTTTGGTTTTTTTTTCCTTTAAAATATATATCCTGAAGATCATTCCACAATAGTATATGGAGATTTTCTTCCTTTCTTATTTTCTAGCTGCCTAGTACCCTGGGCTTTCTTCTTTTTCTGATTCTTGGCTCTGTAATTCATTTTCTTGTTAGCTGCCTGACCCTTCAATCAGATGTTTTCTAGTTGTTCTAAGCATCAGGATTTATCTGAATTGCCTAGTCTACTATTACTGGACATAGGATCAAGGTATAGTATTCATTAAATTTTTTTAAAAATGTCAATCCATAAATTACTCTAGGACTTCCAATCCTTAAAATCTTTAAAATGCAGCTGTGTAAAATTGATATGGGTCACTGCAGGCGTACCCTCCGGTCCAGTGATAACTCAAGTTCTTGTTAACAATGCTCAAGTTAGCACATCAGTTGCCATAGTGGGTTAGTTGTTCATGATCAAAGAAGTGAGATGGTAAATTGAATGTAAATAAATACTAGTCACAGGACTAGAGGAAGAGACTAAACACTGTATTGTTGGTTCAAGAAATCAGGTTTATAAATTTGAAGAAATCAATAACTTTTATGAAGTGTCTGTGAAGCCCAAAATTTAAACACCCAGAGATTAACTGCAATACCTTATCAGTAAATGGTAATAGGATATACCTTAAAAAGTATAGGTTATATTTGAGTCAAATCTCTTGAAGTTTACGCATTTCATTCTGGCTCCATTTTTTTGCAGTGTCCACACCAACGAGCTTAACATTCAAACACCTTCACCTCACTGTCAAGGACATTTTTATCAAAGCTACCATCTCTTCAGTCACATCTTTTTTTCCTTGAACTTTCACTTATGCCTTGTTTTCCAGAACTACATCCATCACTTCGTGCTTGAGAAGGGATCCTTCTGAAGTCATCAGAATAATTAACCTCATCAGAGTACTCAGAATGACATCTACTATGGATTCTCCGCTTCTGCCATCCTGATAATCCTCTGATACATTTTTGTTGGATCCAAAATCTTGGTGGAGGGAAATCCCTGAACAACATCCTGACTTCTTAAGGTGGGATGCTTATCTCCTTAGGCTACATCAGACTGTAGTTGTTGCTACCTTCAAGCCTAGTGTTAAATTTTCACAGTGACCACACCATGGAACATAGACCTCTACAAACCACAAATCATGACTTTCAATAATTTTTAAGTTGTAATTTGATGGAGTTAAAAAATATAGAAGAATATATACCATTCATCTGCACCATGCCCTGCTGCTCCAGTGTCCTGGACCTCAGTCCATCCTATGTAGGAAGATGATAGTCTGCAATAGAACTTTAAGGCCACTCTCATTCCATACCCATTTTCTAGATGAACAAACCGATGCACAGAGAAGGGGAGTATTTTGTCTAAATAGCTAGAGGATCAGTGACAGAATCAGTTTATAAACCTCATGGTAGTAGCCATCAGTGTACAAATGATAGATTTTGTGGTCTTTTGTTATCATCAAACTAAATTCTTTCAAAACAAATGGAGATGACCCATTCGTATTTGTTTTAATAGTGAAAAAGATGCCATTCTTTATTTGAAAAAAAAAAAAAAGTTTCTCCCTCTTGTTCCCAAGAACAGGAAAAAAAAAAGGCAATTTTTTTTTTTTTTTCTTGGAGAATACAGGTAAAATTCTCTTTGGAGGGTCCTATAGCTCTACCCTATCATCATTGCTCTACCCTATCATCATTGCACAATTAACAACTTTTGCCTTTCCTGTGGGAAACAAGCATGTATAGCAAAGTCTGCCTGTTGATTATAGTACTGAAATTAAGACAAACTAAACTCCGTCTGTAACTTTTCCAGAAGACAGTGTTTGAAAATTGCAACTTATACTCACACAATGCTTGCAGACACCCTGTATTTCAATTGTTGGAAATTTGTGCCACCAAGGAGCAGAGAGAAACCTGCCCACTGAAATTGCGCCATGTGAGACATGGAGTTGTTGTTATATCTCTTATCTGACCATTATTTCTGCCTTGAAAGCAGTAATGAAATAGACAAGAAGAGGCCTCTCCCTGAAGCAGCAGCCCCCCTGGGAAGACACTTTATACTCATTCTCCCAGAGGGTCAGCAATCCAGGTTTGCCCAAGTGAAAGGCTAAAGTATCACTGTGGATGAGACCTGAATGCTGTTTAATTATTTGCAATAGATACAATGTAGTTATTTTTAAAGTAGACGTTTAAACATTAACCTATCCTTATTCTTAGTTTCTTTTGTCCTCCTCATTCCAAAGAACCAAAACTAGGCCTAGTCCGGGGGAAGGGAGTCATACACCCCTGATTTCTATGGGCTGTTCTATTTAAAGGAAGGCAGCTATTATGGGGAGAATTTTATCTGCCTCCCCCAGCCTCGCTGAACCCTCAGAATGTAACCATATTTAGGGATAGAGTCTTTAAAGAGGTAATTAAATTAAAATGAGGTCCTTGAAAAGTGGGTAGGTCCTACTCCAATATGACTAATGTCCTTTTAAGAAGATGAAATTTGGATGCAGACAAGTACAGAGGGAACACATGTGAAGATAGAGGGGGAAAGATGGCTGTCTACAAGCTAAGGAGAGAGGCCTATAACCCATCCTTCCCTCACAGCCCTCAGAAGGAAACAGCCCTGCTGGCACCTTGATCTCAGACTTCTAGACTCCAGAACAGTGAGAAAACAAATTTCTGTTTTTTCATCCACCCAGACTGAGGTACCTTGTTATGACAGCTGTAGCAAACTAACAAAGCAGCCAATATGTTACTATAATGTTACAATCCCAATCCTCTGTCTCTTTAGCTGTAGACCAAAGATACCACTAGCACTTACCTCATTTGATTGGAAAAATAAATTAGATAATGCACAGTATCCAAAGATAGTACACACTTAATAAATGACAGCCAATAACTACTGTGACTTTTTCCCCTATATGCCAAAAGCAAGATGTAAGTGCTGTACAGTTTACTGCTTGAGGGCAGATCCTTGAGTGAAGAGCCATGACGTAAACTCTGACATTCAATAATCCCTCAAATGACAAAATATTAGAGCAAACGAAATGAAGAACTTCCAGATGTACTGGAGATAAGCAAGAGAAATACATGAATGGGAATAAAATGCTGAAAATAGCAAAAACAAATAGAGCACCAAAGGAAGGTCATTCTTATAATCTGAATTAGTAAAGAACCTACTCTAAAGCAGCCTAAACAGGTGGAAGGAACATAGGCCCTGGAAAACCTTTTGTGACTGAAGTTCTGCCCAGTACTTGTTAGCTGGTTATCTTGGATGCTGCTTCAGTGAGCCTGTGTGTATGATCAGGCCACACAAGATGGCTGTTCTCTTGCTCTCTGTACATCCCCTGATCGAACAGTCCCTGCTTCACCTCACCCTAGTCACAGGACTGACCTTTCCTCTTAATCATAGAGCTTATCAGTATCTGCTTAAGTGCTTGCCCCAGCTCCAACCAGAAATTTTTCTGATTCTTAGAACAGAACGGCTCCAGCATGCTGGGTTATTAAAGAGAAATATCTGCCCCCTTGATGGTTGTTAACCAAAGGGACAGTGAGGGATGTCCTCCTCTGCTGGTTTCCCCGGTAACTGATGAGCCCACCTGACATCAGTCCCCCCTATAACTGGTATACTGATACACCCCCCACGCAACCCCCACCATGAAGACTGCTGCCATGTCCTGTCTGCTGTTGGTACAGAGTGGGGAGTCACTCTAGAACTTTGCTTCAGACATGTAAGATCCCCTGTTCAATAAACCATTGATGTCTCTGTTGCTGTCTCCAGGCATTTTCTTTGGTCTCGAGGCTGGGCAATTACAGGACTTGCAGGCCTACAGGGTGCAGCCTAACACTGTGATTCTTCTGATTACCTGTAAAATGGAGATAATAATAAGGCCCCAGTTCTTAGAAGGATTTTATGAGATGATGTACCCTGCTTCCAAGTGTATTCTTGGGACCCGGGTGAGGTGCACAAATAAAAGTTACTATGAAAAAGACATTACATAGATTTTTTTTTCTTTCAACAAAATAATTATTAAATAATATGAGAAATAAAAATAAGTGTAATTTAATAAATGTTCCACCACAAAGTGAGCTTCCCTGGGTCATATAGCTTTATATTTCCTGAGTTAGACATATAATAGTGGCTCAATTAAATAGTACATTAATTAACCAGTATTTTCTCAGATCTGTACTAAGTATCACTGGGGGCATGGAAAATTATCATAAGTAGTATGTGGACTTTTGGTGTTTAAAATGTTGAAACAGAGAGTGAAAATATCATTCTCTTTTCTACTCTCTTTAAATCTTTCTGATTAAGTAACTGGGAAAGCATTAATTTGGTGCTAGCAGATCTTTAAGGCCTTGCAAACACTTGTTAATCCTTGCCCCCTTCCCCAGTCTTTCAACTTCATAACAAAGAACAAGTTTCAGACTCAAAATAGTAGGCAGCAAATAGCATATAACTGAAATTGAATAATATATACATATATTTACATATTTACATATTGTTTTATACTTGTATTCTGTTCATGGTCAGAAGCAGGAATTTTCCACTATGGTTGTCTTTTAAAATACATTGATTTCACTTCTTTTTTTTTTTTTCTTTTTTGACCGAGCAGCCCTGCTTGCAGGATCTTAGTTCCCTGACCTGGGATCGAACGTGGGCCCACAGCAGTGAAAGTATAGAGTCCTAACCACGGGACTGCCAGGGAATTCCCCTAAAGAATATATTTTTTAAAAATATTAAGTAAACAATAATATAGATTGCACCCTGATACAGAAAAAAGAAAAAATCATAAAAGTGGAACTCAAATAACTGAAGTTTGAACAATATTGAATAAAATAAGCAATGTCATAAACCAGTGAATGGCAAAATGGCACTATTGTTATATTTTATACTTCTATATAAATTATAGATCTATATGTTATATAAATTATATAACATTAATATAACACTACTTATGTATAATTGTATAAATAAAATGTAATATAATTAATATTTATTATTATTACATCAAACTATTTAATATTAACTGCTATAGGAATTTGGAGGGAGTAATATTATTCTGGAATGTAGCAATCTGGGAAAGTTTCTTGGAAGAGGTATAACAAGGTTTGACCTTGAAAGAAAGGATCGCTAAGGTTTCAGTTGGTATATTATCAACTAAATAAGTTGGGTAACACATTATTCCAAAATTGAGCAGCTTAAAACAGCAAACATTTATTACCTCATAGAGTTTCTTAGGGTCAGGAATCTGGGAGCAGCTTAGGTGGTAGTCCGATTCAAGATCTCTCACAAAGCTGCAATCAGGTCATCTAAACCTTAGATTCTAAAGGCTTGACTGGGACTGGAGCTTCTAAAGTCCAAGAAAAAGCTTGTTTAGAATGCTGTTGGCTGGAGGCCTCAGTACCTCACCATGTGGATATCTCTATAAGGTTACTCATGACAAGGGCTGGCTTCCTTCCTCTGGAACAAGTGATCCAAGAGAGTGGGAGTGATCAAGATGGAAGTCCCTTATCGAATCTTGAAAGTGACATACCATTACTTCTGTCATATCCTGTTGACCATAACGCTGGAGCAATGTGGGAAGGGCACCAATATTAGAAAGTAGGGGTCACTAGGTGCCATCTTAGAGGCTACATCCCACAGTTGGCACAGAAGAGTGTGCCTCTCAATCCTCATAGCCATCAGCATTAGCTGGGGAATTTCAAATACCCCAGATGTCCAGGCCCCTCCTCTGATATATTGAATCAGAATCTCTAGGGGCAAAGCTCTGCAGTAATATATTTTTTCAAAGTTCTACCAGCAAGTTTGATGCATGATTAAAATTGGGAACCACTGGACACAAGAGGAGTGAGAAACTAGGAACGTAAAAGTGAGAGTGGCCCTTTGATTATTAGATAGTTACATGGATAATGTACCATGAGAAGAAATATGAGAGATTTCGCTCTCTTGGCTTGAGACAAGGGTGGAAATAAGGCCAGAAAAAGCTAAAGAAGTTGCAGAAAGGTTAAGATTCAGGAGTGGATGCACGTATTAAATGGTGGGTATGGGTTTGATGTTTGAAAGACATCCTTATTTGTCAGTGGCTCTTGTTTGTGTGGTCCCTGGTGACCCCCAACTGGAAACAGATTCAAAATCGGTGATTCTTTCACAGGAATTTGCTCAGTTCAGGAGGCTGTGGAGAAGAGGACTATTCTGGAACAAAAAGTAACTGCTGGGGGACTTCCCTGGTGGCGCAGTGGTTGGGAGTCTGCCTGCTAATGCAGGCGACACGGGTTCGAGCCCTGGTCTGGGAGGATCCCACATGCCGCGGAGCAGCTGGTCCCGTGAGCCACAATTACTGAGCCTGCGCGTCTGGAGCCTGTGCTCCGCAACAAGAGAGGCCGCGATAGTGAGAGGCCCGCGCACCGCGATGAAGAGTGGCCTCCGCTTGCCACAACTAGAGAAAGCCCTCGCACAGAAACGAAGACCCAACACAGCCATAAATAAATTAATTAATTAAAAAAAAAAAAGTGGGACTCCTGATATTCATCCCACTTAAAAAAAAAAAAAAAAGTAACTGCTGGGAGTAAAAGGCCTGGAGTTCCTATATCTGTAAGGAAGCGTCTGGTACTTCTCTGGGGTCCCTGATGCCCTGACTTGGCCTGGTAGTCCTTCTCTCTGACTTCTCTGAGAGGTTTCAGCAAAGAAGTAAAATGACACTTCCACACAGAGCACCATGCCCATTGTCCTTTTGAAGTCCAGGATCAGGGGTCAAAATGAGTCACAGCTGATCACCCAAAACCCACAGCTTTCTGCAGCTACTAAGAATTTGAAACATATAAGAATGAAATCCAAAGCCATTATACTGTCATATAAGGTCCTACACATTCTGGAAGGCCCCGTTCCCAGCACTGTTTCCCACCTCCAGCTATTTTGCCACCTCAGTCCCAGTCACATTGGCCACCTGCTCTCCCTTGTCTAACACCGGGTATTTCCCCCTTACCCCACATATACATTCGGGGCCTCTTGTTCCTGCTTCCTTCTGCCTAGAAGAATCTTCCCTAGTGGCCCACTCCCTTGTCTCTTCATCTTTGTTAAAATTTCACCTTCTTGAGGAGCATTCTGTGATTATGTTATTTAAAATGGAAGATACAAAACCATTCTTTATCTTCCTTTTCTGCTTTGTTTTCCTCCCAAATGTTTAATGTTCATTATCTTCTGACATTCTTTTGTTGCTGTTTTTTTTTTATGTGCGTGTCTGTTCCCACATTAGAAAATAAACTCTATGTGTGCATGACTTCCTTTCTGTTTAGTTCATTGATATATTTCTGGCACCTAGAAGAGTTTATGGGACATAATATGTGCTCAACAAATATTTATTGAAAGAAAAAATGAACTAGAAAACACTGTACCGGCTGAACTTTGAGATTCAGTTTCATAAATGAAGATGACCTTAAGCCTTTCAAATGCCAAATAGATGTATAAGATTCCTTTTTAATATATACAAAATATGTGCATAATAATTCTTAGACATTCACAAAGCAGTCTCACTGATCCTCACAGTAGTCATGTGACTAGGAATTGCTGTTATCCCCAGTTTACTGATAGGGAAACTGTGTTTCAGAGAAGCCAAAATCTTGGCCTCTTAAAGTAAGTGGCAAATGTTTTAGGAATTGGTCTCCTAATTGCAAGTGTAGGTCCCATAGGCCAATCATAACAGTGGACACAGGTAATGTTGATTAAAAATGAATTACAAGGGAATTCTCTGGCGGTCCAGTGGTTAAGACTCTGTGCTTCCCATGCAGTGGTCGGATATCTAGATTCCACAGGCCATGGCACGGCCCAAAAGAAAAAAAAAAAATTGTAAAATAAAATGTTAAATACTGAAAGAATACTCTAGAAATAAACCACACTTCTTAGGTCTAATGGAGATAAAGGCATAAAGATATAGGAAAGACTGGGAGGTCCTGGCTTGCATATAGACAGGGTGTACGTGTGTGGGAGAGATTGAAATAAAAAGGAAAACAACTCTGGAGAAACTTCAAGAAGGTAAAACAATGCAAGTTGGAATAATCAGAGAGGCGATTAGATTTGGGATTGGCTTTGCAGGACAGACAGGATTTAGATGTTAGAAGAACTGGGGCTTAACAGAAACAGAATGGAGAACAGCTATATGGTGCATTTCAGGAAATAACTGTATCTTTCTAGGCCTAATATTAGTCATGTCTTCACTACCTCAATAACAATTCTAATTTCATATTCAATGTTAATTGATGTAGTAAAGAAATGAACTAATATTAAACTCCATAAATATTCTGCATGTTTCTAGTGACCTTTTTGAGGCTACAGGGAAGGCAATCACTGGCTTTTGTCTACAGTTTTGGCTTAACTCTCCTTTGCTCCTGAGCTCATAAGTTCAGCCCCAGTTTTGTGCTTTCTATTCCCAGAAGCCCAAGTCCTCCTGTCTTTTAATGGGAAAAGATTGAATAATATCTAGAAAAACAGTAAAGATGTTGGGTTTTTACCATCTTAATATCTGATAGTCTGTAGCATGTTTGGGACTTATATTTCCCCACTGATTCTTGAGAATGCCTAATTAGCTCTGAAATACGGGCCTAAACACCGGGAGATTGCGCTTCCCCCTTGGAGAAAAATGCCATCCTTCAGGTCTCAAAGACTGCCTTTTCATTTAGAATTTCTCCCTTATTACAAGGGGAAAAAAGGTAAAGAGGAAACAGTGAGATGAAATGTGGAGCTGACTTAGAAAAGAAACTGATACTCTTAAATTCTTTTTCCCAATTAAAAAATTTGACCATGTGAAAATAATAGTGAACAGAAATGCCATTCCCAAAAGGGGTGAAACATTAAAAGTTAAGAATAATGCAGCAGGATCAAATTACATGAAAAATCTAAAGGGGACACAAACTGCTTGTTTTCCTTTAATTCATTTTTTGGGGTGATATTTATAAAGCATGGGGAGGGTCAGGGCATGGAATGGCAAGTGTATGACTGCTGAAAAATGATGTAAGATAAGTAAACGTTCAGTTACAGTTAAAGAGCATTTGAAATTTGCTAGCCACTAACTTACTCAAAGATCGATCCTCAGCGTAAAGCTGAGCTGGACGGTAAGTGAAATAAGCACAATAAAATTCGTTTTGGGTGATGGCTGTAACATGTACAACTTGTTGTCAGATCATCTTACTGGAAATACCACAAACCCAAAATCTAACTTGTTGCACAAATTAAGCAGCATTTACTAAAAGCTTCAGATTAATATTGCTTTTGTCGACCTCTAAAGCTGTTTAAACTAAGTGCCAGTTCTCTTTGGAAAGCGTGGATGGCTCTGAAAAGAGCCTTTGGATGTGACGGAAGCTGATCAACTGTTTTGCAGCCAGTGGCTCACTTGGAGCTGGTGTACTTGGTGACGGCCTTGGTACCCTCGGACACGGCGTGCTTGGCCAGCTCGCCGGGCAGCAGCAGGCGCACGGCCGTTTGGATCTCCCTGGAGGTGATGGTCGAGCGCTTGTTGTAATGCGCCAGGCGCGACGCCTCGCCCGCGATGCGCTCGAAGATGTCGTTAACGAACGAGTTCATGATACCCATGGCCTTGGACGAGATGCCGGTGTCCGGGTGGACCTGCTTCAGCACCTTGTACACGTACACGGAGTAGCTCTCCTTGCGGCTGCGCTTGCGCTTTTTGCCGTCTTTCTTCGGAGCCTTGGTTACCGCCTTCTTGGAACCTTTTTTCGGGGCAGGAGCGGACTTGGCAAGCTCAGGCATGGTGAAGAGAAGTTAACAAAATCCTCGAGAAACAACCACTGAACAATGCGCGAGGCGAGTCCGTTTTATTTACAACTGCATATGCAAATGAGACTTAGTAAAGTTCTATGTCTGATTGGCGAATACTGGTAATGACGTCATTATCAATTTTGTCCAATCAGAACGCGCATTTAAAGGACCGACACGTCCTCTTTTAAAACGGAATTACTACTTTGCCCAATGGAATAGCTCCTTTTTCGCGCCCAGCTGCAGCTATAAAATGTGCGTTTTTCTTCTTTTTCCCTTAGTTGCTTCTGGCGTAGGCTTTTAAAATACTGCATTATGTCTGGACGTGGCAAGCAAGGAGGCAAAGTTCGCGCCAAGTCCAAGACCCGCTCTTCTCGCGCCGGGCTCCAGTTTCCCGTGGGACGAGTGCACCGCCTGCTCCGCAAGGGCAACTACGCTGAGCGTGTCGGGGCCGGCGCTCCGGTGTACTTGGCGGCGGTGTTGGAGTACTTGACGGCCGAGATCCTGGAGCTGGCGGGCAACGCGGCCCGCGACAACAAAAAGACGCGTATCATCCCGCGTCACCTGCAGCTGGCCATCCGCAACGACGAGGAGCTCAACAAGCTGCTAGGCAAAGTCACCATCGCTCAGGGCGGCGTCCTGCCCAACATCCAGGCGGTGCTGCTGCCCAAGAAGACCGAGAGCCACCACAAGGCCAAGGGCAAGTAAGGCCTCAAGAGCAACGCCTTCGAAACCAAAGGCTCTTTTCAGAGCCACCTATTTTTTCTGCAGAGGAGCTGCGACAGTAGTTTCACTTAATTCCATTTTCATTACTGCCTGGGGAAAAGAAATTAATGTAATTAATTTGGCAAGCAGTTTGAGCCACTTTTCGGACTCCTGGTCATGTCCTCGGAATGTCAGGAAGAAATCAAGAGGTTTAGTAAGGAAGTGAGTGCAGTGTCAAGGTGCAAAATCAATCTAAGTATCTATCTTTAAGGGCCCCTGAAGACACTTTTTTCTCGGCCTATTTGCAGTAACTCGACCTCTGCCAGTGCTAAGGTTCTGCTCTGTGCCTTGATTCCTGCAACATCAAATTAAAAATAGATGTCTAAGAAGTCATCTTTTGTTGAGCTTAAAACAATGTGCAGTGAATTAGGTGGCTCATAAACCGGAATAAAATCGTCTACCATTTGAACAGTTGACCTATCTGAACGTGACGCGGGCTTTTTAACTTTAAAAAGTTCCTTGTAGCCAAACACCCAGGAACCAAAATGTCTTTAAATGGTCAGCAACTCACATTTAACATGTTTGTGGACAATTTTGCAGAGGTTACTGGATCCAGAAGATCAAATTTTCTAACTTTGTTGTATTTTAAAAAGAATATCATGTTTTTTGCTTTGAGTTCCAAGCAGGAGGAAAGGTGAAAATATTGAGTGGAAGTAGAGGGCAATTTTTCTTGGCGAGCGGCCGAGAATAAAATATATACGTTACTCAGTGCACAGCTGTTTTCAGAGATCTCTGGGTGGCTCTGAAAAGAGCCTTTGGGGTTTGCTTCTTAAGCGGCAACTTCCTACTTCTTTTTGGGAGCCGCCTTCTTTGCCTTTGCAGCTTTGGGTTTTGCTGCCTTAGGCTTGGCGGCTTTGGGTTTCGCCGCTTTCGGCTTCACTGCCTTAGGCTTCGCGGGGCTCTTAGCAGCCTTCTTCGGCTTTGCCGCGGCTTTGGTTTTCTTGGGACTCTTGGCCACCTTTTTGACGCCAGCAGCTGCGGGCTTCTTCGCCTTCTTGGGAGTCTTCTTCACCGCTTTCTTTGCTCCCGCAGCCTTCTTGGGCTTCTTAGGGGTGGCCCCTGCAGGTTTTTTCGCTTTAGCAGCCCCCGCCTTCTTGGCCTTCGGCTTGGCTTCCCCAGTGGGCGCCTTCCTATTGAGCTTAAAGGATCCGGAAGCACCCGTGCCCTTGGTCTGCACAAGGGTACCTTTGCTCACCAGGCTCTTGAGACCCAGCTTGATTCGACTGTTGTTCTTCTCCACGTCGTAGCCGCCAGCTGCCAGTGTCTTCTTGAGCGCTGCCAAAGAAAGGCCATTGCGCTCTTTGGAGGCGGCCACAGCCTTAGTGATCAGCTCGGAAACTGGGGGGCCGGTCGCCTTGCGCTTAGCCGCGCCACCGCTCGCGGATTTCTTAGTAGACTTCTTCTTGGCAGGGGATTTCTCCACCGGCGCCGGAGCAGCCGTCTCAGCAGGAGCGGTTTCCGACATGGCGATGGGAAAAACTGCTAGAAGAAGAGAGATTCAAAACTCAAAGAGCAAGTTTTGCAATGCTACCTTGCTCGGGCCCGGGGCTTATATAAGCCGGTGCTGCCCTGTGATTGGTGGAGCGTCCGATCCACCGCCCTCAGGCAGCCGGCTCTCGTGGTTGGACTCCCAAATTGTGTTTGTTAGTCCCAAAATTTGATTAAATGCTAAAAACAGTGGTACAGAATTTGCCTCTTTGAAGCTCCAAAGGAGGAAAACAGCCTCCATGTTCACATACTTGTTTGTGTTTTTATGAATCACGCGCAATTAATGAACGATATTTTTAAAAATCCCTTCAGCTTTTCATATGTGTCTATCGGGCGTAAGGCATCGAGCTAGTTAGTTGCATGTTGCAATAAATTTTTACTAAATATCAAGTGACCGTCTTTTAAAAGGCTTTGTCCCTAAGTTCGGCCTTTGATTTTTGCAAGAGGAAAGACAATAGGTTCCGTGGTTTTGCCATAAACTTTGTTTCAAACTGCGGCAAGTAACACAGGCGCAGGACAGCTGGTTGCCTACAGCCCAAAATTAACCATATAGATCTTACTTTAAAAACCGGTTCTGCCTCCCAAGGAGTTTCCACGTGCCAATGTCTTTAGAGAATGGGATTTTGCCGCTAGGAAAAGTTCTGTTGCCAAAGTGACTTCTTCCAGGAGGAATAGAAATTGCTTTGGCTACAGGATCCAATGACCTGCATTCAAACAAATTTGGTTTGTTTTTGATTGAGATGCTTTCTCTCTTTAATACCTAAGCGAATCCAATAAAGTAAGAACAAAGAAAAATGCTTAGCCCCGATAATGTATTTTAGAAAAACCCTGAAACCTGCTAAAAATTATTCAAGGGCTTCCAGTAGCCCTCGAAAGCACAAACTGTTGAGATGGCGTGGGACTTTGTCCCTCTTTCACGGTGCTTTTCCCAATGCTCTCAAACTCCTTACCTCCATCAACATTTAACAAATTGCACGGTCAAAACACCCTCTTTTGTAGGACATCAGTATGGATATTTTTGTGTGTTTAAGTGAAGATAGACCTGTATCTTCCAGTGAAATAATTGGCCACTGACTAAGTGTGGACTGGCTCTTAAGGGACTGGAGGTTATAGAAGTTTAAGAGAATTCAGGAAAACATTAACATCCAAGGGAACTGAGGCAATGACCAGGAAGTGGAATGGAGGATGAAGTTTGCTATTTATTGGGAGGTGGGAGGGGGAGGCATGGACAGGATTTTGTGCCTGGATGGGGTGATGATTAGGATCTCTCATGCAATCAACAGTCAATTCTCTCCTGTGAAAAACTGTAGGCCAATACACTTCATCTCTTCAGGAGCTCCTGGAGTTGAAACTATAGCCTACTATGGCCAAATCTAGACAGTGGCCTATTTTTGTATGGCCGTCGAGCTGAGTTTTTCTATTTTTAAATTGTATTTTTTTAATATATATACTTATTTATTTATTTATTTATTATTTATTTTTGGTTGCGTTGGGTCTTCATTTCTGTGCGAGGGCTTTCTCTAGTTGTGGCAAGCGGGGGCCACTCTTCATCGCTGTGCACGGGCCTCTCACTATCGCGGCCTCTCTTGTTGCGGAGCACAGGCTCCAGACGCGCAGGCTCAGTAGTTGTGGCTCACGGGCCTAGTTGCTCTGCGGCATGTGGGATCTTCCCAGACCAGGGCTCGAACCCGTGTCCCCTGCATTGGCAGGCAGATTCTCAACCACTGCGCCACCAGGGAAGCCTCTTAAATTGTATTTTTAAAAAACTGTGACAGACTATATGTTGCCTGCAAAACCTAAAATATTTACTATTTGTCTCTTTTGCTGTTTTGTATTCCTTCTCACAGACACAGTTCATGGTGTGTTGCTATAGGCCTGCCTCTTTCAGGACTATGCAAATCGAGATCTAAAGAAAAGGAGATTTTAACAAGAAAATGTTTCAACCAAGTATTTCCCACTTTTTCAATCACAAAACTTTCAGAAAATTTGGGAAGGGGGTTGGGGGAAGTCATGCTTTACAGGAGAGGAGCATAATAAAAAGAGCTAACATTCATTGAGCATTTAAGTGCCAGGAACTAATCTAAGCATGCCCTACAAACTAATTCGTCTGCTACATTTTACAGCTGTTCTAGGTGAGTCCCAGAGAGAAGATGAGTAATTTGGCAAAGATTATACAGCTAGTAATAATTGGCAGCTGTGAGGCTTGAACCTCGACCACTATTTCTTTCTGCAACAGAAAGGCAAGAGGCACATTTTCTGAAGTCAAGGAGCTAGGGTACTTGGCAAAAACAAACAAACAAAAAAAACCCTTTATTTGCCATTTACACAATTATCCACAGAAACCAATAAACTTTCGCAAGGTATGGGCCAGTTTTCCTTCAGTCGCTTCGTGTAGCCAAAGGTTTAATGGTTTTGTCACTTTAAGGATGCTTTCCCAGAAACAGCTCGATAGGCTGACTAGGAGCACAGAATACAGTAATCTCCGTCTGCAGCTTAATCTCCAAATACGCAGCACTGAAGTGACAGTAACAATTAGGCCCACAACAGCTATTTCATCAAAACCCTCCTGCCATTTTTGTTTTGGGGGTAACATGTATCCTCTAAAATGAACAGTTCCTTTTTGGTGACAGTTGAGGGGCTCTGAAAAGAGCCTTTTCGGATGAGGTATATTAATAGGAGACGGTGTAAGATTTAAGCTCTTTCCCCGCGGATGCGACGGGCGAGCTGGATGTCCTTGGGCATGATGGTGATGCGCTTGGCGTGGATGGCACACAGGTTGGTGTCCTCGAAGAGCCCCACCAGGTAGGCCTCGCACGCCTCCTGCAGCGCCATCACGGCCGAGCTCTGGAAGCGCAGGTCGGTCTTGAAGTCCTGCGCGATCTCGCGCACCAGCCGCTGGAACGGCAGCTTGCGGATCAGCAGCTCCGTGGACTTCTGGTAGCGGCGGATCTCGCGCAGGGCCACCGTGCCGGGCCGGTAGCGGTGCGGCTTCTTTACGCCGCCCGTGGCCGGCGCGCTCTTGCGGGCCGCCTTGGTGGCCAGCTGCTTGCGCGGCGCCTTACCGCCTGTGGACTTGCGAGCGGTCTGCTTAGTGCGAGCCATGCACAGACAGCGCCAATTACTTAACAGTAGTAAGAGGAGCCAGTCGTCCCAATATATATATGGACCCTCGCGTCTTGATTGGACAATAGACTGCTGCCTCCCTCGCCTGCCCCGCCCTTCCCCGCCCACAGAATTGGTTCTGGGCTTATTCCTCAAAGAAAAGGAAGCGTTTTCCCGCCTCTACTTCGGTCATTAGGATAATGTACAGAGGAAATATCTTGTTGGCTTTAAAAGACTGCAGGATGAATCAAAATTCTTAAAGTGTTATCTAAAGAATCTCAAAGTGCCTTGCACTATTTTAAATACAGTACAAGATGTCATGACTGGGTGCTTGACAAGAATAGTTTACTGAATAACATAAAAGGGAACCAGCTTATGATAAAAGGAGGCATTGAAAGTCGAAATCCAGCCATGTTCTATGCTAGTAGTCTCAAACTTCAGCGTGCTTAAGAATCTCTCAGCTTATTAAAACGAAGGTCGGCCAACTTTTTCTGCAAAAAAGGTATGATAGTATTTTAGGCATTGCTCGCTATACTGTATCATTACTTTGCCCTTGACGTGGGAGTGCGAGCGCAGTTAGGTTAAATAGGTTAAATGAGTTCGGCTTACACTAAACTTCTGTAAAAACTGGCAACGCAGCTAATTTATCAGAGAATTTGCCACTGTAGGTGGAAAGGCTGACAAGGGACTGCCTGGGGACTGCGACCACGCGCAACTTAAACTCAACTTCAAATTTTTAGCCCCCCCCAAACCAACCCAACACTACTGCTCCAAAATACTTAAAATGGGCCTTAATGCCTACAGCTCCTTAACAGATTTCGTGGGTGGCCCTAAAAAGGGCCTTTAAGTGACGTTATAATGCCTTAGAACAACTCTAGCCACCAAAGCCGTACAGAGTGCGTCCCTGGCGCTTGAGCGCGTAGACCACGTCCATAGCGGTGACAGTTTTGCGCCTGGCGTGCTCAGTGTAGGTAACGGCGTCCCGGATCACGTTCTCCAGGAACACCTTCAGCACCCCACGAGTCTCCTCATAAATGAGACCGGAGATGCGCTTCACCCCGCCACGCCGAGCTAGGCGTCGGATGGCGGGTTTGGTAATCCCCTGGATGTTATCGCGCAGAACCTTGCGGTGGCGCTTGGCACCTCCTTTCCCCAGGCCCTTCCCACCCTTGCCGCGACCAGACATCTCAACAACTCGAGTTAGTATAATACTCCAAGTCACCCGGGCGGTGTTTTATATAGTGGTATATCGGACCTGGTTGGGAACCGCTCAGGCCAGCTGCGTCTCTTCAGGGAGGATCCAGACCCGAAGCCTCGCCCACGTTTTCAGCACACTGGAAAGGGCGGTGCTTAAACTACTTGGTCAGAACCGACGCCTAATAAAAATCCCTCAGCCCAACTTCGACATTGTGTTGCGCTCGCCCGCCCCTGGAGGACCTTTCTTTTGGTTTGGTCAGGACTTGCTGTCCGTTTTGTTTTGTTTTGTTTTGTTTTCTGCCGTCTCTTAGCGACTTGTGGCTGCTGGAATGAATGGCGCATCTCAAGAGCGATGATTGTAGTCATTTGGGAGCTTTTGTGAAACCTCGTGGCTGGCTGCCTGATTATAGATAGCTTCCAGGTGGGGTTCTTCGTCGTTCTCAGCGTTAGTGCCCTACCCCTTTTCCTTACTCATCCTATCACCTTACTTTCCCTTCCCTCACTGGCTGCCACATTTTGGGGGGTAGTACTGGCTTTTTCAAATTTTCTTCATCTCACTTAGAAACACTTCAGGAAGCTGTTTGAGGAAGGTCATCTTTTACCTGCAGTTTCCTTTGGTGAGTCCATGAACAAGTGAAATGCCTCTCAGGGATTACCGCCCTGCCCCCCTCCCCCCGCCCCCCCCCCCCCGCTTCTCTCCTTTGTTGAACTGAGAAATCAAGTGCACCCAAAAACTCCATGCCTTTAATTTACAAATACAGTTGCTTTGCCAATGCTTTGCCCTGGAAATATTTATATTCACATCTATGTGTCCCACAGGTGTGATTCTCTTTGTTAAAATAATTTGTTAAGCCTCTTCTCCCACCTTCATGGAGGAAACAAACTGACTGCAGATTTCTCAGCTTAAAAAGTTTGAGAATCTTAATAACCTATAATGGAAAAGAATCTGAAAAAGATAGATATCTGTATGTACATAGATATATAAATATATTTGAATCACTTTGTTGTACACCTGAAACTTACATAAAATTGTAAATCAAATATAATTCAATAAAAAAAATTGAGTTTGAGAATGTTATCTTATTTAAATTAAGTACTGTTCAAATGCTTCCTTTTTGTCTTTCTCAGCAAATAATGATATTGCCTGATAAATTCTTGTTCAATAATTGGGATAAATATTTAGGAGTTGTTTGTTTGTTTCTCACATTAGGAGAGATATTCTTTTCTGAGAGAAATGTTGGCAATGCTTTACAGTCCATAGAATTCCTTTCCCCTTCAATCAGATGAATAAATGAGGTATACTTGCCTTTCCAATGTTCTGAGGGTTGCTACTGATTCACACTTGTCTGGTTGACAATTCTTAATGTTCTTAGTTCCAAGTGTTGGGCTCAATCCTTTTCATTATCACTGTATTTTCAATTTGATGTGCCACACGTTTATTTTCTTGACACTTGATTTTGTTTTCTCTGTTTTGGTTAAACCTTTGGAATTAGCTGGTAGATTGTGTTTACATCTCTTATTTTTCTTTTTTGTTTTTAATTTT
This sequence comes from Balaenoptera ricei, assembly GCF_028023285.1. NCBI lineage: Eukaryota > Metazoa > Chordata > Mammalia > Artiodactyla > Balaenopteridae > Balaenoptera > Balaenoptera ricei. Next base: position 22,269,933 of record NC_082649.1, read on the forward strand.
TTTCTCTTTTATTGTTCTTTAATTGTTCTTCATTCAAAATTAGTTTACTGACTAGTAATTAGCACCTTTCCTAATTCTCATTTCTCCTGTCCCCAAAAACACACACACACTAATCCAAAACACCACTAGCCATTTGGAGTCTTTTCAACTCCATGAACTTAACCTCTCAAATCTTTCCTTCCATTCCATACAGTCTTATTTCTCCACATAGATTGGCCTTTTACCAAGTCAGAACCTTAATGGAAGCATAAAGTTTCCCTTCTTTCTTGGTCCTACCTCAGAGCAATCACCATCCTTACTTTCATCTTTAAAGTTTCCTTAAGCATTTATGCCTCCATGCGTTATCAAGACCAATTTAAAAATTTTGAAGATGCAGAATCTACTGCCCTTCCTGGCCTCTTCCTCTCTTCATCTTACTACACCTTCTTTTTATTTATTTATTTACTTTTGGCCGTGCCACGAGTCTTGCAGGATCTTAGTTCCCCGACCAGGGAATCGAACCCGGGCCACAGCTGTGAAAACACTGAGTACTAATCACTGGACCACCAGGGAATTCCTCACACCCTCTTTCTTGAAGTTCACTCTGCCCTGTTCTTGTCTGCTCATGGCTTGAAATCTGATTTGCAAAACCCTTTAAGAAACCCCTTACTTTCTCCTGAAACTCTCTCAAAACCTAAATGTATTCTCTAATATACACAGCTTTTCATGCTTAACACTCCCTTCTTGTTTTATATAATGTCCTGCCTTGTTTCCAAAATTTTATAATACCATGGTCTTTATAGTCGCTTCTAAGTGTCTCCTAATTTAGCTAGTTATCATGCCTGAAATATATCAAACAATAGCTGCCAGAAACTCTGATTCCCTTTCATTCACTTCAACTTACTAGCATCTGCAGGGTTGGATACTGAGAAAACAAGAATCAAAATGAAGGTGTGGGTCCCTTGGGGTAGGGGTCCTCTGCTGCCTCGCCCTCTTGGGTTTACAACAGGGACAGAGGCTAAGAACACAGTTCCTAAGCTTCTAATCTTTAAAAGCAGACTGGTTTCTATAGACTGAATGTCTCTGTTCCCCCAGAATTCATATATTGAAACGTAATCTCTAATGTGAGGGTATTGGGTATTTGGAGGTAGGGTTATTGGGAGGTGCTTAGGTCATAAGTGAAGGGCCCTCATGAATGGGATTAGTGCCTCTATAAAAGAGACCCCATTGTCTCTTCCACACTGAGAAAATAGCCATCTATGAATTAGGAAGTAGGCTCTTACCAGACACTGAATCTGACAGCACCTTGATCTTGGACTTCCCAGTCTCCGGAACTGTGAGAAATACATTTCTATTGTTTATAAGACACCTAGTCTATGGTATTCTGTTACAGCAGCCTGAGCAGACTAAGACACTGGTACTCTACAAGTCATGCTTTAAAAATGTACTCAGATTTTTTGCCTTTGGTTTTGGTGGTTATTCTGGATTTGCTTGTTTGTTTGTTGTTTGTTTTTTAAAATAAAGCTAGAAAATGCTGTTGGAGATCCTGGCACAGGTGTGCCCAGGTATGGACTGATTCTTGGGTCCAGCTCTTATTTTTGCCATTTATTGGTTTCTTGATCTCAGAAGAAAGAGGGAATTTCTTATTATGTGCCACTATATTTTATTTATTCCCTTGTATTAGACCAGTGAAGTCTGTCCGATAACTCCTAACTGTTCTTGTTTTTTCTCTTGCATCTGTTATTTATTATTGTGTAGTGAATTACCAGAAAAGTTAGTAGCTTAAAACAACAAATGTATTATCTCACACAGCTTCTGAAGGTCAGGAATCAGAGAGTAGTTTAGCTGGGTGGTTCAGGTTCAGGGTCTCCCAAGAAGTGAAAAGTTAAGCTGTCAGCAGGGGCTGCAGTTACATGAGGTTTGACTGGGCCAGAGATGGCTCACTCACACGGCTATTGGTAGTTGCCCACTGACTGTTGGAGAATGCATCAGCTTCTTATCGTGCCGGCGTCTCCACAGGGCTGCCTGAATATCTTCCCAACATGGCGGCTGGGGGGTTCCCCCACCCCATCCCCAGCAAGTGACCTGAGAGAGGGCAAGCAGGAAACACAGCACCTTTTATGACTTAGTCTACAAAGTACTTATTGTCACTTTGGCTTTATGCCACACCAGTCTCTAAATCCAGCTCACATTCAAGGGGAGAGGAATTAGGTTCCTTTTTTTTTTTTTTTTTTTTTGGCCGTGCTGCACGGCTTGCGGAATCTTATTTCCCCAACCAGGGATCGAACCCGCGTCCTCGTCAGTGAAAGTGTGGACTCCTAATCACTGGACCGCCAGAGAATTCCCTAGGTTCCATTTTTTGAAGGGAAGATTATCAAAGAATTTTTGGATATTTCCTAAAACCACCTTTTCTACAATCAAACTTAGGCTTCAAATAGAACATGTCCTCATTGACCCATAGTACACTTCTGAGATCTGAAGTTCAGATCTCAAAAGACTCCCAAATCCCAGCAGATGTCCTTGCTGAGGAGAACTTCTGCCTTTCCACTTAAAGGAAATCAGGCTTTTCTGCCCAGCTCTTTCTTTCTTTCTTTTTTTTTTTTTTTAAACGATTTCTCCTCCTTTATTTTCCTACAGTCATTGGAGGCTTACCCAGATCTCGTCCCCTTTCAGGGTTTGTTGAAAGAATCCCAAACAGATTTACTGGCTTTGTCCTCCCAATACTTGGCTACCTTTAGAAAAGACAGACTTTTTTAGAGCTAGTGAAGGATTTATATGTGCCTCATCTAAACCCGGGGAGCTATTACCAAGTTCACATATGAAAAGACGTGTGAAAATACTTTGGAAACTATAAAGCTTTATATAATTGTTGTCATCAGTATTATATCTACTCCCCATAGAATTCAAAAAGAATCTGTGATGAAATGTGTAATGCAGAAGGTGGGAAGCACTCAGTGACTGAGGCTATCTTGTGTCTACAAGGTTGCTAATCAGCAATACATTCATTCAACTAGAATTTAATGAGCACCTGCCTGTGTCAGGCTTTTTCTATTCTGGAGAAACAACAGTGAACACGAAAAAATCTTTGGCCTTATATGTATATGGTGAGAAAAAAGGGGCAAAACTCGACTTTTAAAACAGGTTCACACAGAGTTGGGAGACTACGCTCCTGGAGCTAGTATTTCATACTTGTGAGTGTGACTTCATGTAAGGGATAAGGAGACACGGGGAAGTCCACACGTGGTGTGGGGGGTATTACTGTCCCAAACGGGCTCACTGTGGCTTCTGCCTCAGGGAAGTCACCAGATGTTGATGGCATGCATGGTGCCTGTGGATTACTCCTCGCGCACATCTGCATTAGGGGGCTCCTGAAAGCTGTCAAATAAAAAACAGCTAATTTGTTAATTTTACAGTATTAAATCTTGGAATGGGTGTGAAGGAGAGTAAACAGTTCAGAGCTTTATCCCGTAGCGTTACGAGGTGCTACTACTAAACAGTTAGAAATGCAATTCTCATGAGAACAAATATGCTTAGTTTGAACACCCTGTAGCTTCAGCCAGATTCATTCTTTCCTTTTGGAGTTGTATAAAAGAAACTGAATTAGTACATTAGAAGTCTGCCCACTACTGTTAGATCCCGGGCAAACCACCAACATTGTCTGGCTTAATCGAGATGTACTCTGCCCCTCCTGGGACCCTGGACCTGGACAGTTCAAATCAATAATTGATTAGGGCATGCAAAGTGCTTGTCCTTCCATGCCCTGCGAATACATCACAGAACAGTCAACCAGAACTCCGCATCCCGACTATATCCGAAGTGGGGGAGGGACTGGCTAATATTTATGCTCTGAATCCGTTTACTTGGTTGACACAGTTCTTTTGTTGACTGATTCCTTCTAGTGAAATCTTTGATTACTCAGGGTCCAGGTGACCTCAATGCTGGAGACACTGTTGCCCTTATAAGCTGCTGTTCAGCAAGTCCTTTTAAATAGCTAACAAAATGAACACGGCATGTGTAGCCTTGGCCAGTACTCTGTATACCCATTTTGCATGACAAATATTATGTAGTTCCTGGAGAGAACCCTTCTCCCCCATTTTCTAAATACCCATCCTAGTATAACAGCTACTCTCAATGAGAACAGAAGTGGCTCTTAAAAGAGCCTTTGGGAGGAAGCAAATGCGCCCAAGCCAGATTAGAAAGGACAGTTTATGCCCTCTCCCCGCGGATGCGGCGGGCGAGCTGGATGTCCTTGGGCATGATGGTGACGCGCTTGGCGTGGATGGCACACAGGTTGGTGTCCTCGAAGAGCCCCACCAGGTAGGCCTCGCACGCCTCCTGCAGCGCCATCACGGCCGAGCTCTGGAAGCGCAGGTCGGTCTTGAAGTCCTGCGCGATCTCGCGCACCAGCCGCTGGAACGGCAGCTTGCGGATCAGCAGCTCCGTGGACTTCTGGTAGCGGCGGATCTCGCGCAGGGCCACCGTGCCGGGCCGGTAGCGGTGCGGCTTCTTCACGCCGCCCGTGGCCGGCGCGCTCTTGCGGGCCGCCTTGGTGGCCAGCTGCTTGCGCGGCGCCTTACCGCCTGTGGACTTGCGAGCGGTCTGCTTAGTCCTAGCCATGTTTCAACGCTAATGCCGCGAAAGAAGCAACTGAGCGCTTCCAGGACCAGACTTTATACAGATGATCCGATCCTGATTGGCCACAACTTTGCAGGAGTAACCTGATTGGCTTTTAATTCAATCTTTATTTGGTTTTTACCGCCTCTGAAAAGGTTTTGTTTTCCATACTATTAATTTTGTGATTTCTATTTTCGCAGGAAAGAATTATGGCTGTACTCCATCCTGAGTTTATGGTTTTCGACCAAAACGTTAAGATTTCACCAGTAAAAAAGGAGTCTGGTTCAGAATTTGTGGAAGTCAGCGCCTAAACTGTCCTAAAAGAAATACATTTTTTCATTGGAGAATTTTTCCCTTTTCAGATAATGTGGGGGGAAATTACAGCAAAATAATGTATTTGCTAGTCTCTCTAAATAGTAGTTCCATTTCATAACTGCATCAGGATCTGCTTTTAATGACTGTACCAAGACCTAAAATAAAGTTTCAGAATAGACTATGGCACACCGGCCTCCTGAACACAGAACTTTGCCTAGCGTGGTGTGGGGAAGGGGGAGCTTGATGTGTGCTTGACTAAATACTAGTAAATGACTATCTGACTTCATTAATTGATTTTGATGCAATCAAATGGCTGATTGGCCTTTAATATGTAAATTGTGTACTTAGCAGGCCTGGAGTAATGATACGTTTACATTGATCAGTGATTAGGTGTTTTCCTGTAAATAGGGGTAGCTCTGAAAGGAGCTTTCGAGTAGGGGCAGTTTTAGTTAACTAATGGACCATCGGGTTTTAACGATGAAGACCCAGAAACAAAACAAAATTGGTTTAATATGTAACATATTTGCTGGAACAAATAATCACCGGAAATGTGTTCCTGGGGAGGGGACAATAAATGAGGCCGCTTTCATGGTTTTACAATCGAGTAAACTGCAAACTAGTTTTTACCAGATGAGTTAACGCATGCTCGGTCAAATCAACAGGGGGACTACATATTGCAACATACAGTACTGTAAACTTAGCCAGGGATTCGTGATAGGTTTCAGGACAGTGTTCAGTTCTTCAACAGAAATTGTGGGTGGCTCTGAAAAGAGCCTTTGTTCTTAGAGATTGGAGTATTAATTCAGACCTTACTTGCCCTTGGCCTTGTGGTGGCTCTCAGTCTTCTTGGGCAGCAGCACGGCCTGGATGTTGGGCAGGACGCCGCCCTGAGCGATGGTGACTTTGCCCAGCAGCTTGTTGAGCTCCTCGTCGTTGCGGATGGCCAGCTGCAGGTGGCGCGGGATGATGCGCGTCTTCTTATTGTCGCGGGCCGCGTTGCCCGCCAACTCCAGGATCTCGGCCGTCAGGTACTCTAGAACCGCGGCCAGATACACCGGCGCGCCGGCCCCGACCCGCTCGGCGTAGTTGCCTTTGCGGAGCAGGCGGTGCACTCGGCCTACGGGAAACTGGAGCCCGGCCCGCGAAGAGCGGGTCTTGGCCTTGGCGCGAGCTTTGCCGCCTTGCTTACCACGTCCAGACATTGTGCAATGCTTATGCACCTACACCAAAAAAGACTGAAGAGAAAAAAAACCCCACAACTTATAACCGCAGCTGCGCGCGAAAAAGAAGCTATTCCATTGGCCAAAGTTGCTGTCCCATTTTAAACAAGACAATGCAGTTCCTAATAATGCGTGTTCTGATTGGACAATATTGAAACAACGTCATCACTAATATTAGCCAATCAGACAAAGAACTTTACTAACCCTTATTTGCATATTTTTGTAAATAAAAAGGACTCGACCGACTCACTATTCTTACTTTGCTTCTCGGGAATCTTGTAATTTTTTTCATCATGCCTGAGTTGGCTAAATCCGCTCCGGCTCCGAAGAAGGGGTCCAAGAAAGCGGTGACCAAGGCCCAGAAGAAAGACGGCAAGAAACGCAAGCGCAGCCGCAAGGAGAGCTACTCTATCTACGTGTACAAAGTGCTGAAGCAGGTCCACCCGGACACCGGCATCTCGTCCAAGGCCATGGGCATCATGAACTCATTTGTCAACGACATTTTCGAGCGCATCGCGGGCGAGGCGTCGCGCCTGGCGCATTACAACAAGCGTTCGACCATCACTTCCAGGGAGATCCAGACGGCCGTGCGCCTGCTGCTGCCCGGGGAGCTGGCCAAGCACGCCGTGTCCGAGGGCACCAAGGCCGTCACCAAGTATACCAGCTCCAAGTGAGCCGGCCCGCTACCACACATGACCCAAAGGCTCTTTTCAGAGCCACCTACACTTTCAGAGAAATAGCTGGTGCACTTGCCTGTAGTCTAGCTTCTCTCGGGAGAATAGGGTGCTGGTTTGGGAGCGGAAAACGGGGTAAAAACTTAAAAAGCCCTCCGTAAACATTCTTCTATACGCATTTATGCAGTGTCATGCAAACTTCGTATGGATTCTTTGGCGTCCTTTGAAAAAGATTTTCAGTTTTGCCCTCAGCTGCAGTAGCCAAAATTTTGCTTTTGTTTACCCTTTTTCAACGCAAGGAACGCTCCCCGTCTCTGATTGGGCAGCAGCACTATTTGAAAAGCCCGCCATGGGCTGCAATTGGCCAGATAGTCTGCCATCAGGGTTGTGCGTTTTGAAGAGATTTTCTCGAAAGTAAAAGGATGACTTGCTTTATCTGCGGGAATGCACCGGGCTCTGGAGCCAAGAGCCATAAAGCTGACAATTAACGGTACTGTGTTCTGCAGTCGGATCCTGGGCGAAATTAACCTCTCGATGTCTATTTCTCATCCACTACAGAATGGGTATGGTAACATTAGACTTGTCTATCCTACGGAGATCTTAGGGTGAGTTGAAATGATTTATGTCAAAGTGCAACGGGAATATTAAAGGTCAGGGACGTTCCTTAAGGAGAAAAGGTTGAACAAGGAACCCAGCAATTTGGGAAAGCCGCGTTCTTCCAATGTTTAATCGATGTGCCGGAAGGAGATATGCCAGGACTCGCTAGGCCGGGGGAGTAGTTATCTGGCAGTGATTTTAGAATCCACGATTTAAAATCCCGCGATAGAAGTCAGAGAACTCAGTATTTAAGAGAAGGGCATATTTACTTAACGCATGGACTAGCTAGTAATATTAGGGAATGGAATCTCTCAAGGCATGATCGAAAGTCCTCCAATTCCCCTCTCCCCTGCATCTTTCAACAGTGCCTAAATTCTTTTTTTTGCAGTTGGAAGCATTAACATTTTCCGCTACCCTGTCATCCCCTCTCACCAGTAGATGACTGCTATTGTAAATCTTTTTTTCCCCCATTAACAGCAAAATAAGCCCCTACTACCACATCCCCCATCCAGGCTGTAACATTTCCTGTCTTTCCCTGTTGTCACTTCCCTTAAAGTTGTAGGTATAGACCCTATCTCAGACAGTCTTGTCCCTGTCACAGGCAACAAGCCTCCAGGAATTCATGCCAACAGGTCAATGGGTCTGCAAAATATACGGGTTTGTCATTCACTCCTCTAAAATGAGATTCTTTTTCCAGTCCCTGCGCCCCTGTCATTAGGTCTTGGGAGTTGGCGACAAAACCTACCGACAAGCTACCCTACTTGGTGGAGAGCAGTCCCCTAATTTCATCCTGAACTCATCAGCATCATATTCATCCCCTCTTTCTATTATTTGCTTTTTCCGAGATTTTTTTCTTCCACTGTTAAGAGATCAGAGGGATAATTACCTTCAGAGTGGGTGAGATAAGAAGTATTGCCCTCTTCTGCCATCTTGTGGCAAGAAAACAGAAGGACCGATCCAAGGCGTCGTGTTTTCCAGATCCAACTGAAATGCTTCCTAACTTCAACTTTTTACTAACAGTGAGTTAGGATGAGTAGAGTGATCATTTCTGTCTCCCTTTAACCGCCGGATTTGTTAGTCACTTCAAGAGTCACTTGTGCGCATGTGAGAGAGGGAGAGAGGTATTGTTTTGTGCTCTGGTCAGAGCTGTGGAAATAAAAAGGAATAAAATTTAAAAAAAGAAATCAAAATATTCTGCACCCTAAAATAAATAAAAAATAATAGGGTCATGCTCACCCTAGTTCTGGTCCTCAAAGTAATAAATACTTGAATGTTTTCTGTAAATCTAAACACCTGACAGAACAATGATACCCTGGATTTTGCTAGACTGCTCTTTGAAGATGTGTCAGGACTTGTCAGGATAATGATTACCATGTGAGTTGCAATTTTTCCACCATGAACAGGCCAATGTGCACGTGGTAACCTCAGTCATTTTGCAGCTCCCCCTCCGACACACACCATTTTAAATACGTGTGTGTGTGTGTGTGTGTGTGTGTGTGTGTGTTTTCCTCAAAGTCTGACTCTTGACCTCTTTGCAGGTAGACTCTTTCCTTTACAAATGTTTCTGTCTCTTAGTCCTGCTTTGACAGTTTCTACTGCCTAAGTCCAAACAAACATCCTATTAAAATGCTTGTATTAGTTTGCTAGCACTGCCACAACAAAATACCACACACTGGGTGTCTTAAACAACAAAAATTTATTTTCTCACAGTTCTGTAGGCTAGAAGTCCAAGGTTAAGGTGTTGGCAGGACTGGTTTCCCTCCTTGGCTTGCAGCTGGCTGTCTTGCTGTGTCCTCACATACTCTTTTTTCTGTGTGTCTGCACCCCTGGAGTCTTTTCTTATAAAGATACCAGGGCTTTCGGATGAGGACCCTACCCTTATGATCTCATTTAACCTTAATTACCTCTTTAAAGGCCCTATCTCCAAATATAGTTACTTTGAGGTTAGGGCTCAAAACAAAGGAATTTTGAGGGAACACAATTGAGTCCATAACAGCATTTAGGCCATTTTTTCCATGCTTTGATCCCAACTTTCTATTCCAAATTGTCTTTCATAAACTGTTTACATTTAGTTTTAACTGCAGCTAAAGAGACAGTTGTGATATTCCCTAAACCAGAGGTTAGAAGTCAAATGCTCATGGGGGCCTAGCAGATAAAAGCAAAACTGGCTACAAGGTGCTTTTTGCTATTTTTCTTGAAGTACAAAGACTTCTGACACTGTATTTCACCTTCCCAGTTTTAGTAGCATATTTCACTGTTCTCTTAATACTACCCTACGACAACCACAGCACAAGGATGTTGATAAACGCCAACTAACACTTGGAAACTAAGGGGACCAGTGGGAACTGCAGAAAACTGAAGGCTACAGAGCCTATGCACTATGATTTCACTTGACTGTTGCCTCATGGGGCTGCAGGCTCAGTGTCAGTGAGTCTTTCAATTTTTTCAAGAGGATTTGCATTTTAATAAGGAATACTTCAAATTTTCAAAACTGGCAATTGTCAACAAAAAAATTAATCGGTCGATCTAAGAAAGAAATGGAAAATTTTATTCAAGCCAAATTGAGGCTGATAACCCAGGAACAGTCTCTCAGAAAGTTCTGAGAACTGTTCCACTCGTTAAAGATCAAAGCACAGTTAAGTTTTTGAGACTGAGACCTGTACATACAATGATGTGTTATTGACAGTTTACACAATCCAGATCTATGCATACAAATCAAGTAGTGGGTCAGGGCCATCATGGCCCCTTATGAGATTACAACATTACGATGGAAGGTTATCTCCTAAGGAGTAGTGACCCTTGATGAGATTAATAAGGAATGTTATCTCCTAGGGAGATCTGGTTAATACAGATGCACAACACACACTAAAGCGGAGGGAGGAGGCCCAAATAGGCAAAGAAAAATTTTATGTTTAAAATTTTCTTGTCTTGCCATAAAATATGAATTTTATTTCATCACAACTAATAAAAAATGTATAACACTGTGGACTAAACAAAAAATACCTGAAAGCTTCATGAAAACCTTAATCCCACAGCTGGAGAACTCTGGACATTAACAGAGATTTCTGTGTCCATGTCAAGCTGTCCAGTATACTCTCCATACCACCAAAACCCAGATCAAATGCCTGGATCTCCCCATCCTCCTAAATCCTCAACTGAAAAGAATCTGTTTCTCACTTGGCAGCTCTAGACAGAGCAGAGGGTCACACACACAGCAGGCATTCAACAGCTTTTTTTTTTTTTTTTGGCAATTTAAGTAAATGGATACAAAAGTGAACTAAACAAATAATAAAAAAAATTTAAACTCCCTACCAACAATGAGGTATAAGTGGTGAAAGTTGTTTGGAATAGTTTGTTGTAGATTAAACAGTTAATCAATAAACTCATTCTTTTCTAATTATGTCATATTTGTCTTACTGTGATGTATTCTCCTCTACCTACTTTTCTTTGGTCCTTTCAAATTTTTCTCCTTTTTTTTTTTTTTTTTTTTTTTTTTTTTTTAGTAACTGTTCTTCTTTCTCCTGTCTTACAATGAGTAAAATGAAAGGGGACGGTAGAGGCAGTACGGATCTTAGCGGAAGCTCCACCTCTTCCCTTCCTGGTTCCACTGCCTTCTGCAAATGGCCCACCCTGGTTCCCTGAACCCAGCTTGCCCCTCTCTCTCCTTTAGCTCCTTGTTTCCTCTATTTACATGAGGCACAGACTCAAATTCTGTTGAAATCAGCTCTCTAGTGAATCACTGATTTCTTTTAATATTTTTTTACTTTATCTCCACGCATATGGGAGAAGTAGGAAAAACCAATTGTCTTCTTCTGATTAACAAATATCACAAAGATAAAGATCTTGAGGAAAAAAGGAGCTGCCAATTAGCAGCTTATTACTAGGGCAAGACTTATTCTTTGAGAAAGACAATCACTTACAGACTTTTACAATTTAAATGTTACTTCGTAGTAACATGGGTCATAGTAACAATCTCTGAGGTCAATGTCTTTGAACATCATCAGAAATAGCCATTTTACGAAGCCCTACAGGATGTGTTCCTCTCTCCAGCACTAAAAAGTGTCTGTGTTTTCAAGGCTAGATCCTGGAATTCCACTGGTCAGTAGAGCGATAAAAGCAGGCCTGAGAATGAAAACTTGGCATTGGAGAAGTAAAAGGGGAAAGGAGGATTATTAACAGAAGGTGTATGAGTTGTCAGAGTAAGTTACCAAACTTGGAAGTGTGTGAATGGGAGCTGTGGACCAAAAATGTCACCTGTCACATCAGTAAACAAAGGATTTTACTGCAGCCTTCAAGCCATCAGCCACTGCCACGCACTGCCTGTGCACCCTGAGGGGCTTCAGGATGGAGAAAAGCAGGATACTGGCCCTAGGTAGTTAAGATACATATCAAAGGAATGATTTCAATGAGCCCAGACTCTTGCATCTTCCCACACATAAAAAAGCACTAAATTCATTAACTTGTGATGTCTGGTTTTCTTTAATTAGCAGTAATATTTTGATGTTAGACCACCCGGTGTTTTTGTTTGTTTGAACTCCTATATATCTTGACTCCTCCCTTACCTCTTCACAGCAGTCCCTCAAAGCTATCTGAGAGGCTGCATCCTGGGCTTAAGTCCTCAGCAGGTCCACGGAATAAAACATAATTCTCAACTTTTAGGTTGTGCATTTTTTTTCAGTCGACAGCTCGCAGGGAGTCCTTTCAGTGGTGCCCGGTGGGGTGGCGCCAGGTGGCTGAGCCTCCAGGATGATATGATCTATGGAGGTGTGCATCTTTGATTGCCTTTGAATGATTAGGCTATTTTACAACTCAGAGATAGAATGTAAGTTGTAGATAATTAATAAAATGCAAATGATTCCAGGTGATGGGTGTGGACAGGAAGGAGGGGGACAAAGGTAAACTGGTCTGAGTCCCATTTTCTTCCTCCAAACCTTATTGAATAGACACTCAACTCTCAGCCAGCCGATTATTGCCCCACACAAGCAGTTTCTAGGCCTCTCTAGGAAATTCTGAGATTTGGAAATCTCTATAGTCCAAAGCTATGAAGTGAAGACTATAATTGAAGAATAACACTTTGCGGAATCAGAAGGCTTGGGTTTTATCCACCACCCAGCCCTGCTGTCACTGCTACCACATTCTGTGTAACTTACTGGACGGTCTCATCTTCCTGGTCTGCTCCTGAACTAAAAGTGATCTCTGAAGTCTCTCTTCCAGCAGAAATAATCTGTTTCTAAAAATAAATCTCCTTCTTGCCGGTCACTTGAAGCTACTGCTAACAAATGTAACAGATGACAAACTTTGTTTCAATCTTGCAAAATGCTTTTTGTGGGAGCTGTGCTATACACAGAGAGTGTGCTTGGAGGCCCCACGATAAAATGACTATTGTGAGATAAAATTCACGTTTTATGGCAAGACAAGAGAACTTTAAACATAAAAAATTTTCTCTGCCTTTTGGGCTCCTCTCCCCGCCCCCCCGCCCCCCACCTCCCTCCCCCCCGCCCCCCACCTCCCAACTCCTCCCCCTCCCCCTCCCCATCCCCCCTCCACTGTGCATTATGTGTCTGCATGATTCATCGACCAAACCACTCCCATCAGCAGAAATACTGGCCTCAACCGTAAAGAACAACATTCTCCTATCACCAACAAGACAACTCCTTAAAAGAAAACCTTCCTTCTTGATCTTGTAAGGAGCCATGATGACCCACAACTTTGTACTTGAAGATCTGAATTGTGTAAACTGTAAATAATACGTCGTTTGATGTACAGCCCTCTGTCTCAAAAAACTTATATAACTGTGTTTTGACTTGTAATGGGCGGAACAGTTCTTGGAGCTTTCTGAGAGGCTGTTCCCTGGTTATAATTCTCAATTTGGCTTGAATAAAATTTTCCATTTCTTTCTCAGATCGGCTGATTAATTTTTCGTTGACACTATCATAACAGAGCTCTTCTCTTCATTTTTATGCATGTCAATAAGAAATTCTAGGTAAGCATGAATTTGCCACTGTGAGAAGATGCTCAATCTATGGTTACAATATCCAAGAACGGACTGAAAATTTATTTCTTAAATAGAACCCAGAAGAAAATAGTGAATAATATTTCATCTTTCTGGGCAATTTTTTCCTTTTGATTAATCACATGTTCCTCTGGTGATCTGTGAGATTAGAAAGCTTGTTACTGAAACACCTCAGATGGAAATTGTGTCTGCCATGGGCATCCATGTGAGCAAGACTGAAAATGAAATGAGATCTCCCCTGGTACCTAAAGTGATGCTTTACTGTGATAGGACTTTCATGTGGAAAAAAACTTAAATACAAAAAAAAAAAAAAATTTTAATACGATTGATAAAAGAACTTTAATGACAGGATTTCTAAAACCTCTATTGCCAGGTTCACAAAGATGTTGCCTTCACTTTAGAACCACCTGAAAATCAAATATGGCCCTTTGGCCTCTCAGTCCAGACATTTATGTAGACATTAGGTATACTCATGTTTAGTTATAGATTATTACATAGAAATAGACTTACTGTCAATGGTATCATAAAGGAAAGCCTTTTATGTGGGCACTTTGTCAATACTTTTGAAAATAAGCATTGTGTTATTTAAATGAAAACTTTAATATGAGTTGTTCTCAGGCTCTTTGCAAATAAAAATTATTCATTAAAAAAAAAAAAAAAAAAAGGAATGGGAGATATGCACATCAAATTCATGGTAGAGTTGCCCTGAGAAAGGAGATATTAGGACTGGGTTTGCAGCTGAAGAGTACTTCAATTTTATGTTGTTGTTGTTTTCCTTAAATATAAAAGAAATTTGTAGTTTATATACTATAATGTTAAATAGTAGATAGATTCTGTGTGGTAATTTTTGTACTCTTTTGTAATTTTTTAGAAGGTAAAAGAAGAAGGTGAAGAATAACGAAGAATAGTCGTGTTTGGTGTATTAGAAATCGTAGCTTTTAACGTATTTAACAAACGAGCAACGCCCAAGATGTGACAGGCCATGTTGTAGATACTACAGGAACCACAGGGGGACTAAATACTGAATGAATAAATAAAATATACTATATATTACATAGTGATAAGTGCTAAGGAGGAAAACAGAGCAGGGGGGAGAGATTGCTGAGAACTGTCATTTTAAATAAACCGCAACTCCCTTTAACCAAATCTCTGAAACTGAAATCAGCTATATATGGTTCTTTTTAACTCAAAATTTAAATTCTCGTTTACAATACAGTAGTAGGTAAAGATGGGCACCTTTCAGCGGATGGATTAATATTAATTCTCTGCTCTCTGAGATGGGGCACACGACATTAGAGACTTTCTGATTTGTGAATTATTTTCGTCTCAAAATTTTCTTGGAATAAACATCTACCCCTGAATTACCCACATTTTCATGAGGTACAGAAATAAGGAAAACAGGGTTGCTAAGACTACAGTAGTTCCCTCCCCCCCCCCGAAAAAACAGACGCATCTAGCAGAGGATGGTTTCGATCCATCGACCTCTGGGTTATGGGCCCAGCACGCTTCCGCTGCGCCACTCTGCTAAAGGCGACATCAAGCGTTCGCAGGAATTCCTTTATTATATTTTTATTTAAAGGGAGCTGTTTTTGTAAGTTGGAAAAAGTTTTCTTTCCCTCAGAGCCCATTCGCTGGCTTTACTCATGCTTCAAACAGAAGAACGAATCCAGAGCAGATTGACTCCATATATTCTGAACACAGAAAATTGGATGTTTCTTTTAGGAAAACAGCCCGTCTCCAGCCAGCCTGCCCCTTCCACCTAGCAGAAGTGACTCTGGGTCTTATGGTCACAAAACATATGAGTAGGTCAAAATTCGAATGTAGAAAGTATCCGATTTCAAAACCAGAGCATTTTCAAAATTGGAAGGATTTTCTGAGAAACAAAAGTCCCATTGCATTGGCCGGGAATCGAACCCGGGTCTCCCGCGTGGCAGGCGAGAATTCTACCACTGAACCACCAATGCCCACACACCAACTTTCTGCACACTTTCCACATGGCTTTTGCCTGTTATTTTTATCGCTACATCGAAACAATCCGAATTTTCTTTCCGAAAAAAATGTTTAGTTTTTTGCTCTTACTGACTAGAACCTTGTAATGTTCCTTCTTTTCAGGAAACCGTCCCTTCCACTGCAAGCTCAGAGCGTCCCCCTGCGACACCGGAGGCTGGCCCGGGTGTGGGCGGCCCGGTCTCGGGCGCGTCTCAGCGGCCGGTAACCGCCCCCCCACGATGTTAGCCCCTTGGACCCTGGGTCGCGGGCGCCCTCGCATGTGTAGGGGCTCCTGTGTGTGTGCGTATGTGTAGGGGATCGTGTGTGTGTGTGTGTGTGTGTGTGTGTGTGTGTGTGGAGGGGCTCCAAGTCCGGGATCGTGTGTGTGTGTGTGTGTGTGTGTGTGTGTGTGTGTGTGTGTGTGTGTGGAGGGGCTCCAAGTCCGGGCGGGTTGTGGAAGGTAAGGGAGCAAGAAGAAAAGGGAGGGGAGGATCGAGGAGGAAGAGAATCGAAGAGAGGAAGGGAAGGGCGTGGGGAGCAAAAGGAGGAAGAAGGGGAGGAACGAGAGGGACGGGGAAGGGAAAGGAGCCTAGTGCTGTTCCCCTCTGGTCACCCCAAAGGATAGGCTGTGGGAGATTTAGGACTTCTGTGGGTTTGCTTACCTTATGCTTCGGTTGCCATGGTTATGGAGGTGGCACTAGAAACTCCTTGCAGTCAAATAAAGAACAAAGATCTTATTAAAGGGTAATTTTCCCCAAAAATATACAATCATGACTCTCATACAAGTATAAAAATGAACCCCTTTGAAAAGATTTTATGTAACTCATTAATGAGGTAACTGGTGAGGTGTTACTACAATTCAAAGGAAAATTCGAAGAATGGAGGCCATTTATAGATCAGGAATATTGAAATTAAAGCGTAAATAGGGCCCAAGCTGGCCTTTACACGGTTGGGGATTGGTGAGGTGGGTGGACTAGGGAGGGAGAAAATGTCCCACCAGGAGACAATTAATTTGCATGTCTATAGACAGGAGTTATTTTCTATTGCTATCAGATATCTACAATCTACAGAATTGTAAAGTAGCTCTCATAGAATCAGAATCAGATGACACAAAAGGGTGCGCTATAATTTTCCTTTGAAGCACAAATTTCCCTGACAGTCCCTTTCTTTCTCAGGAAAATTCTGCCGACTCAGCACAGACAGAAGGGCTAAACTCACAAATTAAACACACCGTTTAAAAGCTCACCATAGCTCAAAGCCAAGGGCGCTGGTCTGCTGTTTCTGACCATCTCCCCTTAGAATCTAGGGTGGGGGATTCTTAACAGGTGGGTTCACAGATCCTTGTAAGAACTGATGAAAGATCTGGATAAACTCCTTAGAAACCCGTGCACATACACACATTTGCATTCGAGTTCAGGTTTGGGGCCTAGGATAACAGTCCGTGATCCAGTAGTTCCAGGGTCTCTGCTCTCCCTCTTTTAACCTGGAAGGTGGTCTTCATTAAGTACCATCCTCTGCATACTTCTCATTCACTCATTCCGGCCATCACCCACTTCAGGAACTGCAGCCTCTCTTTTATGAAGGCCCCACTTGGGGGCTCAGCGTAGTTTAGGGGTGGGGTGGATGGGAGCTAATGTATAACTAGGTGTAGATCAACCTACATCCCTTAAAATCATGTCCAATGCCCTACATGCCTGCCTTACCCACACCTACACACACGTTGTATGATTAGGCCACTCAAGGTGGCTGTTCTCTTGCTCTCTGTACCTACATCCCCTGCTCGACCAGTGCCTGCTTCACCTACACCCTACTCACCTGACTGACCTTCCCTCTTAATCATACATCCTAATCAGTAAATACCTATGTACTTGCCCCGGTCCCATCTAGTGACTGTTCTAATCTTTAGATCGGAACTATCTCCACTATGATAGCTTATCAAAGGAGCGGTGAGGGGCACGGACCTCTGCTGGTTTCCCTGGCAACCGATGAGCCAATCGGATGTCAATTCCCCCATAACCTGTAACCTCTCTCTTCCCCTGGGAACAAAGACTACTGGCATGTCCTGCCTGCCTTCTGCCGCTGGCGTGTCACACCAGGACCTTGCTTCAGATATGTAAATTATGGGAAGAAAATACGCAGGGAAATTAATAGAACACAAGGGTTATTTTACTGAAGTATCTTTGTGCAGACTCATCTTGGTGCTGACTTTCCATCTTCTTCATGGCCATAAAATTCCCCTGGAGAAGGGATTTATGGCAGTCCTCATTTCTCAGAATTTTCTTTTAGTCAGAAAAGGGAAGTTCCAAGATTTCTTTCTACATCTGTTGTTACCCGAAAACTGGGTTCACCTCTCAGCGAGTATAGCCAAAAGACACAACCAAACCAAAGATCAGGAGAAGGAAGGATTTACTACTTGCAGCAAGTCCGGAGAACACCAGGGCTCTTTCCCAAAGCAGTGTCTCCCAAAGCAGCAAAATTGGGGAAGTTTTAAGCTAAGAGTACATGCATATTCATGAAGGGGCTTGAACAAAGGAGAATTCAGCATAGAATTGGGGCAAAGGTCAGCAGGGTTCAAGCTTTAGTCAAAGTCACAAGGGTCATAAAGGGTCAACATCGTCATCCCTTAGGCTCCAGTTGATCTGGTGGTTGAGCACTTGGATTTAAATTCTGCAAGACAGCAGGAGAATGTGCTTCAGGCTAATCTTTATCACAGAAACAGAACTGGGAGTACTGATTTACTATCTTTGCTATTGTTACCTCTCTTGCCTGATAACAGTCCTTTGTTCCTGCATTCTTTTGTTCCCTTTAGATCATTAATTACTGAGACCTGTTCAAGGGCAAAGATCGTGACCAGGTTTAGATCCATTATGGGCCGTTTTCAGGCAAAGCAGGGTAAACCAGGGTATGGTTGTTATGCATATTTAAGTCAGTGCCTTCTCCATTGATAACAGTTTCTAGAGATTTGGTTATCTTGCTATTCCTGATACAGAGAGGGAGACACCCTTGCAAATAGAGATTTCCCTTATAAATATAAATGTCTCTTACGAAAGCGGAACTTTTACTCAGTTTTCAGAGTTTCTCCTGTGTCTGCAGGTTGGTACTATTTGATAAACAAATATTTGCTAGGTCATATACATTAATATGTATAAAATAGATAACTAATAAGAACCTGCTGTATAAGAAATAAATTAATTTAATTAAAAAAAATATTTGCTAGGTCACGCAGAGACAGTGGTCTCTGATCTGTAACACCTGCCGAGTTTCCACTCCACGCCTAGCCCATATTTGTTGCAGTGTAGGGGAGCAGAATTTGCCACCCTAAAATATGTCTTTGACATATTAATTGTTTTAAGCCGGTTATTTTCTGAGAAACAGCAGACAAGGGATGTAATCGAGCAGTACCCCATGGAGCCTTCCAGGACAGGCCTTCCTCCATATCCTCTGCTTTAGTTCCTCTCTGAAGTACCTAGATAATAGCATTTGATGCACATTTCCTGGGTTGTTTCGCAGATGAAAAAAACCTCCCCCTCTCAAACAAATGGAAGATGTTAACTACTTGAGGACCATAAGCACATAGACCCAGGCCTCCTGGAGCCTAAGGACTGATAATGTTAACCCCTGTGACACCACCCTGCTGCCCCACCATCAGCCAATCAGAGAATTGTGCACAAGCTGATCACAGACCCTGCAAACCCTCCCCCCCCCCAACTTCCTTCAGGGATCTTGGGGCTTTTTAGGGCATGAGCCACCTGTCTCCTTGCATGGCCTTGCAATAAACCTTTCTCTGCTCAAACTCCGACGTTTCAGTTTGTTTGGCCTCACTGTGCATCGGGCACACGAACTTGTGTTAACAGAGAAGGGCTCTGAATATCAAGTAGGAGCTGCCCTTTTATATGGAACATTTACATTTTTTAGGAGGGGACTTTGGATGGCTTTATGGACTTCTGTTATATCTCCTGTAACTAAGAAAAAATGTCTGGTGTGTGTAAGTGTATTTGCATGTGTCTAAAAATGTTGTTTCCTAAGGTTTTATTCTAGTCTCACAGAAATCTAAGACTCTTCACCAAGTATACACACCAGTGTCTATAAAACCGGAGACTTTAAATATTTTAAGGTTACACTATTTTAGGGGATCATAATGAACCAGTTCTCAGGACTTGTGCAATGAATGTATTTAGGCAGTAGGAAATAAGTGTAGTTTTCTGTCAATGACATTTTATTTGAGGAAGGTCACCATAATAGTTCTTTCTAAGAGTAGTCAGACTAAAGCAACTTGGAGAGAATTAAATTATTAAAATATGTAAACTTCAAGTCTTTAACAAGGCCTGTCATTTGAGTATTCCTATTTCTTGATTAAGAAAATCCTTGCAATCAACCTCTTAAATGCTCCCTTTACGTCTTTGTTTCTAAGTGTGTATATAAGGGGGTTCAACATGGGCATGATGATTCCATAGAAAAGGGATACCATCTTTCCTCGGTCCTTGGAGGCAGGGGATGGTGGTTGCAGATACATGTAGATAGCAGTGCCATAAAAAAGTGACACCACTATTAAACGGGAGCCACATGTTCCAAATACCTTTTGCCGACCTTCAGCTGATTGTATTCTCAACACTGCTTGTACAATAAAAGCATATGATATGAGTGTCAAGGGTATTAGAAGGAATAGCACACTGATAAAGAATAGTTCAGCCTCATTTGCTGTTGTCTCTACACATGACAACTTGAGCAGAGCAGGGACTTCACAGAAGAAGTGATCCACTTTGTGGCCACAGAGTGGCATCTGCAGCGTCAAGGTGGACTGCCATACTGAGTTGCTGAAGCCTCTAATCCAGGATGCAGCTGCCAATTGGAGGCAGCGCCTTTGGTGCATGATGACTAAGTAATGGACAGGCTGACAAATAGTTTACAAACCTATCAAAGGACATGACGGCCAGGAGGAGACATTCAGTGGAACCCAAGGCCGGGAAAATGAAAAGTTGGGCCACACAGCTGCCATATCTAATTACCTTCCTGATGCTGCATATGTTTACCAGCATTTGTGGAACTGCACTTGTGGTGTAGCAAAGGTCCAAGAGTGAGAGATTGGTAAAAAAAAAAATACATGGGGGTATGGAGTTTGAAATCCAGACGTAACACGAGAATTATTGCCGGATTGCCCAAGATGGTCAAGATATAGGAAACCAGGAACACCACAAAAAGTGGAAGCTCCAGCCACGGTCGATCTGAGAAAGCTGAGGACAAACCCTTGGGAGACACTCTCATTGAGCCTATTCATGTTAAATAGTTCAACTCTTGGTTCCCTGGAATATAAAAAGTCAGTAAGTTAACAAGCACATTTATTTACTGTCAGTTAGTTATAATCATTTTGCTAACAATTTGCATAAATTTACAGACTGATGCTATTAATAAGGTGAAAGTATGTTGACAAAAAATATACATATTTACCTCTCCAAGTATTTCAAGTGTTTCTATTTTTGTAACGGTGTATTAGCAAAACAAATTTCAAAAATTTTAAAGTATACCTTCAGCTTCCACACTCACAGAATTTATTTTTTATAAAATATCAAATTTTGATTTTTTGTTATTTTGCAAATTCATTGTTCTCACCTCTTTCTACCTAGGTGCATACTATTAGATAGATACAGACACAGTTCCTGCTATTTGAATTCATTCTAATTTCTCCTTAATGCCAATGAGATTCCCTGTTTGTATGAATCAACTAAAATTTTGTAAATCTCACCCCCCCAAAAAAACATGTAGAGAGTATCTAATAAGTTATCAGACACAGTTAAGGACATATTTTCTTTTTGTTTTAGAAGCTCAGAATTCATCTAGGATTACTTAATAATATGGAACTGGAAGTCTGGCAGGCTTGGGCTCATATGCTACCTTGCCTAATTAGTCACATTACCCTGGGAATGTTTCTTATCCTCTGATCTTCAAGTTCTTCACTTGTAAAATGAAGATAATAATGCTTTTCCAAGTTGTCTTGATGTGAAGCATATATTCACATTGCTTAGTCTAGACCCTGGCCCTTAGAAACAGAGCGGTGTGGATGAAAGAGACTATAGTGATTCAAGGTCTCTGAGGCTGCTCAGAGAGGAATTACTTATGGTTTACAAAACTTTAAATTTTCTAAGGTCACCACTGAAAAATGGCTCTGCCAGTCGAAAACTCACCTTCCTTTTTCTTCCTTAGCTCCCAAACCATCAACCCCCAAAATAAGGATCATAGTAACCACCTGCTGTGAAGTGTAAATGGGATTTTCAGTGAAAATTGCTTGGCATAGTGCTTGGCACGTAGAAACACAGTTGTGTTAGTCAAAGTATGATAGTGATGTGGGAACTCTGACATGCTTTAGGCAAAAGCTGTTCAGAGCCCTATATTTCCCAGAAGTACTAATATGTCAGCTCCACCTGCTAAACATGTATTCATCCCAAAGAAATCTTAACAGGACACTCTAAATTATTTTATTATTTTATCAATAGCAGAATATAAATTTTTCATTATTATTCATATTCATTAGAATGTTAGCAATTTGTATTTTAATTTTGTTCTACTTGCTCTAGGACTATTAGTCCGCTAAAAATTGCATTGCTCTCATTTGACAAAAACTTTGAGATACACAGTCATAAGTATAAAGTGTTCAAATGTATCTTTAAATGAAAAAAGATAGCTACTGAACATTTGTATAGCATAATTCTATCAACTTAAAAAAGAATATTTTATATATACATACATAAAAGTATTAATATATAAATTTAAAATTACCTTGAAGAATACAGAACAAAGTGTTACTCCTGGGAAATGGGAATGGGGGGAGAGTAAAGCAGAATTATTTATAAATTTACCTGTTTATTGTTCTAATTTTTTTAAGTCTTTTTTCTTTTATTAAATATTAGATACAAAAAAAATTTGTGAAATATGTATAATAAATAAAAAGAATAATAAAATAAAAGCCAGTAAATCCAAACACAGTATAAGAAAGAGAACATCACCAGGATCTTTGAAGCCCAGTGAGTACCCCTCCCTCACCCTATCTTTTCTTCCGCAGAGGTAACCCCTATACAGAATTCATGTTTATCATCATCTTGCATTTCTTCACAGTTTTAACAACTCTGGCTGAAACTATCACAAGGCTGCTCTATAACACTTCAGAGAATAAGCAAGTATCTGAGCATGTCTGCTGAAGTGGAACAATGCAGGCCAGCATCGCTCTGACTCGCAGCCCCAAGAATACAGTGCTTAGTGTTGCGAATTTTAAACTTTATTTAATGGAATTGTACGATATGCACTCGTCTGCAACTCGCTTTAGGCTGCTCAACACAGTCTTTTGAGAGTGAGTCACCATATACTCCTGGTTGTAGTTCATTTATTTTCACTGCTGAACAGGATTGTGCAGGACCAATGGACCAGTCTCTATACATTTGCCTACCTTCGGGCATGTGGCTGGTTTCTGAATTTTTGCCATTATAGAATGCTGCTGTGAACATTTTGTAGATATTCCCTGGAGCACATGTGCACAAGTGCTTCCAATGCAATCCTACGAAAGGAATGTCTGTATCTTGGAAATGTACAACTTCAGTTTTACTAGATAATGCCAGATTGTTACCCCACAGCACTAGATGGATTTTTTGGAACATGTTTGCCAAAACTTGATTTTGTTAGACTTTAAAAAATTCTACCATTCTGACTGAGTGTAAAATAGCATCTCATCATGGCTATAATTTGGATTTTCCTGATTAATGATGGGTTGAGCATCTTTTCATATTTTTAATAGACATGGATGTTTTTTGGTGAAGTATTCCCTCAAGTCTTTGTACATTTCTCTTTTGAATCATCTTTTTTTTTCTATTGATTTATAGTAGTTCCTTAAGTAGTTTGTATTCTAATTCTTTGTCAGTTATATATGTTGCAAATATGCTTTCCCAACTTGTGGTTTATGTCCATTTTTTACAATGAATTCTTATGGCAAAGTTCCTAGTTTTACTATGTCTACATTGTTTTTTCCTTATGATCTGCCTTTTTTAAGCTTAAGAAATTTGTTCATATCTTGCAGTCATAAAGATATTCTTCCATATGATTTTCTAAAATGTTTACAGTTTCATGTTACACATTTAAATCTTTAAAGCAACTGAAATTAATTTTTATGTATTGCATGAGGTAATACTCCAATTTCTTTCTTTTTTTTTCTCCACAGTTGTGTAATTAACTGTCTCAGGACAGATTATTGCAAAGCTTATGCTTTCTCCTTTGCTATACAGCCTATTTCTCTAGTTTAGAAGCCTGTGTGTGGACTCCCTGTTCTGCCTTGTCAGTTCACTAATGCCATATTGTTCCAATTTTTAATGAGCAGATATTACTCTTTTAACCTTTTTATTTTTTATTGCTTCCTACTCTGCGTCTCATCCTCCTCTTTGGGACTCAGAAACAAGTCGAAGAGGCCCACTTTGCAGTCAGAGAAGGGAAAGAGGGATGGGACACAGAGAGGGGACACGGAGGGGACACAGGGAGAGGGTAGGGGGTGGCGGTGACGCGGGGCCAGAGTCGGGCGGACATGCGGCTGGTTGCTGTTTTAAGCCACTAATGTTTCGAGTGACTTGTTATATAGAAAAAGCTAACCGATACATACCCTTTGGCATCTGAACACGTATGTTATAGCAGTGGGGACACACTACTATATATTGGTCATTTTTCAATGTATGTACAACACCCTGGAGTACAGCATCCCAAAACTTCTAGGTGTTACCCCCAAGCTCACACATTAGCTGAGGCTTTAAGAGGCCATTCCACTGTTACATTAGGCTGAGTGCTTCGCGGGAATGGAATATATGGCAAGACAAGTGAATCCTGACCATGTGCCGTTGTCTCACCTCCTTTGCCACAAAATGGGTCCTTTTATCTCAGGCGTCATTGATAGATCAAGCATTTGTAAGCCCAAGGATGGTGTTGCTAACAGAGTGCTGAAGGCAGGGAAGATAAATCCTATATTTAGAGAGTAAGTCAACCCATGCCAGAAAAGTTTATTTGTTATTGATGTAATGTTTGATATTTGTTCTTTCAGGGCCTCTTGGGAGAGAGATGTGTTACAACCTGGAACACATCCTGGAAGGCTTCCTGGAAGCCTGTTAACAACTTCCAGATCTTTTAATTCCCTGAATCTCCTAGATAATTGTCTGCCAGGTACCTTATCCCCAGGATTGCAACTGGGAAACCCACAAGGGGGATGAAGTAACTGTTACTGAAGTTGAGGGAGCTTGTCAAGACTGGGTTCCAAGAAGCTACAAAGAAGCTGTAAATTTCAATGTAGGGAAGTCCTGTGGTTACTCCAGTTCTCACTGCGTCAGATATACCCTCCCTAAGAACCATCCCATCCCTCATCCTTGTACATCCTGGGGGAAAGGCTACATTCTCTCTTTTTTACTTTTCCCATCACCATTGAGGGAGACTTGGAAGCTAAGGTCTCTTCCCAGAAGGTTCCTGATATAAGCATCTGGTAAGTACAATGGGAAGTGAGTAGGTTTGAGAAAAAAGGAGAAAGCATGTCTTTACTTAGATAAGCAAAACAAGTTCAGTTGAGTTCTACTCAAGGTCACCAGGCATTATCTAACATATAGTAGGTGTCCAATAACCATTTATGGAATGAATGAATGGATTAATTAATCAGAGCCTGCCCGGTGAAGGTATGAAATATCCTAGACGCAATAGTGGCTTAATGAAAAGTGAGCTAGATTTCAAATCAAGAAATCTTAATTCAGATCCTGGCTCTGCTAAAACTGTGTCTATATAATGAGGATATGTGCCTTATATTATAGAGTTGTTATGAGAATTAACAAACTATGAAAACATTTACCATGGTATAGAGTACTTGATAGTGGTAAGTCTTGTCTTTACATTTTTTTTTTATCTTGGTGAAAATTTTATAATTTCTACACTGCTTTAGAATTTACTCAGCTGATTTCATGTACTTTTCATTGTTTTATCATGTTTCCAAGAGTGAAAACACTTTGTCCTATGGAAAATTGAGGGGGAGGGATAATGTCTTTACTGTTATCACCAGTGCCACCACCCTCGTGCACTGACAAAATCAATAAATGTTTATGATTATGCATCCAAAGTATTTTCACATGGATATAACTCCTTTATGTCTCCTGTAGATTTTATTTATTTATTTATTTATTTATTTATTTATTTATTTTTGGCTGCTTTGGGTCTTTGTTGCTGCGAACGGGCTTTCTCTGGTTGTGGCGAGCGGGGGCTACTCTTTGTTATGGCGCACGGGCTTCTCATTTAGGTGGCTTCTCTTGTTGCAGAGCATGGGCTCTAGGCGCAGGGGCTTCAGTAGTTGTGGCTCACGGGCTCTAGCGCACAGGCTCAGTAGTTGTGGCACACGGGCTTAGTTGCTCTGCGGCATGTGCGATCTTCCCAGACCAGGGCTCAAACCCGTGTCCCCTGCATTGGCAGGTGGATTCTCAACCACTGTGCCACCAGGGAAGCCCCATCCTACAGATTATTGAAAAGCTCATTCTGCTCCCTCCGGAGTATTTATTTCCTGGACTATTTCCTTTGTTTCTCTGTAAATGAATGTTTCAATACTCGGATTAGTTCTTTTTTTTTTTAATTTTTATTGGACTATAGTTACTTTACAACGTTGTGTTACTTTCTGCTGTGCAGCAAAGTGAATCAGTTATACATATACATATATCCACTCTTTTTCAGATTTCCTTCCCGTTTAGGACACCACAGAGCATTAAGTAGAGTTCCCTGTGCTATAGAGTAGGTTCTCATTAGTTATCTATTTTATACATAGTAGTGTATATATGTCCATCTCAATCTCCCAATTCACCAGATTAGTTTTTTGTTGTTGTTGTTGTTGTTGTTTTGTGTTTTTTTTTTACCAGATTAGTTTTTTAACAGAATCCTACAAACAGCTTAGGATAACAGGCTTGGGTGAATAATGAAAGAATACTAGGGGAAAAAAATGTACCTGCCATTGAAATGCCAATGGGTATGAATTAGGCCAATGGGTATGAATTTGACCCAAACTATGAACAAAAATGAAGTAACATGTGTCTTCAGAACAGAATTTAGGCAGAATCCAGAAGGTCAAGGCTGCAAAGGTGGAAGGGAAAATAAATAGGGGGAAATCCCTTTAGTTTGTCAAAGCCATTAAGAAATGAGTCTGGGGCTTCACTGGTGGCGCAGTGGTTGAGAATCTGCCTGCCAATGCAGGGAACACGAGTTCGAGCCCTGGTCTGGGAAGATCCCATATACCGCGGAGCAACTGGGCCCGTGAGCCACAGCTACTGAGCCTGCGCGTGTGGAGCCTGTGCTCCGCAACAAGAGAGGCCACGATAGTGAGAGGCCCGCGCACCGCGATGAAGAGTGGCCCCCGCTCGCCACAACTAGAGAAAGCCCTCACACAGAAACGAAGACCCAGCACAGCCAAAAAAAAAAAAAAAAAATTAATTAATTTTAAAAAAAAGAAAAGAAAAAGAGTCTGAGTTGAAGAAGATCACTATATGACTCTCTACCTTCTTCATCTACTTTATTCTTCCCTCTCTGCAGGCAGGTTTCCTCTATTATTCAGTCCACACAGCATGAAGTGGCAATAGCTCAAATTCTAAATTTTCTTATCTCCTCGGTCCAAGAACTAACGCTACTTCACCTGGCCATTCCCACCATCCCCCAAAGATCCCTGACTTTAATGGAAGAAGAGAAAAGATTACAGGGGCCATTTTCTCTTGGAGATTTCTCTTTAAGCAGACGTAAAGGATCTACACACTAGAAACAGCTACTGTCAAGGTAGAGAGGCATTCTACAATTTATGTGCAAAGTGGTGAAAGTCAATGGCACTTTGGACTCCAGAGAACTCAGGACTACGTTAGCATTAGTCACATTAGCACCTGTGAGAGCATCAGTGCCATGACATTGCATCATTTTTGTCAAAGCAGGCACTGGCAGAACAGTAGCGATGAGCAACTTAGATCAGAAAAGGAAGAAAATAGAGGGTTCCCTCCACCAGGGAGAGGGCAAAGAGCTCATGTGAGAAATTCCTGGGGACTCTAAGTAGAAATGATGGCAAATGATAAACGCCTAGATTTCTGTTGTGCCGGTGCAAGACGTGGAGGTGGGGAAAAGTACAGCAAGAAGAAACCTCCCAGAAAGGACTTTTTAATAATTTTCTTCTTTCTGCTTCTTGCAAAGCTCAGAGCCCACCCTCCCCTCCATCTATGTCCACTTGATAGTCCATGGTGAAATCTCGTAGTCTCCACAGATGTTAGAGAACACTTTTTCAGCTAACATTTTTGAATGCCCCCTATGTGGCCGGAGCAATACCGAGTGATATGATACAACTCTCACCTGTGTTTCCTGAAACTATATCAGCCCATAGGCCCAAGAGTGGTAATAAACAGCAGGCTGTTATTTTATCTACTATTACAATCCCTGCGGTCTGTGGAAAATTGCTTTAATTATTTCTGGCAATTCCCAGAAAGTTCTCACAAGAGCTCTGTGTTCTCTGGAGCCCAAAGTGCCAATGCCTCTCTCCACTTTGCCTATATGTGTGTAGAATACCTCTCTCTTCCATTCAGTTTCGTTATTCAATCATTGAAAAAATAGTCCAGGGAATTTCCTAGTGGTCCAGTGGTTAGGCCTCTGCGCTCTCACTGCTGAGGACCCAGGTTCATCCCTGATCCAGGAACTAAGATCCCACATGCCTCGTGGCACGGCCAAAAATAAATAAATAAATAAATAAATAAATAAATAATCTTCTAAAAATTTTTTAAAAAAAGAAAAAATAGTCCAACAGAGTTCCTCCATTTTCTTTAGTTTAGGTAACCACATTGTCATGCAGGAAAAACAGCAGAGAATAAAATTGCTATGTAATGAAAGGTTCAAACTATAACTACAATGTGAGGTAAGAAAAAAGAAGATATTGGTAAAGGCTTAAGAGGTCAAGTAAAACTTCAGGGAAAAGACAACACTTTAATCTGGGTCTTGACCACAGATAAGTTTTACAAAGGAATGATGAAAATATTCAAAATATATGAGGAAGAAGTGTAGGTAAGGAGGACCATGGTATGTATGAGTAAATGTATTGAATAAATTAATCTTAATTAAGGGTCCATATTAGGCATTGGTGAGAATGAGGGATGGATTATTTCTTCTCACCCCAATGTTTTATTCATGTTTTATGTCTATATTGTATGCATTTCCTATGATCTGTCTTTATTCCCTTGTGTAAAAAGCAGGATTTATATCTGTTGTCTATGTATATATATATATATGTATATATCTTCATGGTGGTCTACAAAAAATTACCTGGGAGGCTATTAATTATCATTTTAAATTTTTAAAATCTGTGTGGTTATTTACTCTGGGACATGTATAAAGTAGCCTATATGAGAAGTAGACCCCACCAGCAATAGAAAGCATGTGCCCTTGTGATTTTTGATTTGGAAATCATATATGATTTAACAGATTGTTTTCCGTGTCCACAATGTCCCCCAGAGCCCTACAAAGTGCATTTTTCCATATGCCATATGTCTCATATTTTAAGTCACACCATCTGAAATATCTCTTCAAAGCTGGTTTTTGAAAATGCTCAATCATTTTTATATGATGTGATACCTGAGAGAGAAATAAAGATACAAAGATAGAAATGAGATAAAGATAGAGGTTTTTTAAAAGATATCCTGCTATAAATATGTATTTATTTGTTTATTTATGATTAGAAGACCTTCTACAAATTATCCTTGTGGTTTTTATCTTCTCTGATGAGAAAGAGATCAGAAAAATTTGTTGGAGCATGTAAGGACCAATGTAAATAACACTAGGTGCAAAGACAGAAGCAACAGCAAAAATGAACCAATCAGTTCCCAATTCCCTATCTCTTGAAAGATCTTTGTATGCACCAGATATCTTAGTTGCAAAGAAGAAATCAATTCTTCTTAATTAAGCAGAAATAAAGTTTACTGAAGGAGTATTGAGTAGTTCATAAAATTGCTGGAAGGGTTGGAGAAGCAGACTCAGAGGCTCATAACCAGACCAGAGCCAAAACAACATACATAACCCTCCTATGAGTTGACCCAAATCACTGTCATTAAACACTGGATGTTACAGCTTGATCCACTGATGCTTTATGCCATGGACACTAGATGCCTATGCTAGCCTACTGCCACTGCTGACCCAAGAACTGGCCATTTCTGCCACTGCTGTCACTACCAGAGAGATTTTTCCACTGCTTCTAGTTTTTGTATCACCTATCTTTGATCCAAGTTGCAGTGAGGCTGTATCTGATTGGTCAAATACAGACTATGTGCCCTTGCCCTAAGTACAAAAAAGGCTGAGAAAGAGAATATCTTCAATTTTTCCCTGCGCTGAACACCATGCTATGCCTCCCAGATCCCCTTTCAACACTGACGGGCTTATTCTCCCAATTGCTGGGAGTGTTGCCAGCTGGTAGCCCTTTCTGACAGCTCTCAGTGTCAGTCCTCTCCAGTAACTGCCCTCAACTGAAAAAGACCAGCTTGGTCCAAGGTAATGACCCCTCCCTAAGGGCAAGCTACATCCAAGGGACTGGTCTCTTGAGGTGGTATAAAGACCTTACCCCTCCACCCAAATCAGGACAATTCTAAAGGACCATCTTTGTTCCATGGGAACAGTAGAGACTTTTGTTGTGACTGCATCACAGCCCAACTTCTTCTGCCCAATGCTACGGCCTTCAATCCCTCACAGGTGTTAATCTCCAAATCACTACCTATAAACTTCCTGCCTGCTAATCTGTCTTTCATAGTATGCTTCTCTTGGAAGCCAACTTGTGACACCAACTATAATGAAATAGTTAAGTAAGCATTCTCTGAATATAATTCAATATAACTAAAAATTAATGACATTCAGAAACAGAAAACATATTCCTTCATTTGAAATCTTTTTAATTCTCTCAGCTATTGATTCAAAGAGACAATATAAATATTTGAGAATATCTAAAAAATTGTGATAATCAAAACACTACACCTGATAAAGTCTGGGAACAACTACAGCAGTGTGCAAAGAAAAATTTTTAGCCATAAACATTTAAATGAAACATAGATGTACTTTAAGAATCCAGTTGAAAAGAGACAACAAAATAAATAAACTGAGGGACTGCAGCAGAAATTGAGATAAAAGCAGAAATCAGTGAATCAGAAAACAGAAAAATAAAACTTTAAAAAATAAGTCCAAGAGCTGTATATTTTAAAAACGATTAGTAAAATTGAGAAACTACTATCTAAACTAAGTAACAAAAAGAGAAGAGAGGGCTTCCCTGGTGGCACAGTGGTTAAGAATTCGCCTGCCACTGCAGGGAACATGAGTTCGAGCCCTGGTATGGAGCAACTAAGCCCATGTGCCACAACTACTGAGCCTGTGCTCTAGAGCCTGCCAGCCACAATTACTGAGCCCACGTGCCACAATTACTGAAGCCCACGCGCCTAGAGCCCGGGCTCCGCAACAAGAGAAGCCACCGCAATGAGAAGCCCACGCACGGCAACAAAAAGAGTAGCCCCCGCTCGCTGCAACTAGAAAAAGCCTGCGCAAAGCAACAAAGACCCAATGTAGCCAAAAATAAATTTAAAAAAAAGAGAGAGAGAGGAGAGAGCAAACATACAACACAAGATGATGGTAGAAGTTCCACATGAGGGAAAAATGATATTCTGATTTAAAAAAACAAAAACAATATCACTCTGGCTGCTCCATTGAGAATGGGCTGTGGGGGAGACAGGCAGAAGCAGAGGGCTCACTTTAGAGTTTACTGCGGTAATCCAAAAAGAGATGATGGTGTTACCAACCCATCTTAGGAGAAAGGATGAACACAATGATGTATTCACAAATGGAATACTATACAGTAATGAAAATTAATTTTAACTCAACAATATGTGTATATCTTAACATATTGAGTGAAAAGAAGCAAATTCAGATTACCTATGAAATGATGCCTTTTAGACAAAAAACAACTAAAATTAAAAGCCTATGTTGTTTGGCCATGAGTATGTATCAAACAGAACTATCTTTTCAATAAGTAAGGGAACACAAAATACGGAGGGAGACAAGAGAAAGAGTTGTAGTAAAGGTTAGGTTATTGTCAATGTTCTAGTTCTTATAGATTTGGTAATGGATTAAAGAATGTTCACAATTTAGGGTAACGCAAAGTCTTAAGCCAGGCGTTATGATCAATGCCATTTTGCATATCTGCGGTCCACCCGGGTTGGGGGAGAAACCAAGGATTTGCGAAAAGTTTCCCATCAGTCCAAAGGTGAAGTTTGAGCCGCGTCCCTGCTGCGTGGGCTTCCAGTTCACGGGCCCATACTGAAATGGGATGAAGTCCAGGATGAGGCCCGCATGGGAGCTGTAGAGGCAAGCTTACTACTACAAAGAGAAGAAAAGACGCCTTCTCCTTCAAAGTCTGAGGACTTCAAAACCGTAGCGAAGACGCCTGGGAAATGGAGTCCCAGCTCCTGAGGAGGTCCGAAGGCTTCTGGGAAGCGCAGTCCAAAGCCGGCCCGTCTCCTTCTGCGCAGCCTCAAAAGTCTCTGTGGAAGGACGCCTTGGGGGGTATTGCAGCTCCGTCCTTCCACCGGAAGTGTCCGATCGGAACCAGCCCTGTGGGAGAGGTGAGTCCGGCTCTGGGGCCTCAGATGTCCGGCCCTTTGTCCCCTTTAAACACCCAGTCCCTATCATGTTCCCTTCGGGATTGCAGCAGCCCTGTGGCGCTCTGGACCGGAACCTCAGAGGAATCCCGAGGAAAGGTGGAACTAGGTTTGGCGTTGGGAGAGCGTTCGCGCCCTCCTATTTCGGGAAAGGATAGGGGTTTCCATAGTTACCCCCGCCGCGCGTGACGTCATCGTTGAGGGCTAAGAGGGCGTGGTTTGGGGGGTGGGCCTCGGGCATTCCTGCTTGCGGAGATTATAGGGTCACTGGTAAGAGGAGAGGCCTGACCCAGTCAGGCAAGGCGAGGAAGGGTGGCATCTGTTTTGGATAGGCTGCGTTCTGCCAGAAGAAAACTGCCCCACGGTCCGGCCCTGACTTCTGCTTCTCATGGGAGGAGTAATCCGCCTTTTCGCAGGAAAAGTGGGGACAGCCCGGCATCCTCATGAAATTTACTCACGCAGTAAATATTTAGTGAGTGTTTCCTGTGTAGCGGGGAGGCCGCGAAACCAGTATTGAAACCAATATCTCGTTCAGAATGAGAGAGAAGACAGCAAATCAGGCAGTTGTAAGACTGGAAAGTGCCACAATTTGAGAAACGCAAGGTGCTGTGAGAGCTGTGAATCCCCTGCTCTGTGACCTCTACTGGATTTCCCCTAACTGCCATCCCTCCGCCAACAAAACTCCTCCCCCCACCCCCGTCCTCCTCCTACCCCAACATACACGCCCAGAACCTACCCATTCACCAGGAACCTACTCATCCAACAGGAAACCTGCACTTTACCAAACTTCCACCTTTCCCAACGTAACTAATTACTCCCTACTGTCTGTTCTAATGGCATTCGTTTACATATCTGCTTAGGTATTTTTGTAACTCTGCTCCAACACAATGATTGTAAAGCACTAGATGCTCAATAAATGTATATTAGCTTGAGGTTAGTAAGACATTTGAAACCCAGCTTTAGGGGATATATATCAAATCCTTGAGAACTAGATGATTTTATCTAGAGTTGTGGACTGTTTTAAGTGGATGAGAAGTGATTAAACATCTGAAGACAGAACTTTCAGCTATGTGAGGAGATATATGTTGTAGAATCAGCTGCTTAGCATGATAATTTAAGTTTAAGCTAGGAATTGTGGATTCTGTAGGCCTACTTTACTGTTCATCTTCCTACACTAAATGAGATAATGCCCATAAATATTTAGGACACTACCTGGTAAACACTTAACACGTCTAGAAAACATAACAAGAAGTGAACTTAGGTCTCTATATCAAAAGAATGTCCCCATAAACTATGAAGGATTGAGACTGATATATATACCATAGCTCTAACCCCCCATTTTCCTCCTCTATCATTGCTAAATTTTGTTCGTACTTTCACCTCCTCAAACTCTGTTTTCCAAGGTTCAATCTGAGCCTGTGATCTTCATTTCATACTTTTGGAGAATTATCCTCAATATTTATCTTTAACTGCCCTTTCCATGGATCTTATCTAAATTTGTATTTCCATTCCTAACTCCTTTCCATTAAAATCTCTTAATATCTGTTGGAAATGTTTTTCTAAGTGGATGTCTCATCATCTAAAATACAGAATATCCAAAACACAAAGCAATTAGGAAACTCAAATTTCCTAATTTACATTTTTATCCAATAAATCAACAAATGTGGGAACTTAAGAATAAATATTAATAATGCATGGTCTTTAACCTCATGGAGCTCCAGTCAATTGATGAAAAAAAAAAAGAAAAAAAAACCAGCCAAACAACTAAAAATAATACAGGTTGATATGTGTTGTATCCACAGATGTTATGTGTTAGGAACTGTAGGAACTCAGAGTAGAGTTGGTGAATTCCTTATCAGAGGTAGTGTAATTCTTAGTCACTCCAATTACACCCTGCAGGCTGGTCTCACTATCAATCTGCTGTTCTCTCCCACTTCCTCAACTCTTTGCTCTCCCTTCCCTTTTGCCTTTCTGGATCTTTCTCATCCTTTATTGTCCAGTTTAAGCCCCACCACCTGTAGGAAATATTTGCACACATACACACACATTCTTTCCTTACCTCAGAGCTATTAAGATATTCAGTGTCTCTACCATGCAATTTGTTTAGTACTTCGGCTTTCAACATTTATCAAACATTTTCAATGTGTGTCACATGAAACTTGTTTTGTTATTTAAATGTTTTGTATCCATGTGTGTTTTATGTCATTTCTTTCCAACTATTTTGCAAACTCCTTGCAAACTCAAATACTATTTTTTAAATTCCTTATATCTGTACATCAGAATAGAGAATATCTAGGCATACCCCATACTAACCAGGTCAGCATCTCCAGCGGCAGGGCCAAGGAATCTGTTTCTAACAAAGTTCCCACATGACAGTTAGGCAGTGAGCTCAGCTCTGAATTCAGACTTTCTTGGAAACCACTGCCATATAACTTCTAGCCCAATGCTTTGCTGTGTTAAGATTCTTAATAACGTCCATGTCTGTGCAAGAATCAATAGTCAGCTTGGTGAAATGTTGAGTAGAAGGACATGAAAGATTGGTACTTGTATTTTGCTATTGTACTCTGGGGCTTCACCTCTAAATTCCTTTATTCAGTTTTTCAGTTCAGACACCAGAATGACCATTCCAAAGTGCTGATAAGACTTGAGGAACTCATATCTAACAAAAAGACTAACAAAATACCGATAATCAAGTCTTGGTGCTGGTTTATTATAATTTACTGGTGATATGATAGGCCTCAATGTCCAGGACATAGACAGAGCCATGAAACCAGAAAGGCAGAGAAGGAATTGTTGGGACAAAAGGAAACCTACCTGAGACTTTTAGGGAAGAAGCTAGTTACACTGACTGAAATTGTTAACCTCTGGCTGTCAAGAAAAGTTGCCCTATTTTATTATTTAAGAGATTTATAAGTAATCCTAGTTCCACATTCTGAATAGATAATTATAACATTCTAAGCTTGTATTTCCCACACACTTTTATGAGTATAGTAGCCTCTTTATGTTTCTATCTTTTCATATTGTGGTCCATCCTAGAAATAAACAATATATCTCCACAAACAATATTTGTCAGGCCATTCTGCTCAGAAGCTTTTGTTGGCTCCCCAGTGCCTAAAAGATAAACTCTGAATTCATGAACTTGACATTTGAAGCTTTCTTCAATAGGGCCTTTGTCTCTATAATCTCCTTATACAAACCTACTGACATTTTGCTTTCCCACTTCTGTGTTCCTACCATTAACCAGTTGTTCAAGCTTGTAATTTCCTATTTCTTTCTCCCACATCCTAGTCAAATCCTATCCATTCATCAGAAGTTAGTTTTTTAATTAAGCTTCTCCTGACCATTGTAACCTACTGTGCTCTTTTCCATCTCCAACTTTATGAAGCACTTCTGTCATTTTTCTCTTTTGATGGTTATTTTCTTTATGACTAATAAATAATTTAATTGCATGTGACAAGTTAACATTTAATATTGCCTTATATTTATATTGTCTTATATTTAATATTTGTAATTTAAATTATCTTATTTTTAAAATAAAATTTTAAGCTGCTTTTAGGTAGAAATTATGCAACAGTTGTATTCCACAAAACAGGTATTTCAGTGCTTTTAAGTGTATAATGAAGAATAACTATTTCTATGATGTGATATTTTGTCTTCCTAGACAGTAATAACAATTTTTTTTATCCCTGAGGAGAGCTCTTTAAACTAAAAAAGGCCTTTCACAGAGCAGAAGTGGGATTCTGATCATACATTTTATCTCAAGATGACAACAGAATCAAAGAAAGCTGCAGCTCAGAACCTTCAAGAGCATGAAGGACTTCTGATAGTGAAGATTGAAGAGGAAGATTTTGTCTGGAAGCAGGACACTTGCTTACAGAGAAGTGATCCCCTCAGGCAGGAGCTCTGCCGGCAGCTGTTCAGGCAGTTCTGCTACCAGGATTCCCCAGGACCCCGCGAGGCACTGAGCCGGCTGCGAGAGCTCTGCTGTCAGTGGCTGAAGCCAGAAACCCACACCAAGGAGCAGATCCTGGAGCTACTGGTGCTAGAGCAGTTCCTGACCATCCTACCAGGGGATCTACAGGCTTGGGTGCATGAACATTACCCAGAGACTGGAGAGGAGGCAGTGACCATACTGGAAGATTTAGAGAGAGGCACTGATGAAGCAGTACTCCAGGTACAAAGGGGATGGGAGATCTAAGACCTCCAGGACGGGTGGAGTCCCACAAAGGGAGAAAACGGCCTGAGATTGATATCTAGTAAGCTTTGTAGGAACTCTTAGTTCAGTATGCAGTTATGTCTCCTTCCCTCTCTGTTTGGTACCATACTACCTTTTATAATTGAGTCAGACTTAGTTCTTCCTTCCCCAGTTTTATATTATTGAGTTGGCCAAAAAGTTTGTTCAATCCGAACGAACTTTTTGGCCACCCCAATACTACAGGAGGTTCTCTTTGGTTTTGGAAGATGTTTAATTCCAACAGGGATTCTCTCATAAACTCAAATGTACTTTGTTTTTCTCAGATTCCAGTCTGTGGACATGGACAAGAACTATTCAGGAGAAAAGTGGCACCTCCTGGACCACCACTTAGTGTCCAGTTCCAGCCAGTGAACACCAAGGTCCTTCATGGTTCTTCAGAACCCCAACTCCTACTGGACCATGGTAAGGGACAATACTGTCTGTGGTGAGCGTCCCTGAAGAACTGGGACAGTGAACCTCCCTTCTCATATTAGTCTTTGTAACTGTAGATGGTCCTTTCCTTTATTACTTAATGAGAAATAGAGAACTTTTTTCTTGTGTGTCATTGGCCAACCAGAAAAAGAGGAGAAAACTTTGTTTCTTATCCAAAATGTCTCCTTTTTTTCATGTGTTCTTTATCCATAATATTTCCAAAACATGAGATGTTTTCATGTTATGAGCAAGTTAAAGGAAAGAAAATGAATGAGTTGAGATGTCAGAGAATGAGAAAAGAAGCAAAAGGGAAAGAAACACATACACAGAAACAAAACATGTTCATAGAGAAGCACATACAATGATAGAGAAAAAGAGAGGCAAATATGTGATGATATACTGAGAAATAGAATATAATTCACAGATATGTAGAACAAGATCCATATTGTTGCCTTTTTTAATTTTAATCTTGGTTTTACAAAACTCTTTTATGTTTTTATAGAAAGTTGGCCATACTTGCACTGACTACCTCCATAGAATCCTCATTGCTATTCGAAAACTCATTGTTTAAAAAGTTCATGGACTCAATATCACTTTAGGTGTATATGGTCCCAAAAATAAACCCAAGAGTAAATTACAGTAATTTTTTTTAATTACCCAAATTCTGCTTTCAAGTTTTCTCTGGACACATTTCCATTCACCCCACCTAAAATTGTAAATTTTCCCACCCTAAGACCAGCACTGCCTAACCCCCTTTACTGCCTAGCTTATTCTAGACAAAGGACACCCTATAACAAAGAGGGGCTGCTTGATTCCAGCATAATATAGAGTCATGAGCACAGTATATGGTTGATGAGCTAGAAGGTAGGAATTTTGAGGACTAGATCATAGTCCTGGAAACCAGTCTGAAGAGCTCAGGTGTGTTGTAGAAGAGATTAAGGGTTTCTGAGTAGGGTGTAAGAGGATGACAGGGTTTTTTTTGTTGTTGTTGTTGTTTTATTTTTGGCTGCATTGGGTATTTGTTGCTGCACGCGGGCTTTCTCTAGTTGCAGCGAGCTGGTGCTACTCTTCGTTGCGGTGCACGGGCTTCTCATTGCGGTGTCTTCTCGTGTTGCGGAGCGTGGGCTCTAGGTGCGTGGGCTTCAGTAGCTGTGGCACATGGGCTCAGTAGTTGTGGCTCGTGGACTCTAGAGCACAGGCTCAGTAGTTGTGGTGCACGGGCTTAGTTGCTCTGCGGCACGTGGGATCTTCCAGGACCAGGGCTGGAACCCATGTCCCCTGCATTGACAGGTGGATTCTTAACCACTGCACCACTAGGGAAGTCCCAGGATGACAGGGTTTAATGACAATTAGTCTGGTAAGGGTATTTAGGATGACTGGGAAGAAGAATAGCTCAGAGTCAGAACAACAAGGAGGCTGTTACAGTTATCTAAACAGGAAGCGGTGAGGTTCTATAGTAACAGAAATGTAAAGAAAGGGAGGTATATAGGGGACATTTAGCAGAAATGACAGAATTTGATTATCCATGAATGATGAAGAAGAAATGGAAGGGTGGATTGGATGGATAGATGGATGGAGGTTTTTCCCACCACATACATACCTCAGAGTCATTATAACTTTACTTTTCTCAATGCATCTATGTCCTCATCTGCTTTCTTTGAGATGGTGCCTCCCTTTCATCCTCTAAGCCTAACACTAGAAATATCATAGACCCAAAGCTCCTCAAGAGCCCTCTCAGTCACATTGCATGGTTCTTTCTCCTTACTTTGTTCCCCACCCCCATTCTTGCTGGTGGTGATCCTCTTCCTAATCTTTTCTGTTGTATCTGCTCATCCTCGGATGTCTGTTTCCTCTCTCTGCCAACCACTGCATAAATTACTTGCTTTTACCAATTTTTCTTTCTTTTGTATCCTCATCCATCAGTCCTCTCATTCCAAAGGCCACACATTTTTAGAGTGGCCAAATGAAGTACCAATAGGTAACCATCTTGCGTGTACCTCAAAGTTTTATTTTCTATCAGCTCAGCAAACAGGTATTTACCCCTTTATTTTTTCATCATTATTTTAGATAATGAGAGTGAAAACAGTGGATCCATGCCAAAGCTGGAAATTTATGAGAGAATGGAATCGCAGAGAATTATATCAGGAAGAATTTCAGGATTTGTAGCAGAAGGATCTGCTGAGCCTCAAGACATCTGTAAGTCTACAGGCAGGATAAAGAGACAACAGGAAAAAGAATCAGGGGAGTCTCAGAAACCATCATCTGCTCAGGATGGAGGTTTTAGTAAAATCCTCACCCACAAAAATACACTTACAGGTGAAATAATAAGCCATGATTGTTGTGAGAGAAGCCTAAATCTGAACTCAAATGAATTTTCACACCAGAAATCTTGTAAACACAGTACCTATGACCAAAGTTTCAAATGGAATTCAGATTTTATTAAGCATCAAAGAATTTATGCTGGAGAAAAAATTCACCAATATGGAAAATCTCTCAAGAGCCCAAACCTTATTAAACATGCAGCAATTTTCAGTGGAGAGAAAACCCATCAGTGTAATGAATGTGGGAAAGCTTTCAGACACAGCTCAAAGCTTATTAGGCATCAGAGAATCCACACTGGAGAGAGACCTTATGAATGTAATGAGTGTGGGAAAGGCTTTGGGGGGAGCTCAGATCTTATTAGACACCAGAGGATTCACACTGGGGAAAGACCCTTTGAATGCAAAGAATGTGGGAGAGCATTCAGCCTGAACTCACATCTTATCCTGCATCAGAGAATTCACACCAGAGAGAAACCCTATGAATGTAGTGAATGTGGGAAAACCTTCAGAGTGAGCTCACACCTTATTCGACACCTGAGAATCCACACTGGAGAGAAACCCTATGAATGCAGTGAGTGTGGGAGAGCCTTCAGTCAGAGCTCACACCTTAGTCAACATCAGAGAATTCACAAGAGGGAAAACCTATTAATGTAAAGAACTTAAATTCATAAGGAAATAGCAAAACGTGAAAAACATTGAATAAAAAATAAATACTTGGTGAGATGAATGACTGTAAGACCAGTGTCTCTTTATTCTCTCTCTCATTCTCAGTTTTCTGTTCTGCATATGATCTTCACCTGTATGTGTCTGCTTTCTGTGAGACGGTGTTCTCCCTCTCATTCTCATTTTTCTGTTCTGCATATAATCTTCACCTCTATGTGTCTGCTTTCTGTGAGACAGTGGATGTACCTCTTCTGTTGACCACTAAAATCAAACCAAAATAGCAGAATTTGGGGGAGGCTAATAAATGGGTTAGTCTATGGCAATGAAAATAGAAAAAGAGGATGCTCTTGGGAAATAACCATGATTACAGTGTGGGGGGAAGAAGATTCAGGTAAAGAGACTGATCATCAACTCTAGTTAATGATTCTCCACAAGAGGAGGTAGGCTAAGCCCAGGAGTGGAATAGCTTGAGCAAGGTACTGCAGAACAGTTCTTTTGGAAGATTCCTTTAAAGAATGAAGACATAGCACAACTAAATTAGACAGTCGTGTCAAACAAGAGGACATATACAGTGGTGGCATTCCAATATGTAAGCCAAAATCTGTGTCCAGAGGTCATGCCAGGAAGTGAACAACCGGAAGAGCATTTAAAGCAAGAGGCCATAATCCAGAGATTCAAATAAGACAGGAGGAGAATAGAAGCAAATTAGGCAAGAGCTAGGGTTAGAGGTAAGGAAAGGTGTTCAAATTGAACTAAACCTTAGAATTTGGAGGAGATACACAGTAGTATAACTGGGATTTTACTGCCACGTATGCTGTGGGGTTTTTGGCACCTTCCTGGGGTAGGTGGATAGAGAGTGTAGTTCTGGGGAGCTCTCTTGACAGAAATAGGGTTCTCTGGCTACTGACAATTGTGGAAGAGGGCTGAAGGAATTAGTACTAAAAATATAGGTCCTGAAACTTTATTTCATTGCTGCTGGCTGCTA
The DNA here is from genome assembly GCF_028023285.1 of Balaenoptera ricei. Taxonomy (NCBI): domain Eukaryota; kingdom Metazoa; phylum Chordata; class Mammalia; order Artiodactyla; family Balaenopteridae; genus Balaenoptera; species Balaenoptera ricei. The sequence goes on from NC_082649.1 coordinate 22,310,657, forward strand.
TTCTCTCCAGAAAAGACCTAGAGGAGAGTGTAGAAAGGGTAGGTATCTGAGAGAAGAGTGGAGAGGAATCTGCAACAAGTTGGAACTCTACCAATGATTTCAGTATATAAAGGTGAATCCTGCTCTACTTGTTTTACCTTTTAGATGAAGCACATTTGAACTAATACGAGAAATAAAAACATATTTAAGGCCTAAATATTCTATAGTATATAATGCTTTTATATGAAAACTCTCTGGCTAGAAACAGAACTTCCATATGAGAAGTATAATCTAATGAACAAAATTTTCCACTAAGAGGCTTTATAAAAAAAGTCTTAGCATTTATTTTTCAATGCCCTTGAACTAGAAATGTCCTGATAGTATCTAAATAACCCAATATTTGTTTTAAGGTAATGTTGAACCCATAGTTTCTTTTTACAGGCGCTGTGCTGATAAAACCTGTCTCATGATTGTACAAGTGCTGTTATTTTTACCATTTTATTTTATTTTATTTTATTTCCCATTTTATAGTTGAGAAAACTGAGCTGTAAAGTGTCTGGCACAAGAACACATAGTAAATGGTAGAAACGGGATATAAACACACATACTATTCCAGTGCCCTAGTTCTTAACCTTAACCTTGACTATGTCACTGACAGTATGACAACGGGATATAAAATTAGAGAAGACAGTACTGGGGAATTCCCTGGTGGCCCAGTGGTTAGGACTTGGCGCTTTCACTGCGGGGGGGCCGGGATTCAATCCCTGGTCCGGGAACCAAGATCCCGCAAGGCGCGTGGCACAGCAACACAATTTTAAAGTTAGGGGCAAGGGGTTTGTATATCACCCTTTTAGAACACTAATTGACCATACGTTTCAAAATCAAGGCGGCAGCAGGGACCTGGTAGGCTAGGCGGCGACTTTGCCCTGGAGGCCCCGAGAGACTACCACGAAGACTACCACCCGCCTGGTTAGCAGGCATTCGGGCTTGTGTGGCCCGGGGGCTGTTGCCCAGGGTTTAACTTCCCTCAGGGCTGCTGTTGAGATTCAGGAACAGGATTCCAGAGGTGAAGGCGGCAGCTACAGGAAGGGGCTGCGACTTAGATCGCCCCCCCTCACACCACACCACACACATGCACACCCACACACCTGTCTGTTTATGTTGCTAGTGAACGTCTGCACACCATTTGATCATTTACTAATCATGATCAGAAGTCTTATCTGTAGATTTATTTCTAGTGGAAAACACCAGCGTGCTCGGTTTGGTAGTTTTGATTTCATCCCTTTGTGGCCAAGCTTCACATTGTTTCCAAATTATAAATTGTATTGTTTGTCTTGCCAAGTTTGTGCTTTCTGTCACATGTGACAAAATTCACCAGCATTGTCAGTTTTCCTTTTGAATTAATATTTTAGTGGTTCATTCAATGAGTTTCAAGATGACTAGACTTCTTTAACCTCAGTTAAAGATTTCAGTAACCTTTGGCATTTCTCTACGTTAGTAATGATTTATTTTGCCTTAGGAATGACCCCGACAAATCAGCCCCAAGGACAATCCCCTTGAAGCAGAGACTGCCATATACCCCCAACCCCTGGAGTAAGAGTTTACTCAAACTGTCATAGGCCATATTGGCTGCAGTCTTGGCTATTAAATATCAAAGGGAACAGAACAGTCTCCTGACAGTAAAAGAGGAGGACAACACGACTGTGGGAGCAAGGTTGCAAAGCTTCAGTCTCTATTCACCCTGACTAGATATATTAGTCTCCGTGTTTCTACTTCCTCTTGAGGATGGAATAAGACTGTGCACATTCTTTGTCTATTGTACGCCCTGAGAACTGTTCCCTAAGATGTCTTTCTAAGGTATTAACTCTGGTTCATTCATTGAGTCTTTCACACCCCAACCATATCTTGTTTCCAGGCTGTAGCCAGTGCCTGTGGAATGGGAGTGCATTCCGAATTTCCTCATCAAGAGACACAGGAGCCACCAACTATTCCTTTCCAGACTATGAAAAAGACAGCTTAAATGGGAATATCCAGAATTCCAGGCCATTCATGAGCAAGGTGAACATCAGAATCCATCTTGAGAAGAAGGGAGTGGTTGAAAGTTCTGCCAGTTATCCAGATTGAACAGCATCAGGAACACTTTAGACATAAGAAACACCATGCTGAATCAGACTGAACATCCATCCTCTCAAGTATTGCATTCCAGCTTGGGTTGCATCAACAAAGGACATGATGCAGAATAACACAGTGCTGTCCTCCCTGTTATCAGCATCAGCAGGAAGCTATGCACCAGCTTTCCTAACTTCATTTAAAAACCTATTCCTGACTGATCTCATAAAATAAAAATTATCTTTATTTAAACCTATTTGTATTTTCATCATGTGTAATTTCATAGTCTAACCTCTACTGTACATTTAGTGCTTGCTCTGTAAAGTAAACTTACTCTTTTGTCTTAAAATTTTTGTACCCTCTTTCCTATTCCCTTATAATAGAAGCCAGATCATCTACCTGATCCTTCAGACTCACCTAAGCCTTGTTTGTTTGGGTTTTTTCCTTTAGTCCCTGTAGTCTTAAAGGGTCAGAAATGATTCTAAAATATCTCCTAGATCTGTCCTCTTCAGTATTACCTCCTCAACTGAAGAAGGGCCCTTCTTCAATTTACCAGTTACCTGGAAGTCCTGCCATTTACAACAATATGGATGGACCTTGAGGGCATTATGCTAAGCGAGGTATATCAGACAGAGAAAGAAAAACACTGCATGATATCATTTATAATTGGAATCTAAAAAAACTGAACTCATAGAAACAGAGTAGAATGGTTGTTACCAGGGGCTGCAGGTGGGGGAACTGGGGAGATGTTTGTCAGAGGGTACAAACTTGTAGTTAGAAGGTGAATAAGTTCTAGGGATCTAATGCACAGCATTGTGATTATAGTTAGCAATACTGTATTATATACCTGAAAGTTGCTAAGAGGCTAGATCTTAAATGTGCTCATCACAAAAAAAGATGAGATAATCATGTGAAGTGATGGAGGTATTAGCTAACACTAAGGTAGTAATCACATTGCAATATATGTGTATCAAATCCTAATGTATACCTTAAACTCACACAACGTTGTCAATTATATCTGATTTTTTTAAAAAGACAAACACAAAAGTATTTTTTAAATGTCAGTATCTTGAAATGGATTCATTCTGACATGAAACATGTTTTCCCAAATCCCACTATTCATATGTCATGATTATTAGCTTTTAGATTAATAATAAATAAATGAAATTTTATTTTATTTATTTTTTGGCTGTGCCATGCAGCTTGTGGGATCTTAGTTCCCCTACCAGGGATCAAACCCAAGCCCACTGCAGTGAAAGCGCTGAGTCCTAACCACTGGACTGCCAGGGAATTCCCATAAATGAAATTTTAAATTCATGCTATACCAAAAAATGGGATTTAAAAATGACTCTTCCTTTATTCTTTTCATTTTAAACCAAAATTTCTCAGTCTCAAACGTAACTTCTTCTTATAGACCCAAGTTTTGTTTTGTTTCCTGAAATTTAAAAAAGTCTTAAAATATTAGAGCCCATCTTTCCCATCTGAAGGCACTGCTCTTCCATATTTTTTAAAGAACGAATATTTGGTTGGAAAGACAGCAACGTTTATGTCTTCTGAATGTGAAATTTTTATAAAAGCATCATAACAAATGCTCTGCAATATATACCTTAGGAAAAAATTTTGGTTTATATTCTGGAAACACAATTGTAACCTGTTTCTTAAGTGATATTTGTAAGGTTTTTTTTTTTTTTTTAATATTTATTTATTTATTTGGATGTGCCGGGTCTTAGTTGCGGCCCGCGGGGTCTTTAGTTGTGGCATGTGGGATCTGGTTCCCTGACCAGGGATGGAACCCGGGCCCCCTGCACTGGGAGCACAGAGTCTTAACCACTGGACCACTAGGGAGGTCCCTGTAAGCTTTTAATATGTATTTTATTTTTGTTTATTTCTTTATTTAATATGTCATACTTTTTCTGTTCGTCCATTTTGCTTTGGCAGAGCCAATACTCACCTCTACTACAACATTCTTAGACCAGCACAGGAATGCCTGTATTCAAGATGCCTTTCACATGATACCTTCTTTTATCCTCATAATATCCTTACTCACCACAATTACAAGGGTTTTTTCTCCAGTATGGTTTCTCCTGTGCTTGATAAGATTTGAATTCCAGCTGAAATTTTTCCCACATTTATCACCTGTTTGTTTGAAGGTTTCTCCACAGTTGCCTCCCTTGTAAGGTTCCCCACTGAGTCTGCTAGATGTGTAGTGCTAGCTTCAAATATGTGTGACTTATGCAGTCACACAATGCCTTAGCACTCACAAGTGTCCTGCTTTCAGAAGGTCAAGAGCTTGGTTTAATGCCCTGTTGTCACAGTCTTGAAATTCTTAACTTTATCGTTCAAACTGTGTTTTGTAAGTGAAGTAAAGTAGGACAATAGAGCATGTGCCTGAGCAGAGGATATGCCCCCATTCACGTGTAGCATTTGTAATCCCTCATGAGCACAAAATTCCAGTGGACCCACAATTCATGAAGAGTTCAGCAAGATGCAAAGTGAGTATGAAGTGGAGCAGAATAGGCTACCCAAAAATGTGCCACTTTGGAATGTGGATTATTTTGAGTTGAAAACTATCAAGACCCAGCAGATTCAGGAAAACTTTTACCTCTCCCTTAACTACCGGAAATAATTTAGACTGGGGACCTGTGCTGGAAAACGAGCTATTAACAGAGATAACTTTTTTCATCTAAAAGACCTATCTGCATGGCAGGGCAAACATCTAATTACCAAACATCTGCTCTTCTTATCATCCTGTTAATTACCCTCCTCCCCTTTGAAGCCCCAGACCCCTATCCCATTCATCAGCTCAGGATGGCATGTAAGCCTCTCTTATCTTCAGGGCTCCTAGACATAAAAAATTAAATTTGTTTTTCTTCTGATAATCTGTTTTATGTCAATTTAATTATAAGACCAACCAAAGAACCTAGAAAGGTAGAAGGAAAATTTTTCTTCCCCAACACCTGCTTCCCACTCCACTTACCAACTTAAAAAGCCTACAGAGTAGAAGCGTTCTTTACAAGCTACAGACCATCAGTTGTTAAATTTTTCCAGAAGACTCTATTCTCTACCTGGGGTTCTAATTTTCTTAAAGAAAACTTTTATGGTGTCCGAGCCCTGCAGCAGTCTCACTTGTTCATGTCAATACACACGATAAGCCTGGAAATTGTCATTTTAACTTGAGCAGTGGTGGTCTCTCTCACTGCGGCCACGCTGCAGGGATCCCAGGACAGGTCTTGGTCACACATGCGTGGGGTGCATCCTGTCCCTGGGCTGTGCAAACTTGGGCAGGTCACTTAAGCTTTTTGCGTGTTTCCGGGTTGTAAGTAGAACACACAGCACCGCACCCATCATAGCGTGCCTTAAGCCTCCTCCTTTCCCTTCCTCTCCTTGTGGGTCATTTATGATCCAGACGGAGCGACTGTACTGATGGGAACACTGCGGACACATGCTGGTTGCGCGATGTGCCTGCCTGGTAAATACATTCAGGTTGACGGAGGTCGGGACGGAGTGAGGGATGCTGTCCAGGGAGGCAGGGATGGGGAGAGGACTCGGGGTCGGGGAACTGGAATTAGAGAAGTGATGCTCGGAGGGCAAGCGCGCCTAGGAAGGTCCTCGCCCGCTGCCCCGCGCGGGGGAGGGCGGGGGGACTCAACGACGCGGAGCTGGCGCTCGGACCCTCTTTTTAAGATGAGGCGAGTTACAAATCAAAACCCCATAGGCCTAGGCGTCCTGATGTGCAGACCTCGCTGCAGGCACGGGGCGCTCGGCCAAGCCAAACGGCTCGCACCTTTCCGAAGCCGCCGGAAGCGCAGGCGCAGGGCTGGGCCGGGTTCGCGGACGCACTTCCGCCGCCGGCAGGTCTGGGGCTCCGAGGGCCTGGGTAGGTCCGGGGCACCGCCTTCCCCGGGCGCTGGTAAGACTGGCGGGAAGACGGCCCCGCGTCGGGGCCTGGGACCCCCAGGTCGGCTGGGCGCGGGCGGGGAGGAGCCACCTCCTTGCTCAGTCGGCGCTGGAAGTGCCCGCGGAGACCCCGCAGCAGCCGGCCGAGCTGGCGGCCGGCGCCGCAGAACGTTTCTGAGTCTCGCAATCCTGGGTTACTGGTGCTAACACGAGTAGTTCTATGCTGACCACCCGTTTGTCCAACGTGGCCGCCTACTGCCGGAAGCCTTTTGTGGTCTGCCAGGTCCTTGTGGCTTGAAGGACACAGACAGCCAACACCTCCTGAGCCTTGCGTTCGTGGTTGGTCACAATGATGTGCCAGTGCGGTAAATGAGAACGGGGTTTGTAGTCTAGCCTGTTAACTCACTATATTGTCTTGCTCTTTCGAAGATCCAAACTAGTGGAAGACATGTATAAGTGGCTCCATGTCCTTTATCTTGAATGATTCCTAAAACAATCTTTCTCCAAGCCCAGTCTAGAATCCCCTAAATTAATCTTTAGGGCCGGGAAGGTGAAGGTGTTTTGGAAAGTTGCCCATTGAGTAACAGATGCTAGGCGCAGAGAAGGCACTAGAGGGCCTCCTTGCATCGTCCTATATTCTGTGCCCGGAAACCTAGAAGTGTACCTGAGCTCCAGACGTGATCCCTGGAGCCAGCACCTGGATGACCAATTCACAGTGGTAACTGCATCCCTCTAACTGAGGTCTTACTAAGTGCCAGGCACTGAATTTAACTGATTCTCAAAATAACCCTATGTAATAAGGTCTGCCGTTTAGTTAATCGCACTGTAACATTATTTTCCTGGTTTTGTAATTGTGCTGTGGTTATGTAAGATGTTAACATTAGGGGAAGCTGGGTGAAGGTTATGGGGATTGTTCTGTACCTTTTTTTCTGGCAATTTTCTATAAGTTTAAAATTATTTAAAAATAAAACGTTTAAAAACCTCTACGATATTTTTGCAGAGGGGAAAACAGAAGTTTACAGATGTTAAGCCACCACACATAAGAAAAGAGGATTCAAGCCCAGGTCTTTTGGAATCCACAGCCCGCGCCCTTAACCACTGCCTGCCATGCTAATTAGTTGGTAATCCACATTTCCGCAAACCCATAGGCCCTGCTTAAGTCTGTTGCTACATGGAAAAGTGAAATCACATACCCCCACACAGCCTACTACCTACACTAACATAATTTGACTGTTCAACTGTCTTCCCTAAATGTAACTCCACTATTCCACTTCTTTAGCAACATACCTTTACTATTCCAGGAAATTCTTGCCCTAGAAAGTAAAAGTTGCCGATAATTATATGTGTTTCAAGAACTTGCCCCTCAATCCATTTATGTGAACATCAAACTCTTCAACTTTCAATGGATAGGATCTAGACTTTTTGTAACCGGCAACTCAAATTCTGCACCTTGCTGTGCCCATCAATCCTAAACTATTGTATCATGATCCTTGCCCAATCCTTATCCTGCTTTGAAAGATCTGCCTTAAGCCCCCAAAACCTCATAAATACCCTGTCTTTGCCTTCCTCCCTGGGAGACACCACTAAGACTCTGTCAAGTAGTGCTCTCTAAGAACAAACTTGGGTTGGCCTTATCAACTGATTGTTTTGGTGTTATTTGGAGGAAGCAAGCATCCAGCAATATTCCCAGTATTGTCAAAAATGCAGTCTCCTGACAAACTTCCCTTCTCCTACTTGGAAAAAGGTTTGAATTGCCTTAAACTTTTATTTTTTTTTTAGTTTTCTTTATTGAATTCTCTTTAATTTGGGATTGAGCCTCCTGTTTCTTCTAAAACAGAAAGGTTAGACTTAGTGTGTGAGCTCAAATATTGAATCAGCCTGCATATACGTATGTTTTTAACTATGGTTTCTGTAACCTTAGGAGTGTGCCCTAAAGGATAACACGTATCAGCAATCCTCCTCTTGGCCCATTGGAGTGGGAATGGCTGCTGTTTTCCTTCCAGATGTTCCTGAAGAGCCAAAAGAGCTCTTTGAAGTAACTAATAAAAAAGGGCCTGCTGTGGGTCAGAGATCTGGCACAAAAGGGAGCAGCCAAAACAACCAGGAGTTATTCTGCCAGCGCTTCCAACATTTCTGCTACAAGGAGACTCCCGGGCCCCATGAGGCCTTGAGCCAGCTCTGGGTGTTCTGCTGTGAGTGGTTAAGGCCTGAGATACACACCAAGGAGCAGATGTTGGACTTGCTGGTGCTGGAGCAGTTCCTGACCATCCTGCCTGAGGAGCTCCAGGACTGGGCACAGGAGCATCAACCAGAGAGTGGGGAGGAGGCGGTAGCTCTGCTGGAAGATCTGGAGAGGGATCTGGATGAATCAGGCCAACAGGTAGGAAAGGGCCCTATGCTCAGCGGAGGGATAGTTGGGAGTGAGCATCCAAGCTGGTCCTTTGTGGGGTCTCTGGGTATCATTTACTCTGTGGGCCCTTCAGATGCCTAAATGAGCTTGCTTGTCCTCAGGTTTCAACCCAGGCCTGTGCACAGGAAGTGCTTTCTGAGACATCAGTACCTCTGGATCCATCTAAGAAAGCAACATATCTACAGCCTCAACCCATGGAGATCCAGCTTAAGGGTGAATCTCAGGACCCTCTACACCAACAGGATTGTGGTTAGTGTTGACACTTAGGTCACATGGCTCCCCTGGAGACCTTAGAATCGTTCATCATTCAGCAGATGTATATTGAGTACTTATTATATGCCAGGCACTGTGCAAGGCACTATGTGTAATAAACAAAGTGGACATGATCTTTGTTTTCATGGAGCTTACAATAGTCTGACGACAGAGGCATTAAACAAACAACCACACAAATAAATATGCCATGATAGATTGTATATGGGGGGAGAGGGATGACAGAGAAGGTCTCTTTGAGGAAATAACATGGTAACTGAATCCTAAAAGTGGAGTAGGAATTAACCAAGTGAATAATAGAGGGGAAAAGCATTCCAGGCAAAAGAGCATGTGCAAAAACAAGTGTGAAAGAAATTGGTGGGTTTGAAAGACGGCCAGTGTGACTGGAACGTGGAGAGACAGGCAGAGTAGCAGAGAGAAGATGGTCAGGAGCCAGAAAATGGGGGCTTTGTGGGTCCTGTTAGGAAGTCAGTAAATCTGTACCTTTCACTGTGTGTAAGCCTAACTCTGGGTTCTCTGAGGATCCCTGCCCTAAAGGGGTTGAGTATCCATAAAAAGATAGCTGTTGATTTGAGACAGTGAATGATTATGTGCCAAATTGGAGATCATGGTTCTGAGGAGAAGAAATCTACCTCTTCAGGCCCTGGTGGTAGCAGAATGGCTGGGATTTGAACTGGGTCGTAAAAAAAGCGGGTAACATTTCACTGGGCAGAGAACATCAGGAAGGCTGTTGCTCATACTCACTCCTCTTCTAGCTCTCTCTGTCCAGAGACCCTGTTCTTCAGCTCTTCAGTGGAGATTTCTAGTTATTTAGCCCTTTTTTTTTTTTTTTTTTTAACTTGTTTATTTATGGCTGTGTTGGGTCTTCGTTTCTGTGCGAGGGCTTTCTCCAGTTGCGGCAAGTGGGGGCCACTCTTCATCACGGTGCGCGGGCCTCTCATTATCGCGGCCTCTCTTGTTGCGGAGCACAGACTCCAGACGCGCAAGCTCAGTAATTGTGGCTCACGGGCCTAGTTGCTCCGAGCATGTGGGATCTTCCCAGACCAGGGCTCGAACCCGTGTCCCCTGCATTGGCAGGCAGATTCTCAACCACTGCGCCACCAGGGAAGCCCGTTTAGCCCATTTTTTTTCCTCCCAGTGCTTCTTTCCTTCCCTGTCCTATCAGACCCATGACATATTTGGGTTTTGCTAATATGCTCAACATTCTCCCGGCCACCCTCACTGCACTGCCACACACATCACCATCCTGTTGGACTCATAAAACACCACCTGTGACCATACCTTCTCCACTCGCCTGCCAAACCAACTCAGAGCTATTCTTCAAGACTCACCTCAGCTGTCGCCTCCTTCAGGAAGCCTTTCTTGATACCTTCCTACATGTTTGAGTTATGTGATACCTCTTGTGCATACCTCTGTCACAGCAGTTAGCATATTGTATTTCCACTTCACTTGTCTGAAGCTCCTTCCGTTGATTACAGTTGGTCATTCTTAGGAACCAGTTTCTTTTTTAAATATGAAATGGACATTTTCTTTAATAGTAAGATGTTAGTTAAGTTTTCTGACATGTTTTATCAATTTCTGAGGCACCGTCCTTGTATGCCAGCACCTTTGCTCTGGATTCACTCTTGTTGAAGTTCATCCTTTAATAATTATTTTATTGAGTCATTTGTTGAGACGTGGATGGATCTAGAGACTGTCATACAGAGTGAAGTAAGTCAGAAAGAGAAAAACAAATATCGTATATTAACGCATGTATGTGGAACCTAGAAAAATGGTACAGATGAACTGGTTTGCAAGGCAGAAATAGAGACACAGATGTAGAGAACAAACATATGGGCATCAAGGGGGGAAAGTGGGGGGGGGGCGGGTGGTGTGATGAATTGGGAGATAGGGATTGACATGTATACACTGATGTGTATAAAATGGATGACTAATAAGAACCTGCTGTATAAAAAAATAAATAAAATAAAATACAAAAATTAAAATAATAATTTTAGCAAGATTCTTTGGGTAGTAGACTTAGTCTTTGCATGTCGGAAAATACCCTTATTTTGCCCTCCCTCCTTTTTAATCATGGTTTAGCTAGGGTAAAATTCTAATTGATAATTTTTTTTCCTCAGCATTTTGAAGATACTACTTCACTGTCTTCTAGCTTCTATTTGCTATTAAAAGGTTACTATCAGTCTTACTGCCTTTTAAATTTTTTTAGGGATTCCATCTTTATCCATTAGTGGCTTTTAGATTTACTCTTAACCTTTATGATCTGAATTTTCATTAAAAAGTGTGTCCTGATAGGGTTTTATTTTTGTTTGTCTTGCTTCATCTGAAAATGCTCTTTTGCTCTAAGATCTCATGTTTTTCTTCAATTCTTGGAAAATTCTCAGCTACTAATTCTTTAAATTGTGCTGCTTTTAAAATTCCTTACATTATTTTCTTCTGGAACTCCCAGAATACACTGATTAGAACCTACTTATCAATCTATTCATTTAGCCACTTTTTCACATATTTTATGTCTTTGTCTCTCTGTGGTACATCCTAGTGGATTCCTCTTCTGTTATCTTTGAGTTTATTGTCTCTAGTTTATCCACTTCTAAAATTTCTATTCAGTTTTTATACCACATATCTTTGTTTCATTTTTGCTTATTTTATTTCATAATTCCATGCTTATTTGCCATGGATGGTATGTCATCATTTATCTCTTTTAGGTATCTTTATTCTACTAATATTTTCAGGATTTTTGATGAAAATAACCTCATCTGGATTGAATTCATGTTCCAATTGACTTTCTGAACCATCTTTCTTAGTGTTCAATTCATTCTGAAATTTTCATATCTAGGCTCACTTTGAGTTCTTTCTGATCTGTTTTACATCATCTGCTTCCATGTTTAGCTATTCTGTTGTTACTGTTACCTGGCCCCCTGGAACCAGGTTTTAGGGCTCCTGTTTCATGTCATACACAAATATCACCAGTGTAGTCACAGGCTTCCAGGTGGCTTGACATGGTTCTTGGTCAGAGTTGTATCTTTCTCTGTATGGGTCTGTGTGCTTGTGTATGTGTGTACCTGCGTGTCCCACCCAGCCTCTGGCATCAAGCAGTGAGCTGGTGCTACTCCCTCCTTTCATGGAGTACTTTTAGGTCCCCATTTTCCTCTGGGACTAAGACTTCAGTCACTCTCTGGGGCCCAGCAGACCCACAGCTTCAACTGTAGCCACCATTGTGTATTTTTGTTTCCTTTCTGGTCCACAGAGATGTTTATCTTACTTTTTAGCACAGATGGGTTTTTAGATTTATTTTCATTTTTTACTCAGTGTATTTAGAGCTGAAGTGTGAACTCATGGCGCCATCCTGCCTAGAAGTATACCATTTTCCCCAACCTTTTTTAGACAGTTAGAAATTGAATTTCTATGCTGTACTTTTTTATATTAATCCATAAATTTTTTTCTCATGCTGATACGGATTTTAGTTCTATTATATGTGCAATGTTGTTTTGCAACCCATCTGCAGTAGCCATTTTTTATTTGCTAATGGCTCTAAAAGACTATGTTCTTGCATAAATGCGTCTCTTCGTGTAATTTGCCTTTAAATTCTACACAGATATATCTAAGGTAACTGTAACATAAATTAAAGTTTTAAAGCACCTAAATACTTTAAGATAACCTTATATAAACCACTAACAATGAGGGTTTTTTAACCGTAGTGGCAAACTGGTTTGGTGAGGAAATTATTGCAGGTTCCTGTCCTAAAAGGAGACCCCGAGGAAAGGCTTCTCTCACTTTTGGCAACATTCTTTCTCAGCTCTGCCTTATCTCTGGGTTTCTGCCCTTCACAGAATGGGCGCTCCAGGACCCAGAAGTGGCTGTCACTTTTCTCAGGCAGACTGCCAGTGAGCTTCTTCCCTCATCCACACTCTCAGAGATCTGGAATCTGCTGTTTGACCATGGCTCCTTCTCATCGCTCATCCCAGAGTCTCTTTAGACAACCCATTTTGTCACAGTCAGCCCAGTGTTTCTGCTCAGAGTTAGGTCAGACTTGTACTACATCCTAGATCTTCAACTGGCTCCATAGTAGTCTTTCCATTTTTTTTCCCATTGAATATCTTTTATAACACAAAGCAAACCACTTTTCCTTGCATTATTTCTACATGGTTATAAATTCTGCCCTTTACTCTGGGTCCTAAAAATGTGATTACTTCAGGGAGAACCTGGCTTGAATGGGACAATCTCACTTTTTTTCAGAAACTGTTGATCATTGAGGAAGTGGCCACATCTCCCACCCTGGAGGAGTAGGGGGTGTTGGGACTCTGCTCAAAGGAACCTCTGTAGGAAAGAAAGGCAGAGGAATTATGGAATCATGCTTTCCTTGGGTGAGGTCAGATGGGAGTCTAGGGCCTGCTAAAGAACCTTCTCTGTGCTAGTACTGGTTTCCTGGGAAATCTCGAATGACCCACAGAGTGTAGCTTCAGGTCTGACAGATTTCCAGTGTTCTTTGCAAGAAGAGTAGTAATGTCTCTGGGAGCTAAAGCAATTTCTGTCTGTCCCCACATGAGAACATCCTCTTTTACCCCATGTGTCTAGACTCTAATCTCTTTGTCCTGCATGTTTACAAATGTGATACTTCTCTGTGGCTGATCCCAGAGGCCTTCAGAGCAACCTGAACAGAACTGTTTCATGACTCCAACTTGGTACCTGCCACTGTCAGCTTCCTGTTTTGTTTTGTTCCTCCCACAGTTTCTGTTCTTTCATCCCTCTCTACTCAACTTTTGGCCTTCCTGGTGAACCCATTCTTATCTTAGGTCTCCTTCTGTTGTTTATGATGCTTGTTCATTGGACCACTCTTAATCCTCCCTGATTTTTCTCCACTTTTTTCTTGAATCACCCCCTCCCAGTCCAGCCACTGCTAGTCCTCTCTTCCTTTGCCATCTCCCAATTTCCTCCTCAAACGTTGTAAAACCATTTTGTTGGTATATTGAAGCTGTGTACTTCTAGTATAAGAGTTTCATTTTATTTCCTGTATATTTCAGTGACATTTGAATACTGTATTTTTTATTTCAGATGATGTGATACGAATTGAGAAAGAAGAATTCGTTCAAAAGCAGGAGCTTACTGTAGATATGGAATCCCAAGAAAAGTTATCAGACCAGATCAATGGAGAGGCTCTTGAATGTGGAGAAACCCAAGAACATGAAGGATGGACAGAAAGATATCAGAGAAACACTTCAAATGACAGAAGATATAAATGTGATGAATGTGGAAAAAGATTCACTCAAAACTCAAGCCTCATTAGACATAAAAGAATCCACACTGGAGAGAGACCCTGTTCATGTAATGTATGTGGCAAAACTTTCATTCAGAGCTCACAACTTACTGACCATCAGAGAATACATAGCCAATTAAAACCGTATCAGTGTGATGAGTGTGGGAAAGCCTTTTATTACGGTTTACACCTTGTTCAGCATCAAAGGACCCACACTGGAGAAAAACCTTTCCAATGTAATGATTGTGAAAGCTTTTCATTACAGCTCAGGCCTTATTCAACACCAAAGGACCCACACAGGAGAGAAACCATACCAGTGTAAAGACTGCGGGAAAGCTTTCTCTCTGAGCTCACATCTGATACAACATCAGAGAGTCCATACTGGAGAGAAGCCATACCAGTGTAGTGAGTGTGGGAAAAGCTTCAGCCAGAGTTCAGGCCTCTTCATCACCAGAGAATCCACAGTGGGGAGAAACCATATGAATGTGATGAGTGTGAAAGGCTTTCAGTCATAGTTCAGCTCTTGTTGGACACCAGCGAATCCACAGTGGAGAGAGGCCCTATGAGTGTGATGTGTGTGGTAAAGCTTTCAGATATAGCTCACATCTTCTGGGACACCGAAGAATCCACACTGGAGAGAAGCCCTATGAATGTGATGTGTGTGGAAAAGCTTTCCGGCAGAGCTCACACCTCACTGTACATCAGCGAATCCACACTGGAGAGAAGCCCTGGTGATGTCAAGAGTGATGTAGAATTTTCCATCTATGCTCATTCCTGTGGGACATCAGAAAAGCACAGCTAGATGTAGGGAACTCTGTGATCACTATTGCAATTTCAGCAGTCTTTTGAAAATACTTATAGAGGCTGAAATAGGCAGGCACCTGACAGCTTACCAAGCAAGACGTTGTGATGTTCTGCCACTAAGCACATCATGTGATGAACTGGGACTTTGGAAGGGCTCATTCCATATTCTCAAACTTTTCTTCTCTGAAGCAAGTGGCTCAGGCAATCTAAATGGTCTGTTAGACAAACAACAAGATTTTAGAGATTACTACTCTTTCTTTTCCCCTTCCCTTTTTATTCTGCCGTTTTCTTTGGAGATAGAATAATAATCTTGTCTAAAGTGTGAATTTAGAATTAACATCTGATCTGCATTTTTTTAAAAAAACATGAATTTTTGGTTAGCTTGATAAAATACATTAACCAATCAATTACATACACTAAAACATTGTGCAATACAAAAGCCACTTTGTAATATTGGAATGAACTATGATTTGCGCGGGTAGGATGGGTTAGTGGCAGTAGAGCAAGAAGATTTACCATGCAATTTCCCAGTGACCTTTCACATCTTAAACCAGAGAGGGCAAACAGGCCAATGGGCTGTAGTTGGCCTTCACATGCATTTTTCGCACAAAGTTTTTTTGGTTTTTTTGGTGAGATAAAATTATTGCAACTACTTAAGTTCACATAAACTCTGACTTTCCAGATTCTCTTACAAAAAGGCATGATGTGGCAACCCTGGGCACCACATTCCCATGTGGGATCAACTGACTGGAGCTGATTATCACTGTTGTCTAGTTGGACATGGTCCCCACTGCCACACAGATTCCTACTGTCTTATGTACCCCCCTTAATTCATTTTGTCTGTGTGAACCCTGCCCCTGCCCTAAGGGTTTCTCAGAGAGGCTTCAGGGCTCTAGGTCCCTTACCACCAAAACAGCTTCATTTTAATTAGTTTTAAATATTGGCCTCCTAAATAAGATTTCTCTGAAGAAAGGGTTTTCTGCTAGCAACAGTCTGAAGATTTAGATTAAATAATAAATTCTAAAATGTAACTTTTGAGCACCTGAAGGTAGAGGAAAGCCACTTTAAAATTTTCTTTAGATAGAATTTATAGGTAATCTATTGAAAGTCAATTATAATAGCCTCTAACCAAATTCTTAGAGACCAGTTAATCAGGAGAGATGAAAAACATAAAAACACACATGAAGGGAGTCAACATTAAGTGAAAAATTGAAAAAACGCAAGGCCAAAAGCAGAGACCATTTGGGAAAGAGAACCGTTGAAATGTGAAACATTCAGTAATAGGAGCAGTTGTGGGAAAGCAGTGGGATGAGGCCTTAATGGGAGAGTAGGCAGAAGTGAAAAGAAAAAGCAGCTAAGAAATGGAAAGATGGGGATAAACTCTACGAGAGGAGGAAAGCGAAGAGAAGTTAGGGAGAAAAGGGAAAGACCAGAGATGCCAGAAAAACAAACTTCGAACAGGAAATAGAAGCAAAATTAGTGAAAACATAATAAATGAAAAAGCAACCTTTAAAGAAATATGAAGGGGAAGTTGAGGGTTTGTAGAGGCTAGAGCCCATGTTTTGATCGTTGACCTCCCAGTGACTTCAGAGTAATAATCAACCCTTTATTTCTATGCCATGTAGGCCAAATCCCTCATATGAAAGATCCTAACCCAAACCTGAGTTCACTACTCTATGTACCACTCAGGATCCTGGTCCTGCATGGGTCTCTGAGTGTTGAGACACAGGACGCCCCTCTTTACCACTCTAAGCCCCAACTTGTTGAACTCTGCTCAGCCTGAACTCTACCTTCTTAGCAAAACCAAACAAGCAGAAGGATTCTCCTGAGGAGCAATAGTATATTCTTGGCCTCTCTCTGCGAGGCATGTGGCTTGCCTGTTCCACTAAAGAGGAAAAAGCATGTTGTGAGATAGTAATATCCATTATAAATTAAATAATAATATATGCAAAAGGAAAAGCCCTTTGCAAAGTATAACAATAATAGCTACCACCTGTTGAACCCCTGTGTCCCAGACACTATACCAAGCACCTTATGGTCAATATATATCTCATGTAAACTTTCCATCTCTTCTATAAGCACTATTTATTATATCTCAATGTCTACATATAATTTATTCTTATGAAAAGCTTGTAATAAAATGAAAAGTTTTTATTACATTAAAATGTTAAATAGCCTGTTAAAGTGCTTTTAGAATAAAATCACACAACTATGTAAAACAGATTAAAAATATCAAAAATTGGAAGGGAATGACAACAAAATATCAGTAGTGACTGTATTTAGGTGATGAAAATGGAATGATTCTCTTCTTTTCTTTCTACTTGTCTTATATTCCAAATGGAAAAGTTAGAATTTGTCCTACACATGTAATAAATACTTTTAAAAAATTAAAATGCTACAGAATTTTCTGAGCCTTTCTGGAGATGATTCTATGATAGTTTTTTCAATTATTTTCTTTAGGACTGGTTTATTTAGATTTTTCTACTTCTTGAATGAATTTCGGAACTAATGGTTTTTTCCCAGAAAACCATCAATTTCATTAAGATTTTTTTAAAATTTTGGTAGCATACTTACCTCCTCATCTGCTATTATTTGTCATTGATAACTTAATTTTCTTCTCTCACTTGGATTTACCATAGGTTTGTTGTTTTTATGGGCTCATTTCCAAAGATTTCATTCTTGGATTTATTTATTAATGTGACTTTTTCTATTTTTAATTCATTTACTTTTATTTTTCTTTTCTAACCTTTTCCTTGGGAATTTCTTTCTCATTCTTTTTCTGATTTCTTGAGTTGAATTCTTAGTTCATTTATTTTCTCTCTATTGAAATAATGAAAGCAAGTGAGTATATACATCTACCATGTGCTGATATTTTTTAAAAATTGTCCACTAGTGTTTTTTCTGGGGTTTTGTTTTGCTTTGCTTTGTTTGTTGGTAGTTTTGGAAGATATAACTGGGGGGGGGGAGGAAGGACTCTCCTTGTCATACATAGACTGTCTGCTTATGCCTTAGCAAAGAGGTCAGAGAGGCTTTATCCAAGTAGAGGAAGGACATGCCTAAGCCAAGGGCAGAGCCAGGATTTTAACAGGATCTGTGACAGTGGTTGGGAGCCTCATTTTGTCTGGTGTTCAACCACTCAAGTTACCACAGCTGGTGCTCCAAGGCGCTGGTGTGTTGATTCTCTGAAGTTGACGAGTGACTGAAGCCAGGGGTAGCTGAAGAATACTCTGGGCTACTCAGTAAGTTCACGGCCTCTAGCAAGGTTTGTGTTTGAAAACCTGATAAGAGAATTTGATACAACAAGGCACTAAATAAGGAGAGAGAAACATGCTGATAGTGCACCATGCACTAAAGGGGAAACAGGAAATAGTTAAGCATTTTCTAGATTTTTTACTTGCTCGTTTGTCTATGAGGGACATATTATGCCACAGTCAAGGGAAAGGGCTTTGGCTTTCCATCATGTAATTCTAATGAAAAAAGAACAGGGGTTATCCTTTGTCTAAATTTTTCTACCCAGAGAGGAGAGTTTTCTAAAGCTTACTTGAAAGTCACTCATTTCTACGCTTTCTAAATGTTCCACCCAGGTTTACTTGATCACTTATATTTGCCCAAAGCACAGGGAAGTTAGATCTGATTTTCATCTTAAAGGAGTTATACTCTTTTACAGGATGACTTGTCAGGCAAAGAATTTCAGAGAGAAAAAAGAGATATTGATGGCATTCTCCAAACAGGAAAATTGTAAGTTGTGAAGAATAAATAGGGTTTAAAAACAATTATCTTTTTCTATTTACACCAGTATTAAGTTTTTATAAAAAATTAAACCTTAACAGAAATATATAATGTATAAAATGCAAGTTCTCTGTAAGTTTACCCCAAGTGATAATCACTGAGAACACGTTTAAGATGATTATTTGACAAAAATGATCATATCATACTGTTTTGTAACTTACTTTTTTTACTCAATATGTCTTTGGCATCTTATAGTTTTTAGTTTTAAAAGTGATTGGGTATAAAGGCTTCCCTGGTGACGCAGTGGTTAAGAATCTGCTTGCCAATGCAGGAGAAATGGGTTTCGAGCCCTGGTCCAGGAAAATCCCACAGGCCGCGGAACAACTAAGCCGGTGCACCACAACTACTGAGCCTGCGCTCTAGAGCCCATGAGCCACAACTACTGAAGCCCGCACGCCTAGAGCCTGTGCTCCGAACAAGAGAAGCCACCACAGTGTGAAGCCTGCACATCAGAACTAAGAGTAGCCCCTGCTCGCTGCAACCAGAGAAAAGCTCACATGCAGCAACGAAGACCCAACGCAGCCAAATAAATATAATAAAAATTTTTAAAAAGTGATTGGGTATATAGAAATTTAAATTCCCAAATGCTGGATATTTGGGTTTCCCAGTTTAAATAAAAACTGTCTTTTTGTACACATGTTCAAACATTTGTATAAGTATTTTATATGGATAATTCAAAGAAGCTAAGTTGCTGGATCAAGGAGTATGGACATATTAATTTTAAGAGGTCTTGTCTTCCAAAAATACACAACAGTGCCTCTATTTCCACACACTTTCTAATATTGAATATTATCGATTTTTTGTCTTAAGTAATCAAAAAGATTTTTTAAATCTCATTATTGTTTTAATGTAAATTCTTTAAGTAGTAAACTTGAATACTTTTTAACAGTCATTTTTGTCTATCAATATTTGTGTTCTATAAATGACGACTTAGGTCCTTTGCCAATTTTTCTACTGGCCTGTTCACGTTTTTCTTTTCTTTTTTTTTTTTAAGAGATCTTTGCTTATTAGGAAAATCAGCGCTGTGTCTTTGAGATGTGTGGTATATTTTACTCTGAGCTTATATTTTAGGTGTTTTTTTTTTTCATTCAAAATTCCTAAATTTTTCCATCACCAGTTCCGTTTATCTTTCTCTTCATGGCTTTTCAGTTATGTCTTCAGGGTTTTTTATGTCACATTTAGAAAGTCCCTCCCCACTCCAAGGTAGCAATAGCTTCACACTTACAAGTTTATTTTTAACACAGCAGCCAGAAAATCTTTTCAATGCCTAAGTTTGATCATGCTACTCCTCTGCTCAGAAATTCTGAATGGCTTTTCATCTTGGAGTACAAAACAATATCCTTGCACTCACACAAGACCCTCATCTCTCTCTCTCTCTCTCTACTCCCAACACCCGTTTGCTCCTTCAGCTCCAGACACATAAGTCTCCTTCCTGTTCTTCGATTATTTCAAATACTCTCCATTCCAGGCCTTTGCATTTTCTATCCCTCTCCCCGACACGCCTTTACCCCTAGGGCCCACTCATCTCCCTCAGTCTTTGCTCAAGTCAATGTACTAATGAGGTCCTCGATGACCACCCCTTTAAAATTGCATTACTACTTCATTCTCATCCCAAACTCCATATTTTCTTTATTTTCTCCTGAGCACTAACAACCACCATCTGATACACTATATATTTTTCTTGTTTGTTTATTGCCTGCCTCCCTACCCCCGCCCCCCCCACACACACACACTTATAAGTTTTATGAAGGTACGGGCATTGTTCTACCTTAAACTAGTTCCAGCTTCTAGAACAGTGCCTGGCACAGTAGGTGAATAATAAATATTTGTGAAAGAAAGAGAAAGAAGGAGAAAAAAAACTAAGATTTTCTTACCCATCAGCTTGGCAAAGATCAAAATATTTTGTAACATTGTGTTGGCAAGTATAGGTAAACATCGCAGATGCATTCTATGATTAGTAATTTGGCACTAAGAAAAGTACAAATGCCCCTACTCTGTGCTCTAGTAAATCTTTTTCTAGGAATATATACTATGGGTATATCCTTACACACAAGAAATTATGATGTTCAGAGTAGTTTATTGCAGCATTGTTTGAAAAATAAAAGAATGGAAACAACATACTTGACCATCAATAGTGTAATTATTAATAAATTATGGCATAATTGAATACTATGTGATTATTCTTTTTAAAAAAGAGTAAGATGGAAGAAGCCCTTTATGTACAATCTCCAAAATCAATTAGTAGGAGGCAAAAAAAAAAAAAACAAGTTGCAGAACTGTTACCATTTGTGTATGGGTGTGTGTATTTGGGGGTGAAGGTGAGGGAATCTAAACCTGCGTAATATACCTATGGAATGATATAGTATATGTCACGAAAAACGGTTGTCAAATCTAGATGCGGGGGCCAGTTATCCTTTTTTTTTTAAATCTTTTTTATTGAAGTTTACTTAATTTACAGTGTTGTGTTAGTTTCGAGTGTACAGCAGAGTGATTCAGTTATACCTATATTCTTTTTAGATTATTTTCCACTATAGGTTATAATTCTTTTTAAACATTGAACCATGTGAATGCATTACATACCCATATTACTTACTTAATAATTAAGTGGGGGAAAAAATCTTGAGAGGGAAAACTTTTTTTTAAAGAGCAAAAAAAAAACCAGCTTGCGGGCGCCTAAGTCCCATCAGTCAAATGTACAGGAACCGGGTCCTCCGCGGGCTAGAGCTGAGGGTAAGAAGCCCGGCAGAGGCCACCGAGGCGAGGCTTCCTAGAGCGGCCCGGAAGTGCCCAGCTGACAGCAACCCAGCGCCGATTGGTCGGTTTGAGTCTAACCTTTGTTCGGGCCGCCCAAAAGACGCTAGCTGTCGCACCTCTACCTCTCCGCGCGAGGTGAGTCTCTCCCTGCTCCTGGGTGGAGGAGGGGGCAGGGCACAGTCGTGGTCTGCAGCAACTGTCTCCCCACACCTCCCCATCACAGGCTGTCCCCTCCCTCCAGACATAGCTACGAGAGAGGACTTGGGCCGACATCCCGGGAGAACGGAGCGAAAGGGAACACTGGTTACGAGTTGCTCTGCGAGGACATTCATCTAACCCCCATCCTGAGTTGGCGCATGTACCCCACAACCAGTGCATCCTAGGGACCCGTACATCTCAGGTTGTGGAATGAAAGAGCTTTTTAACAACGCTGTTAATACTTAGCGTTTATTTAGTGCTTGCTCTCAGGCCAAGGACTTTGCATACTTATTTAATCTACACGTCGACACTATGAGAAACACGAGAATTTTTACAGATGAGGATCTAGTAACTTGCTCTAAATTACACAACAGCCCAGATTCAAATCCATGCTCCTGCTTCAGTGTTCTTATTTACAGCCTCCTATCAGACGGTTTTCTCTACTCAATTCTGGTTGCTTCCCTTTATCAGTGTTTATGTTCACAGCAGCTTTTGTCATTTCTCTATGGTAACAGATTTTTCTCTGAGACAAGATTCTAAGAGATTCTCCTTGAATCAGTTCCAGATAGAGGCTTAATCTTCTGAAAAACAGCCCAGAATGGCCACATCCCTGGAACCTGAGGAACAAAAAGGACTTTTAATAGTTAAGGCAGACCATTATGGGGGACAGGACTCCATCTCACAAAAGTACAGTCCTCACAGAAGGGAACTCTTCAGGCAGCACTTCAGGAAGCTCTGCTATCAGGATGCACCTGGACCCCGTGAAGCTCTTACCCAGCTCTGGGAGCTTTGCCACCAGTGGCTGAGGCCAGAATGCCACACAAAGGAGCAGATTTTAGACCTGCTGGTGCTTGAACAGTTCCTGAGCATTCTCCCTAGGGACCTGCAAGCATGGGTGCAGGCACACCATCCAGAGACTGGAGAGGAGGCGGTGACTGTGCTGGAGGATCTGGAGAGAGAGCTTGATGAACCTCGAAAGCAGGTGGGAAGGGGGCGGTCATTTGGCTGTGAGAGATCAGGGTATAGACCAAGCCAAAGCAAAAGCATATGAAAGAACACCTGAAGGTATTTAATATGTTACCCTAGAGAAGAACAAGGCTTAGGGACTGACTGCCAGTGTCAAATAACTGAAGTGTGACTAAGTAAAAAGAGACACTAGACTGATTCTATGTCAGTTTGGAAGGCTAGGATCAGTGAGAAGCTGTAGGAAGGCAAAAAGGTATCAGAGGAAAACAAACAATTTTCTAACATTCACGGTTACCTATACATAAAATAGGCTACCTTGTAATAAAAAACTCCCCTTCAAGGTGTGGTTCAAGTAGATAATAAGGATAATACAGAACAGCATGGTCTAATTGTGACCCATTCACATTTAATACATGTAATTAAATATACATTTAATATATGGTAATTAAATATAATGTGAGCCCTATATGTAATTTAAATTTTTAGTAGCCACATTTGTGAAATTAAATATATTTCATTTAACCAAAAATAAGTAATCAATATTAAACATGAGGTATTTTACATTTTTTTATTTCAGTTTTCAATATTTGAATGTATTTTACACTTCACATATCTCAATTTGTATTAGCCACATTTCAAGTGCTCAGTAACCACATCTGGCTAGTGGCTATCGTATTGGACCACATGGTTATAGAAGAAATGCCCCCATTTGGTGGAAGTTGGGTTCAATCTTTAAGGTACCTTTCAAGTCCCAAGACTCTATGATTCTGGACCTCTGCAGATCACTGTTAGAGGCACTGAATTTTATTCTCCAGTGTCCTGAACTGTATAGATTAGACTCTGTCTCTTCATTTTTAGTCATTATTGCCATTTGCAATTGAATGAGAATTTGTCCTCTTTTCTATGGCCCTGGCCCCTGGCACATGCTTCTTTTGATCTTTCTCTGAAGTTCTTTCACAAAATCTACCTTGCAAGCCCAATCATACTTCATTGTTCCCAGGTCCCAGCCAATTCAGAAAGACAGGACACACTTTTGGACAAGTTGGCCCCCTTGAGAAGGCCACATGAGTCACTGACTATCCAGCTCCATCACAAGAAGACCCAGCAGGAGCAGGAATCTGGGGAGCCCCAAAGGAATGGTAAGGAGCAGGAGTTTGTGTTTATGAGAGAAGAGCTGGTTCCTTAGGTTAGAGAGGAGCTTTCTCACTTTCATCCTCTCCCTTTTAAGTTTCCCTGCTTGTCCTTCACCTCACTGTGGAAGATGCTATCTCCCTTCCTACGCTTGCCCTATCATGGAAAGAACTATATTTCAGTTTTTCATTAGACTTAAAAGCTGCTATTTGGCCCATGGGGTGGGGGAGGAGTTCACCAGATGTAATCAATGCTACTAATAGAACACAAGATGAGGACTGATAATAGTCCCTTGAGTTTGGCATTTAGAAGTTAATGAGTCTTAGCAAGTCTTAAGTCTCCTGCCTTATCAGGAGGCAGAAGCTGAAAGAGGCAGACTATTTTAATAAGCTTTAGTAAGCTTAACTATGTGGAATCCTCACTTCTTTTCTGTGAGAAGCCATATAAGCTTCTCTCCTCACCTTTGAGAGAAGACAGGACACGAACTTATAAAATACGTCGCAATAATAATTTAACGTGTCTATTGTGCTAAATTCTACTGCGTAGAACACAGAGAATTATTATTATTATGACTAATGGCTT
Organism: Balaenoptera ricei; assembly: GCF_028023285.1. Classification (NCBI taxonomy): domain Eukaryota; kingdom Metazoa; phylum Chordata; class Mammalia; order Artiodactyla; family Balaenopteridae; genus Balaenoptera; species Balaenoptera ricei. The sequence goes on from NC_082649.1 coordinate 22,334,800, forward strand.
ATCTATGCAAAACTTTAAATTCTAGATATCTTTCCTTCTGTTTTTTTTTTTTTACAAATACTTCTGGACCAGTTTCACTCTGCTTCCCATTAATGTAAGTCCAGAAAATTACACACTTCCTATACCTAAAATTATAGAGGTTTACACATGTGCTGCTACCAAAATAACCCTTCGAGGGAATACTATACAGTTAAAATATGAATTGTATTTTCTTAATCTAATCTACCAAAAGATACTTCATGAAATCTAGCTATCCTTGAGGCCTATGACTTCTTAGGGAAGTCTACTTTGTCTGCATTGAACAGTATTAATATGACTTTTTTTCTAAGGTACAGCCCTGGCAATCTTACACAATTTTTATCTGTGTTCCCACTACCACTATACTCCCCGCCAAAAAACAGACAAGCAAAAAACAAAACCACCAAAGCAAAACCAAAGGAAAAAAAGAAAAAAACCCTGCAGAAATCACAACAAATACATTTGAAGAAATGCCTCTCAACTTTATTAAAAGAATGTAATATCTGGTCCAAATCCTCATTTTACAATTAAACAGATATACCCACAGTGATTGTGACTTTTCCAAGTTTCCATAAGGAGTTAGAGGGAAAACTGGGTCTCCTGCCTACTAGTAGAACAATTTTTTAAAACCATCATGATAATATACCAAAAAGCCAGTGTCTTTTAAAATAAATTTATTGTTAAATAGAGAGACTTTTTTTAAAATTATTTATTTATTTATGGCTGTGTTGGGTCTTTGTTTCTGTGCGAGGGCTTTCTCTAGTTGTGGTGAGTGGGGGCCACTCTTCATCGCAGTGCGCGGGCCTCTCACTATCGTGGCCTCTCTTGTTGCGGAGCGCAGGCTCAGTAATTATGGCTCACGGGCCTAGTTGCTCCGCGGCATGTAGGATCTTCCCAGACCAGGGCTCGAACTCGTGTCCCCTGCATTGGCAGGCAGATTCTCAACCACTGCGCCACCAGGGAAGCCCTAGAGAGACTTTTTTATGCAATATCTCATTTTAAAATTTTCATTTTATCCATATCAGCAAGATTATTAGTATTAGCCGTTGGCTAGGGTAATGGGACTCGTCTCTGTAAACATACCTGGAAATTATAATAGTGGTCACTTAATACAGAATTATCTTCACATATGAGAGAACTTGGAGAACCGAGTGTCTTGCAGTTCTTTGTAGCACATTGTCAGGTATTTCAAAGGGAACTTTTTGGATGTTCTCTTAACCCACAACACTGACTCTCCGGTAGCAGTAAGTGATAGTCTACTTTGTTCCAGTTTCACTTCAGTCAGCATTTAACCTTGTTCTTTCCCTCTAGACTGTCAAGCAAGTTGTACGTATGGTAATCAAATGGTCTTTATGGACATACCCTCATCTCAGTGACCAGCAGGACTGGGCTTATCTGGAATGTAACTGATAAGGACTCTTGGATATGCCAAAATAAAATTGGAAGAATGGCCCTGGCAGAAGATGCTAAAATGAAATACTCCTAATTTAATCAGTTCTGAAACAAGATCTCCTAGAATCCTATTAGCCTGGGAATAGCTGGCACTTGGAAGAGATACATAAACAAAGCCCTGAAACTCCAGTTGGCCAAGTAGACTGCAGGTCCCTGAGATGAGAAAAGTTCCCATTTGACAGTTTCCATACAATTTTCTTTATGTTGTTCAATTGCAGATGTAAGGGAGAGGGTTATAATTTGAATTGCTGAACAAGGAAAACTGACGCTGTATTTAAAAAAAAAAAAAAAAATCTTTTGAAGTCCTGGTGAGGGATTTTTCTCCAGACTTCTCCTGAAGTTGTAGGAGAGAGACTCATCCTAAGGACTGGTAGATTCCCCTGAAGGTGGTAAACTGACCACAAGTGCCAACTCTTTCTATCCTTTTTAAAAAGATATTCATCTTCATCAGTAAGCCACCGAAAACCAACCATCAGTGACTCCAGTATGTAAAAGAAGCTGTGGAGCCAATATGTTGATATTTGAAAACACTTTTCTTAATGGTATGGGGGTGTCTCTGATTTCTGTGATTTGCTTAATGATCATTAACCTACTAACTTAGCAATACTTCTGCCACACATTATACTTTTACACATGCTTTATCATACATTTCGTCATCTGATCAAACTATAGGAAAGGAGGAGGGCACAGAGGTGATAAGGAAACCAAAATGGTTATGATCTGCCAACATTTAAACAATTATCAGCAAAGCCAGGACTGATATCTGGACTTTCTGGCTCTAATCCAGTCCTTGTAATTTCTAGCCTGAGATAATATGGTATTTAGATTCCAAAACAATATCATTTTAGAGCAAATAACCAAACTTTAAGAAATATATTGCCTGATTAAAAAATATATATTGTAAGGAGGAAGGTAAGATTTGAGGAAGATTTGGTAGGATGGGGACGTTGTGATGACAATGAAGAACGGGGTTCATGGCGCTCAGTCCAGAGCCAGTGTTTTCCATACCCAGCCCAGGCACTGAAATGTTCTAATAGCTCTTGCTGCTTCTTCCGTCATACCGAGTGAACCACTGAAAACTATATGTGATTAAATGATTGTTTTACAGTTGGGATTCCTAGGCCTGTTGAGATGGAGGTTTCATCATAACCAAATAGGTGACACCCAGCATTAAGACCAAATAGGTTTACTCCCTCCAAATCATCAAAACACCTATTTTCTTATAGAATTCAACTCAACAAATATTTATTGAGTACTTGCTATGTGCCAAGTTCTATGCTTAGCTTGGGGTTGAGGATATGGGGATCAGAAAGAGGGAGAGAGCACATTCGATTTAGGAGGTTAGGGAAGACTCCCTGGAGGAGACAGCATTTGAGATGGACCTTGAATAACAGTTAGGCCAGTGGCTCTCAAAGTGCAGTCCCTGGACCAGCAGTGTCTGTCATACCAAGAAGAGCAAATTCCAGGGCTCTACTCCAGGCTTATCAAATCAGAAGCTTTGGGGGTAGGTAGCACAGCAATGTTTTGGTAAGCCATCCAGATGATTCTGATGCACAATAAAGTTTGAGAACCACCAAGCTAGGGTTTAGACAGGAGGAGATGATAGGGAGGACATTAGTTTCAGAAAAAGGATTCAACCCAGCACATACACCAGGCCATCCACTGTCACTTCCTGCTTATCTTCCTCCATTTATCCTGACCTGCATGCTCTCTCTGCTTTTAGCTAACTATCATTTATACATACTTCCCTCCTTTAATGGTTCCGACTCACTATATTCCTCTCAGACCCCTGATCCCATTACCTTCTCCAGTCACTTTTACTTGGTTTTACTCCCACTTACTACCTAGGTTTCAGACCCCTCATGTTTCTCCCAAAATTTTACCTCCCTCCCCATCTGTTTTCTAATCTCCCTGTTTATCCCTCTTAATTATCCTTGGCATGTGTGTAGTCCCCATTTACCACTCTGCATTTGCACAGGATTGCCAGGTAACCCCTTGTCCACATTTTTGCCTTTTCCTCTCTTCATAATCTATTCACAAATAATGTAGCCTGCTATCTTCCTTACTGGCCTCTTCTTTAATTTCTTCCCTATATTGTCAGTATATGTTTTGATGGTGCCAAATATCTAATTTGTGCATTGCATGTGACTTTTCATTTTTATAACACACTTTTAACATTTACATGTTCTTTATTCCATAGGCTTTTTGCTTCTTAAACCTAGAATAGGACCTGTTTGTATACTGTTAATTTGTTACAGGTGATAAAACCAAGACTAAGAATGAAGAGTTGTCCCAGAAGGAAGATATACCCAAAGACATGGAATTCCTTGGGAAAATAAACAACAGACTTACCAAAGCTATTCCTCAGTATCCTGAATCCAAAGATGTTATTGAAAGTGAAGGCAGATTCGAATGGCAACAGAGGGAAAGAAGACGCTATAAATGTGATGTCTGTGGAAAAAGTTTCAGTCATAGCTCAGACCTTAGTAAACACAGGAGAACTCACACTGGAGAGAAGCCCTATAAATGTGACGAATGTGGAAAAGCCTTCGTTCAACATTCACATCTCATTGGACATCATAGAGTACACACTGGAGTGAAACCCTATAAATGTAAAGAATGTGGGAAAGATTTCAGTGGGCGCACAGGTCTCATTCAGCATCAGAGAATCCACACAGGTGAAAAACCCTATGAATGTGATGAGTGTGGGAGGCCCTTCCGTGTAAGTTCAGCCCTTATTAGACATCAAAGAATTCATACAGCAAATAAGCTCTACTAATATGGTGTAAGTAACAAAAGTTAGACACTCAGGCCTAATTAGTTATCAGAGAAATCTGCCTTGGAGACCTTGAGTATCCTGATGTAGGCAAAGTTTCAATCATCATTAAAAATTTCTCTGGCACCAGAGAATTTACCTGAGTAAAATTTCTTTTTATTTCTAAAGTAGTTCAGTTTCTTGGAAGGAACTAAGAGTTATTTCAGAAAGCCTTGTCCACTGCCAGCATTGCTCACTTGCAGCCCAAGATAACCATGTTTCCTGGTTGAAAGATGTGAATTCTACCTCTCGACTCTGGCTCCTTTTTCCTTGACCACTCAGGGTATGACTTTAGGCAAGACATTCATATTTTCTCTGCCTTCATTTTCCCATTCTGTAAAGTGCAGATGATATAATAGAAGCCCACCAGGTATGCTGTATTAAGTTAAAATAGATGAAAACTGCTTTTGAAATTAAGAACTAAAACAATACTATTTTTCCCCATCATTAGTGATATAATGGCCTAAATATCCCTTATCTTAAAGTAGGGAATATAATAATTTTGTGGAATATTTTGCTTTGCCAATGATAAAAAAATGAGGAAACCACCAGAAAAGATAGCAGGCTAAGAAAAACATTAAAATGGAGAGGAAAGCAATAAGTCATCAGTGGGAGCTGCTGGGAAGGGGGATGATGGAGTGTGTTAGGGATCTGTAACTTTGGATAAGTCACTTCTCTTCTGAATCTCGGGTCATTTAAACTGAGGGAGATGGGGAGAGGTTGGTCTAGAACTGCACTGTCCAATATGGTAGCCAGTAACCACATGTGGCTGTATACATTTAAACTTAACTGAAATAAAGTGGAAAATTCAGTTCCTTGGTGACATTAGCCACATTTTAAGTACGCAATAGCCACGTGTGGCTAGTAGCTACAATAATGGACAGCACAGATCCATTTTTTATCACTGCAGAAACTTCTCAAGGACATTGCTGTTCAATCATTGGTAAGGTACCTTCCAGCTTGGATACATGATTCTGAGTTCAGGAAGGTAGCAAAAGAGATACCTGAAGAGGCTGTAATAGCAATAGGAGATAAAATACAAACAAAGTAATTTAGTAAAAATAACTTTGTGGTACTTTTTCAGCCTTAGAGAGTGTATTGTAATTGGAGAAAGATAATTATTAAGTAAGTACAATAACCTAATAATCAAAATTGAAAGCTTAACTTACTACCTCATCTCTATAAAAAGAGTGTAATTACCTTTACAAGGTAACATCCCCTGTCAGTTACCCTATACTAGTGAGAAACTGGGACTCTCAGGACACTAATACTTTAAGACACAGTGAACAATTTAGTTTTTCTTTTTCTTTTGGCTTCTGAATGTATTAGCATTTCATGAACGTATTTGCGACAGTTTTACATCACTAGTTTGAGAATTTTATAGCATGACAGGAATTGTGACCAAAGGCCAACACATTCAAATTTACAACACCATCAAACTGCCACGAACCACTGATTCTAGGAATACCCATCACCAAAATGATCAGTAAGTGATCTAATCTCTTACTGAAGACATTAATTACACATACTTGCTTTGAGAGTAGAAAAAGCACCAGAATCATTTTGTGTCTACTACTATTGGAAGATGACTCTTAAATCATTCCTCATAACACCATAAACTGAGCTTCTATGTCTTTTGAACATAATGCTCCTTTTAAAAAAAAATGTAAGTTTACTTTGAATGTATACATCAACTGATACAAATATTTTAAGACATCAAGTTTCACACTCATACTTGTTTTTTCGCTTATCTGAGCACTATTTCAAAACATTTGAAACAAAGGATTTTTTAATGATCATGAAAAGTAAAGTATTAAATCTTTAGTATTAGAAACATCCTTATCTAAAAAGTAAAGTTAGGTGCTTAATGAATGATAGCTTTTCCCCCTTTACCTTCAGTCTTGCTAAAAAACTGTCATGTGTAGAAGCTGTTCACAGTCTTTAAAGGGGAAACTCATGTCTCTGATCTTATCCTTGAATTTAGAGTCTTCTGCAATGGTAAGAAAGATGATCCTGGCTACCACAAGATTAAGTTTCCTCAAATGGGTAAAAACGATGACAGACTGATTTTCCTCTAACGTACTCTGTATGACTGAACATTCTATTCAGGTAGTAGTTTTGAATACCTGTTGTGTATAAAGAATTGTTCTAGTCTTAGAGTCGTATACCCTCAAAGTCTGAGTGAAGAGTAGTTTGGAGCACTGAGACTATGCTACCCTTTTTAGTCTGGTGTTGATTCCAAATTGCCACCACAGTGTCCGCCATCTGATCTTGACCAGAGGGGCAAGGATAAGAGTCAGAGAGGTACAGAAAGATTTGGGGCCAGAGACAGCCTGGAGTGATAGTGGCAAGAGAAGAAAGTCCAGTGGGACCTGGGATAACTGCTGGCATAAGGCAAAGGAGGCATGAGGTTGAAGGAGATCTAAGTAGTTGTTAGTATTATGAAGGATTAGGCAGTGTCCTAGTAAGTCTGTAGAAACGCACAAAACAATTGGTGAGGATGCAAGCAGTTGGAAAGAAGATCTCTGAGTTCAATCACAGCCACAGTTATTGGAAAAGAAGGTGTAATATGTTAGACACCGTAATCAGAACCACTGAGTTCTAGCAGAGAGCCATCCTGGAATGATGGCACCTGCTCTAAAAGAACCCTAAACATGGAAGGCAGTTTCTCAAATAGTTGTGTCAAAAACATATGCATCACTCCTCCCAAATTTTTTGGAGGGTTTTTCTTTTTTTTGGAGGGAGGCAACAACTTAGAGTTTGTAGTTTTCATGAACTAGTAGGACAGACAGTGATTTTAAGAGGCACCTAAAGGGAGTACGGGGGTAGTTCTTTCAGATACAGTTGGGGAATGGTGGTTAAACTGGTGATTTTGAATGAGGAGCCAACAGCTATAAAGGGAGGAAACAGGTGAGAGTTGGGGTAGGAGGGGATGTCGGAGGTATGCACGGGCCTTGGTGAAGACGGGGGAAACGATAGAGGAGAAGTGGATGGAACAAAAAGAGAATGATAAAAAAGGAACAAGGGTATAGGGAAAGGAACAAAGATAAAATAAGAGATGGTGATAGAGAAAGAAAAGAGTGACAAGTAATTCTAATATTGACATCAATTATAATTGAGACAGTGGGTTATATACCACAGCCATACAAAGGTGAACAGCTTATCCCAAGGTCATCGAGTCTTACATGCACAGCACATATTATTTATGTTATCTTTATTGAATGGGTCTACAATCTCATTCTGAGCATAAAATTATTTCTTTATAGTCTAATCAAAAAGTCCATCAATAGTGAAACTGCTAGAAACTTTGAAATGCTTCAAAACAACCTGTTCTCCCCTTAGTAATATCACAAGGCAATTAGACTAAGGTTCTAAAAGAATAGATCTCTCAGTCTTTCTTACTCAAATCCTCTAGAGCACAGTTTCTCAACCTTGGTTTCATTGACATTTTCAGCCAAACAATTCCATGTGGTGGGGGGCTGTCCTCTGCAGTGTGGGATGTTTAGCAGCATCCCTGGCCTCTACCCCCTGGATACCAGCAGCCCCAACTTGTGACAAGCAAAAATTTCTTAAGAGATGCAAATATTCCCTGAGGGACAAAATCTCTCCCCCGCCCTGCCAGCCCAGTTGAGAACCACTTCTCTATAGGAAAATAATCTGATTTCCATGACCGTTCCACATCATATACAATAAGATTCAACTTAGAAATGTTATATATGACTAGGACTGTTAGACCCTTTTACTACCCCACAAAATGATTCCCAGGGTACCTAAAATCTATGCAGCAGTCATGCTAAAGAAGTAGTCTACTTTAGGAAGTCATACCTCACTTACTTTTGAGCACCAGAGGAATCTGTCCTCAAGTGTGACTTGCATAAAGAGCTTACATTGCATTTTTCTAGACCTTCTTCTTCCCTCTATACCATACTTCTGCTGCTACCCTCTCCTTTGCCCCTTGACCCAACCACAAATAGACACTTTATCCTTGATCTGCACTGTCCAATACATTAGCCACTAGGTACATGTGGCTATCGAGCACTTGAAATGTGGCTATGCAACTGAGGAACTAAAATTTTTTCACTTTAATTTAAATTTAAAAACTGATACTCAATTCAGTTATTGGAAAACCTTTAAGTATGTTTGGAGTATTTCGGGTATAGGAATCTAATTTTGCCATTCAAAATTTCATGTAATCTCAATACAGATCAAGTATTTCCAATGAAAATTTAATAACTGAATTGAGATGTGTAGTAAGTATAGACACACTGGATTACAAAGACTTAGTATGAAAAAAGGAATGTAAAATATTTCATTAATAAGTTTTATATTAGATTTTAAAATAATATTTTGGATATACTGGTTTAAATAAAATATATTAAAAATTAATTTCACCTGTCTTTTTACATTTTTAATGTGGCTACTAGAAAACTTAAATCCACATAGGTGGATCACATTACATTCCTATTTATTGGACAACACTGATCAAGATCTTCTCACTCTCAGGGTAGGTCCCATTCACTATGTTCCAAACCACCTCAATTCTGTGAGGCTAAGTTCTGTGCTGCCAAGGACTTTTTACCTATTTCTTCTTATTCATTAATCCAACAGGTACTTACTGAGTGCATGCTATGTGCCACACCTCTATTTTAGGTATTGGGGATAGAGCAGGATATAACAAGATATTTCCATGTAAGACTATGAGAAAAATAGTGAATGTTAAAATTAAAGGTATAATGCTGTCCTTTCAGATGGAAGACTATTAGGACGAAAAGGCGGGGCATTTCAGGTTAGGTGTGGGGAGGAAGGAAAGAAGAGGGGGAAAAATAGATTGTTATTTTGGGATTACAATTTCATTTCAATTTAATAAGATTTCAAGTTTGGTTTGTTTGGCAAGTCCAATAGCACAGCAATAGGGACTAAAGGTCTTTGGATATGCCATTGCATGAGAGGACTTATTAAAGGTTAGACCTGCTTTATGCATTATTGTTAATACACACTTCATAGTATTTACTGCAGAAGTCTCTTTGGGGAAATTAGCAATGGAACAATTTCTATATGTAAGAACCATAAATTCCCATGTATGTTGAATTAACCTATTATATATCACCGTAATACTGGGTACAAGGAAGGAAATTTCATTAAACCAGTTATTGTGCCTTTCTGTTTTTCTCTACTCCACTCAGTCGATAGTCTTGGAAAACTCTGCTATAGCCTTAACTTTATCTCAAAGACGTGAAGTGATTACGTGCTTTTGATGTTTTTTGTTTAAAAATAACTTTCCTATGAAGAACAATCAACAGCAGTTAGAAAGTAGATAATTATAAACAAATTCTATTTTACTATCTCTATGTAAAAATACAAACATGAATATGAGGACATCTAAAAATGCAGAAATAGTTATATATTCCATGTATCAATATATAAAAACATAGCTGGAAGGAAATCCTTTTTCAGAATCAGGAAATAGTTCCTTATCTACTAGGTTAAAATCCTAAACCCTCCAGCAAATGTATAATTCAATATTTTGAACAATTTTAGTATTTCATTGTCACATAAAATATGTAAATAGCTATTCACATTATTGTGGTGATTTGCATGTACAATAGGAGTCAGATGGGAAAGAAAATACATTCTTATTTGTAAAGTAATGACAACACAATAAATCTGGAATCTTTGAAATAATTTAAAGTTAAAACATTTCTTAACCTACTGCATATATTTATAAGTTACATAATGTCTAACTCTTGCACAAGTTGAGTTTTTTGCATAAACACTTAATGCTACTTTCTAGGCACTCTCTTACTCAAGGGTTGACCTTAAATTCATTTTTCCCCTTGGATCAGTATTCTTGACACCTATGGAAAAGAACATCCTGGCTCCTCCGGAAAGTAGATAAAGCTAAGTCAGAAATAAAGAAGAAATAAACATGACACTCCAATGGGAAAAGTATAAAACCATCATAGTCAGACAGTTTGGCTTCAAATGAAGAGTAAGTAAATCAATACCTCCTAGAAAAATCTATGCCATTTCTTACACAAAACCCAAACTACTACCAGGACTTTGAGTTAGTTCAGTATAGACATTCTACCAGACATAATGTATTTGATAAAGCTTCTAGCTTTTTATCTTCAGACTGGTTTGCTATATTAATTCAAGGGTCTCAGAAATATGAGAAACAATGACAATAATTCAAAATTTTTCATTATCTGTTCTTGGATGTGTCTTCGTTTGTCACAACTGTTGGGCTATAATAAAGGAGCTGCTTCTGTCTTTTCATAAAAAAAAGAAATCCCTGCTTTTATAAACCTGTATTACAGTGAAGGAAGACAAGACAAATATCAAATAGGAGTAGTGGTATATGGAATATAAATAATGAATTGAAATGAAACAGAGTGGCTGAATGACTACTACAAGTAGTCAGAAAAGGCTTTTCTGGAGAGCTGACATTCTAACTGAAATATAAATGTCCAGCCTTGGGAAGTTCTGAAGAAGACCATGTCAGGCAAAGGGAATTGCTAATGCAGTCTCTACAGTAGGAATGAATCTGAGGTGTTTACAGGAAATGAAAGAAGGTCATTGGGTCTAAAGCACTGGATTAAGGGGAATGTGGTATAAAATTAGGCTAGAGAGGTGAGCAGGGGCCAGGATATGTATTCTAAGCATAATGGGACACCATTGGAAGGGAAGGACATGATCTGATTTTTGTTTTTAAAAGATCATTCTGGTCCCTTAAGGAAGCAAGAGTGAGAAAAGAGCAGAAGCAAGGAGACCAGTCAAGAGGCTACTGCAGTAATACAGATGAGAGAAGGTGGTGGCACCAACCACAGGTCCAAAGTGGACATGAAGAGAAGTAAACAGATTCAAGGTATATTTTGGAGACAAAGCCAAAACAATTTGCTAAAAGACTGTTGTAGACTCCTAAATTCTCACACAAAAAGATGTTTAAATACTGGGTTAAACGTATGAAATTGCCATTTCTGTGTGTCAGAAGCAGTCAAATATCAGCAATTTCAAATGATTTAACCTAGTAGAAACAAAATAAGAACAGAGAAAAATCTAGAGAGAAATGGAACAGGGGAAGGGACTTTGAAATTGTGTGGGGGCCTAATTATGGGCCTAATTAATTTGTTAAATGGAAATCTGTATTCTTTTCTCCTTAAAACTTTCTGTGGAAGGCACCCTTTGTTAAGCCCTTTGTCTAAAGGGAAATTGCCAACAAACCTGATGAGATTCAGAACACCACTATAATAACATGTCTCTGTACAAACTTCCTTCTGGATAGCACATTTCCTAAACTGATAAAGTCAAGGTTATCAATGAAAGGCAGTAGAGCAGAGGTTAAAAGCAGAATGCCTGGGTATAAATCCTTACTCTGCCTGTTACTAGTTATATGACCTTGGCTTACTTTCTGTGCCTCAGGTCTCCCACCTGTAAAATGGTGGTAAAATGGTATCTACCTCATAAGGTAGGAATTACATAAGTGACCAAATGTAATGAGTTTAGAACAGTGCCTGACACATAGTAAGTGCTATGTTAGCCGCTGCCAATAGCGCAGTTAGGTCTTCTTGTTTATCAAAGTGCATCATGTTCAGCATTTTCTTCCCCCCAAACTGCTTAAATTAGTTAACTGGCATTTGATCTTCATGAATTCACTGCATTTGTTGCTGTTGTGTGTGTTTTAAAATAATTCCTGTAATGTTAACAATTACCCTAATTCTGAACTGCTCCCTGCTCCCTAAGTACCTAACCCCAAACCCAGCCCGGTCGGCCCCACCTGTCCACCGGCGGAGAACACCACCCCGGTGACCCTCACTGCGGCACTTACCGCCAGCGCTCGTCTCCCGGCGGACAGGGAAAGGGGGTTTCTTCTGCTTAAGTTCATCCTGGAGGGCAGGCGCCCCTCTCTTCTGCGAGAGGGGCTGGTTGGGACGTTCGGTCACACCAGGAAGGGGCGCCGAGGAGCTTCCTCCACTCACGTCTCAGGGTTGCCAACGGTACCTGCTGTGCCCCGCTCACCGTGATCTGGCAGGACCTTGGGCACTAAGGGAGAGGAAAACTGGCCTCTGTTTAAACTTCTCTGATCGTTAGGGGAAATGAGGGCCCAGAATGAAATGGGTGAAGAGTACTGGCGCTGGTATTCTTTAAACCTGGATTCAAATTCCCGCTCCACCACTTTCCTGTTAGGATCAAGGGCAATTTTTTTAACCTCTCTAAGCCTCGGTTTCCTCGTTTGTGTAAATCAGAATAATATAGTGCCTGTTTCATAGGATGGTTGTGACGACTGTGGGAGTGCACGTAAAAAACTTAGTCTTTAGACGTTTCCTTCCCCTCCCCTGTATCTGCTATCACTCATCCATGTCAGACAAATAGGACTAATTAACCAACTGTCACTTTTGCTTTTCTGGAGCTCATGTGAAGAAAAGTAAAGTGCAAGACTTGAGTAAGGGAGAAACCACGAAGAATACAAAAGATTGACAGTCATTGTGAGCTTCACATAGTTGCCCATCCCAGCATTTTCACCTCACTTGGCTCCTGGCACATGGTAGGCTCTTGATAAGTACTTACTTGGATGAATGAGGACAGATCTAGGGAGAAGGAATTAAAGAACAGAAGGGAGAAAGTGAATCAGACTGACTAAATTTAGCTAGTTGACAAAACAAGCGAAACCACTTTTCTTGTCAGAAATGTATGGTAGTCACTAGGCTCCTGTGTCAGACAAAGGACTTTACTTAATGACACAAGCATCATGAGCTTCATGCTCCCGTTGTCCTCAAAGCCAGAGGAGTGACGTGGAGGGGCCCCAGTGGGTGCTGCTCACGCAATGGGTTTGCATCCTAGCAGAGGAACCCCAAGCATAGGAAAAGCCGGTCTTTGCCCAACCTTGCCCCAGAGTGAGGCAATATCTTTATTATCCTGGTCAGGAAACAAATCTGCTCCACAAGGAGATACAAAAATCTTTGAAAAGATAATCTGAAAGAAAATCTGTCAGAACCCTTGGAGAAATGTGAGAGATCCTTGGAGAATTGTTTCCCAACACTCTAGGTAATAGCATCTGGGGTTAGAGGAGATGTCAGCCTTTTTTTAAACTTTATATACATTAAGGTTCTAGTTTTTTTCATATTTTGTTATTTTAATTTTTTAAAATATAATAAAAATAAAAGGCAAACAGAAGTTTACATTTGTTTTAGTAAGGGATAAGGAGTCACTCAGGGTCTGTGACTGGGGAAATGATAATGATATTTAAGGAACATGAATCTAGTAAACATATCTGGAATGGACTAAAGTTATGAAGATTATCTCAAGGCTGCAGTCATGTAGGTATGAGGTAATTAGAACTGAGGAAGGTGGCTATAATAGAGAAGAGCAACATTTCAAAGGAGAAATCTGCTGGCTCCCACCCTGGAATTGATTTAAAGCAACTTTCACCTGGCCCACAGGGCCCCAGATCAAAGCCAGTTCTCACAGTGAAAATTTAAAGTCACCACTCTGCAGAAATAATGAGGATACGGCAACACCAGTCACAAATCAAGTAGGTGGCCTGGCTCAGCTCCTAGCTGAGAAGCTGTACCTGTGCCTTGTGGCCTCCCCTAGCTCAGCAGGCCTATCCACCTAGTTTGCAACTTCTGCCCTGCTCACTGTTTTGCATTTTTATTCTGTTTCTGATCAGTAGAGATTCAAAGAATGTTTCAACCTAAATGTTTTTTTCCACTTTTTTATATTAACCCATTTCTATGTTTAGAGCAGCGTGGATTAAATACTTAACATACTCATTTACCTAGAAGACATCTGCCAAATTGGTCTTCAGCATTCATTCCCCAACTGATTTATTTAAAGTTTCCTTCTGTTCTCTGGATTGTGTCTTTCTTTTGGGGGGTCAGATCTCTTTGTTACTCTTGTCCCTCCTTTCATGCTCTGCACCTGATTTTCATTAAATGTCCTCTGGATTGGATGCTTATATTTAGGAATGGAGTCCTGTGCTGGTTAATTTAGGTAGTAGGAGTTTCCGCTGCAGTTGTAGGAGGCTGCTTGTGCAGCTGGTATTATCCCAATGGAAATTCTCAGTCCGGGTTGTATGTAAGTAGGCAGGCCTTCCTGTAGAGTGAGTGAACAGGGAGCAAGCAGACAGGCTGGGTGCCTACACAATTACCAAAAATGAGAACCTCTTTCTCCTCCTCCTTGTTCCATTGTAGAGGTCCAGAGTCATTTCAAATTTTGCTATGCTTCTTTCTGAGGCTCCCAGTTAAAAAAGGGAGATATCCAACTGTCCCAAATGCAGTTCTTAAATGGATAGCCCATTCTTGCCATTTGCAACTCTTGGTCCTGAGGTTTGAACTTCTCCAGGATTCTTCTGCAGATGCATACCTGGCCCTGGTGTCTTACAGGGCAATTTCCTCTGCTTCTCCAACAATCTGATCCCAATTGCTTATTCTTTTCCAGAAATTCCTCAAAATTTCTGCTCCGCTCTTTATTTTCTAGCACTGTTATTTATTTATTTTGTTTTAAATTTTTTCAGTTATTTGTGTGTTCTTGGGAGGGAAAGGAAGTAGATATATGTCACCCTTCCAACTTGAACTTAAAACAAGCCATGTTCTTCTATACCACCTCTCTCTCATTTTCTCATTTTTACACACCTCAGTTTTGGATTCTTAGAGAAGGCTTTCTGTTTAAAGTGAAATCTGAGCCAGACCTCGAAGGATGGATAGAGTTTAGGTAAGTGGAGAGTAGTAGGAAGTACACTTCTAGCAGAGGGGTCAGTATGAGCAAAAGTGTGATACTGAATGAAGTAGCAGATATGAGAACCAAGCCACCTCCTATTAAGCCAGACATTAAAGAGATTTGCAAAATGTGAAATGATTCCACTCCTTTTACTTTTTTTGAAAATATAGTTAAATTTCATAAAATATTAAAGTAACAAAATATGTTACTTAAGTTAACATGTAATGGGTATGTTATTGTTAAAGAATAAATATTTTTAATTCCTCAGTTTTAATTTCAAACAAAGTAAATCTTGATGGATATGACCCATATAAACATAAGCTCTTTGGAGTCCTCACTAGTTTTTAAGAGTATAAAAGGAGTCATGAGACTAAAATATTTGAGAATTAATATGCTAGTCCATACACTATATGAAGTTATGCTTCTGAAACTAAAATGTAGAGCAACTATGGAAAATGTGGGAACACCCTTGTGGCCCTAGGTGTGGAAAATATTTGGAGTCTTATTAAAAACATGTTGCCTGCTTATACAAATAAGGAAAGTATGAGTAACCAGAGTCTAACATTTTTTGTGCTTTGGTGGGGCTGTCATGGTTGTTGGACCTAGTGACTCAGGCAGTTTAAAATATGTTCTAAACCCTGGTGTGGCTAATTGTAGTAGTGATTTAAAAGGGTTAAATGCTTACTTTCCATAGCAGGAAGTCAATAGATAATATATCTATACCTGAAAAATCAAGAAATGGCAGTGTTAGCGTGTTATTTATAAATATGGAGGTTAATATCAAGAGTAAAAGGAAAGAGTTAAAGTGGTTGATATTGATAACGGAAGGGAAGAGTGAGGCCTGGTGTTTTTCACAGTATAAACCTGAGAGTACTATTCAATTTTTTTTTTTTTTTTTTTTGGCTGTGTTGGGTCTGTTGCTGCCCGTGGGCTTTCTCTAGTTGTGGTGAGGCGGGCTACTCTTCGTTGCGATGCACAGGCTTCTCTTGTTGCAGAGCACAGGATCTAGGCATGCTGGCTTCAGTAGCTGCAGCACGTGGGCTCAGTAGTTGTGGCTCACAGGCTGTAGAGCACAGGCTCAGTAGTTGTGGCGCACAGGCTTGGTTGCTCTGTGGCATGTGGGATCTTCCCAGACCAGGGATCGAACCCATGTCCCCTGCATTGGCAGGTGGATTCTTATCCACTGCGCCACCAGGGGAGTCCCTACTTTTTTTTTTTTTTAAAGAGCTATTCTTTTTTTTTTTTTTAATTTATTTATTTTGGGTTTGGTTGTGTTGGGTCTTCGTTTCTGTGCGAGGGCTTTCTCTAGTTGTGGCAAGCGGGGGCCACTCTTCATCACGGTGTGCGGGCCTCTCACTATCGTGGCCTCTCTCGTTGCGGAGCACAGGCTCCAGATGCGCAGGCTCAGTAATTGTGGCTCACGGGCCCAGTTGCTCCGCAGCATGTGGGATCTTCCCAGACCAGGGCTCGAACCCGTGTCCCCTGCATTAGCAGGCAGATACTCAACCACTGCACCACCAGGGAAGCCCAGTCCCTACTTTTTTAAAATATATTTTTATTAGTAAAATGCACAAATCAGGTGTGCAACTCAATGAATTTTTACATATGTATGCAACCATGTTAACTACAACTCCAATCAATGGTAAACATTTTTTTGTCTTCTGTCACCAGAGATTAATTTTACTTGTTCATACAAGGCGACTTTTATTCAACATAATATTTTTTAGATTCATCTACGTTGTTCATCTATCAGTAGCTCCTTTTAATTTCTGAGTAGTATTCCACTGTATGAACATAACACTATTTGATTCTCTGTTATCCTGTTGATGAGCATTTGGGTTTTTCCAGTTTGGGCCTACTATGAATAAAGCTGCTATGGACTTATGTTTTCATATCTCTTAGGTAAATACTGAAGGGTGAGATTACTGGGTCATAATGTAGGCATTATTTAACTTCATTAAAAATTGCCATTTTTCAAACTAGTTGTACCATTTTACACTCCCACTAGGAGCGTATAAGAGTTCCAGTTGCTTCATATCCTCATTAGCACTTGGTATTGTCAGTCATTTTAATTTTAGCCATTCTAATGGATGTGTAGTAGCTTTAATTTTATATTTCCTTGATGAATAATGACCTTGAGTACCTTTTCATGTACTTATTGATAATTCATATATCAATATGAATTCTTTGGTAAAGTGTGTGTCCATGACTTTTGCCTATTTATGTTTGTCTTCTTATGATTGAGTTGTAAGAGTTCTTTATATATTCTGGATACCGGCTGTCAGAAATATGTATTGAAAATATTTTCCAGGAACTTCCGCAGTGGCACAGTGGTTAAAGAATCCGCCTGTCAATGCAAGGGACATGCATCCGAGCCCTGGTCCGGGAAGATCCCACATGCCACGGAGCAACTAAGCCTGTGCACCACGTCTACTTAGCCTGCGCTCTAGAGCCTACGAGCCACAACTACTGAGCCCGCATGCCACAACTACTGAAGCTCGCGCACCTAGAGCCTGTACTCCGCAACAAGAGAAGCCACTGCAATGAGAAGCCCATGCACCGCAACAAAGAGCAGCCTTGGCTCACCGCAACTAGAGAAAGCCCGCGTGCAGCAACGAAGACCCAACACAGCCAAAAAAAAATAAAATAAATAAATAAGTAAGATGATATTTTCCAGTCTGTAGCTTCTTTTCACTTTCTAAATGGTGCTTTTTGTTGAACAGAAAATTTAAATTTTGATGAAGTCAAATTTAGCAATTTTATCTATTATTATTAGTGCCTTTTGAGAAATCTTTGCTTAGGTTATAACGCTATTTTACTTCTAAACTACCTATGTGTACAACTTTGGTTTCTAAAAATTATTTTTTAATGTAAAAAAAGAAACAGAGAGCATAGTTCTAGTCTGTTGACAGTTATTTCTAGTTACCATCCCAGCCGGGAGGCAAGAACTATGAGATAAAGAGCAAAAATAAGTGTTTTGCAAGAGCTGAAGCACTGTAACTTCTCAATGTTTGTTGTTATTTGTTTCATTGTGATGATTAGATGACAAAACTCTTAAAAACAAATCAAAGCTACAGGGGGTAGACAAAATATTTTTAGGTTAAGGTTGGGGACTGGATAGAAACATCGGTGGTGGCTATCAGCAGGAACAGATAAGGAGGGGAAATTAAGATGAAGACTGGAGGAACTTCCCTGGTGGTTAAGAATCGGCCTGCCAATGCTAGGGGACACGGGTTCAAGCCCTGGTCCCACATGCCGCGGAGTAACTAAGCTCGGGCACCACAACTACTGAGCCGGCGCTCTAGAGCCCGTGCTCCGCAACAAGAGAAGCCACCGCAATGAGAAGCACGCGCATCGCAACGAAGAGTAGCCCCCGCTCACCGCAACTAGAGAAAGCCTTTGTGCAGCAACGAAGACCCTACGCAACCAAAAATAAATAAATATATTTTTTAAAAAGTGAAGACTGGAGGGGAGCCTGAAAACCCAAAATAAATGGGTAGTTAGAAAGAGTGTTAAAGGAATAAAAATGGGGGACCAAAGTAAAACAGTTTCCATGTGAAAATAAATTAAGGAAAAACCTCATTTAAATTGGAGTCAGGAAGCCCTGAAGGAGAGCTCTCACGCATGTACCACTGTACAGCCTGCATAACCAGCAGGAATAAGGAAGATAAAAATGATTTTAACAAGGTCAGCTTATACAGAATTTTTGTATAAAATTTTCTCTGTCACAACTTCTTATCCGTGATAATAAGAACGTTACTCCTCTTCTGGTACAAGGGAAGACATTTTTCACATGGGAATTGCATAACCTGCTTTTAAGAAAGATCACTTCTTGTCCCAGCAACAAGGCACTGACCACTGCTTGCAGCTAATAAGAAACCGCCATAACAACTAACTCTTGTTCCTCTCCAATGAACTTTTTTTCAAGACAACCCTCCCCAGTCTCCTCCTAAAACCTAATAAAAGCTGACCTTCCCTTTGTCTCTTGCACTTGCCTATGATTCACCACGGCTTGCCTGACCCAAATTGCAATTCTCTGCTTTTCCTGCATAAACCCATTTTGCTGTTAAAATAATTGTGTTTTATTTCTAAGATTAACATCCACAGCCTCCGCCCCAAAATCCTACGTAGTCTGAAAAGTTAACATTGTAAGGGTGTATAAAGAATGAGCATAGATTTGAACTTAGGTTTTTCGAAATTTGTGGTATTAGAACTAGGGTCTACTACTGAAGCTTACGGCACAGATTACGTCATAATGCTAAGCTTAACTCAGCACTAAAAATAAACTACAAAGCAGGTTTTGTAAGAGACCGCAATTCATTAAGATAGGAAAGGGTGGAACATATGTAAAGACTCGAAAAGAATTTACATTTAATTATAATTATTTTTTGAATACTTAATAGTATAAGGTGTACTATTTATTACTAGGTGCCGTAGGGGATTCAAAAAGCTATGAACCATAATTAACAAGAATTCCTCAAGAAATCTGCAGTCTATGTGAGAGGACTGGACATATTTATGAAGCGAGAACAGTAAAGTACAGGGGTAACTAACCCGGCCAAACGCGAGTCTAGTTAATTAGCATCATAAGGATCCTTAAGGTGTATCCTCCTGCACCGATACCCCAGCTTCCGCCTCCTCTCATCCCTGGCCCCCGCACGCCCTCAGATCAGCCCGCAGGGGGACGGTTACCTCCCCAGCGAGCGTGCGGAGCGGACTGGGTGAGCCAGATGCGCGGGGCAGAGGTGACACCACAGTCCGTTATTACCCACGACTTTCCCGATGCCCTAGAGCCGCGCAACCCTGCGACGCGTAGACGCAAGAGGAACGCTAGGCCCAGAGTACTGTTGAGAGGGGCGCGGTGGCCCCGTCCCCTTAGTCGGTCGACCATAGAGCTTTCAGACCTCCAGGATTCCTAGAGAGCTCCCGGAAGTAGCTTGGGACAAGATGCTTGCTGGCCGGTGCTGTGCCTCCGCACGTTTGGAAGTTAGGGGCTGGAGGGGCCTGGTCCAGTTACAGCTCTCGCCCCTTTTTCTACCAGCCCTTCCTCCAGGTCTGTTCACACTTTGCAGCGTCCCTTCCCCACTCGGGCCGCCGCTGGAACTCACGGTGAGTACGGTTCGGGCTCCGGGCCGGTGGAAGGGGAGCGCTTTGTGGCCAGACCAGGCCGCAGGTGAGAACAAGCGTGAGGGGTCTTGAGAGGGGACCTGAGCCGAGGTCGGCGCCCCGGTGATTCGGTGAATCAAGGGTCGCTTTGGTTGCCAGCGCAGGCCGAGTCCGCGTGCCCAAACTTTTTGCGAGGGAACCTTTAGTAGAGATTCGCTGTCTTCATCGCTCATCGTTCTGTGGCGTTATTTGCAGTCGATTTTGTCTTAAAATAGGAAACTGTTCCCGGGTTATCTTTTTTTTTTCCCGTGTTATCTTTCATCCACCTCTTTCCACGATCTGAATTGTTTTTACTTAGCAATTTTGCATTTCCGTCACAATTCTCTTTTTTTTTTTAAGATATATTTTGCTTTTGGAAACCCCAGTTATCCTTGGAAACCTATTTTTCCTGCTAAGTTATTTTGCTCTTTGTAGTGTATTCAGAATGTGGTGGTGTGTTGACTGGATAAATGTACAAAAGAAACATTTTTTGACAACTTCGTGGTGATGTAGAATTCAGACTTATTCAGAATACTTCGTTTATTAAAGCTAATTGAAGCAGATGCCTGGGAACTCTTTAGGAGGGGCCCCATTTCCAAAACTCAAGTGACTCATGAGTAATTTTTGTCAGGCAACATTAAGACTGCCACTACCACCTCTAAAAAATGATCCCTATTTCTGTTTGATTAGTTCAGTTAAGTATACTTATGTAGTAATCATTGTTGTAGCAAATGCATACATATTTTGAATTTCTGCTGTGGTTAAGTGTAAAATGTGGTAGATGTTAAAACTTAAGCAGTTTGAGGTAGGTATAAAGCACAGTGTTTGCTTCACCTTTATCTTTAAAGCCTGGAAAATATCTTTGTTTTGTTTTATTTTCAACTCCCAAACATCCCAAATTAGGCTTAAATTAGTCTAAAGGAAGAAAACATTCTTTCTTCATCTGTTGAAAAGATAATGCTGTTAAAATGGGTTGTGCTTTCAGTAGTTCACAGGATTATAGCGTTTGAGATGAGAAAAAGCTTTAAAGATTGATTATTTTAGCTTCCTAAATCAAGAAACTTGATGAGGTATTCTTAAAAAGAGAATGTAAGAGGCAGTCTTTATCCACAAGGTGTTTACCAACCTAAATACAGGTGTATATACACAAAACTGTTTGAGAGGAGGGTACATAGTAGACTAATTTTGTAGTACATATCTTTGTACTTGGTTAGTTATAGGCTGTAATTTTCAAAAACTGTCTCATGGAAGAGGGAAGAGGCTAAAAATGGAAAATTAGCTACTAAAAAGAATAATCAAATGGATAATGGATAAGATTTGTTGGTTGATTTGGTTTAAAATATGAACAAATCTGATAATTAGATGACTCCCATCAGTTTCACTACTGAGACTTTATTTAATGTCATTTAGTATTATATTACCGTTTTAACATATCAACAATATAAAGCTCTTGCGTGATGCACACTTAACATTGAAACCTTTTAAAGCTAGTATTGACGAGCATTGATTATAAGATGGAAGTTGGCCAGTAGTTCAGTACTTAAAGATCAACCTTGACTTTAGGAAATTCATAAGAAAACATGGTAAAACTATGACTATGCAGAATCACATTCAAAACAGTTAGAGCTCAGAATTCATGTCCCATAGTAATGACCTTTTAAGTTTTTAAACTATAAGTATCTATTTTAAGAAATTTTAAGAATTTATTAAATTTTCCTTGATTTTTTTAAATGAATTATTTTAAAACCATGGGTGTTAATCCTGTCTGTTCAAAACAAAATTGTTTACCCCTTGTCTCAAACCCTCCACAAAATCTCAGCCTCTTGTCCAAATTCACTCTTCCCTCAAATCTCTGTATTCCAGGAAATTCCCCCACTTCTCTGTAAAGTTATCATCTATGAATTAAACCCTCTGTTGTCAGTTACCATATTTAACCTTATCTCTTGCTCCTTGATTTCTCCTATCTGTAGTTTACTCCCAAAACTACTGTTACCAGTCTTGTCTGATTTTAAAGATAACTTTTCAAATTCTCTTCCTTTTCTGTCCACACTCTCTAAGTAGGGGTTCTTAACCTTCCTGGAGTCCTTAGGTGGGTGTTTGGTGTATGAACCCGATGAAATTGAATGTAAACTTTTGTGCCTATGGGCTTTTTTATGGGGAGAAGTTCTGTGTTTTCATTAGATTGAGAGACTATGAGCCAACCCTACCCAACTCTCTCGGCCCAAAACCCCTGAAAGATAGAGACACTGCTTTGAAGACTCATGTCAGGAACAATATGTAATCTGATTTTCCTTCTAAGTGCCTACTTCTTCTTTCCCTTGGCAGACTACAGGTCTGGGATTTTATCTTTTTTTTTTTTTTTTATAAGATATCTTTTTTATTTTTTTAATTTTTATTTATTTATTTATGGCTGTGTTGGGTCTTCGTTTCTGTGCGAGGGCTTTCTCTAGTTGTGGCAAGCGGGGGCCACTCTTCATCACGGTGCGCGGGCCTCTTACTATCGCGGCCTCTCTTGTTGCAGAGCACAGGCTCCAGACGCGCAGGCTCAGTAATTATGGCTCACGGGCCCAGCCGCTCCGCGGCATGTGGGATCTTCCCAGACCAGGGCTCGAACCCGTGTCCCCTGCATTGGCAGGCGGATTCTCAACCACTGCGCCACCATGGAAGCCCTGGGATTTTATCTTGATGTTAGCATTTCTTGCCAGTTGCTTTTGGATATGATGCCTTTGGTTATGCTCTTTTCCATTCTCTACAGTGCTGCCTTCAGTTATGTTTTTCTCCATCCTGTTGTCCACAGTGCTGCCATTGTGATCTTTCTGACATACAGATATGTAATATAACTTCCCTGCTTAAAAAGGGATACAAAGAAAAAGGTCACGGCTACAAACTAACATTTGCAAGAAAACCATGGCCATGGGCCGACATTTGCAGTACATACTATACACAGTGTGATAAATCCTATGTCTGGACCATGTAAAAAATAACTTGGCAAGAATGAGCACCTTAATCTTCTGGGGCAGGGGGTTGGGGGTATTGGTGGCTGAAGAGTGAGGGCAACAGGGAAAACCTAATTTAAAAGATAATAGGTAAGCTGAGACTTTTTAAGTTAAAGTTAAATGATTTCCGTGAGACCAGGATTTATCAGCCTCAACATTGACACTTTGGACCAGATCATTCTTTGTTGTGGGGGTTATGTTATGCATGTAGTACGTTTAATAGCATCTCTGGCCTCTACCCACTAGATACTAGTAGCATCCCTTCCCCTCAGTTGTGACAACCAAAAATGTTTGCAGACATTGCCGAATATTGCCAAATATTCCTGGGAGACGGGGGCAGAATTGAGAACCACTGCAGCAGAGTGGAGATATGAGAAAGCCACATTTGGAAAAAGCTGTATGAAGGAGAGTTTATAGCAAATATAGCTAGGCAGGTTTACATATCATAAAGAGCCTTGCATACCATGCTGAAGTTAGGTTCCCCGTTGAAATATTTTAAGGGGGTGAGTTGTATTACATATTTGTTAAAACAGTCTCTCTAGCAGTATATTAGTTGCATGGGACTACAGTAACAAAGTACCACAAACTGCGTGGCTTAACACAACAGAAATTTATTCTCCCATGGTTATAGCGACCAAAAGTCCAAAATCAAGGTGATGGCAGGTTCATGATCTCCTAACTTCTGGTTGTTACTGGCAGTCCTTGGGATTCCTTGGCTTGCAACTACATAACACCATCTCTGCCTCTGTAGTCACATAGCTCTCTTCTGTGTCTGTGTCTTCACATGGCCTTCTCTTTGTGTGTGTCAATCTCTGTGTCTCTTCTCTTTTTAAAAATATACCAGTCATATTGGCTTAAAGGCCTACCCTACTCCAGTATAACCTCATCTTAATTTGATTACATCTGCAAAGAACCTCTTTCCAAATAAGGTCACATTCACAAATACCAAAGGTTAGTACCTCAACATATCTTTTGTGGGGGACACAATTCAACCCACAATAAGAATCTTTATGGAACATGAATGGAAAGAAAGCATAACCAAAGGCAGGAAGACCACTTACCACTGCTACTGCAGGCAAGAGATGATGCCTAATACCAAAGGTAAAAGCCATAGACATATATCCCCCAAAGAAATAGGACCCTGTAATTGAACAGGTCTAAAGAAGACCTCAGACCTTATATCTAAAACTTACTCTTCAACAAATATAAACACAGTCTGTGTCGGGTATTGTAAATAATAGCCCTCTGATGTTCTTCAATTCTATCAGTATGATAAAAGATAAAGGCCTCTACTCATGGGAAACATACAATTAAGTTAGAAAGTCAAAACTCCTTTGCAACTAGTAATACACAATTATGGCAAAAGTAACATTAAAGTAATACATACTTATGTAACAGATGTATAGAATAAGAGGGAAATCACTTCCAATTGGAATCATTAAGGAAGGATTTTAAGAAGAAAGCATTTTATCTTGTCCTTTGAGAATAGGTAAATAGTTTGGGTACTAATGAAAGAAATCAGAAGACTTAAATAAATGCACAGATATACCATGTTTATGGAATAGAAAACAATATTGTTAAGATGTCAGTTGTCCCTCAACTGAGCTACAGATTCAACACAAATCCTATTCCAGGATTTTTTTTTTTGTGGGAGAAGCCAATTATAACATTTATATCAAAAGGCAACAAAACTAGAAAAGCTGAAACAATTTTGAAAATGAACAACAAAGTTGCAGGACTCTTAGTAATTGATTTCAAGATTTTAAAAGCCACAACAATCAAGACAGTTTTGTATTGGCAAAAAGATAAACATATAGGTCAGTGGAACAAAAAAGACTCCAGAAAGAGATCCACACATGTATAGTCACTTGATTTTTGACAAAGATGTGAAGACAATTCAATGGGTAAAGTTTAATCGTTTTTTGCAAATACTGCTGGAACAATTGATATTTGTATGCAAAAAAATGAACCTCCATCCATACCTCAAACTCTGAACAAAAATTAACTTAAAAGCAATCATAGAACTAAAGGTAAAATCTAAAACTATAAAACTTTTTTAAAAAAACAGGAGAAAATCGTTGTGACCTTGGATTAAGCAAAGATTTCTTAGATATGACACCAAAAGTACAATCCCTAAAAGAAAAAAGTTGACACATTAAACTTCAAAAATTTATGAATTTCTGTTCTTAGAAAGGCACTGTTAAAAGAATGAAAAGGAGGAAATATTTGCAAGTCACATATTTCATAAAGGACTTGTATCTAAAATATATAAGGAATTCTCAAAGCTCAATTATTAAAAAAGCTAATTTTATAAATAGGCAAAAGTTTTGAACAGATACTTACCAAAAAATATACAGTTGTCCCTTGGTATCCATGGGGGATTGGTTCCAGGACCCCTCATGGATATTAAAATTTGTCGATGCTCGAGTCTCATATAAAATGGCATAGTCTTTGCATATAACCTACACACATCCTCACGTATACTTTAAATCATCTCTAGATTACTTATAATATCTAATAAAATGTAAAGGCTATGTAAATAGTTGGTGGTGTGTGGCAAATTCAGGTTTTCCTTTTGGGAACTTTCTGGAATTTTTTTTTTCCCCAAACATCTTTGATCCGTGGTTGATTGAATCCAGGGATGTGGAACCCATGGATATGAAAGACCAACTATATGGATGGCAAATAAGCACAGGAAAGGATGCTCAACGTTATTAGTCAGTAGAGAAATGCAAATTAAAACCCTTGTGAGATACCACTATATGTCTTTTAGAATATCTAAATCTATATATATATGTCTAAATATATATATTTATTTATATGTCAAATGCTGGTCAGGATATGGAGCAACTGCAGTTCTCACATATTGCTAGTGGAATGCAAAGTATTATAGCCACTTTGGAAAACAGTTTGGCAGTTTCTTATAAAGTTATACATATACTTACCATATGACCTAGCAGTTTTACCTCTGGATATTTACCCGGGTGAAATGAAAACTATGTTCACACAAAAACTCATATGCAGATGTTTATAGTGGCTTCATTTGTAATCATCAAAAACTGGAAGCAATTGAGATAGTGTCAACTAGAGAATGGATAAACATTCATCCATATAAGGCATAAACTCCTGATATGTACAACAACATTGATGATCTCAAGTACAATATGCTAAGTGAAAGATGCCAGACTCAGAAGGCTACATACTGTATGATTTTATTTATAAAACATTCTGGAACATCATTAGTGTATGGGACTAGGTTTTGGGGTTGCGGGTGTTGATAGGGCATCCAGGTTCCTTGGAGATGCAGGACCTGTGCCCCAGAGAGGAGTTATAGAGCTTGAGGTAAAGTCCATAGTAGAAGTTAGCCTGGAGACAGGGGGAAGATGGCAGGGGGAGCACATGTATGATAATGTCAGGTGGAGAAGAAGAAAGTGTTAGGACAGTTCTTGACAATATCTTGAGCTAGATTATATGGAAATTATTCTCATGTTGAGAGTGAGGGGCAGGTTGAGAGCCGAAGTGTGTAGAAACAGTATAGCTGGTATAACAAATGTTGAAAGGAGTTAAATCAGGAGCCCTGAGGGCCACATGAGGTTAAATGCAGAATTTCAGTTAGACCCAGTCTACATGGTTTCCTGACTTTGTTTAGCCATGTTCCACATCCCCAAGAGAGAAAGCAGAAGGAAAGAGTTATTCCCAGATGGGATTGGCATGCAGAAGGCTAAGGAGGCAAGGAGTTATTTCTGGAGAGGATCACTTAAATGACTGAGCCATGAAGTCCATGTCATGGTAGGGAACTTGTTAAGATATCTCAGTAAATTACTATGACCTTTGACTTGCCTTTACACTATTTGTCATTTTCTCTTCCCAAAGAAGTACCCTTAAAGAAGAGGCCCTCAGAAGGTTCTCTTAAGAAGATAAAGAAAGTAGTGGAAACGAGTCTCCTGAGCTTTTCCGGCCCTAAATGGCTGCAGAATCAAGGAAGTCTTTAGCCCCATCCCCACCAGACCAGGCTCCTGAAGAGGACCTTGTAATTATCAAGGTAGAGGAAGATCATGGTTGGGACCAGGAATCAAGTCTACATGAAAATAACCCTCCTGGCCAAGAGCTGTTCCGCTTGCGTTTCAGGAAGTTATGCTACCAAGAGACACTAGGACCCCGAGAAGCTCTGATCCAACTCCGAGCACTTTGCCATCAGTGGCTGAGGCCAGATTTGAACACCAAGGAGCAGATCCTGGAGCTGCTGGTGCTGGAGCAGTTCTTGACCATCCTGCCCGAGGAGCTCCAGACTCTGGTTAAGGAACATCAGCTAGAGAATGGAGAGGAGGTGGTGACTCTACTGGAGGATTTGGAAAGGCAAATTGATATACTAGGACGGCCAGTAAGTAGAAGGAGGTGGGCATGCTCTGACTGTGAGAGTCCAGGAAGCTGGGTGGAGGGACATTGACACAACAATGGGAGAATAAATGCCAAGCATAAGTTTGTGTTGCAGGAGGATGAAAAGAGTTATCGTGTGGTATGGCTTGTATTTGTAGAGTTCTTTTTATTCTTATAAAGGATATAAATCCATTTTTTATCCTCATAACTTCCCTACAACTGTATTGTTCTGTTTGCCAGATGGGAAACTGATGCATAGAGAGCTTAACTTACTTTTTCAGGGGCACCCAAATAACTAAATGTAGATCTGAGCCCGTAACTCAGGTTTCCTAGTTCCTTATCAAAAGTTGTTTCCACTGAAGAGCACTGCTTTAAGTTTCTGTTTATCATTCTTCCCCTTTCTTGGGAATGCAAAATATCAGCATTGTGTGCAGCAGGGAGGGCATCAGCAGAAATCTTTTCCTTCAGTACTAAGCAGAAATGATGCCTTTCTGTGCAAATCAACATGTTTGTGTTCCTAAGTCAGTGAGATTCTGCTTTTTCCTTCCCCCAGTATGTATCCCTTTAGATGTGCTCTTAGTACTGTTACATTGTTCGCTTCATTTCTCAAAGGGATTCCTTGTAATGCAGGTGTCTTGTTTCTAGGTCCCTGCTCGTGCACATGGACATAGGGTACTCTGGGAGGAGGTCGTGCATTCCAAATCTGCACCAGAGCCTCCAGATACTCAGCTCCAACCTGTGGCAACCCAGCACAAATCTCCAGTGCTCCAAGGGCCACAAGACAGAGGTGAGGAGCCAGATTTCATTGATGAGGAGTGGGAAAGCAGAGAGGAAAGAAAGTACATTTGGGACACCTGTCTAGTTCCTGGAAGGAACTAGCCTGTACTGTTTACAGACCAGCCATAAGACCTGATTTAAATGTTTATCTAGGCTTCAAATACAGACTGTTAGTCCCAGTGGTAAACTCATGAACAAATTAAAGAATTTGGGGGTTTTATGTATTCATACATTTCTGTTACCACAGTGTATTTACAACATAGGCATTTTGAGGTTTTCCTGGTATCATGACACTTTATTTGTAAATATTTCAGTATGTATTTTCTTAAACAAGAGTGTTTTCATAGATAACCACAGTAAATTGATCACAATTAGGAAATTTAACACTGATGGATGCAATACTAATCTAGCCCACAGTTCATATTCATATTTTGCTGGTTGTCCCAATAATGTTCTTCCAGAGTCTAGTCCAAGATCCCACTTTGCAATTAGCTGTCCTGTCTCTTTAGTCTCCTTTAACTTGGAGTAGTTCCTCAGCCTTTCTTTGCCTTTCACAATCTTGACATTTTTGAAGAGTACAAGTCAGTTATTTTGTAGAATGACAACAATTTGAGTTTGTGTGATGTTTCCTCATATTTAGATTCGAGTTGTATATATTTGGCATGAACATCCCAGAAGTGATTTTGTCCTTCTCAGGAATACAACAGGAATTTGTCTGTTATTGGTAATGTTATCTTTGATGACTTGGTTAAGATTATTCTTGCTAGGTTTTTGTTATTGTTTTTCCCTTTGTAATTAATAAGTAATTTGTGGGGAGATACTCTTGAGTCTATGTAAATATCCTGGTCCTCATGAAACTTTTGTTGCTGAAACACTAGTTTTAGTATTTATTGATGCTTCTTGACTGAATCAGTGATTACTAAAGTGATTATTTTCTAACTCTGTCATTTCTTCTACATTTATTTATTTATTGTAATGGAGAGTGTTCCCTCCTTCCCCCATTTTATTTTATTTATTCATTTTTTATTTATCAATATGGACTCATAAATTCTTATTTTATTCCAGAAATGTTCTGTTACTATCTTTATTTTGATGCTTAAATTGTCTCAGAGTTGGCCAGAGGAGGCCTCTTCAGTCTGGCTCCTGTGTCCTATTGACATTTCTCCATCATTTTTTGAGAATTTTCTTACGGAACAAGATAAGATGTTCTAGTCTCATCTCATACTTGCCCTGAATTTCTTATTTTTTCATTTATGTGGTTTATAGTAATTTGTTCTAAATTAGTGGATTTTTAATATTTCTAAAGAAGTATAGAAACATTTTCAATTAATAATACAATCCTTATGTAAAATTCTAATGCCTGTTGCCCAAGACACAATAGTCTATGTTGATTTTGATATTACCCTGTCTGGTTTCTATAGGAAGCAGATGCTGGCAGTCATGGTAGACATTTCAAAAAAGTAATAAAGTTAGTAGAGATAGATTGGTTCTCATATTCAGCTTGGCAAGAGATTAGGACCTAAAGAAATACTGTGTACAAGCACAAGGATGGAATATAGCTTTGGTGGTAGAGAAGAAATTGTAAAGCACTTCCTGTTAGGAAACCAGTACACTTTCTATTTTTGACATGTAACTTCAGGCTGAGTGGGACATCAAAGTGCAGATGTTTTCTGAGCAACCATAGGTATGAACCCAGAATCCAAGATTAACAGCATTTCATATTCAAAATCTCTGGCATGCATATCGGCTGAAATACAAATAATTTTGGAATGTGTTAGTGCTGGTTCCTATAACCACAGGACAAGGCTGGTCTCATTCATAGCTCCTTTCTCCTCTCTCAGCCATATCTGCTTCACAGAGTCCTACCCCTTCCCAGAAAGGAAGTCCTCGAGACCAGGAGATGACAGCTACACTTCTTACAGCAGGGTTCCAGGTGAGTTGTGCTCCTCACTGAAACCCCATAGCTCCACTTGACAGTGTTTGTGGCATCTACCCCATGTCTGGACTGTCTGTAGCAGTACTCACTTAGGAACTTGCCCCATGTTCTTCTGCATAGAGACAGATTGATCCTTGATTTTCCCCCAATAAATCTGGTGCATTTTCCTGTTCTTTCCTGCTAGCTATGCAGATCCCTTTACAGTACATTCCCACCTCTTGATCCACTCCCACCCTGGTGGATCTCTCTGACACTCTGGGTTTGAACTGTGGAACAGTCCCAGTCCCAGATGGGCATCTTGTTTTGTTTCAGACTTTGGAGAAGATTGAAGACATGGCTGTGTCCCTAATTCGAGAGGAATGGCTTCTTGATTCATCACAGAAGGATCTGAGTAGAGATAACAGGCCAGAGAATTACAGAAACATGTTCTCCCTGGGTAAGGAGAGCTCTGGCTATTATTATCATTTACGATTTTGTGTTTGTTTATGTGTACAGTAGCTTTGAGCTTTCTGAAAGACATAGTTGAGTTTAAACTCAGGATCCAACAGAAAGATAAAATATTGAGACTTCTGGAGTTCTAAAAGGAACTTTTGCAGCCACTATGGAAAACAGTATGGAGGTTCCTTAAAAAGCTAAAAATAGAGTTACCATTATGATCCAGCAATCCCACTCCTGGGTGTGTATCTGGAAAAGACAGAAGCTCTAATTCGAAAAGATACATGCACCCCAATGTTCATAGCGGCACTATTTACAATAGCCAAGACATGGAAGCAACCTAAGTGTCCATCAGCAGATGAATGGATAAAGAAGATGTGGTGTGTGTGTGTGTATATATATATATATCTCAATACAATGGAATATTACTCAGCTGTAAAAAGAATGAAGTAATGCCATTTGCAGCAACATGGATGGACCTAGAGATTATCATACTAAGTGAAGTAAGTCAGACAGAGAATCTAAAAAATAGTGAAATCTAAAATATAGTGCAAATGAACTTATTTACAAAACAGAAATAGACTCACAGACACAGAAAACAAACTTATGGTTACCAAAGGGGAAGGTGGGGAGAGGGATAAATTAGGAGTATGGGATTAAGATACACACTACCATAATATAAAATTGATAAAAAACAAGGATTTACTGTATAGCACAGCAACTATTATATTCAATATCTTATAATAACCTATAATGGAAAAGAATTTTAAAAAAGAATAAAGATATATACACATATATATGTGTAACTGAATCACTTTACTGTACACCCGAAACTAACACGACATTGTAAACCAACTATACTTCAATTAAAAAAATAAATAGAAATAAAATAACCAGAAAAAATAAATATTTTTTTTTTTTTAAAAAGGGCACTTTTATTCTCTAATCTAGGACTTACCTTACAGTTTGTAACGGGGTATTGGTCTCTTTGCCAGTTGGAAATTGAAATTTTTTAGTGCTCTCTGAGTTCACATAGATTTCTCTCACTTAGACCTATTGTGCTCCTCCCTTTTAATGACTGGGACTTTTTTCATTACTTTTCCACTCATTAGGTCTTTTCATAGTTCCATATTCCTTCCCACTCCCCAACTTCCACTTCTCCGTAGTTGATCCCTCCTCTACTTTAGTCCTCCTTCCATCAACCCTATTTGATGGCAGTTCTTCCCCAGTTGGTGTGTGGTACTTTTGTTTGACCCTGCTCCTTTCTCCCCATATTAACGAAGGCATTTCAGAGACAGATGGGAGCTTTGCGTTTACTTGTAGCTGTTCCAAGTGTATTTTCCTTTCCCCCATCTTTGATTTCTTTCTCCTAATATAGAGAATAGGAAGTGACTTTGGCTTGATGTTTATTACATTTTTATTCCAGGTGGTGAGACCAGGAATGAGAACAGGGAATTAGCTTCAAAACAGGTAATATCTACTGGAATCCAACCACATGGAGAGACAGCTGCCAAATGCAACGGGGATGTTATCGGGGGTCTTGAGCATGGAGAAGCCCGAGACCTTCTGGGCACAATAGAGAGGCAGCGGGGAAATCCCACCCAAGAGAGACGACATAAATGTGATGAATGTGGGAAGAGCTTTGCTCAGAGTTCAGGTCTTGTTCGCCACTGGAGAATCCACACTGGGGAGAAACCCTATCAGTGTAATGTGTGTGGTAAAGCCTTCAGTTACAGGTCAGCCCTTCTTTCCCATCAGGATATCCACAACAAAGTAAAACGCTACCACTGTAAGGAGTGTGGTAAAGCCTTCAGTCAAAACACAGGCCTGATCCTGCACCAGAGAATCCATACTGGGGAGAAGCCGTATCAGTGCAATCAGTGTGGGAAGGCTTTCAGTCAGAGTGCGGGCCTTATTCTGCACCAGAGAATCCACAGTGGGGAGAGACCCTATGAATGTAATGAGTGTGGGAAAGCTTTCAGTCATAGCTCACACCTCATCGGACATCAGAGAATCCACACTGGGGAGAAGCCCTATGAGTGTGATGAGTGTGGGAAAACCTTCAGGCGGAGCTCACATCTTATTGGCCATCAGAGAAGCCACACTGGGGAGAAACCCTACAAATGCAATGAGTGTGGGAGGGCCTTCAGTCAAAAGTCAGGCCTTATTGAACATCAGAGAATCCACACTGGAGAAAGACCCTATAAATGTAAAGAATGTGGGAAAGCTTTCAATGGGAACACTGGCCTCATTCAGCATCTGAGAATTCACACAGGGGAGAAGCCCTATCAGTGTAATGAGTGTGGGAAAGCCTTTATTCAGAGGTCAAGTCTCATTCGACATCAGAGAATCCACAGTGGAGAAAAATCTGAATCCACGGGAGTTTAGGAAAAAACTTTAGTCATAGATTGGGCATTATTCAACATTAGAGGAACCATGTGCTAGTGAGAGGTCTTTCAGTGTAATAAAAAGGCAGAAAGTTCAGCATCATTACAACCTTATCTAGGGTCAGAATTGATAGTGGTGACAAAGTTAGAATAGCTCTTCAGTAGTTTGGGCCCAGTGCCTTGATGCAGGTTGATTAGCTTGACTATCTTGGGAGGTGTCTGATGGAGTGGAGCTCCCGATGGCCTAAGGTATCCTTTAGAAGCTTAAAATAGCATTAGAGCAAGTTGCTTGTCGTGGCTTGAGGCACTTAACTTTGTCTTTTTGGTGAGTAGCTATAGGTTTGAGAGAAGCTACTCCTCCTAGTTCCTCTGCTTCTTCCCATCTGTGATCCCTTCTCCCATTTATTCCCCTAAAGGTGCACTTGTGCTCCTAATCTGATCTAAGAAGCTGCTTTAGAGTTTGAAGCAGCCTCTGTGTGAGACTTATATTTAGCTTTCTAAGATCCTAGTTCTAGGGAAATTTTTACAGACACCTCATGTGTTTATGCTTAAGTGTGCATTTTATTTTATTCTAATGCTCCTGATAGTGGAAATCCATATTCCCATGCAAACTCAGAATGCTATATTTTTAACAGCACTCCAGCATTTTTCTTCATATATCACCTTCACTGACTCCACTGAGTCATTGAGCATCCATACGTATCCTTCACCACTCCCAGTCCCAGTACCTGTGTCAGCGAGGAAGTGGACGCATTAGTGATGGTTGTGGGAATGATGCAGAGAAAGAGGTGAGTGGAGACTCAGCCCCGCTGCTCTTGAGCTTGGATGGTTGTACCTTTTGGTGACTTCTGACTCTGCTTTCCACCTTCCCACTGTACACTGTGGTACAAATAGGTGTTTACACTATCCTCGTTAAGGCATCACATGGGAAAAAAAGGAGACAGAGGTGCTTGAAGAAGACATAAAAATCCTTCCAAAGAATGTATACTCATCTCTTTTGGCCCATTACGGTACTGCTCTCTCAGGGGTCTGCACAAACCCCCTGACTAGATGGTCTACACTCTTGTGTTTACCCTGGACCCACCTCCTTAGACGGCCTCAGCATCTCACTCATTCTTCATCTGTTTCTTGCCATTAGTTTTACATATCTACAGCGGTAATCAGTTGAATACTTCACCTCACAATTCCTCATTCTTCTGAATTCTGGTGCACTCCATCTGTAATCCAGCAAAGACACAGTATTAAACTCATCATCACCAAGCACTATATTTCATCTTTGAAGCTTTCAGTATACCAAGGGATATTGTATAAAGTAATGAGGCTGGTTTAAGGTAACACCAAATATAGGTTGTCCTTTAAATTGGGCAGTTCTAGCTATTCTAGTGGTGGTATTATTCCAAGTGCTACCACTCCTCTAGATATTTGGAACATTCTCAAGATTCCCATCTAATAGACCATATAAGAAAACTCTGTTAACTCTTGAATTTCATCTCATTTTTGACCGTTTGATTACTCACTTATTCACCATATTTGGAATTGAATAACTTTTGGCTGTTTCCAAAGTCGGCTGTCAGAATTGGAATTCATTCCATTAATCCTATCCAGAAGAAAATGATACACATTGTGATGAAAATTCCAAGGGAAATTATGAAATTTCACACTGTGACTATCATGAACAGGGACAGCACTTTCTAATCATGTTGTTTTATGATTGATGTTTTCAAAAATCAGTCATAAAATCATGTATCATAGAGGTCCACCTTTTGGATCATAAATTCCTTCCCTATAACATCCCTTCCCTACCCTAGTATGGCCCATATTGACCACTAATAACATCAAGGTTATCTACATCTATTTCATTGAACCATTGGTACCCACTTGTCATTTGTCATCCTGGTTTCCTTGGTTAACTTCTTCAAAACAATGCTTTTCAGTATCCTTTATTTTCTTATCTTCCCTCCTTCCTCCTCCCTCCTCCCTCCTCCCTCCTCCCTCTCCCACTTTTTGGCCTATAGATTACCATTCCTAATTCCCTTGTACTTGAAATTACAAGAAACCAGAAACAAATCTAGTTGTCTCTAGATCCTTGCTCTCCACTTTAGTTGTGCCTTATCGTCCTTAAGATACTAATTCTACCTGAGGCAAATGCTATCTGTGTACAGATATTACATAGGATGGGTACATTGTCAGAGGGAGAGTATGTGTGTGTGTGCATGTGCATGTATACACACACTCCTCCCATGTATTGATAGTTTAGGGGAACAGTTGTCTCCTATTCCAATGAAAGCTCTCAGCAGAGTACCATATTGAAATGACTGTAGATGTACCAGTTAACATCTCTTTATTA
The DNA here is from genome assembly GCF_028023285.1 of Balaenoptera ricei. Lineage (NCBI taxonomy): Eukaryota > Metazoa > Chordata > Mammalia > Artiodactyla > Balaenopteridae > Balaenoptera > Balaenoptera ricei. Next base: position 22,370,201 of record NC_082649.1, read on the forward strand.
GTGTAATGTGTAGCCAGACTTAAATCTCAGAATTACTAAGCATCTGGCAGAAATTTAAAGGAAATATGACCAGAAAGATTAGTATTATACTGGGATGCATTTGAGAAAAGAATATGACTTGAAAGAACAATATATACCAAGGCTGATTCAGCACACCTATAGAAATAGCCAAGTAGTATAAGACAGTAGAAAAAGGCTATTGTTTCTTTGGGGGCATAAGTAGAAGCCCATTCTTGGTCTCAGTTTTCACTCTTAGCATTAGAATATTGTTGATCACTCTGTATGACCTTATTTTGCTCCTAACTATGAGTGACATGCACTAAGTTCCTTTATCCTGCATATTCTGTTTTTATGCTCTTAACCTGAAATGAACTGTTGACCAGTACTTTCTTCTCCCATCTGCAGCTTTTCATTTTAGGACCTGGTGTAATAAAGTGGTTCTTCCGTAACTGTTGCGATCCAGCATAGTCCTAGGAGAGACATCTTAGGTTTCAAAGATTTTCTCCATTGAGTAAGGTGGCAGTGCTAGAATGCAGTGATTGATTCCCATATGGAACAGTTAGTTTTACTCTTGGTTCTGAGGCTCTAGATAATAATAGCTGACATTTATTGAGCACTCACTATGTGCCAAACCCAATGTTACATATTTCTCATGCTTATGGTAGATATTATATACTCCACTGTATGGATGAGGAAACTGAGGCTTAGAGAGTTGAATGAGTTGATCAAGATCACAACTAGTAAGTAACAGAGCAGGGATTCTAACCTACAGAATCTGATTCTCAAGCCTGTGCTCCTGACAACTGGTCTGCTGTATCTCTAATGAACACCCTAACCCTGGCCAGCCATTTAAAAATTATGTATTCCTGGTTACTGAGGGAGGGAATGTGCAGTATAGTGCAAATCCATTACAGTTACTGGAAAACTGGTTGAAAATGCCATTTTGGTTTATAATTGTATCATCTTTAAATGTTGATACTTTTGATGCTTTGTAGTACTAGAAAGCTAAATTCTGCAAGGAAAACATGTTTAAAGAAGTAAAACATGTTTAAAAACTGGGAGGACAAAGCAGTAACTTATAGATTCAAGTACATTTGTCTCTAAACTGCCCCAGGGAAAGTAGCATTGTGGAGGGAAATGAAATATCCATGCCCTAAGCCAGGCAGATGGACAGTCAGGATGACACCAGTAAGTTCATCTACAGCATAAAATGTGTAAAAGCTTCAACTTTACTGCTCATTTCCAACTACCATTTTATTCTTCTGTCATTCATGGTTTTTCAAACATGTCATCCATTGTTAAACCCCGTTTCCTCATTAATCTGTTCTTAAAACTTCTCCTTGTTGGCTTTTGTATTCCACTGAAATATCCTCAGAATCACCAGTGGATAAATATTAATGCCTTTTCTTAGTTCTTGTCCTTCTAGATCTATATTTCATACTCGGGAATTTCCCCTGCATCTCAGGAATTCTCCTTTGACTTGTGGGATCCTTTTTGGTCAGTTTTCTTCACTTTTAGCTTTTGTTGGTCTTTTCTTCCTCTCCACTGAGAAAATCTCCATGTCTTAATTTTATTCACTACTTTTTCTATACTCCTATTTAACCATTGTGATTGTTTACACTTACCTTCTTATATTTGAGTAACTTAATATTTCCTGCCCTGTGGGTTGTCTCTCACAGGTACTATAGGTACCTGTGAACTTTTCCACAGGTACCTATACAACTTGGTGTTTGAAAACAGAATTCATCACTCTGTCCCCAACCCCTGTTTTCCTTTTTAATAGGCATCTTTGCTTAACATCTTTACCCTGAACAGAACTCACTACCCTTCATATTTCTTATCCCAATCTTAGAGTGGTCTTTTAGTCTTTTTCTGGTCTCCACCATTCATGTCCAAAATCTTGCTAAGTTGTTCCAATTCTTAGTCAGTTTTCTCCTTGAGGCTGGACTTTTTTACGTTTCTGCCATCCCTTCATATCCTTCTCTGCAGATCCATATCATCTGAGGCCCAGGTTATTGTAATTCTTTCTTTTCGGTTTACTTGCTCCCAAGATCCCCACCTTGTATGCTTCCAAGATGGTCCTCCTCAAACTCCATTTTTATGATATCTTATTTTCACTCAAGAACACCCAGCAAATAATTCCTATCAGAGCAATGATGTTCAAAGTTCTCCATTACCTTGCCCTCCATACTTAATCTGCCTCAGCTTCATTACTCTCTAGCATATTCACCTTGATTTATCATGGTTAAACTTCCTGTGACCTTCCACTGTTGTCTTATAAGCCCTTGCCTCTGTGCCTTTCTCATGCTGTTCCTTTTGCTTAGATTTCTCTTTGGCCCCAGCTCATGTTCATTACTCCCTTCAAAGCCTAGCTTCCATTACATCTTCTGAATGAGCTCTCCCTGACGATTTCACCTCACACTGAGACCTCCCTTATTCTGTGCTGCCTCAGCACTGATCCTTTGAGTTTGTACTAAGGTCCATGCACTTACTAATATGTTGTTTTGTAATTATTTTCTAGCATTCTGTATTGTAGTTTCACATTTGTATTTATTTCCCAAGTTAAATTGTAAGCTCCTTGAGGGCAGGAATAATAACTTTTACATTTGTATCTTTGCACCCCTTAGTGCCTAGTACAGTGCTGAGCACATAGTAGGCGTTTAATAAATGCTTGTCGAATTATTGTGTGGATTATTTTTTTATATACAGGAATTTTTACACTGCTTTTGAGGATATATGTCTTCTTATTTTGTGCACAGACCCATTTCCATTGTACATCAATAACTGCCTATACCTAAGATTAAAGACCAAAAAATTCAACTTTAGGAGGGTATGTGTGAAAAGTTGAAATGTGAAGCTTTCTATTTGTTTGGTCAGAGTTATTTATTGGTTAAGAAAGAAAATAGGAAGCTCTAAAGATTACTGTTTATCATTGCAAAAGTGCTTGAGAATAGGCTTTTGTATCTCAAGTTAGACCAGTGGTTCTCAACTGGAGAAATCTGGCAACGTCTGGAGACAATTTCGGTTGTACCTTTAGTGGATGGCTGGGATACCACTGGCATCTAGTGTTAGAGGCTAGAGATGTTGCTAAACATACTGCGTGCACAGGACAACCCCCACAACAAAAGAATTATCAAGCTCCGTATGTTTAATAGTGCCAAGGTTGAGAAACCCTGGCCTAGATGTATTTAAGGTAAATAGAAAAAAGAAGAGAGACGAAATACTAGATTTTTTTACAATTAGAAAAATTAGCTATGCCAAGTTTTATGAGAATCCTAAGTGTTTATATATTTTGTAGTTTGTAAGATTACAAAAAGCCTTAATGTTTGGAGTTTACAGCAACATACCGGTATGTTTTAAGATTGCTTTCAGCATCAAATCTGCCTCCATCCTTTCTACCAAGTGGAAGATGTTGTAGGAGTACAAGTCTAGTTTTAGCCTTCTATATCTTGGTTCATTACATAAAATACAAGGTAAAACACTGGGGCCTATCTCTTTAGCAGAGGGCCTGCAACTTACCAAAGATTTAGCTTTGGGGACAACACATGACCCTTGACAGTCCCTTGGACAGCCACTAGACAGGAATAACTGCCAACTTCCCAAGGAAACCCCAAGCCAGAACGTTGTCAAAGTTTGCCAAGTATTAAAATACATTCCCACTTAAGTTTTTAACATACTCTGTTAATCCTACTTAAACACATGTAGGGGGAAATATTAGTAGGAAATTTAGTTAATTAGGAAATTGAGTAGTGTAAAAGAAGACTTTCTAAAAACTAGTCTCCTTTTGTAACTCAATGGTACTTCCTTCAACAGGTTTAAAAAGTAACGATCCCAGAGTTAGAAAAATCGGTTTATGTAATACAGCAAAGAAATAACTGCGTTAATCTGTTGTGTTTACTCATACAGTCTATAGAATGCTAGGTTTGGAAGTGACTTTTGAGATCATTTTCCAGCCCGTTATTCTGTAAATGAAGGTCCAGAGAGGTCATGTGGCTTGCACCAGGTCACCCATTAAGTTAGTGGTACAGGTGAAAATAGAATCCAGGCTTCCTGAGGCTTTGCCTATTTCTTTTTTGGCTAATCATGACCCTTGTTTTATGTTCTTGATTCATACTATGCCGTGGGATGTATTCATGCTTATTGCCTCCACTTGTAGTGTTTCATTTTAGGAATTATTCCTTTTATCAGCTTGTATGTCCAAACGAGTATACTGACTGGTGTCTTGAGTTAAATTCTTTAATAAACGACTCAGTAGTCCAAGGGATTTTGCAGTACCGCCGCCCTTTTGAAAGTCCTGCCCTCTCAGGTCTGGTTCCTAATCTTGGAGAAAGCACATAGAATGTGCAGCATTGGCTTCAGACTGCTAATAGTGAAGACCAGAGCTCTTAGGGTCCTGTGTGTCAGTTTTAGGAATCCTGTAGGGCCCACACTGGAGATACTGCCCTTTCCCAGCTGCAGTGTCTTTAAATTCCAATATTCGAGGGTGACCCTACCCTGGGTAAAATCAGGAAGCAAAAAATCACCTTCGTGACGGGTGAGACAGGAATTCGGAGTCTTTCAAAGACTCGGGGCAGAGGAGCTCCCAGGAATGACTTAGTAGGGACCAGAGCCCACAACGGCCTGCCTGGGTACAAGCTAGGCCCCGCCCCGGAAGTGCAGAGAGGGACTTCCGCCCGCGGGGAGCTCTCGGAGCAGGTTGCTGCTCAGGCGGCTGTAGCGTGCTCTGCGTTTGGGCGGTGGCGTGGTGGACGTTGCTCAGCTGCAACCCCTCGGATTCCCTCTCCTTGGTCGGGCCGGGGTGGAGCGTTGGCATGAACCCCGAGAGGCGGTCCTGGGACGGTGGGCACTAAGCCCAGATGCAACCCTCCAGGGAAGGGTTTTTCTCGCGATTTAGTGCTGCTGGGGTCCACATTTGGACTACTTCTCTCGGGATTATAACCCCTGTCGTTCCTGAGGTCTTCAGAGATTTATTGAGTCACATTAACAACGTGTACCCCTGGTACATTTGGAATCAATGCCCACCAGACCCCTCAGCTTGCCATTCCAAACAAAAGGGAGAAACTGCAAATGATTGGAAGTATTAGGAGCTCTACATTTAGGAGAGGTTTCCTCTTCCACATCTGCGTTTCGTGCCCACATTTCCTTTAGAATGCAGAATACATCTCTGTATTTCAGCTTGGCAATAAATAATCGCCCTTCCCCTTTAGCAGTAACTTTTCCGTCCACACGTGTGCAGACCCGCCTACCGGCAACGGCGGTGCTGTTCTCTCCCGACGCACGTCTCCAGGCCCTCTCCCGGTAGTGCTCCGAGGCAATGGCAAGGAGATTCCTGTGGCACAGGGCCACGCCTGCTAATCCCAGTTTGTGATCTGACAGCCCTTCTTTGCAAGTTAGCCCCTTATTTGACATGGCTTTCTTTTTTTTTTTTTTTTTTCCTCCCATTACCCTTAGTAATTAGTGTAACAGCTATGGCAATCTGCTTTTTCTTTGAGTAAATTAATGTTTCTTTTACAGAAGTATTCCGGAAAAGGGAGGCCCTCAAGAGAAATCTTACTGAATTGCAGACTCTCCAGTTAACAAGAAAGCTGCATGTATGCATTTTTAGAAGAGCTGCTTTTGCTGGTTCCAAGGATTCTGTTACTAGAAAACTGCTCTGAGCTGGCTCCAGCAGCTCGGTTGACAATGGCTGAGTCCAGTTCCTGACTATTCTGATGAGGAATGCCAGGTCTGGGTATGGGAGTGGCATTGGGGGGAGAGGGTCTTTGGGAAAGTGGCTAAGCTGGAGGACCTCAAGAGGGAGTAGGGTGAACCTAGACAAGAGGGCAGCAAAGGAGAGGTATTATCAAGTCATCTTAAAACTTTTAGCCTCTTAGTGATTCTTCTCTTTTTTTCCTACGTTTTATGTAAGCAAGTCTAAAGTCAGACTGTGATAGTGGCCAAATAACTTAATCTCTGTGCTTCCATTTCCTGGTCTGTAAATGAGGATGATAGAAGCAACTGCCTTTTACATTACATGAACATTACCTGGTACATAAGAAATGCTATCTAGATATTTGTTGTAATTATTTCTTCCTCTCCTTACCTTCCTGGGACTTGGCCTGCTCTGCTGATTTATTTGTTTATACAGTTATTCCCTCATAATTTCACGTGTTTAATTTTTTCTAGGTCCCAGTTCTTGCACACAGTCAAGAAGTGATCTATTAATAAATGTCAGCTCTGGCAGCAGAAGGAGAACCACTGTCTCTCCGGCTCCTAACCAGGAATACACTATTGAAATATTAATTACAGGGACCCTTCTCCCTACAGGAGAGTTGTTAAGTGTTAAACTTTGACATTCTATAGTTTTCTGAAGGTTCTGGATGTAAGGGACCTGAGGACACTTTTTTTTTCTTAAGCTTCTGCTTAATGAGATCAGCATAACTGTGTGGTTATGAATGCTCAGCAATCTGGTTAAGTTCAAAATGAGGGTGGAACAGTAGGGAATCCAGCTCAGCTCTGCCAATTCCATGACTTTTATTATTCAGAAGTTCCCCCTTTGCTGTCTGTTGTCTGAGCTATAAGTTGTAAGTATATTTTCCATTTTTTTTTTTTTTTCACTCTACTTAAGTGGGTTTTTTTGTTTTACCTTGCCGGAGTATGGATTCTTTGTGTGTGTGGTCAAATTTATCAATCTTTTCATTTATGGCCTCTGGATTTTGGTTCGTAATTAGAAAGAAAGGGCTTCCTACTCTGAAGTTACAAAAGACTTCTCCCATGTTTTCCTCTGGCACTTGTATGGTTTCATTTATAACATTTACAACTTCTATTTATTTGAAATATTTACCGGTGTACAGAGTGAGGTCGGAATCCAATTTAATGTTTTTCCAGATGATTACCCAGTTCTCCGCATACATTTATTGAAAAGTCTATTCATCTTTTTCTTACTGATTGGCTACCTTTATTATATGCTAGATTTCTGCCTGTGATTGCATCTATTTCTGGACCTTCTATTCTGAATTATTTGTTTATCTCATTCACCAGTGCCACACTGTTTAATTATTGAGGCTTTATAATATGTTTAAAATTCTTTAGGACAAGTGCCCCTTCATTGCCCTTCTTTTTCAGTTTTCCCAGGCAGAGTCTTGCTTGTTTAGTTTTCTATGTGAACTTTAAAATCTACTTATTAAAAAGTTCGTATTTTTATTGGAATAGTGTTAAATTTACAAATTAACATAGGGATTATTTTCTAAGACCTAAGCCTTGAGATACCATTCGCTGGTTCTGTTGGGAGGGAAATGGAAGGAGTTGGGACTGTAACAGATCTAGGTTCAAATTCCACCTCAGCTCTTTTATTAGTTGTCCAACCTCAGAAAACTTACCTGCTTCTTAGATTTCTTATATATGAGAGGATGACTGTAACGTCTGCCCTGCAGGATTAAAGGAGCTAAAAAGCCTAAAATGCCTTTTTCTGTGTAAATAGAATCCTTTCCACTCTTGCTCCCTTCAGGTCCTCAGCTCATGAACCACTGAGAGGGAAGCCTCCAGGATCCCAGAGCGGACCACCAGGTGCCTGGGGCGGGGTTCCGCGGAAGTCGACCTCTCCGAGCCAGTGCGGGCGTCAGAGGACCTGTCGGTTCATCAAATCACGGTTTTCCAGGTGAGACCTCTCTCGTCTTTCTCCTTGGGTTTGGATTGAGCTGTAGGGCGAAGAGCAGCAGAGAGGGTTACTACGCGCTGCACCTCGTTGCCTCACACCTGCCCCTCTACCTTGCGCCCCGACCCTTTTCTTCCCCTCACCCTGCCGCCCCTCCCCTTTCCCCGCCTTCTTCGCACACTCCTCCCTTCTCTTTTACTATCTTTTCCTTTCTCTCTTCCCACGGCTTCTTCTTCTGTCCTTTCCTTCCTCCCTCTGGGCCGTTGCCACACTGGCATTGCCGACTCCCCCAGAGACCCCCGAGTTCCCCAACAGCGTCTGGGAGGCTCGCAGGACTGACAATCGCTGGAGTGACCCTCCTCGCTTTTCTGGCGGGGCCGACTTCCAGGCGGGTGTGGGGAGGTGGAGGAGACTTTCTTTTCTCTTGGCTGTGTGCCCTCAGCTCTCCTTTGTTCTGATAACCTTAGTTATCAGACGATTGACGAGTGACGGACACCTGGCAATTTTATTTAGATGTTCTTGAAATACTGTCATTTTGCCTCAAAGGAAAAAATCAGTTTAGCTGAATGCTCTACTCATGGAAACTCCTTTCTTTTGGTATCTATATCGCATTCCCCTCTGCCTCCAACCTTTTTCTTCTGTTTAAATGATGAAAGCAAATGTCCCTCTTTCTTCTTGATAGCTTTTCTTTGGAATTAAAGATCTTAAGGTATCTGATAACAGCTCAGAAAGGTAACTTTATACATATTTGTAGCCCTTAAGATAATTTATCCAGAAAAAATACTGTATTTATTATCCTTTGTAGTTGCCTAAAGTCAATATCAGCAGTTTGGGGCTGTGAGGGGAATATATTAGGGAAAAGAAGGCACATTGAGGCAGTCACAGGAAAGGCTAATTCAAGTGTGAGCAAGCTACAGACCAGAAGGGGTTTGGGTAGGACTAGGGGTTCTCTGTGTTTTGCTAAGGGCAAAGCGACTTGCACCACATGCTTCCATGGTAGCCATGTTTCTGGACTCTGGGCAAGGGTTCATTTGCATGTGACCTGTGCACTGAGTTAGCCTTTTTCAGTGTTGCCAAGGAGCTACTGTTCAGAGAAACTTGATAGAACAACATCACTTAGAAATGGTACAGTTCCTAAGCCATGGAAGGTATAGTGTCCATATGAAAGTAAACCTGTGACTGATTTGTGGGGCTCGAAACTGGATTAAGGAAATCAGAGGCTTAAAAAGTACATGTTTGTATAAAGAAATATTGGAAAGACACAAGAAGCTAATAAAATTGATTACCTATGGAGGTGGCAAACTGAGGGGATCAGAGTGGAAACAAGTCTTCTTTTTGTATATCTTTTGAGACCATTTTGACTTTTGAATTGTATATTACCTATTCAAAAACATAGACAAATTTTTAAATAAAATTTTTAGGATAGTTTCTGATCTCTGGGCATTTTAGATTAACAGAAAAATTGTGAAGATAGTACAGAGAGTTCTTATATCCCCCCACACCCAGTTTCCTTTTCTTTTTTTTTTTGGCTGCGCCACGTGGCATGTAAAATCGTAGTTCCCCAACCAGGGATCAAACCTGTGCCCACTGCATTGAAAGCATGGATTCTTAACCACTGGATCACCAGGGAAGTCCCCAGTTTCCCCTGTTATTAACATCTTACATTATATAGAATACTTGTCACAACTATTGAGTTACTATTGCCTATTATTATTAAAGTCCATACTTTATTCACGCTTCCTTAATTTTTACATAATGTTCTTTTTTCTAGTCCAGGATCCCATCCAGCATACCATATTACACTTAATTGTCATGTCTCCATAGGCTCCTCTTGGCTGTGACAGTTTCTCAGACTTTCCTTGTTTTTGATGACTTTGACAGTTTTGAGGAGTACTTTCAGGTTTTTTGTAGAATGTTACTCAATTGAAATTTGACTGATGTTTTTCTCATTGTCATGCTTAGGTTAGAGGTTTGGGGGTGTTGACTTATCACTGTTGAGACATAAAACAATTTGTAAGATGGAAAAAGGCAGAGGGGGATAATTTGTGTAATTTGAGTTTGAAGCAAAAGTTTTATTAAGTTTGGAGATAGAATTGAGTTTGTTCCCAGGGGATAAGAGAGTGGGAGCAATCCAACAAGTTATCCACACATTGGTCTGAATTATAAAGATGGAGTGGATCCTTCTTTGGAGAGATAAAGGGTCTGTTCTGTCACAGTTCCAGAGAAGACAAAGCACCCCTGTTGCTAAGATACTGTCTGTCATAGCAACATCAGCTGCAGCAATAGTAGAGGTAGCAGTAGACAGAGCTTCTTTTATCTTCATGTCTCTCTTCCAACCCAAATAGTGTGGACTTGTGTGAGTGGTAAAACACAACGATGATGTTATTGTCATTTTTCCCAAACTAATTAATTATCAGTTGAATTTCTGGTTTTTTGCCTTCTCTATTCCTGTGCTCCTTCATCTGCTCTGCTATCTGAAAATCTCTGCAACTCCTATCTTGTTTCCCAATTTAATTAAATATGATAAAAAGTCTTAAGTAGAAACTATCTATTATTTTATATGCTCACTTATATCCCGGATTTTGTGCTTTAAATACCTTTATAAAGGGTAGACTTAAATAGTTATTTGAGTCAGGTGTTCATTCCAATAGTTCTGTGGTGGTACAGACTGAAGAAAAACATATGATCTGGCCACCGTGTGATCGGTATGTCCTGGGTTTGTGGAACATGTTTGAGAGTCCTAGTTTAGTCTTTATTACATCATATTGCTTTAGCATCAGGGAATAAATTACATTTGAAAGGTCTGTTTATTTCAGGAATCAAGGCCAAAGGTATGAACAAGGTGTCAATTCTGAAGGGAAGATTTTTGTAAGGATGGACCCACACCCGAAGGTCCCCAGCATATATGATAGGGATACTTTACAGATTCCTGAGAATAAAAAAGCTTTTCAGTATGAGAACCAGTTAGAAAGGCATGAGGACAAGCCTGAAGAAGAAAGATGGTATAAATGCAGTGAGTGTGGAAAGAAGTTTGCCCAGAGCTCAAGCCTTGTTCGACATCGGAGAGTCCACACCGGAGAGAAACCCTATGAGTGTGATCGCTGTGGAAAAGCCTTCAATGCACGCTCAACCCTCACTGTGCATGAAAGGATCCACACTGGTGAGAAACCCTATACTTGTAATGAGTGTAGGAAAGCATTCAGTGTGAGGGCGCACCTGATTATACATCAGAGAATCCACAATGGAGAGAAACCCTATGAATGTAATGAATGTGGCAGAGCATTTAGTGTGAGCTCAGACCTCATCAAACATCAGAGAATCCACTCTGGTGAGAAACCTTATGAGTGTGATGAGTGTGGGAAAGCCTTCAGCGTGAGCTCAGACCTCATCAAACATCAGAGAATCCACACAGGAGAGAAGCCGTATGAGTGTAAGGAGTGTGGGAAGGCCTTCTATGTGAACTCAGCCCTTATTAATCACCAGAGGATTCATTCTGGAGAAAAGCCCTATAAGTGTGGAGAATGCAGGAAAGCATTCAGCCAGATCTCAACTCTTATTCTTCATCAAAGAATCCATACTGGAGAGAAACCATACGAGTGTGACGAGTGTGGGAAAGCATTCCGTGGGAGCTCTAATCTTACTAAACACCAGAAAATACATGCCAAAGGAAAGTGTCATCAGTGACTTACATGGTGAAGATATTACAAAGGCCTTTTTTTTTAATATCAGAAGTTGTCACCAAAGGAAGGGTACGGTAAAAGTTAATGTTTTAATTGACACTTCGTTTCTTGGAATATCGAAGAAGTGAGAAGTCAATGAAAAAGGACTCCATCATCGTAATGATTGATTTAAGTCTCTAAGACCGCATCTACTTCTGAGAATGCAGTTTTACAACTCATAAGGTAAATTATACCATAATGTAGTTTGTTATGTTTTAGTAAGAGCAACTTCAGTATTTCAAACATGATTTTTCCTTTTCTTACGTGCAAGCCTTTTGTTTTTGTTGTTGCTACCAGTATTATAGGTGAAACATTAAATTTTGAAATTGGAAGTAATGTTGGTTGGTGAGACAGGGACTACATATCCTCATTGAATCTGCAAATAACTAACCTATTGGTCTTGATTTCTTTGGCTTTGATGTACTACTATGCTCTTAGAGATGGTTAGATGAGTTAGTGACCTCGTGGCAGAAGGCATACTCTCTCTTTTTAGCTAGGAATCCCAACTGATAGTTCTCCAAGGTTATTCTTTTTTTTTTTTTTTTTTTTTTGACCATGCCATGCGGCTTGCAGGATTTTAGTTCCCCAACCAGGGATCAAACTCTGGCCCTCTGCAGTGAAGGGGCTGAGTCCTAACCACTGAACCGCCAGGGAATTCCCTCTTCAAGGTTATTCTTGCTTAGTTAAAGCCCCAGACCTGGGTAAGACTCCACACTCCCAACGCAGGGGCCCAGGTTCAATCCCTGATCAGGGAACTAGATCCCACATGCTGCAACTAAGAGTTCGAATGCCACAACTAAAGATCCCGCATGCTGCAACGAAGATCCCATGTGCTGCAGCCAAGACCCAGCGCAGCAAATAAATACATAAAAATAAATTAATTAATTTTTTAAAAAAGGTTAATTATAAGCCCCAGGCCTTTTGGACTTAATAATCCAATAAACCCCAGAACTTAACTGAGCTTCCTAAACCAAAAACCTCTCAAAGAGTGTCAGGTGCTTCCGACCCTTGCATTCAGTGTTTCTCAAAGTGTAATGTGGCATATGCAAAGACTCAGAGGTATGAGAATGGAACAAGCTTGGGGAACTGTTGTTGAGTTGGGTTTGGCATTAGTCTTAGGATGACTTTCAACGATCTGTTTGAGAATAGAGATGCAGACGTAGAGAACAGAGGTGTAGACACGGGGGTGGGGGGGATGAACTTGGAGATTGGGATTGACATATGTGCACTGCTGCGTGTAAAACATAGCTAGTGGGAACCTGCTGTATAGTTCAGGGAGCTCAGCTTGGTGCTCTGTGGTGACCTAGATGGGTGGGATGGGGTGGGGGCAGGAGGGAGGGGATATATGTACACATGTAGCTGATTCACTTCGTTGTACAGCAGAAACTAACCCAACATTGTAAAGCAACTATACTCCAATTAAAAAAAAAAAAAAAAAACGATCTATTTGAGTGACTATGTGAAGCTTGATATCTGTAATCAACCAGGAGAGCTCAGATTTGGGAGGTGGTAGAAAGTTAAAGAATTCAATTAAAGAAATGTCTTTGTTATATCTGTGGAAATCCCAGTAGAGCTGTTCACCAGACTATAGCCTAACTTCCTAACTATCCCCAGGCCTAAAACTCAAACTCTGTATTCTCTGCACATATGAAACTCAAAGGAAATCTGGACTTTAAAATTACTTTGTTATTATTTTTCTATTTTAGTAGTGATTTCTTACTCCTGGGTAATGGGCCTGAAATCCTTTTGATCCCTGAAACTTAGTAATTCGAGGTACAAGGTGAACACCAAATTGATAGAAATTGCAGATTGCTTTGGTCCACACTGTGGACAAGTAGGAGGGAACACTGTGGGAAGTTGAAGTGGTATTCACTTCAGAGTAAGACTCTGTGTTGCTAAGGATGCACAGTTTCCCTGAATTCTCATCAGCAATTCAAGCAAGTCAGCTATAAGACACACTGGATTCCAGGTAGCTCTAAGCTAACTTGTGCCCTCAAACACTGAGGTGACAGACGCATGTTAAAAAGCACATCATGAAGTCTCTGTTATTGAGGTGGTGCTTACCACACTACTCAGGTAACTTTAGGCCTGGACATGGGGCCTGAAGGCGGAGAATGTCATGGTTCTGCAGCTCAAATTGAGGAGATAGGACCTCACTCAGGGCATGAGGCATGTTAGAGAAAGTAAGGCACGTACTTACAGGCAGTGAAGGGCCTCAAAGAAGCACCAGGAAGTTGACTTTGCTATGCTGGGTTGAAGGTGTTAATTCTTTGCCCTACTTTTTCCTGCCTTTGGCAATTGAAGGACACTGTGGTTTCCCCCTGCTCTGCTCTGGAGAGAGTTCCCTGTCACCCCCTGTCTATGTTGTTATCGCCATTGTTTTCAGTATTTACCTCTTTGGGCCCAGCTGTCTTGGTTTGTTCATAGGATGGTGGTTTGCAGACAGAGTCGTCTGGGTGGAGAACACCCTTCTGGGATCAGCACTGAAGTGATGCCATATCCCACCCAGACCAGCACAACTGTGATTCCTAAGCAGTAAGTAGTGAGTATTCTGAAAACTTTGAAGGAATAGACATTCTGGAAAAAGAAATTTCATTCACTGAAGAATTGAGTGTTAGGAGATCAGGATATATGTAACATGGTTTTTCCTTATAAGCTCAAATTAAGGTATTAGTGATTATCTATTTTAGGTTGGACCTTGTGTCAAGTACTAGGAATACAAAGATAAATGAAAAAAGCACCCTACTCTCCAGAGGCTTACAGTCTATTTGTGGACAGGGAGAAAGGAGTAGATAGAAAATAATAATTACAGTGATAAAGCCATTGGATTTATACCGAATGCTTTGCATTGTAAGTGTAACAAGTACTTATGAGAAGGTTGGAAAAGCTTTGAAGGAGGATGAAATCTTGAAGAAAGAATGAGTTCTTCAGCCACATGAAAAGGAATGAAGGAAGGTACAGTGGGAATAACATGTGAAAATCATGGTGCATCTGGGAGAGAAGAAGGAAGTTTTCAATGTGTATGATTTTTCAGACCTGACCATAGGCAGTTACAAAGGCTTTATCCCTCTTGGGTGTAAAGCTACCCTCCTACACAAGACTTCGAGGCACAGCCAGTGCATGCAGTCTCTGAAGGGAGTTGCAGTCAAAGACTCAGACCGCCTGGCCAGCCATGCTTTTAGGCATATCTGTACTCTTAGCCCAGGCACCTCCTTTTGGGGCCCTTTTTACTGGGGGTCTTGCCCGAGTAACTCTTCAAGATTCTCTCACCGCAATAAGGCAAGACACTTTTCTTCACTCTGACTCAGTACTAGTACTTTTACAATCCTAGCCTTTCCCCTCTTTCTTCCCCTGGCCTCCGGGTCCAGAAAATGACTGGAGCCTTTTGTTTGGTGCTGTCTTGGCAGTGACACAGTCCCCACACCTGTGCTGATTCACCTGACCCCTGCCTGGCACTGTTGCATGGATAAGAATAAAACACTGCAGGAGCCAGCACTTTTTTGTTGTTGGGACTCTTGCTAATGCTATTGCAGTAAGTGATTAAAGGCTTGGCTGTTACTTTCATTTTTGCCTGTGTTAACTGACTAATGCAACACATTCTCACCACTCTAGGATCCAGGCTAGAAGAATACTCCTACCTTGAATATGCTGCTGTTATGGCAAAAGAAAAACAGTGGTAGGACCACATGATGGCTTTTAAAGCATCTATTCAGGAGGAGCATATGTCATTTCCACTTAACGTTTCGTTAGTCAAAGCAGGTCAAATCACCAAGCTTACTATCCATAGGGTGGAGAAAAATAAAGCTTACAAAGAGGACAGTGAATAACTAAGAAAAGTAATATAATTTACCATTGAGATAATGGATCTACCATATTGGCCAATATTTTTGGAATGCTTCCTATGCTGGGGCTTTTTCTGAGTACCTTACATGTGTATTTTTCTCAATAAAAAATAATGAAATGATATACATACTACTATATTCCCATTTTACAGCTAAAAATATTGAGGAACAGAGACAGCTAGGAAACGGTAGAGCCAGGAATTGAAACCAGAAGTTCAACTTGACAATGTTTTCTCCTAACCACTATTCTATATTATGAAAGTTTTGATCTGAAGGTTGTTTATGCACCACAGTGGGCCAGTGTGTTATGCTGGTAAAAACTTTAAAGGTGAAATTCAAGAGCCCTTGGTCTCAACCTATCTTTACCTCTAAGTAATCCTGTTACCTAGGCTAATGCCACCTAGCTGGGCCTCAGTTTTACATCCTTAAAAATAAGGAGACAGGCTAGATATTCTCTGATACACCTTACAGCTTTGAGGTTTTTATCATCTCTCCAAATAGATAGTAAAATGCTTTGTAATGTGATGACCTCTTCTTTAATCTGCTACTTTCTATATTGTTATGTTCACTGGAGCTCTTGAACAAATGAGTCTCCTCACCAGTCCCTTCTTTCTATTTTACTTCTCCTGCTTTACATTAGTGATGATACTAATAATGAGTAGCTTCCATTTATTTAGACCTATTCTGTTCCTGGTACTTTTTCAGGCTCCTTAGGGTAAATTATTTCATTTAAAAGTATAGATGCTATATTTAGAAAAGAAGCAAAGGTGGAAAAAAAATGCTCTAAACATCCCTTTTAAGAACTTAAAGCACAGGAAAATAAACCCAAGAAAGCAGAAGGAAGAAAATACTAAAGATAAGAGCAGAAATTAATGGAAAAGCAAGTATGTATTCTTACTTAGAACTTTCACACATAGAGTTGTGTTTTATGTAGTTTCTCTCTGTAGGCTACTGTCATGTATGTTACATTTGACTCCCTCTTTCTGCCTCTGGGGAAAAGATGCTAATTTCATGATCAACCTGTTCTTTCAGATGGTGACTCCTGGCCTTAAATAAGGAGTCTGTTTCAAAGCAGAGTTTTCCAAGAAGTCTAACACACAAGGGAGATGTTCAGAAGACTAAGTGGGAACATCATCAGGGGCTCCACACTGGACAAGTTCATAGACTTCTGAATAATTTACCCAAGTGGGAGAGGAGCCCCTTTGAGGACGCACAACTTACATTGCCTCAAGCCATGGAGAATATCACTCCGATAAAGAGGCCTAAGATACCTGGGAGAATTCACCCTGAAGTTCAGTCCTGTCGATGCTGTGGGCGTGGGAAATTCTCCATTCAGCTTGTGCACAATTTCCAACTTCAACTGTAATAAAAGAAGCAGCCACTCGTAAAGTGAGTGGAAGTCATTAAGCCAAAGATATCCCTCCCTCATAAGACAAACCCTGGCACACTAGCAGCCCTGACCAAGCACCAGCACATCCAAACTTAAAGAAAGCCCTATAGATCCTCAACCAGGAACGACCTTCAGTGTAATCCCAAGTCTCAATAAACAGCAGAGAAGCCATCCTGAAAGGAGTTTCATGAGAATTAAGAATGTGGCAAAACCTTCAGACACTGGAGTGATCTTAGACATCAGAGAACCCTTGGGGATATCTTCATTGTCAGAAGCCTTCTCTGTGAGCTCAAGTCTCATTGAACATAAGCAAATTCATTTTGGACAGGAGCCTTATCTATGTCACGAATGTGGCAAAGCCTTTAAGTTCTCTGATAGCCTTGCTAAACATCAGAGAATCCACACTGAAGAGAAAACTTACTGGTGTAAAGAGTATAATACTGTAGGATTCATTGTGTTTTGAGTCTGGTCACCCGCCAAAGAACCCACAATGGAAAGCACCATTATGAATGTAGTGAGTGGGGGAAGGCCTTCGTTTGGAAGCCAGCACTTAATTACGAGAAAATCCGTAAATATTAAAATGTGGGAAGGCCTTCACTTAAAAGCTCTATCTTATACATTGGAAAATCCATACTGGAACAAAACCCTATGTATGTATGACCACTGTGGGGACGCTTTCAGCGTTAGCTCAGCTCTTAAAGTGTAACAAAAATTCCTTGTGGGGAAAAGCTCTTTAAGGGTAAATAATGTAGGAAAGCCTTCAGTCAAAGTTCATATCTTATCAGGAATTCCCTGGCAGTCCAGTAGGACTCCACACTTTCACTGCCCCCCACCAAAAAAAAAGAAAGAAAGAAAAAAAAAGTTCAGATCATGTCAAACATCAGGGTCCACACTGGAGAGAAGCTTTATGACTGGGACAGGTGTGGGGAAATCTCTTGAACTCATCTCTTACTAAACAGAGGATACACAACAAAAATGAACCTCAATAGTCAAATATGTGGTAGAGGTATAACATAGAACTTTTCAACATCAAATGTCACCACTAAGAAAAAAACCCAATTGCAAAAAATCACTTTAACTGGCATTATTTTATGCAGTTAGACAAGTATTATCAGAGAGACTTTGTCAGGTCACTTTGGGCAAAGTTGAGTTAGAACAGATTCCTGTGACAGATCTCAGTGGATATTTAACTGTCTTTGGCACAGTTAGCTTTTCATTTTCTACAGTAAATGTAGAGAGAGTAGGGGGATGTCTTTAAAACTAACCACAACCTTGGATAATCCAAATACTATTACATTTATTTTTTGTTTGGAATTCATGATGCTAATTAAATACTTTTTCTAAGAATGATTTTGACATTGATTCCTGGGACGCAACAGGTATACACTTCTACCAGACTTACTCCCTTTTACTTTTTTTTTTTTAAACATCTTTATTGGAGTATAATTGCTTTACAATGGTGTGTTAGTTTCTGCTGTATAAGAAAGTGAGTCAGCTATACTTATACATATATCCCCATATCCCCTCCCTCTGTCTCCCTCCCATCCTCCCTTCCCACCCCTCTAGGTGGCCACAAAGCACCGAGCTGATCTCCCTGTGCTATGCGGCTGCTTCCCACTAACTATTTTATATTTAGTGGTGTATATATGTCCACGCCACTCTCTCACTTCGTCCCAGCTTACCCTTCCCCCTCCCCGTGTTCTCAAGTCCATTCTCTACGTCTGCGTCTTTATTCCTGTCCTGCCCCTAGGTTCGTTAGAACCGTTTTGGGTTTTTTTTTAGATTCTGTATATATGTGTTAGCATACGGTATTTGTTTTTCTCTTCTGACTTACTTCACTCTGTATGACAGACTCTAGGTCCATCTACCTCACTACAAATAACTCAATTTCGTTTCTTTTTATGGCTGAGTAATATTCCATTGTATATATGTGCCACATCTTCTTTATCCATTCATCTGTCGATGGACACTTAGGTTGCTTCCATGTCCTGGCTATTGTAAACAGTGCTCTAATGAACATTGTGGTACATGACTCTTTGAATTACGGTTTTCTCAGGGTATATGCCCAGTAGTGGGATTGCTGGGTCGTATGGTAGTTCTGTTTTTAGTTTTTTAAGGAACCTCCATACTGTTCTCCATAGTGGCGGTATCAATTTACATTCCCACCAACAGTGCAAGAGGGTTCCCTTTTCTCCACACCCCCTCCAGCATTTATTGTTTGTAGATTTTTTTATGATGGCCATTCTGACCCGTGTGAGGTGATACCTCGTTGTAGTTTTGATTTGCATTTCTCTAATGATTAGTGATCCCTTTTTATCGTGTTAGTATATCTGGGAAATGCAGCAAATAAATATCTGTTTTGGTAAATCATTTCACAAAATTTCCTATCCTTTGTTAAAAAAAAAAAAAAAGATGGTGAAATGTGGGTGGGCCATGTGCACATGTGATATGCTGAACACAAACCGTATTTACCTCATTCATCTTTGTGTCTCTAATATTTAAAATAGTGACTGACACAGAGAAGGCTTGTGACACATGTTGTTGAATGACTGCTTGAAGGGCTCTGTTTATGGGTTGGTATCTATTCAGCCTGAAGAGGGATCTCTAATTCTTTCCTATAGGATCTGCCCTCTTCCCAGACCTGGTCAAGAAGTAACCTTGGGTGCTCAGTGGGGATTGATTACAAACTCATTTCATGGTGCATCATAATCATTGGTCTGTGTGTGGCCTTACTTTCAATTTTATACATTTAGGCTTTTAACCAACTCCTTATTATAAACAGTCTTGGTCTGAACACCTTTGGGAGTTTTTCTGGAAAACATACACAGGAATGAAATTGCTGGGTCATAGGTTATGCACTATGTCAATTTTACTAGCAGGTAATGGTTCCTGTTCCTTGGGAACTAAGAGATCTATCTGGTGCCTTACATGATCATGATGTCACCTTTTCTGTGTGGGTTCCTAAGAGCAGCAGATACCCCAACCAGCCAGGCACCCTCTCATCTGGTGAGGATGGGGTGAGGTGAATCTCCAAGGTAGGAATAAAGAAACTTCAACTTCAAGAATAATGCCTGACTTCTCAGGGTCTGTTGAAGCAAACTGATTATACTATTTAAAATACAATGTGGTTAGGGACTTACCTGGTAGTCCAGAGTATAAGACTCCATGCTCCCAATGCAGGGGGCCTGGGTTCAATCCCTGGGCAGGGAACTAGATCCCACATGCCAAAACTAGGTGTTCTCATGCCGCAACTAAGAAGCCTACATGCTGCAACTAAAAGATCCCACATGCCACAATGAAGAGCCAGCATGCTGCAACTAACACCTGGTGCAGCCAAAAATAAATACTTTTAAAAATACTGAAAAAATAAAATACAGTGTGATTAAAAGCTATATATCAGACCATGTTGTGGATAAAGGGGAAAATGAAAGCTTTTTCCCTTCTACCTAAGAACATCATCCCAAAAAGGGAGTGTACTGAGTGCATAGGTCCTGACATTGGGCCTGGAGACACTAAAATTGGATTTTGGGGACTGCCAAAGTGAGGGTTAGTGCTGGTAAATTCCTTCCCTTTGGTGTGTGGGACCCCAGATGACCACACTCTAAAAATAAGTGTGAACCACACACAGACAGGCTCACCCAGGGGACTGCAGTTCAGCTTTTGAATTTCTCAATTTCTACAGTTGGATTTAAGTGATTCCATAATGCTAGTGCCCTCAGGTACCAGGAAATCCTCTCTGTAAGGACATAATAGTCTATTAGCTCTGAAATTATTATTATTTTTTTAATAAATCACATTAGGATTTTTTTTAATTTTATTTATTTATTTATTTGTTTATTTATTTATTTATTTATGGCTGTGTTGGGTCTTCGTTTCTGTGCGAGGGCTTTCTCTAGTTGCGACAAGTGGGGGCCACTCTTCATCGCGGTGCGCGGGCCTCTCACTATTGCAGCCTCTCTTGTTGCGGAGCACAGGCTCCAGACGCGCAGGCTCAGCAATTGTGGCTCACGGGCCTAGTCGCTCTGCGGCATGTGGGATCTTCCCAGACTAGGGCTCGAGCCCGTGTCCCCTGCATTGGCAGGCAGATTCTCAACCACTGCGCCACCAGGGCAGCCCCTCAAATTATTTTTACAAGCAATTTTGCGAAAACTTTTTTTTAAACTAGGCACAAGAGAAGACAAATAATGCAAAGAAAAGTCAACAGAAGCAATTGAGAGTAGAAACATTTCTACTGGGAATTCAGAATTTGAGTTACTGGGCACAGATTTTAAAATAATACGTACAATGTTCAGAAATGAAAGATAAGAATTTTAACAAAAAATGGGGAACAATGGAAAGAACTAAATGGAAATTCTGAAATTGAAAAACAAAAACAAAGAATTTGTGGATGCATATAGCAGCAGATGAAACAGTTGAAGAAAAGATGAGTGAACTACATAGTTGAGAAGAAAATATCTAGAATGAAGCACAAAAAGGACAAAAAGGATGGATTATATAGGAAAAGGGTAAGAGACAGAGAATACAGATCTAAAATATTTGTAATTAGGGTTGCAAGAGAAATTAACAAAATCCAAGCCAGACACAATATTTAAATACATAACAACTAAGAACTTCCTAAAATTTAATTTAGACACGTGGTTAGCTCCACTGACAACCAAGCCCCAATCCTTAGGTGCTTTCCAAAAGTCACCCTATTAACATAAAAGATCTCAACATTGAGGAAATTCCAAGGTTTTTAGGAGCCTAGTGCCAGGAATGAGGAGAAAGACCAAATATATTTCTCTTATTATAAATCACAATAATCACAGGCACAATCTACCAAAACCCCAACAAGGATAAATAGATCATCTGATTGGCCTTTATCTATTAAAGAAATTGAATCAATAATTAATAATCTTCCAAAACAGCACCAGTGCAGCTGGGTTCACTGGTAAATTCTACCAAACATTTCAGTAGAAATTTTATAAATATTATTTCTTAACAGATGATAGAAGCGGAGGGAATACTTCCTAATTCATTCTGTAAGGCTAGAATTACCCCAATACCAAAACTAGACAAAGACATTACTTGAAAGGAAAACTACAAACCAATATATTTCATGAATAGATGCAAAAATCTGCAACAAAATATTAGTAAGTTGAATCCAACAATGTATAAAAAGAATTATACAACATGACCAAGTGGGATTTATCCCAGGTATGCAAGGTTGGTTCACCATTTAAAAATCAGTTAATGTAATCCATCACATCAATAGGCTAAAGAAGAAAAAATATATAATCATATCAATAGATGCAGAAAAAGCATTTGACAAAATCTAACACCCTTTCATAATAAAAATTCTCAGCAAACTAGGGATGGAGAGGAACTTCCTCAACTTGATAAAGAACATCTACCAAAGACTTCCCTGGTGGCACAGTGGTTAATAATCTGCCTGCCAATGCAGGGTACATGGGTTTGAGCCCTGGTCCAGAAAGATCCCACATGCCGCAGAGCAACTAAGCCCATGTGCCACAACTACTGAACCTGTGCTCTAGAGCCTGCGAGCCACAACTACTGAAGCCAGTGCACCTAGAGCCCACGCTCCGCAACAAGAGGAGCCACTGCAAGGAGAAGCCCATGCACCACAGCGAAGAGTAGCCCCCACTCACCACAACTAGAGAAAGCCCACGTACAGCAATGAAGACCCAACACAGCCAAAAATAAATAAATAAATAATAATAATAAAAGATAAGTAGTAGCTTCAAAAAAAAAAATCTACCAAAACTACAGCTAACATCATACTTAATGGTAAAAAACTAGATGCTTTCCTGCTAAGATGAGGAATAGGACAAAGATGTCCCTTCTCACTTCCATTCAACATCATACTGGAAGACTTAATGCAAATAGAGAGCCCAGAAATAAACCCACACACCTACAGTCAATTAATCTTTGACAAAGGAGGCAAGAATATACAATGGGGAAAAGACAGTCTCTTCAGCAAGTGGTGTTGAGAAAGCTGGACAACCACACATAAATCATTGAATTTAGAACACTGCCTCACACCATACACAAAAATAAACTCACAATGGCTTAAAGACTTAAATATAAGACATGATACCATAAAGTTCCTAGAAGAGAACCTAGACAAAACATTCTCTGACATAAATCGTAGCAATGTTTTCTTAAGTCAGTCTCCCAAGGCGATAGAAATAAAAGCAAAAATAAACAAATGGGACCTAATCAAACGTATAAGCATTTTTTTACATAGCAAAGGAAACCGTAAACAAAATGAAAAGACAACCTACAGAATGGGAGAAAATATTTCCAAATGATGTGACAGACAGGGGCTTAATTTCCAAAATGTACAAACAGCTCATACAACTCAATAACAACAACAACAAAAACCCAATCGAAAAGTGGGCAGAAGACCTAAATTGACATTTCTCCAAAGAAGACACACAGGCCAACAGGCACATGAAAAAAATGTGCAACATCAAATAATTATTAGAGAAATTCAAATCAAAACTACAGTGAGGTATCACCTTACTCTTGTCAGAATGACCATCATCAAAAAGTATACAAATAGGGACTTCCCTGGTGGTCCAGTGGGTAAGACTCCATGCTCCCAGTGCAGGGGGCCTGGGTTCGATCCTTGGTCTGGGAACTAGATTCCACATGCACACCACAACTAAGAATCCGCATGCCGCAAGTAAGACCTGGCGCAGCCTAAATAAATAAATAAATAAACAAACAATTAAAAGGTAGATTGGTAATTTTAAAAAAGCATACAAATAATAAATGCTGGAGATGGTGTGGAGGAAAAGGAACCCTCCTACACTGTTGGTGGGAATGTAAATTGGTACAGCCACTTTGGAAAACAGTATGAAAGTTCCTTAAAAAACTAAAAATAGAGTTACCATATGATCCTGCAATTCCACTCCTGCACCTGTATCTGGAGAAAACTATAATTCGAAAAGATACATGCACCCCAATGTTCATAGCAGCACTCTTTACAATAGCCAAGACATGGAAGCAACCTAAATGCACGTTGACCGAGGAATGGATAAAGAAGATGTGGTATGTATATACAGTGGAATATTACTCGGCCATAAAAAAGAGTGAAATAATGTCATTTGCTTCAACATGGTTGTACCTAGAGATTATCATACTAAGTGAAGTAAGACAGAGAAAGACAAATATCATACGATATTGCTTATATATGGAATCTAAAAAAAAAAGAGAGAGAGATACAAATGAACTTATTTACATAACAGAACTAGACTCACAGACATAGAAAACAAACTTATGGTTACCAAAGGGGAAGGAGGGGGAGGGATAAATTAGGAGGTTGGGATTAACACATACACACTACTATATATAAAATAGATAGCCAACAAGGACCTACTGTATAACAGGGAACTATACTCAATATTTTGTAATAACCTATAAGGGAAAATAATCTGAAAAAGAACGTATAGGGACTTCCCTGGTGGTCCAGTGTTTAAGACTCAATGCTCCAATGCAGGGGGCCTGGGTTCAATCCCTGGTCAGGGAACTAGATCCTGCATGCCGCAACTAAAAGATCCTGCGTGCCTCAACTAAGGTCCGGTGCAGCCAAATAAATAAATAAATAAAAATAAATATTAAGAAAAAGAAAAAAAGAACATATATATACATTCTTTTTTATGGATATGTGTATAACTGAATCACTGTGCTGTACACCTGAAACTAAACACAACATTGTAAATCAACTATCCTTTAATAAAATGAATTTTTTTTAAAGAAGGACTGTTATCTGAAATATACAAAGAACTCCTAAAGCTCAACAATAAGAAAACAAACAACTCAGTTTTTTAAATGGGCAAAAGGTCTGCACAGACACCTCACCAGAGAAGATATACAGATGGCAAATAATCATATGAATAGATGCTCCACATCATATGTCATTAGGGAATTGCAAATTAAAACAAGGAGATACCACTACACACCTATTAGAATAGCTAAATTGCTAAACAGTGACAACTCCAAATGCTGATGAAGATGTGGAGCAACAGGAACCCTCATACATTCTTTGTGGGAATGCAAAATGGTACAGCCACTTCAGAAAACAGTTTAGCAGTTTCTTACAAAAGTAAACATACTCTTACCATATGATTCAGCAGTTGCACTCCTTGGTATTTATCCAAATGAATTGAAAACTTATGTCCACACAAAACCTGCACAAGGATGTTCATAGCAGCTTTATTCATAATTGATAAAACTTGGACACAAGAAAGATTTCCTTCAGTAAATGAGCGGATAAACTGTGGTACATCCAGACAATAGAATACTCAGCAATAAAAAGAAATGAACTATTATGCTATGAAAATCCATGGAGAAATGTTATATGCTTTTTGCTAAGTGAAGAGGCCAACCTGAAAAGGCTACAAACTCTCGTTCCAACTACATGACATTGTGGAACAGGCAAAACTATGGAGACAGTAAAAAGATCAGTGGTTGCTGGGGGTTATAGGGGTTGGAGTGTGGGAATGATGAATGGGTGGAGCATAGGGGATTTTTAGGGCGGTGAAACTGTTTAGTATGATGCTTGTAATGGTTGATGCATGTTATTATGTTTTCTAAAACCATAGAATGTATTACAGTTTATATTAACCTTAATGTAAACTATGGACTTAAGCTAATAATACTTTATCAATATTGGCTCACTGATTGTAACCAAAGATACCGCACTAATGCAAGATGTTAATAATAGGGTTTTTATGTAGCCGGGGAGGGGGTTTGGAGGGGCCATGTGGGAAGTCTATACTTTCTGCTCCATTTTTTCTGTAAACCTAAAACTACTCTTTAAAAATAAAGTCTATTAGGTTGTTTAAAGCTATTTTTCAGTAAAAAGACATCGGTTGGGAGTAAAAAGGGAAGTGGGAGCCGATATCTGGTGTTCATATAACAAAGAGCTCATATCCAGAATGTAAAAAGAACTTTCACTCATCAATAATAAATACACTACAAAAAGGGCTCTGAGCTAACTCCTGGAGTGTGGCAAGTCTCAGCAACCTTGTGGGTGATTTGAACTTTATCGACTGGCTCAGATTTCCTCAGGAGAAGGCACGGGGAGAGAAAGAGGGGAATAAAAACCCGAACGCCAGAATGAAGCACTCTTCCCACCCTGGCCGAACCTGGCAAAGGCAGTTAAAGCCGGCGGAGCAGTAAGGTTGATCATAGAGAGGACCGCGCCTCCAGATTCCTAGGCGGGCACCGGAAGTGGCCTCGTGGCCCTGGGCGCCTTTTGCTCGGCCGTTTTGGGTTCCTGGTTGGCCCGGCGGGATGGTGGCTTCAGATTTTGCCTTAACTACCTGCCAGGGCTAGTCTCCAGGGAGCGCCAGTCATCCCCAGAGCTGCGGGTGAGCGGTCGGGCTTCTCCCCAGCCAAGCTGCAGAACGCCCCATCTCTGTTGTCCCACGGGCCAGAGGTGGGACGGGGAGGGGGTCTTTGCGGCTTGCGTGTCCTGTTCTCCCCCCAGCACGTGCACACAATGTTTGGTAACGAGCTCAGTGACGATTTGGCTCTCTACTGTTCGGTTTGGATTTGTCGCTGTTATTTTGACTTTATAATAGCATAAACCACTCAGATTTTGCTTAATTCTCGTTCTTTCATACACGATGGAGGCGGGGCGGGGGCGGGTGGTGCGGTGGGAGAGGGAAATGTCTCAACTGAGGGTTAGGTGCTTAATCCTTTATTCCCTGAACGAACACTATAACCAGTTTATGGAGCTGTAGTGTATTACTCCTCTGTATAAGTAGGTTTTTTTTGTTTTTTTTTTTTTAATTTATTTTTGGCTGAGTTGGGTCTTCGTTGCGGTGTGCGGGCTTCTCATCTCTTGTTGTGGAGCACGGGCTCTAGGCGTGCGGGCTTCAGTAGCTGTGGCTCATGGGCTCTAGAGCGCAGCCTCAGTAGTTGTGACGCACGGGCTTAGTTGCTCCGCGGCATGTGGGATCTTCCCGGACCAGGGCTCGAACCCGTGTGCCCTGCATTGGCAGGCGGATTCTTAACCGCTGCGCCACCAGGGAAGCCCTGTATAAGTACTTTGATTCCTTTAAAGGTCATAAAAGTTTTACTGGAAAAATAACTATGAGTCGGCTCATGTGTATATTGTCGTAGTAAGTTTACTAAAGTGTGGCAAGATCCATCTTCCCTTACCTTGCTAAGGATCAGGAAGCCTCCTTTTCCCTCTACAGGAGTGTCCCAAGACCCATCCTGCCCTGCTGAAGCAGTTCTATGAAGGGGTGGTAGATTATGAGTATACATGAAAGAAAGCCTTGGCAAATGAGCTATGGTGGTCCCCAGCCTTGGCTTATGTGCTTTTTTTCTTCCTGTAATGCAATTCTTATAAACTAAAAAGTCTTTAAATTCTGAGAATGTGGCCTTATTTCCTACAATAGAAGTTCTAATACTAATATTTATGTAGCACTTTTTCTGTATATCAGCAGCCAGGTGCCCTTTCTCAGTAATTCTGATCTATTTTCACGGATCTCAGGAATATTATCCTACTAATGTTCCGCTACTCAGGAACATCACCTTGGCAGTGAGTCTTCATTACTAATAACATAGGTTCTTGACTGCTCTAGTTATTCTGCTGTTTTAATAGTGTGTTCTCCTCCCACAGGAGTGCTCTGATCCTAAGGTTCTTCCTGATTCCTGGTATGTAAGACAAGTGAATCCTATCCTGAGCCATTGCACTCTAAGATGTCCACCAAGTTGAGAGAACACGCAGCCTTGACTCCTGTGGTGCACACTCGAGAGGAGCAGGAGGGACTGAGAATCGTGAAGGTAGAAGAAGAGGAGAACCATGCTTGGGAGCAGAAGTCTCGCCAACTAGGGAATGTGCACCCTTATCAGGAACTTTTCCGCCAGTGCTTCAGGCAGTTCCGTTACCAGGCGGCCCCTGGACCTCGAGAGGCTCTGAGCCAGCTCCGGGAGCTCTGCCAAAAGTGGCTGCGGCCTGAGATGCACAGCAAGGAGCAGATCCTGGAGCTGCTGGTGCTGGAGCAGTTCCTGACCATCCTGCCCAAGGAGTTGCAGGCCAGGGTATGGGCGTATCATCCAAGGAGTGGAGAGGAAGTGGTGACTGTGCTGGAAAATCTGGAGACAGAACTTGGAGACAAAGGACAACAGGTGGGAAAAGGGTTATCTATTGTTCATTTATGAGAACCCCAGGGGTCTACCAGCAAAGAGAGTGGGCATGGGTAAGCAAGAGGTTTTTATGACCATTATTTTCTGGGCTGACGCATTATCCTCTGTTTTCCCTTTAAAGCTCTGCTGCTTTTGTGAACTGATTAAGACACTGGTTTCTTCATCATTCTGCTTTCTGTACCCATAGGAAATTTTATGTTTAATCAAACTTTGAGGTTTAGTTAGCTATTGCTGATCCTCTCACGAACCCAACTCTTCTTGTATGTCCTTAGGTCCAAGCCAGTGCACGTTACAAACAAGAAGTGCTGTGGAAGGAAGTAGGACCTGTAAGCCTTACAAATCAGTCACTTAACATCCAGCTGAAGTGTGATCCTTGGGAGCATTTTCCTCTGCAAGAGAATGGTAAGCTTTAAAATGTGAATCTTTTGTGATCTTTTGGAAGCACTGAGTATAGCGTCTGCTAGGAAGCAGTATTTCTTGTGAAAAAAGTGGTATCTAGAATAGCAGAATAAATTTAACACCAAAAGGTTATTTACAAAGTGAGCATATCTAGAGTTAATTTAATTTTGCATTGGGATATGTGGTATGTTTTAATTGGGTTATGATAGTGGTTTACAATTCTAACTGAATCCAAATCATTATGGAACCGTTTTAACAATACAGATACCCAGATCTACCATAGATTTACTACAGTGGGCCCTAGTACTATATGTTTTAATTAGCTACTATAGAACAATAGTGGTAGCTTATATTTTAAAAATTCAAGTAGTATAGAAAAATACAAAATGAAAATAAAAGTTCCATTCCAAAGAGTTAACCACTGTTAACATTCTCTAGTATATACTTCTAAAATTTTTCTTGTATATTCAAGCCTCTCCCCACTTTTTAGGGAAATTGGTATCATGATGTATTGACTATATTTTTAAATTTTTTTATATTCTTTATGCTCTGGCATTTGGGGCCTTGATCCTGGACAGACTGTCCTTCCCAGGGCTAGCTAATTCCTAGAGACAGCAAAGGACTCCCCTGCAAGTGGGCCTTTCATATACAATCCAACCAATCTGGAGCCCAGTCCCCCAACCATCTCCTTTATCAAACCTTCACACACGAAACCAATATTCCCCCTGCCCTAAATCACCCCAGGGTCAGATACCAGAGAACTAGGGACCATCTCTATAGCCCAGAGTGTGCCAAAATTATTCAAATTATCCATCCTAAGCTTACTCAGCATACCTACCCTGCCTTATCCATTCCCTCCTGGGGAAACTCCAATAAAGGCTCTAGGCCATGCTCTCCCCTCTTCCCCTTCTGCCTCCTGATCGATCGTGGTGCTTTCCCATGCAGCCCTGCATGGCAGACTACATCTTCTGTTCCTTGGGATCTACGAGTGTAAAAAATTTCTTTCTTTGTATAGTCCTTTCCATGTCTGCGTGTCTTACCATACCCGCTTAAAACAAATCCTGGATACATTTTAATATACATATTATACACACCACTTTGCATTTTGCTTTTTTTTTTTTACCTAATGAGAATATTCAGGACATTATTCATTCATGCACCAAACATTTATTGAACATCAACTATGTGTCCAGCAATAGTCTAAGCATTGGGGATATAGAGGTGAACAAGAAGGCCAACGTCTCTGCCCTCATGCAACTTACATTCTAGTTAAATCAGTGGGTTCCACAGTCTCAGTTCCTTCATTCAGTTGCAGTCGATGTTTGTGGCCTAGAGAAAACATGCAGAAATAATGTTATTCTTATCAGTAGAGTTATTTTATTCTTTTTGATGTTTAGTTTTCTGTTGCATACATGTATAATAGTTAATTTAACAGTCTTCTACTGATGTGCATTTAGGCTGTTTCCAGTATTTTCGTTATTTTATTTATTTATTTATTTATTTGGTCACACCATGTGGCTTCTGGGATCTTAGTTCCCCTACCAGGGATTGAACCTGCACCCTCAGCAGTGAAAGCATGGAGTCCTAACCACTGGACCGCCAGGGAATTCCCTCTTTTTGTTATTTTAAACACTGCATCAGTGGATGTCTTTATGTAAAAGTCTTTTGGCTCTTGTGTGAAAATACTGGAGGAAAAAAATTCCTTTAAATGCAGTGAGAGATTGATAGCCACTGGATTAAAGTAGAAAACTTATTATGTAGGCAACAAGGTTATAGTTATTACCTCTAGGGAAAGCAAAAGGACACAGGGTGATGGAGAAAGATGAATTGGGATTTGGACTTCTTACTTTTATACCTTTTGTACTGTTGAAATTTTTACCATGAGTATCTATTCTTTTTATAGTAAAAATAAAGAGTGCGGTCTTTGAATTCAGATAAACCTGAGTTTCAGGCCAAGCTTTATCACTTAATAGTCATGTGATCACAGACCAATTATTTAATTTCTGTGTTTCAGTTGCTGTATCTATTACCCAGCTCATTGTGTTGCTGTGAGCATCACCAAATATTGGGTGATCACTTGGTGTTTTAGCTATCCCATTTCCATGTAACAAACCACTCCAAAACTTAGTGGCTAAAAGGCACAACCATTATGTTATCTCTCACAGTTCTCTGGATTGACTGGGATAAACAGGATGTTTCTTCTACTGTACATGATATCAATTTAAGCTGTAGTTATCGGGGGGCTTGCCTGGACTGTGATGCTCGAGATACTTCACTCACTTCTCATACTTTAGCAGGAGATGGCTAGAAAACTGGGCTTAGCAAGATTCTGAGATGGATGGGCCTCAGGTTATCTCATTCTCTCACTCTTCATGTATCTCTTTAGCGGGGTAACTGGACTTCTTACATGGTAACTCAGGGATCTCAAAAGCATCTTTTAAAGTTTTAATCCTTGAACTGACGTATCATCACTTTCACCATATTCTGTTGGATAAAGCAATTCACAGGCCAGCCTAGATCCTGTGTGGGAGGGGGGTGGACTACACAAGGGATGAATGCTAGAAGGTATGTTCATTGGGGACCCTTTGAAGACTCTTGGGAAATTTACATTTCTTTCCTGCATTTTGAGTTTTTAGATCTGGGCTGGGGCCCAAAAGTTTTATTTATTTATTTTTATTCTCTATGACTCATAGGTGCAGTGAGTATCAAAAACCATTAGGACGATAGTTCTTGCTTATTTAGCACAATCCTTGATATTAGTAAGCATTCATTATGTTATCAATTACTATTACTAATCTTACTTCCAAACATTTATGTGGGACATGTGGCACTTAAATAATCGACTTGCTCTTTCAGCAGGAGCTGAGACCAGGAATATGACTGGTGAATTTGCTCCAAAGCAGATTTCTGCAGAAAGGAATTCATTGGTTGCTTTCCAGGATGCAAAGTGTGGAGAAACTTTTCAATATAGGGGTAAATCAGAACAGCAAAAGGTCAACCCCATGAGAGTAAAACGACACAAATGTAAGGAGTGTGGAAAAGCCTTTGCTCAGAGCTCAGGGCTTGTTCGACATTGGAGAATTCACACTGGAGAGAAACCTTATAAATGCAATCAATGTGGAAAAGCCGTCAGTTATAAATCAGCCCTTCTTTCACACCAGGAAATTCATAATAAAATAAAACGCTATCAGTGTAATGAATGTGGGAAAGCCTTCAGTCAAAACACAGGCCTGGTTCTTCATCAGAGGATCCATACTGGGAAAAGACCTTATGGATGTAAAGAGTGTGGTAAATCCTTTAGTCAAAGTTCACACCTTATTGGACATCTGAGGATCCATACTGGAGAGAAACCCTTCAAATGTAATGAGTGCGAGAGGGCCTTCACTCAGAGGTCAGGGCTCATGGAACATCAGAGAAGTCACACTGGAGAGAAACCGTATATGTGTAAGGAATGTGGGAAAGCTTTCCGAGGGAGCACCAGCCTTACTCAGCACCTGAGGATCCACACTGGGGAGAAGCCCTATCAGTGTGAGGAATGTGGACGAGCCTTCATTCAGAGGTCAAGCCTTGTTCGTCATCAGAGGATCCACAGAGGGCAGAAGTCTGTTTCTGTATCCTAATTGTAAGGAGGCCTTTAATCATAAATCAGGCCTTACTGAACACTTTAGAAAGCTATGCTGAATACAGACCCAATCACTGTGTAATAAATTCAAGAAATTAGGGATGTGGTGTCTCCATTGTTATTCTAAGTAGTCAAACTAGAAGACATTCTGATATCACCCAACAGGTTGAAAGAAGCTGGTAGCTTGTCACTGGAGCAGACCATTCACATTTTGGCCTGAGTCTGTTGTGGATGCTGCTATTTCTTTCTCCCATTCTTTTGGTCCTTCTCCTTTGTGGTCCTTCAGCACTTTTGCTCCTTGAAGTCACTACCATCACATACCCTGAATAACCTGATGATACAGTGGCTCTCAGATTTTGAACAGAAGACCACTGAGACTGTTAGTGTGCATACTATGCAAAGGAGAACTTAGCAGGATGAACAGAGAAAGTGATGCTGTTGTTAACGTTATATAAATGAGGGGTAAGCTAGGTAAGTTACACTTAAAAGTGACTACTCAACGACACAGCTTGCTGTTTTCTTTGCCTTCTCTTCACCCTGTTGGTGAGGGAGGAAGTCCTACCCTAGGATTTGGAAGATGGCCAAACACATGACACCCAACAGTGGACAGATGGGATTGACAGCAGTTAATTAGCTGCTTATACTCATAGCCTAGGGGAGGAGGGCCACTTGGGAGCAGAGTGAACAAATAGGAGCTTTGGGATACAGGCTTTGTAGTAATAAGATGGGGTGATGTCTGGTTTCCTTGGGAGGATGTGATTGACTTGTTTGAATAATTTCATGGGCAGGC
This sequence comes from Balaenoptera ricei, assembly GCF_028023285.1. Taxonomy (NCBI): domain Eukaryota; kingdom Metazoa; phylum Chordata; class Mammalia; order Artiodactyla; family Balaenopteridae; genus Balaenoptera; species Balaenoptera ricei. Next base: position 22,402,765 of record NC_082649.1, read on the forward strand.
AAGGAGGTGAAACCCAGTAGGTTGAGGAGTGTAGCTATTCCAGCTGATGGGGAACGAGCCAAGTGCGGTCACTTCCTGCTGGGTGGGAGGCATATATAGCAAGAGCAGAGGAACCGATGGTTAGGCTTTTGGGTCCCTGTGAGGCTCAAAGATGTCAAGGCAGCATAGGAAGTTTTAGGCCTTGCTGCTCACTTTGTCAACTTAGAAAACAGACATAGTTTTTAGGAAAGAGTTATAATGTATATCTGTGCCCTCAAGAGTGCTGTTTATTCATATGTACTCTTTTTTTTTTTTTCTTTTTCTTTTTGAATCTCAGTGATACACATTCCTCCTCCAGTTTATCTCTAGGAAAAAATCCCAGAAATACCTTTGACCATCCAGCATGCCAGTTGGACTTGATCCCATATTGGTGGTGGGATTGAAGAGACATCAGGTAGCAGAGTCTATAATGCTTCTACATCTTTCTGACTTTCTTATGCTAAAAACCAGTAGAGATCTCAAGCTCAGCTCCCTCACTGTCCACTGTTATCGTCTGGATACCTATGTCCTCATTATGCTTTAGTTTATCTTTTCAACCTTTGGAATAGACAGTCTGAAAAGCATTGATGTTGTCTTCTACTTTGACTTTGAATGAAATATACTTTTCACTATTAGGAGGACTTGAGAAACTAGAAAGTTTATAAGGTAGAAAGTGTATAAAAGTGGGGTATTTCACTATATTCATATTTTTATAGGGACGGTATAAATAAATACCAACCAAGAAAACTCTGGAGGTGCTAATTGTTCATCCTTAGTGCCATCACTTACTTTGTTTTGCCTTGTTTCAAGGCTCAGGTAGGAAATACCTGAGAGGTTGACATCTACAGGTCAGAGGGAAATACCTATGACAAAAATAAAAAAGAAGTGGATAGAACATTAAATCTCCCTGAAGTGAGACACCCTGAAATTTAAAATGCAGACTTGCACAGAATACTTGCACATTTGAGGAATTTTCAACCAAGTGGATGAATTCTCCTGTGAAATGTGCTGATGAACTGAGCTTTTCTGGCAGTGGGAACTATGCCAGAGATGAAAACTGGCATCCTAAGGATCAGATACATTTGGCAGACATTTATGTAGCTCATTCATTGTTTTTAGGAATTGAATTAGCTGTCAGCTTAAAAAAATTTAGAAATTTTATGTAGAAATGGGATTTCCATATTATTTTGAAAAAAATAAGATCTGGCATCACTGGGCCAGACCTCTTACCTTCCAGTTCTTTCCATGCCCCACCCTCCAGCTTCATTATGTGTCTGAGCCCTGGAGACATTTGAATTTGCTTATCTGGAGAATGACTACTTCAGAGGAGAGTTTTATTTCATAGCAGAGTAAACTAAATAGAAACAAGGTGAAGTTATCCTTGACTTTCTGATAGGTTGTTTGCAAAAAATGGAAAACCATAAATTGAGAAATTTGAAAAGTAGGATACAGGTTTCCCCTACTACCTGAAAGTGAAGCATTCCTATGAAACTTTTTGTAAGCCGAAATGGCATAAAGCAAAGAGGCAGTTACCTTAGGACGCATTTTGCTAACGAATGCACAGAATCGAGATGAAGCACAGATGCTCACAGACACAGTTCAAAGCTATAGTGGCTTAATGCTGAGATGCTGAGTGTAGTTCCCAGGGAAGGAGCTTGGTGGTGCCACTCTTGCTGCTTGATTTGCGCGATACCTCTCTAGAAGGCTGGCTGCAAAACAAATGTTGAACGCTATTTTCGCTTTTCACCTTTTTTGGCAAACAAAATCCTCTTCGGCTTTCTTTCAGTTAGTGAAAACAGGTACTAATGTAGGTCTTTATTTGTAAAGGCGAAGAGGCGTAAAGCAAATTTTCAAAAGGCGGGATACTTGTATTTCTTGATTTAGTTTAAATAAAAATAATGAAAACATACATAAGTGTCAATAATGTGACCTTTGTGGACTTGCTAACCTTAGAGTTAGGGATGTGTTTACAAAAGTAAATATAACAGGTCTCTCCACAGTGACTTGGCTAGTATACATTTCTGAAGATACGTGTTTAAAGAACGGTTATTGCCTACATATGTGTCATACATTTTAAGGGTATTTAAAAAGGTAAATAAAACACAGTTTCAATGGTGAATTTAAAATTCAAGAAAGAAAATTTACAATACAAAACAAGGATAAATGAACACAAATCAAAAACAATTCTGCCTGGGAGAATTGGGAAAGTATATAAAGAAGGTGGGCATTTGTGGGACTTTACGGATGAATAGGATTTTGGTTATTAGTCGAGATTCTAAGAGAAACAGAGTATATATTATTCTTTTTTTAAAAAAAAAAGGAATTGGCTCAGATGATTGGGGGCTACTAAGTCCAAAATATGCAGGGCAGGCTGGCAGGTGAACTCAGGCAGGATTTCTGTGTTACAGTTTTAAGGCAAAATTCCCACTTGGGGATATCTCAGTTTTGTCTCAAGGGCTTCAGCTGATTGGATGAAGCCCACCCATTATGGAGGGTAATATCCTTTGCTTCAAGTCAACAGATTGAAGATGTTTATCCCATCTACAAAATACTTTCACAGCAACATCTACACTAGTGCTAAAACAACTGGGCACCGTAGGCAAGCCAGGTTTCCATATAAAATTTAACCATCACAGATATATAGAAAAAGGCAGAAGAAGCTGTTAACACCACACGTGTCACTGATATTGCACAGGGGCGTTATGTGCAATTCCTTTTAAAGGGTGCTGTGTAGAGTAGTAGGTTATATCAAGACTTGTTTCTCTGGGCTGTTTACATCAAAATTGTGTCTTATTTGCTTAAGTATGCCTCCCATGTTAGAGTCCATTTTAAAGAAATTCAAAGCACTTCGGAGGTAACAGTATACAGGAACAAACCCAAGAATGGCATCAGGGAAATCTCACCCTGACTCGCCCATTGCCCCTTAGAAAGCATAAAACTTGGTTGGTGAGCTAAACAGGTTGGAAAAACTTCCCTGAGTTCATTTCGTTATCCATCCACACATTTTATAATAAATCTGACCTGTCGATCTAATTGACTTTGGTCCTTGGAACAGAGAAAGTGAGTGACTTGTTTAAAGTGACCTAGTGCAAGGCTTTAAAATTTCTTGACTCCAAGTCTGGCGTCCTTTATGCTACTGTTTAACGACGTACATTTTCTGGGTGCAGTGGTCGACTCACAAACACCGAGAGGGCGCCAGGCTGCTCTCTAGAAGAGTCTGGGTCTGCAGAAGCTGTGAAGGAGGGAGAGCTCTGGAAGGCGGCCTGGAGAGGCCGGCGGCAGGGCGGCCCGGGTGAGGAGGGAGCGCCTGGTAACCACCAGCGGGGCGCCGGCGAGATCATAGAGATGCTCAGACCTTCCAAGTTCCTGTACAAACCCCGGAAGTAGAGTCTCCGGGACCGAGATCCTAGGTGACTTGTCCAGCTGTATACTTGTGTGCGCGTGTCGGGTCGCACTCCAGCGCTTCTCCCTCTTCTCTTTAGAGCAGAGCCGGCCTCGGGGTGAAGAACCGGGGTTCCTGAGTGGGTTGTAAAGAGAGGGCAGACGCTAGAGTCGAGTTTGGCGGGCGTGGACGCGACGCCCCGCTCTCCGTGCGCAGCCGCGGCTGCCAGGTGTGCCCTAACCCCTGTGAGACCCCCATAGCGCATGCGGAGTGTGACTTGGTAGGCGCAGGGGAAGCGGGGTGGGCTGGATATCCCTGATGTTTGCTGCCATGCAGAGACATACCTGTCTCCGCAGCCTTGGCAACAGTTTGTCCCTAAAGTGTTAGGTTTGGTTTGTCACTATTTTATCTTATAAAGTTAACAAGCTTATGTAAATTCTTGGCCGCCCAGGTAATTTTGTTCTGTTTACAATACGTTCTTATCCCCCAGAGCCCAGGAGAGCCTTCACCTTGACTCTGTACCCTAAGTCAAGTGAACTCTGTCTTGAGCCATCATAGCCCAAGATATCAAAAGTTTGGTGTAACCCTGACTTCTGTAGTTCACATTACTAGGAGCAGAAGGGTTTGCACATAGTGAAAGTGGAAAAGAAGCACATGCTTGGGAGAGGCCTAGATTGCCTGGGAAGGTGCATCCTCACCAGAAGTTCTGCCCCTAGCGTTTCAGGCAGTTCTGCTACTAGGAGGTCCTTGGACCTCACAAAGTTTGAACTTCTGAAGCCAGAGATGCACACCAAGGAGCAGATCCTGGAACTGCTGGTGATGGAGTAGTTCCTGACCCTATTGGAAAAGGAGAGCTTTGTACTTAGATACAGGAGAATCATCCAGCTAAGAGGCAGTAGTTGTGCAGGAGAGTCTGAAGACACAGCTTGGATATGCAGGCCAGCAAGTGGGAAAGGGGTAATCCAATATTATGTTATAAAAATGCTGAATCCTGGGCTTCCAAGTATAGGGAGGGATAGAAGCAAATCAAGATTTTATGTCCTTTCTTTACTGGGGCTAAAGCAGTGTCTTTCTGTTTTTCTTCTTCAAAGATCTGCTGCTCATTGCTGTTGAGACTGTGATATTTGTCTGTCTCCTAACTCCATGGGAAATTTTCTTTTTAACTGAATGCTGAGGTTTTAGCTATTAGCAGTGATTTCACAAACCAATTGGGCCTGTTTGTAAAGGAGCAGTAAATGTAGCGGTCAGACTGCAAGAATTTATATCTAGAGTGTACCGCTTACTAGCTCTGTGATCTTAGGCAAGTTATTTAATCTCATCAGAATCCTTTACATGTACAATGAGAAAATTTTTTTTATCCTTAGGTTCAAGCCCATGCACAAAAGCAGAAAGTACTCTGGAAGGAGGCAAGATCTTTAACCAGAGAAGTCATTGAATATCTAGCTCAAGAATAACCCTTGGGAGCCCACCCCTCTATAGCAAAGTGGTGAGTATAAAAAAGAGCCTTCTGTGAAGAAGTAGTTTCTCCATTGGCAATATGACATGCCTGTCTTTATGCTTTTCATAAGGACAGCCACGTCTGATCTGAGTAGGAATAAGGCAGAAAATTCATCATACATGTAATGATACTTTGCCATCAGTTACACAGAATCGAGAACTTAGCTTTGGGGAGAACTTCTCAGCTACCATCTTAATTGGGGCTTGGCTTTTGGATGTTCCTGCTCTTTACACTGTTTATTTATTTTTATATTTATTTTTATTATATTACTCCTTGAGTGACCTTTATACCACCATTTAATTTTTGGTCAAAGAAGCAAAGATGCAAGGACAGTGCTTTCCATTTAACCTCCTATTTTCTATTAACTTTTGCAAAAATAACCTGTCAGGGTTAATGAGAAAAGGTATGCTGCTTTTACAAAAACTCAAATCAGAGAAAACATTTGAAAGATGAGGGGTATGCATATCATGAAACCATGTGAAAAAGATACACATTTCCCTCAGATTAATGTATGATACAATCTGAAAGGCACCTGTTTCCCTCAGAGTAACTTATTTATGGTCTACGGAACTTTAGTTTGCCATGCACAGTTTCTTGCTTGGGGAGACTTAATGAATACTCAGTTTCCTCTGAGGAATTAAGTGAATTGCACTAATAGTATCTCCTGTGACAAATGGAAACCAAATTCTACCTGACCTTATTCCCATAGAAGCACTATGTTAAGTCAAAATGATGTAAAACACAAGCATTTAGGACCTGTAGTGTTTTTCTACTTGGTATATTAAATTTGTTATGTTTTAAATTCCTATCAAAATATAAATATGGCCGTATATCCTATTATTAATTTCATCTGTATGAAACATTCAAGTATATTCCCTAGTCTTCTTTTTTTTTTTTTTTTGGCTGTGCCAGGTCTTAGTTGTAGCATGCGGGATCTTTAGTTGTGGCATGCAAACTCTTAGTCACAGCGTGTGGGATCTAGTTCCCTGACCAGAGATCGAACCCGAGTCCCCTGCATTGGGAGCATGGAGTCTTAGCCACTGGACCACCAGGGAAGTCCCTATTCTCTAGTTTTTTTCCCAGTATATTTAAGGCACAAAAAGTACACTCCAAGTTAAAGTACAAAATAAATCCAATCCTCTTTAGGCTGTCCTTCCAGAAGGAAAGATGGAAAACTTCATGATTGGGATATGGTGAGATATGTCTACTACTTATTGGTGGACAAGAAACAACTGAGTTTGAGGGACCTCCCAGCTCTTAGTGTAGGAAAGTAGGAGTGGGGATCCTTGGTGTCTCTGTGCCAGATGTGTCTTTAGCCCATAGACAGGGCCTAGAGTAGTGCAGCTAAAGGAATGGTACTCACTGGCCAAAAATGTCTCTTGGATTATTTTCTCAGGTCACATTGGGACCTGATATTTAAAAAGACATTTGGGACATTTGATATTTAAAAAGAAAGGAAATAAGATCAGATACATGAAAGCCAGAGATGGGGAAAGTGATATAAGTCTTCTGCATACTGGCCTCTTCTCCCAGGTTGATTGACATACTGAATAGTTGTATCAGTCATTCAGCCAGCTAATCCCCTGATGTGTGGACTTCCGTGGTTGTGAGAATTCAATAGAGATTAAAATTACAAGAGATTTTAGTCTAATGACAGGAGAAAATATGAGGAAAATACAATGTCCCTGCTTTATGTGATATATTCAGTGGGTGTAGCTGTATCAAATAGTGAGAAGATGTAAGTTGAGGAAATTAATAATTTGATTCTTTAGTCTAATATTATAATACTAAAGAAAAGCAATAAAGCATACCATAAATATCAACCTGAGTTTTTTGGACCTTCCTCATCCATAGAACCAAGAGCCTCCATATATCTAATTATAGCAGCCCCTCAGTTAACCTAACCCCAGCACATGCTTCTAAAAGTATTAATCGTACAGAGTATGTATTTATGAAACCCTTCCTGTGTGTCATTAACTATACCAAGGACATATGCAGAGATAAGTAGAACATGAATTTATAATCTATTAAAGCAGAATAGACTACATAAACAATAAGTAATTATATTATAAAGTCCAAATAATGTTAAAGCACATTAATTCTGACTGAAGGAGTCAGCAGAGTCTTCACAGAAAAGAAGACATTGGTGCTAGCTTTTAATAAGTACAACTTTGAAAAAAGGGAGAGAATTTGTTGACACCTTATTTGTAATTGTAATATACAAAGATGACATTCAAAACAAAGCAATGTGGGATTCTTTACAAAAGAACACTTGGTGACAACACATATATGTGTGTGGATATGTATACACACCTACATATACAAGCATACATTTCTTATACATTATTACAAATCTATTTGAAAAATAGTGCCAAAATAAAATATGATTAGGAAGGCACATTATGCCAATAAAAAATATGAACAGGGACTTCCCTGGTGGTCCAGTGGTTGGGACTTCGCCTTCCAATGCAGGGGGTGTGGGTTTGATCCCTGGTCGGGGAGCTGGGATCCCACATGCCTCGTGGCCAAGGGGCCAAAGCGTGGAACAGAAGCAATGTTGTGACAGGTTCAATGGAGACTTTAAAAATGGTCCACATCAAAAAAAATTTTTTTAAAAAATGAACAGTCTTTTTTATTGAGGTACACTTCTATATTTGTGAATTGTCTGAAATGATATTAGGAAATAGACACAATCCAACATTGAGACAAGACTGCATACCTTCCAGGAACATCCTGTATGGAAGAGGGAAAATGGTTTGGTTATTGAACTTACATCCCATTTGTCTAATGAAAACAGGTTGTCCTTGTTGTATGGTCTGTAATTTACTAAGAAACAAACAACACCACAAAAAGTTGACCTCACTGTCTACGTGGATGGATCCTCTAATCAGTAATATATCCTTCAGGGGTGGTTCACCAACACTTAATCAGAAAGGCCACACTCCAGAGGAAGTTAGCATTAAGCACAGCAATTAGCTCTATCTCCGATTAATAGCAGAGGTTTTACTAATTTACATACTGAATGTTAGAAGTGAGTTTTCATTGGTGGAATTTGTGATATTAAAGATATATAGTGACTAAAAGAATTTAGAGTCTCTTCCTTCTACCTTTGCATGAACATCTAGAGTCCTTCATGGCTCACCCTTTAGAATGGCACTCAAGGCTTGATTCTCAGCCTTTTCTGATGTCAGAAGATTCTGCTTGCCTGATCCTGACTCTAAGGTTAACTGCATCCTTAGCAACATTTCCTCCCAATGAACCTTTCACCCAAGATGTGAGAGGAGCAACCACGCAGACAGAGAAACTGGAAATTCATCATGCTCCCTGAACAGGCTATATGACTTTTGTCCATGCTTGCTGTAAATGTTTCACTCTTAAATTGTTAAGGAAAATGTTTCTTATAAATATTAGATTATAAGTATTAGAGTAAGCAATCATTTCGTATAGTTCATTCTAACAAATAATGAGCAAGTGTCCAAATTTTATTTAACTCATTAATGGAGGAGCCAACAGAATGGCAGACTTGATTCCACAAGAATATACAAAATTGAAATTCATATAATTAGTGAAGGAAAAATGTTGCAATAAAATTGCTAAATTAGATACAAAATTGGTTAGTATTCTCTTCTGGGCAGGGGAAAATTTTATATCTTTTCAGTTTTCTGTAAGTTAACCTCTAACTTTATAGGACTGTAAAACATTTGAAATCTAATCAATTGTGAGTCAATGTTAAATTCCCCAAGAGTCAAAATGTTCTAGCATATTTTTGCCTATTTCCAAGTTTTGATAATTTTCCTGAACATTGCTAATAAATGTCTGTATGCATAGCAGATTTCAGTCTAAAACCAGAACTGATAGCTGGGGGAGAGGAGCCCAAAGCCCTCATGAATCTCGATTGCTGGCTTCTGATACTTCTCAGAATGAGCCTAATAATTATGAATGAGAAAATTAGCTATGTTCAGTTTACATTACAGTCATGTTCAGTCTTGAGACCCCTCCACGTTTTCAGAAGTTGGCACATGTAGATATTTAAAAATCATAAGTACCTAGGAGCAAGATTGATGTAACATGTTTTCTGTTTTGTCTTTGGGTTTTTTTTTTTTTTTGGCCAGGCTGCATGGCTTGCGGGATCTTAGTTCCCCAACCAGGGATCGAACCTGGGCCCACAGCAGTGAAAGCACCAAGTCCTAACCACTGGACAGCCAGGAAACTCCCAAGATTGATGTAACATGTTTAAAAGATTTGCCTTTTCCTTGGGTTTAGTCTGCGAAAACTCTTTATGTAACCATAGCGAGTGAAGCAACAACTTCAGGGTAAGAGTGGACGCAGGGCACTCCCTGAAGAGGATAAAGATCTGAGCAGATCTTTGACAGCCTTTCTAGACTGTGCCCTGCTGGTCATCTCCCCCATCCTGGTGGCCTCTGGCCAACTGCTGTTTGCCAGCCTCCTAGTTCAGTTCACAAGCCTCCTTTCCATTTCCAGCCCCAGGATGGTTTCCTCAACTCCTGAACCTTTCCCAACCTGAGAAGGAGGAATTCTTAACTTGCTCCCTTTCTCCAGGGCCCATCCTGCCTTCCATATCTCCCATGAAGACTCTAACCACTGGGACTTAGTGAATCTCCATACTTGAACTCCTTCTACATTTAAATCTAGGACCACATAATATATTTACGTATTAACATTCTGTTGTTCATCAGTGTCAGGTGTTCTAGGCCTGTGCCCTAATTACATAACAGGCCTCTGGATTGTAAAGATTATGTAATTTTTTTGGTATATGGTTCAGGCCCAAGGAGGACACTAATTTGCCCACTTTATATCTTCTGCAGAACAACTGACCCCTTGTGGGCAGGCTCAGTAAAATTGTGTACTTTACACATAAACACAGTAAATGGGATGGATATATTAGTCATTTCTCCTTAGACTCTTAAGACTCAGAGTTTTTCACAAATGAAAAAGCTATCCATAGTGTGTACTCTGTCAAAAACTCTGCCGTGGTATTGCCTTGTGTGATCTCGTTTAATCCTCTTGATGCCCAGTGCTCTTAGTTTTCTTATTGTCCCCTAATTGGAAACAGATTTAGAGAAGCTAAGTGACTTACTCAAGGGGCACTGCAGCACAGGAACCTGAATTCAGTGACCCCAAATTATAAGCTCTTAACCACTGTCCTATACTATCTGATCTCACTTATTGGATTTTTGATATAATTCCTAGTAAGTATAATTTGACAGATGTTTAGCCACTTTGGACGGGGAAGGGAAGAAATGTGCGGGATGTTTACAAGGCAGGGCTGGTTTTGCTCTGGACTCTGCTGTGTCATTCAGCTCTCCACATCCCCAAGGTGTCAGCCCTTCTGTGAACTGAAGGTCCTGGGTGTGGGGTTCAGAGGCTTCAGTTCCTACACGTGTGAGCAGTGGTCAACTCTCCAGTCTCCTCAGGAAGCCGTGGTTGCTTTGTGGTGTTGTCCTTGGTACTTGCCTTGAAACGTAGCATCTTCAATGTGGCTTTCTAAGATCTGACCATTAAGCTCATTCCAGGTGCTTTCAAAATAGTTTGCTTTCCCCTTTTCTACTCAGTAATAATCCCTTCAATATCACAACACTCGTGTCCTTTCTCCTCTTTCTAGGTGAAGGGATTTTGAATTTTCTCTGAGGTATCAAGAATTGAGAGAGAGGGACTTCCCTGGTGGCGCAGTTGTTAAGAATCCGCCTGCCAATGCAGGGGATTCGAACACAAGTTCGATCCCTGGTCCGGGAAGATCCCACATGCTGTGGAGCAACCAAGCCCGTGCGCCACAACTACTGAAGCCCACGTGCCTAGAGCCGGTGCTCTGCAACAGGAGAAGCCACCGCAACAAGAAACCCATGCACCTCAATGAAGACCCAATGCAAACAACAAAAAAAAAAAAAAAAAAAAAAATTAAGAAAAAAAAATAAGAATTGAGAGAGAACTAGATTGTTTTAAGATATGCACGTCCTGCACTGTGAAGGACAGGGAATATCTGCCTCAGCACAAGAGAAACTCCAAAGTGAGCAGCATTGTTTCTGTAGGGCCAGTGTTCTGAGAGTCTTGCTTTCCTGTGGTAATAGCCATGAGGAATCTGTTCCCAATACACCACGGTCTGCACAGTGGGACAAGGACAACTTTACAGTTCTGGCTGGTTTTTCAAAATTCCAGCACCCCACTTCATATGTTGATTCTCCTTTTTGTGTCTGCCACTCCCTTTATTATTCCCAACTCTGTGTTGCTGACTAAAGCAGCAACTCACTGAGGAACCTCCCTCAGAGCAGTGAGCTCACCTACTTTGATCGCCCTCTCTTCCAACTCTTCCACAGTAGAACCTCTTCCATCATTTAATCCTCTTCTGCCTTTAGGGTCATGCATTCTCGCAAATTTCCACTGCCTTCTGGCCCAAGCTCTTTGCCTTAACAGCTCCCACTTTTCAAACATCACTGTTTTCTGTGTTTCTTCCTGGTTTCAGTATATTCACGGGATCCTAAGGCTAGCTATCATGTTCCTTCCTGAGAAGGAGAGGGTTCTGGGCACAGAGGAGATGAAAGCACCCAGGAGAAGGGCAGAGGGGAGACAAACAGGTAGCGATGCTGACTGCCAACGGCCTACTTCCCCGGAACGCTCTTTATGGAAGAGAGCAATCATTTTTCTTCTCTGTTGTCATCTAGCACTCCTCCCCTACATTTTCAGTTAAGAGATCCTGCCGGGTTGGCAAGAAGCGAGCGTCCGAAACTTTTTTTTTTTAATTTCAGAGATCCAGGAACTGGGTTTAGTGTTGTCAAAGCACAGTTCCTGCTTTCACCGCCTTTAGTCCCGAACTGCTCGAACTGAACACGCAGCATACCCGGCCGAAGGGTAACTAGGAGACGCTGCGCACGTGGGCGGAGGCGGGTCGTGGGCGCGCGCTCAGGGGCGTGACCTCCTGGAGACGCCGGAAGCCGGCGCGCCTGAGCGTCCGGTTCCGGGAGCCGCACTTCTGCGTCCCTGTCAGGTGAGTGTATGGGGCGTCCTTCCGCCTCGATATCGGGTTCGGCCTTGCGAAGCCCCGGACGTGTTGAGCCGCGTGGGGCAGCCAACACCGGCCCTGGTTCCGGCTGGAGGACACCCTGTGCCCGGGGAGGTTCGGGGCTGCGCGGCTGGGAGCAGACGTCTGTCTGGGAGGCTCCGGAAAGGCCGGCCCCAAGGCCCCCAAGACAGGACCCTGTCCCGGGACTGGGGAATCCCCTTCTTGGGAACCGTGATTCCGACGCTCTGACTAAACCAGGGCCGCCAGCGCTGCGTGAAGCGAAGTGGGATTTCGCTCTCAGTTTTGCCAGACTAACACGAAAACATCAATAATTTTCTGGCTGTGTCTAGTAAATTTTTCTCTCCCACAGGTTGGGTCGTATGTATTAAAGTATGGAAAAATGGTGCCAAGTGATAACTTGAAAATTTGCTTTAGGTTAGGGGCAACATACATGTATTTAATGCCGGATTTGGAGGAGCCTTCCTCCATTAAGTGGAAGCCTTCATTCCACCCCCCACCCACCCCCAGCAATTATATATTTTTACTTATCTCCGTAACATACTGTACACTTTTCATATTTGTTGTGTTTATTGATTGCTCCTACTAGAATGGACACTCCATGATGGCAGGGATCTTTGTTCGCTAATGCGTCTCAAACACCTAGAACAGTTTCTGTACAAGGTAGGCCTCCAAAAAATATTTGTGGATTCAGTGAATTAATAAAATTAGTTTCCCTGGTTACAGGTCTTCTTTCTTGTGTGCGTTCTTCGAAATATATGCCATGTATCCCTTTATCACTTAATTCTTTTCCCCAGGGTGCCCTCAGGAGCCTCCAGTTGAAACTCCAGCAGAAGCCAGGCATGATGGCTGTGGACACAAGAAAGTCTGCTGGCCAGCTGTTCCAAGCCCCATGGGGTCAGCAGGGGCCTGTGATGGTAAAAGTGAAGTTGGAGGAAGAGCACCCCAGGAATCAGGGTCTCAGCCTTCCAGAGAACCAGCCTCCTGCCTGGGAGATCTTCAGGCAGCAGTTTAGACACTTCTGCTACCAGGATTCCCTTGGTCCCCAAGAAGCACTGAGCCGGCTCCGGGAGCTCTGCCATCAGTGGCTCAGGCCAGAGACACATACCAAGGAGCAGATCCTGGAGCTGCTGGTGCTGGAGCAGTTCCTCTCCATCCTGCCCCTGGAGCTCCAGGCCCGGCTGCAGGAACATCATCCAGAGAGTGGGGAGGAGGTGGTGACCATGCTGGAGAATCTGGAAAGAAAGAGAAATGTACATATAGGAAGAGACTAGTATGATGTGGTTGCGGGGAACTGGGAGCAAAACTTTCTCAAGTGTGAAGGCTCTGAGAGAACAGTGGGAAAACCTAGCATTCAGCAGGGAACTGAGCTTCTTGCTAAGCCAGTCAGGAGGGGAAGGAGGGGAAGGGTGGGAAACAGCAGATTCGGGGATAGTGGGTAAAGCTACTGAAGGCATCGTGCTCCTTTACTGGTCATTCAACATTCACAGCAAAGACGTAGGTGGTATCACACATGAAAACTAAGTTCGGAGAGGTTGTGTAACTTAGCTAAGGACACATAGCCAATAAATGAAGTGACAGAAACAAGATTTGATCAAACTTTGCTTTGCTTACCTTTCTGGCTGCCTCTCAGCGCCCTAGGGCCTGGTTTCTAGCTTCTTCCTCCTAGTCTTTCTCGGGGGATGTTTCTTGGGGACTCCTCCCTGAGGTTTGGTCCCTGTTAAATTCATGATATCCTTACAGGCGTAACGAGTGCTGCTTGTCTCTAGCTTTCAGCCTGTGCTCTGGAACAGAAGATCCTTTTGCAGACAGTGACACGTAAGACACTAGATGAAGAATCTTCATGTACCCGAGTTCAGCCTCCAGCAGTCCAGTTCAAGGGCAAAGGACCTGAGCCCCACCCATCAGAGGAAAGAGGTGAGGCAAGAATTTCTCTAGGGAATTTGGACTGAAATGAACTCCCCTTTGGTTTTTTTGTGGAGTGTGACTTGTTAATTCCTTGTGATGAGAGTTGTTAAAGAGTGACAGAGCTGACATTTTAGGTAATAATGATTAACAGTTGATAAGTCATCTCAGAACAGCCTCAGCAGTATGTTGGTTTTAAACATCCACAGTTGAATTTTCTGCAGATTGTCTATGCAAATGTTACTTTCAAGTATTTTGATGCTTACATAAATAGACCCTGATAGGATATTAACATTGTAAAACTACATTGACTTTTTTGAAAGTTACCTCTTATTATTACCAGAGAAGTATATATGCATTGTAGAAAGTTAGAAAATACAGAGTTGCAAAATAAAAAAGCAAAGTATGATATTCTTATCACCCAGAGATTACGATTGATGACTTTTTATTTTATATCTGTATATCTTTTATGTGCACATGTGTGTATACATACATATACACATTCCTTTCACCAAAAAGGGATCATTTCTGTGTGCTATTTTATAATCTATTTTGCTCAGTTAATAATCTTCCCTTTTCCCTGTCAGTACATCTTAATGTTATCTAAGCTCAATCCAAATTCAAACTGGTCCATTTTTTTCCAAAATGTCTTTAAAGCTGATTTGTGCAAACCAGGATAGAAGCCAGGGGCACATAACACATCTGGTTGTTATGCCTTTTATTTTTACTTTAGAACAGTTTCGCTCTCCCATTTTCCCTCTCACAGCCCAGACTTTTTGATGAGCCCAGGCCAGTCTCCTACCCTCTGGATTTTTCTGGTTGCTTCCTCATTGTATCATTTATTTTGCTGCCCCTGTACCCTGGATTTCCATAAACTGGAAAAAAGTTTGAAAGACTCAAGTTAAACATTTTTGGCTAGAATTAATATTAGGTAATAGTAGACATGAATACCTGGGTGACCCACTATAAAATCCCTGGCTGGCTTAGGATGATGACAGTATGATCCCTCCATTGAACAGCTAATATTTCCCCTTGTAACGGTGTGGTGTCACTTTGGCAGTTTGTGAATGGCCAGTTTCCCATCAACAAAATACAAAATGAGAATTCTTGTGTGGGTCAACCATTTTATTAAGGGTTGCAGAATGATTTTATAATTCTTTCGTTCCTTCTACATCATTAACTGGCATTCTTCTTTATAGTAAAGAAATGGTCAGATCATCTATTTGTTGATTAGATTGACTTGACTTCATATTAGACAGTCAAGATTGATGCTTAGTTTTCCCCGTTTATTTACCAATTTTCATATTCAAGGAATGGTTTAATAGGTACCTCAAATGGCGATGTGAGATTTTAGGACTTTCTCTGTGTTAGTATCATTATGGACTTAGTAATTTTCATTGAGTCAGTGTGTTTCAATCTTCCACAGTTATTACTCTTTTTTTTTTTTTTTTTTTAATTTATTTATTTATTTATATTTATTTTTGTCTGTGTTGGGTCTTCGTTTCTGTGCGAGGGCTTTCTCCAGTTTGTGGAGAGCGGGGGCCACTCTTTATCGCGGTGCACCAGCCTCTCACCGTCACGGCCTCTCCCGTTGCTGAGCACAGGCTCCAGACGCGCAGGCTCAGTAGTTGTGGCTCACGGGCTTAGTCGCTCCGCGGCATGTGGGATCTTCCCAGACCAGGGCTCGAACCCGTGTCCCCTGCGTTGGCAGGCAGATTCTTAACCACTGCGCCACCAGGGAAGCCCAGTTATTACTCTTTTTAATGCTCAGACTGACACATCTTTGCCTTGTATGGATGTCTTCCATCTTGCCCCTATCTCTTTTTGCCATGACCCTATGAATTTTGAATCCTTGCTTTCTGAACAAAATTAATTGTTTCAGGCTCACCTTGTACTTTCTCTAGACCCAGATTTGGTATCAACCCTTTCTGAAGGAGCCTTGATTCTTCTTAATGGAGAATGCTACTGAAGTATAAAATCCGGGTGCTAGGGGAGTTCTTTACCACTAGGGTAACAATACTTCTAGCACATTTTATGGATAGAACTAGAAGTACATTTTTTTTCCTAAAAGATATGAGTTCACAATGGTGTATTCAATTTTGTTCTACCACTACAATGTTCCATTATTTTTCTATATTGTATTTTGTTTCTGCATTTATTTTTGTTAATTCTTTCCTTATGTTCTCACTTGTTTTTTAAATTTATTTATTTTACATTATAGTAATTTGTATCAGAGGTGTTCCCAGGAAGCATAAGGAAGGGGAATGAGACACAGAAGGGAGAAAAGCCAGTCAAGTGTTCCTAAATGAGCAGGTTATCTTGGTTAATTAGTTGTCCTTTTTATTTTTTAACTTTTGAGCTGGATTGATCTATATATCTGTTACTAATATAAATATTTGATGCTACAGATATTTCATTGAACACTGGTTTTGATGAATCCCAAATGTTTTGAAATGTAGTGTTTTTGTTATTTTCTAGAAAATCTGAAATGTATGCTTGTATTTTGCCTTTGAACCAATAATTGGAAGTTTTAAAATTTTCAGATGGAAGGGCTTATTTTCTGATTTTGTTATTAATTTTAGACTTATTCTATTGTAATCAGAGAATGTTTGTGTTGTTTATACCTTTTGGACTTTATTATGGTTTTCCTATGACCCAAAAAATAGTTTTCATTAAAGGTCACTGCACATCTGAAAAGATGTTCTATTTTCAGGATACAGAGCTTGATATACATATTTATCCATAAGATTTAATTTTGTTGATTTCATTTTGTAAATCTTCCGTATCTTTATTTTTTTGCCCATTTGGTGTTTTTTTAGACAGAGAAAGGATGATTAAAGTCTGTTATTTGTTTTGTCTCTTTATGTCATCTATAAATTCTGCTCTAGGAAAGTTGCTCCTCTGTTATTTTCTGCATAATTAGACATATCTGTTCCACTGTCACTGTAAATTGTATATTTAGCATTATAAAGTTCTCTTCTTTGTCTAATTTCATGCTTTTGGCCTGAATCTCACCTTTTTTCTGAAACTGAGATCATGATGCCTTCTTCTTTTATTTGCATTTGCTTAATTTTCTCTTGTTCATCCTTTATTCATAACTTTTCTCTATCATTTTATTTTAGATGTGTTTCTTGTATATATAACAGAGTTGGGTTTTGCTCTGTGACCAAATCTAATTTTTTTCTTTTTCTTTTTCTTTTTTTTTTTTTTTTCTGGCCACGCTGTACTGCTTGCAGGATCTTAGATCCCCAACCAGGGATCAAACCCGGGTAGTGAACGCGCCAAGTCCTAGCCACTGAACCGCCAGGGAATTCCCTAATTTTTTTCTTTTAATAGATAAGTTAAGCCATTTATGTTTATTGATAATAAGTGTAAACATATATATACACATATGCATAAATACTTATCTGTGTGTGTTCATGTATGTATGAATATACATATACATGCATATATTTTCAGTGTGTGGTTTGTTTTCCCTCCTCTTTTTTTAATTGTAGTAGTTCTTACAGTTAGGAAGCTTTGTATTTTTGTAGTAGTGGTACATTAGTTATCAATTGCTGCTTAATGAATTAGCACAAAGCTAGCAGTTAAACGACACACGTTTATTGTCTCATAGTTTCTGTGGGTCAAGAGTCTGCGTATGGCTTACCTGGGCCCTCCACTTCTGGGTCTCTCACAAGGTTGCAATCAAAATGCCAAAGATGGGATCTCATCTGAGTTGTGACTGAGGAAGGATCCACTTCCACCCTCACATGGATGTTGGCAGGACTCAGTTCTCTGTCAGTAAGTCACACAGACAGAGAGCCTCATTTCCTTGCTGGCTACTGGCCAGAACCCACCTTCAGTTCCTTGCCACATGGGCTTCTTCATATGGTGGCTTTCTTCATCAAAGCCAGCAAACCAGCAAGGGAGAGTGTCAATAGAGAAAATCTCATAGTAGGTGGAACTTACAGTCTTAGGTAATCACAGAAGTGACATCCTATCAATTTTACCATACTCTATTGGTAACTCGGCCATGCTTTATTCTTTCTCACTCCCACACCTGTATTATTCCCATTCCTTCTACTTGGCTGACCTGTTTCTCTGAACCCCTGACACTAAATAAAGAAAAGATATAAAATCCTCTGTTAAATCTAAAATAAAGATTAACCCTCCTACTTGTCTCTTAAATTATTTTTGAGTTGCCTTTTCTCCTCAAGTTATATGATGTGTTGTTTCAGATGGTGGTGTGAGGACTGAGAACCTGACATTAGAAGTGAAGCAGGAACCTTATGAAGAAACATTATGGTGTAGGGAGGGGTCTGATGGACATCATGAAACCGTGTGTCAGCATGCCACATACAGAGGAGACAGTGAGCCTAGTGGAAGTTTGGAGTTGCAGGATGGGGATACCACAGGTGAAAAAACATATGACTGTGATGAATGTAGGAAAACCTTCACTTGGATAAGAGGCCTTCAGATGCATAGGAGGATCCACATTGGGAAGAAACCATATTCCAGTACAGAATATGGAAAGGCCTTCATCAGACGTGCAGAACTTACCCAGCATCAGGGGCTTCAAAGCAAGGGAAAACCTTATCAGTGTAAAGAGTGTGGCAAAGGCTTCAGTCAGAAAGCAGGCCTCTCCCAACATGTCAAAATCCACACTGGAGAAAAGCCCCATCAATGTAATAAATGTGGCAAATTTTTTAGTCAGAGATCGGTTCTTACAAAGCATCAAAGTCTCCACACTGGAAAGAAACCTTTTGAATGTATATATTGTGGGAAAACCTTCTGCCATAGTGCAGACCTCACTGAACATAAGCAATTCCACAACAAAGAGAAGCCTTATGAATGTAATGAATGTGGGAAAACCTTCAGGCAGCGTTCAAATCTTACTGAGCATCAGCGAATTCACAGTAAAGAAAAACTCTATGAATGTAAAGTATGTGGAAAAGCCTTCGCTCAGTATGCAGGACTTAACCAACACCGGAGAATCCACACTGGAGAGAAACCTTTTGAATGTCCTGTATGTGGACGAGCCTTTAGCCGGAGCTCAGAACTTATAATACATCACAGAATTCACTCAGGGGAAAAACCCTATGAATGTGCCGAGTGTGGAAAAACCTTTAGAGTGAACTCAACCCTGGTCATACATCAGAGAAGTCACACTGGGGAGAAGCCCTATAAATGTGATGAGTGTGGTGAAGCCTTCAGTCAACACTCAGGCCTCAACAAACACAAGTTAGGAGGGAAGCACAGAAACCCTCCTAAACCGAGAAAATATACGTGTGATGTATGTGGGAAGACCTTTACGCAGTTAACTGGCCTGAGGAACCACAAAAGAATCCACACTGGGGATAAGACCTACCAATGTCCTGAGTGTGGCAAGGCCTTCACAAGGGGAGAGCATCTTATTGAACATCAGGGGATTCACAACAAGGAGAAGCCTTATCAATGTAAAGAATGTGGCAAAGCCTTCAGTCAGAAGACAGGTCTTAGTCATCATCTCAAAATCCACACAGTAGAGAAACCTTTCAAATGTTCTGAATGTGGGCGAGCCTTCAGCTGTAAGTCAAATCTCAATAAACATAAGAGAGTCCACTCTGAGGAAAAATCCTATACATGTAAATAGCGTGGGAAGGCATACAAGCAGAGAGCAATGCTGATGCAACATCAGAGAGGCCACATCCTACTAAGCCCCAGCAGTGGTGAATGAGGTGAAGCCTGCAGTAGAAGCTCAGTTCTGATTAAGCACCAGAGAATCCGCTAAAATGACTCCTTGCCAAGGTGTTTGGTGACAACTTCAAGTAGAATTCAGAATTTTTTTAAATTGAGATAAAATGTCTCCTGAACTTCCTTATTTAAAGAACGTCAGAGATAACACATTGAAAAGTTGTTTAAAGGTCATAAATACTGGAAGAGTTGAGATTTTGGAAAAATAAACATCAACAAGAAATTTACCTGTGATTACCTTTGTTAAATGCAGTGAAGTGTCATTTAATACAATGAAAAGGTACACAAGGGCAGCTGTAAAAAATACATTTTTTATACTGAATTCATGAGTTTTTATGTTTTGCTTTTTCAAATCATTCTGATTTCTAACTAGCCTTAGCCTAGTCTAATGTTGAAATTGCTTCTCTTAGTACCAGTTGAGGTCACAGGACTATCCAAGAGCTTAGAATGTGTGAGATGAGTTGTCTCTGTTTCCCTCCCACCTTGGCTACCTAACCAAGCCTCTGACCATAAGTGGGTGGCCTGCAGACCCTTCCTGATCCCCACCCCCAGAACTAGCATTTCCTGGTGAAAAAGGACATGTTATATTCTAAGTGATATGGAGGGCATAGAGGTTTGGGCCCCCAGTACATCAAAATCTAGTGTGTCCATCATGGCTAAAGCACAGAGCATACCTTTCGATTGTGAACACAGCTCCTTGAGCTCACAACAGAGGACAAAAGAGAAGAGGGGAAAACAAGCCTTTCATTCCAGCATTTTCCATCTCCTACAAAGTATATTTATACAACTGAAACCTCTTTCAGCTTCAGCACTGCCTACCTCCCTCAGTCAATGTAGTGAGGGACTTTGCTGAAGCTGATGATAGTTTTCAAGTACTGGAAGAATATTTCCTCATTTTTGTGACTGCTTCTGACTTCTACTAGATTTACAGTATTTATAGGGCAACATAATTCCCTGTCAATAGAAAGAAACTCTGGCCCAGCTGTGGTAAAAATTTTGGTGAATTTAAGTCTCCCTTAGGCTATCTAGTCTGCTAATTTGTCAATTCTTTTTGCTTTTCTTTTCTGCTCTACTGCCTCTGATCCTCTGAATATAAGACTCTTGAAACTTCCCTGGTCATAGAGAATGTTTCCCATTGTCTCTTTTTATAGTTTTTAGCTCTCACTTCCATGGTGAATAGAAGTGTCGTTTCTCTTACAGGCCAGCGATATTTAACTATCTCCAGGTTCCAACCTATCCATATAAATACAATGTTTTCTTAAAAGAAATGGCAAATATGGGAGCATCAAAAGTTATTAAATGATGTGTCAGTCCTTAAAACCCAACTCAAGTGTGAATCGCCACAAGTCCAACACTTTTTTTGAGATGTAATTGATGTAACATTAGCTTCAGATCTACAACAAAACGATTCAATATTTGTATATACTGTGAATCACCACAATAAGTCTAGTTAATATCCATCAACACATACAGTTAACAAATTTTTTTTTCTTTTGATGAGAACACTTAAGTTCTACTCTCTTAGCAACTTTCAAATAATACAGTACAGTATTAACTATAGTCACTATGCTGTACATTACATCCCCATGAAATTTATTTTATAACTGGAGGATTGTACCTTTTGATGCCCTTCACCCATTTCACCCCTACCCTCCCAACTCTGGCAACCACCAATCTATTCTCTATATCTGTGAGTTTGGTTTGTTCTTGTTGTTTTAGAGTCCACATATAAGTGAGATTGTATGGTATTTGTCTTTCTCTGACTTATTTCACTCAGCATAATGCCCTCAAGTTGTTGCAGATGGCAAGATTTCCTTTTTTATGGCTGAACTGTATACACACACACACAACATTTTCTTTATCCATTCATCTGTTGATGGACACTTAAGTTGCTTTCATGTGTTGGCTATGGTAAATAATGCTGCAGTGAACAGGGGCTGGAGGGGCATTGCGGGCTGGTGCAGATATCTTTTTGAGTTCGTGTTTTTGTTCCCTTTGGTTAAATACCAAGGAATGGAATTGCTGGATCATGTTCTAGTTTTTGAGGAATCTCAATACTGTTTTCCATAGTGGCTGCACCTATTTACATTCCCACCAACAGTGTACAAGCATTCCCTTTTCACCACATCCTTACCAACACTTTCTTCTTGTCTTTTTGATAATTGCCATTCTAACATGTATGAGGTACTATCTCCTTGTGGTTTTAATTTGCATTTCCCTGATGATTGGTGACATAGAGCTCCTTTTCATGTACCTGACCATCTGTATGTCTTCTTTGGAAAAATGTCTATGCAGATCCTCTGCCCATTTTTTAATCTTTTTCATTTTTTTCCTTTTGAGTTGTATAAGTTGTTTATACATCTTGGATATTAACCCTCTATCATATATGTGATTTTGCAGATATTTTCTCCCATTTGGTAGGTAGGTTGCCTTTTCATTTTGTTGATGGTTTCCTTTGCTGTGCAGAAGCTTTTTAATTTAATGTAGTCTCACTTTTTTTTTTTTCTTTTGCATTTGTTGCCTCTGCTTTTGGTGTCAAATCCAAAAAATCATCACCAAGGCCAGTGTCAAGGAGATTACCCCCTATGTTTTTTCTAGGAGTCTTATGGTTTCAGGTGTTATATTCAAGCCTTTAATCCATTTTGACTTAATTTTTGTGTATGGTGTAAGATAGTGGCCCAGTTTCATTCTTTTGCATGTGGTGGTCCAGTTTCCTTAACACTATTTATTGAAGGGACTGTCTTTCCCCATTGTATATTCTTGGCTCCTTTGTTGTAACTTAATTGGCCATATATGCATGGGTTTATTTTTGGACTCTGTTCTGTCCCATTGATCTGTGTGTCTGTTGTATGCCAGTACCATACTGTTTTGATTATTGTAGTTTTGTAATATAGTTTGAAATCAGGAAGTGTGTTGCTTCCAGCTTCATTCTTCTTTCTCAACATTGCTTTCACTATTTGGCGTCTTTTGTGGTTCCATATGAATTTTAGGATTGTTTGTTCTATTTCTGTGAAAAATACCATTGGAATTTTGATAGGGATTGCACTGAATCTGTAGATTGCTCTGGATTGTATGGCACAGCGTCAAAGTTTAAAGTAACTTCTTATAAGGGGTTTTTATCTCAGTGAAAATATTGGTTCCCAGCCTTCAGCACTGGGTTATCAACCAAAACAAGTCCTTTATAAGGCACAGCCTTACCCACAGACAGTAAAATCTTGTAAGGGATTCTGAAGACCCTCAATAAGGACAACTAGTCACTTCCTGAAAATGGAAAGAGGTTTTTTTGGGATTCTATTCTTTAACTCTAGGAACATGAGAGCTTTGTATTCTCTTAAAAGTGATGTTAAAGGTAGAATTTCAGGAATGTTTGTAATTTCTTTTAAAAATAAGAAATATCCATTTAAAAATAAGTGTAGGGAAGAAAACAACTGAGTAGTATTGATTCATCAGAGACTGTGGGAAAGTAAGCCTACCATATGACCCAGCAATTCCACTCCTGCGTATATACCTGAAAAAAATTAAAACACTAAATCGAAAGGATACCATGCACCCCAGTGTTCATAGCTGCATTATTTACAATTGCCAAGATATGGAAGCAACCTAAGTATCCATCAACAGATGAATGGATAAAGAAGATGTGGTATATATATACAATGGAATATTATTCAGCCATAAAAAACAATGAAATAATGCCACTTGCAGCAATATGGATGGACTTGGAAGGGTATTATGCTAAGTGAAATAAATCAGAGAAAGACACTGTATATCACTTATATGTGGAATCTAAAAAATAAACTAGTGAATATAACAAAAGGAACACAGATACAGAGAACAAACTAGTGGTCACCAGTGGGGAGAGTGAAGGGAGGAGGGGTAATGTAGGGGTAGAGGATTAAGAGGTACAAACTATCATGTAAAAAAGAAGTTACAATGATATATTGTGCAACACAGGGAATATAGCCAATATTTTATAATAACTATAAATGGAGTATAACCTTTAAAAATTTTGAATCACTATATTGTACCCCTGTAACTTACATAATATTGTACATCAACTATACTTAAATTTAAAAAACAAACAAGTGAGCACTGATTCATCAGAGACTCTGGGAAAGCAATTCCTTCAACTACAGGGAAGGTCTCACTTGGCAGAAAGATAGGGGACTTAATCTCAAGGTCCAAGCAATACACAGGGAGTGCTCCTGCACTGGACAAATTTCCACGAAGCTCTTCCTGCATCCAGCTCATTAGCATTCCCGGGTAAGAAGACAAGTCAGCCACGCTCCCCACCAGATTTTCCCTATATCTGGTCTCCTGGGAACAGGGAAGGAGGGCAATTTGAAAGAAAGGTCTGTGGTCTTGGGAACCTCCGAAAGCTAGTTGGGTGGATGAATGGCCCTGCTAGGATCCAGATGTTAGCATGGGAAATTGTTGGATCCTTTGCCTGGTCATTATCCACCCTATCGTCCCCTATCTCCCGGCTTTGACTATTTTGAAATTCCAAGATCCTCTATTAACACTTTACCTACAGAAAGAACGGGAGGGATACAGCCAAAGGGAGGGATCGGGCTGCTTTCCTGGGATTTCACAACCTACACTGATTTCAGAAACTCGAGTGCCTATCCCAGCGGGAGCGAGAAAGGCTGCAATCACGTCACCGCCGCCGAAATTCCCTACAATTGACGTTATCCTCCTTGACTTTTCTTCTCTGTGCGCCTGGGGTCACATACTTCTCGGAGAGGGTGGTCAGTACCTGGTGCCCAGTTCCCTTCAGGATGCAAAGAGGCGCAGTTTTGAAATATTAGCTAAGATTCTCCTTCAGATGGGAAAGGTTCAGCTCTGGGCAACTGATCTGAATAGAAGTGGGAATTGTGACCAGGGCAAGAAGAGCCAAGCGGAGCGCGTTATAGAGCTAGTTACAATCACAGCTTTCTCCGTCTAGAGAACCGAAGCCCAGAGCAATATCCTTCAAAAATCTCCAGAAAAATCGAGGGAAGCCTTCACCTCCGCACTGAGCAGATTTTGTCTCCCGGCTTTTGGTTTGTTATTTGACAAATTAAGTCCTAAGAATGGCTTCTGGTTTTCCCAGTGTTCTGTTTCTCTTTAAGACTTTTGACACCGCTGGTTTCCCCTTCTCCCTTCCCTCTCAAGCCTAAAACAAACCACTCAATCAAACACGATCGCGTCTCCATTGAATTTTAGGGGAAAATAATTTGCCATTTTCGCGTTTGAAATACTGCGTGGTAGTTAACAGCATGGGCTATGGAGACAGACTGCCCCGTTTAAACCGCATCCCGGCAACTCTGCGTGAGGACCTCGGCAGGCACCCACCTTACCAGGACGGTGCTGGGATTGCCTTAAATTTTTTTAAATTTATTTTATTGAAGTACAGTTGATTTACAATGTTGTGTTAATTTCTGCTGTACAGCAAAGTGATACAGCTACACACACACACACACACACACACATATACACACTTTTTTCCATTATGGTTTATCACAGGATATTGAATATAGTTCCTTATGCTATACAGTAGGACCTTGTTGTTTACCCATTCTATATATAATAGTTTGCATCTCCTATGGAATTCCCTTAATTAATGCGTGTAAAGCACTTAGGAGTGGGCTAGGCAAAGTAGGCTCTGTGTAGGAGTTTGCCATTATTATTATTACCCAGCTATGAAAGACTTTAGAAGACAGAAACCAGGAATTTTGTAAACCTCCAGAGAGGTCCCCACCTCCCCCCAACAAGGAGCATGTCCGGTTTAGCAGCGTCGCCACCAGCTTGTGCTCCACAACCGTCTGCGCTTTCCAGGGAATAAAGTAAAAGCTAAAGCTTAGAGCGCGGGGGCGTTGCTGGAGAGGAGTCTTCACCGTCGGGTGGAAAGGTTTGGGGCCTGCGGGCGGGTGAGCACTTCTCATGCAGCTGTCAACCCGTGGACGGCGACGCTCTTCAATTTTGCAGTTTTACCTGCATGCCTTTAGGTTCTCGATAAGGAGTTTCCGACAAATAGGATATTAACCCCTCCCTCACCTTTTCTTGTCAGCAGTTATATATGTCTTTGCTTATTTACTTGTACTCTCCCTGACCACTGCATTAATTCTTCCTTGCAGGGACCATGACATTGGGCATATTTATGCAATAAAGTGAAGTTAAACATATTATAACTTTTATTATGGACATTTACATACACAAAATAACGAAAATGATATGACGTAGCCTAATGTATTCATGACCTAACTGCAAAAATTAGCAATATTTTTGCCAATCTCTCTCCCTATATATATGTATATGTGTATATTTTATTTATTTATTTATTCATTTATTTATTTATATTTCCCGACCTTTTTCTCCTGTATTTTAAAGAAAATCCAGGCATCATATAATTTTATCCATAAGGACTTCAGTATGTAAGAGAGAGAGAATGTCTAAATATATGCCCTGCTTATTTAGTGGGGATGGCTAGCAGGAGGGAAATGGCTTCTTCAGATTCCTTTGTTTTGTCCAATTTTATTTTAATCAGTGTGTTAATTTTCTTAGAATGATCTTAAAGGCGCAAGAGAACAATTCCATTGCACAAAGTTGGTGGGGTGAGTTTTGCTTTACATGGTCAGCAAAATAATTTTCCTTCTAAGGATCAATGTTAAATATTTATTTTATCCTTATTAATTTGCACTTAATCAGCAACATTGTTTAAGAACCAAGTCACCTAAATATTCATGTTCTTGGCAGTGTGGGGTATCTTCTCTCACTTCTCAGCTCTCCTTGAATGCCTTGCTATTGTCTCCTAAAAGTCTCCTTTCCTTAGGTTTTATATTTCTCCTTATTTTTAACCTAAGACATTGTTTTAGTCAAAACACACTTTCTTTATAGAAGTTTGCACTTAGGATCTTCAGTTTTCAAGACTGACCTTAAGTCTTTCACCTTTGCTGAGAATTTCACTTTTGCTAAGAAGACATCAACTAAACAATTATTTTTATTCCAATTAATGTGGATTCAAACAAATTGGCTGTCAAAGCTTTTGCAAGATTGGAGGTTTTCTTAAAAGTTTTTTCTCTTCTTTTCTTTTTTTTTAGGGTTTCTTTCTTTTGGAGGAATTTTTTGTTTGTTTGGAGGCTTCCCTTTTCTTTTGAATAAATTAATCTGTACAATTTAACCTTGCAGTATTTAAATAAATGGACAGGGCTTCCCTGGTGGTCCAGTGATTAAGACTTCACCTTCCAATGTAGGGGTTGCAGGTTTGATCCCTGATCTGGGAGCTAAGATCCCACAGGCCTCGTGGCCAAAAAACCAAAACATAAAACAGAAGCAATATTGTAACAAAGATTCAATAAAGACTTAAAAAAAATGGTCCACATCAAAAAAAAATCTTTAAATAAATGGATAAAGGAAAGAATAAAATCATTTGAAAATGGGAAATAAACCAAGGAATCACCAAATAATTTCCTGTGAATTAGTTTTATAGCAAGAAAGAAAAAATTCCAGAATCTTTACCATTTGTAGTTAAAATCTTGAAAGAGGAAAGAAGTTACTCATTTTGGATAAAATCCGATTTTTTTTTTTTTTACAGTCCTTTAAAAATCAAAATTCATCAGCTGACTCTAATATGAAGGAAAAAATATTCTACCTCAGACATCTGGCTTAATGAGGTTATGTCTTAACATACAGTCTTAACATACAAAAGCTAAATTGTCATTCCCACAATACCTGTTACTCCCCCAATCCTCCCAATTGCAATAAACGCTTTCTCCATTTGCTCCATCACTTAAGTCAGAAGCATGAGAATCATCGTCTGTCCTTCCCTGTTACCAGATGTTTGGGTTTGCTTGGGACTGAGGGTGCTACCAGAGAGGCAGGGCTTTCAGTGATGAAACAAAAAAGTTCCAGAATCCAGCAGTGGTTAGTCACCCTACCTGTCCCTCACAGTGTGTATCCATCCAAATCATCACCAGGTCCCGACAATTTTATCTCCAAAATATATCTTGGATTCATCTACCTCTCTCCATTCCTGTAGTCATTCTTTTAGCCCAAGCCACCAACCATCTTTCATGCTGACTGCTGCCATGGCTGCCCAATGGATCTGCTCAAATCTATTCAACCTGTTCTCTCCAGAGCATCCAGAATGATCTTTCAAAAATATTAAAACCAATCACATTCTTTCTCTACTTTTAAGCTCCAATATGTTCCCATTGCAATTTGGGTAAAAATTTCAAATCCTAAACATGGTGTTCAAGGCCTGTATTGATTTGGCCAACTTCTCCAGTGCCATTTCCCCACTGTCTCCTTTGCTCGCTTCTGTTCAGGTCACACTGGCCTTCTCTCAATTTTCCTAATTTTCCCAGTTCTTCCTGTTTTGGGAACTTCACACATGTTTTTCACTCTGCCTGGAATACCCTTTGCTTCACTTTCTGCCTCCTTGTCCCCTACATTTCTCTTGGATTTTATCCTAAATATCACCTATTTATCTAAAGGATATCTATTTAAGAGACACATTTCCTAATTTCCCAGTTAATGTTAATTCTCCCCCCATGGTTTTTCTCAAGACACTCTTATGTTTTCATATCCTTTAACAAAATTTGTGATCATATACCTTTTTGTGTTATTTTTTGTCTAAATATCTGTCTTCCCCCATAGACAGTGCACACTGTGCATGGCACAGTGCCTGGAATAGAAAAGACATTTGTTAAATAATTGTTGAGAGAATGGGTACATAGATGGTGGATGGTGTGATTTCATCATGCTTAAAGTACAAATTTGTTTCCTGGCAGACTTGCTGCTACTATAGATTATTAGAAATGATCTAAACAGAGAGGTTCCAAGCTTCAACAGTAAGTCCCCAGACCACTCAGTGATTTGGCCCCATCTGTACATGTAGGGAAGGAGAGAAAAAATAGAATAACAGGCACAGAGGACAATGAGATCTGAAGGTCCTCAGAGCTGAAGGATCAGGAGGATAAGCAGATTATGAGGGAAAGGGGCTAATGCAGGGCACCAAGTGGGAATTCTGCTCAGACTCTGCTTCAGAGAGGTTTGTAGTCAAATATCTTTTTCTGGAAATTGTATGCTCTACCTGTGGAAATGGAAAGTGAAACCAGATCCCTCTGAGAAAAGGTGGGGACACAAAGCTCCAATCCTCTGTAGTTCGGTGAGAAGTAAGACGTGAGATTATGAAGCTTTGGTAGGAGGAAAGCCCAGGAAGGAGATTGAGGTACAAAAACAGCTATTACAATCACTACGCTATAGAACACAATGAAAAGGATGCTTTCATTGTGCTGTGCTGAAGTAGACTGTGGAATCAGACCTCTTACAAGTAGTGTAACCTTGACCTGTAAGATATTATGATGACACTCTACCTTATCATATGTAAAAATTGTTGTTGTTAAATCTAGTGGTCATTTCTTTTTTTTTTTAATTAATTTATTTATTTTTGGTTGTGTTGTGTCTTCGTTGCTGCACGCGGGCTTTCTCTAGTTGCAGCGAGCTGGTGCTACTCTTCGTTGCGGTGCACGGGCTTCTCATCGTGGTGGCTTCTCTTGTTAGGGAGCACGAGCTCTAGGCACGTGGGCTTCAGTAGTTGTGGCACGTGGGCTCTAGTTGTGGCTCACAGGCTCAGAGCGCAGGCTCAGTAGTTGTGGTACACGGGCTTAGTTGCTCCACGGCATATGGGATCTTCCCGGACCAGGGCTCGAACCCGTGTCCCCTGCACTAGCAGGCGGATTCTTAACCACTGCACCACCAGGGAAGTCCCTAGTGGTCATTTCTTAATTAATATCTCCATTTATGAGTAGGATTTGGCTCTGTTCACCACTCTCCTGTCTTTAAAAAAAACTTGTTTAAATTTTTCTTTACTTAAAAAAGTAAATTACTAAATAACATGTACTCGTGGTAAAGAAAAAAATCTTGAAAAATGTTTTAACATAGAAAAGTTTAAAGTTTCGATACTAGCTGTTTACAATTTGTATACATCCTTCAAGATATTTTAGTTTTATATCAATCAGAGCCTTCCAGAATTTGCAAAAGGTTCATGTCATCTTCATTACCAGTATATAAAAAATAAAGAAATGCCAAATAAGGTTTGAAGATATTGAGATATGTTTAAGACCCTTCAGTTAACTCAAAAAAGAAACAAACAATTGTTTATATAATATGTGTATAGATATACACATACATACATAATACTCCTTTGAAGACAACATGAAAAGTCTAAGTTTGGGGGCTTCATAAAATTGAGGTTAAAGCTAAATGGCCTTCACTGATATTAAATATCTACTCTCTCAGTCTATCGTCTAAAATAAACAAAAATACTATACATACTGTTCTGCAACTTGCCTTTAAAAAAAAACTTAACAGTGGGAAAATATTTATTTGTAAGTTACTACATGTAGTTATGTATTAGTCTTATTAATGAACACATACTGCTCTAACGTTTAGCTTAATCATAAGTTATTTAACTCAATATTACATTTGGTGGACATTGGATAGTTTTTAATGGTTTAACTAAAAAGTAGTGCTCCACTGTATATATATAATGTGTGTGTATACATACTTTTCACACTAGTGTTGGCATTTCTCCAGCATAATTCTCTGCTAGTAGGTTGACTATTGGGTTTCAGGAAGGGAGGGAGGGAGGGAGGAAGGGAGGGAAAGAAGAAAGGAAGGATATGAACTTCATAAATTTTAATAGTTCTTATGCAATTGTCCTTCAGTCTGATTGGGCCGATTTACGCTCGCATGGACAATATTTCAGAAATCTAAAGTGGGAGTAGGAGAAGGAGAATGATATATTATTGCTTTAAATGGCACGTCCTTACATGAGTTAGGTGGAGCATCCTCAGTTACATTTATTAACCATTTGATTTTCTTTTGTGAATTGACCATAAGTGTTTTGGGTTTTGTTTGTTTGTTTGTTTGTTTGTTTTGCCGCGCCGCGGCTTGCGGGATGGGACCCTGGCCATGGCAGTGAAAGCGCCGAGTCCTAACCACTGGACCGCCACGGAATTCCGACCATACATGGGTTGGTTTGTTTGTTTTTTGTTTTGTCTTGTTTTTTCCCCCTACTGGGTTTTCTTTTCGTGTTGAATACAATTTCAGGTAATTAATTATTAGTGTCTTATTTATTTTGTTAATAATAAAAACAACTACCATAATATCAAATGATTTACACAGCAATTACTATTTGCAAGACAATTTTTTTAATCTTTTTTTTGAATTTTTGAATTTTATTTATTTTTTTATACAGCAGGTTCTTATTAGTCATCCATTTTATACACATCACTGTATATATGTCAATCCCAATCTCCCAGTTCATCACACCCCCCGCCCGCCCCCCCCACCTCCCCCCCACCCCCCCCACCCCCCGCCGCTTTCCCCCCTTGGTGTCCAAACGTTTGTTCTCTACATCTGTGTCTCTATTTCTGCCCTTCAGACCGGTTCATCTGTACCATTTTTCTAGGTTCTACATATATGCGTTAATATACGATATTTGTTTTTCTCTTTCTGACTTACTTCACTCTGTATGACAGTCTCTAGATCCATCCACGTGCAAGACAATTTTCTAAGCATTTCACTGATGTTAACTAATTTAATACTCATCGTAACCTTATGGTTTTTTAAAAAATAGTATTATTAACCCAAAAGTTTTAATTAATTGAAAATATCCTTTCTAGGAGCCTTAATTCTAAGGCTTAGATTTGGTATTAAATCTGTTAACAATAGTTATCGTTTGCTTACACGGACACTGGTGTATTAAGACCAAAACAAATACATTCCCTGCCCTCTTGCTGTAGGGAGAGTGGTCTAAGTCAAACTTCACCGAAGCTCTTAGTTAACTGCAGAAACCCACCCCCGCCCCTCTCCCCCCCCCCCCCCGCCCCCGCTCGAGGCTTCCACTAGGAACAGTTCTGAAGTCACTGGTGTGAAATGAGCTTGCCTTTGAGTCTCTGAAAGGTAAGTGTGAGTGGTAGCGGATGACTCAAAGTGTAACAATACTCAAAGGAACAAATATTGTTTCATTCAGTATTGCGGATGAAGTACCTCTAAAGGTTTTGTGCTGATCGAAGATATTTTGAAATTCGGTGAACTGGGGTGAGAGAGAAGAGTCGCTCCCAACAAAGCTGAGAACAGAGCTAAGAGATTTCGTAGAGAGGAAAAAGGCAACAACATTTTTGTAGAAAAGAACAATTCAACCTCCAAAATTCTGCACTAAATATTTAAAAGTACACAAACTCTCACGAGTGGAAGAGGTTTTTTGTTTTTGTTTTTTTGCCGCGCCGTGCGGCTTGTGGGATCTTATTTCCCCCACCAGGGATCGAACCTGGGCCCCCGGGATTCTTGATGGTTATTTTATCACAGAGGTTGTCAGAGCTGCAGGGGACGTTAGGGGTTACTCAGTCCGGCCTCCCTAGTGGGGCTTAGGAAAGAGCCACAACCAGCACCTGCACCCTGCCTCCTGCATCAGGGATTACCCGCCCCACCGGCCCTTCCCAGCGTTAATAGTAGTCAAGCTAAGCCGCTCTTGCGCTATGATACAAGTATCTTCCCACTGGGGCTCTTTCTCTTGTCTACATTTTTCCAAAACACGTTCTCATGCGTTGCTGATTTTTCATAGACTGATCAATGCCACGTCCTAAAGTGGATAACAAAAGACAAATGAGGGCGTCTCCAGGCTGGCGGGCGTATCACAAAAGCAAATGGAAAGGAATCGCAGAGCCGGGATTCTTGTACCACTCAGAAAACGGGAATCCGGGGATTTCTGATCAGGAGGTGGGGAAATCAGTCCGTCGAATGCAGAATGCAGCGGCGGAGGGACCCTGTGAACGTCCGGGTGTGTGTCTCCCCGGCACGCAGAGCTGAGTCGGCCAGCCAGGGTTGGCTTGTGTCCAACAACGTGTGTCAGGCCTGGTTCCACCTGTTATCAGGTATTTGCCAGGTAAATTCACCACTCCAAGTGTTGTGCATCAGTTTTGTGGTGGCTGTGAAATACACTTTGACACCTGACTCACACTGTGGTTGTGACGATTAATCCAGGAAAAGAGCGATTAGATGCATTGCTATAAAACGCCTGGAAGTACTGCAGGAAGAAGTTGAATAAAAAAAGTCTCGTGTGTGACGAGGTGGCCGAGTGGTTAAGGCGATGGACTGCTAATCCATTGTGCTCTGCACGCGTGGGTTCGAATCCCATCCTCGTCGGTGTGCTGCGCATATGAAGAGCAAATGTTCTTTTTTGGTGAGTTAATTCTTTACTCATCACGCAGTTGAGTAATTCCTTCTAATCCCCCCTGTTCTCCGCTTCCTCAGTAGCATTTTCCTGGCTGTGAACTTTGTTAACTGATATGCTTGATTCATGTTTCATTCTCCCACAAAATGTTCATTCCATTACAAGTTTTGCTTAGCAGGGATTCCCCATTGAGGAAATAATTGAAGAATTAATTGAGGACCATAGAAAAACATTGCCTAATAAATTTAGAGGCGCTGATAAAATTGTCTATAGAGTAATGTACACAAAATTATGGGTTATTTAAGGCATTATCGGGCTGATTTTATCTCTATGCAATTTTTGTCTATTATCTTTTAACTTTAAAAGCAACCATTCTTGTCTAAGGATCCCAGTCTTTGACAAGGAAGAGTATGTATCTCTTAGAGATATGACAAAACTAAAAAGTACACGCTATACAACATTCTCAGTTAGGGCTAAATATTTCTTCTTGAGAAAAGGTAATAAAAATATAGGACTCCCCTGATGGTCCAGCGGTTAAGACTGCACTTCCCCTGCAGGGGGCAGGGGTTTGATCCCTGGTAGGGGAAGTAAGATCCCGCCCGCATGCCGCGCGCGATGCACAACCCCGCCCCCCAAAAATGTTAGTAACGTGTAGTTTCTACATGTGACTTCCATATTAGACCTTGGGAGGAAAAAAAAAGAATAATGTATTTCTTCATTTTTTAATTTATTTATTGCCATTTTGGAGTAAGTACTACATTCACATGATTCAAAAACTATAAAAATCTACACACCAAAGTTTTGTCACCAATACTGGCCTTCATGTGTCATTCCAGAAACAAAAAATGCACGTATAATATTAAGCTCTCCAAGATATATTATTTTTTAATTGAAGTATAGTTGATTTACAATATTGTGTTAATTTCTGCTGTAGAGCAAAGTGATTCAGATATATAATATATATATATATATATATATATATATATATATATACACACACACACATTCTTTATATATGTATGTTCTTTTCCATTGTGATTTATCACGGGATTTGAAATATAGTTCCCTGTGCTATACAGTAGGACCTTGTTGTCATCCATTCTATATATAATAGTTTGCATCTGTTACCCCCAAACTCCCAATCCTTCCCTCCCCAACCACCCCTCCCCTTGGCAACCACAAGTCTGTTCTCTATGTCTGTGAGCCCATTTCTGTTTCATAGATAAGTTCATTTGTGTCATATTTTAGATTCCACATATAAGTGATATCATATGGTATTTGTCTTTCTCTTTCTGACTTACTTCACTTAGTATGATAATCTCTAGTTCCATCCATGTTGCTGCAAATGGCATTATTTCATTCTTTTTTATGGCTGAGCAATATTCATTGTGTATATGTACCACATCTTCTTTATCTATTCATCTGTCGATGGACATTTAGGTTGTTTCCATGTCTTGGCTATTGTGAATAGTGCTGCTTTGAACATAGGGGTGCATGTAACCAAGATATATTGTTAAATGAAAAAAAGCATAGTGCAAGACAATGTGTATAATGCTACTTATTCAAAAAAGGTAAATATATCTATATCTGAATATATACAAAATTTTGCATGTGTCTATAGCTGTAATATAAATGTCTAGAAGGAGATAAGCTGTGTTCTAGGGTGTATTCATTTGTAAGATGTTGCCACATTTCCTCCATAAGGATTGTACTGATTTGCACCCCCAACCAAGTAAGTAGAAAGGAGACCAGACCACACCTGCTTCTGCAGCCCTGTAAGAGGGATTATTATTTCAACTAGCATCGTCACAGATCATCTAAATGGAAGCACAAACACCCACAGTGGAAGGAAATAGGAATCCTGATTTCTCATAAGCTTGGTGACTTTGGTTTATTACAGACTTTCTGGATAATCAGTGGCAGTTTATAGACTGAACTGATTAAAGATTCAAGATTTAATGGATTTGGGGTATTGGTGAGATTGAGCCTCTGTGTGGTTTTATGGTAGAACTCATTTGATTGTTTTATTAGAATGAAAATTTTAAATGTCTAAATCAGAGATCTGAAATTGGATCACTGGATTCGAGGCATTAGATCATATGCAACTGATGAGATTACTCTAGTTCAGTCGTTCTCTAAAGTGCAGTTCTCCCAAGTAACAGCATTATCATCACTTGGAAACTTGTTAGAAGTACAAACTCCAGGGCTGGGGCCCAACAATTTGTGCTTGAACAAGCTCTTAGGATAATCCTGATTTATGCTAAAGTTTGAAACTCTAGTTTTGTTTTGTTTTATTTCAAAACATGGTTAACCTAGTTTCTGTCCATCTTGGTAATATCTTTTCTCCCCAGGATGCACATTTCTCCCATCATTCCAACATCAACATGAGTGTCTATCTTGATTTTTCCCTGCTCTACCAGGATTAATCGTTCTAACCCCTACTCTGCCCACAGAGCTAGGACCCACAGAGCAAGCTAATGTGGTGTAAAGACACCAGCCAGAGACCACCAGGAGCAAACCTGACAAAATCAGTGTAATGAATTAATGCAGCGACAGGATACTCCAAGGTAACCGGGAAATACCTCTCAACAAGAGAAATGAGAGAAACCTCGTTTATTAATAATTGAGTTACTTTAGACGACTCTGAAGAGGCTCTAAGGGGAGCGGGTCTGGGTTGGTGGCTATTTCTGAAGCGGGATTATAAGAAGCGCGGATTAGCTAGGGATTGGGTATTGTCATGAAGAGAGGGCTGTTTTAGGTATCCCAGTAATACGTGGACGTAGCCGACCGGGTCTGGGGCGTCGTAAGAAGGCAGTTATCACTCAAAGAGGGGGCCGTAGTGGCATTTTACAGCTGCTGCATGATCTTGGGGAAAACATTGTTTCCTGTTTACTTTGCAGCTGGCATTACCTGTATCTGTCCTCCCAGCCCGATAACAGCAGCTTCACATTTTTCTTTTTCAATTGGAGTAGGTTTTCTTCCTTTTCATCTAGACAGGTTCCTGAGCCTCGGCTTCAAGGAACTACTCCCCGGTTGCTTCGACTTTGATTGTTCAGGAGACTTTGGAGAGGAAGGAGGCCGAGGTTTCCTCCTTTTCACCCCAATCCAAGGGGCCTAAGAGACGAGGCGCGGGAGAACGGCCCGCAGAGGGAACTTGCGCTCTCGCGTTCTCTGCCTGCTGCTGGGTTTTGAGGCCTTTCCAGGCTAGGGTTGGGGTCGGGGTGGGTGGTGAGGAAGGCAGAACAGAAGGCCAACTCGCGTGAATTATCCAGGCGAATTGCCAGGTCTCCTCCTGCGGACGCCCAGCAGCGAAGAAAGCGCCCCCCGCTGGAGGTCGGCGGTAGGGTTGCCGGGTAAAACAACTCCCAGTTAATTTGAATTTCAGATAAAGAACGAACAATTTTTTACATACAAATGTGGCAAACCTAGTTGGTGGCTGCGCGTCCGTGAGCGGCCTTCAGGGCAGGGCGGGCGGCAGGGAGGGTTACCTTCCTCGACGATTCAGAGGCCAGAGGGCGTCTCCATCTCAGGAAATGTCACTCTCCCGCCCTTCCCACCGGCTCCCGAGGGTTTGTAAACTTCCAAGAGAAAATGCCCATTTCTGACCTCTCCAGGGCTCAGCCCACTTGAGAATCTCAGAAAGAGGCATTAAATGATGGCTTGAGAACTCCTTCGCTTTGAAATATAACTCTCACTCCTTGAAGCTGAACGAATGTATCATTACGTCGGAAAGGAGTGTTATTCAAAAAAAGGGGAGAAATGAGCTCCTTCAAGTCACTTACCCGAGAGGCAAATGCAAAACTAGACCCAAAGGTCGCATCGAGATATGAACTCCGATCATCAGATTCAAAGCCCATAATGCTAACCGTTACACAGCAGGACAGTTACCGGGCGGTGTTTACGGTGATGTTTAAGTGAAATGAACTAGCGGCCTCGGCTGCGGCGGAACTGGCGGCTCCTGAGCTCCCACTGACCCAGAGGAATCCCCCGGCCTCCGCCTTCCGCTCTCTCAGTCCACTTTTTTGCTCCAAGTCCAATTCTTTGGTTTCTTCATTCTCTTGCACCTCCAGTTCCCGCGAGTCTTCAAATACCCTGGCTGGAAGAGCGCCCCGGTCGAAATGGTGTGTTATGCGGCGATGCGGTGCCCCCTCCCGCTCCAGTTTCAATCCTGAGGTTCGCGGTTCTCTCTGGCGTGAGTTCCTGAAACGCTCTCGGTCGCCGGGCACAGCCTGCGGTGGCCGGAATGTTCGTAACCGCAAATGCAGGTAAAACTAAAAGGTACTACCCTAATCAACGCTATGCAGAATAGTTTTAAGAACCTGGTTGCAATGTATATGTATTTCTAGAAAATATAATATACCGAAACAACTTTAGAAGAAATAGAAAATCCGAGCAGACCAGTTACAGTTGAAGACATAAAGTTGTCAACAAACTACCCCCGAAAAAATATCAGACATAAGTTTCACAGGTGAATTTTAATAAACTAGTTACAGAACAGATAATTCTAATGCATTTAAAACTGTTCCAGAATATAGATAAAGAAGAGAATTTTCGGTCTTGGAAGGCGGGGGTGGGGGGGATGTGGGGGGATGGAGAACAGTCCAAATAATGATCTTGAAACCAAAACTGATTACCAATAAGAAAACCACATATTCTTATTCTTATTTATGCTGAATCCTAAATAAGATAGGAGCAGAATCCAGCAGCACGTTAGAGTAAATCATTTACTATGGCAAAATGGAGATGAGCATGAACATTGTTTAAAATTTTCAGAGCTTTAAACACAATTCACCATATTAGCATATCTAAGGAGAAACAGCATATATGCATTTAATAGATGTGGGGATGGCATTTTATTATGTTAACATCCATTTTGATATATTAAAAATTTTAAATAAAAAGAATAGATAGTTCCTTACTTAACGTGATAAACATATCTCACTTACATCAACATCATCCTGCTTTTCAGAGGAAACATTTTATGCCTTCTCTTTGAAGCTAGCAACATGTTAGAAAAATGTCCATTCTCACTGCTATTATTTTATATTGTTCTGGAGGAACTAGACAATGCATTTAACAAGAGAAATAAATGAATTTGAAAGAAAGAGTTAAAGTTATATGAAGGTATCCAAGGATTTGTTTATAAAATTAAATATATTTATAAAAATAAACGAGAAATCAATTGCCTTCACACACACACACACAAACATGAAAGACCCCGACTTACAATAGCAACAAAAGAGATAAAACGTTGAGAAATAAACTTTCTTCTGTTTTGTTTATTCATTTGTTTTTTTTTAAGATTCCACATATAAGTGATAATATTATAAATTTAAATATAATATAATATTCCATTGTGTATATATACCACATCTTCTTTATCCATTCATCTGTTGATTGACACTTAGATTGCTTTCACATCGTGGCTATTATAAATAATGCTGCTATGAACATTGGTGTGCATGTATATTTTTGAATTAATGTTTTCATTTTCTTTGGACACATACCCAGGAATGGAATTCCTAGATCATATGGTAGTTCTATTTTTATTTTTTTGAGGAACCTCCATACTGTTTTTCATAGTGGCTGCACCAATGTACATTCCCACCAACAGTGCATGAGGGTTCCCCTTTCTCCACGTCCTCTCCAACATTTGTTATTTACAGACTTTTTGATGATTGTCATTCTGACAGGTGTGAGGTGATATTTCATTGTGGTTTTGATTTGCATTTCTCTGATGATTAGAGATGTTGAGCATATTTTCATGTGCCTGTTGGCTATCTGTATGTCTTCTTTGGAAAAATGTCTATTCTGGTCTTCTGCTCATTTTTAAATCAGGTTGTTTGTTTGTTTTTTGATATTGAGTTGTATGAGCTGTTTATACATTTTGGGTATTAACCCATTATCAGTCATATCATTTGCAAATGCTTTCTCTCATTCAGTATGTTGTCTTTTTGTTTTGTTGAGAAATAAATTTAAGAGCAAATTACAAGATCAATAGTAAGAAAACTTTAAATATTGTTGACTGAATCAAGATATGGAGAAGAAGGCATATCAATTTTCTCTACATGTTAGTCTAGGTGTTTAGTATAATACCAATAAAAATTAACATAGAATTTTGTTTTCAGACTGGATAAACAGCTTCTAAAGTTTATGTGAAAAGTAAACAAGCATTAGTAGTCAGGAAAATTCAGAAAAGAATAGCAAAAAAGACACAGACCTTTTGGGTTTTAAAACATATTACAAGCTATAATGAATAAAACATTGTAGTATGAACAGGATAGAAAATCCAAGAGTAGGCACAAATATTTAAGAATTTGATAAAAATGGCATTTCAAGTCAGTGGAGAAAAGATAGATTATTCAGTAAATGGTACTGGGACATCTGGGTAGACATCTAAAAAAAGTTAAGTGTAATCCACACCTCACATTTTACAACTGAATAGTTTCTAGGTGGTTCAAAAATTTAAAAAGGAAAAAAATAAAACCATAAAATTCCTAGAAGAAACCACATGAGAATTTTCCTTTATAGTCTTGGCACAAGGGAGGCCTTTCATGAAATCACAGGAAACATAAAGTATTAGTAAATTTACTTAAAAATTTAAAATTTCTGTGTAACTAAAATGACCATAAACTAGAGTGGAAAAATTCCAAATTACCACAACGGGCTAATTTCCCTAATATAAAATGATCATGCCAATCAGTATAAAGACCATCACAAAAGGAAAAAGGGAAAGGGTATGAACAAAAACTTCACAGAAAGAAAATGTACATGAATATTAATTTATTCAATTTTGTTCATATTTAAAGAAATGCTAATTAATACTACAATAATATACCATTTTTTCTTATTTTGACAAAGATCAAAAAGTTTGATGAAGATTGGGGGTGGTATCACTTTCAGATATTATTAGAGAGCTGCAAATTTTCATAACTATTAATACTTTTGAGGGCAATTTAGTAGTCTATATTCATAACTGCATATATTCTTTGACTCAGAAATTCTACATCTCGGAATTTGCCCTAGAGATATACTCATACATGGGTAAGATGATGTATGTATGAAACTATTTAATTTAGTATGGTTTATAAATAGAAAATAATTGGAAATAACCTAGTTGCTCATCCATAGAGGACTGCCTAAAAAAATCTATATCATGAAATATTATACAACTGTCAAAAATAAAGAGGTAAATCTATGTCTATGGCTCTGGGAAAAACTCCAAGATATATTATTAAATTAAACAAGCAAAATAGGGAGCTGTATGCATAATATTCTACTATTTGTGTAAAATAATGGAGATAAATTATAAATAAATATTTGCTTCTATATGTATAAAATATCTCTGAAAACCTACAGAAGAAATCAAAGGTTTTGGCTGTTTCTAGGGGATGAAATTAAGTGACCGGGGGGTAGGAGTAGGATGGAAATTTTTATTAAATAGTTCTTAAATTTGAAAATGTTTAAATAGATGGGGGGGGAGGGAAAGAGGGAGACTAGTACATATCCAGGATCCCTTATCCACAGTTCCAAACTCTATAAAATTCTGAAAACTCTTTTTTCCCCCATGAATTTGGCACTAAAACTCATCTGAGGCAAATCTCGAAGTGAACTGAACTGGGATTTTTTTTTTTATAGTCTTAAAAAATCTGAATTCTGAAACACAGTTACTCCCAAAGGTTTATGTGTAACGAACACCATATACTCACCTACATTTATAAGTATTCATTTTGCCATATTTGCACTCTCTCTCACATACTCTCTGCTGAAGTATTTGATAGCAAATTATAGACATCATGACATACCACCCTTGAACATTTCAGTTCCCATCTCTAAAAAATAAGGACATTTTCTGGGACTTCCCTGGTGGTCCAATGGTTAGGACTCTGTGCTCTCAATGCAGGGGGCACAGGTTGAATCCCTGGTTGGGGAAATAAGACCCTGCATGCCACACAGTGCAGCCAAAAACAATATCTTAAAAAATAAGGACATTTGCCTACAGAACTGCAATACCATTGTCAAGCTCAACAGAAGAGAAAAGTCAAAGGGAGATGTTTCAGTGTATTCCCTTTTGTACTTTTTGTATTTTGAATCTGTGGCTCTATAACTTATTCAATAGATAATACAATTTTAAATTAGAAACAAATTGGATGAGACCTTTAATACATAAAATTGACCAGAAAGCTATGGGATCTGTCAAGGCATCATTAAAGGACAGGAAAGGATTCACAAGCACCCAATTAATATTAGAGATTGAGGGAAAAATCATTTCATTTTAATGCCCAACTAATTTGGGGCTGGTGTGCGTAGAGCTTTCATCAAGTCAGTACAGACAGAAGCAGGGTAGGCACAGAAAGCCAACCCAAATCCAACACAAGTGTCTATTGCTTTGAAGTAAGATTTTGTTCTCTCTGTCATAGAGAGTCCAATGTAGTCAACTTGCCATTAGGTGACTGGCTGTTCCCACTGTGATGTTATACCATATCTAGGGTTTCGGATTGGTTGTAGCTCAACAGTGGTGGTGTCTTGATTAGCTTTAGTGAAAGAAAGCCTTTTTTTTTTTTTTTTTTTGAGGCTATGCACATCCTTTATCATGGTAGTCATGGTCACCATGTTCAAAAGTTCCTTGATCAAACACTGAGCTGAAAAAACAGTTGCTGACATCCATAGGGCAGATCAGCTTGCCCACTTGCTTACTGAAACCTCTTACATGGTGGGTTAGTGAAGATTTGTACGGGACACAAATATTTTTACACTTGAAGCTAACCACATACCAGCTAGTTACCTCAATCTCTGTGTTACCAATCCTCCAAAACATTTTCTCCTCCTTCTCTTTTTGAGCTTACGACATAACACACAGTAGACTCAGTATCCCAATATACCTGTTTCCAGATTCAGGTGACCCTCAATCTTTTTAGTAAGCCATGTAGTCAGCATTTCTTCTTGTCTCTGAGCTAATGGCATTTTAAATATTTTGAGTAGAAAGTCCCAATTCTAAGTTAAAAATAATCCCTTCTGTACCAAGACACTCATCAAGGTACTGCTATAGGGGAATCTTCCTCCAAACAGACAAGTGGGAGCCAGTCTTTCTCTGGACCACAAGGAAGTCCAATGTGCTGTCCACTTGACCCTAGAGTCTAACCGGCCTGAGTCCTATAGTTGACCTACTTAACAAGCACACATAAACCAGTTAAAGAGCCTAATTAACTGTTAGTGAGATATTTGAGAGCATGAAAACTGTGTTTACTTGTCACAGATAGGCATCAAAAATGGAAGAGAATAACACATTTAAAGCCCAAGTGAAGTTGAGCATTTACTCCCATTTTATAGTTTTTAGGAAAGTTGTACTGAGGGCTTTGCAAGTGAGATATGCTGGAGAAAGTGATCAGGATTGGGGGCAAGTTTTCTTCATGCTGGTGCTCTTAATACACAGTTATTGGATATTTGGAAGAAGCTGAAGTAAAGGATGAAGCTTGAGTTTATTTAATGACCTCAGGTGGCTAGGTTGCGTAAAACAACTAAAGAAATTTACACAGCTACAGTTTTGGAGTTAAAATGCATCATGGAACCTCCATTAACATGCAAGATGCTTTTTTATTACTGTGATAAAATAAATAAACAACGAGGTTCCATTAAGACAAAGCAAAACATAGTTTAATCTATGAAATACCACCATTCTGTTTGGCATAATAAAATTAATGAATGACAAACAGTACTTATAATTATGCTCTTTGGTACTAATAAAGATAATTTAATAGGTTTTGGACTGATTTTATATTACTACTAAGAATCCAGACAACTTTGTAGCAAACAAACAAACAAATAAAACCAAAACAAACAAACAAACAAAAAAATCAAAAAACAAATCAAAAGAAGGAGGGAAGAAAGGTAGGAAGGAAAGAAGACCTCTATCAATATGTAGGGGCCTGGTCAAATAAATTGCCAGGCATGTACTTGATGTACTATGATTGTGCAGCCACTAAATGAGTTAGACCTGCCTGACTGATAAAGATG
The DNA here is from genome assembly GCF_028023285.1 of Balaenoptera ricei. Taxonomy (NCBI): domain Eukaryota; kingdom Metazoa; phylum Chordata; class Mammalia; order Artiodactyla; family Balaenopteridae; genus Balaenoptera; species Balaenoptera ricei. The sequence goes on from NC_082649.1 coordinate 22,445,546, forward strand.
TCTGGGATACATGACGTGAAAACGTTAAAATAAGTGATGGGGGAAAAGCTAAATGTAAAATAGCTCAATGCCTGTCTATCCATCTATCTATCTAACGTGTGTGAGAGAGAGAGACAGAGACAGAGATGAGAATTATACATGCAAATTCCAAGCTAACGGTGACAGCGGTTATCTCAGGGAAGTGAGGCTTAGGAGGGACAGGATGGGATTTCACCTTTTACTTTATTAATTTTGGCATTGTCTGAGCCTTTTAAAAAGTCATAGGTAATGTATTAATTTTTTAAATGTGTTAAAAATAAGCATTTTCAATAATTAACGGTTTGTGCTTCATCTGTGTTTTCAGTTTAAAACCTATCTGGGGCTCACACACGTAACGAATTCTAATTATGTGATTCACCGTTGAAATCGAACCGGACGCCCAGGAAATTGGCAGCTGGTTCCAGGTGAGGCACGCGCAGGAGGTAGGAAACGAGACACTGAATCCTAGACCGGCCGGAAGTGCCCGTGCGCGGTGGGCCCCGCGGTGGGCTGGCGTCTTCCCCGCAGGGCCATTGTTCCCGGCGCGCTCCTCCCAATGTCGGGGCGGGAGCCCCCAACCTCCTCACCTTTTCCAGGTCCGGTGAGTCGGCCCGGGAACCGGGGTGGGGTGGGTGTGGCTGAGAAAGGGGTGTAGAAAGTGAGCCTCGGCCCCGGGGAGGGCGGAGTGGGGGGAGGGGGCGGTGGTCGTGCCCCGCGATCCTGGAGCCGATCCGTCACCCGGGCTGGGGGGACGTTACGCGGGAGAGGTCTCGGAGAGGGGTCACCGCGGTGAATAATGGCAGCAGGATTAGGACTCAGGGCAGGAAACGCCTGGAGTCTGGGGAAATATCCTCGGGGACAAGGAAGTTAAGGACAAATTTGTAAAGACTTTTTGCAGCCTTCCTCGTGGAGAGCCAGTGTATATACACTCTCACTCTTTGGTTCTAAAAGCAGATGAAGGGGCGTTGAATGGACTGCTTGTCAAGTGCAGAATGTGACATTTTCCGATTCCCTTTCCCTTAGTTCATTGATTCTCAAACCTTGGAGTGCATACAAATCCCTGGGGAGCCTAGAAATTAAAGGTACATAATCAGGCCTCCCTGCTCTTCCCCTCCCACCCCTAAGCCCCGGATTGCGATTCCCTAGCTGTCTGCCACAGGGCCTGTCAAGCTGGAATTCAGCTTCTGGTCTGCACTCCTGACGTTTTGGAGACGCTCGGTCCTCCAGGGTCTCAGGCACTGCCTGGATATGAGCACACTTTTCTCTTGGGCTTCTGTGGATTCTTAGGACTGTCCGCAAAAAGAATTTGACCTTAAGAAACTTACTTAACTTCCCCTGGCCCCCATTTCTTATCTAGTGAAATAGTGATTGTAATCAAACCTCAGAGGGTAATTGTGAGGATTAAATATGGCCTTGTATCTGAAAGCATGTTGTAGACTGTTGTGCAGTGTTGGCTGTTACTCTTAGGAAGCAGCAGAGCAGTGTGGAAAGCTCACAGGACTTGCAGTCGACCTAAGCTTTCCTTTCTGTAAATTTAGTAAAAATGATACCAGCCTTAATGGTTGTTTTGAAGATTAATTTTAAAAACTCAAGTAAAGATTTCAATAAAATTTAGTTCATTTAGTCAAAGACGAGAACAGCAGGGACTTCCCTGGTGGTCCAGTGGGTAAGACTCCACGCTCCCAATGCAAGGGGCCGGGGTTCTATCCCTGATCAGGCAACTAGATCCCGCCCCCCCCCCAACTAAATCATCCCCCGTGCCGCAAATAAGACCCGGCGCAGCCAAATAAATTAATTAATTTAAAAAAAATTATTTTTAAAGGCAAGAGCAATATTTCCATTTATTCTTTCTCTAATTTGATTTTTATACAGTGAGTCTGAACTTTTTAACCATTCTGAGTGATCTGTATGGCCCTTAATTCCTCCGTGAACTCCGTATGGTATTATTGCTATTTCTTTTTCACATTAAAAAACTGAGATTGAAACAAGATAAGAAATTGGCACAAGGTCGAACAATTAGTAAAAGTTAGAACTGGAATAAAACCTAGGTCTGGGTAACTTGAAAATCTATGCTTTTTGTACATTATGACCTTATATTTTCCACTATTCTCATCTTTGGTCACCAAGTCACTTTACTTTCAGTGAAGAGCTTTAGGTGTATGACAGTTGCTTATATTATCAGTTTTTTTTATCATTAACTATTGCCATTTTTCTACCTAAACAATGATTTTTACTGCTTAGGGGGGAACTTCCAAAGGTGTTTCTAAAACATAGCTCCAGCTAGAGGGTACCTTTTAAGCTGTTCAAGGTCAAAATGAATACAGACTCCAAGGAGGTTATATCCCTGGATGTTCAAGCTCGTGATGTTTGGGAAGAACTGACAGTGAAAGCAGAGGCAGAAAGTCACCTCCAAATGCAGGAATCCGGACTGAAACGCAATAATCCACTGGCAAGGGAGATCTTCCGAAGGCGCTTTCGACAGCTCTGCTACCAAGAGACCCCTGGACCAAGGGAGGCTCTCACCCGACTCCGGGATCTTTGCTACCAGTGGTTGAGGCCGCATGTGAGCACGAAGGAGCAGATTCTGGACCTGCTGGTGCTGGAGCAGTTCCTGTGTATCCTGCCCAAGGAGGTGCAGGGCTGGGTGCAGGAGCAATGTCCAGAGAGTGGGGAAGAGGCAGTGATTTTGCTGGAGGATCTGGAGAGAGAGCTCGATGAACCACAGCACGAGGTAGGAAGGGAGATTCACCAGGGAAAGAGTATATGTAGGTCACCAAGGACCCTTGTGTCCTCTGCTTTGTATCCTCTTGACTTTGCTGATTAAATAAGACCCAGCTTTCTGCTTCTTTCTGGGAAATGTTTCTTTAGACAATTAATTTCTTCAGAAGTCAAATCTTGTCTCTTTATTTCTAGATAGTAGCCTACAGACACCGACGAGAAGTCCTCTCTAAAGAGACAGTGTCTCTAGGAGAGCAGATGTCACTGGGCCTTCAGTCCCAGCCTAAGGAGGCCCAGCTCACATGTGACCCTGCTCAGGAGCCCCACCGTATCGGAAAGACAGGTGAGGGACGGGATTTATCTGGTGTTGAACATATCCCACCTGGTCAAGTACAAACCAACAAAAAACCAGAGCTGGGAAACCAGGGGGTCAGAAGACGCTTTACCGGCAATGTTCAGTGCTTCCGAGTGCCTAGTGTGCTTGTCTTTGTCCCGATCCCCTGCATGCAGTCTTCTGCTGGGTACCATCCTGGAAGGTCTCTTGTCTCCTGGCACATGGTACATCAGGAAGACTTTTAGGAAGACATTAGGAATCACTGTGGAGCACAGCTTTAGAGAATGGGCTTCAAGGTTTGACAGACCGGTTCATATCATGGCTTTGCCTCTTGGAAGCTGCTTGTACCTGGGCAGGTTACTTAACCGATTGATCAAGGTTTCTTCATCTGCAAAATGGGGTTAATAATAGTATTGTCTTAGTCTGCTCAGGCTGCTGTAACAGAATATCACAGACTGGGTGGCTTAAACAACAGAAGTTTTTTTTCTCATAGTTCTGGAGGCTAGAAATTGAAGATCAGAGTGCCATCAGAGTTGGTTTCTGGTGAGACCTGTCTTCCTGGATTGTAGAGAGTGACCTTCTTGCTGTGTCCTCACATGGGCATTCCTCTCTGCGTGTGCCTGTGGAGAGAGGGAGAGAGAGAGTCAGAGAGTGCTCTGGTAGTTCTTCCTCTTCTTCTAAGGACATCAGTTCTGTTGGATTATGGCCCCACCTTTAATTACCTTAATTATCTCCCTAAAGACCTTATCTCCAAAAACAAGGCTTCAGGGCTTCCCTGGTGGTGCAGTGGTTAAGAATCCTCCTGCCAATGCAGGAGACATGGGTTCGAGCCCTGGTCTGGGAAGATCCCACATGCCGCGGAGCAACTAAGCCCGTGTGCCACAACTACTGAGCCTGCACTCTAGAGCCCGCGAGCCACAACTACTGAGCCCACACACCTAGAGCCCGTGCTCCACAACAAGAGAAGCCACTGCAATGAGAAGCCTGCGCACCGCAACGAAGAGTAGGCCCCGCTCGCCGCAACTAGAGAAACCCGAGTGCAGCATCGAACACCCAATGCAGCCAAAATTAAATAAATAAATAAACAAAAAAGGGCTTCAACATATGAATTTGGGGTGGGGATGACACAGTTCAGTCTATAACAAAGATGTACCTCAGAAGGTTGTTGTGAGCATTGAATACAAACAATTTGTGAAAAACACTTGGCACGCATTATTCTTAATATATAGTAACTGTTCTTATCAGAAATTACCAGTGCCACCCTTGTCAGTTTGGGTTTACATTTGCAGTCAGAAGATATGAGATATGCTTACTAGGTGGCAGACTGGATGAGAAAATCCAATGGAATAGACTTTGCCATTTCCTTGTATGCAATCTCCTTAGTGGTGTCAGTACTGGGCACCAGTGGGTATAGTAGTGGGCACTTGGGGCTGAGTCAGCTGCCTTCCCATTCTAGCTCTCCCTGCAGCAGTTGGCTCCAAATTCTGTCTAATTTCCCACACATAACATCACAGCCTCTTTCTGACTTTTTGTTACCCTTCTGGTAACCCATCTACAGCAGAGGTTTCCTGTTTTCATTTTCACATTACCTCCATATGTATCAAAGTCACAGCTTTTCTTGCCGCTCTGCATCCTGCTTCTATTTATTTCATTTGTCCTACCAATCATACAGTTATCATGGGTTTTGGAACACATCTCTTGATTTAAATTAAAATTATATTGATGAGTAAATTCTGTGCACACTGCAGACCTTCCTTTGACTCCCATGACTTCATCTTATTAAAATTCTTTCTGTTTTCATTTTCCCCCTTTATGAGCATCTTTCCAGTCAGTTCCTTTGCTACTTTCTTCCTCCTCTCCCCATGAACTTGGATTTTTCATTTTCTATCTATTTTCTCCCTTCTTCTACTTTCTAAACTGCACCTAGAACCCTGCTGAGAACACTTCTTCCAGGGTACATCTGAGTACGTCTATTCCCCCATCCATCCATCTAGTCATTCATTCATTCATTCAACAAATATTTATTAAGCATCTACAGTGGCTACAGGAGAGTATCCAGAGGGCACCTACAGATCAGAGAATTCTCCCTATAGGACTATCAATGCAGGTGTGTGTTACACATTTAGGACAAGCTTATTTTGTAAAGCAACATAGTAAGTGTTTGGGATTAAAAGGACCAAATCCAAGTTCCAGCTGTTTTGTTTTTTAGCCAAGCAACATTTAATGTTACTTTATATCACCGAGTTTGAATTTCGTTTAGAATTCATAGTGATAGTAAAAAAAAATCCAAATAATGCATAAGTTTACATAGTAAAAAGTAAAAGTTCTCTAAGTCCAACTCCCCAGGAGTAACCACTCTTGTCAAATTGCTGTATATTTTCCAGACTTTTTTCTAAATATAGAGTCTGTCTAGCTATATGTCTGTCTTCCTTTTTATTTTTTTCCTATTTCTTTTTTTTTTTTCCCCTGGTTCTTTAAAGAAGTGGGATAATAGCATCGGGGGGTTTGTGGTGAATTCGTTTGATAATGTATGTGAAAGTGCTTTGTAAGTCATGGAAGGCTGTATAAATGATAATTATTAAAAGGTGAGAAATGTCTTCGTTTTTATATTCTACTCAGTTCCTTTGTGCATTTCAGATGTAAATGTGAAGTTTGGGCAGCAGTACTGATCTCACTTGTGGCCCATTTCTTCTCTGCAGGCACATTTCTGTTTTGCAAACCTGTTGTCATCTCCCAGCTAAAAGGAGGAGAAGAACCATGGTCTCACCCCAGAGGAGTCCTAAGAGGTACCTGTTCAGGTGTGTGAGGGACAGTGCAGTTAGATGTGGGAGAAAAAGCCAGATGTTGGCTAAAGGAGGGGGTTGGGGGCAATTTTCCTTGGGCTTTTCTGGGTTGCAAAGTGGGAATCACACCTGGGGAACCCTAAGAATTCCACAGCAGCTGCTCTCTAGCATTTAGACAGTTTGGGTCTGTTTGTTTCCATTCTCACCTTCAACTCCTCCAAGCAGAGAGGGTCTAATTGGGTTGGTTGGACACTGTCCAACATGAACCAGTCCTACAGGCAGCCTTTGCCTCAGCGCTGGTCCCTGGGCTAGTCAATTGAGGCCATAGTAGTAGCACTGATTTCAGTCCTTTCTCTTTTATTCATTCAGCAAATATTTATTGAGCAGCCACTATGTGCCAAGCTTGCTTCTCAGGGAATAAACCAGAAAGATCCTGTTTCCGTGGCGATGAGATTGTAGCAAGGGGGAGACAATAAGCATATAAATAAGGAGATGATATGTTAGGAGGTGGCGTTATGGAATGAAGCACAAATAGAACTGCCTAAGGGGGATTATGACTGCTATGGATGGGGCACACAGATTGTAGTTTTAAATAGAAGAATTAAGGTGAGAATTGAGCAAAAACTTGAAGGAAGTGAGAGAGTGAGGCTTGCTGTTATCTGAGGTCTGAGCTTTCCAGAAAGAGAGAGGTGCTAGAGCAAAGGCTTTGTGCTGGGGATGCACCCGGGATGGTTATGGATTAGAAACATAAAATACTGCCTGAAGCACCTAGAATAGGAGAAGCTCAACGCTTGTTCCATAAATGACTGAATGAATGAATGTATACATGAGGTCAGTTTCCTTGGAAAGGGTCACTTGGAGGCTCCCTACCTCACAGAGGGGAGGGAGTTCTCAGGGAAGACTCCAAAGAAGCCACTCTGATCCTGACCCTTCTCTTCCCATGAAGAAGTATAAAAAAAATTCTCTCCAGGCCCCATCCATGTTGGGGTGGACCGAGCTGCATTTCGCCAAAGAGGGCAAACCTCCCTCATTACCTAGAGGAAAGTGTTAACACACTGGCCCTTCTGCTTCTAACCTCCTCCTACTCTATGACATAGAGTGACATCAGGATAGAAGCACCTTGCATTTCTGTGCACATAGTGACCCTCCTGTCACTAGGCTCAGGGAACAAGTGACATTTACCTGGTCTTTTTTGTTTCAGATGGAATGACCAAGACTGAGGACAGAGAGTTGATGCTAAGGAAAGACTGTCCTGAGAGAGTGGAACCACATGGGAAAATGTCTTACGGACAGACCTGGGAGATATCACAGCAGGATCCGCGACACAGAGAAGTTGATGACCGCAAGGGTGGGGTAGAGAGGCACTGGGGAAACCCCTTAGGAGCTGGACCACACAGATGTGAAGAATGTGGGAAGAGCTTTGCTCAGAGCTCAGGTCTCGTTCGACATCAAAGAGTTCACACTGGAGAAAGACCCTACGAATGTAATGAGTGTGGGAAAACCTTCAGTCGGAGTTCGGGTCTTTTTAATCACCGAGGAATCCACAATATTCAGAAACGGTACCACTGTAAGGAGTGTGGGAAGGCCTTCAGTCAGAGTGCCGGTCTCATCCAGCATCAGAGAATCCACAAGGGAGAAAAGCCCTATCAATGCAGCCAGTGCAGCAAGAGCTACGGTCGGCGTTCATTTCTCATCGAGCATCAGAGAAGCCACACAGGGGAACGACCTCACCATTGCAACAAATGTGGGAAAAGCTTTAATCGCCATTGCAACCTTATCCGCCATCAGAAGATCCATGTGGTGGCTGAGCTGGTCTAATCCAAGCTGTGTGCAAGTTTTCCAGATCACTGGCCAAGTCGTGCAGGGTAGGTTGAGACTAGAAAACACCTTTCTTACTGTCTCCACTAAATGTATTTTGGTCTGGGGACATTCAAAGAGGCAGGTTTGGGTTTTTGAAGCTGCTACTTTCCCTTTGGTTCCTTTGCGCCTTCCTGTTTCTTACTACCCCCATCTCTCTTATTTATTCTCTTTGAGATGGCTGCTAAACTTTTCTAATAATGTAATAAATGGCACTGCTATAGCCAACATGCCAGGAAGATCTGTATCTGTGTTTAATCCCTAAAGATCACGTAGAGCTCTGCTGATGTTTTACAGTAAATGGGTCTTTGGCGTTCCCCGTGACTAGTACCTGCATAGTAAACACCTTTTGTGCCTACTGCTTCCCTCTGACACCTGCGTGATGCTCCCCTGGGATAGTGACCAGCACTGGCTGGATGCGTCGCTGTTTTTCAGAGTGCTTCCACTTACTTAACCACAGTTGGTCCTCACAACAACCACACAGGGAAATGAGTATTATCATTATCCTGTTTTACAGATGAGGAATTGAAGATTCACAAAACCCCAAGCCTCAGCACCAAGGCTTAAACCCTGGACTTCTATTTTTAGTAAATTTAAATTATGGAATAATTTTAGACTTATAACAAAGTTGCAAAGATAGATAGAGTGCTCGTATACCATTCACCCAGCTTCCTCTAATGTTAACATCTCACATCGGGTCTTCTTAGTTAAACCCTTGGCTTTTGACTCCAAATTCCAATCTGTTTACAGTGTCATGCTTCATACTGGTATTCTCAGATTTCCTCATTTAAGCTTAGTCACCTGAAATTCCCTTAGTGCTTTCCCATCACATCTTCAGTGTTACAAAAAGTCATCGGTATTCTGAGTACAAGACATCAGAGCGTTGGATCATCATCCATAAGATGCTTTAAAAACTACCGTATTAAATCTCCTGAGTTTTTCCCTTCTGTTGCTTTGCTTAGGTCTGGAGTTGTCTGCTGATGTTCTGATCTGATCTCATGTCCATTGTTTTTTTCACACTTAGGATCCTGGTGAATGCTCCCACTCAGTGTTCTACATACCTTCCCGTATAACTCTGTATTTTCTTTGGAACTGCTATCCTTTATCAGTCCTGACCTTTCCATCTGAAACAATAATCCAGTGAAAAGAAGGGACCTGTTGTAAGGGAGAAAATCTTCCAAATGAAATGCAAGAGTAGGAAGTTTGTGTATATCTGAAAAGTATATGAAGAGGGAATAATATGAGAAGGGCATGAGAAAGATAAAATCTGTGGTGCCAGGGGCCAAAAGAAGAAACAGTGGCCAGAAAGACAGAGAACATGTACGTGGGATGAAGAAAGGAAGGAAAAGTTCAGACAGTGGACATCAGTCGGTAAAAGGACTGAAGATGGGCATAGGAACTTATCCAGAATGGTACAGAATGGTTATGGATGTGTCAAGATTTGACTGTGCAGGGAAAATATGCAACAAACTGTCAACATGGTAACTAGGGTGGATGGGGGATTATACGGCCCTTTCACATTCTGTTACATATCTTTGAACTGTGAATGCGACGATCCTACAGAGGTGGTATGGACCCCCCTTCCCAGTTACTAGGGATGATGCCATGCACACACACAAGAATGTATGAAAAATTTATTACTCTCATCATGGAACTCTCTGGGGATAGCAGGGCAGCACCCAAGCTGGTCCAGAACTGGCTTGAGTAGCATAAGGAGAGTGAGAGCTAGTGGCCCTGGTTTTTATTGTGGTTAGGGGATGGGTCCAGGAAATAGTTCTCATTGCACAAATAGATAAGGGCTTGCATAGCTTGAACCTCCTTCAGGTGCCAAGTGAGGAGGCACTGGGATTTCTTATAAATTCGCCCAGATGTGGGGCAGAAGGGAAGGGGAAGATGGAGGTTGAAAGCTGTCAGTGATCAAACATCAAAAATGGAGTCAAGATTTTTCTTAAATTACAGTTTAAAGAGAATCAATTCAGGAGATGCTTTTATTTACCATGTGATTCTGGTCTCTCTGTCCTTATAAACTAAGGAGTAATTACAAATTTAGCATTCAATCAATTTTTAAAAAAATGTGTGTAACCAGAAAAAACATGTGTTAAAAAACCAAAAATCCATACTTGTCCATTTGACTACCTGAAACTCTCACTTCTGCAGAGTGGCTCACCTCCCACTGAAGTCAGCTGAGGCTTTCTAGAAAAGGTGAGCCCCCAGAGGCACCCTTTCCCCTCACCAGCCTCTTAAAGGGGATGTGGCTTATGGGACCAGAGGTGAAATTTCAGGGATTCCTGATCTGTTTGGAGACAGAACAACTCCTTCTTTCCCACTTCCTTCCCGAGAGGATCAGCTGGGACCTATGAGTAATTAAGAACATTTAGATTCAAACGGGCATTACTATGGTAGTGGTTAATTTTAATACACTGAGGACCCATAGTGTCCATCATATTTTCAAAAGGGTTGGAGAACTAAGTGAAGTTGAGAACCACTTCTGGAGGGGTGGTGGAATGACAAGAAATAGGCGTGGTGGAGCCTATTCAGAAAGAGCCCTGATTCACACACTTTCGTTTTGTATCATACACACACACACACACACACACACACACACACACACAGTCCCACATCAACCTTTTCATCTGCTCTCCTGGTTCACCAAGTTCTCTCTCCAGATCCTCCAGCACAGTCACCACCTCCTCTTCACATTCTGCATGACATCCTCACACTCGGACCAGTTGCTGGTCATCCTACCCTTGAATATTTAACAAGATGATACCCAATGCATCAGAGGCCAATGCTCTGGGGGCACTTTTAAGGTATAGAACTAATGGTTGAACAGAAAGGTATTACTATCAGATGAGCTAGATGAAGGCTGTAACCAGGAGATTCTCTGAAGCTCATATAGCAAGAAGTTAACTCAGAACTCAACTCACAATTTGGGAAATTCTAGATGTCTTCTACATTCTGTTCACCCTTAGGAAACTTTCTTTGACTCATAGAGAAAATGCAGGTATCTAGGGCAGTGTTTCCAGGTTTGCCCAATCCCCTTGGGAGCAAGGTAGAGAAATGGAGAGAGAAGGAATATACTAGACTTCTCTTTGAGATCACATCAAAGGCTGGCTTTCATCACAGCTCATGCTGTAGCCTTTCACAGTGACAGTACCTAACCAAGTGCTTGGTGTCATTTGCCACTTTCCAACTTCCTCCACTTCTATTATTTACTTTCCTGAATCTGTTTCCTTAGGTATGACTGAAATTCCAGTCTTATTCATGGGACTGTGGACTACCCAAGCCAGGAGAGTCACCACTGTTACCTGTACAACAGCTGATGAATAATGTAGGTGAGGGGTACTGTTCATGAGAAATAATATAAGTGGGTAGAAATCTTACTGGATAACTGAAGCTCTGGGTAACAAAGCTTCTAGTGCTAATTTTGCTACTAATTAGATGGGGAACTTGAGCAGTCCCTAAATTTCTCTGTGTTTCAGCACAGAAGTGAATCTTTTAGTTTCTAGGGGGTCTTTAAAAGTGACCATGGGGAGGAGTTAAACTAAAATATTTTTAAAGAGTCTACAAATTAGCCATAATACCTTTAATTTTGTCTGGTAGCAAGGTGACTGTTCCTCAAGAGGTAAAAGCAGTGCAAGAGTTAAAATGTGTCTAGAGTGAGTGCTGGCCTCCTATACCAATATATGTATATATCTTGAGGGAATTAGAATTATTAAAAAAGCATTATGCATGCAAAGCTTTATCACTGTAATACTGAAAGGGAATATATGTCTAAGGAAAATTCATAAGTAATGCTCCAAATCATGAGATAGATGTGTATGTATAACCAGAGTCTTTGACCCAAGAACAAATACATGCAAAAGGACATCGACAAAGACTGTTGGACATATTTTCTCAGATTTTAGGGGTCTGGGATTTCATTTTACTCTAGTAACAAGCTAATTAACTTAGCCTGTGATTGTTTCATGGAATCTGGCATAAAATACGAGTTCCTGGGTCAGAAACAAAGGATTTTATATGATTCCAAGGAGGCCCAATGCCTTTCACATTTTGCCTTCAGAATTTCATTGTGTTTCGCCAATGCATCGATGCCCGCCCACCTCCCCACCCCCAAATAGCCATACTATTTCAAAGTCCTTGTAATTGTTATTCTTCTCCAATTCTCAAAAACCTTAGGCATGACAGTCCTCCTTGGGCCTTTTGTGCTCCTACATGTCTTGTTGCATGGGTCCAGGATATAAGGCCCTGATCTTTTTTTTACTTTTTTTCTTTTTTTCCCAGCCCATTTCTTATAGATAGCAAGCCTAACACTTGTTATTCATAGATAGCAAACAGCATGAGATCATCGTATTTGCATCAGTTGCCCTTGCCCCCAAGTCCCAAGGAGGTGACATGATGGGCTCAGGTGGATGCTATACACACAACATGCCTATGTTGCATCCAGGGAAGCCTGAATTTAGGAAATCCTCAGCTTTTATAACAAGCAGTAAGTAAGCCTGGTAATTGACCACTGGGATATGTTATCTCATCTTCCAAGATTACCAGCTACATAAACAATCTTGAGGAATAGACTGGTAAAAAAATGACCAGGGTCTTGTCCTAATTCTGTTTTGTTCTTTTATTCCTTTTTTTTTAAACAGTGTGCTCGTGACGTCCTATTAAAATTTATGTATTTATTCTTCTCATAGTTTATTTTTTTGTCAATCCCCACTGGAATATAAACTCCATGAGGGCAGAAATCTTTGTCCTTTTATTGTTACTGTTGTATCCTGAATATCTAAAACAGTGTCTGGCTCAGAAGAGTGACTCAATTAACATTATTGTTCATGTACAAGACTCCTACAGGTTAAATAATTTAAAGCTGTTAAGTCCATGTGTATATCATTTTCAACTTTACTATACAGTATATACTGACATTGCTTTTTTTTTTTTTGGCTGTGCCATGTGGGATCTTAGTTCCCTGATCAGGGATCAAACCCATGCCCCCGGCATAGGGAGCACAGAGTCTTAACCACTGGACCACCAGGGAAGTCCCTGACATTGCTTTTAAAGATGAGCATACCGGCTTACACACCCATCAGCTGTGTACAAGGGTTCAAAAATTTTCACATTCTTACTAGCAAATATTATTGAAGCTCTGCAAAATTTTGCTGAGGTACGGATATGAAATGGCTTAAAATTTGTTTCCTCTTAGTAGATAATGAGGTTAAGGATCTTTGCTTATGTTTGTTGGTCATTCCAGATTCCACATCTATGAATTGCCTGTGTATAGTTCTTATCAATTATTCTGTTTGATTGTTGGCTTTTTTCTTATTTGTTAATGCTCTCTGTATAGTCTGGATACTGATCCTTGTTGATCATATGGCTTGCAAATATCTTTTGTCAGTCTTCTGTCTGTAGTTTCTGCTTGTTTCCTGTATCTTTTGATGTAGTTTTAAATTTTAATGATGTCAAATTTACTAAATTTTTCCTTCACATTTTGTGCAGTTTGATTTATTCAAGAGCATAAAAAAATGCTTCCAATTTTTTTCTAAAAGTGTGAAAGTTTTGCTTTTTGACTTTTAAGTCTTTAAACAACTGGAAGTAATTTGTTATTTGTCAACCAAATTTTTTTTTTTCCATTTATATCAAAACATTGCAGTGCTATTTATCAAATACTGTATATACACATATACACCTACATGCCTACATCTATATTTATTTCTATAAGTAACTGTAGATATTGGGACTTGAGTTCACGCTAATACCTTCAGTTCCAATCCAACACCACAGGATTCATTTCGGCCTTTCTCTTTTTCAGGTTTGTAACTCCTTTTCTGACATGAGGAATCTGGCTCCCAGTATCTTGTATATTTACTTAATTGATTAATCCTTCCTGCGTGTAATCAATTTCCCCATGTCGTCTTGCTCCTCTCATGGGCTCAGACCTCAGATCTTACATTGGTGAAACGTGAATGGGGTCTGTGGAGTAGGTAGTTGTAATATTTCAGTGTAAATTCTCCTGCTGTAGCTTCCTCCCTTCACCCCTCTGAACACTCTTCTCACTCACTGGGGCTCCGAACTCACCCTGGGCTGGGCTGCCACCTCCTCTCCCACTTCCCTTGGCCCTACCTAAAGGCTTTTGGATGGAATTGTTCAGGAAGGAAGGTAGGATTTTGTTTAATTTAAAAGAAAATTACTATGGAAAATTTCAAACATATATAAGTGTAAAGAGAATATTACAATGAACCCCCCTCTGCCTGTCATGCAACTTCAACAACTCTCATCTTTGCACCATTTTCTTTCTTTCTCTGTTTCTTTCTGAGTATTTCAAAGCAAATCTAGACATTATATCAGTTCACCCACAAGTACAAATTTCAGTATGAATTTCTGACAAATGAGGACTTTTTTCTTAACATAAACATAGTATCATTATGGCAACTAAATTGGTAGTGATTCCTTAATGTCATTGTGTTATAGTTTTCCCAGTTGTCTCAAATATGCCATTTTACAGTTGTTTTGGTCTGATTAGGGCCCAAATAAGGTTTACCGTTGCATTTGGTTGGTACATCTATTCAGTCTCTTTTAATCTATGACAGCTCCCCTTTCTCCCCTGCCTTTTTGAAAGATGCCATTTATTTGTTGAAGAACCTGAATCTTCTGTTCTATAGAATATAGAATGTCCCACATTCTGGATTTGGTTGATTACTTCTTTTAAGTATCATTTAACTCATTAATTCTCAAACTCAACTGCATACTGGAATCACCTAGGAAATATTTAAAGTCATTCATGCCTGAGTCCCACCCTCTGACATTCTGATTTAATTGATTTCGGTTTCAGCCAAGGTATCAGGATGTTTTAAAAGCTCCCCAATGATCCTAATGTGCTGAGGTGTTTGAAAACTGCTTAACTTGCTTCTGTATCTCACCTATACAAAGGCATTAGGATCTAGAAACTAGATTCAGTTTCACTTATTTTGCCAGTACTTCATGGCAATGCCCTGTACCTCCTGTGGCAGCTCATCAAGAGAAGAATATTTTCTAGTAGTTTTCCTTTGTAACAGCCTTGACATCTCTCATTTTCTTAAGTTTTATCTCTTTGTTATCCTTTGAACTGCAGAGGGAATGAAAACTAAGGAATAAAAACTCAGGAAGGGGGCTTCCCTGGTGGCGCAGTGGTTGAGAGTCTGCCTGCCGATGCAGGGGACACGGCTTCGAGCCCTGGTCTGGTAGGATCCCACATGCCGTGGAGCAACTGGGCCCGTGAGCCACAATTACTGAGCCTACGCGTCTGGAGCCTGTGCTCCGCAACAAGAGAGGCCGTGACAGTGAGAAGCCCGCGCACCGCGATGAAGAGTGGCCCCCGCTTGCCACAACTAGAGAAAGCCCTCGCACAGAAACGAAGACCCAACACAGCCAAAAATAAATAAATAAATAAATAAATTTATTTTAAAAAACCAAAAAAACTCAGGAAGGTATCAGCATGGTATTCTTCCATTTAATAAACTTCTATCAAACTTGTATTCCATGGGTAGAAAGGGGACTTACTGACATCTTGGTCCACCAAAATAACTTTGCAGTCATTTCTGGCTTAAAATCTAATCCTGCCTGGTTCAAAGGAATCTCGGGGCTTCCATTTTAGGGTAGGCCTAATTTATTATAGGCCAGGCATTGTTCTAAGCACTTTACACAAAAACTCACCTTAATGCTCACAACATCCCTTTCATCAATGCAATAATCAATAAACAGTCTATAATAATAATAGAAAAGAGTTTCATTCGAGCCAAACTGAGGACTGTAACCCAAGAGACATGGATTCAAGAAGCACTTGAATTGTGTTCTGTCAGACTACAAAATGGGGGGCGGGGGCTTAGGTAAGCAAAAAACAATTTGTACACAAATTGTCAAGGATTAGGATTGGAGGGGACTTCCCTGGTGGTCCAGTGTTTAAGAATCTGCCTTACAATGCAGGGGACATGGGTTCGATCCCTGGTTGGGGAACTAAGATCCCACATGCCACAGGGCAACTAAGCCCATGTGCTCTAGAGCCCATGCGCCACAACTAGAGAGCCTGTGTGCTGCAACTACTGAGCCTGCACGTGCGCCACAACGGAAGATCCCACATGCCACAACTAAGACCTGACACAGCCAAATAAATAAATAAAAGAATTAGGATTGGAGCTGGCAAGAAGTAAGGGTGCTTGCTAAGCAAGGGTTGGTTGGGGTCCAAAATGGGTTACATAGTTACAAGGGGAGACCTTGAGACCATAAGGTTGCAGCTGGCAGCTACTAGCAGATATTGTTTTGAGAATAGCTGGTAGTGTCCTTGAGTTTGATACAGTTCAGAAAATTCAGGTTCTCAGTGACGCAGGAACATTTCTGAAACCACATGCACAGTGGTTACCCGGTTCCGTTTTGGATGCCTGAACCACAGTTTCATATCTTGTCAGAACAAAGAACAAATATCAAACATGACAGGGGTGCATTCCTTCAAGGTTTCAAAAGAGACAGATTAGCACATACACAGCGAGTCAGCATGACCTTGGTGTCTGGGAAGGGACCCTCATCTTCGAAGGAGTAATAGCATTGGCATCATGGGCGGGGTGGGGGGGCATTTATCTCTATCTTCAAAGTGGACATGGTGAACAATATGGTAAATGCATTCTTTTTTAATGGTTAGAACAGATGTACATCATATAAGTCAGAATGACTTCCCCATACCTCAACAGGTGAAAATTTCCTCCATCACTATCTACTGTTACTATCCCCATTTATAGATTGGGAAAGTCAGGCACAGAGAGGATAAGTAATTTACCAAGGTCACCCAGCTAGTACGTGGTACAGCCAGGATTACATACCCAGGTATCTTGGCTTGAGAGTCGGTGGATCTAACCACTATGCAAGACCATAAATGAGGGCTGGAAAGAAACAAGAATGAAAGCCCAAGATAATATGGTCCCTGATGCCAGGGACTAGAGAGTTTCTGGAAGTGGGAAGCCTGGAAATCCTGGTTGCCTGAGAGGAAGCCATGGAAAATAGAAAGTGGTAACTGTTGTGTGTGGAGGGGAAGAGGGACAGAATCTCTAGTTACTTTTGCAGGAGCAATTTCAATGGCTTTGTTGGCAGTTTGCCGCCTACAGTGTGTTAAGGTGAGGACTAGAGTCAGAGATAGGAGGACTTTCTTTCAAGTAGTTTAGCCTTGAAAGGGAGGGAAGAATGGCAGCTGGAGTGGAGCAAGAGCCAGGGGCAGCCACTGCTTCTCCAAGCAAGTGCCTGGTGATGTGTTTTTCGATGTTTCTGAGAGAAAGGGCATGTCCTCCTGCCTGGTGCTCTGAGGAAGCCCTGCTTTCTTCTGAATTTTAGTGTCAATTTTATGCCAGCTCTGTAGTCAAGCTTTACATCAGAGCATGGGGTAGGGGGCACAAGAGCATCCTTACAGGACTGTAAGATCTAGTCTTATTTCTTATGATACAGAGCCTGTCATCCTTTTTTTCTCCTTCCCCTAACTGCTTCCCTTGAGTGGAGGTAAGGGCATGGTTGCTAACGGGTTAACTCGGGGACAACCACCGAGAGGTGCTTCCTAGAGAGCCCGGGAAGTGGCATTGATTCCCACCGAGGCTTCCTGTGCCCCAGCCTCAATTTTTCTCCAGCATCTGGAATCTGTTCATTCCACCAAGACATCCTTTGGGGTTACTTATTGTGGGGTTCGGGGTGGGGTGCAGAGGAGGACGCTGCAAAGGCACGGACTACAGGGGGCAATCTGTGAAGTTGCGCCCCAGGGGTGTCCTGGGCCCCTGGACACGCGGAAGGGGACCACTGCAGTTTTACAGTAAAATTGTGATTTCCCACCTTTCAAGAATTTTCCGAAGAAATACAGCTCCCAGCTATAGTGAGGCCCAAGTACTGCCTTGGTCCAGGATGGCTAGAGAATCGAAGGAAAGCGCAGCCTTGGACGCCCAGTCTGCAGAGGACCGGACCGGGATCCTGACCGTGAAGGTGGAGAAGGAGGAAGCCTCCGCCTTGGCTGCTGAGGCGGGCGCCCCAGTCAGCCCAGCTCCGGGCTCCGAGCACTCCCGCCAGCGCTTCCGAGGCTTCCGCTACCCGGAGGCTGAGGGGCCCCGCGAGGCTCTGAGCCGGCTCTGGGAGCTCTGCCGACTGTGGCTGCGGCCTGAGGTGCACACTAAGGAGCAGATCCTGGAGCTGCTGGTGCTGGAGCAGTTCCTGACCATCCTGCCGGGGGACCTGCAGAGCTGGGTGCGGAAGCAGCATCCCGAGAGCGGGGAGGAGGTGGTGGTGCTCTTGGAGTATTTGGAGAAGCAGTTGGATGAGCCGATGCCGCAGGTAGAGAGAACAGGTTTAGCCTCTGAAAGCTGTGGTCTGTTTCTTCCTGAAATCTCCAGATCAGAGTGAGGGGCTTTTCTTTAAGATCCAGAAGTTCTCAGTCTCTTTTTGTACCATGAACCTCTTTGCCAGTAAGGTGAAGTCCCTGGACTCCTTCACATAATAGTATTTTTTAAATACATAAAGGAAAATATAAAGAATTAAAAAGAACTCAATTATATTGAAATACAGTTAGCAAAGCATTAAATGTATGATAAAGTTATATATGTGCTTTTTAAAATTAATGCACTGAATAGTAACATCTAGGGACAGGCCTAATAACTAGTATAATTTCAAAGTGGTGATGAATGACTTTGACATTTACCTGGTTGTAATGTGATATGAGAACATATGCAGTTTCAGTTGGTGACAGATTCCTGTGTACTGCTTATAGCACCTTGGTTTGTGGCTTCCATTCATAATTGAAGGAAATGCTAAATTTTGCTTAGAAGCTAGTAAAAATCAAGTTATTTTTCCTATTCACATTCATGGAATACGTGGGAGGGAGTCAGTGGACCACAAGTTAGAAACCCCAGGGTTCATTTTTACTTGCATCTTCCTGAATGTTGTATGAGTCTATTTTCCCTTTGCAGCATTCTGTGTCCTTGTGTGTTCCTTTCAGCGTGTACATAACCAGACCAAAGACTTCTAACCTGTGACCCAGAGACCAAGGTTCTTGAGTTGGCATTAGTGCCCCTTAGCCCTGTAACAGAAGAATCATTTCAAGTCTCAGCTTCAGGCTCTTCATATATTCTTTACAGAAGATATGGGAAATTCTAAGCTGCACATGAGCTAATTATTATGAAAGTGACTTGAAAATTAATTAATGACAAATATCTGGAAGGAAACCTTCATTTAATGAGGACATACCGTGTACCAGGCCATGTGTTAGGTGATTTCGCACACTGCAATCTTATTTGCTGGTCTCCAAAACCCTGTAAGCTAGAAATTATTATTTTCATTTTTTAGATAAGAAAACATATTAGTATTCTCTGAGAACTTAGCCCCAATTCCCAAAGAGTTTTCATAAAAGCACAAATATATATAATGAGGGAGCACAGAGTAATGCTTAAGAGCGTGGGCGCTGGATTCATTCTGCCTGAGCTCCCATCCTAACATTTCTTTTAGCTGGGTGACCTTGGGCAAGTTGCTTAAACATTGTGCCTCAGTTTCCCCATTACAAAAATACAGATAATAAAAGTACCTAGCTCATAAGGTTGTTGCGCTCTGCATCAAGTGAGTTAATATTCATAAAGCTCTTAGAAATAGTGCCTGGGAAATAGAAAGTACTAGCACATAGAGAGTGTGATAGAAGTGTCTGATGAATAAATAAATGAATGACTTCTAGGTCCCAGGTGGTGACCAGGGGCAAGAACTGCTCTGTTGCAAGATGGCAGTGTTGACAGCAGCTCAGAGGTCACGAAATACCCAGTTCCAGCCAAGAAAAGCTCCACTCAAGCATGAATCTTTGGGATCCCAGTCCTTACCAGACAGAGGTGAGTATTATCTTCTGGGCAGTATGAATACTGCAGACTCCAACCAATTTCATTTAAGGATCACCTAAAAGATCTGTTGGTAGGTGTCTTATATGCCCCTTGCAGATCTACTTTACTTTGAGACTGAGACTAATAGGGAAATTTCAAACAATAGTGGAAAGCTTTCCTAACCAAACCTGGACATGGTAAATAAGACTTTATTAAAATTGGTGTTTGGAAAGAGTTGATTTTTGTAGCAACACAGTGATCTCCATTCATTCAACATATATTTCTGGAGGCTCCCTACGTGATAGCCAGTGTTATAGGTACCAGGGATAGCATTGTCAGTAGGACAGATTTCTTCCTCCAATGGAGCTTACATTCTAGTAAGGAGGATAGCAAATAAATTAATATGATTTCAGATATTGGTGAGTGCTATGAGGAATATAAGGCAGAATATGTAAAGCCAGTCAGAATATTCCAGAATTGTAGGATTTCTACAAACCAAAGAGTATAAATCTTCTAAACCTGTCAGTTAGAACAGGGTGAAAATCACTCAGTAGGAAACTGTTATATGTTCCCGAGTGTTCCCCATGTACTGTGAACATCTGGGCGGATTTCCAAAACAAACAACACTAGGATACACCAGCCAACAGGAAATCTTTATTTCTGAACAGAGGTCCTAGCCTAACCTAACTTGTTTCCTGCCTCCAGCAAAGTTCACCTTTTATAGGAAAACCTAAAGTTCCCCTTTACTTCTCTCAAATCTGAGCAAGTTCTATATAAGCAGACTCCCATTTCCTCCTTTCTGGGCGCAGCCTTATCTGGCTCCTCTTAGTCTTTCAGAACTAAAGAATAAAGCACCCAGGGCTTCCCTGGTGGCGCAGTGGTTAAGAATCTACCTGCCGATGCTAGGGGACACGGGTTCGAGTCCTGCTCCGGGAAGATCCCACATGCTGTGGAGCAGCTGAGCCTGTGTGCCACAACTACTGAGCCTGTGCTCTAGAGCCCACAAGCCACAACTACTGAGCCTGCGTGCCACAACTACTGAAGCCCATGTGCCTAGAGCCTGTGCTCTGCAACAAGAGAAGCCACTGCAGTGAGAAGCCTGTGCACCGCAAGGAAGAGTAGCCCCCACTCGCCACACTAGAGAAAGCCTGCTCACAGCAACGAAGACCCAATGCAGCCAAAAATTTTAAAAAAGAATAAAGCATCCAAAGAGCTACTAAAGAAATTTTAACAACAACAAAAATCCTTGGCACTTCCCTGGTGGTCCAGTGCTTAAGACTCCATGCTTCCACTGCAGGGTGCATGGGTTCAATCCCTGGTCAGGGAAGTTCCTCATGCCGCGTGGTGCGGCCAAAAAAAGAAACCACAGAAATCCTCTTATTCCCTCTCTCAGCAAAATTCAAGATTAAAGACTCTTCAGATGGAATGCTTTGTTTTGTTTTTATGTTGCTACCATTTCTTACCAAGGATCCAGCCCATCGTTTTGTGCATCTGTGGAGTACACCACATCTCTTCAGGCCCTAGGATTTGAGCTGGCAGGGATCAGGAATTTTGGAAAGACACACTGTATAAGCTTCTTTATGGGAATTTATGCAGTTTTTGAACTTGGACTTCACGGCTCAGGGAGGCTGAATGCCAGGGAGGTTGAATGTCAGGGTCAATCTCATCCAGAGCTTCTTTCCGTCTTAGTTCTCCAGGTTCCTAGGCTTGCCTCTGGAGGGCGCTGCAGAGAAGATGCAGTGGTAGCCACCAGGCTTTCTCCAGAGTCCCAGGTGAGGTGGAGCCCCTGTCCCTCCCCCAGCACCCAGCACCCTTCACTGCTGATGGGCTTCCCATCAGATCCCTTTCTCTCCATGCCTCCTCCACCCTCATCCTGGATCTACATGGAGTTTGAGTATTCTCATTTATCCCAAGGTTGCTAATCATCATCTGTCATTATTTTGGTGTTCACTTAAGAGGATTTTCCTGTTTCACTCCTAGCTTGGAGACTGTGCTTCCCTGCTCTTCCTAGCCATCTGTTTGGTCAGCTCCTTCATCAAGGAGATTTTCTTCTTCAGCAAGGGAAATTTAGCAAATACAAACTGAAGATTTTGTTGTGATGGTGATTTAGTTTTGTTTTTTTAAGTATCATAAACTATGCTGCTAGTGAGGGATATAAAGTCATGCCTGCTGCCCTCTAGGAACTTAAACTTGAAGGAACGGATAGGGCATGTGCTTTCAGTCTAAGATTTAATATTACAATTTGAATAGTCTTTACTTAACCTGGATTTTAATTTCTTACCCAGTCTTTCATGTCCTGCTTGAAGATCTCAGTATTTGAGGCTCTGTAGAACGTATTTTCTCTGGTTCTTCCTCACCTCAGACCTAGATTTCATTGTATTTTAAAATCATTAATACAAATAAGCCCCCATCCCCACTTTGCCAAGGCACACCACAAATATTTTGAAAAGTTTGGATATGGTTCCACTCCTTTCACTGCACTGGCCCTTGTTTTTCCAAACCTTTCACCTTCTGGACTGTTTAGATGTTTATATGAAAGTACTGATAATGTGTGTACTTATTTCCTTTAATGGTTATTTTTTTGACAGAGATGTTATTAGAGATAGGGTTAAGTAGGCATAAGTATGCCATACTTGCTTTTTTGTAAAGAGCTCCTGTAAAGGGAACGCTCCTTCATTGCATGTACCCAGCTTTGGGAGTGATTTTGGGCAAGAGGAATTACATGGAATTCCTCACTGTTTCAGGGGCTGCTGAAAATGGAAGATGTGGCCCTGACCCTCGCTCCTGGATGGACACAGCTGGATTCATCTCAGGTGAACTTCTACAGAGATGAAAGGCAGGAGAACTATGGCAGCCTGATCTCCTTGGGTAAGACTAATGGGCACTGATTTCTTATAAGGTTTCCTGGCTTCCTTTGTGTATTAGAATCTACTAGGCTGTTAGAAACTGTTTGAATTATGTTTGGAATTAGAACCACCATTTCTGAATCCCAACTACTAACCAGCTGTGTGACTAGTTTATTAACCCTTCTGAGCCTTGCTTTTCTATCTGTCCTGCCAGTGTCCTGGTCAGTTCAGTTTAAGTGGGATGAAGGAGGTACAGCCCTTAGTACAGGTCCAGCTCATAGTAGATGCTCAGTAAATGCTGATTTCTTCCCCTTCCCTTCCTGTTGCTAGCCCTGATAGTGCAGAAGAGCTGAGGGGTCTCTTCAGGAAGTGGGCCATGGGACCATAGAGTGAGAGCTAGAAGTGAGCCAGAGATTGACTGCAGAGCCTGGCCTTAGAGATGAGCGTGCAGTGCAGAGGCGCACAAGATTGCCTGGCTTGTCTGAGTTCACATAGCTCACCACAGCACAGTGCGGGCTCCAGCTCAGATCTCCCAGCACTGATGCCAGTTTTATTTGGCAGACCCTGCCTCTGCCTGGGGTGCAGCCAGAGATGACTGCACCTTCCAGTGGTCAGTGAGTTCTGAGTTCCTACTTTCCCTGTTTCTCATAGAACATTTCAGAAATCCTTTCACTTGTCTTGTTTTCTGTCACCTTCTGCTCAGCCCTTTTAGTATCTAATCCTAAGCACATGGCCCTGCCTTACTTTCTTAGAACTTAGAGCATCTGCATTTATCCCCAGCACAGTGTTCAGGCCTCACCACCTTCCCTCCAATCTCTCCGTTCCCAGATTGTACCCTTCTTCCAATGGCCCCATTCTCATTCTCATTCCCTCCCCAGCACCCCTGTTCTCCCCCTTTATTCCCATCTTTATTCTAATACTTAAATCTTCATCCATGGCATATATACACCTCTATAATTCTTGCCTCCCTGGGACTCATCACAAAGCTTTCCTCTGTGGCAGGGCATAAGTGACAGTTGCTGGCCATTTGTTGTTCAGGTGGTGCAGTGCAGACGAAGATCAGGGACCTGCCTCCAGACGAGGACCATCCAGGACAAGAGTCTGGTCAGATACCATGCCACTTGGGTGAAGCCATTGGCCAGATTCCTGCACGTGCAGAAGCTGGTGATCAGGAGGGCAGGTTACAAAGAAAGCAGAAAAGTGCTGCAGGGAATAGGCGGCATTACTGTCATGAATGTGGAAAGACTTTTGCTCAGAGTTCAGGCCTGACTAAGCACAGGAGAATCCACACTGGGGAGAAACCCTATGAATGCGAGGAGTGTGGCAAGACCTTCATCGGGAGCTCTGCCCTCGTCATTCATCAGAGAGTCCACACTGGGGAGAAACCTTATGAGTGTGAGGAATGTGGCAAGGTCTTCAGTCACAGTTCAAACCTTATCAAACACCAGAGAACTCACACCGGGGAGAAGCCCTACGAGTGTGATGACTGTGGGAAAACCTTTAGCCAGAGCTGCAGCCTCCTTGAACATCACAAAATCCACACTGGGGAGAAGCCATACCAGTGCAACGTGTGCGGCAAAGCCTTTAGGCGCAATTCACATCTCCTGAGACATCAGAGGATCCACGGCAATAAAAACGTTCAGAATCCTGACCGTGGAGAGACCTGGGAGAGTCAGGGGAGGCTGGAAAGCCAGTGGGAAAATGTTGAGGCTCCCGTGTCTTATAAATGTAATGAGTGTGAGAGAAGTTTCACTAGGAATAGAAGCCTTATTGAGCATCAAAAAATCCACACTGGTGAGAAACCCTATCAGTGTGATACATGTGGAAAAGGCTTCACCCGAACTTCATACCTTATTCAACATCAGAGAAGCCACGTTGGGAAAAAAATTCTGTCTCCATGACCCATGTCTTATATGCCAGAGTTGGTGCTCACTCCTCGTTGAACTGAAGCCAGCCTGGAGCCCTTGCTGACTAGAAAATTGTGAGCTGGGCTTTATTTACTCCCACATGTCATCAGGTGTTTGTTAGAAAATAGAGACTGGCTGAGATGAATTATCTTCTACATCTTAGAAGGTGATTGAAAAAAAAAACAACTTGTTTGATAAGAGGCTATGGGTGAGTTGTCTGGAAGAGGTCAGACCTGAAATGATTCTCACCTTTTAGACTTAATTGGGCTTCTAGACTGGCTAATTAATCACCCTCGGCCAGCACTTTATGACATCTCCTGGGTGGATGGCTCTGATTTGGGGCGCTGCTGCTCTGACTGTTCATTTTGCCTATAATGAATTCCTCACCAGTTGGTTGGATCAATGTCTTATACCCCCATTGTGCCTTGCATACAGGTGCTATAAACATTTATTAAATATACCAGTGAAACGACCTTCATAGTTCTGAAAATCTAATGTTGATGATTTCTGAGGACTATCTAAGGCCATTTGTGTTCATCTAATTCTCTGAGGTTCTAGATTCTGGGTCTAGAATATTTATCTAGATTCCAATTCTAGTATATTTATTGTCAAATACATAAGATTGTCAGAGTTGGGGTGGAGGAATCCATATTTCTTCACCAGCGTAGTAGTTATAGTAAGAATGCCTTAAACAGCTTCTTTATCATTAAGACATTGTGAGACTGCTCCATCTGTACAATTCCAGTCTATAGTCAACATTAACTACATTAGTTCATATTAATTTTGCTACTCTTTAGGGGGAAACCTTTCACATTCAGGTAAATAAAAATCAGTTTATCAAGTCAGATCAAAACTATTATGAATCTTGACGAAAATCCTATGATCCGAGAATTCCCTGGCTGTCCAGTGGTTAGGACTTCACACTGTCACTGCTAAGGGCCCAGGTTCGATTCTTAGTTGGGGAACTAAAATCCCACAGGCTGCACAGCCAAAAAAATTTAAAAATTAAAAAAAAAAAAATCCTATGATCCTCAACAGCTTGTTTCTCACCTTTTGGTTATCTTGGGCCTAACCAAGTGCCCAGACACCATCCATAGCCCTCTCTCCCAACTTAAAGCCAACTGTGCATGAAAGCTCATGCCAGCTAAGCTTAAACTCCCTCCAAGTCAGAGGATTCACACCAAACACTTATAACAAGTATTGTTCATGTTTTCAAAACTGCCCTGTGGTTGGGGAGAGGAAGATTGGGTCAGAGGCAGCCAATGTTGATAGAGACCCGAGTATGGGCAGTAGGAGAAAATGTATCTTTTCAGAAACACATTGGGAGTCCTGGGTATCTGACCAAAACGATTCCACGACATTCAAAGTATCAACCTGTGAAGTCAAGACTCTCAATAAGAATTTCATGATATCTCCTGTTTTCACCCAGATCACCTTCTGCTAAGTTCTTCAAAGACTGCTAACCTTCTTCATAGGTGCCTGAGTGCCCGTCCCCAGCTTCCAGCTTTAACAAGAATGGGTTCTGCCTCTGAGGAAATCCCGGACCACGTTTTGTTCAGTCTCCAGCATAGCGTTTTCTTCTGTTCTCAAGTACCCTTGCTGGATTCCTGCTCTGAAGTACCCCTGGCTGACTAGGGACTTTGCAAACTGTGGGGCTCTTCCTTTATCACTTTCCTACAATCTTTCATTGCCTTCATTATCCCCTTGTTGCAGTATAATTTAAAACTTTGGTGTTCTAAAATCCTGTAGACGTCCTCCAGTTAATCTTTTCTAGCCTTTTAAAATTTCCTTTTAAATTAACCGTATTTTTGTTACCTCCGCAAAGCTAGCCATTTCCTCTTGTCTCCTTATCTTTATTTTTCCTAAATATTTGCTAATAGCCCTGATCTTAAACACTGTTCATTTTTCTTTGGTGTTTGTTTCTTATGTCATGTGAAGAGATACATATAAAGCCTTTTACAAACCAGAAAACATTATACACTTAATAAGTATAATTTATGGAGATTAACAAAGGACCACTGCGCCTCCTTTCGCTCTTTCTACTCCTTCCGAACCTAAAAGACTTCTCCATAGAGGAGGGAAAGATTATAGAAAAATACTTTTGAGTGCCTACTATGCCTGACAATGAAAGCAATAAAGCATACGCACACACCATGCATACATACTTGGGCTTAGGCTTTCAGTATAGTAACATTGATAAGACTTGCACATAAAAATAAGACAGTGCCGTGGTAAATAACTTGTGAGTGGTGAACTGAATGCTGTGGAAGTTAAGAGGAGGGAAAGGTTACTTTTGACTGTGTGCTATTATTGCATGGACAGAGTGACATGTTAGCTGAAAAGACTAAAGGAGTTTGTCAAATTTAGTAACTAAGGCAAGTTTGAAAACGTACATACATTGTAGCGGCCTTCAGTGCCAGAGCAAGGGGTTGAAATTTTATTCAGTAACACTGGGGAGCCACTGACATTTTATGATAAAAATATTATTTAGGAAACTATCTGGCATTATTGTATAATTTCAGATTGAAAAGTTACTTTGCTGATAGGCTTTTAGGCACCCCACTTTTCTATATAACAAATGTGTGTTTATAAGTAAGTGAATTATAAAATGGGTTTAACTCTAGCCTATTTAAAAGGATGGTCAAAAAAATTATTTTCAGATGAAATTAGACCCCATAAAATAAGCTGCTTAGTTAGATATAAGCAGTATATAAAGTGGAATAAAATGTCACTTTTCATGCTTTTAAAAATTGTTTTCAGGAATTTTAGTGTCAATTAGCCATTCTGTTGGATTGGCCAAAAAGTTCATTCGGGTTTGGGAAGTTTTTGGCCAACCCAATACTTCACTTCTCCAACTGAAACAATGCTGAAATCCCCCATTTTCTTTCTTCTTCCTTTTCATTAATAAGTAACTAATTATAGCTATTTTTTCTACTTGGGTAGAATGAATAGTTACAATGAAAAGAGATTTTTGATGAATAGCCCTCCTAGATGGGTTCTTAATTTTGGTAAAGATGTGTGTATTCCTGCAGAAGATTCTGTTTCTTTTCCTTCTCCGGCTGCGTTGGGTCTTCGTTGCTGCGCACGGGCTTACTCTAGTTGCGGGTGAGCGGGGGCTACTCTTTGTTGCGGTGCGTGGGCTTCTCATCGTGGTGGCTTCTCTTGTTGCAGAGCATGGGCTCTAGGCGCCCGGGCTTCAGTTATGGTGCAGGGGCTCAGTAGTAGTGGCTTACGGGCTCTAGAGCTCAGGCTCAGTAGTTGTAGCGCACGGGCTTAGTTGCTCCGGGGTACGTGGGATCTTCCCTGTGTCCCCTGCATTGGCAGGCGGATTCTTAACCAGTGCGCCACCAGGGAAGCCCCTCTTCCTCCTCCTTTAGTGGGAAAAAAATAGTAGGAGTGCCAACTTACCTCACAGGATTGTGAGGATCTGCTCATACAAATAAGAAGTGCTGGGTAAATAATCTGAAAACGTTAATATTGGGCTTCCCTGGTGGCGCAGTGGTTGAGAGTCTGCCTGCCAATGCAGGGGACGCGGGTTCGAGCCCGGGTCTGGGAGGATCCCCCATGCCGCGGAGCAAGTGGGCCCATGAGCCACAACTACTGAGCCTGTGCGTCTGGAGCCTGTGCCCCGCAACAAGAGAGGCTGCGACAGTGAGAAGTCCGCGCACCGCGATGAGGAGTGGCCCCCGCTTGCCACAACTAGAGAAAGTCCTCGCATAGAAAGGAAGACCCAACACAGCCAAAAAAAAAAAAAAAAAAAAAAACAATCCCCCCAAATTCTGGCAATCTTTAAGCAAAAAGAACTTCCCAAATTAAAAAAAAAAAAAAAAAAAAAAGTTAATATTGATAGAGAAATGGAGGTTAAACACTTTGTTAGCCAAAACCTCTGTGTATTGGAATGACAGTTGTTTAATAGTAAAGGCTCTCTAAAAAAAGTGTCCTGACACAAGCGTGTGACAGTATTGATCTTATCTTGTAATGATGTCCCAAATCATCTGTGTGGTTCCATCTCAATTATTCATAATGAGAACTTCACTCAGTAAACTTAATTTATCTACTTTTCTCTAAACACACTTTTTAGTCTATCTTTTGTTACTCCTTGTGATAGCTAAAATTGGGTCTGATGAATTCAAATACGGGAACTTTTTTTCAGTCAGCTCTGTAGATGTGGTACCTATTTCGTACGCTTCAAATGGAGTTGCTGCTACAGAAATATTTGGGGATGACTACTTTCCTGTGGACTTTTTTTTGTTAACATAACATTTTATTGTAGAAATATCCTTTTATTTCTGCATCTACCCACATTTCTCACTTTGTACCATTAGCAGTTCCTTTCTATTTACCACATCAATCTAAGCTAAGACCTTGGAATTTGAACATAGCAAGTGCTCCTGGTCTCCTTTCCCAATTAATGGCTGAATACTATGATATATTCCTGCCTGTTCCATGTATTTTGTTTATTAGGAATTGGGTTGTCATCCAAAATCCTCTGCACAACTTTCCAAATTCCCATTTTTATTCAAATTCCTAAGCTACTTCAAGATTTTTAAGGGTCTAGAAAAAAAAAATCTGAACAACCCTAATGTAACTTATTTGTATAATAGTAATAAACCATGTGATTATTCCTTTCATCTGAGTGAATTCTTAAACAGCTAACACATTGCATAATTTCCAAGCTGTCAGAAAATAACTATAGTTTCAGGTATTAACTAAAGTGTTAAAACTTTTAACCATTTTCTTCCCTCTGTTCCTCACCAATTCTGCCCATCAGCATTGGGATCCTCGGAAATGAAGTTTGTAGCCTTTCAGACCCGCTACAGCAGGGCATATAGAAGCGCTGAGGCATATGTGTGAGATAAATGACAGGCTTACCAGAGCATCCTTAGCCCCTAGCAGAGTTCCTATTAAATGAGTGAAACTGGAAATTGATCCAGCTTGTTCTTTTGTATTATTTGTGAAATAAAATTCATATTTTATGGCAAGACAAGGAAAATTTAAACATAAAAAATTTTCTCTGGGGACTTCCCTGGCGGTCCAGTGGTTAAGACTCTGTGTTTCCACTGCAGGGGGCCTGGGTTCAATCCCTGGTCGGGGAACTAAGACCCCGCATGCCGCGTGGTGTGGCCAAAAAAAAAAAAAAAATTTTTTTTCTCTGCCCTTTGGCCTCCTCTCTTTCCTCTACTGTGCATTGTGTATCTGCATTATGCATCAACCAAACCTCCCCATCAGCAGAAATACCTGTTCAACCATATAGAGCAACATTCTAGCACCAACAAGATACTCCTTAAAAGATAACATTCCTTCTTAATGGGAAAAAAAGCCCCTTAAAATGAAATGTAGAGAAAAGCTCTCTCTCCATGTTTGGGCCTCTGTCATCATTAGAAAAATTCACTCTGGAGTTAGTTTATAAATGTGATCATATTGTCTATGGCGCTTCTTTTGCTCTAAAATGGCAGCACCCCAATTAAGCAAAATGTTATTTTCTCAAAAAATTGTTTTCATTCTTCCCATCAGAAGACCTGTATTATGAAAATTTGTACTCAATTATTATAGTTTAAATAAGATAATTATATTTCATTAATAAAAATGTGTGGAAATTTGTTTTTTGTCTTATTATATAAGTGCATACATAATATCCTCAATTTTGTCTCTTGGCCCACATAGTCTAAAATATTTACTATTGGCCTTTTACAGAAAAAGTTTGCTAATCCCTGTTCTAGATAATAGTTTTCTTAAGGAACAAAACTATATTCTAAAACTAATTTCCTATATATTATCTGAAAGAGATATTCCATCAATCAGTCAATATTTGAAAACCCCATCTAATACAAAGTGGCTTATTTTATCCAAAAGAATTTTTTTTTTACATAAAGTATGACATTTTTACTTCTGTAATACTTTATCTATTGTGATATTTTCACCATACATGTGACCATTCATTTTTTGTTTGTTTTTTGTTTATTTGTTTGTTTGTTTATTTATTTATTTATTTATTTTTGGCTGTGTTGGGTCTTCGTTTCTGTGCGAGGGCTTTCTCTAGTTGCGGCAAGCGGGGGCCACTCTTCATCGCGGTGCGTGGGCCTCTCACTGTCGTGGCCTCTCTTGTTGCGGAGCACAGGCTCCAGACGCGCAGGCTCAGTAGTTGTGGCTCACGGGTGTAGTTGCTCCGCGGCATGTGGGATCTTCCCAGCCCAGGGCTCGAACCCGTGTCCCCTGCATTAGCAGGCAGATTCTCAACCACTGTGCCACCAGGGAAGCCCCGTGACCATTCATTTTTAATACTCCCTCCTATTTGCCAGTTCCTAAGGTAGCATAGTTTATGGCAGGACACCATGCCAGTCCTTGTTTCCTTCAATCACATTACTAAAATTCTACTTAGATCAAATGATCTCATTTGATTCTATTTAATTTAATTTCTCCATTTTATTCATTTAGACTCCTAGCACCAGGAAAGCACCATTCCTAAGTTCTGACTTAACTTTTCTGTCACTTTCCAAGTCTGTCAACTAACTGAGCAGGTCAACTTAACTGTAGAGAACCAAGATGACGGTAATGTCTATGCACATTTTAAGATCCGGGGGAAGTAATCTTGCATGAAATGTTTGCCATTTTAGAGAGTGAACAAAGTGTGTGCAGAGCGTGGTTCCCAAACAACAGTTTCTGAAAAGCTCAACTAGATAAGGAGACATCTACAAACCTGGATTAGATGCTTCCCTGTGTTTCTGCGAATTTAAGAATACAAATCATGTATGGAAATATGTATGGAAATATGTTAATATAAATGTTTCAGACATAAAAAAAAAAAAAAAAAAAAAAAAAAAAAAAAAAAAAAAAAAAAAGAATACAAATCATGACTCCGGTCCTCACTTAACTCAGGCTGAGCTCAAACTTTGATTTTAAAATAAGTTCTGGTTCTTGCTTCCAAGTGGGATTTGGTAGTCATCAATAAACGTAAACGTGTCTCTGCCATGAAGATGGTGGACAAGGTCCTTTTTAAGGAGTTAACAAGAGGAGCGTGAGAAGTAGGGAAACTTCACCAAGCGGTAAAGATAAAGAGGGCGGAAGTGAGAATGATAGGAGAGAGGGTATCAAGATGCTTAAAGGCAAGTAACCAGGTAGAGAAGGGAGTGTTGAACAGTAGAGGGATTCATTGATGCGAATTCCTCTTTTTACGTTCCCACGGGGCTCAGGATGGGGAATGTAAATTCTGACAACAGGCGCGGCCACGCCCCCTTTATCCGCTCTTTTGAAGAGGCCACCACACAGCCTCAGCCAAAGCAGGGGCCTCACAGCCCACATGCTGATTGGGTTTTCTTCTGGCAAGCGCCGGAAGCGGAAGTCGTGCGCCGGACCGTTGCTAGAGCGCTTGCGTGGCCGGGAATCGCCGTCAGTCACGGTCTTCGTAGTAACTGCCCTTGTGAAAGCGCAGCTTATGGCTCCAGTGTCCCGGTCGCGCTACCCCGAGGACACCCCAGGCTCTAGGAGACGGCGACGCAGCTCGTCGGGGAGCCTGCCTTCCGCGCAGGCCAGACCATCCCCGTGGGGCAGCCGTTCCCACTCCCACTCGCACTCCCGCGGCCGCGAGGGCCTCAGGCCTCAGTGGGGTGGGTCGGGCTTCGGCTCTCCTTGTACCTTTAGCCGCTCTGGATCTCGAGAGTGGCCCACCGGGCTCCGCAACTACGCTTTCTCGTCCTCTTCTGTCTACTATGGCGGATACCGCTACCATCACCACCACTATGCGGGCGACAGGCAGTGGGCGGAAGACTATGAGAAGGAGAAGGAGGAGAGCTATTGCCAGGGGAGGCTGAAAGAGAGAAAGGACTGGGGAGTTGGGAGCACCTGAGGTGTGGGGGCTGTCTCCAGAGTTTCCTGAGCCAGATTCTGGTGAACACACCCTGGTTGAGGATGAAGAGGTAAAGACTAAGAAGAGCAGCAGTTCACAATCCAGCTCCAAAGAAAAAAGGAAAAAGAAGGCCAGTCATTCAAAAAATAAGAAAAGAAAGAAAAAGTCCAAAGGAAAACACAGGAAATATTCTGATAATAGTGACAGTAATTCAAACTACAACACTAGCTCTGATGATGATGAAAAGAGAGCAACAAAAGCCAAGAAGAAAGAGAAGAAAAAGAAACACAGAGCTAAAAAGCCCAAGAAAAAGACGAAGAAGACTAAAAAAGAATCCAGTGACAAAAGCTGTAAGGATTCAGAAGGGGAGTTGCCAGAAGATATCTGGATTGAGCCGTCAAAGATTGCAGATAACATGGCTCTAATAGGTCCAGAGGCACCTATAATACACACCTTTCAAGATGAGAAACCTTTGAACTACAGCCATGCTCTGCTTCCAGGTGAAGGTGCAGCTATGGCTGAGTATGTAAAAGCTGGAAAGCGTATCCCACGAAGAGGTGAAATTGGGCTGAGAAGTGAAGAGATTGCTTCTTTTGAATGTTTAGGTTATGTTATGAGTGGTAGCAGGCATCGCAGAATGGAAGCTGTGCAACTGCGTAAAGAGAACCAGATCTATAGTGCTGATGAGAAGAGAGCCCTTGCATCCTTTAACCAAGAAGAGAGACGGAAGAGAGAATAAGATTCTAGTTAGTTTCAGAGAGATGGTGTACTGAAAGACAAAAGGGAAAGATGACAAATAAGAACTTTTGTTCTATAGCCGAACTTTTAAGAATTTTATATGACCAAAATTAAAAGGCTTTATGGGGGCTTCCCTGGGGGCTTCCCTGGTGGCGCAGTGGTTGAGAATCCGCCTGCCAATGCAGGGGACACAGGTTCGAGCCCTGGTCTGGGAGGATCCCACATGCCGCGGAGCAACTGGGCCTGTGAGCCACAATTACTGAGCCTGCGCGTCTGGAGCCTGTGCTCCGCAACAAGAGAGGCCGCGACAGTGAGAAGCCCGCGCACCGCGATGAGGAGTGGCCCCCGCTTGCCACAACTAGAGAAAGCCCTCGCACAGAAACGAAGACCCAATACAGCCGTAAATAAATAAATAAATAAAATTTAAAAGGCTTTATGGTGCTGCTGTACCTACTATAAGTTCCTCAAGAAAAAACTGCTTTTTGAGATCTCTTTAGTAATTTATTTTTTATTTTTAATTTTAAAAGTAAAATGTGCACGTTTTTTAAAATATTCGAACACTACAGGAGGGAAGTCAGTAAAATGTAAGTCTTTTACCCCAGCCCCTGATCCTTCTCCCCAAAGAAATCTCTTTTTGGAATCTTCTATATCTGTCCATAAGTTCCGTGTATATACAAGCATGTATGTTGCAGGCTAAAGATTGAATCTATTAACCTGAAGGGTTTTTTTGTTTTTGTTTTTTTCCCTGTTGCTCTGACTTTTCTCTCTTTGAGGGCTTCATTGCCTCATGGAGCCGTTCATTTACCCCAGGGAGAACCAGAAGAACCCCAGAAAGAACAAAGGATTCAATTGAGTGTATACTTCTGGTTTCCATTTAACACTGAGTTTAAAAGTAGAAGTTTATTGGCTCATTTTCCTCTTCAGGCTGGTTTCCCTTAAATAATGAAAAGGCTGCCAAAGCTCCTGAGTTTGGTTATATATTTTCCTGGTCCACCTATGAAGAGAGAACATTTTTGTCCTGGCATTCCAAACAAGAATACTGAGATGCAGCCTAATTAGATTAGCTTAGGTCACATGCCCTTCCTCAGAAAAGGAATTGTTGCAAGGGAAATAGAATGGCCTACTCCTGAATCTGCAGGTTTTGTCACCCTAATGGGCTACATGGGCAAGGAATGGATACCTGAGTGAAAATCAGAGTAATGTTGGGAAGGGGGGGGTGGGTAGGCAACCAACAAATGCCCACTACAGTCTTGAATGATTTTTTAAAAAATATAGAATAGAGAGTACAGGTGCTGAAAGCCAAGGTTTTCTTGAAGAAAATCTTGGCTTTGACTGAGAAGCCGAGTACCTGATTGAAGGGGTGATAGGATTTATCCATAAAAATAGACATAAAAAAGATAACGATCCAGAGTGCTTGAGTATTCCAAAGAGTAGATTAGGCACCAGCTAGACTAGGAGGAGAAAGAACAAAATGAGAATAAAGGAGGAGCTCATGAAAAGGAGATCAGATCAGGAGGGACCAGGTGGACAAGAGAGTTAGCATTGAGAGGCTGGCTAGCACCAATGCTGGAAAAGACTTTTAGAGTGAGCTGCACTGATGTTCTGTGTAAGGCTTTTGTTGTCATCCAGTGACATCTTCCTGAACTCTGAGACTTCAGCACTAACCAGACTAATTTGGATAAGCCCCTTTTCAAGGCTCAAGACCCTGGTAACCCCACAGAGCTGAAGGTGAAGGAGTGCAGTTCTAGAATCTGGCAGGGCAGAGTGATGTAGAAGGGCACTTTTACCCCAGTATGTGACTTGATTGACACTGGACCACGCTAGCTTGAGATTTTCCCCAAAGAGAGTTGGGTGAAAGCCACCTTGTTACATATGTATATTTCCATTTTTAGAACCAAACCATACCACACTATACAGATGGATCTATACCTTGCTTTTTTCACTAAACAATATATATTGGAGATATTTTATATCAATGCATGTAAATCTATCTCATTCTTTTTAATGACTTTATAATATTCTATTGTATGAAAGAACCATGTTTTATCCAATGTTTAAGATGTTTTCTGTATTTTGCTATTATACAATACTTGCAGTGAAAATCTTTGTGGATGTATGAGAGTATTATCTGTAGCATACTCATCTAGAAATAGAATTAATTATTGGGTCAAAAGTCCTTTGGGTCATCTAAAAATGGCCATCTAGAAGTGGAATTATTAAATCAAATGGAAGGTATTTATAAGTGCTTTCTATGTGCTAGGCACTATAGCAGATATTAGGGATAAACCAAAGAGCAAGTTAGGCTTGATCCCTGCCATCAAAGAATTTTACATGCTACTGGGATACTTGTAACTCATGGCTGTAATGCAGTAGTGCCTCTGATCATATAGAAAAGGAAGCTTTTATTTTAAATATCCTATGAATGGACCTGATGGAAACATATAGACAACTGTTTTGTTTACAAAAATGAGGATAATCCTGGAAAATGAAAATCTCAAGTTCGAAAATTGACTTGTATTACTAGTGAAATGTAGCTCTGTCCTGGTAAAAATTGCATTTTGATTTGTTCTCACCTTATCTACCTCTACCCCTTCCAAAAGATACAAACAGACTACATAAAAATGCACACCTTGAATTTTTGTTGAAAAACTCTTGTTTGTCAAGCTGTTACATTAAGTGTATTTATTTTCATGGGATAAACAACGCAATGCCAATAATCTCAACCTTGATAATATGAGTGATATTTAAGAAGCCAGCCATGGTAGGGAGTTTGAAAGGGGGTAAATGAATTAGAATACATTTACTTCCTTTTAAAATTAAAATTTATGTTTACTCCTTGCATAATTTTTTGGGGGGAAAGCCTTTCTTTATAAATTTGAAAAATCAGATGTATGTTTTTTCTTCAGGACAGAATATTAACTTCTAATTAGTAAAATATTTGCATTGACTGGATTTGTTAGCCTAAGGAAAAGTTTTTAAGTAAATATATTTTACTTTAACTTTTAAAAGATATTTTCGAGCTCTGACCCTCAAGGAGAAGATAACTCTCCTGATGATAGAATTTTTTTTTCTTTCCTGTTATGATAATTTCAGGCTTGAAACAATATGAATTATGTCATAAAACCATGGTTAGTATGATATTTGTTTCAAAATTATCAATGATTAAACCAAAGTTTGTTCAGGTGTTTTAAAGGGTTTATTTTGTTCACAGACTGTAAAAATACAGTTTGTGATGAGGTGGACAAGAGAGGGAATATTTGTTTTCTTCTGCATAATTTATTTTTGTAGTGATATGATCCCCTGCACCACCCCCTCACCCCCATACATTGCAGAGAATAATTGTTGATTATTCTCTCCCATAGTAATAGACAGACTGTAACTGAGCAGGACCCTATGGGGCCTTCCCAGGACAGACACCTCCCCCATATCCTCTGCTGTAGCTCCTCTCTGAAGTAGAGATACATAGATAATAGTATCTGATGCATTCTTCCTGAGTTGTTTTACAGATGCTAAAATTACCACCAAATGGAAGAAATTAACTGCTTGATGATCATGAGCCCCCAGACCTACAGGCTCCTAAGAACTGATAATGTTAACCGCCCTGTTACCGCAACACCAACCAATCAGAGAAGTGCGCAGGAGCTTGATCACCGTCACCTGGCTTTTTAAAAAATGCTTTGCTGAAAACCTTTGGGGAGTTGGAGGTGTTTTGAGCACTGACCACGCGTTCTCCTTGCTTGGTCCTGCAATAAACCTTTCTCTGTTCCAGACTCCGACGTTTTGGTTTGTTTGGCCTCACTGTGCGTCCAGCTCACGAACTTGCGTTTTGTAACAATTCTTAATTTTTTATTACCTTAAACCCTTCAATCTAAATATACGTTCATTGTTCAATTTAATCTTCAAAATACTTTGACGTTTATTTTTTCCACTGTATTTGATGACTTTTTAAATTGGGGAGAAATGGTAATATATGTGTCCGTGTTTTAATTACGTGAGTAAGCAAAGTGGAATGCCAGCTGTTTGTGATAACAGTAAAGTGAGCTGGCCTGTTTTTTACATGAATAAAATAAATTTCGGCTTAAAAAATGAAAACACCGTAAGCGCACACCGGGACGCCCCTCTCAGCCGCGGGACTTGGAGAACGTTCAGCCAACCATTGGGAGCTTGGCCTCCTCCTGCGAGGCGGGAGCAGAAGGCCATCGAGCCGCGGTCCTCCCGCAGTCCTAGAGCGACGCTAGAGTGAGCTGCGGAGCGAGAGCCGGAGATCAGCAAAGAGCTAAGACGGGGCTTGAGCGTGTTTGGCCCTTCCTGCCAGTCGTTGGAGCGGTGAGTGGTGACTGTGCCCCAGCTTGGGGAGGAACTGCAGCCCGTGGGCTGGGGATTAGCTGATTCCCTGAGGGTGGAAGCGCAGGGAAGCCTTACCCGACAGAGGGGCCGTGTGGACTTGGGGCGGGGGCGGGCGAGAGGTGTCAATCCTGGGCCCTAGGAGGGGAATGATGCTGTGGATCTAGTTATTGGGGCACAACCTTCTGCTGCATATTTTTCATCCACTGAGCTCAATTTTAAATACCTATTAAAGGTAAGCCTTAGAAGGTAACATTTGAGCAGAAACCTGAGGGAGGTTAAAAGATCTGTGTGTCCTTTGGGGGTACGAATTTTCTAAGCAGGGGGGAACAGCAAGTTCAAAGGCCCTAAAGCGGGAGCTTGCTTAACATATTCGAGGAATGGCAGGGAGACCAGAGTGGTTGGAGCGCAGTGAACAAGGGGGAAGTGTGTAGAAGATGATATCAGAAAGATTGGGGGGTGGGAGGAGGCCTGTAGAAAAAGTGGGCATTGTATTGTGTAAGGAATTTGGTCATTTCTTGGCGTGAAGAGTTGTCGGAAAATTTTAAGCAAAGGAAAAACATCTGACATGTTTTAAAGCATCTACAGCTGGGAACTCATGATGAGAACAGACTGTAGGAAGGCAGGAAAAAAGCCGGTCCCAGTTTGAAGGCTGTCAGGCAGGGAGAATTCTCTCTTACTTGGGGAAAGTCAGCCCTTTTTTTTTTTCTATTCTGGCCTTCAACTGATTGGATGAAGCCCACTCACATTAATGAGAGCGATCTACTTTACTCAGTCGAGTGATTTAAATGTTAATCTCATCCAAAAACACCCTCACAGAAACACGAGAGTAATGTTTGGCCAAATATCTGGGTACTCGGTGGCCCAGTCAAGTTGTCACATAAAATTAACCATTTTTATTTTCTGTCTAAGAATCATTACTTTCGCAGGCTTTTTTTTCACTTTCATTAAGAGTTCCGTTGCCCCTTGAACAATGCCGGAGTTAAGGGCTCCTACCCCCAGTGCAGTCGAAAATCTGAGTATAACTTTACAGTCAGTCCTTTGTATTCACAAGGCCGCATCGCAGATTCAACCCACTGCAGATTCAGCCTATTTATTGGAAAAAAAAAAAAAATCCATGTATCAGTATAAGTGGACCTGCGCAGTTCAAACTTGTGTTGTTCAGGGGTCAACTGCAGCAGGATTGGCTTTTTGAATTATAAGTCCATTTTTGACAGAGAAAAATATCAGCTGGGAGTGCTACTCTAATACACATCCAGGAATATATAACAGCTAGCTGAATTTGGAACCTAACTGGCCGCAGCCACTAACTGAGTGAGCCTCACGCATATTGGTTCAGAAGTGTGTGCCAGCAGTTGGCAGACGCTATTCACTGATTTCTAGAGTCACTCAAGAGTCGTCAAAATCAAGAATGCTCACTCTCCACATACCAAGAGCCTGTTTCAAAGGATGATGGTGGAATCCTCTGAGTTCATTTTTGACATGTTGGGTTTGAAAGGCTTTTGTAAGGTATCCAGAAACCAGATAGCCAGAAGGAAATATAGATCTGGCACTCTTGAGGTATCTGGGCTGAAAAATAAGGAAGTCATCAGCATAAAGATAGTAATTGAACTTACAGACATACCTGTCCTCTACATTACCCCCTCCTATCTTATGTCCTATTTCTCTCCTTCCTTTCAATGTCCTATTTTTTGAAAGTAATTTTTGCTTACTCTTGCCATTTTCTCATTCTCCTGTGGCAAGGTGACTGTCCTCCCTATCCCATGACCAGAATTGCCTTCACAGAGGTCACAATGACCTCTTTGTTTTTTAATTAAGTGCATATGTCAGTTCGTAGGTGAACGCACCTTCCTAAAACATTTCACTCTTGAACACTGCCTCTTTATAATTCCAATTATAAATCAGTCAGTTGCTATTCTTTTTCTGGGGGTGGGGGGATGTTCCAGTGCGGACCAGAAAACCTGCTAAACAAATTCTAAAAGAGCTGTACCACTATTTAGTTACTATTCTTTACAATTATTATCTCATTTACCTCAAAACATCTCTGTGAATTAGGTATTACCTTCATTTTACAAATGAGTAAACAAACAGTGTAAGTGACAGAGCTAGACTAGAACCCAGGCCTGTCTGAGGCCCAGGCTCTTTCCATCACTCCACACTTACAGAAACAGATCCCCTTGGCCTTCTAGATACTACTATCCTTGTTTTCCTACCTCTGCAGTTGTTCCTTCTTACTTCTCTTCCTTACATGTCGGTGTTTCCCAGGGTTCCAGCCCCACTTAGCCTTTTCCCAGCCATAACTAACAACTACCCTGAAGATGTGAGGTTTTCCAACAGTTCTGTGCTCAGACTTCTCTCTGTCTGAAAAACCCTTTCCCGATTTTCTAGTCTAACTTTCACTTGTCTTGTAAGAGTCAGAAGGACTCACCTCCAGAAAGCCTTTTCTTTCTTTCCTTTTTTTTTTTTTTTTGCTATTTAATTGCTTTATTAGCTTTACATTTTTCCATGCAAATGGGTGAAACTCTACTGTTGACAGAAACTTAGATTGGGTGCCAACGCAACCTCCAATGAGAAGCTGGTAACACAGAACCCACCTGACACATGGAAATTACATAAGGTTCACAGCAAATGGATCAGTAAAGGCATATCAGGAAAATGCAAGGAAAAGGAGAATGACAGTGGGAATCACAGTATTAATCTTGTGGAAAATGGCAGGAGTCAAGGCATAAGGCAGAATTCATCATGATGGTCATGGTGATTAGAGAGCTCCCCCATAAGGATATGCAGACAGTTCCTCAACTGCAGCTCCCTAAGTTTTCTCCTGATTTCTCTCATCTCCTCCATGAACATTTCCATATCATCTCCATCTCCACCCATCCCATCGCTGACCTGCCTCTTGGGTATGGCCCATCGGAAATTAGGGGCAAGTCGGCGAGCCTGTCCCTGTCTATTATTTCCTGCTGGCTGGTGGCCTTCGCCCCCTCCCAAAGGGCGGTCTACCTCTCCATTCTGCACAGGCTGCTCTATTTCTTCGTTTTCCTGGACCTATCCTTGCTGCCTCCTGCTCGTGATTCTCGCCACGAGTGCGCCGCCTAGATGCTTAGTCCCGAAGACCTGCAAAGGGCCGGGGTGGGGGCAGGGGCCTTCAGAAAGCCTTTTCTGACCTGCTAATTCACTTGAGATTTCTTACGGAGCAGAGAGCTGTAAAGGCCAAGGAGTTCTTTTATCTCTGTATCTCAGCAACTAAGAGAGCCTGGCACATTGTAGACAATCTGTAAATGAGATGAGTTATGAATATCCGTATATTCTTTTAGTTAATTCTGATACTGGCTTTAATTAATGAACCTACAAGCAGTTTTACTCATTTTGTGTCTTTTTTCTCCTCTCAACATTTGGAGAATTTTCAAATCTACCGAAAATTTGAAAGAGTAGTACAATTAATACGATATACCCCTCATATAGCAGCAGCTGTGAACTTCCTGCTACATTTGTGTTCTCTCTCTCTCTCCACTTACCGCCCCCCGTAATCCCCCCTCCCCAAAACATTTGAAAATAAGTTTTAGTACCATCTCCTGAGAATAAGGATATTCTCTTACGTGACCACCTGAGAAAACTCTTAAGATCTACACACTTTTTCTGTAAAGGGCCAGATAGTAAATGTTTTGAGCTTTGCAGGTGATACGATCTCTATGGCAACTACAGTTGACCCTTGAACAGAAGGGTTTGAACTGCATAGGTCCACTTATGTGCGGATTTTTTCAATAAATATATCAATAGTATCAATACCTGTGTTTTCATCTTACAGACCTTTAAGTGTGGGGAAAAGTTTGTGTTTGATTAGAGATCACAATATGTGGAGTCAAAAGAACTAGAGTTTGAATCCTGATCCTATCCAAGCTGTTTCAGCTTCCTACCCTTGGTCATCTACCAGTTCCTTTGTGTTTGAAGCAGAAATAGTAAGTAGTACACGGATTTTTGACTACACAGGGGTCAGTGCGCCATTGTTCAAGTACTCAGTCCTGCCAGTGTATTGTGAAAGCAGATGTAAACACTATCTTAACAAATGGGTTTGGCTGTATTCCAGTAAAGATTTATGTACGAAAACAGCCTTTGGGCTCTATTTGGTCTGCTGGGCCATAGTTTGCGTATATATATTATTCATATTCAGATTTCTGAATTCTTCAAAACATACTTGTATCTTTTTTTTTTAACTCAAGAGCAAATTTCACACATTGCATTTTGCTGTATCTCTTTAATCTAGAAAAATACCTTCCCCACACCTTCTTTTTATTTTCACGAAATTGATTGTTTGGAAGAGTACCTGCCTATTGTAGAGAAGCTGCATTCTGGACATTCTGGATTTATCTGAAAGTTTCCTCATTGTTAGATTCATGTTAAACACTTTTAGTAAAAATGCTACATAAGTGGTAAGGCACAAGGTCAGTTGTCTTGCTGTTGGTGTTACTAGGTTTCATTTGATTAAGTTTGTGACTGCCAGATAGCTCCATTCTTCCCCTTGTAATTCATAAGCAATCAGTGTGGTGATTCTCTGAGACTATGAGATTGTCCTTTTCCCCTACTCCTTTCACCCAATGATTTCACCCATTTGTGGTCCTTGATTGAAACAGTTATTTCCTCAAGGGCTACAAAATGGTGATTTTTTTCAAATCTGTTATTCCTGCTATGTTAGCTGGCAGTCTTCTGTAAAACAGAGTCTTCTCATTTTGTATGGTTGTTTCAGAGAGAAAAAAAAAAAAATGGATAGTAATTATTGGAAATGTATAAACCCAACAAAGGGGTATTGCTATTGTTGTTATTATCATTATTATTACTATAATATTACTGTTTCTGTGATTCTTGTTATTACATTTTCAGGGGTATCCCTGAGGAGGCAGTCAAAAGAAAGTTCTCCAGAACAGCGAGAGCAGTCTGAAGCTGGGGATGGCGACAGCATTGGTAACCACTCCTTCCCCGGCTCCTCTGAATCTGAAGAAGGAGGGACTTCACTTAGTGAAGGAGGGTCACCACTGTACTCGGGAACAGGGGGTCAAGCTGCAAGGAAACGGCGCAGGCCTCGGGCAGGAGCCATTGTGCAAACAGTTCAGGCAGTTGCGCTATGAAGAGACCACAGGACCTCGAGAAGCACTGAGCCGGCTCCGGGAACTTTGCCGACAGTGGCTGCAGCCCGAGGCCCACACCAAGGAGCAGATCCTGGAGCTGCTGGTGCTGGAGCAGTTCCTGACCATCCTGCCTGAGGAGTTGCAGGCCCGGGTGCGGGAGCATCACCCAGAGAGTGGGGAAGATGTGGTTGTTGTACTGGAGCATTTGCAGCCTGAACTGGGAGGAACAGAACAACAGGTGGTAAGGGTCAGATGTGCTCTTTTGCAGGAAAGCAGGAGTTGAGGCCTCTGGCCAGAGCGGTGGCCATGAGCTCACCAGTGGGAGAA
Source organism: Balaenoptera ricei (assembly GCF_028023285.1). NCBI lineage: Eukaryota > Metazoa > Chordata > Mammalia > Artiodactyla > Balaenopteridae > Balaenoptera > Balaenoptera ricei. The sequence goes on from NC_082649.1 coordinate 22,488,227, forward strand.
TCGCTAAGCTTTGGTTCAGTTTCTTTTCAGTCTGGCTGTTCATTGCTGAAGGTCTTACCTCAGCCTTACCTGTCTCTGCTGGGAGGAAACTGAATGTGCTCCAGGTTCTCCAGCCTCTTTTCTTTGCCCTTCTGTCTTTTCTCTTTGCTCTCTTTTCTAACATTGAAGTGCTTTTCTGAACAGCAGTTTCCTCCTAAACCCACGTGTACCTAATCATCCCTAGGACCCAAACCAGGCAAAGAAACAGAAGATGCTTGTGGAGGAGACAGCCCTTCTGAAAGCAGTGCCGAAGCAGCAGGTCCAGCCTGAGGGTGCAATTCCCAAGCCCAAGAGACAGAAGGGTAAGAAGTAGACTGCATCTTCCTGCATGTGAGATGTGGTGGGCTTCGTGGTGCCCCCCGACCCGAGGCCCTGCTCAGCACCCTTGGCATTTTGTGTCTTGTTCTTCTTGTTTTGAGTCAGGTTTACTGAGGTATAAATTACACGCAGTAAAATTCACTCTTTGTAAGTGTACAGGCCAATGACTTTTCACAAACATGAAATAATTGTAGTTGTCTAATGATCACCACAATCAAGATATAAAAGTTTCCATCACCCCAGACATTTCCTTTTTCCCTAATCCTTGTTTCTGTTTTTGGATGCTTCTAGTTTGGGGGGTTTTTTTGTTCAGTTAAAACTGAATGCTTCTCCTGTGTAGACCTTCACCTTCCTCTTCTCCCCATTACTGTAGGGGTGAATTAAAAAAGGAGTGCTAGTTTCTTACCCAAGGCAAAGAATTCCAACCACATGATTCATTACTCGTTTCTTCTTACCACATTCAGATTATTGTAAATGACTACTGTCTTTTACTTCTAAATGTTGCCTGAATTATTTTTTTTTTGCTCTACCATATTTTCTTTGACTCTGAATTTCTCTTTCTAATTTCTATCCCTTTCATTTTCTCCTCTTTCCAGCCTGATACAAGCCCTGCTTCTCTTTTTGTTTTACTGTGTCATTTTAGTGCTTCCACTGAAGTTAAATTACCTCCTGTTCATTCTCTGTCATTTAAACACATTCATTAATGTTGCTCTCCTCGTTAAAGCCCTTCAGTGAGCTAAGTAATGTTATTCTTTCAACTTTTTTTTTTTGATGTTTGAAAAATTCCATAATAAAGAGTAAAAAATAAAAACCAACCCACCACCTTCAGTGACTCCCAATAACCTTTAACAAAGGCCTCACACGGCATGTTCTGGCATTTGTAGACCTTGCAGCCCCATGTCCACTAACATCACCAGCTTGCTCCGATTTGCTTGAGACTTTTAGCTCCAGCTGTTGCATGTGCTGGGAAACCCCTCAGTCCCAGACACATTGGGACAATTAATCGCCTTTTGTCCCACCTGCTCACACTGTGTGTTCCCCCTCATGCTGAGTTGCATTCCATTTCCCATTTGCTCCTCTTCTGCCTGGAATACTTTTTCCTCACTCTCCCTGGCTAATTCCTACTCATCCTTCAGGACCTAGCTTAGATATCACTTTCTTTGTCCTTCCCTAATTTCTCCAAGTCTGGATCCGTTTCCCCACCTCTGCTGCTAGAGCTCCAAGTTTTCTCCTACCACGGAACTGTTAGTATTATATTAGAGTTGCTGGTTTACTTCTCTTTTTCTCCCACCAGACCAAAAGGGCAGGGGCTTTGTTTTGTTTCCTGAGTCTGCTACTGTCCCTGGACTAGAGTAGACCTTCAGTAAATGTCTATTTGATGAATGGTTGATTTCAATTCTAAAGGCTTCTTTTACCTACTACCTACTCCCCCTGCTCAATTTCTGAGTCTGCTTCAAAAGTCCTCTTCTTCTGGAAGCTTTCTGAGTAAAGTCGCTGAAAGAGAGAGGCCTACCTTTTCTAAACAGCCTTGCAGAAATGAATTTATGCTGTGTAATCAGTGATGGGTGTTTATTTTAAGTATGAAAAGTAGATTTAGCAATAGTAGATTCTTGAAACTGTTCCTTAACCCTCTAGATCTGTTGAAAATGTTATTTTATATTCTTCTTTTATTTATTTACTTATTTATTTACTTTTGGCTGCATTGGGTCTTTGTTGCTGCCCACGGGCTTTCTCTAGTTGTGGCGACTGGGGGCTACTCTTCATTGCGGTGCCTGGGCTTCTCATTGCGGTGGCTTCTCTTGTTGCGGAGCACGGGCTCTAGGTGTGCGGGCTTCAGTAGTTGTGGTGTGCAGCCTCAGTAGTTGTGGCTTGTGGGCTCTAGAGCACAGGCTCAGTAGTTGTGGTACACGGGCTTAGTTGCTCCGCGGCATGTGGGATCTTCCCGGACCAGGGCTCAAACCTGTGTCCCCTGTGTTGGCAGGCGGATTCTTAACCACTGCGCCACTAGGGAAGCCCTGTTATTTTATATTCAAGTTCAGGTTGTTTTTCAGTTTTGCAGGCCCCTGCCTCCCCTTTTAGTTGTGTCTGTCATTATAAAATCACTGGAAAAGAACCTCTCTTGTTCTCATCCCTTAACTCTCACTCCCTCCCCCATGGAGGTGACTTCATCCTCTTGCAAAAGGCCTTTACACACAGTACATGTTTTTAATCTTCCCTCTCCCACGTGTGCTTTTACTTTCCCTGATGTCTCCTTCCCACACCCTTCACTTTCTCATCTACTCTCACTCTTTAAATGATCTGCTGCCTTTATCTTGCTTACACGGGGTAACCCTCATTTGCTTGTTATGAGGGCTGCTTAGATGCTCCCTCTTCTATTTTCTCCATCCATCTCCCCTTTTACTCTCTCATTCTGACTTTGCATCTCCTTTCAGGCTCCTGGACTTAAAAGACTTATCCTATCTACTGTTCCCTCTCACCCTCTTCCCTGTGTGTCTGAGCAAAGGTTTTATTCAGCACACATTGTTATAATTTGCTTATATGTCTTATGTTCCAGACATATAAGCAAATTATTACAACACTGAGATATAATAGCTCCATTGAACCACACAGGAAAGCAGTTACTGCTGTCCAAGGAGATCAGGAAAGGCTAAGACATTTTTGTGGACTTCTTTTTACCCTCAGGGCCTTGTGGCCCCCAGTGTTTTTGATTTATTGGTGAGGACACTGAGCCTAGAGGAATTACCTAAGATTACACAGTTAATCATGATAAAATTGGCACCACGTCTGCATGTCTTCATTTCCAGTTTATTTCTTCATTTCTGGTGCTAGCCCTTTCTTATTGGCCCCAGGGTACTCAGTTGACCTAGCTTTCTAATTTTCCACATGAGGCCATTATCAAGAACGTACAGCCATGCCCTTTATGACAGTTTGCTTGCTTGCTAACTTCTGTGTGTGTGTGTATGTATGTATAGATGTGCATATCACATGATAAACCTCAAACCATTTACAGTAAGTTGCCTCTCACCATAATCCCCCAAAGGCAGCCACTGTTAAACAGTTTCTTATGTATCATTCCATGTATGTTCTATGCAAACACCAGCACCCACAACATTTCCACTTTGCACACATGGCTTGATTCAGTTTTTTTTCCTCCTAGTTGTAGATTCCTTTCCCTAAGCACCAAAAGACAAGTAACTGGTGGTATATATTTAATGTTTCAGGTGAGGAGACAAGGACTGAGAATGGGAAGCTGGTTGTAGACACAGACTCCTGTGGAGGAGTGGAATCATCTGGGAAAATATCTGAACCCAAAGAGGCTCATTATGAGGACTCTAACTTGGATAGGCAGCAGGCCAAGGCCAAGGAGAAGACTGACTATAAATGCTCAGAATGTGGGAAGGGGTTCATCCAGCACTCAGACCTGATTAAGCATGAAGGTTCACACACGGGAGAAAAGCTCTGTGAATCTGAAGTGTGTCAGAGTTCTAGTCTTACTGGACATCAGAAAATCCACTCTAGAGAGAAAGGTCATCAGTGTCATGAGTGTGGGAAAACCTTTCAGAGAAGTTCACACCTTGTCAGACATCAGAAAATCCATCTTGGTGAGAAGCCTTATCAGTGCAAGGAGTGTGGAAAAGTCTTTAGCCAGAATGCAGGCCTTTTGGAACATCTCAGAATCCATACTGGAGAGAAACCTTACCTGTGTATCCACTGTGGAAAGAACTTTCGGCGCAGCTCTCACCTTAATCGACACCAGAAAATTCACAGTCAGGAGGAGCCCTGTGAGTGCAAGGAGTGTGGGAAAACCTTTAGTCAGGCCCTGCTCCTCACCCACCATCAGAGAATCCACAGCCACTCCAAAAGCCATCAGTGTAACGAGTGTGGGAAAGCCTTCAGTTTGACCTCAGACCTTATTCGACACCACAGGATTCACACTGGAGAAAAACCTTTCAAGTGTACTGTATGCCAGAAAGCCTTCCGACTAAACTCACACCTTACTCAGCACGTGAGAATCCACAACGAGGAGAAACCGTACGAGTGTAATGAATGTGGAGAAGCCTTCAGGCAGAGGTCAGGTCTTTTTCAACATCAGCGATATCACCACAAAGACAAACTGGCTTGATGAGGTGTCCTCTCCTTATGGACCATCAGAGACAGTACATTAACAAGCAAGCTGGCACTTTAGGAAAAGTCACTCTAGCCAACTCTGGCAGAGAACTCTTGGGCACCAAGTTGGAGGCTATCTGCCTCCTCTCTCTTTCCTTCATTTTCCTTGTAGTCAGCTTTGGGCCACAGTAATTTGACCCTAGACCCTGGGGGATCAAAGGTAAATAGCATTCTTTACTGCAGGACTTCTCAGAGCCTTTAGCATGCTAAATGCATAGCTATGCATCTCCAAGTAGTAGAGAGCCTCATGATTGAGTGAGGGCTTTAAGTCAGCAATGAATCAAGTGTCCACAGATTTAAACAGGCTTAAACAGAACAAGAGCAGGTTGATATTTTTGCATATGCTACAGCAACAGACTCCTATACAATAAAACCAATGATGTTTGGAAATATATCACCCTCAAAGGTATCTTAAAGCACAGGTTAATGGTGAACATTTTCGCCCACTGGTTTTACTACCCTGCCTGCCCCTAGCATTATCCCCTCCTTCCCCACCCCCAATCAGCATTTTGGAAAGCAAAGATGATCTAATTTTACTATTTCGCAGCCCCATGCCTGCCATAATACCTCACTGATTCAAGTTAGAAAGTAAGGTTTTATTTAGACTATGCAAGAGATTTCATAAGCCATTTGAATGAACTGGGCTGAATTAATCCAAGTAGCAGCTATCTTACTTCATAACTCCAGTGTCAGTATAGTGGCTGCTGCATAGAAACTTCAATAAATGGGGAAAGAAATTGGACTTTTTTTCCTTTAATACTGAGGACAGAATTTTAAAATACTGCTTGTTCTGGAATTTTGAAAGTCAAATCAGAAAATCAGCTTGGAAGAGATCATGATCTTCATGTTGTGAATGCCAAAATGTCATGGTAATTATGAAGAATATTAAGCTTAGGGAAGTCCACTTCTGAATATATCACCAGGATGATAAACATCACTTGCTGATTGGTGGTAGCTGCTTGGGGTGCTTCTCTGTCACGTGAGTGGGAAGACTGGTGAGCCCTCATGTTTTACTGAGGTTTTTGTTGAGCTGCATATAGTTTAAAAACAACAACAAAAAGTGGGAATGATGTAATAAAAGTTCGTTTTTCTCTTAAATAGAAAAGGCCAGAGACAGCAGTCCAGCACTGGTAAGGTGGTTTCATGACATCACTAGGGAACCCAGCCTCTGCCTTTCATGCCATCATTCCTTAAGGTCATCATATGATCCTTGATGGCTGCTGAAGCTCCAGCCATCACATGCAAAATGTGGACAAAAGGCAGAAGGACAAAAGAGACTCCTCCTTGTCAGTCAGCTCCCTTTAAGCAGCCTTCCCGTAAATCACTTCAGCGGGTGTATCATAGGCCAAATCTTAGAAAAGGGAAGCTGGAAAGTGTGTCTTATTCTGGGTTGCAGAATGCCCAGCTGAAAATCAGGCTTCTGTCACTAAGTAAAGGAGAGAATGAAGGCTGAAATAGGCACTTAGGGGTCTTTTATATAGATATAGATATATTTATTTATTTTTGGCTGCGTCGGGTCTTCCATTGCTGCGTGCAGGCTTTCTCTAGTTGAGGAGAGGGGGCTACTCTTTGTTGCGGTGGTGGGCTTCTCATTGTGGTGGCTTCTCTTGCTGCAGAACACGGGCTCTAGGCGTGGGCTTAGTTGCTCCATGGCATGTGGGATCTTCCTGGACCAGGGATCAAACCCGGGTCCCCTGCATTGACAGGCAGATTCTTAACCACTGCGCCACCAGGGAGGTGCCTGGCACTTAGGAGTCTTTGACCCACTTCCCACTCGGATCTGAGTGGGTGCAAGCTGACCAGAAGCAACAGTTAATACCATTATCTGGAGGAGGACCAAATCAGCAGGAGAAGCAGCTGTAATTTTTTGAGAAATTAAAGGATTTTATGGAAAGTCAGTCATATTCCATTGCTTAGGAAACCATAAAGGTATGTGTCTTTATTCTGCCTTTATGAGTAAAATTAAGTTGATAACAGGGATCTTTCCAAGAGTTTTGAGGGGTGTGCTGAGGTTAGTACCTAAACATTTAGCTCCATGTCGTAGTTTATTTGATTCTGTTCAGTTTAAGGAAAGAACATGGAATATCTTTATTATTCTCATTAAAAAGCAAAGATAATTAAAAGATTCAAAGTATGAAGAATTGATATATACCTTACATATCTGGAAAATTTATTTTGGCTTTCTCTTTTCATGATGTTTCCATAGTGTAGGTATTAGAAGCAATCTAAGTTCATTGACACCTTAACCTAATTCTTCCTTACAGTTCCAAAGGAAATGGTGTTCTCATCTGTACCCTGGGGCAGATCCATAACCACCTGGGCAAAATTTTGGATACAGATATATTTAAATAACGTGTTTTCCTTATTTATTCCTGAAAATTATAGAAACATTGAACAAAGGGCAAATGTTATAACAGATCTTGATTGGGGTTTTGCTTGCAATGTAAGACATCCTAGACACCCTAAAAAGCAGTTAAAAATCTTTTCAGAGAGCAGAAGTCCAGGAAGACTAACTGTATTGCAGCAGTATCTTCTACTGATCAGCCATTTCTGTTTGGGTCTGCGTTTTTTGTTTTTTTTTTTTTAATTAATTAATTAATTTTTGGCTGCGTTGGTCTTCGTTGCTGCGTGCGGGCTTTCTCTAGTTGTGGCGAGCGGGGGCTACTCTTCGTTGCCCTTGTGGTGCACAGGCTTCTCATTGCGGTGGCTTCTCTGGTTGCGGAGCACGGGCTCTAGGCACACGGGCTTCAGTAGTTGTGGCACGTGGGCTCAGTAGTTGTGGCTCACAGGCTCTAGAGCGCAGGCTCAGCAGTTGTGGAGCACGGGCTTAGTTGCTTCGCGGCATGTGGGATCTAACGGGTCCCCTGCATTGGCAGGCAGATTCTTAACCACTGCGCCACCAGGGAAGTCCCTGGGTCTGCTTTTTAAAGAGTTTTTAAAGAATAGTTTTACTGTCAAAATTGAAAGTCTTTTCACATGTTAATTGGTTGGTAAGTAACATGTTAATTCTGATTTTGAACCGCTGTGTTCACCTTGGCTGAATTATTCTATTAGATTCTCCTTTTACTCTTAAACAGCAGTGCCCTTAAAAATTAAATAAGGGAGCTGTATATCAAAATTTAAATGCACATGCCCTTTGACAAATAAATTTCAGTGTGTGTAGTATTTTTATCTAGAAATATACTCATAAAACCATGTAAAGATATTCAATGGTGTTCTCTACTTAACAAAGAAAAAATATAGTAGGAATAGTTAAGTAAATTAACCCGTACAATGGAATACTAGTTAGCTGTTAAAAGATAAAGTGGTATGGAAAGATCTCCAAGCTTTCTTAACTGAAAAAGATAAGGTGCAAAATTATATTGTGATGCCAGAGGTGGTTTAAAATACATACTTATTAAACAGATGTTTAATGAGTGCTACTATGTGGCTGTTAGCGTCCTGGGAAGATATACACAAAATATTAACAATGGTTAACTCTGGGGAGTGGGATACTTTTCATTTTATAGTTTCTATGCAACTTGTGTTTTAATTGTACATATATGATCTGTATATTTAAGCTTTTAAAATTTGTGCTGCTTGCTGTATTGTAATCTTTATTCATCTGTTCCCCCAGCAGCCTGTGAGGACTCTAGAGACAGAAACTCACTTTTGTCTTCATCATCTAGTTGGTTTTTAATTGAAATGATTGCAAAAATGAGGGGCAGGCTGGGAACATCCCCATGGCCTGGTGGGGACTCAGCAACTGAGCAGGGCGGGCGGTGGCTGCGGGGGTCCGCCAGGCGTACCAGTGAGACATGCAGCCGCATTCCTAGAGAGGCATGGAGCCGGCCGGGCTGAGGTTAGGCTGCCGCACGGCGGGAGGGGAAGTCTGACCCCGAGTCCCGACGGCAGGAAGCGGCACACGCCCGGGCCCTGCGGGGACAGGCGGCTGGCTCTTCCCGACTGTGGAGAGCCGGGCCTCCGCCCTCCGGTGGGGCTTTTCACTGGGTCGGCCACGTCTTCGTTGTGCATGTTCCTTGAACTTTTGGTCCGTTAACCAGCAATTAGACACTCACCGAGTGCCCGCTATATGCCAAGTGCTAGGAGCTGGGGGGCAATCGCAGTAAGATGCGTTCTGGGCCCGCCGCAGGTCCCGGCTACCAACATCCCAGTACATCTACGTGCCTCCGGCAAGACGTCCGCCAGTATTTGTTGAATACCAGGTAAGCCCGGGCTCGCTGAGGTCATGCAAAGGTAAACCCCTGTCCTCAAGGGGCAGGGGTGGTGGTGGTGATGCGGGGTGTGATCTGTAATGCGGGTTGGAGAGGGAAACGGGTTTGTGAGGCAGTTTTGGGCTCACTTTTCCATGGGAACACCCTCCACCTGAGTGGCTCAGAGGACAGAAGACTGTACATTAGGTTTGGGGGTGGCATTTGCACGGGGCCTTGGGAATATACCGTTAGAAGACTGGTCGTGGCCATAAAGTACAAGGTTGGTGGAACAAATCTGAGTATCAGCTGGCAGTGATACGAGGCATTTGGGAAGACGATGGCTTTCTTGGAGGTAGGGTCTATGTCTTTTATTATGGGGTTAGCGTTATGCTTGGAAAATGACGTGCTCGATAAATGTTTATCGAGTGACAAACACACAAGTCAAACTCAGTTAAGATCAGATCCTGGGGAGTTTGAATTTAGTTCAACAAGGAGCAGTTGAAACCCGCTTTTTGGTGGGACAGGTGTGTCGAATATGTTTCGAACTGTGCTTTAGGAAATATCGATCCAGTGATGATGGAGTGTGTGGTGCGGCAGGAATACCACACAGAAAATGATTGTAATAGCGAATGCAAATCGTAAAGCAGGAGTGAAAAGGAAGGAATGGCTGCAAGAGGCGTTGTGGAGGAAGAACTGACTGGACTCAGGGTGATTATAGATAAGTAAGCTGGTTTTGAGCCTGAATGCATGGAAGGTGGTGGTGATGCCAATAGAGACTGAAAAATACAGAGTGAGTGCAGCTTTGAGGGGACTCTGATTTCAGTTTGGGATGTGTTGAAATTACAGTGCAGGAGAGGCCCAAGATGTGAGTTTGGAATATGAAAGGCAAGTCAGAGCCAGACAGAGATTTAAGTGTTCTTAGAATAGAGACATATTGAATTTTGATTAATTGAGATCACAAAAGGAACGGGTGAGAAGAGAAACAGAAGTTGAAGTATTTCTACTGTTTGTTATCTAGTGTTACATAAAAAAATAAAGCCCCAAACTTAGTGGCTTAAAACAACCTCAGCTTATTCTTATGAGTCCATGGATTGACTGCGCAGTATTACTGGAGTTACTCATGTGGCTGCTGGTCAGTCAGCTGGGGACTAGGCCCAGCTGGGCTCCAGCTGGGGCTCCGTGGTTCTCTTGCACGTGACCTCTGCATGGCTAGCTTGGGCTTTCTCACAGCATGGAAGTCTCATGGCTGTGTGTCTGGCACTACAAGAGCACTTCCTCTTACATTGTCATTTCTGCCATATTCTATTGGTTAAAACAAGTCACAGGTCAGCACAGACTCAAGGGAAGGAAAAGTAGACTCTACCTCATGATGAGAAAAGTGACAAAATCTCATCGTAACAGGTTTTAGGGGATGGAGGCTTTGGAAACAGTCTACCTCACCTACATTTAAGGTGGAGTATTCCGTGAGAAATATGCAGAGATAGATGAACTTTAAGAGTATATTAATCTGTCCATAAAGGCAGCCGTCTGGCTCCTCCATGGATCAAATTATCCCTTCCCTCCATCTAAAGTATAAGCTGCTCAAGCATTCTTATTGTTAACGCTTCTTCCCTGGTATCCCTACCTTACATCCCTTACCTCTGGGCTCAACTCCCTTAGGATTCAAGGTAGACTTCTGATTAATTTCACTGATATTGGCAAGCAGGCTCAGTTTCTGAGCATCACGTAGAGTGGGGACAAAAATATAAGTATGTTACATAGAGTTTTGAAGCTCTTATAATTTTTATGTTACTGATCAATTCTTATGCTTCAGATGTACATTTGGAAAAACATTTCTGGAGCATAGACCTCAGCTAAGTGAACCTTTTTCTAGCCTTTAAGGTCAACATGGATGAAGCTTCGCCAGGCCCCGCTCCTGAGAATGGAGACAGCCTTGTGAAAGTGAAGGAGGAAGATCCCACATGGGAGCAGATGTGCAGCTCACAGGAGAGCAGCTCCCACACTCTGGAGCTTTGCCGCCTGCGCTTCCGGCGGTTCTGCTACCAGGAGGTAACCGGGCCCCGGGAGGCTCTGGCCCAGCTCCAAGAACTTTGCCATCAATGGCTGCGGCCGGAGACCCACACCAAGGAGCGGATCCTGGAGCTGCTGGTGCTGGAGCAGTTCCTGACCATCCTGCCTGAGGAGCTCCAGGCCTGGGTGCAGGCGTATCCTCTGGAGAGCGGGGAGGATGCAGTGACAGTGCTGGAGAATCTAGAGAAAGACACAGGAGGCTCAGGACAGCAGGTGGGAAGAGAATGTGTGTGGTGGCCTGGGAGGAGTAATGGCGAACATTTGTCTGTTAAGTTTTAACTTTTTACTTTGAAGTAATTTACAATTTATAGAAGTTTGGGGAGAGTAGTACAGAGAACTACTGTGTACTCTTCACCCAGATTCACCAGTTGTTAACATTTGTTACAGGATGTGCCCCTCTCGTGTGTGAGCACGTGCTCCCTCTCTCACTCTCTGTATATGTACATATATGTGTGTACACACACACACAGGCTCACACATTTTTTTCCTTGAACCATTTGAGATTGGAGTTAGTTGGGGATACCATACCCCTTTATCTCTAAACACTTCAGTGTGTATTTCTGAAGAAGAAAGATATTCTCTTGTATAACCAGAATACATATTATCAAGTTTTGGGAAATTAAAATTTTTATGATACTATCACCTCAACAGTAGTACTTGTTTAGATACATCCATGATAACCCAGTAGTATTCTTTATGACAATTTTGCCCCAATCCAGGATACAGTCCAGCATCACACATTACATTTAGTTGCCATCTCTTCAGTCCTCTTAGATCTGGAAAGGTTGTTCAGTCTTCCTTTGTCATAACAATGACATTTTTGAAGAGTACAGACCAGTTATTTTTTGGAATGCCCCTCAATTTGGGTTTGCCTTGTATTTTCTCATGATAAGACCCAGGTTGTGCATTTTGGCTAGAATACCACGGAAGTGACATTGTGGTCTCCTCAGTGCATCACATCAGGAGGCACATGGTGATGGATTGTCCCATTACTGATGAGGTTAAGGTGGTATCTGTCAGATTTCTCTACTATAAAGTTACCATTTTCCCCTTTGTAATTAATAAGAAATTTGTGGGAAGCATTTTGAGACAGTGTACATATCCTATTTCTCATTGAACTTCCACCCACTAGTTAAGCATCCATCTGGGTTTTTGTTTTGTTTTTCTAGGCAGGGATCTTTGCCTGTCTTGTGTCTCTTCTTTGCCACTATATCCCCAGCATGTAGAACAGAGCCTGGCTTTTAGTAGGCATTCAGTCCATATTTGCCAAATGAGTGAATGTCTCTGTCTTGCTACTCTGTCTTACTTGCTGCTGCTTAAGGATTAAATGGGGCTTGTCTGGTGTTCCCTTGAGGATATCCCTAACTGTTGTTCGGTCCAGTTCCCACCAGGATGCCTTTTCTTTTCTTTTCTTTTTTAACATCTTTATTGGAGTATAATTGCTTTTCAATGTTGGGTTAGTTGCTGCTGTATAACAAAGTGAATCAGCTATATGTATACATATATCCCCACATCTCCTCTCTCTTGCGTCTCCCTCCCACCCCAGGATGCCTTTTCAAAGTGAACCTTTTGTCCCCAGGTTTCTGTCTACAGTCAGGGACAGGACATGCACCTACCGGTGACAGAATATCAAGGAACCTCTTTGGAGTGTCAGAGGCCCCAGCTACTGCCTGGGGTAACCACCTTGAAGTGTGAGCCCCCAGAGCCCAGCCAAGAGGTCGCCCAAGAAGTGAGTGGTGAGTGCCGGAGGGTGAGTTTAGTAAGGACACTGGGAGCAGGCCGCTGGCAGGTGCATGGCCTTCTAAGTAAAAGCTTGTTTATCTGTGGGTTTTTTGTTTGTTTGTTTGTTTTTTTGTTAGCCCTATACCTAAGCAAACTTTTAAAAACATTTGGAATTGTAAAATGTTAGAAGTCTAAGATCTCATCCAACACCCTTAATAGTTAGGAAAACCAAAACTCAGAGTTTAAGTGACTTGACCAGGGTCAACAGAGGCAGAGTTAAGTCACGTGACCTTCTGACCAAGATTCTCTCTTTACTATATATCTCTATTCCACATTTCTAATTCTACATTTGTGAATATTTTAAATATTTACTTGGTAGCTTTCCATAAATTTGTCTTTTTCCCATGGTAACATTTTCTTCAGTAGCCTCCCTGCCTCTAATCTTTCAGTAATTTACATACAGCTTTAGGTTTAAACAGGTTCTCTCCTTCCTGCACTTGGAGTGTACCCTCCTGTGTGCACGGCTCTCTCACTTTCCGTATCCATCCCAGCTACTGGTTACATTTCAGCTGTGTGCAGTAGGATAGGCCATGCAAAGAAGGCAAAGTCTGCGGCCTGCAGTTTGCAGATGGCTTGAGAACACACAGAAGCATACAGATCGTTCAAAAAGGAGACCTCAGAACTCCGTAGTGCAATGTTTTTTAACCTTTGTGGTGAGGGATGCTATCATTTTCCCCCAGAATTTATTGAAAAGGATTAACTCTCTTCCCTGGAAAAGGCGTACAAAATGATGCACACAACTTCATGATTTACCACATTGGTTTACAGTCACCACATTGGTGATCTGTGAATATTGATATTTTGATATTAAGTACAAAATAAATGGTTCATATAATAAATGATATGAGAACATTCAAGGGAGATAAAAGAAAATGTATGAGGCTCAGATTACTTGTGATATTTACCCATTGGAGCATAAACAGAACTTGATATTTCCCTACTTACTTGACTGATAGTTCTTATTTCTTTGCTTATTAAAAACCACCATGACATGAAGCCCAAATGTTTTACGTGAAGAAGTTTAGAGGTGGTAGGGAGCCTTACGGCCCTGGGGTTGGGAAAGCATGCCTGGAGGCATGAGCCTGCGTTGAGCCTTGATAGATGAGAGGATTTGCAGTGGAGCAGGCATAGGGTGAGCATTCCCATCTACCTGTGAGATGATGAACATGCATCTGCTGAAATCAGTTTCATCGCATTTTGACTGTGGAGGGGGAGGGGTAATGAAGAATGGAGGTACTTGTCAGAATGGTGATGGTAATTGACAGAAAGATAACAGCGGTCATAGGATATAAGATTCTTTTGTGTGAGCATGAGCTGGCTCACAGAACTGGACTCCAGCAGCATCTACTGGGCGGAGGGGGGGCTTCTTCGGTTCTCTAGGTCCCCGTGCGATGCGCCACTGCTGTGGTGTGTGTAATCAGGATGCTCTGTGGTCCTTTAGGAAGCACACCCTGTCATTCTCAAGGGCTTTTTATACCTTCTTAGGCCCTCCCAAATATTCTGGAGACTCTGGCTAAGGGCCTCCCTGCCCACTAGTCATAACCCAAGCACATTTCTCCAGGATACCTGCGACCAAATGAACTGAAGATCAATTTCCCAGGCTACCTGCATTCCCTCCTCTCCTGCTAGTATTTTCAATGGGTAATAAGTCAACCAGCATGACAGGAGGGTGGGGTTTGTTTAGGGGAAAGAGTGGGTGGGGGGAATGGGAAGGTCAGTTGGGGCCATTTTATGGGGTGTTTAAATTCAAACCAGGAGGTTTGGACTTTATCATTAAAAAGTTGGGTGCCATTGAAGCCTTTTTTTAAAGTCAAAAATATGATTTACAGTGACTGTGTTATTTGTGTGTATATAGTATTTCATTCTCACCTGTCATGGAATACTAGATTTAAAATGAAAACTATTGAGTACTTTATTTTTGCCAGTCTCTTAATGCTCAAATGTGATTGATTCTTAGGGTCAGACACATTGTTAAATTTTCGATATGTTGATGGAGAAGTAGAAAAGACTTTGAGATCATTTTATTCATTGCAGCTTAAGCCCATTTTCTCTTGTTCTGTCTTTGGCAGAGATATAGAGCAACAGATCAGTGTGGTATTTGTAGTGAACTTTAATATGTTTGAAAACATTCCTCTGCCTTCTTCCCAGGCTTAACCCTAATGCTTTTGCACCTCAGGAGGATTATAAGAGGCAAACACAGAGTCTGATCTGACCTTTGCTCTCTCAAGTTTCCCATTGCTGTTGATCTCTTTCCTCACTGCATTATACGTTTGCCCCCTTCCATTCTCTCTTTCCATCCTGCCCCTCCTCAGCTTAGCCCTTTCTCTGACAGCAGACCTGCTTTACACTGTGCTTTTTAAGCTGTTGGTTGTTTGGCATATATGCATTGTGGGGAGGTAAGGTAGTAACAGTGAATCAGGGGCAAGGCTATTTTATTTTCCTAGCAAGGCTTATTTGCGCTACATATGAAACAACAGCAACAAAAAGATTCCACAGTGATCCACTGTGTCTGGAGCAAGGAAGAGGGGTACTATGTTCTATGTTATATTTTGGGTTAGAATTATCCCCTGTGCTCTTCATTTAGTGATTTTGGGCTCCTTATATTGTTGCCATCTTGAAAAATAATGATACATTACCTTGTGTGGGGTCTTACAATTTACAGAGGGCTTTTACAGAGAGTTTTTATGTTACCTCAATCTTCATTAACCTTGTAAAGTAGACTGTGTTCTCCCCATTGTACAGATAAGGAATTGGAAAGAATCTTTTTAAGTAACAGTGCAGTGCCTGGCACCTTGCAATCATTATGACTGTCTGAATTATTGTTACAGTTTCCAGTGTGGCAGATTCTCAAATGTTCTCCTAGCTCACGGTTAGCATCTCTTCTATGTATGTATGTATGACTATTTTTGTGTGTGTGTGACTTTTTTTACAGATGTACAGTTGACTTACAGTGTTGTGTTAGTTTCAGGTGTACATGTATGACTATTTTTTTAGAGCAGTTTTATGTTAAGCAAAATTGGAAGAAAGGTACAGAGATTTCTCATCTACCCCCTGCCTCCCCCCATACGTTGCCTCCCCCATTATCAACTCTATTTTTTGTATCTTTATTTTCTCTTTTCATCTTCCTCTTATCTGCTTTCCTGTTTCCCCTTTGCCTTATCTCTCTGTTCTCCACTTCTTTTCTTCTTCGTTCTCTGGTTAATGTTTCCTTTATCACCAAGTTCTGCCTTCCCTCTCTTTATTTTCATCAATAATTTCTAATTTTTCTTTATGAATGTGAAAGTGCATCACTGTAGACCACCTCATGAGTTCATAAACACCACTTATTTTGTGGGTAGGGACCCTAAAGTTTTAGAATTTTAGAATTCTGACAGAATGAAAGCAGATATGATGTTCTAGTGTAAGATCTGTATCTTAGTTCCTGGATGTTTAACAAACATAAGAAGATTTGGGGCCTGGGTCCCCCACAAAGGGCTCTCTCCTAAAAGCCACTGTGTTTCATTCAGGACTCTTGTCTCCTCCTTCCACAGGGCCCGCTCCCCAGGGACCAGCCCCTCGCCAGGAAGAGAATCCCAGAGACCAGGCAGCAGTACCGGGGTCTAACTCAGCGAGATCCCAGGTGAGCAGGCTGCCCGGGCTATGCGAACCTCAGTAGCAGCCCTCCTTCCCTCGACCACCTATCCCTTGCCCTTCTCTTGGCTCACACTGCTCACCCTGGGAGCCTTTCAGGTGGCACAGTCCCTCTGCCTTCACCTTGTCACAGAATATCACAGACCATTTGTGCCTCATCCAGGGAGCTCACATAGATTACATGCAGTGGCCTCATTCCATACCGTATGCAGGAGGCACATCCAAATCTCAAGGTATGAGAATAAGGGGCAGAGTTAGGCCCTTGGTTTCAGAATGTGCCTCTACTCATTTGATGCTCAGTGACTGATGTGTTATCTTTTGAGGGGGTCTCTGGTTTCTCTCCCCAGTCTGAGAAGCAGTACTCTTCCTCATATTACTTTATAGTCCAAGTGTTCTGCACATACCCAATTAATATTTGGTGATGATAATGGAAATTCTGTGTATCCAAGGCAAAACTTCACATCTTCTTCACAGAATAGACTCTTGGTTTTTTTTCCCCCTTATTCTCTTAGTGGTCCAATCATTTTCCTAGTCATTTAGTTAAAAAATATTTAAGTCTCCTATTTAAGTCCTCTGCTGCTGAGTCAGTTTCCTCAAGAACAGGGTCTTCATGGAGTCCTTTCCTCACTCTGTGACTTTTAATTCATTCTTAATCCTATCAGACCTAGTGCCTCCTGTTCTTAACAAATACTTCACCTTCCTGAAAAGAAATGTATAGCAAGTAAAACTTACCTATATGTATATTTAAATCAATATAATTATCTAAAATGCTATATAATGGAGAAACAAAAAGCAATTTATTAAAAAAAAAGTATTTCAAAAATGCAAATGTTTGGACATGATCACACCAAGAAATAACAAAGTAGTTAAACGTTTGCACTGATGTGTAATCATTAGGTTTGAATTAAGGAGGAATAAGAAGATCAAAAGGCTAGGAAAACGAAAGGGCAGAGATGTGGGTGGACAGTGAATGAAACTAGCATTGAGTCAAATAATGAAAGACCAGCCAGAGAAAGAGAAAAATAACATTAATTGAAGTAGAGCTAAGATGAAGTTATGGCTTGTATTATGTCCCGAAAAGATATATTGAAGTCCTAACCCCAGGTACCTATGACTGTGATCTGATTTGGAAATAGATTCTTTGTAGATGTAATCAAGTTAAGATGAGGTCCTACTGGAGGAGGGTGGGCCCAGCATCCAACGGTCGATGTCCTTATAAGAAGGCCTTGTGAAGACAGGGAGACACACAGGGAGAAGGCCATGTGAGGGCAGAGGCAGAGACTGGAGTGATGCATCTACCAGCCAAGGAAAACTCAGGATTGCTGACAACCCCCAGAAGCTGGGAGAGAGGCAGGACAGTCGTCCCTTAGACCTTCGGAGAGAGCAGGGCCCTGCTGGTTGGCTTGGTACGACTGGTCTGCAGTGTGGTATTCAACACCCTTCACACCTGGACCCCTTATCCTTACCACAGTGAAGACTGAGAGGCCATTTTTTGCCTTTTTAGACATCAGTGAAGACTGAGGAAGCAGCAGCCCAGGCCCTTGTCCCAGAGGGGTGGCCACATCTGAGTCTGGCCCAGAGGAACATTTATGGAAACTCGGCTCAGGAGAAGGTTACAAACATCAGTCTGATGGGTAAGGACAGGCCTCTGGCTGGTCCCCAGCTGTGCTCACCTTTCCCATCATTAACCCTGACTCGGCCCTTGTGAACCCACATTTCCTACATGCCCTCACCCTTCCTTCCCCTTCTTCGGGCCTCTGCCTCCACACTTCTCTCAGCCCCTGCCAGTTTGAATCCCTCCCAATCCCCTTATCTTCTTCTGTTGCTAATCACTACTGATTCTTGCTGTTATCTTCTCTGATCATGATTCCCTCAACATCTCCTCCTCTGCTCCCTTTTTTCTTCCCTTTTCAAGGGTCCCATATAATTTGTCATCTTCAGACATCCCTTAATATCTGAAAGTTCCACAAACACCCTGCCTGATCTCTTCTTTACCTCAGAGGACGTTCTCTTCACTCTCTGTGAACACTACTGTCTATGTGTAATTTTCTTTAAATATGCTTTGCCCTGTTAGATACTCTCCCCTGCAAATTGACCTTTCTTATTATCTTCCTATACTCTGCCACATTTTTAGGACTGTTGTGACTGCACTCCTGGTACACCTGTTGATTTTTTGTTTGTTTTAATTTGGAACATCCTATTCCTTACCCTAGAGATTGTTTTTTCTAGATTCAGGCAACAAATGACATTTAAATCATTAACATATTATTTTAGCTGAAGAAGTTGTAACTAAAGATGGATTGTTTAACACAAAGCAAGAAACTTCTGAAGAAATGGAACGAGGTGCTGAGGTCTCAGGAATACCCAACAGGTGAGTGTCCATGGTCCTAAGTAGAACAAATCCTACAGATGTAAGAAGAAATTGAAATGAAACCGGAGAAACAAGTTGGTAAAAGCCTGCTTCCCTGGAATAATACAGAAAGAGTAACACTCACTTCTGTGATCATAGGGGGTCCCACGCCAAGGAGGTGACCTGCCAGTATATCATAATTATACAAAACTTTCAGTTGGTACACAGTTGCCTCCAAGAATCCTCTGACTTAGTTTACCTTGCCTGATCACTCTTCCCCTGGCTCCCTTATGTTGTGGGGCTACAGATACTGAAGCCAGAAAGAGAAGAAGATAGAGAAGCAGAGGATTTAGACAAGAGAGTGAGGGCTGCAGGTAAGGTTTGTTGCCATGATGGTTAAGAAAGAAATATCATCAGACCTGGAAGAGGACTTAGGGAAGACAGGTAGGGTATCTTCGACCTCCATTAGGAGAATCCTGAGTAAGAATTAAAAGGAGAGTAGCTGATGACGAAGGGACAAATTAAGGATAGTAGTGGGTGCTTAATGAGTGGTGGCTGTGGAATGAATGTCTAGCATAGGTGCTCCTAAAGCAGAAAGAGAGGGACCGGATCATGAGCAAAGGTTGGGTTCTGGTGAGGCCATTAACTCCTTGGAGACGTGAGAAGAGAAGAAAAAGGAAACAGCGTGCGATAATTACACTGAAGAGTAGGGCCGGGGATGAGGATTCTCCTTATTGACATTTGTTCATCTTAGGGAAACAGGGAGCTAAATCTCAGTTAAAAGAGAAATGTCCTGAAGCCTAAGAAGAGAAGTAAGATCTTTCATAAAGCTGGTAAAGTCTGAGCCGAGCTGCACTAAAGTAAGAGAGAGAACACTCTGACTTAGCTCAGAGTTATAACTGGAGAATAGGAACCTGCTGTTGTGTCTGTCAGGTACGTTTACATCAGGTAACTGAAACCGTCACTCACAGTGCCTCCAAGAATCAAGATAGCTTACTGTTTCACGTGACAAGAAGTCTGAAGGGGTAGGATGTTCTAGGTTTGGTGCTCCACCATGATGTCAAAGACTGAGTGTACCCGCCCCCATGCCCTCAGCAACCTCCCCACTCATTCAGCAAGCATTTTACCACTCATATTCAGTCATGTGTAATACAGAGACCCTACCTTCAATAAGTCACATGAGGGTACAGTAGATGAGAAAACACAGAACACAATGCAGTATGATGACGTGCCCTGTAGCTATGATAGAGCATGCAGGAGAGGACTCAACAGAGATCTGGATACTGGAGAAGACCTCCCAGAAGAGGTAACATTTGAAACAAGCCCTGATGAGTAAGCAGGAATTTACCAGCTAAAGAGGAGGTGGATCAGAGAGAGTCAGAGAAAGAAAATGCAAATGCCTAGAGAGGATAGGAGAAGAACTAGGAGAGGAGAGTCACAGGAGCCATAGAAGATCATTTTATTGTTTTATTTATTTATTATTTACTTATTTAGCTGCGCTGGGTCTTAGCTGCGGCATGCAGGATCTTTTAGTTACAGCATGCGGGATCTAGTTCCCTGACCAGCGATCGAACCCGGGCCCCCTGCGCTGGGACCGCAGAGTCTTAACCGCTGGACCACTAGGGACGTCCCAGAGGATCATTTTAAAGAGCAAGTTTCTGCTTGAAAAATTCTGGGTCCTCTTTGGAGTAGGAAAAGAAGTCATGTTTGGAGATAGACTGGTAGATTTGAGAAGAGTGATGAAGAGTGATGAAACACCTGCTGTGGGGAACAGGGAAGAAAGGAACGAGAGGACATGAGAAGGATTTCTGGGCAGTGTTGAGTAACTAGCTGAGTTTTGGAGACCATCATATTTAGCAGTGTCAGTCTACCTAGTTGTTTGATTTCTCTGGCACTATTCACTCCTGGGTTAGGAACAGAGAAGACTAAGGATAGGGTTGATCTGGTGCTGAATTTTGCTGGTCCACCACTACAGAAGGACACTGGGGCAGGGTGATTGATTGGTGATCCTGGCAAGAGAAGGACTAAGGTGATGATGGATCACGAGGTCTAGACAGAATAGGAAGGTAGGTAAACGCAGGAGGAAATGGAGGAGTCAGAGTGAGAAGGAAGAACAGGTATTGTGGGACAAGAGTGTGAGGAGGCTAGAGTGAAAAGAAATTGGGGCTACAGAGTGAACTCTTGGAGTTTAGTTTTCACCAGTGGAAAGTTCAGTGTAGTGACAGGATTCAAGGAGGGTCCCTGAAGTTGAAGATGTCAGGGAACTCTAAGATGGATCTACCGAATGGATCATACACGCAGACATTAAAGACACCCAGGATGATAAATGCTCTAAGCAAACAAATAAATATATATAGTGTAAATTATATTACAACATACTCTTTTCACTGCTGTTTCCTCCCTTATGTCTTCTTAAATTAGTCTAATTTACCAACAGGACATTTGTAAATGAAATGCACATTTCTAGAATTAAAGAAGTTTGTGTAAAATAATACTTTCCATCTTAGTAACTTCAGCCTAGTTCCTTGAAAACTGCATAAAAATCAGTCCAAGGGCAATAAGTTTGAGTTTCTCTTTTGTTTCACCGCAGAAACAGTGCGTCCACCAGATGAATGCAGAACAAGGGGAGGCTAAATTGTTCCATGTTCAGAAATTCTGTGAGAGGTGAGGGGGCTCAGTAAATAACAACCCATTTCCTTGTCCAAATTCAGAACCAACTGATAGAGACACAGGAGTAAAACAGATGATTCTGGAAACCTCTGCTTTATGACTGACAGAAGCTAGACTGATAAAGCCGCTCAGAGGCAGAGCTAAGTGGCCGCATAGTGACAGCAGACCCTCCCCCTACCCCCCATAGGCCTTCCTGATCCATCTTGGGAGAAAAAGGAACATGGAATGTCTGCAACTTCCTTCTAAAGAGGACAGCCCAGTTCTTTCTCCCAGATTCAACAATTAGTTAAGTCATGAGGAGTGAGTGGGAAGTGGGAAGAGGCCAGAAATGTTCAGTCTGGCCAAAGCCCTCCCCATGGAAACATGAGGAGTGAGAAGGAAGTATTCCCCACAAAAGAATCCTTAGGCGTCATGGATTTATCCTGTACCAGTGAATAAGACTGAGAATTTTTATAGCATACGTTCTTTTTTCTTTCCCAGAGATTGTGTACCCCAGGCCCCTTGTAGTACCCCTGTTCCTGCTGAAAGGACAGTTGCACATTGGAACACTCTGAAGGACCGTCACCCTGCTGACATGTGGACTCGGATGCACATCTCATCCCTGGAATACGCTGCAGGAGACATTACCCGAAAAGGGAGAAAAAAAGACAAAGCTCGAGTGAGTGAACTGCTCCAAGGCCTCACATTTTCTGGTGATTCAGATGTGGAAGAGGATGACGAGCCTGAGACTCAGCCTGCTCCAAAAAGACCAAAGGTGTCAAGCGTCCCAGAGAAGCACTGGACCAAAAGAGACATTAAACCCAACTTTCCAAGCTGGTCAGCACTGGATTCTGGACTTTTGAATCTCAAGAGTGAAAAGTTGAACCCAGTGGAGCTCTTTGAGTTATTTTTTGATGATGAAACATTCAACTTGATTGTCAGGGAAACCAATAATTATGCTTCTCAGAAAAATGTCAACTTGGAAGTCACAGTTCAGGAAATGAGGTGTGTGCTTGGTGTCCTGCTTTTGAGTAGCCTTGTGAGGCGTCCCAGAAGGGGAATGTATTGGGAAATGTCTGATGCCGATCAGAACCTGGTTAGAGATGCAATCAGAAGGGACAGGTTTGAATTGATTTTCTCATACCTGCATTTTGCAGATAATAGCCACCTAGATCAAAATGATAAGTTTACAAAATTGAGGCCTCTCATAAAGCAAATGAATAAAAATTTTCTCCTGTATGCTCCCCTCGAAGAATACTATTGTTTTGATAAGACAATGTGTGAGTGCTTTGATAGTGACCAATTCCTGAATGGGAAACCTATTAGAATTGGCTATAAAGTCTGGTGTGGTACAACCACACAGGGTTATCTGGTTTGGTTTGAGCCCTATCAAGAAGAGTCAACTATGATGGCAGGTAAAGATCTTGATCTTGGTTTAGGTGGAAATCTAGTGATGAATTTTGCTGATGTTCTTTTAGAGAGAGGTCAATATCCCTACCATCTGTGTTTTGATAGCTTCTTTACAAGTGTCAAATTGATGTCAGCCTTGAAGAAGAAAGGGGTGAGGGCAACAGGAACAATTCGTGAGAACAGGACTGAAAAATGTCCCCTGATGAGTGCAGAACATACGAAAAAAATGAAGAAGGGGTATTTCGATTTCCGAGTAGAAGAAAATGATGAGATAATTTTGTGTCGTTGGCATGGTGATGGTATTATCAGTCTGTGCTCCAACGCTGTTGGCATAGAGCCAGTCAATGAGATATGTTGTTTTGCCGATGACAAGGAGATCCCTCAGATAAGTCAACCTTCCATAGTGAAACTGTATGATGAATGCAGGGAAGGCGTAGCTAAAATGGAACAGATCATTTCCAAATATAGGGTGAGAATAAGAGGCAAGAAATGGTACTCAGTTTTGGTGAGCTACATGATTGATTTAGCCATGAGCAATGCATGGCACCTGCACAGAGCCTGTAATCCAGGCGCTTCTCTAGAACTCGGGGATTTTCGGAGAGATATTGCCCATTTCTACTTGGCGCATAATGCAAATATGTCAGATTAAGGCAGGTAAAACAGGTACAATGTAGACATTAGTAAGACACAGAAAAATCACAACTACACATCAGATTGTACCCAAAGCAAACCTGATGTATGTATACAATGAAATTATTAATTAAATGACTAATATTTCTTTTAAAAAATCTATGTAGAGTTTCAAAAACTGTTATAACAATGTTAAAAATGATCTGTAAAAATGTTGAAATCTATTGGTATCTTTTTCTATGTCTAATTTTGATATCAAACGTGGGAAATCCTTTATTAGTTGAATTGATTAATTTGTGCATTTAAAGAATGAAATCCTGCCTCCTTTTCTTTTTTTCCTGGTAGTTTTCTCTGGGGAATGCCTTTTTTTTTTTCTTTTTTTGGCTGCATTGGGTCTTCGTTGCTGCGCAGGGGCTTTCTCTAGTTGCGGCAAGTGGGAGCTACTCTTCATTATGGTGCGTGGGCTTCTCATTGCGGTGGCTTCTCTTGTTGTGGAGCACAGGCTCTAGGCACACGGGCTTCATTAGTTGTTGTGGCACATGGGCTCAGTAGTTGTGGCTTGCGGGCTCTAGAGCACAGGTTCAGTAGTTGTGGCGCATGGGCTTAGTTGCTCCGCAGCATGTGGGATCTTCCCGGACCAGGGCTCGAAACTGTCCCCTGCATTGGCACGTAGATTCTTAACCACCAGGGAAGCCCCAGGAATGCCGTTTTAAAATGCAGGCAGAATTTAATGCAATCCCTATCAAATTACCCATTAACATTTTTCACAGAACTAGAATAAATAAACCTAAAATTTATATGGAATCATAAAAGACCCGGAATTGCCAAAGCAATGCTGAGGAATAAAAACAAAGCTGGAGGCATAACCCTCCCAGACTTCAGACAATATTACAAAGCTACAATAATCAAAACAGTGTCATACTGGCACAGAAACAGACACATGGATCAATGGAACAGAACAGAGAGCCCAGAAATAAACCTACACCTACGGTCAGTTAATCTTCGACAAAGGAGGCAAGAATATACAATGGAGAAAAGACGGTCTCTCCAGCAAGTGGTGGTGGGAAAGTTGGACAACCGCATGTAAATCAGTGAGGGTAGAACACACCCTCACACCATACACAAAAATAAACTCAAATGGCTTAAAGACTTAAATATAAGGCATGACACCATAAAACTTCTAGAAGAGGACCTAGGCAGAACATTCTCTGACACAAATCATAGCCATGTTTTCTTAGGTCAGTTTTCCAAGGCAATAGAAATAAAAGCAAAAATAAACAAATGGGACCTAATCAAACTTACAAGCT
Organism: Balaenoptera ricei; assembly: GCF_028023285.1. NCBI lineage: Eukaryota > Metazoa > Chordata > Mammalia > Artiodactyla > Balaenopteridae > Balaenoptera > Balaenoptera ricei. The sequence continues at coordinate 22,512,772 of NC_082649.1, forward strand.
TTTGCACAGCAAAGGGAACAATAAGGTGAAAAGACAACTTATGGACAGGGAGAAAATATTTCCAAATGATGTGACTGACAAGGGCTTAATTTCCAAAATAGACAAACAGCTCATACAACTCAATAACAACAACAAAAAACCCAATCAAAAAATGAGAAGACCTAAATAGACATTTCTCCAAAGAAGACAAACAGATGGCCAAAAAGCACATGAAAAGATGCTCAACATTGCTAATTAGTAGAGAAATGCAAATCAAAACTACAATGAGGTATCACCTCACACCAGTCAGAATGGCCATCATTAAAAAGTCTACAAATAACAAATGTTGGAGAGGATGTGGGGAAAAGGGAGCCCTCCTGCACTGTTGGTGGGAATGTAAATTGGTGCAGCCACTGTGGAGAACAGTATGGAGATTCCTTAAAAAAACTAAAAATAGAGTTACCATATGATCAAGCAATCCCACTCTTGGGCATATATCTGGAGAAAAAACTAATTTGAAAAGATACATGCACCCAGTATTCATAGCAGCACTATTTATAATAGCCAAGACACAGAAGCAACCTAAATGTCTATTGACAAATGAATGGGTGAAGAAGATGTGGTACATATATACAATGAAATACTACTCAGCCATAAAAAAGAATGAAATAATGCCATTTGCAGCAACATGGATGGACCTAGAGATTATCATACTAAGTGAAGTAAGTCACACAGAAAAAGACAAATATGATATCACTTATAAGTGGAATCTAAAATAGGATACAAATGAACTTATTTACAAAACAGAAACAAACACATAGACATAGAAAACTTATAGTTACCAAAGGGGAGAGGGTGAGGGAGGGGTAAATTAGGAGTTTGCGATTAGCAGATACACACTACTATATATAAAGCAGGTAAACAAGGTCCTACTGTATAGCACAGGGAAGTATATTGAATATCTTGTAATAAATTATATGGAAAATAAAAATAACCATAGAATGGCACTGAATCCATAGTTGAAAATCAAAACAGAGCCCATGATGTCAGGATGATATAAACAAAATGTAGGTGTCAAAGGCTGAAGACCTGAGCATTGGTGTAACCGCATCCGATTGTGTGTAGGCCGGAATGCTGAAGGAGAGTTCTGTAAAGGGAAAACCGGGGCTGAAGCAGTCTCTTTGAATATTGAAATGAAAGGCGTGTCCTATTGTGACTGTGGACGTTGGCAGTAGAAGCCAAAAGAAAACTGAGGAAACTGAGGCAATATGGAGCAAATCAGGGTAACAATAGAATCATTATGAGAAGAAAGGGAAGGATAGCAGTAAAGTTGACGTAAAGCCCATGTTGAAAACTACTAAGGAGATTAGATGAGTCCAGGATTCAAGTCATAAGGATAGATAACCAAAGGAGAAATACTTGAAAAAAGTGGATGATGTGAACTCTTTCGTGTTGAAGTCTAGTACTGATGAATTAGTCTAGAGGGTAAAGAGAAGATGGACCCCACCTCATTTCTGTGGGTCTTACCTTGCATTCCTTTCACACCCGAACATTTACTGTCCCAATTCTGGCTGAATGGCAGGTAATCAGGCTTGAATTCTTTCAAAAGGCGTGAAATTGTGCACATGCTGAGGTGCAAGTGTAAGCCATGCATAACAGTAACAGATTCACCTACTTCACACACAGATGCTCAAATATGTTCATTATTTCCTTTAATTAATCTGTTATTCCTTGTGAAATACCAATACATCACTAAGGTGGGTTAGTTTCTGCTTTCAAGCAATGGAATGTCTGGTATCTATAAATACCCACTTACAAGAGTATTAATAGAATGCAGGTTTAAATTAAATGATAAATGAATAGTACAGATACTGATTGCTAATGTGGGCAGGAACTATTTACAGAATAAACTCTTATTTCACTTTCTTTTCTATCTTGATCTTTAGAGCCCTCTGGCCATCCCCTACTTGGCAGTTATCAAAGGCTGCGCTTAATATCTCCCCCTTCTAAATGTGTTCTTCTCTTCTCTAGGGTTCAATAATTAAATAAATGACTTCAATACCTGCCCCCCAGGTAACGTAGATGTCATCTGTGATCCCTTCCTTCTACCACCCACCTCTAATCTCTCTTGAATCTGTTGTACGTCTCCACCCCCTGCCATTACTATCATTTAGATCACAGTTCTGTGATGTTGCCTGGCTGCCCACCACAGCCTCCCTCCACGCCCCCCCCCCCCACCATTCCCTTCTCCAAATCACATCCACAGTGAGAGTTCAAAAGAGCAAGTCAGCACTGGCCATGCAGAAGGCAGAGACAGTATCTTATAAGGCAGCATAAATAATATTTATAAAGCAACATAAATGTGGGTCTTGGCACCAGAAAGTCTTTGAATTCCAACTGTATGACCTTGGGCAGATTACCTCTCTGAGCCTGGCCTATGACCATGACTCTCACCATGACCCTCAATGCCACCCCACAGTTGAGAAGAAACAGTGAGCCCAAGGGATACGGTGAGTGACTCTAGTCCTAAGACTAGAGCAGAACTGGTCCAGGCGCTCTATACACACCAGTACCTGCTCAGGAAGTGATGGAGAAATAAGCTAGAAGGAACCTGGTTCCCTAAAGGCTGGAATAGAGCCCTGGAAATTGCCTCCTTCCAAAATTTACATGTGAGGACATAAACATATCTTGGTGAAGTCACTGCTACTGGGGGAAAACATATCTTGGTGAAGTCACTGCTACTGGGGGGAGGGAGAGGTTGGGTCTTTGTTACTTCCAGATCTCCCAGAGATGGCTCAGAGCCAAGGCCCAAGGAAATCCTGGTAGCAGAAGTGCTATCTGCAGATTTCCTGGTGTAAAGAACTCTTTCCTAGCAGGCTAGATTCCTGATTCTATGTGAAGCTGTTTTTCTCCACCTTGATTCGTGTAGCCCTTTTTTGTTCTGGAGGGAACTGGCATGGCCACAACTGGGATTTCTCTTGCTTCTCCAGATAGTCCAGATAATTTAGTAGCAGGTTCACTCTGCCTGGAGCCTGGGATTCAGGAGGACTCCAATTTAGCATCTTGTCTTCAGAGGTAGTCCTTTTTTTTAATGACACATATGTGTGTGTGTGTGTGTGTGTGTGTGTATACACACATAACTGTGCACACATATTAATATGGATTAATTAATCCATATTAATTAAGGGGTTAATATACAGACTATAAAGAATTTCTGGCAATCAATAAGGAAAAGTTAAAAAGCCCAAAAAGAAGCTGGGCAAAGGATATGAATAAGGAATTCACAAAGGAAGAAATGCAAATGGCCAATAAGCATATAAAAAAATCATAGTTCTATTAGTATTTGGAGATTAAAAATAAAAACAAGACACCATTACACACCTAAGAGATTGGCAACTATTTAAAAGTTTGATTAATATTGGCAAGGATATAGGATATGGGATGTAAACTGGCAAAGCCAATTTGGAGTTACTTTAGTATCTATTAAAATTTTAAATGCATAAATGATGTGATATTTTAATTTTATCATCCCACTGTCCTTGATAACTAGAATTCTTGACATGGGAGAAAAGTGTGGCAGGCAGGCTGTAAGATGTCCTCCAATGATCGCAGTTACCAGTATTCAAAGCCTTATATAATCCCTCACCCCCTTTAAATAGCTTGCTTCTAACCAATAGAATACAGTAATGTTGAGGGGATGTAACCTCTGTTAATAGGCTAAAATTTTTTTTTTTTAAACTGTGATTTCTGCTTGATAGCTGATGCTCTCCTCCTTAAACAGATAAACAACAATGTCCTCAAAACTCTGCAACTCAGTCGTGGGGAAAACCTAATCTTGATTGGGAGACAAGATGGCAAAATAGAAGGATGTGAGCTCACCTCTTCTTACATAAACACCAAAATTACAACTAACTGCTGAACAACCATCAACAAAAAAATGCTGGAACCTACAACAAAGATACCCTACATCCAAAGATAAAGAAGAAGCCACAACAAGACAGTAGGAGGGGTACAATCATGATAAAATCAAGTCCCATACATGCCAGGTAGGCGACCCACAAACTGGAAACTAATTATATCACAGAAGTTCTCCCATCGGAGTGAAACTTCTGAGCCTCACATCAGGCTCCCCAGCCTGGGGTCTGGCAATGGGAGGAGGAGCCGCCAGAGAATCTGGCTTTGAAGGCCAGTGGGGTTTGATCATAGGAATTCCACAGGACTGGGGGAAACAGAAAGTCCACTCTTAGAGGGCACACACAAGGTCTTCTGTGCACCAGGATCCAGGGGAAAAAGTGGTGACCTCATAAAAGACTGGGCCAGACTTAACCTGCTAGTATTGGAGGGTCTCCTACAGAGGCAGGGGGTAGCTGTGGCTCACTGCAGGGACAGGGACACTGGTGGCAGCAGTTCTAGGGAGTATTCATTGGTATGAGCCCACCTGGAGGGCACCATCTTCTCACCAAGACCTGGCCCCACCCAACAGCCTGTAGGCTCCAGTGATGGGATGCCTCAGGCCAGACAACCAACAGGGCGAGAACACAGCCCCACCCATCAGCAGATGGGCTGCTTAAAGTCTTCCTGAGCACACAGCTTCCTGATAAACACACTCCCTGGCAGGGCCCTGCCCACCAGAGGTACAAGACCCAGCTCCACACACCAGTGGGCAGGAACCAGTCCCTCCCACCAGGAAGCCTGCACAAGCCTCTTAGACAGCCTCATCCACCAGGAAGCAGACAGCAGAAGCAAGAAGAACTACAACCCTGCATCCTGCAGAATGGAAATCACAATCACAGAAAGTTAAGACAAAATGAGATGGCAGAGGAATATGTCCCAGATAAAGGACCAAGATAAAAACCCAAGAAGAAAAGCTAAGTGAATTGGAGATAGGCAATCTACCTGAAAAAGAATTCAGAATAATGATAGTAAAGATGATCCAAGATCTCAAAACAGAATGGAGGCACAGATCAAGAAGATACAAGAAATGTTTAACAAAGACATATAAGAACTAAAGAATGAACAAACAGAGGTGAACAATACAATAACTGAAATGAAAAATACACTAGAAGGAATCAATAGCAGGATAACTGAGGCAGAAGAACAGATAAGTGAGATGGAAGACAGAATGGTGGAAATCACTTCCGTGGAACAGAATAAAGAAAAAAGGATGAAAAGAAATGAGGACGGTATGAGAGAACTCTAGGACAACATTAAATGCACCAACATTTGCATTACAGGGGTCCCAGAGGGAGAAGAGAGAGAGAAAGGATCTGAGAAAGTATTTGAAGAGATAATAGCTGAAAACTTCCTCAACATGGAAAAGGAAACAGTCACCCAAGTCCAGGAAGTGCAGAGAGTCCCAGGCAGGATAAATCCAAGGAGGAACATGCTGAGACACATAGTAATCAAACTGACAAAAATTAAAGACTAAGAAAAAATATTAAAAGCAACGAGGGAGAAGAAACAAATAACACACAAGGGAATTCCCATAAGGTTATCAGCTGATTTCTCAGCAGTAACTCTGCAGGCCAGAAGGGAATGGCACAATATATTTAAAGTGATGAAAGGGAAGAAGAACCTACAACCAATAATACTGTACCCAGCAAGGCTCTCATTCAGATTTGACAGAGAAATCAAAAGATTTACAGACAAGCAAAAGCTAAGAGAATTCAGTACCACCAGACCAGATTTGCAGCAAATGCTAAAGGAACTTCTCTAGGCAGAAAAGAAAAGGCCACCACTAGAAACAAGAAAATTATGAATAGAAAAGCTCACTGGTAAAGGCAAACATACAGTAAAGGTGGAAATCATCTGCACACAAATATGATACCAAAACCAGCAACTGTGAGAAGAGGAGAGCACAAATGCAGGATATTGGAAATGCATTTGAAATTAAAAGACCAGCAACTTAAAACAATCTTGTTTATATATAGTCTGCTATACCAAAACCTCATTGTAACCATGAACAAAAATCTACTATAGATACACACACAAAAAGAAAAAGGAATCCAAACACAACACTAAAGTTAGTCATCAAATCACAAGAGAAGAGAACAAAAGAGGAAGGGAAAAAAAACCACCTATAAAAGCAAATCCAAAATAATTAACAAAACGGCAATATGAACATACATATTGATAATTACCTTAAATGCAAACGGATTAAATGCTCCAACCAAAAGAAACAGACTCACTGAATGGATAAAAAAAACAAGACCCATATATATGTTCTCTATAAGAGAGACACTTCAGATCTAGCCACACATACAGACTGAAAGTGAGCAGATGGAAAAAGGAATTCCATACAAATGGAAATCAAAAGAAAGCTGGAATAACTATACTCATATCAGACAAAACCGACTTTTTATTTTTTTGGCCACACCATGTAGCATGCGGGATCTTAGTTCCCCAACCAGCGATTAAACCCGTGACCCCTGCAATGGAAGTGTAGAGTCTTAACCACTGGACCTCCAGGGAAGTCCCCAAAATAGAATTTAAAATAAAGACTGTTACAAGAGACAAAGAAGGACACTACATAATGATCAAGGGAGCAATCCAAGAAGAAGATGTAACAACTGTAAATATATATGCACCCAACATAGGAGCACCTCAATATATAAGGCAAATACCAACAGCCATAAAAGGAGAAATAGACAGAAACACAATAACAGTGGGGAGTTTAACACCCCACTTTCATCATGGACAGATCATCCAGACAGAAAATCAATAAGGAAACACAGGCCTTAAATAACACATTAGGTCAGATGGACTTAATTGATATTTATAGAGCATTCCATCCAAAAGCAGCAGAATACACATTCTTCTCAAGTGCACCTAAACATTCTCCAGGATTGATCACATGCTGGGCCACAAAGAGAGCCTCAGTAAATTTAAGAAAATTGAAATCATATCAAGCAACTTTTCTGACTGCAACGCCATGAGACTAGAAATCAACTATCGGAAAATAACTAAAAAACACAAACATGTGGGGGCTAAACAATATGCTACTAACCAACCAATGGATCACTGAAGAAATCAAAGAGGAAATAAAAAAATACCTAGAGATAAATGAAAATGAAAGCATGATGATCCAAAACCTATGGGATGCAGCAAAAGCAGTTCTAAAAGGGAAATATATAGCAATACAATCTTACCTCAAGAAACAAGAAAAATCTCAAATAAATAACCTAAACTTACAGCTAAAGGAACTAGAGAAAGAAGAACAAGCAAAACCCAAAGTTAGTAGAAGGAAAGAAACCATAAAGCTCAGAGCAGAAATAAATGAAACAGAGATGAAGAAAACAACACAAAAGATCAATGAAACTAAAAGCTGGTTCTTTGAAAAGATAAACAAAATTGATAAACCTTTAGCCAGACTCAACAAGAAAAAGAGAGAGAGGGCTCAAATCAATAAAATTAGAAATGAAAAAGGAGAAGTTACAACAACGGACACCACAGAAATACAAAGGATCACAAGAGACTACTACAAGCAACTGTTTGCTGATAAAATGGACAATGTAGAAGAAATGAACAATTTTTTAGAAAGGTACAATCTCCCAAGACTGAACCAGGAAAAAACAGAAAATATGAACAGAAGAAATAGAAAATATGAACAGACCAATCACAAGTACTGAAGTTGAAAATATGATTTTAAAACTCCTAACAGGGGTTTCCCTGGTGGCACAGTGGTTGGGGTTCTGTCTGCCAATCCAGGGGACATGGGTTCGAGCCCTGGTCCAGGAAGATCCCACATGCCGTGGAGCAACTAACCCTGTGCACCACAACTACTGAAGCCCGCACACCTAGATCCCATGCTCCACAAGAGAAGCCACCACAACTAGAAGCCTGTGCACCACAAGGAAGAGTAGCCCCCGCTCACCACAACTAGATAAAGCCCACGCACAGCAGCGAAGACCCAATGCAGCCAAAAATAAATTAAAAAAAAAAAACTCCTTTTGTTTAAAAAACAAAAGTCCAGGACCAGATGTCTTCACAGGTGAATCCTATCAAACATTTAGAGAAGAGTTAACACCTATCCTTCTGAAACTATTCCCAAAAATTGCAGAGGAAGGAACACTCCCAAACTCATTCTATGAGGCCACCATCACCCTGATATCAAAACCAGAAAACGACACCACAGGAAGGAAGGAAGGAAGGAAGGAAGGAAGGAAGGAAGGAAGGAAGGAAGAAAAGAAAATTACAGGCTAATATCACTGATTTACATAGATGCAAAAATCCTCAACAAAATACTAGCAAACTGAATCCAACAATACATCAAATGGATCATACGCCATGATCAACTGGGATATATCCCAGGGATGCAAGGATTTTTCAGTATCTGCAAATCAATCAGTGTGATACACCACATCAACAAATTGAAGAATAAAAACTATATGATCATTTCAATAGATGCAGAAAAAGCTTTTGACAAAATTCAACACCCAATTATGATAAAATACTCTCCAGAAAGTGGGCATACAATGAACATGCCTCAACATAATTAAGGCCATATATGACAAACCTACAGCTACATCATACTCAACAGTGAAAAGCTGAAAGCATTTCCTTTAAGATCAGGAACAAGACAAGGATGTCCATTCTCAACACTATTATGCAACATAGTTTTGGCAGTCCTAGCCATGGCAATCAGAGAAGAAAAATAAATAAAGGGAATTCCAATTTGGAAAAGAATAAATAAAACTGTCACTATTTGGGACTTCCCTGGTGGTCCCGTGGTTAAGAATCTGCCTTCCAATGCAGGAGACGCAGGTTCAATCCCTGATCAGGGAACTAAGATCTCACATGCTGCGGGGCAACTAAGCCCACGTGCTGTAGAGCCCACGTGCCACAATTAGTGAGTCCGTGCACTGCAACTACTGAGCCTGCACGGTCTGAAGCCCGCATGCCACAACTAGAGAGGAGCCCGCATGCTGCAACTAGAGACCCCATGCACCACAACTACTGAGCCTGTGCACCACAACCAGAGAGAAGCCTGCGCACCACAACTAGAGAAGCCCACGCGCCACAACAATAGATCCCGCATACCACAACAAAGATCCTGCATGCTGCAACAAAGATCCCACATGCCACAACTAGACCCGACGCAGCCAAATAATAATAAAATTAAAAAGAAAAAACAAAAACTGTCACTGTTTGCAGATGACATGATACTATACATGGAAAATCCTAAAGATGCTACCAGAAAACTGCTAGAGCTCATCAATGAATTCAGTAAAGTTGCAGGATACAAAATTAATACACAGAAATCTGTTGCATTTCTATACACTAACAATGAAAGTTCAGAAAAAGAAATTAAAGAAACAATCCCATTTGCCATTGCATCAAAAAGAATAAAATACCTAGGAATAAACGTACCTAAGGAGGCAAAAGACCTGTACTCCAAAAACTGTAAGATGCTGATGAAAGAAATGGAAGATGACACAAATAGATGGAAAGATATACCATGTTCTTGGATTGGAAGAATCAGTATTATCGAAATGACTTTACTATCCAAGGCAATCTACAGATTCAGTGCAATCCCTATCAAATTACCAATGGCATTTTTCACAAAACTAGAACAAAAAAATCTTAAAATGTCTATGGAGACATAAAAGACCCTGAATAGCCAAAGCAATATTGAGAAAGAAAAACGAAGCTGGAGGAAGCAAGCTGCCAGACTTCAGACTATACTAAAAAGCCACAGTAATCAAAACAGTATGGTACTGGCACAAAAACAGAAATATAGATCACCGGAACAGGATAGAAAGCCCAGAAATAAACCCATGCACCTATGGTCAATTAATCTATGACAAAGGAGGCAAGACTATACAATGGAGAAATGTCAGTCTCTTCAGTAAATGGCTCTGGGAAAACTGGACAGCTATATGTAAAAAAATAAAATTAGAACATTCTTAAACACCATACACAAAAATAAACTCAAAATGGGTTAAAGACCTAAATGTAAGACTGGATACTGTAAAACTCTTAGAGGAAAACATAAGCAGAGCACTCTTACACATAAATCACAGCAATATCTTTTTTGATCCATCTCCTAGAGTAATGGAAATAAAAACAAAAATAAACAAATGGGACCTAATTAAACTCAAAAGCTTGTGTATAGCAAGGGAAATCATAAACAAAATGAAAAGACAACCCACAGAATGGGAGAAAATATTTGCAAACAATGTGACAGACAAGGGATTAATCTCCGAAATTTACAAACAGCTCATGTGGCTCAATATGAAAAAATAAACAACAACCCAATCAAAAAATGGCAGAAGACCTAAATAGACATTTCTCCAAAGAAGACATACAAATGGCCAAGAGGTACATGAAAAGATGCTCAACATCGCTAATTATTAGAGAAATGCAAATCAAAACTACAATGAGGGAATTCCCTGGTGGTCCAGTGGTTAGGACTCCACGCTTTCACTGCTGAGGGCCCAGGTTCAATCCCTGGTTGGGGAACTAAGATCCTGCAGGCTACACGGCAAAACAAAACAAAATAAACCAAAAACTACAATGAGAGGGAATTCCCTGTGGTCCAGTGGCTGGGACTCCGTACTCCCAATGCAGGGGGCCTGGGTTCAATCCCTGGTCAGGGAACTAGATCCCACATGCTGCAACTAAGAGTTTGCATGCTGCAGCTAAAGATTCCACATGCCACAACTGAAAAAGATCCCATATACCGCAACTAAGACCCAGCATAGCCAAATAAATAAATAAATATTTTTAAAAAAAAGAAAGAAACTACAATGAGAGGGAATTCCCTGGTGGTCCAGTGGTTAGGACTCCGTGCTTCCACTGCTGGGGGCCCAGGTTCCATCCCTGGTTGGGGAACTAAGATCCTGCAAGCTGCACAGCATGGCCAGAAAAAAAAACCAAAAAAACTACAATGAGATATCACCTCACACCAGTCAGAATGGCCATCATCAAAAAGTCTACATACAATAAATGCTGGAGAGGGTGTGGAGAAAAGGGAACCCTCCTACGCTGTTGGTGGGAATGTAAATTGGTACAGCTACTGTGGAGAACAGTATAGAGGTTCCTTAAGAAACTAAAAATAGAACTATCATACGATCCTGCAATCCCAATCCTGGGCATATATCTGGAGAAAAACATGGTTCAAAAGGATACATGCACCCCAGTGTTCATTGCAGCACTATTTACAATAGTCAGGTCATGGAAGCAACCTAAATGTCCATCAACAGATGAATGGATAAACAAGATGTGGTACATATATACAATGGAATATTACTCAGCCATTAAAGAGAATGAAATAATGCCATTTGCAGCAACATGGTTAGACTTGTAGATTATCATACTAATTGAAGTAAGTCAGAGAAAGACAAACATCATATGATATCACTGATATGCAGAATCTAAAAAAATATTGATACAAATGAACTTATTTATAAAACGGAAATAGAGTCACAGACTTAGAGAATGAACTTATGGTTACTGGGGGGATAGGTGGGGGGGAAGGATAGATTGGGAGTTTGGAAATTTACATGTACACACTGCTATATTTAAAATAGATAACCAACAAGGACCTACCGTATAGCACAAGGAACTCTGCTCAATACTCTGTAATAAACTAAATGGGAAAAGAATTTGAAAAAGAATAGATACATGTATATGTATAACTGAATAACTTTGCTGTACACTTAAAACCAACACACATTGTTAATCAACTATACTCCAATATAAAATAAAAATTTTTTAAAAAATCCATAGGAACTGAAATCTAAAAATAAATAAATAAAAATAAAATAATAAACAACAACAACCCAGAAACAAAGTCCTATTTATAGCACAGGGAACTATATTCAATATCCTCTGATAAACCATAATGGAAAAGATTATGAAAAAGAATATATATATATATGTATAACTGAATCACTTTGCTGTACAGCAAAAATTAACATATTATAAATCAACTATACTTCAATAAAAATTTAAAAGTATATAAAGGCAGCCATGTTAAAGAGGCCTACATGGCTCTCTTGTCAACAGCCAGCAAGTAACTGAGCAATTAAGGCCCTCAGTCCAAGAACCCTCAAGGAACAGAATCCTGTCAACAACCACGTGAACTTGGAAGCAGATCCTTCCCCAGTCACGCTTTCTGATGAGACACCAGCCCTGTTTAACACCTTGATTTCAGTATTGAGAGACTCTGAAGCAGAGGACCCAGTTGAGCCATACCTGGATTCCTGACACATGAAAACTATGAGATAATGTTTTAAACTACTAAGTTTTGAAATAGAAATAACTAATACAAAAGGAGATACAAATGTAAGAGAAGTAAATACCCTATAGTCCTGAATTTGAATTGGAAGTATCAATAAAATATAGATGCCCTAGGTCTTTCTACTAAAACGGCTTAGAAACAGTGGACATCCCCTGGCATCCAATTTGTGGTCTTGAAATTCTGTTTCCCCAAGAAGAAACCAAGGCTCCTTGGAGAAATGGCTGAATCCAGATCTGAGGCAGGAATTATATGACATAAGCCTGAAACATCTTGTCACCATAAAGCAAGGAAGTTCCTGACTATGAGGGTCTAATGTCAGAAGCCAACCTGAAGAACTTCCCACTTGAAGATGGGAAAATTTGAGCATCAGTAAAGATAATGACAGCAGTGGACTGAAACACTTTAAGGATGTTTACATCCATGAATTCATAATTACTCTTATTTTTAAAAAACTGGATTGGTCACCACTAGAGAATGCTAGAGAACCAACTAACTATTCTGAAAACTGGTAAATAAAAGGAAACAATCAAGGATTTATCCTGCCTTTTCCATGTGAATTATAACACTTGGTAACCAAATAGATGATAAGAAAAAGTTTCTTTTAATAAACGTATTCTTCTAGGGAATTCCCTGACGGTCCGGTGGTTAGGACTCCGTGCTTTCCCTGCCAAGGTCCCGGGTTCGATCACTGGTCGGGGAACTGAAAAATCCCGCAAGCCGGGCTGCGCGGCCAAAAAAAAAAAAAAAAAGTATTCTTCTAGTGAATAAAGAAGGAATGATATAATTAGAATATTGTGATTTTGCCACCAATTATGAATTAGTGGATAGAGACACTATTCATCAATGGCTGCTAACATCACAAAGAGAAACCAGACATTCCTTCCTGATGGAAGAAAGTGACACCATGATTAAGTGGTCTTGCCAGAAAGGCTGAACCTGAATATGTTCAAGCCTCCAGACTGAACTATCAATTTCCAGGAAACAGAAACAGAGAAAGATGTGAAAGTACACTACAGGGAAGCATTTGTCAAAATGCATACTGGGGGCAACTACAGGATAAACAACCCCCACCCCCAGCAAATACAATGCAATGGGAAGAAAGAAATGGAGCGGAAATCCAATTAAAAGAGACAAGAGGGACTTCCCTGGTGGCGCAGTGGTTAAGAATCCGCCTGCCAATGCAGGGCACACGGGTTCAAGCCCTGATGCGGGAAGATCCCACATGCCGCGGAGCAACTAAGCCCGTGCGCCACAACAAGAGCAGCCACCGCAATAAGCCCGCCCACCGCAACGAAGAGTAGCCCCGCTCGCCGCAGCTAGAGAAAGCCCGCTGGTAGCAACCAAGACCCAACGCAGCCAAAAACAAACAAAAAAATAGACAAGACCTATCAGTCAAACACATTTTGTAGACATAATGGGGATCCTGATTCAACTAAACATTTATATATATATATATATGATATATGATATATATATTCAACTAAACATATATATACATATAAGAATTGGAATGTAAGCACTTACTGGATATGTAATGACATAAGGAATAACTATTAAGTTTTTATGAGATAAAGGTATTATGCCTATGTTTTAAAAAGTATTTGTTAGAGATACATACTGGAATATTTACAGGTAAAACAGTATATGTTTTTGTTTCAAAATAACAAGGGAAGGGAGTGGGTGGATGGGGACATACATGATACAAGACTGGTCAAGAGTTGCTAACTGTTGAAGGTGGATGAGCATGTAAGGGTTCATTATATTATTCTTTCAGTCTTTGTCAACGTTTTAAATTTTTGTAAATAAAAAAAAAGCTTTTAAAAAATGTGCATATGCTATGGTTCTGCACTTAACACTTGTGCTCAAGGAGGCAAGTACACGACCTAGCACTGCAGTGTTGTTCCTAATAGTGAAAACAGGACACAACCTCAATGTCTATCAGTAGAACTGCTAAAGAAACGGTGCTCTCAATTCTAACTAGGGTAGCAGTTAAAACGGAATCCAGTACAGCCTTGACAGCACTGATGTAATACTTTGTAGCTTCTTACTGAAATGGGGTCAAGAGCACAAAGGGGGCCTTCAAGCTGTGTGACCTTGAGCGAGTGACTTAACCTCTCCGTGCCTCAGTTTCACCCTCTTTAACATGGAATTGATAATAATCATATTGATTTTTTTTGGCCACGCCCCTCGGCTTGCGGGATTTTAGTTCCCCGACCCTCGGTAATGAAAGTGCGGAGTCCTAACCACTGGACCGCCAGGGAATTCCCGTATACAGACCATTTTTTGACGATTAAATGAGTTAATTCCTGTTAAGAGATTAGAACAGTGCCAGGCTCGTGGTGAGCGCTACAGAAGTATCTATTAGTAGTAGTCGTGGTATATCTATTCCTGGAAGGCCGGCCTTGGTTCTTGGCCCACCCCGTACTGCGCGCCCTCTTTCCTGGACTTTAGCCTGGAGCCCGATGCACCGCCCCCGCCCGCCCCGCTCGCCCGGGGACTCACCTGAGCCGGGCCGACACGCGACCGAGACTCTTGAAACGCCGGTGGGGCCTTGGGACCTGGGCCGAAGGAGAACCGCGGACCCTCTCTCCGCTCCGCTAGGCTGACACTTCCCGCTGTCTCTTTAGGCCGCTCGGAAGCTGTTTCATGTCGTCGGCCTCCTCGCTTTGGGCCCATCCAGTGCAAAGAGGCAAATAGGAAACTGTCCCCCTTCCCCCGCTCCCCCCAAATCCTGGGACCTCCTGTTCCATACAAGCCTGCCTCTTCCCTTCCATTTCCTAGCCCCACCCCATCCTGCCCCCGACTTGCCCCACAAGTGGATTTCATTTGGTGATCAGAGGAGCAGCACCGCGAGACCCAGAGAAGGGGTCGCCTGCATTGCCTCACCCCTGAGAGCCCCACACACCCGTCTAGCCTTCTTGTCTTCCCACTTGGGCACAGAGAGGTGAAGTAACTCGTCCACAGCAACACTAGTGGACAGGGACAAACCACAGCAGCGCCCTGCTACCAAGACACTCATTCTCCCACCCCGCGGCTTTCCCCGCCCTTCCTTCCCATCAGGCTCTGGCTGCCTGCAGAGTCCCTGCACCTGGCCACTCTCGATGAGGATCATCTGAGAAACCCCATGGGAAAGCTTTTTAGTCTATACCTTAAGGCCTTTTCATCAGCTGATCCCACTTCCTGGATTACCCTCCCAGGTAGCACTGAGCTGATTCCCTCATCTGCTCTGTATCTTAGCTCAAATGCCTCTTTCTTAACGAAGCCTCCCCTGACCACCCTAGATAATGAAACCTCACTCCTTTATCCTACTCCACTTTCTTCTGTTTCCAAAGCACTGTATCACCTATATATTGCACTATATCGTTTATTTATTATACTTATTGTTTTTCTCAGGCAGGGTTCTCTGCTGTGTCCCAAATCCCTGCAACAGCGTCCGCTAGCCCATAGCGGTGCTCGGCGGATGCTGCCGACTGGTTGAGTGCCCTGTTCACTGCCTGAACTTCCCTTCTTCTCTAGGTGCTCCACTGATCACAGGCACTGAAAATCCTTCATGACACTGTCAATGAGGCCGAAAGCAGGGGAGTGGTATCAGCGACACTTTGGACTAGATTGGTGAAAGAGAAACTGAAAAAAACCTGCAACATTCCCAAATTCTCCCTTCAACTTTCTTTGCTGCAGGCTTACCCTATCAGGCCCTCTCTTCTCCCCCTGTCTCTCCCTTCCTGTCTCTCATTCATTGGGAGGCCTCTCCTCCCCTTTGCTTTTCTCCTTTACTCCTTGGGCCTCTTTTGTGACTGCTTTCTCCTCTGTGAGCTTTTCTTTGCCTTTCTGGGTAGGTGAGAGAGGAAGCGGCTGTCTGAGCAGTGGGGTTGGAGTCTCAGAGAGACCAAACTGAAATTCAGTGTTGAAGGTAAGTGTGGTCTGTAGTAGCAGCCTAGATAAGGACACGGCAGCTGAGACTTTGTCCCTGTGTCCTGAGATGCTCAGGGAGCACAGGGAGGACTGCAGGTCTGCACTGTGCTCGTAAACATGCAACAGCTGCTTTCCCCTCACCCTGGGAGCCCACGTGAAGGGGAGGGAGGAGGCAGAGCGGAAGCTCTGTAGCAGCGGCTTTTTCCTAAAGCAAACGTTTACAGGAACTGCTTAGGCTTCCCAGGTAAAGATTTGGCTTAATCTGCCTGTGCTAGAGCAGAGAACACTGCCTGGTTTCCCAAACCCAACTCAGCCCACCTGCCCATTGCACTTCTGGGGCATCTCACTCCTCTGAGGGTGGGGTGGGCAGTGGGGAGCACAGGTATAGGAGCAACATGCTGATGTAGAGGTTGCAGGTGGAAGAAGGATGGGAAGGAAATGGATTTGCTGGCACCTCTAGCTGATTAGAAGGACCATCAGGACTGTCTGGGGCCTTGATACTCAAAGTGTGTTCCATGAACCAGCAGCATCAGCATCACTGGGAGCGTACTGAAAATGCAGATTCCTGGGCCACACTGTGACCTTCTGAATTAGAATCTGTATTTTAACAAGATCTCGGGTGATTTGTAGATACTCTAAAATTCAGTAAGCACTATTCTAGGGACTTCCCTGGCGGTCCAGTGGTTAAGACTCCATACTTCCACTGCAGGGTGCATGGGTTCGATTCCTGGTTGGGGACCTATGATCCCACATGTCACGCAGTGCAGCCAAAAAAAAAAAAAAAAAAAAATTCAATAAGCACTATTCTAGGTAGTCTGCATTTAGCCACTCTTCCATTTACAAATGAAACAATCAAGGAATTTTAGAGTTTTTTGGTTGTTGTTATGGTCCCTAAGCTATAAGGAAAACCAAATGTATATACATATGCATATACATATATACACACATATATAGACTTCTTTAACTTTTTAAAAATAGACTTTGAAGACATATTTAGTACAGTATACTCTTAGGTTGAACTTTTATTTCCCTTCTTTTGAAATTCTGATTCAGATTTTGACGGTGGAGAAAAGTATAATGAGACTGTCAGCAGAGCCATTTAACATTCTATTTAGTTCAAACATGCTACTTACAATTCCACCTACATTCATTAGATAGTATTAAGTTATTTCTTTATGTAAATCATAGTGCACGTTTATTGAGAGTTATGTTTTCAGTGCTTTACAAGTTTGTATTAATTTATTCTTATGTTCCCTATGAGAAAGGTCCTCTTATCCCCTATTTTATAGACAGGGAGACTGTAGCATAGGGGCATTTAATTAAACTGCCCAAAGTCACACAGCTCACAGATGCAGAGGCAGGTATTGAACCTAGACAGTGTGGTGCCAGACTTGTGTGTTTAACCCTGACAGTAAATGGCCTGAGAACGCTGGACTCCCCAGTTAAGCAGCAAGCTGCCCGAGGTCAGAGGCTCCCTTTCTTGATAGAGTCACAATGATGCTGCTCGCAATGGCCCTCCCAAGTTGCTGACTAGCCTTCAAAAGGTAGTGGCAGAAAAGGCTATGAATAAAACAGGCACACTGAAAAGGTTTTAAAGTATCATCTTATTCGTTATTTATAACAAAAGTGGAAACCTTAATATGGTAATGACCTGCACTAGGAATTTGGAGTTAGATATCAAAATGGGACATGGATTTCTAAACCATCAAATCTATAGGTTTCACACCATGGGTAATGCTGCTTAATAAATGAGTTTGCCACCCATTCTGATGAAAGCAACAAAGAAATCATCCATTAAATTCCTGGGGAGACTGTGGCAATGATATCCTATGGGAATGGGAATGATTCTTATTCCCCCAAATCTTAATTGTGTTTAAAATGTCACTTTTACAAAAAAAAGACTCATCTCTGAATATCTTTTGAATGTACCCAATCTTAAAAAAAAGTATACACAATTGCTAGTCATTTAGAGTTATTCAATATTAAATATTACTCAATAATGGCCCCTCCATACCAATTTATCTCCAGGTAAGATTTGGTCCCTTTAAGAGAAATCGTTAGAAATGAACCAAGGGATAGGGAAGAAGGAGGTTGCCAAGCAACTGCCAACAGTCATCCACCCAGGAGACAGCAGCACCTGGTCTGCAGAAAAGCCACACATTCCAAAGCAAAATAAATTTCATAAGAGCAAAATAAGCCACTTGAAAATCCTACTTTCCAAGTTCACCTCATTTAGGGGCCCTGGTGGTCCATGGGATTAGTCCAGTTTGGCAACAGTATGGATTCTAAAATGCCTAATGAGGTTGCAATGATGACTGAAGGCTTTCCCACACTCATCACACTCATATGGTCTCTCTCCAGTGTGGCTTCTCTGATGCTTTATAAGGAGTGTTCGCCTACTAAAGCTTTTACTGCACTGACTGCATTGATAGGGTTTCTCGCCAGTGTGGATTCGGAGATGCTGGAAAAGCCCCGCATTTTGACTGAAGGCTTTACCACACTCGTTACAGCGATAGCGCTTCTCTCCAGTGTGTATCCTCTGATGCTGAACAAGGTATGAGCTCAGGCGGAAGGCTTTCCCACACTCTTCACATTCATATGGTTTTTCCCCTGTGTGGATCCTTCTGTGTCTGATGAGGCCATTGCTGGCACTGAAGGCTTTCCCACAATCCTTACATTGATAGGGTTTCTCTCCAGTGTGGCTCCGCTGATGTTCAACTAGGCCTGACCTCTGGCTGAAGGTCTTTCCACATTCTTCACATTCATATGGCTTCTCCCCAGTGTGGATTCTCTGGTGCTGAATAAGAACTGAACTCTGGGTAAAGCCTTTCCCACATTCGTTGCACTTGTGACGTCTCTCTCCAGTGGGGTGTCCCCTCTGCTTTTCTACCCTGCTCTCACGTTTACAAGTTTCTCTGTACTTAGAATCTAAAGGAACATCTCTTTGGAGTCTGCTATTCTCAAAATGTCCCATTTCTTTTAAGACTTCTTGTTTTGATGCCAAGTCCTGGTTTTCAAGTACAGTTTCACCATCTAGAATAATAAATAGATCAAACGTCATCTCTTTCCTTCATGAAAGAATATAACCACAGGATGGGGAACAGGAAGATCCATATCAAGCACACACATTCTAGGAATCCAAAACTGGCAGTGTAATGTAAAGAAGACCTAAATGGAGATATTGAGACCAACAGAGTAAGGGGTCATCAGCACCTGCTGAAATGGCTGGAGGGGGTCACCCAGAGAAGGAGAGGCTTCCAGAGAGGATGTAGGCAAGCAGGCACTGTGGAATGCTTACTAGGAAGCAGGAACTGTTCTAAGTGTTTTACGTATATTAATTTATTAAATCTTCAAATGACTCTCTGACTCCATACTATGATTATCTCCGTTTTTACAGTTGCATAAACTGAAGGCACAGGAAGGTTACTTGACCTGCCCAATGTCACACAGCTTCTAAGTAGCAGTGCTTAAATTCCAACCCAGGCAATTTGGTGCCAGAGTCCACAGTCTTTACTACCCTATACTGAACCACCAGAGATCCCCTGAATGGACCTGTGAAATCCTTACCTTGTTCTCCAAATTTGTGGGGCCCAAAAGATTCACATTTGAGCTGTGTCACCATGGACTGAACCTGGAGAGCTGTTGATTCCTGCTTGGCCTTCAAATGCACTGCATCCCCTGAGAGCACTTCAGAATGTCCGTGTTCACAGTCTGGGGCCTGAAGGCAGGTAGGTATATTTGGGTTCATAAGAGGAGGACTACAGGAATCCAGGCTAATACTCAATGAAAGAGATCATATGGAACCATATGAGACATTTTGTAGAGCAATGGCACAGTGGAAGACCCAGAGTTTAAATCCACACCCAAAAGCAGAAGGGGGAGAACAAGAGTGGCCCAACGTGATATGGTGGTTTAAAATATGTTCATAAGTTCTTTGATGCTCCTTCCATTAATTCCTCTCCCCTTGAGTGACAGCTATACTTAAAATGGCTCATTTCTACTGAATAGAATATATGGCAGAAGTGATGGTATATAATTCCTGAGACTAAGTAGTAAAAAGGATGTGGCTTCATCCTTATTCTTTCTCTATTTCTCTGTCTGTCTCTTGGGGAAGCCAACTGACATGTTGTGAGGACACTCAATGAGCCCTAAGGAGTAACCCACATGGTAAAGACCTCCCACCAACAGCCAGTGAAGAACCGAGGCCCCCTACCAACAACAATGGGAGTGAGCCATCTTGGAAGTGGGTCCACCAGCCGCAGTCAGGTCTTCAGAGGACTATAGTCTTGGTTGACATCTTCACAGCAACCTCATGAGAGATCCTCCTAAGTGGCTCCCAAAACCCTGACTCAGAAACTGGGAGATAATATTTGTTGTTTCAAGCCATTAAAGCTTAGGGAGGGGGGTAATTTGTTACCCAGCAACAGAGAACTAATACATGAGGCTATAGCCAACCAACCTGGGTCACTGAACTTCACCCTTCATTTAATATTCTGTGTCCAGGAGCCTATCTTCCTCCTCTCACCTGGTTCTCTGGCTCACTTAGCTCTCGCTCCAGATCTTCAACTGCAGCCACCGCCTCCTCCCCACTCTCGGGATGGTGTTTCTGCACCCAGGCCTGGAGCTCCTCGGGCAGGATAGTCAGGAACTGCTCCAGCACCAGGAGCTCCAGGATTTGCTCCTTGGTATGTGTGTCTGGCCTCAGCCACTGATGACAGAGTTCCCGGAGCCGGCTCAGTGCTTCTCGGGGACCAGGAGTCTCTTGGTAACAAAAGTGCCTAAAAAGTTGGCGGGAGGCCTCCTGGCCAGAAAAGCTGCTCTCCTGAAGGTAGGTTCCTTGGTCCCAGATAGGGTCTTCCTCCACCTTCACAATCTTAAGTCCATCCTGTTCCCCTGTTGAAGCCATTCTGGGATTAACTTAGAAGGGCTCACTCCAGCCTGAGGCAGAAGGGTAACTGATTTAAGATCCCCTGATTTAACCTTCTTTAGGAGGATGTACCTGATGAGAAAAATTATGTCTTAATGGAAATTAAAAAGTAATGGGGAAAAAAAACAAAGTATAAGAACAATAAGTATTATGCTATCATTTATGTTAATAAAAGGTATATATAGTATTTTACTTCTGTACGTTTAGAAATTGGAAAAAAAGGCATATGGCAGAATACATTACTGACCCCAATTCTTCACCCTTCCCTGTAGACATTGTGCCCTCCCACTGTGATTCTGGGCTCAGCCATGTGACTTGACTTGGCCAGTGTGATACTAGCAAGTGTGATACAAGCTAGACTTGAAAAGTACTTGTGTGATTGGGCTTGCTTGCCCTTGCCTGCTACAATTGCTAGGAGGATATGCTGGCTTTCAGATGATAAGAAACATGCAGGACAGAGCCAAATCACCCCAGAGGGGCAGATGAGACCATCCTAGGTCAGCTAACAGCCAGCTAATCCCCAGACATGTAAGTGAGCCTAGCTGAGATTTGCAGAGCTGCCTGGAGGACTCACAGCTGACTGCAGATATACAAGTAAGCCCTGTCCCTATCAGCTGAACCCCAGACTCATGTGCTAAATAAATGTTTATTGCTGTATGCTGCCAAAGATTTGTAATTGTTACACCACATTATTATAGCAATGAAAAACTAATACAGAGGGGTGGCCTCTGGGGAGGGAACTAGGTAACTCAGAATAAGAGAGGAAGGAAAATAATACCTTCTGTATTTTTCCTGATTGTTGAGCCATTTCAAATAAAGTACTTATTCCAAGAAAATAAATAAATAAATTTTAGTGATTTAAAAGCCTCATAGTCAATATATGGTAGCTTTAGGGGAAGAACAGGACATATAAAACTAGCCATAATATCAAATGATGAGTGGTATATAGAGGCTTCAACAGAATACCTAGGGAGTGATGAGCAGGAAAAACATAATTCTGACAGGGTATGGAGCAGTGAAAGAATGTGGCTTAGGGGCAAGTACATTTGAATTAGGCCTAAAATAACGAACAGAAATTTGTCAGGCAGAGAAAGGGTGATGGGAGGAGATTCAACATCACAGGCCAAGCAAACAACAGAATCAAAGGTATTTAAGGTTACACTGCACAGTGACTCTAAGGACAGGCAATGGGTCCTGGTGGCTGAACTACAGAGTATAGGGTGTGGGGAGAAAATGCATGACAAGAGATGAGGTTGGAAAGATGCATTTCATCGGAATAGAGAACAACCCTGAACTCTAGGCTAAGATGTTTAGACTTTACGATATGGAAAACTGAGGGTCATCAAGGTTTTTATTTCACTGTCATAGAGTTAGACCTGTATTTTAAAGGAATACTGAGTAAGATTCAGGAGGGAAATGGTAAGAATATGCTGTAGGATTGTGGCAGTTTAAGTTGGGAGGTTTAATGGTGGTTACACTGATACAATGTTTACTTTAGCAGTGGAATTTAAGTTTTATATATAACTTTAGTCCTGTTTTAATAGAATCATTAAGGTCTGAGAGAACTGAGAAGAGTTTCTCAGTTATACTTTATTGGGGGAAAATGTATTTATTCCATTCATTCAAATATCATGTGCCTACCAGATGCCTGGCATAGTGTGGGCGCTTAGGTCAAAGTGGTGAAAGGGAACAGACCTGGTCCTTGCCTTTATGGGATTTGCAGTGGGAGAGACAGACTTTAGTACAATATTCATATCAACTTATGTTGTAGTGTTAAGAATAGAGAGCGTTACAAAGATTGTGGGTCTTATTCTTTGTCCATGTCCAGCATCAATTCTATTTTTTTACTCCTTACTGCAGCATCTGGGTATCAGGTTTGTTGAGTCTTCAGTCCAAGAAGACTGTAAGCCTGAGAATTCTTATGAATTTACATCGGATTCCACTATTATTAAAAATGTGGCAAAAATGTTCTGTGACTATAGGTTCTGCACCTGAACGCTACTGAGAAACCATGGTGATCAGGTTTTTCTCTTGAGCACCACAGGCAACCCCTCACAGACCCAAAGCCCCAGGTGGGGCAGCCTCTGCATTTGCTGTGCTGCTCTCCCCACAGTTGGTGGACTTAGGATTTACCTCCTGATCTTGTGCCACCATGAACTCTGTCTTTATCCCTGTTTTCTGGATAAATAAATGAATTCTCCCTATGTATGTCCCTTTTCCTTTCATCAAGCCATGGCAAGGGCAGGGAAGGGAGAAGGCAGAGAAAATGCACTCTTCCTATTCTCCCCTATGCCACCTCTGCTCCCAGGATCCGTATGTGTTACCCTATGTTCCCAGCTAGTCCTCTCTTGTCTCCTGTCTCCTCTCCCAGCCATGTCCCAACCTGCTACAGATCCCAGACACCTCTTGTACTTGATACACATCTGATAA
The DNA here is from genome assembly GCF_028023285.1 of Balaenoptera ricei. NCBI lineage: Eukaryota > Metazoa > Chordata > Mammalia > Artiodactyla > Balaenopteridae > Balaenoptera > Balaenoptera ricei. Next base: position 22,536,264 of record NC_082649.1, read on the forward strand.
ACTGAATGGACTGAGTTCTTTAAAATCATCTTTAGAGAAGCACTGCAAGGTAGAGACTAATGTTCAAATCATGTGGCCTTTCTAAAATGGGACTGACCAAAGCACCCATCTCACAGAACTGTGATAATTATATAAGGTAATGCATATGAAAAACTTAGCACGGTACCTGGCCCATAGCAATTGCTAAACATTAAAAAATTACCAGGTATTATTAGCAAAGCAGTATTAATAAGTTGAATATCCTCTTTTTTTTTTTTTTTTTTTTTTTTTTTTTTTTTTTTTTAAGATTTTTAGAAATTTCATGTAATGTCTGAAACATTTATATTAACATATTTCCATACATATTTCCATACAAGTACAAATATTAGATTTTTAGAAATTTCATGTAATGGAATATCCTCTTTTTATAGAGGAAATAGACCCAACAAAATAAACCATTGAATTCACAGGCCAAATGCAGTAGACTGTTGAAAATCTTGGAAGAAATATTTTCTGATGCTAGAGGCTTCAGTGGACTTCCACACTCATGAAAGGGGGTAGGAAAAAAAAAAAAGACTGTAGGCTACTGACTCAGGCTACGGCTTTATCAGAAACTATGGACCCAGTGGCCAAGGGACAGGACCAGTCTCATCTTCAGTAACTAAGCCCTGAAGCTGCTGGCCCCATACTAGATCTGCCCACCCTAAGAACTTCTTGGGGCAGCAACACTCAAACACTGGGTGTAAGTTCCAGAAAGGGTCTTAAATATAATGCTGAATGAAGAGAGAGAAATCTAAGACAGAAAGCTGCCCACACAAAATAAACCTACAAACTAAATTCTAAAACGCATGAATAACTCTAACCCTAAGAAAAATAATCAACAAATCAGAATAGAAATTCACTTGATATGAAATTTATTTTATAGTCCAAGGAATTTTTTAAATAAGTGATTTTGAGAAATACATGAGATAATGAAACCAAAACAGGCAAAAAATGCAACATCGGGTAGATATAAAAAAGGACTAATGAGAAATCTTAGGATTTAGAAGAAACTTTGACATTTAAAATGCATTAGAGGATAAACAACAGAACGGACACAGCTGAAGAACAACAGTGATTTTTAAGACAATACTGAAGGCTTAACTCTGAATGCAGCAGATGAAAAATATGAAAGAGCAGTTAAGAAGAAAGAGAGAATATTTCATATATATATCTTCTTAACTGCTCTTTCATATATATACACATACATAATACATAAATATATATACATACTGTATATATAAAATGTTAAGAAAATACAACATTAATATACAGGAGCTGCAGAAGATGAGAATGTAGTGAATGACTGAGAAATAATAGTTGAGAAAAAAAATTAAGAATTTTCCAGAAATGAAGGCCTGACTTCTCAGATCAAGAGTGCACACCTAGACATAATATAGTGAAACTGCAGCCTATTGAGGATAAAGAGACAATCTTAAAAGCTACCAGAGGAAAAGAGACAGATTACCTACAAAGGAAACACAGCAAAGTGCTCATTAATGGATTTCAGAAGGCAGAGTGGGGAAATGACTGTTGACACACAGAATTTACCCCCAGCCAAAAATAAATAAATAGAGCAAAATGAAGCCATTTACAACCCACGAACCTTCCTAAGAGAGTAACTAAAGGATGTAGTTCAGCAAACAAAAATGAACTCAGAGAGAAGGTATGAAACAGAGAAAACAACATAAGTCCAAAAACTGACAAAATATGGCAATAAATTTAAATGATTATGGAAAAAAAAAACCTCCTGTAAATATATTCATTCACATGTAAAATGATGTACATAAAAGGTTATTTACTGTAGCACTGTTTGTGAGGCAAAAGGTTGGAAACAACCTAAATGTCCACCAATATAGGACTGGTTAAATAAATTAGAGTAATCCATATATTGGACTACTACTATGCAGTTTTTAAAAATGAGGAAACTCTTTATGTACAGATATGAAAGGACTGACTATTTTTCACTAAATGCAAGATACATTTAGTGAAAAAAGCAAGGTGAAGAACCACTGTGAAAATATTATCAGTTGTATTTTAAAAAGGAAAAAAATATATATATATATTGGATACCCAAGCAACATTACCTATCTCTGGGAATGGGAAATGAGTGGTTGGGAGCAGGCATGATGTGGAATTTTTCAATGGATAACCCTTATTACATTTTTTTACATGAGAATGTTTTACTACGCAAAAGGGGAAGAATATAAAACTAAAATTCTTTATAATAACAAGATGTGGTAGATGGTCAATTCAGTAGAAAGAGTGTATTAAGGTTTGTCAGGAGAATAGAAATACTGAACAACAGACCTCATTAAAAAAAATTCTAAAAGTAAATACACATCTTATAATTTAAGGGTAAATCAGCAAGGAATTAGAGCAAATGGAACTCTCATACATTAATATGATAGTTTAATGGGTACAACCACTTTGGAAAATTCTTTAGAACTATCTCTTAAAGCTTGAGAATAAAAAAAGTTCTGCAGCTGTGGTATCAAGTAGCCCAGAACTGACCTAAATGGGAAGGAAATCCAAAAAAGAGGGGATATATGTATACGTACAGCTGATTCACTTTGCTGCACAGGAGAAACTAACACAACATTGTAAAGCAACTATACTCCAATAAAAATGAATTTAAAAAAAAAATGTAGCCCTGAACTGGTCTGTTCAATCAATCAACAATTCACTTCAGAGAACATGTTTTTGTAAGTCCATCAATTAGTGGTAACCCATAGCTTTTGAAAATCAGCCAATCCGTAATGACTCGTTCCAATAAACACAGCTCTGAGAGCCAACTAATCAACAACAGTTTGTCCCATAAAACCAAGCCCCCAGAGATGATGTCAGCCCACCGAACTCCATGCTTCTCAAAACGCCTGTGTAAGAGCAGCAATCTCTTCTGTACCTAGTGAGGACTGTTCCTAGTCAGGATATCTCTCCAGCTGTCTTTTCATTTCAGATATTGAGTGATGGTCTCATCATTCTTTGACAAGCTGAACATATGTGTACGCCATGACCTAGTAATTCCACTCTCGGATATATACCCCAAGGAAACAAGTGCTTACGTACACTAAAAGCTAAAACTACAGGAATGTTCAGAGCAGCTTTATTCAAAATAGCTCCAAATTAGAAACAACCCAAATGTCCATCAACTGCAGGATAAACAAACAGTGGAAATGTGGTAGGCAGAATTCTAAGATCGTCACATGATCTCCGTCCTCTATGACTGTCATCATGTCACTTAAGATTATTAGTTTACATGATAAAAGGTGTAATTAAGATGTAATTAAGGGGCTTCCCTGGTGGCGCAGTGGTTGAGACTCTGCCTGCCAATGCAGGGGACACGGGTTCAAGCCCCGGTCTGGGAGGATCCCACATGCCGCGGAGCAACTGGGCCCGTGAGCCACAGCTACTGAGCCTGTGCGTCTGGGGCCTGTGCTCCGCAACAAGAGAGGCCGCGATAGTGGGAGGCCCACGCACCGCGATGAGGAGTGGCCCCCGCTTGCTGCAACTGGAGAAAGCCCTCGCACAGAAACGAAGACCCAACACAGCCAAAAATAAATAAATAAATAAATAATTTAATAAAATAATAACAATAAAAAATAATAAATTTAAATTTCCATCTTCCCTAATGTCAATTAGTGGTTCTTACAAAACAATCAAAAGACTAATTAAAAAAAAAAAAGATGTAATTAAGGTACCAATCAGTTGACCTTAGGAGACCTCTAGGTGGGCCTAACCTACTACATAACTCCTTTAACAGCAGAGTTTTCTCTGGCTGGTAGCAGAAGACGAAGTCAGAGATTTGAAGCATGAGAAGGATTAGATACACAATTGCTGACTTGCTGATGGAGGGAGCCACCAGTAAAGGAATGCAGGCAGCCTCAAGAAGCTGAGACCAGTCCCACAGTGGCAGCCAGCAAGGAAAGGGAGACCTTGGTCCTACCAGGGACTTCAGTTCTACAACTGAAAGAAATTAAATTCTATAAATGGTTTAAGACTCTTGTATTTTTAAAACATAGTCAATAAATTTATTGCCATTTACATTAACCAAAGTTTTCCTATTTGATTTCCTCTGCTGTCCTGCTTCCTGGCTGTGTTCCAGAGAGAACCAGTCTCTGTGTTGCTAGAGCTTTCATTCTAATGGGGAAGACACTGAGTTATCAAATAAATGGAGGACCTATTAAGATAGGATGGTGAGAGGTGAGCCCTTAAGAACAAAAAGGAGTGAGCCCTGCAGAGTAGAGGTGGGGGACAGGGGGGAGAACTGTTCAAAAGCCCTGAGGCAGGGCATGGTGTGGTCAAAACAATGAAAGGAGGCAGAGTGCCTACAGCCATGTGAGAGGAGAGTGGCAAAAATTAGGCTGATAAGACAAGCCAGATCATGCAGGGCACAGGAGTTTATTTTTTAATTCTAATTACACTGGAAAGCCACTGAAGGCTTTTAGGAAGGTAAGTGACAAGACCGGGTTTACGTTTTAAGAAGCTCTGCTACTGGATGGTAGGCGAGCTGAGGGAATGAAGGCGGAGGCAAGAGAGTGGAGGCAGAAAAGGCAAAAGTTGAAAGCGTGGTGGTGGAGGCTATTGCACTGGATCCAAAAGACTGCCACTTAGGTATAATGTTAATGTATTCATCAAATTAATTTAACTTTGAAAAATACAACTGAAAGGCAAAACAGCTTAACTTTTGTTTGAAAAAAGTGCTTCGGTCTTTGGACAGATATTTATGGAGCTGTGCTAAGAGCTGGGTATACACAGGAGTTTATAACTCATGGAGATAAAATTATAATAGAATGAAATAAAAGCCATAACCTCGAAGATGTGTATAAGGTACACTCCTGGAGGAAGTAGGACAACTCATCCTAAATTCCGTGCATTACCTGTAACCCACAAAGGAATTCACTTCAAAAATATTTACTAAGTGCCTATTACGTGTCAGGCAACAAACACATGATAAAAGAGTGATACAATTGCAGAATTTGATGTGTCCTCATCTCCCTTAATTGAACTAAAAAAATTAAAACATGACGTGGCGTAAAGAGCGTAAAAGAGCGTTTTCCTTTCTTTCCTTTTTTTTTTTCCGGCAGCGCCCCGCGGCTTGCGGGATCTTAGTTCCCTGACCAGGGATCGAACCCGCGACCCCTGCGATGGAAGCGCGGAGTCCTAAACACTGACTGCCAGGGAATTCCCGCGCGTTTTTCTTATTAGCTTCAGCATACTAGCACATCAGCACAACGAAGAGATAATGAAAATCATAAACCATCTGTGTTGCAAAATAAATTCCAAAGGAAAACTGATGACAAAGGCAAGGAAAAGAGGAACAACTTAAATATCACAAGGAAACAGGCAAATCCGGAAATGAAGATACTCTAGGGGACGACTGGCAAGTCCTTCAACCAGGCAATAGGATGGGAAGAAGGGAGGGGAAGGATAGGGCTGTTTTAAATTAAGAGACTTAACTACATGCAACGAATGGTCTTTAATTGGATCCTAGTTGGTACAAACCAACTGCAAAAAACATTTGTAGGACAACGAGGGGAAATCTGAATATGAAGCAGGTGTCAGGCAATACTAGGGAATGCGCTTAGGTTTAGTTGGGTGTGTTGATATTGGGGTTATGATTTGTGTATGTAAAATGTCCTTAATTTTCAGAGATGCACATACGAAACTATTTAGGGGTGACAAGTCATGATGCTCGTAATTTATTTCGAAACACTTAAAGAAAAAATAGATGCGATAAATACTGTATAATGTTAACACTTGTTAAATAAAAGTGATGGGTATATACGGAGTCGGGCTTTTGACAGGGAGCGAGACTCCCAGTCGGACGCTCCTCCTCCACCTCCCCACCTCCGCTCAAGACCACAAAGCCCCGCCTGGGCAGGGGCGGGACCTCCTTCTACTCCACTGGGGCTTCAGCCCTGTGTCGAGGCGACGGCGAGAGGATGGCGAGGCCACGCCCGCGCAGACGTCCCCTCCCTGTCTACCCCAAGTCACTGACTTTAATCTTCCCGGGGCGGGAGGGTCGGGACGAGGGGCCTGGGACTCACCTTCGGGGTCCCGGGAACTTCGGATCCGTGGCGCGGGCGGCAGCGCCCGTACAACCGACCAACAACAAAGGCCGGAAGTGCGTCATTGTTCCGAGCCCCGTCGCTGAAGCCGAGCAGCCCTTTCCGCGATCTTGTTCTCTCTAGGAGCTCCGGAGGTTGATGCACTTTATGACTGCCTCATTACAAGGCTCGGAACCAGAAATTCAGCCCGAGGCGGGGAAACCCAGCGAGATTTCTGTACGGAGTGGCTCCCGGCATCTGGGAATCAGATGGTCATAGCAATGAAAAATGTTAGGGCCGAAAGGGACGTCATAGTTCCTCCAGTCTGGTACTTAACCGCCCATTGCTTCCTAACTTTGGTCCCTTTGACACCACAAAGGAGAGATGGTAGTTGTTGGGGTTTTTTGTTTGTTCATTTTTAACTCTCAACCTCTGTTTTCTAGAATCGCAGTCTAGAAGGAGACACGGGGACAGAAACAAGTAACTACATACAGCTGATTTGTATGTGAAATGAAATAAAAATGAAGTAAATGTTTGTAAATCGGTTAGGATAGTCCCTGGACCATAGTAAATGCCGTGGAAGTATTTAGAAGATAAATGTATGTATTAGGCCAAAGAGGAAAACTAATGGAGCAGATCAGGAAACTGTAGGAGTTTGCCCTCGTATTTAATACAAGGGGAATAGAACAAGAGAAAGGAATGTCCGGAGATGGAATAAAAGAATAAAATCAGGAATGGGGTGAGATACTTTGGTCATCCAGAAAATTGGGCAAATCACGATGGCTGGAGAACGGAATATACAGCAGGGGGCACCTGCAGTTACTGTTCCTGGATCCCTAACCAGAGAGTTTGGGCAGATATGATCAGATTTGCCCCTAGAAATGTTACCATGGCAGCAGTGTGGAGGGTAGACTGGAAGGATTTGAGATTACAGGCAGGTAGACCAGTTAGGAGACAACTGGAAGAATCCAGGGTAGGTATAGTGAGGGCCTGAATCAAGGCAGTAGCCACAGTAGTGGAGAGAAGGGGATAGATAATATATGTTAAGAGGTTGAATTTATTTTTTTATCCATTCATTTAACAAATTCTCTTTGAATGCATTCTTTGTGCCAAGGGTTTCCTCTAAGGACTGGATATAATAATAATGAACACAGATCTTGACCCTCAAGAAGCTTAAAAGAGAAATATAGACAGTGCAAGATCTAATATATATAATTTGGGTGAAACATAGGTATGAAAATGGAGATTTGGAATGGAAAATCACATATTACAAATTTTAAAGTCTTAAAAGCATAGCAAACATGAAAGTCAGAAAAATAATAAAATATTTTTATTAATTAACTGCCTGATGCACTTCTATAATAATTTTTTCCTAAATTGTTGGCTTTATATTCTTGGACTGTCTTTTAATGTTAATTTTGTAATTTAAATTTTTCTAGAAAGAATGAAAAGATAATGTAGCAAAATCTATCCTCTAGCATAACTCATCAAAAACTTTTTAGGGCTTCCCTGGTGGCTCAGTGGTTGAGAATCCGCCTGCCAATGCAGGGGACACGGGTTCGAGCCCTGGCCCGGGAGGATCCCACATGCCGAGGAGCAACTAAGCCTGCGAGCCACAACTACTGAAGCCTGTACGCCACAACAAGAGAAGCCACCGCAATGAGAAGCCCGCCACCGCAATGAGAAGCCCGCGCACCACAACGAAGAGTAGCCCCCGCCAGCCACAACTAGAGAAAAGCCCGCATGCAGCAACAAAGACCCAACGCAGCCAAAACTTAATTAATTAATTTAAAAAAAACATTTTAAATTGTTGATATTTGGGTAAACCTCTATCAAGTTTCTTTCAATTATGAGCTACAAGATTTTAGGATGTTTTAAGTTTTTTGTATGAGGACTAATCTGAGAATCTCATATCGATGACACATTAACTAGATTGTTTTGATGTCCTCATTGTCAGTAGCAGACATCGTCAGTGTCAGTATTTTATGTCAAATGTGCAAGAAATTTAAATCTCTTTTCACTGTGTTCAGTGATACACTGCTCTTCATTAATTAGATTATTGAACAATCCAAGAGCCGATTTATTATTTCATTCAATATTTAGCTTTCCTCTTATTGAATTACTGTTTTCATGTAATCTGAAATTTGTTTTGTTATAACTTGATTCTTTATATCAGAACAAAAATCTGTTTATTTCATTCAATATCTTTATTGCTTTTGTTTCTCACATTACATCCTTTTAATTTGAATTTTCTCTGTTCTTTAATAAATTATCTTTATTTCAAAATTTATCATTTGTTCCTTAAATCATACCAAAATGTCTTTCCAAATTGTAGATAAAATTACTTACTTCTAACCTCGATAGAGGTTTGGATTACACAGGGGCATGTATTTATGAAAACTCAAAGAATGTACAATTAAGGTAATACATTTTATTATACATAATTTTACTTCAGAAGAAAAGAGCTATGAACAAATATTGAAATCTAGCTAATGACATGCACACTGAAGTATTATATTTAGGGGGAAGTATACTGCTTGATGTTTGCAATTTACTTTGATATATTAAGAAAATATAGGTGCTGGGAAAATTGGACAGGTACATGTAAAAGTATGAAATTAGAACACTCCCTGACACCATACACAAAAATAAACTCAAAATGGATTAAAGACCTAAGTGTAAAGCCAGACACTATCAAACTCTTAGAGGAAAACATAGGCAGAACACTCTATGACATACATCACAGCAAGATCCTTTTTGACCCACCTCCTAGAGAAATGGAAATAAAAACACGAATAAACAAATGGGACCTAATGAAACTTAAAAGCTTTTGCACAGCAAAGGAAACCATAAACAAGACCAAAAGACAACCCTCAGAATGGGAGAAAATATTTGCAAATGAAGCAACTGACAAAGGATTAATCTCCAAGATCTACAAGCAGCTCATGCAGCTCAATAACAAAAAAACAAACAACCCAATCCAAAAATGGGCAGAAGACCTAAATAGACATTTCTCCAAAGAAGATATACAGATGGCCAACAGACACATGAAAGAATGCTCAACATCATTAATCATTAGAGAAATGCAAATCAAAACTACAATGAGGTATCATCTCACACCGGTCAGAATGGCCATCATCAAAAAATCTACAAACAAGAAATGCTGGAGAGGGTGTGGAGAAAAGGGAACCCTCTTGCACTGTTGGTGGGAATGTAAATTGATACAGCCACTATGGAGAACAGTATGGAGGTTCCTTAAAAAACTAAAAATAGAACTACCATACGACCCAGCAATCCCACTACTGGGCATATACCCTGAGAAAACCATAATTCAAAAAGAGTCATGTACCAAAATGTTCATTGCAGCTCTATTTACAATAGCCAGGACATGGAAGCAACCTAAGTGTCCATCATCGGATGAATGGATAAAGAAGATGTGGCACATATATACAATGGAATATTACTCAGCGATAAAAAGGAACGAAACTGAGTTATTTGTAGTGAGGTGTATGGACCTAGAGACTGTCATACAGAGTGAAGTAAGTCAGAAAGAGAAAAACAAATACCATATGCTAACACATATATATGGAATCTAAAAAAAAAAAAGGTCATGAAAAACCTAGGGGCAAGATGGGAATAAAGATTCAGACCTACTAGAGAATGGACTTGAGGATACGAGGAGGGGGAAGGGTAAGCTGGGAGAAAGTGAGAGAGTGGCATGGACATATATACACTACCGAACGTAAAATAGATAGCTAGTGGGAAGCAGCCACATAGCACAGGGAGATCAGCTCGGTGCTTTGTGACCACCTAGAGGGGTGGGATAATGAGGGTGGGAGGGAGGGAGATGCAAGAGGGAAGAGATCTGGGGACATATGTATATGTATAACTGATTCACTTTGTTATAAAGCAGAAACTAACACACCATTGTAAAGCAATTATACTCCAATAAAAACGTTTAAAAAAATTACAGTAAACGTTGTGATATTTTTCAATGAAAAAAAAAGTATCTGGGTATCCTGTGGCTCAGTCAAGTTGACACAAAATTAACCATCACAATACTGTAGTTTCAGGTATTAGCTAAGTATTACAACTCTTAACCATGCTCCCCCACTGTTGATCTCTAGCTCTTACAAGTGACAGTAGGAGCCTAGGAAATAATGTTTGTAGTCTCCTTACCCTGCTTACAGATCGGGATAAAGAAGGGCTGGTATGAGGCTGAACGACAAGAGATAATGACTGGCTTACTACTGTATCCTCAGAACCTAGCAGAGTTCCTGATGAATGAATGATTCTGAAGATTGGTTGATTCTACTTGCTCTTTCACTGCAACATAAAATCCCCCCGGCACCTACTGCTTGAGACCAAAGTGTTCACATACCTATTTCCAGAAATAACAGTTTTTCTGTTGTAACTATACCACATTGGCTGAGATACAGGATATAAAAAGATTCTCTGAGACTCAATAGCATATGCTACATGCTGATGAATGTTTAGGAGTTAAGTCCCTAAAGGTAGGATTGAATCCAGCTGCCTAATGCCTTAGTTATTAAAAGTTTGTTTCTTGAGGCTGAGTAGACGGCCTCTTAAAAACGAAAGTCAGTGCAAATCTACGCTTACTGGTGTGGAGCTGATCTTTCTCTGCCTCCTGATCTTTTCCCAACATCAGTTACTTTAAGGAAAAAAGGGTCCCCAATGCTCCAGCCACCTCTGCAGGATGGACTCCACGTTACTCCCTGAGCTCCCAGTCAAGCAGACAATACTCTCCTGGTAGTTGGTGTTGTAACCCTTGAAGTGTCTGTATTAAACTTCTTTCTCCACATTTTTGTTTAAAAAAAAAAGTGTCTAAATTCAACTGATGGAATTTAAGAAAATCTACAATGAAGAGAACAAGGTTAAAGTAACCTTGGGAGTGAGGGTGACTGGGAGGTGATATGGGGGCATGAAATGGTGAATTACCCAGTGCCTCCATTGTTGGGTACTCTTCAGTAAAATGTCTGTTCATGAGTTTTGCCCATAGCTAATTGAATTGTTTGTTTAACTGTTGCAATTAGGTGAGTTCTTTTTATATTTTAGATACAAGTCCTCTGTCAGGTATATGTTATAAAAATATTTCCCCTGTCTGTAGCTTGTCTTTTAATCCTCTTAATAGAGTCCATCACAGAGCAAAAGTTTTAAATTTTGATGAAGACCAAATTATTAATTTTTCCTTTAATGAATCATGCTTTTGATGTCAATTCTCAGAATCTTTGCCTAAATCTAGGTCCTGATGATTTCCTCTTATGTTTTCTTTGAAGTTTTATGTCTTATGTTTTAGCCCCATGATCTGTTTTCAGCTAATTTTTGTATAATGTGTGTGGTTTAGGCTGAGTTGTTTTTCTTTTTGTTTTTTGCCTATGGATGTCCAATTGCACCAGCACCTTTTTCTGAAAAGGCTATCCTTCCTTCATTGAATTGCTTCTGTAACTTTGTGAAGAATCAGTTGGGCATTTTTGTGTGGATCTACTTATGTGTTCTCCAACCTGTTCCATTGAACTATATATGTCTACAATACCACACTCTTGATCACTGCAGTAAGACTTAACATCAGGGATAGTGATTTCTCCCACTTTATTCTTTTCCAAAATTTAGTTATTCTAGGTCCTTTGCCTTTCCACATCAATTTTAGAACAAGCTTATCTATGTCTTCTAAAAAATCTTGCTGGGATTTTGACAGGATTTATATTAAGCCTATAAATCAGTGTAGGGAGAATTGATAACCTTGCTATGTGTGTCTTCCAGTCCATGAACACGGTATGTCTCTTCATTTATTTAGATCTTCTTTGATTTCTCTCAACAGCTTTTTGTCATTTTCCCAGTACAGATGCAGATCCTGTACATTTTTGTTAGATTTATACCCAAGTATTTAATTTTCTTTGGAGCAACTACAAATGGCATTGCATTTTAAATTTCAATTTCCAAATATTCATTATTAGTATATAGAAAGAGGATTGATTTTTGCATATTGATTTTGTATCTTTCAACCTTGCTGAATTTGCTTACTAGTCCTAGAAGTTTTTTGTAGATTCCTTGAAATTTTGTGTGCGCACAATTATATTACCTGCAAATATGCAGTTTTATTTTTTCACTTCATGTCATTTTTGGCCTTATTGCACTGGCTTGTACTTCCAGGTTTTTTTTTAATAAATTTATTTATTTATTTTTGACTGCATTGGGTCTTTGTTGCTGCTCTCGTTGTGGTGCACGGGCTTCTCATTGCGGTGGCGGAGCGTGGGCTCTAGGCACGCAGGCTCAGTAGTTGTGGCGCACGGGCTTAGTTGCTCCACAGCACGTGGGATCTTCCCAGACCAGGGCTTGAACCCGTGTCCCTTGCACTGGCAGGCGGATTCTCAACCACTGTGCCACCAGGGAAGTCCCTGTACTTCCAATATTATGTTGAATAAGAATGATGAGAGTGAACATTCTTGTCTTGATCCCAATCTTATGGGGAAAGAATTGCATTTCACCATTAAGTATGAAATTAGCTGTAGGTGTTCTGTAGATGTTTTTTATGAAGTTGGAGAAGTTCCCTCTATTTCTAGGGTGCTGAAAGTTTTTATTATGAATGAGTATTGGATTTTGTCAAATTCTTTTTCTGTGTCAATTGTATGATCATATGTTTTAGTCTGTTGATATGATGGAATACATTAATTTTTGAAGATTGAAACAGCCTTACATGTTGGAATAAATCCCACTTAATTATGGTATATAACTTTTTATAAATACCTTGATTTGATTTGTTAATATTTCATTGCATCTAATTTCATGAGAGATACTGGATTCTGGGTTTTTTTTGTTTTGTTTGTTTTTCCATTCTGTCTTTGTCTCATTATGGTATCAGAGTAATCTTAGCAACATGAAAAGAGTTGAAAGAGTGGCATGGACTTATATATACTACCAAGTGTAAAATAGATAGCTAGTGGGAAACAGCTGCATAGCACAGGGAGATCAGCTCGGTGCTTTGTGACCACCTAGAGGGGTGGGATAGGGAGGGTGGGAGGGAGATGCAAGAGGGAGGAGATACTGGGATATATGTATATGTATAGCTCTTTCACTTTGTTATAAAGCAGAAACTAACACACCATTGTAAAGCAATTATACTCCAATAAAGATGTTTAAAAAAAAAAGAGTTGGAAAATATAACCTCTTCTATTTTCTGGAAGAAATTGTGTAAAATTGTTGATAATCCTTCCTCTAATGTTTAGTAGAATTCTCCAGTGAAGCCCTCTAGACCTGAAGATCTGGGAACTTTTAAATTATGAATTCAATTTCTTTAATGGCTAAAGGACTATTCAGATTATCTATTTCATCTTGGTTGGATTTTGGTTGCCTGCACTTTTTGAAGAATTGGTCCATTTCTTCTAAGTAGTCAAAGTTATGATTATAAGTGCAAAATTGTTCATTGTCTGCCTTTACAAAGCTTTTAATAAATGCAGGATCTGTAGTAATATCCCCAATTCATTCCCGTTGCTAGTGATTTGTATCTTCTCTCTTTTTATCTTGTCGGTTTTACTAAAGGTTTATGTTTTATTGGAAAAATTTTTGAAGAAACAGCTTTGTTTCGTTAACTTTTTCCTATTGTTTTCCTATTCTCAGTCTCATTGATTTCTGCTATTATCTTTATTATTTTCTTCTGATGTCTTGGGTTTATTTTGCTCTTGATCTTTAGTTTCTTGAGGCAGGAACTTCAATTATTGATTTCAGACTATTCCACTTTTCTAATATAAGCATTTAGTGCTATAATTTTCCCTGTCAGCATTTCTTTAGCTGTGTCTCACATACTGTGATAGTTGTATTTATTTTCCTTCAATCTATGTATTAAAAAAAATTCCTTTGAGACTTCCTCTTTGACCTGGGCATTATTTAGAAATGCTTTCCTTAGTTTCCAAATATTTGGAGATTTTTCTGTTTGTTATTTTTTCGTTTGGTTTCATTGTGGTCAGAGAATATACTCTGTATGATTTCAATTACATAAACAGCATTTTCTGCCACTGCTAGCCATATGGTTATTTCCTATGTATCTTATGATATACTTTTTTTTCTTTCTTTTTTTTAAATTTAGCGATCCTTTCTTTACTGTTGCCCTAGAAGACTCTCTTTGCCAGCAAACTGGCACTTCCCTCCTTCTGGATGCACTTCTGGGTTCATTGTAGGATTGTAGGAAGGCCTCCAAACTCCATTGCTCTTGAGAAGATTGAAGGACCTTAGGCCACACAGACTAAATGGACCTCTTCTCTAAGCTAGACTTCCCTTTCCTTGCTGAAGGAGACACTCTGTACCCCCTATCTGGCAATGTCCAGTATTGGTTGTCATGGCCGTGGACTCAATTCCCTTTATCTGTAAAATTCTGACACTTCATATATGGTTGGTTGCTGACATTACTGGACTTTTACATATATAGCATCTAGGGACAGGTAATTTGTATTTGTTAAATAAGTTACTGCCTTACCCCTATTGGCCTGACATTCAACTGTCGTACCTTTGACTGATTAAAAAATGGGCAGGGCTTCCCTGGTGGCACAGTGGTTGAGAATCTGCCTGCCAATGTAGGAGACACGGGTTCGAGCCCTGGTCTGGGAAGATCCCACATGCCGCAGAGCAACTAGGCCTGTGAGCCACAATTACTGAGCCTGCGCGTCTGGAGCCTGTGCTCCGCAACAAGAGGGGCCGCGATAGTGAGAGGCCCGCGCACCGCGATGAAGAGTGGCCCCCCCTTGCTGCAACTGGAGAAAGCCCTCGCATAGAAACGAAGACCCAACACAGCCATAAATAAATAAATAAAATTAAAAAAAAAAATGGGCAGAGGAGCTGTGTAGCCATTTTTCCAAAGAAAACATACAAATGGCCAATAGGTACATGAAAAGATGCTCAACATCACTAATTATTAGGGAAATGCAAATCAAAACCACAGTGAGCTATCACCTCATGCCTGTTAGGATGGCTATCATTATTATTTTTTAAATAAATTTATTTATTTATTCTTGGCTGAATTAGGTCTTCATTGCTGCACGCGGGCTTTCTTTAGTTGTGTCGAGCAGGGGCTACTCTTCGCTGTGGCGTGCAGGCTTCTCATTGTGGTGTTTCTCTTGTTGCAGAGCACGGGCTCCAGTAGTTGTGGCACGCGGGCTCTAGGGTGCAGGCTCAGTAGTTGTGGCGCAAGGGCTTAGTTGCCCTGCGGCATGTGGGATCTTCCCGGACCAGGGCTCGAACCCGTGTCCCCTGCATTGGCAGGCGGATTCTTAACCACTGCACCACGAAGGAAGCCCCAGGATGGCTATTATTAAAAAGACAAGAAATAACAAGTGTTGGCAAGGATGTGGAGAAAAGGGAGCCCTTGTGCTCTGTCGGTGGGAACGTAAATTGGTGCAGTCCCTATGGAAGACAGTATGAAGATTCCTCAAAATATTAATAGAACCACCATATGATCCAGCTATCCCACTTCTGGTTATTTACCCAAAGAATATGAAAACACTAATTTGAAAAGATATATGCACCCCTACATTCATTGTAGCATTTATTTGCAGTAGCTAAGATACCTAAGAGCTCAACAGATGAATGGATAAGGAAGATGTGGTATATATATACATGATAGAATACAACTCAGCTATTGAAAAAGATGAAATCTTGTCATTTGTAGTATGCTAAGTGAAATAAGCCAGATGGAAAAAGACAAATATCATATGATTTCACTCATCTGTGAAATATAAAAACCAAAGAAACCCCCAAAACACAAAATAAATGAACAAACCAAACCAAACAAAATCAAACATGTAAATATGGAGAACAGAATAGTGCTTACCAGAGGGGAAGGGGCTGACAAGAGGGTGAAATGGGTAAAGGGGATCAACAATATGGTGATGGATGGAAACTAAATTTTTGGTGGTGAGCATGCTGTAGGGTATACAGAAGTAGAAATATAATGTTGTACACATGAAACATACTATGTTATAAACCAATGTTACCTTAACCAAACAAAAAAACAAAAATCCTGCCATGTTCAATCATGTACTTGTGCAGTTTACTGTGTATCAATTTCCCTCAATAAAACTGTTTAAAAAGTCATAACAGATTATACTGCAGATTTTAGGTAAGTAACTTGAAAGTCTAGACAAAATGGATAGTTTTCTAAGCAAATAATAGATTATCAGAATTGACTCCCATTATAAATAGCCTAAATAGACCATTTTTGTAGAAGAAATAGAAAAAAGTTACCATGGAACTATCCCACAAAAAAGTACCCAGCCCAGATGGTTTCACATCAGAATTCAACTTTCAAAAACCAGATAATGTCAATGCTTTACAAATTGTTCTAGAACATTAAAAAATAAAAACTTAGTCCTTTCTGTGATGCAAGTAAAATCGAAACCTGAACCTGAAAAATACAGAAAATTACAGACCAGTTTTACATAAATATTGAATAAAAATGTACTAAATAAAATATTAGCAAGTAGAACCCATAAACACATGAAGAAAACACCATGCCTAAGTGAAATTTATTCCAGGAATGCAAGATTGGTTCAATGTCAGGAAAGTCTTTCATGTAATACAAGATAATAAAATTAAGGGAAAAAAATAATGTAGTTTCTATGGATGCTGAAAAATCCTTTTATAGAACACAATCCATCTTTTAAAATAGTGACCGTAATACCTATTCAGAAAATTTAGGCATATACAGCAGATATAAACTCCTAATTGTGAAATAATCATTGCAAAGTTTTGAAATCTGTGGTTCCTATATTTAGTGACCTACTATAAAATCCATAGGCCTCATTTTCATAGAGATTGGGCTACATTGCCAATTTGCTGAAGAAGAGCTTCTAAAAGACTCTTTCCTCTTTTAGACTGTAGGTTTTAGAACTGAAAATAATAATAAACAAATTACTTAAAGTATTAGCCTTCAGGACATTATGTGTTATCTATAAGGGAAAATACCTTTATTATTATCTGTCAATAAGCTATATGTGAAATATATATTTTTTTAATATATTTATTTATTTTATTATTTATTTATTTAGGCTGTGTTGGGTCTTTTGTTGCTGCGCACGGGCTTTCATTAGTTGCGGTGAGCAGGGGCTACTCTTCATTGCAGTGCACAGGCTTCTCATTGCGATGGCTTCTCTTGTTGCGGAGCACGGGCTCTAGGCACAAGGGCTCTAGAGCACAGGCTCAGTAGTTGTGGCTCATGGGCTTAGTTGCTCCGCAGCATGTGGGATCTTCCTGGATCAGGGCTCGAACCTGTGTCCCCTGCATTGGCAGGCAGATTCTTAACCACTGCACCACCAGGGAAGCCCTCTTTTTCTATCTTAAAAAAAAAACCCAAATCTGGGACATATATACTCTGTGAATGACACCTATATGGCCTTGTGTTGGGAGAACACAGAGGCAGTGCCAAATCTAGGAAAGCAGCCAACGTCCAACAATTCAGTGATGTGGATCCTTTCATTATGTTTATTGAAACTTTAATAATGTCATTTTTATGCCCTGGTGTACTCATACAAGCCTATTTAGCCCATAAAAATAATATATATATGTGTATATGTGTGTGTGTGTGTGTGTGTGTGTGTGTGTGTGTGTGTATATATATATATATAGTTAAAATAAACAGTAGACAATATTGTTTACACTTGAATGAATTTAAGATATGAGATTAGAGTGGGCATGGGAAAATAACATTTCCCCAGTAAACAGATAATCATCTCAGAGATAGTGTCACAAGTCCAGGGATGCAGGTAAACATCTTAATTTCAAAAGTCCTGGTTGCTTATGTTTACAGACTCCTTTGAGAAGCGAAAAGAACTTCTGACTTTTCCTTTTCGTGACTTGAGACGTTCATTGAATGTTTTTAGTGGCTACAATGGGCAATTTAAGATAACCATTCCCCATACATCTTGCCCATTTACATTAATTTTCCAATATCGTGGAGACTATTGTTGAGGCTTGATGTCTGTCCGTACAACTTCCCACAATCTTCTCATTTAAAAGAGCCTCCCTAATATGGACTCACTGCTGTTTACTAAGGTCCAACCTCTATCTGAAGACTTTTCCATACTCATCACACTGTCAGTTTTTCTTTAGTGTGATTTCTCCAATGCTGAATAATGCTGGTGATTCCGTGGAAAATATTTCCACATTCATCACGTTTATAAGATCTATCTCCTATGTAGAGTCTCTAGTGCAGTCAGTCCTGACTTTTGGGTGAAGGCCTTCCTTCCTACTTCCTTCACATACGGTTCTATAAGGTTTCCATGCTGAATAAAGGCATCCTTACATCCTGCATCACATTTATGCAGTCTCTTGCTCGTGTGGATTTTCTGAAAGGCTGCTTTGGCTTATGTCAAATATGGCTTTCCCACATTCCTTATACTGATAGCATTTTCCCCTGTGATGGATTTCCTAGTGGGAAAGGAGGGACCCACTGTAAACAAAAGCTTTTCCAAAAGTGTTGCTCTCAAAGACATTCTCTTTGGTATGTACTTCCTAATGCTGAGTAATTACTCACCAGTAACTAAAGCTTTTACTAACTTACTGCATTGATGCTGTAATTCTACAGATTCCCCCCACATGATTTAGCATCTTCAGAATTTTTTTGTGTTGGAGACAAGTCCTTATTTTCATTCTCAGTAACACCATCTAAAAAAAATGCACAGACAATTCAAATGTCAGTTGTCTCTTCTGCTGAGATCATGAGACTTATGATGAGAAACAGCGATCAAAATAAAACCCAGTTTTATCTAAAGTGCATGCCTTTTCAGTATCCCTAAACTACCAATTCAATTTTGAAAAGCATGCAAGAAGGCATGTGAAGTTCCAGTTTGAGAAGAGACAGCTGGACAGAAAGAGACTGGAAGAGCATACAGAATTTTCTCACAAAATGTGACAAAGAATCAAAAAGGTATAATCAAAAAAGTTAAGAGGCGGTCAGTTTGAATCTGGAGGTGAAAAAAGGGAATATCATGAGACCAAGAGAAATTTTAATTTGCTAAAGCGTAGTTAAAAGTACCATTTACACCAAATGAATGTACCTAGGCCACTAGTATAGACAAACAAAATGCTCCATAAATGTTTGTTAAATGGATCAACAAACAATGGCATATAATAAAAGTTAACTTGGAGCAATAGGTAGATCAGTTTCAAAATGCATACTATTTTGATGTGGGGAAATCAGTAAACTGGAAAAATAACAGTGGGGAAAATAATTTTTTCAGTTAATATTCAGGATTAAAAGATAAGAAGAAAAACATTTTAAAGCTAAAGGAGTTGAATAAGTCAAAACAATAGCAAAACAAAACACAGACACCTCCCAAATATTACTCAGAGTTTCTACCTAAAGAATTGGGCAAAGAGACGGGTAGGGGCAAGGTTTCCAGGGAAAGAACACTAACAAGAGTTCTAAAAACCTTCTTTTCAAGGATGTCTTCTTTCTCTGCAGACATTCTTTCTCATCTGCTTTCCATTTCATAAGGCAATAACATGAGAGTTAAACTAAGGTAGGGTCTTAACAGACTGGACCTGACACCTTTTGATTCCAGGGTACTATCTTGCCATAAGCATACCTTGTTCTATCCTTGTTCTATCTGGGCCCTAAAAGCAATGGATGAAGATGGTCTTGGAAAATTGAATTTGAAGCTATCCTTCAGTAAAAACACCCAAATAACAACAACAACAACAAAACAATATAGGTAGAGAAGATTCCAGAGGTGTACATGAATACCCGGCGGAATTAAAGCCCATGAGGGAGATACTGGGTTATGGCTCCAGAGACATCTGGTGGACCCTAAAGTTGTTTTGCTGCTTTCTGTTCTATTCCTGAAGCCTTTCACTAGTCAAGCCATAAATGATCCTCCCCACCTTTCCCACCTGATGGCTTGTCCTTCAAGCTGTCTCTTCAACCTTTCTAGCATAACTGATGCCTCTTCCCTACATTCTGAATGATATTATCCTCCTTAGGTCTGCAGCTCTACAGGCAGAGGTCAGGACCTGCTTCAGCACCTGCTCCTTGGTCTGTATTTCTGGTCTCAGCATCTGTGGGCAGAGCTCCCCGAGTCTTCTGACAGCCCTGTGAGGTCCAAGTATCTATTTCCTGGTAGCAACAACTTAAAGTTGGAAGAAAGATTTTGTTTTGCCAGTCTGATTCTTGGTCCCAGGCACAGCCCTCTCCCTCTACCATCAGTCACTATTAGAGATCTTTCCTGCAAGAAGACTGCCATTCTGGAATAAGCGAGCTCAGGAGAAGATTCACTCCAGCTTGGGGTTCACACTGATTTTTCAGAAGTATATCCTTGTAGCTAGTCTTCTTCCTGAGGCATAGAACAACACTGTTAACAGAAACTCTAAATTTTATTTAGCTCTTACCCAAGAACTCACTTACCTGACAACGCACTGAAATAAAAAAGGAACTCTGTCAGAAAGCTAAAAAAATTAGAAGACAGAGTGGGAGTGACTGCAAATTATTAGTAAACACTATCCGCTATAATCTCTTACTTCCTAGTTTAAGTTAATAAAGCTTGAGAGAAAGACCATGACCCTCCTCCCTTTGGTTCTCCCCTTCTAAGAATCCCAAATGGTAAAGAACATTAGAGATCAGAAAATAACGGCTAATATTTATTGAAAATTGACTGTGAATTTACTCATCTAAGCAGATTTTATCATTCCACTTACAGATGAATGATACTGAGGCACAGAGGGATTAAGTAATTTTCTAAAAGTCAAACAAGTGGATTCTGTGTCGTTCCTTGTGTTCTGACTTATTCTAGGGAGTCATGAGTGGGATCATCTCAAAGGAGCCCAACTTTCCTTTTACCAAATTGGGATTCCAGACTTTCGTCTTTTTCTCAACAGCCCCAATAACCTACGACAACTCAGGACGTGGAAGCCATCTTTAACTTTCGCCTGCAACTCAATTCGTCCTACTGAACTTCACCGGAGTCCCTAAAGGGCCGGATCACACACTGAGTCGAAGCCTGAGTCCATGAACCCGCTACCACCACCACCTACGACCCAAAGGCCGAAAGAGCTCGCAGTTCTAGGCCTGCGGCTGTCAACAATGCCTCACCCTTAGGTCTCCTTTAGGAATCTGGAGGTTCTCTCCTCTCCGTGGTTGCCTGGCAGCATCCCCGCCCCTGCTGAGCAGCGCAGGCTCGGGCAGCTAGGTCAGGTAACTCCAAGGGCCTGCGCTCCGAGGCTGGGGCATGGCAGGCTCCGCCCAGGGTCCGCCTTCCCGCGGCAGAACTTCAGAAGAGCAACTCAGACAAAAAGGGAAACTCCTTAGCTAAGTATCTCTTACAGGGGTGGAGACAAAAGATAGGAAAATCTTTCCTTGCCAGTTTAGGCGATGTTTATGTCCTGCCAGCCACTGTTCATTAGTTCCCAAGGTAAGAAAGTAAAAGTAGACCTGAGCGGCAGCTTTAATCCCAGCGGCAACAACGCAGCAGTCCTGGGAAAAATGCAGCGTAGTTACAGGTAATTTCAGGCCTGGGGCTGGAGCATCTGGAGGCAACGCATTTGAGAGAGCCCACGGCAATAGAACAATAGCAAACGGCTATAAAGCACTTAGGTGCTAACCACTGTTCTAAGCACTTTATATAAACCCCCCATTTATCCATATAACAATTATCCTCCCTAGGTCTGCGGCTCCCCAGGCAGAAGTAGGTACTATTGTTGATATTATACTTTATGAGGAAATGAGATTAAGTCGCTTGCTCAAAGTCATTGAGCTACAGTTTGGCTACAGCAAGCTGTAGAGTTCCTAAATTTCCTCCTCCTTTATCAGGGATGAAATGGTGATATACCTACTCTTAAATATTTCACTTAAGTAGGCTGAGCTGAGGCACTAGATCAAAAAGTAAGATACGCATTATCAAGCTTAGACAGGAATAATGACGATCTGCATAAATCAGAGGTAACAAATGGCCTCCTCTTAGGAATCCTCGGGACACCCAGGACCAGGCCATTTGGGCTTAAGAAGACGATTGGTAGAGCAAACATATATTCCCCAAAGATCACCTTGAACTGTGATGGGTGAAAACTCTGGGAGCCTTGACTGATGGGTTTTCAGACCTGGAAAAGGTCTTTTATACGTGTGGGAAGAGAATCAACTGTTTCCAAGAAATCAAGGGATAAGGCTGGCTCTCAATAATGATCTCACAATGTGGACTAGGGAGCTAAGCAACTAAGAAGTTTAAAACACTTATCGTGGTTGGCTTTGTCAAGACCAAATTATATGTATATAAAATGAAAGTATATGTATAAAATAAAAATTAAAAACATATTTTATATAAAATATAACCATACCTACTTTTTATATACAAATATGATATAAAAATACTATGTATAAGAAACAATGTTCAAGAACTCCTTACCAGTTATACCCAGAAACATTTGGAAGGAGAGAGGACCCAAAGAAATTCTAATAAAATGATGAACTGCTGGAAGGGATTTAAAATGTAAAATTTTCAGTGTGAAAGGTTGAAAGTTGAGAAAATTCAATTAAAGTTATCAAAATGATTATCCCTATATTAAACAAACACTTGTTGCTCAAATAAATTCTGTGCTTGTGGAGTCAGGAGGAGCATCTGAAAGAACTATTTTATATAATATATACTTACCTAAGTTTTTTTTAATCCAAGAAGTGGTACTAGCTACAAATATAAAAACACTTTTAAAAACCCTCATCAAAGGTATATCCATAGTGAGTTATTGGATAGATCCATAATGGGGACATCTAATCTTTATGATTTATATTAGACAGTCAGATATCCCTTATTCTGTCAGAATAATGCATAGAATAATGGTTCTAAGCTAGAAGTGTGATCCTTTCCTATAAAGAGCTCATCTTTAAAGTGAAATGTCTCCCGCAGACACCCTCATTGTGCAGGCAACAAGAATTAGGGCTGATATTTATGCTGGCCCAAACTTCATCCAAGATTTAGTATGCAAGAGGATGGGGATATTATTGCCTTTGGTGTTTGGACCCAGGACTCTACAGAGTTTCTTAAGTATTTTCCAGAATAGTGATAGGAATTGAAAATTTTCTACAGGTAATAACTCAAAGCACTGAATACCACTGCAACATGCAGTTTGTTCCTCTGAAATAAACAGAGGAAGAGTGGGCTCTGGAACTGCTTAGTTCATATCTTGGTCCCACCACATACTAACTTTGTGACCTCAAGCAGCCTTATTGATTTGTTTCCCCAGCTAAAAATGAAATAATGTGAGTAAAGCATTTAATAATGTCTGGCCCTTAGTAAGCAGTTAACAATTACATACTACTCTTAATAAATCCTTTCCTCTACTCCTAAGGATTGCCAATAATAAGACTTTGACTGTTAACAACTTTACAATCAATCACTGAATATTAATGAAAGAGGCTACTTCTGTTCTGAGTACAGGAGTGCAGAGCTTTTCTAAGTGCTTCTATCTGATTGCTCTCCACCTCCATCCTCACCATGCCCACGAGATTTCTCAATCCCAGAGCCCTGCTCAGCACCCTTTTTTGTTTGCTTTTGTTTTTTTTCAAAAGGGGCCCATCTTCCTTCCCTTCAGTCCCTTTCTATTACACTCTCTGGAACCCTTTTGTGATTGTCAGGTTACTTTTTCATCCAAAGCCCATGTTTAAGTTCATTTTACTTTTCACTGCTTTAGAAATTTGATTCTCCCCCAACCTCTCCAGGTGTTTTTTGCCTCAAACACTCAATATCTTGTTTACCTTCGATCAATTAGAAGACAGGCTAGTCAATCTTATTCTCATCCTTAATGTTATTTCTAAGCTGCTGCTTCATGATTCCTTTGAGTTTTATACCAGTTGTTCTACCTGGCTGTTGTATTACTGGCTGCCATTACTTCTCTTGTGGACTTGCTTCACTTTCATACTCTTTTCTCTCCATCCTGCCTCCTGTTACTGATGATTTAAAAATCCACATAGATGAACTGCTTCAAGGGACCCTGATTTCCTAGGTCCTGTCATTATCACACCACATCTTTTATACATAAAGATGTACTCCTGACTTCATCTCAAGGCATTTTCTGTTCACTGCACTCCCCAACTCCATATCTAACATGTCATGTCCTCCACTTGCCCCTCAGGGCCTTCAACTTATCTGTGTGGCCAATTTAGTTCCAGATAGTAACCTTATATCTTCTCCTTATCTAGGACTAGTTTGACCCCCTTTGATGCCTACCTGGAAACCCCATGCCACTCCGCCCTTTCTTTTGGTTCTACAACTGTATTTAAGCACAAGAAACAACCAGAACAAAACCCCCACATTTATTTTTAAATAAGTTACGAACTGTATTCTTCTATATCATAGGCATATTCCATTGTTCTGGGTCTTTGTTTATGGTTCCTTTATAATATTACTTAAGGGAGTTAGAGGCAAATGGAGGAAGCTGTGTGCACTGAGAGAACACGTTAAGCAGAAGACGAACTGGAGAGACTGCAAGTAACAGCACGGAGAGTAGACAGCAAGTTTAAAATAAGGATTGCATTCCATTGAGCAGTCAGATTAAAGAGAGAGGCTCTGACATTATGAAGAGCAATTTCAGTTTGGAAAACATGTTTGTGGAATCAGATTAGATGACAACTATGGACAGCATCAGTTTGGTAAAGAGATGTTCTCATGAAGGCTCTTGTTACTAAGTCAAGTCCCCTCCAAAGAGACGAATTTACATGAGAGAAATTTGAGACAGGGTAACCTTAGGTAGGGAATAGGCCTCATATACTTACAGCTACAGAGCTCTCAAGGCTCAGTTCTAGGATCCTTGTTCGTTTTCCAGACATAAAAAAAAAATTGTTTCCAATCCTAGCTGCCTCAATGCCTGGTGCACAACTCCACTGTTGGTCTTATGAAAAAGCCTAAGCAGTCCTCAAATTGTGAATGAGTTGTTTTTTAAATGTTCATTTGCTTTCCTATGTTGTGAACTCAGAAAGTTTTCCCAGTCAACGTAAATCTAATCCCAAAAGCCAATGTGACACATAATATGCCTAAATTATAGCACTAATACCATTATCATTTTCATGGGAAAATGTGTTCACAATTACAATTTAGAAAGCTAGGAACATATATATTTCTATAGGACTAGGGACTCTTCTAGTTCCAAGCCAGTGATGATATTCCTATGTCCTATATAGGGATTACGGATAAGAGGGGCAAGAGACAAGGGCGCTAGGGAAATGGGGGTAGAGTATATTATAGGAGTGGAGAGACGGGATAAAGACAGGGCTGGGCAGAAAGGTAGTTAGAACAGTTAAAGAATGGTGATTACCCTTCTTTTTTCTCTCCTTCCTCTTTTGTCACTATCCTACCACTTCAAACGCACTGACCAGCTAGAGGTGAAGGGAGATGAGGGGACTGAAGTTGTGTGGGGTGAGGTGGGAAGGCAGTCCTAGAAATTATGGAGTTTGCTGTGGCAAGGTCGAACAGGAAAGAAATAAAAGGACATCTCAGTAGAGATCAAATATGACTTCTGTAAATAAAAAGATAAACAGACCAGGGGCTGTGTGTACTTCTTTGTGGCTTGCCTGCTATCCACTACAATGATCATCACAGGTTCTCATCAAAAACAGAATCGTTTACTCAGTAATATAGGGATAATGTCAACCAGTTTTTGGTTGATTTTTTTTCTGAAGCCCCAAGGGAAAGAATCACTCATCTTTGGCTCTTTTATGTGCTCAAGAAGGTATACAAACCAAAAAATTATAAGCCAGTTCTCACGAGAAATTATTAGGGGATTCAGAACACAATGGTAACTACAGAGGTGGGAAAAAAGGGAAGTGTATAACAGGGAAGAACACCAGCACCCCACCCCTAAACACACACACACACACACACACACACACACACACACACACGCCTTACACTCAGAAGAACCTTGGAAGCCTTGGAATATAGGTCTTTTTTGAAACATTTAAATTTGAAGGGACAGAAAGGCCATCTTGAAGACCTAGTTATTAGGCATGATGGTGGTCCAATTCCCTGTTCATTGTAAAGAGCTGGTGGCACATGTCCCCTGAAGGGCTTTCCTCATGCTAAAAATCTGCAGCGGCCTGTGTTCATGCTTCCTCACTTCACTAGCAACCACGAAGGCAGCAGTGATTCAGCGCAACGTTTCTCAAAATTTAGAGTACATCAGGTGACTGCGGAGCTATAAAAATGAAGATTCTCAATCCCCATCTCAGACCTAATGAAGCATAGTATCTGTGAGTGGGACTCAGGTATGTTAAACAAGCTCCACAGGTGATTCTGATGTTCACTGATGTTGAGGAATCACTGGTATAATGAACAGGACTTGAAGTCACAAAACTGCACTTAAGCTGCTGGTCTTTTCCTTTGTGTGATATTGTAGCTATGTCACCATCTCCATAAGCAAGAGTATCCTCATTTTTAAAATGGAGAATAATTTTAATTTATAGAAACATTTTAGGAATTCAATGAGAAAAGTGCTTTGTAAGTGTCAAAGTATAAGGTGAAATTATTGGCATTCTAACCCTCCCAGAGACTGTCCTCAAGCTATGTTTCCAACGTAGTGCCATCAACTGCCCAGTTTGAATGAACTCTCTACTTTAGGTTGGCTAGTCTTGTCATTGATGCTTCC
This sequence comes from Balaenoptera ricei, assembly GCF_028023285.1. Lineage (NCBI taxonomy): Eukaryota > Metazoa > Chordata > Mammalia > Artiodactyla > Balaenopteridae > Balaenoptera > Balaenoptera ricei. Next base: position 22,562,960 of record NC_082649.1, read on the forward strand.
GAACTACATGCACTCTGCTTACATTTGTTCTACCCTAAATGTTTTCTCCCTTTTGCCTTCCAAATATCCCCATCAAACCTTTATCTTAAATAAAGTCTTTCCTGACCACTTCAGGCAACAGTGATCTGTCCTTCAGAATTTATAGCTTGCCAAGTGCCACTTTAATTCTACACTACTTTGAGCATCAATTCTATTGTCCTATAGTCTTGACTAAACAGGTGGACCTTATATATCCCAAACTAGGTTGTAAACTCTTTGAGAAAAGGAATCTGGTGTTATGCTTCTTGTTCTCCACAGCACCTAATGAAATGGGCAGCACAGAGTGTATTTTTTATGAAATATCCGAAGTTACCTTATAGCAATAGTGACTAACATTTTGTCCTAAATCATCTCAAAGCTAGTATTCCTCTCCAGCCTGCACTCTGTGAGACAGCTTCCCTGCAGTCTTCACACAGAACCAGATTTTTCTCCTTTGTGGGTAGTCTGATGTTGAGTAAGAGTTGAGTTCTGCCTAAACGACTCCCCACACTCTTTACATTCATAGGGACCACCTCTATTGTGGATTCTCTGGTGTTTACTAAGATCTGACCTCTGTCTGAAGGCTTTGCCACATTCGTCACATTGGTAGGGTTTCTCGCCAGTGTGGATTCTCTGATGCTGAATGAGACTGGTGATTCCTCGGAAGGCATTCCCACACTCATCGCATTTGTAGGGCCTCTCTCCGGTGTGGATTCTCTGATGTTCCGTGAGGACTGATCTTTGAGTGAAAGCCTTCCCACACTTATCACATTTATAGGGTCTCTCTCCAGTGTGAATTCGTTGGTGTTCCATAAGACTTGTCCTCTGAATAAAGGCTTTTCCACATACGTCACATTTGTAGGGTTTCTCCCCAGTATGGATTCTCTGATGCTGAAGAAGGCCACTCTGACTGAAGGACTTCCCACATTCCTTACACTGATAGCATTTTTCTTTGTGGTGGATCTCCTGATGGGAAACAAGGGAGGAGTTATAAACAAAGGCCTTTCCACACTCGCTGCACTCATAGGGCTTTGCCCCACTATGGACTCCTTGATGCTGGGTAAGAATTGAACGCCGACTAAAACTTTTATTACACTGAGTACAATGATAAGGTTTGTCTCTTGTGTGGATTTTGAGATGGTGAAAGAGGCCTGCTTTCTGGCTAAAGGCTTTGCCACATTCATTACAGTGGTAGTGTTTCTCTCCTGTGTGAAGTCTCTGATGTTGATTAAGAGCTGACCACCGGCCAAAGGCTTTGCCACACTCATTACATTTATATGGTTTCTCTCCCGTGTGTATTATTTTGTGTCGAATAAGCACAGTTCTCCCACGGAAAGTTTTTCCACATTCTTCGCATTTGTAGGGCCTGTCTCCAGTATGGATCTGCTGATGTTCTACGAAGCATGAGTGTTGACTAAAAGCTCTTCCACAGTCATCACATTCATAACGCTTTTCTCCTGGACAGACTTTCTGGTGTTCAGAAAGGTCTGAGTTCTCAGTCAAACTTACTCCATTTTCATCACATGTATGTTGTTTATCTTCCCTGGAGTATCCAGAAGGCTCTCCTATTTTTTCTTCATGTTCATAAGTTTTTTCATACCTAGCTGACTGAGACATTTCATTTTCAAATTTGCTAGATATAGTCCCATATGGTTTCATTTCTTCAGAAACTTCTTGCTTTAGAGTTAAATTCCTATACTCATTTCCAGTCTCAACATCTGAAACTAAAAATGGATCATAAATGTTAACTAGTTTCTTGTGATAGCAAACAGCAACTTCACTAGGCAACATAAAATTATTCAAATGAAAAATTACATAAGAACCTAGAGTTCCTGCGTGACTATAAAATGGCACTAGAATATACAACAGACTAATAAACAGAGCACTCCAAAAACTGTTAAGGAAGAGACCAATAACCCAATAGAAAACTTGGCAAAGAAAAAAACTGATGGTTTCCAAGAAAGGAAATACAATAGTTCTTAAACACAAGAAAAGATGCTCCACCTCACAATAAGGGAAAAGCAAATTTAAACAATATTGAGTATAATTTTCACCCATCAGATTTGCCAATAGCTTGATATAACACCATGTTCACGACATGGATATCATACATTGCCAGTGGGAGTGTAAACTGACCCAAGCTTTATAGAGGGCAATTTGACAATATATATAAACATTACAACTATATAATAAAACCTTTGACCTAGTAATTCCACACAGAAGAATTTATGCTACAGATATACCCACACATACAGTTATTTACCACAGCACTATTTGTTACAGTAAAAGAGCAGGGCCAACTTAAATGTCATCAGCAAGGGAAGTTAATTGCATGATATATTCATACATTTTAATATTAAGCAGCTGTTAAGAAATAAAAAATGCAAGGTTCTACAATCTTAGTGATAAAGAGAGGAAAATATACTTGAATATGAAAAACATACATATATGATTAAAAAATCTCTAGAAGGACACACAAGAAACTAGTAACAGTGACAACCTATTTCAGAATAGGGGTAAGGAGACCAAATGGCTAGGGAAATTGAGTGGAATGAAAACTTTTCACTGGGTAACTTTAAATTATTATTTTTTGAACCATGTGAATTTTCACCTATTTAAAAAAATTAAAAGAAAAAAACAATAAAGGAAGTAGAAATAAGGAAGGTACTGAGTCTTTCACCCCTTCACTAACTTTGAACATTCTACCCCATTTGCTGTATTACTCCATCTCTTTATAAGAGTAATACACACACACACACATACATTTTTTTTTTTTTTTTTTTTCCCTGTACCATCTGAGAGTTAGCTGCAGACATCATGGAGCAAAGGTTTATTTAACTGAAGGAGGCAGGAGATAGTCGAATTGGAAGATAATGGTATTGTCTGCTAGGATAAAGGCTAAAAATAGCAGAAAGGTCAGTACAGAAGAAAATAACTGTCAGAAGAACTAAACTAAGTGATTTCAAATAAAATACAGCCAGAATTTTAAAAATATTAATATAAAGAGAAAAAAAGAGCTGTAGAGTGACAAACCAGGCTGCCTGAGACCTACGCATGAGCCGTCAGATTTCTAGAGAGACTTTCCTGACTTTAATGATCAGAAACAGCACAAAGTACAAAACAGCCCCAGTGTCCTGTGTTAGCCCCATCTTCCCCTTCCTCCCAAGGTGGGTCTTTCTTCTTTACCTTGCTTCTTCTGGGCTTCAATTTCTGGAGATTCACATTTTAGCTGGGCTTTCACAGATGGGAGGGACATTCTGGGTTCTTGTTCTGTTCTTAGAGCTACCATCTCCTGCAAGAACATTTCCTGTTCCTCAGTGTGGACTGAGACCTGAGGTAGATGAGATATAACTGAGATACTCACTCTGATAACATTAAACAGAAGAGTATACTATTCATGGCAGTAGCACCCAGCTCTCTGAAACCTGAAATAAACTTCTTTCCAGATATCAGCTTACCATAATCCTACTCATTCTTCAAGGCCAACATAAATGTCACCTCCTCTGAGAAACCTTCCCTTCTGCAGCTGGAAGTAATTTCCCCTATTCTTAACAGTTAAAGAATGTTGATTGTGCCCCTTTTACTTCTTTGTCTGTGCTCAAAGAAATGGAGAAGTGAAAGAGAGAAAAAAAAAAGAAAAGAGAGAAGGAAAAGAAGGTAAAAAGAGGCAGAAAGGAGGGGAAAAGGACTTAGGGGGAAATAAAACAGAAGTGAGAAAGAAGGAAAGGGGAAAAGTAAAGAGAGAAAGTAAAGTAAAGAAAGGAAGGGAAAAAAGGAAAAGGAGAGAAATCTCTCCCATATTTACCCCAAAAACTGTTCCTAATAGACTCTGCCCTTCTGAGGTCCCCATCCCACTTCTTTCTGGGAAGATGATCTTATTTTCTATTTATCTAAGATCACAATCATCTCAAAAAATCATCTCCCCTTCACTTTATCTATCTCCACTCTCATACTCTTCTCCTTCCCTTGTATCTTAGAGGAAGATGTCTTCTTTTTCAAGGCTTATATCTACTTTTGCCTTCAATCTCATCCTTTTCCGCTTCCCTGTGACCCTTGCTCCTTCAATTAACTCATTTACTCAGCAATTTCAGCCACTCTGTAGCTTCCACTACTCCACGGGCCCATTTCCTCTTGCATTTAAAAGTAATAGGTTTCCCCAGCATGGTATTATAAAAAGCAGGGATCTGGAATCACTCTAGTTACTTACTCTGATCCTTAGTTTAGTAGCTCTGTCACCATGGGCTAGAAATTACTCTGAGATTATGACACCACACATGTAAAGCACTTCGCACAAGACCTTGGCATACGACAGGCCCTCAAGTTACTTCCCCATCCCCTTCAGTGGCTAAATTTTGTAAATAAGAAATCACCATACACTGGCTCTATTTCCCTGACATAGTTTCATTTTGTAATCTCTCCCTCAGAATAAGAGCCAAAATCAGCAGGTACTATCTCAGATGTACAGAAAAAGTTGTTTTGATACTTCAAATTTTGGGGAGGGGGAAGCAAAAAAAGGCCAGTGTAGTGAACTGTGCCTTCTGTCCCTGGATCTTTGGCTAGGCCTCATAAATCAAGCTGTAAACTCCACTAGCTACCCTCAGCAACCCCCAAGGGAAAGGACTGGCTGGCAATATAAACTCAACACGACTAAAACCAAATTACTTTTGCCTGCACCTGAAAATCCCATTCTTTCTTTCCGTTCTCTTCCTACCTCCCCGGCTACTCCCCAGTTTCCACTGCTGGTTACTCCCCTGATGATCCCTTTTTGTCTCATGGCTTTAATTATCACCCATATTCTGGCAAGTCCCAATTTTATATTTCTAGCACAGACTCCCCCCACTGAATTCCAACTTTTTATATCCAGTTGCTTGCTCAAACTTTCCACTTGGATTCTAATAGGAATCTCAAAATTTACATATCTAAAACCTAACTCTTGATTCCTTTTACCATCTCAGTGAATGACAAACCCATTCTACCTGATGTTCAGACTAAAAACTTTGGCATATCTTTAACTCACGTTCTCTCACATCCCGCAACCTATATAGAAACAAATCCTCTCAAGCTCTACCTTCAAAATGTATCCAGAATCCAATCACATCTCACCACTTCCACTGCTGCTATCCTAGTCCAGGCCACCAGCACCTCTTGCCTGGATTATTGCTTACAGCCACAGCCTCCTAATCTGGTTTCCCTGCTTCTAACTTTGTCCCCTATGCCTCCCCTAGTCCCACCATGAGCCCCAATGTAGAACTTTTCCAACATAGCAGGTAGTGATTATGTTAAAATTTAAGTCAGATTAAATCTGTCTTCTGCTCGAAACTCTCCAACGACTTTCCGTCTCAGAATAAAATCCGAATTCCTTATAATGGTCTACAAGTCCCTTGTATGGTTTGATCTTCTTATAACTATCTGATTTCATCTCCTCCTTGACAAATACATCTCTACCATGATAAGCACATTCTCACCTTAAGACCTACCCATTTACTACTGATATTTCCCCTGCCTGAACACTCTTATCCTAGATGGTTGCATGGCTTGCTCTTTTAATTCAGATCTCTGCTCTAAATGTCACCCTATCTGAAAATCCTTCCCTGACCAGTCTATTGAAAACAACACAATCTTCATTTCATTCACTATTCCTTTTCTCTGCTTTACTGTTGCTTCTTTAAATATAGAATTTATGACCACCTGATGTATTATATGTTTGTTGATTTTTTGTTTACTGTCTGTCTCCTCTCAGTAGGCTAAAATCTATCAACGTAAGAGCAGCAATCCTCTATACCTTGTTCACTGGTGCATTCCCCGTGCCTAGTAAACAATAGATAGTCAATAAATATCTGCTGAATGAATGAACTTTTCCCAATCCACCTTAGCCTACAATCTTGAACTCTGTTAGAAGTGTCTCCGTTATGCTAATCTTTCAAGCTTGAAATCCCTACTGCTTAGCCTAGAATAGACTGCTCAGTAAAGAGGTCTCCATTCTTTCTTCCTTCTTTATACCTCTACTCTGTCATCATTTTCAATTAATTCTTACCTAAGACATGCCTCTTCCTTCGCAGTCACACTTTCATGACCCTATTTTAAACTTAGATCTTTTTGCCACATGCTCCTTTCCTCTTCAGTCTTTGTACTTCAATGCTAGATTATATTTCCTTCACCGTTTATACTCTCTATACCAAGCTTTCTTAGCCTTGATTCTATTGACATGCTGGGTCAAATAATTTTCTGTTGTATAAGGCTGTTCTTTCCACTGTGAGATATCTAGCAGCATCCCTGTCCTTTAGCCACTAGATGCCAGTAGTACCTCCCGCCGTTAAGACAACCAGAAATGTTCCACGACATTGCCAAATGCCCTCTGTGGTACAAAATTGTCACCGGGTGAAAACCACTGTCTTTTATCAACGCTAAAACAAAACAAAATAGTCCTACGTAATTTGGTTCTTTTTTATATCTTGGCGTTAGTAAAATTCATTTAGACTCAGAAAGAACAGATTAGGAGCTTCTGTCCTACAGAATAAAATCTAAACTCCAGAGGTTGATATTCAAGGTCCTGGACTCTCTGTGCTCAACTCTTCTACTCACATCTCACCTTTCCAACTTAACTGGGCTTTCAACTACTCAAAGAAACATGGGCCCCATGACCTGCCCCTCCCTCCTAACTTTCCACTCTGCTCCTACATCTCATTCCTCTGAGATGGTGACTTTGATTTCTCCATCTTTTAGTCCTTTAATGGAGACAAGGCAGTGGATATATCTGCAAAACCTTATTTCTTAATTATTTGTATTGTTCAGCAGAAATGATGCCCCTTTCAAGAGGCTGCTCCCACCTTGTCACCATCATCTCTCTAACATTTTCTCTCTGCCCTACAAGTCTTCTGTTTCTAATGTTTCTGAGCAGCATTTCATCAAACAGAATTTTGTAGCTTAATGCAGAAATACATGATCCTTCTACAGAAAAGATATAAATAAGTTAGGATTATGTTAACCAATGTTCTGCGACACTCAGGCCCCTTTCTGACACACCAAAGTGTCGAGAATACCTTTTGTGAAATAATGTTAGACTTCATTCTGGCCTAGAAATCTCTAATTCATCTTTTCTCAAACAGAAACCACCTCTTTGTTCTCACCTGATATCCTGGCTCATCCAACTCTCTCTCTAAATCCTCCAGCACAGTCACCACCTCTTCCCCACTCTGCGGATGCTGTTCCTGGACCCAAGCTTGGAGCTCCTCGGGCAGGATGGTTAGGAATTGCTCCAACACCAGCAGTTCCAGAATCTGCTCTTTTGTATGGGTCTCTGGCCTCAGCCACTGATGGCAAAGTTCCCGGAGTTGGCTCAAAGCCTCACGGGGTCCAGATGTTTCCTGGTAGCAGAACTGCCTGAAGTACTGTCGGAAGACCTCCCTGCTGTGGGTGGTGTTCTTTTGCAGGTTCTGATCCTGTCTGGCGGTATACTTATTTTCCTCCTCCACCTCCTCTTCCTCTATCTTTATTTCCAAAAGTTCATCCTGGCCCTTGTTGGCCTGGATGGACCAAGTAGATGCCATCATAGCTGTGCAAAAGCTTATGAATGCTTCAAGCAAGATCTCCTGTGCCGTCTCTTTCTGGCTGGAACTGAAGAAGAAGCCATCATCATTAACACAAACTACACCATAAACAAAAACTGCAAATTCTAAGAATTTTCAAATGCACTTTGAAAGCCGCCTCCAGGTTAATTTTCTATACACAGGAAAATACCCTGATAAAAAAGGCTCAAGAATAGACTAATTTAAAGAGACATATTAAGTAGAAGGTGCTAAGTTGTTTCAGGACTCTAAGAAAGAAGAGTAAGACTTGGTAGGAAACATTTCCACTTGATGATAGATAAAAGAACAATTAAACGGAATAAACAAACATTTACAGCAAACAAATAATAAAAAGTTGAGACATCCTTGATTAGCTGCTTTTTAAATTTTTTAAATGCCCAGATGTCTGGTGGAAATCATGAAGTCATAAAAGCAGCAAAGTCACATGAATTTATTCCCTCAGGGGCCTAATCTCTCTGCTCCTCATTCTTCATTTATCAAGCGAAAAGGCTGGAGACATTGGTCTTTAAGACTTCCTTCTACCCTCGCGTTCTGTGATTTTAACTCTAAAGGCAGGCCCAGGAAAGAGGCCCTAGGACGCCAGTCAGCGTCTGTGACCCAAGACTGTTCAGAAATGTCAGAAGGCGCATAATTCAAGAAGGGTACACCGCGCGAGACAAGCCCGGGAGGAATGGAGCGCACAGCCGGGTCTCTCCTTCATCCCCGGGCTCCGACCCACTCTCCGAGGGGTCGGGGGTCGGGGCTAGCTTCTGCGTCAAGGAGCTTCTCGCGGGTCCACCTAGGCAAGTGAGGCCCGGAGGCCGCCCCACTCCAGCCGGGGCCGAGAAGGCCGTAGCACCCCCGCCCACCGCGTCCGCAGCACAGGATCGCTCACCCGCAGCCCCAGGACGCCAGAAGCGGTTTCTCTCCGGGGACAAGGGGCTGAGGCCTCCAACCGCTTCGAAACCGGAACCCACCAACAGCGACCCACAGAGGCCGGAAGCGGCCGCGAAGTGCGGAAGACCGGTTCACTTCTGCCGCCGCTCTAGGAAGGGGGCGGGAGGGGCTTGCAAATCGGTCGATTTCCCGCGTGCCCATGCGAGAGGACAGCTGAAGACTCGCAGGCCCGCGGTTTCGCGATATTGTTTTCTCCTGCTCCTCTTCGGCTGTTATCTCCACTTCCCCCGACCCGATGGGCGGTCGAGGCTTGGCGAGCCTACCTGTGCTAGGGAAATCCCATGCTTTTTCCACTCTTTTATTTGGGTCACCTTTGATGTTCAAGATGCCTCAAAAGTATGTTCTCCCGAGGTCCTTCCCGACTCAGGAAGGGACCTCTTCTACACACACTTCTCAAGGGTCAACCTGGTGGTTTCTGCCTGCTTTTTCACCTTCTTCGGTTCTCTCTTATACGCTGACGATAATGATTATACATCTGAAAACCCATAGGGTTCAATGGGAAAACTAAAAGACCATTTAGTAAAGTAGCAAGATATAAAATTAACACACTAAAATCAAGAGCCTTCCTATATGCAAATAACCAGTGATAAAGTTACAAGATATAATGGAAGAGAATACCGAATTTACAATAGCAACAACCAAAAAGCAAGCAAACAAACAAAACAAAAAAACAAGAAGAAAGAAAGAATAATTGGGAATAAGCTTAGGAAAAAATATGCAAAACCTGTATGGGGAAAACCTCCTGAAAGGCCAAGTGTATACTTAGACAAATAGAAAGCCATATGCCAACAAGACTAATAAGAGTTTTGGCTCGAAAGACTCAATGAAGAAGTCAATCTTCTAAAATAAAAGTATCGACACGTATTGTTCTAGAATTAGACAAGTTGATTGTAAAGTTCATATGGGAAAATAAGAATAGCCACAATACCCTCTGAAAAAAGAACAATGGTGAGGGACAGCCTAATCGGATATTAGCACATGTTATAAAGCCTCTACAATTAGGAGTGTGATACTGTGTAAAAACAGAAATAGACCTAGGTACCTATGGATATTTAGTAAAAGATGGTGGCATCTCAAATTAACAGGGGAAATGAGAGACTTGTAAATAAGTTGTGTTGGGACAACTGATAGCCATTTGGTCAAAAATAAAATTGAATTAATATCTCCCATCACATGGCACAGTCAGGATAAATTCCAAATGGATCCAAAAACCAAATGTAAAAAAATGTACCTATACATGTATTAGAAGAAACATGAATAATAATTCTAACATCTGGGAACAGGGAAATCTTGTGTAATAGTGTCTCAATTTCCAAAAGCAATAAAAAATTAAATTTAATCAGATAAATCTGACTAAATAAAAATAAAATGAATTGGTTATCAAAAAACACCATAAAGAAAAGTCAGAAGACAAATGACACGCTGGAAAAATGTTTGCAACATATCACAAAGGACTAATATCCCTAATATATAAAGGATTCCTAAAATATTTCCTAAAAAGAAAATAACCAATAACCCAATGGAGAAAATGGGCAAAAGAAATGAACAATTGACAGAATAAGAAATTGTAGCAGCCCTCAAATGTCTGTAAAGATGCTCAGCTTCACTCAAAATATAAACATACAAACTAAAAACTACACTGAGGTGCTATTAGTCATTTTATCTGATTGGCTCAAATCCAGAAGTTTGACAATATACTCTATTTATGAGGAAAGAGGAACTCTTATACATTCTCAGTGGGAACACAAAATAATACAACCCCTATTTGGAAAAATAAGAAAATGTAGCAAAAGCACTTACATAAGTTTACCCTTTGTCCCTGCAATACCACTTATAGAAATCCATCCCAAAGACATATTAACAAACATATGAAATGACATGCGCACAAGGTTATTCATTCAGGTATTCAAGCTAAAAGACTGGAAACAAACCTAATGTCCATCAATAGGTGACTGATTGAATAAACTGTGGCATAACTACCTAGGCAACTATAAAAAGAAATGAGAAATCATGATGTACTGCTATGGAATGACTGACAGGTTCTGATAGCATAATACCTGTGGTAAGCAGAATAATGACACCCCCTCCCCCAAGATGTTTACTCCTCACCTAATCTCCAGAACCTGTGAATTTATTATGTTACATAACAAGGGGGAATTCAGGTTGCAGATCAAATTAATCTAATTCTATTCAACTGGTCTTAAGGTAGATTTTCTTAGTTGAGGACCAACTTGTTTTGTTCTAATAAAGCTTGATTTCTGGACACTGAAGTTTGAATTCAATATAGCCTTCTCATATCACAAAACACTACACTTCCTTTGGTTTTTTTTAATTAAATTTTATTTTAATATAATTGTAGATTCATATGCAGTGTTAGAAATAATGCAGAGATCTCATTTACTCTTTACCAGGTTTCCACAAATAGTAATATGTTGCAGAACTATAGTACAATGTCACAACTGGAATATTTACATTGTTACAGTCAAGATACACAACATTTCCATCACTACAATCCCTTTTATGAACACACCCACTTCCTGCTCACTCCCATCTTCTCATTAACTACTGGCAACCAGGACTCTGTTCTCTGCTTCTATAATTTTGCCATTTCATATTTGGTTTTTTCATCTCTGTTTTCTTTTCTTGCCTTCTTGTAAGCTACTTGAACGTTTTTTAAATTGTATTTTAACTTATCTATAACATTTTTGGTATATCTCTTTGTATAGCTCTTTTAGTAGTTGCTCTAGGCTTCACATCATATAGACACAACTTAGCACGTTCTATTGGTGTCATCATTTTACCAGCTTGAGTGAAATATAGAAACCTTACTTCCCTTACCCTACCCATTTATAATTCTTTTAAATATTTCCTCTAATAAATGTATTTAGCACATCAGACAATGTTATAATTTTTGCTTCAACAATTAAACATAATTTAGAAAAATCAAGAGAAGGAAGCTTATTGGATTTACCCATATTCTTTCTCCTTTCCTGATTCTTCTATTTAGAGAAATTCCTTTTGCCATTTTTTAAACGTAGGTTTCCTAGTGACAAATTCTATGTCTTACTCAGCCGAGGATGTCTTGATTTTCTCCTTTACTCCAGAAGGATATTTTCACCAAGTATAGGATTCTGGCTTGACAGGTCCTTTCTTTCAGTTCTTTAAAAATACTATGTCAATTCCTTCTGGTCTCCATTATTACTCATAAGAAATCCACTGTCATTTGAATTTTCTCCTATAGGTAAGATGTCATTTTTCTCTGACTGCTTTCAAATCTTTTGTCTTTGTGTTTGGGAAGTTTAATGTGACGTGGTTTTGAATGGATTTCTTTGGGTTTATCCTGTTTTCGTTTTGATCAGCTTCTTGAATCTGTAGGTTTACGTCTCTTGCCAAAACTGGGAAGTTCTCAGCCACTACTTTTTCAAGTACTTTTTCAGCTCCATCCTCTTTGGGGCTTCAATGACATGAACATTACATCTTTTCTATAGCTGCACAGGTCCCTGAGGTTCTTTGTGTTAGTTTCCTTTGGCTTCTATAACAAATTACCACAAACTTGTGTCTTAAACACAACAGAAATTTATTCTCTCACAATTTTAGAGGCCAGAAGTCTGAACTCAAGATGTTGTCAGGGCTGTGTTCCCTCCAGAGACTCCGGGGTAGAGACCCTGTTTCTTGTCTCTTCCATCTCCTGGAGCTGCTTGCTGGTCATGTCTCAGTGTTCCTTGGGCTCGAGGCCACATCACTCCAATCTCTGCCTCCATCTTTCCATCACCTTTTTCTCTGTGTCTAATCTCCCTCTGCCTCTCTCTTACAATGATATTATAGCATTCTGGACCCCCCTGGATAATCCAGGATAATCTCCTTGTCTCAAGATCCTTAACTCAATCACTTATTTTGCCATATAAAATAATATTCACTGTTCTGCCACATAAGGTAATATTTATAGGTTCTGGTGATTAGGAAGTGAACATACCTTTGAGGGGCTATTTTTCCAGCCTACTACATTCTGTTCCCTTATATATTTTTTTTCTCCAGTCTATTTTCTCTCTGTTGTTCTGATCGAGTTATTTCTGTTGTTCTATCTTCTACTTCACGGATCCTTTTTCTCCATTCTGTTGTTGAGAATGTATTTTTCAGTTCTCAAATTTCCATTTGGTTTTTCTTTATAACTTCTATTTATTTGCTAGGACTTTCTATTTCCTTACTGAGGCTTTCTATATTTTCATTTTTTTTACACATGTTCACAATTTCTCATTGAAGCTTTTTTTTTTTTTTAAATCGTGGCTGCTTTGTCAGATTAATTCTAACATCTCTGTCAGCTTGGTGTTGGCATCTTTTAATTTTCTTTTTTCATTCAGTTTGAGACCTTCCTGGTTCTTGGTATTTGAGTAATTTTTTTAATTGAAATTTGGACATTTTGTATTGTTATGAGACTGGATCTTAATTAAACCTTAGGTTTCAGCTGGTTTTCTCTGAAACTATTGTGGCAGGGGAAGTAGGGGAGGGTGACACTGAGGCAATGCCAGAAAAGGGCCAGTAGAGAGTCAGGACTTTCACCATCACCCAGCAATAACAAGTCCGCGCTCACACGGTGTCTGTGGTGACCATGTGGAAGCCAGAACTCCTACCCTTACGGAACAGTAAGAAGGAGCTCAATGTAAATCAGGTGGGGAACCTGGACTTCTACCTCTGTCAGGCAGTAATGAGGTGCTACCGTCCCCTACTTCCCCTGCCACACTCTTTAATGTTTTCTTAGCCACAGAAATTGACGTGGCACTTCCCATTGTTTTGCAAAATTGCGAGAATCACATTATAGTAAAGTACTTTTTAAAAGAGCTAAGCCTCTACGGTACAAATATGTAATCATGACCATTACTATAATGGGTTTTAATGAAAACTGAGAAACTGCTCAGATAAATTCAGGTAAGGTATAAGAAACCATCTTTTAGCCTTAAGGATCCGTCAGCCGATGGACACCGGAGGGTGCTCCCCACTGGTGAATCTATGTCTCCTTCGAGAAGCAAGTAGTCTGCACAGACCAGGCTCTGTACAGCATTTGTGTTCAGTTCTCTGCATCTCTGAAACGTCCGGAAGCAACGACACGGAAAAGAGAGTCGGATCCTGAGGAATCTATGTAAGGCAAGGAAGAAGAACCCAAGCCAGGCCTGGAGAAAGGGGGCAACACCCCAACCTCCAACCCCAAGGTCTCTGCAGAGGTACAGGGCATCCTGCGTGGGGAGGAGCCAGATATCCACCTATACCTGACCAGAGTTGGGAAGCAATGACCGAAACGGGATATTTGGGCTACAGCGCACACCAGGAACCGGAAATAAGTCACAACGCTTGACCGCATCTCCGCCGGCTCCTCAGCTGCCTCTCTAGGAAACTTGGAGGACCCGTCATCTCAGTGGTTGATCTGGCAACCTGGCACGCCTTCGCGTGCTTGGCTTCCTCCTAATGGCTCAGGCAGGAAAATCGACAAGGGCTCGTAACCTCTGGCGTCCAGCAGCCACTCAGTCTGGGCTAATATCTTTCTACTCCACTGAGGACACCTGGCCACTCTCACCGGATTCTCGAAACCCCAGGTCCCCTTAGGACCCGGTCCTCTGACGTCCCAGCCTTCAGGGTCCCTCTCCTGCAGTCTCTTAAGGTACCAACTGTCAGTTAACTTCCAGGGTCAGAAGCAATAATCAACATCCACCTAAGGAAAGCGGCAACAAGAGCGGCAGAGGTCGGCTTGCTCTCCACTGTTTTAAATCTTTGCATAATCGGGTCCCTCTGAGTAACCTAACCACTGATTTAGTCAGTCTGGGGTGGGGCCCAGGCAACTGCACTTCAAACAGCCCAGGTGATTCTAACGCAGGTATACACCAAGAAACAGCGGCTTCATCATAAAGCTAAGGTAGCTGGCATGGAAATCTGGATGTGGGTCCAGAGAGACCTAAAAACATCACAGAGTAATTTATAGACTGTGCTCTTCTCCCTGTTCTCCTTTTTATGGAAAGTACTAAAATGAGTGAGGAGCGAAGGCAGTGAGACTATTTTCACTGCTTCAGACTCTGTACCTAAGACACTTGGAACAACTGAGATGGAGGAATTTCTAGTAAGTACTGTGAAGATGAAGCACTTATCTTGGTAGTGCTGTCTCTGCATCTATCTTATTTTTCCTTATCTTTGGTCACCATTGTTGGCCAGAGTTTTGGTGTCTCATTTTGCTTTCTGTCTGATTCCTTTTTATGTTCTCACATTTTGTCCATCCTTTTTCTCTTTCCATCCCATTTGTTTTTTGCAGATGCCTAAAATGTGTCTCAGGGCTCCAAGTCTAAGTGTCCATGAAACTACATATAATTCACGATGATCTTTGTTCATAGTTTTGTTTTAAAAAAACTTAATGTGATTAAAAACTAGAAAGATCACTATAAGTACTTAACCACTTGGGTTTCACTTTTCTCATGTAGGTATGAAATGAGCAAAACTCCAAATTTTCTTTTTAAAGCTCAATATTCTCTGATTCTATAGTAAAAAGCTCCTATCACGCACAAAAAACACTTTTGATGATTCTACACTGCTTATCAAAGACTCAATGCATTAGGAAAGTGTTCAAGGCCCTCTCAATCTGGCCCTCACCTACAATCTCCCACTCCCGCACTTCTTTGCAGGAACTCCGTGACCCAAACTGGAAAACCCCTGGCTCTTGAGCATGTCTTAAATGGGGGTCTTGCCTCACCCTATTCCCTGTGCCAAAAACACTTTCCTCTGTCCTCCACCTCCCTCTGCAAAGAATCTATGTTTCTCTCAATTACTAATTCAACATTTAACCAATGACACATGTATATTCATATATATTTTATATTTCAAAATTCTTCCACAGAAAATACTTCATATTTTATAATAATTTTGACCTACTTTTATTTTAAATTTTCCTCAGAGATAATTTTTGTCTTACTAGAAAAATATAAAACAATCTTCTACTATAAATTATAATTATGTTTTTTCAAAGAAAAGTATTGTCAGATATAGAAAATAGGAGTCATTTCCAAATACAAAATATGGACAGAGACTTGATTCTCCTGTTGTCCTGACCTTCAACTCAAAATTATAGTGAAAGAGAATCTTCAGGGCTCTATCTACAGCTCTAGGCAGGTTTTGGTTGCGAGATACTTAGCCATTTTTTGATGCAGTGTCCACTGTCCTAACAGTGCTCAAAGGGGTGCTGGACTATCCTTCAAGAACCAATAAGGCTATTTAATTGGATTTGAATCAATATTTCTTACACCTTGCTCAACCATAAAACCAAACTCTGCTCTCTCAGATTGGACTTTTCAAAGGGATAGGGAGGGATGGATACTGGTCCAGGGAACACCTGAAATGAGATCAATACTAGAGACTTCATAGGCTGAATAAAAGGAGCCAGGGTGGAAAAGAGAGGAGAAGTGAGGGAAATTTAGAAATATAAAAGGGAGACAACTAAGGACTTCTGGCCAGAAAGACTGGAATAATCACAGAAGAAGTCAAAGTCTACATGCCACTGTCTATAGGTTGAGACAAATATTATTTCTCACATAATGAGGAATGTGCATCCTAGATAAAAGAATTACCATAAGAGAATTAGTACAATTAGTATCAGAAAACAAGGAAAGTTAGTTTGGTGAACTGTCAGTCATTTTAATTGTGTTAACCATCATTGCATTCTAAGCAGTACATCTGTCTCTACGGCATATATAATGTATTTTGTTTCTTGGCATTTTACCAGTTGTTAAGAAAATTGAGAATTTTTGAGAAGCTGTAAACAAAACAAAACAAAAAAACAGGCACAGAACAAACCAAATATCCAACCTTCAACTGCAAGTGTAAAAACTCAGTCCATTAGAAATTCATCCTCTAAAATACTAATCTGTTCATATTTAAAATCTTTTAAGAGCTGATATAATTGAATTATCCAAACATGCTGCTTCAGCATATTGGAGAAACATTTAAAATACTTATGAACTCAGATTGTAATAGTATATGTACTATATCGCTATATGGAATATATATTTAACTTGAGAAGTTGAGTTTTTTTGAGAAGTTGATTTTATTTCAAACTTATGTCTGCTATATTTTCCTTAACTTCATCCTAAAATCCCTATTTATTTCTCTTGGATATAATTTAAACCTCAAGACAATAAAATATACTCTTGAGGAAATTTAAGACTTTTTTTCTTCTAAGATTGTTGATAATACCTACAATTAGTCACAAGTAGTGACACAAATAGTTTGAAATGTTAGGTCTAAGAATATATAACAGAACAAAATACATGAAACTGAAAAATACCACCTATCACTTCTCCATTCTCCACAGAAGCATTATGTGTAATTCTAGTCGTCCAAACCCTGTTTCCTAGCTCATGTGGAAGTTGTTAGCTTTTAAATAGAAAGTGTTTGACTTGGACTAAACTGGGGAGAAGAA
Organism: Balaenoptera ricei; assembly: GCF_028023285.1. Taxonomy (NCBI): domain Eukaryota; kingdom Metazoa; phylum Chordata; class Mammalia; order Artiodactyla; family Balaenopteridae; genus Balaenoptera; species Balaenoptera ricei. The sequence continues at coordinate 22,579,949 of NC_082649.1, forward strand.
TGAAACAATACATAACATTTCAAAGTAGTGATTTTTCATCTGTAGGAGTATGTTGAACTATGGAGCACCAACAAATGAGATATTGTCAACTTGTAAATAGAATAAGGAAGCCCTCTGTTATAATGCAGAAATCTCTAAAGATTATATTGTTTCATGAAAACAATAAGGTATTGAAGAATATAAATAGTATGCCATCGTTCTGTGTAATCAAGGGAATAAGATTATATATTCATATTTTCTTGTACTTACATAAAGAAACACTGAAAGATACATAAGAAACTAGTAAATGACTACCTATAAGGGAAAGATAGCGACCTTTTTTTAGTGTTGTTTCGATATTAGAACCAGGTGAAGAATGAATTTTTTTTAAAAACTCCTTCTAAGTAAATTAAAATTTAAAGTTAAAAATAATCACTCACTACAAAAATAAATAAAATGCCTCAAATGAGAGATAAGTGGGAGGAATCTTTCCTGGAACTCCACTGTAAATTAAATAGGCTGTACATTTATTGAAACATATAGATGGGAGGGTTTGTTGGGCTAAAAAGCAAAACCTCAGTGCCTTGTAAGTCCTCTAAGTTCTATATGGCAATACAGTGCTTCCAGTGGCTTAGTACAAAGAGCATTGCACTAGGAATTAGGAGAGAGGGTTTTAGTTCCAGCTCCATTAACTAGCTGTATGATCTTACACAGTCACTTCCTAGAGCTTCTGTTTCCGTATCTGTCAAATAAGGGCACGTAGAAGTGATCTCTGAGGTCCCTTAGAGCATTTCTATTACTCTTAAGTTAACTGTGTATGTATTTGGTATTCCAATCCAGATTGTTATCACCATAGATTTTTCATTTTTTTGGTCTCCTGGCCTTAGTATAAAGTTTTGTAACACTCAGTCAGTGTTAAGGAAAAGAAATCTTTTTATGTATGACCTTGATAATAATCAATAGGTAGTGCTGAGAGGCATGGAGGTTATAAAAAGCAATCAACATGGAAGACTGATCATACTTTTCTGTCTACTTTTGTATATGTTTGAAATTTTCCATAACAAAAGTTTAAATAAAGAAAAACCCCAAAATGCTCATAAGTCACAGGAAAAGTACAATGAGGCCTATATTTTCACAATAAGGATCTGAAGTGAGATATCAGATTTTTAGCTAAGTGTCTTGGGCTTTGCAAAATTTAAAATCATGAGCAATATTTGTTATGACTAGCCACTGAGCTACTAATAATATATGGTTGCTTCAATACCTTGGTTCCTAAACTGCAGGCTGAATTACTAAACCTCTACAGGGAGAAGCCTTCTATATATTTATGGGAGGATTCATCTGCCCCCTTTTGTAGGTTAAAAGCAAATTATCCTATCTTATGTGAATGGAAACTAATCTAATAGTTTACATTACAGATTTTACTGCAATTATTTTTAAATTAATTTTTAAATACTCAGTGAACTACCTTTGACATTTTGTATTCAGGCTGCATATAATTTTTAAGACTGTTTTTTAAAAGTTTTTAAAAACTAGGATGAAGGAGTTTTCCTGAAGTACATGTAGAAAATTTTTGGGACAGATGTGTTTGAGGCTATGTTGATGAAGTCAACACAATATTCAGTATTGCAAAGTATGGATGTCACTGACCAAAGAGATTTTGACAGATATATTTAAGATATTATATGTCTCTCAGCATAAAAATAAGGACGTTTTCACTGGTCTTCCTTGGATCTTCCTATACTAGAGGATTAATCTCTTATTGTTCTCTCAGAGACAAAGTAAGAACCAGGACCCTTGCTACCATGCCTAGTGGTCTGACATCATGAAATTTTGCCCTACCTGTTCCAAGGAGCTAGCTGGATTCAGCCACAGGGTGGACTTTCCGATGCTGGACAAGGTTGCAGTGGTAACTGAAGTTCTTGCCACATTCCTCACATTCATAAGGTCTTTCTCCAGTGTGAATTCTCTGATGCTTAATGAGGACAGAACGTCGACTAAAGCTCTTACTGCACTGACTGCACTGGTAAGGTTTTTCCCCCGTGTGGATCCTGAGGTGATGGAAAAGCCCAGCGTTCTGGCTGAAGGCTTTACCACAAACGCTGCACTGGTAGCGCTTCTCCCCAGTGTGGAGTCTCTGGTGCTGGAAGAGGCCTGACCGCTGGCTGAAGGCCCGCCCACATTCATCACACTCATAGGGCTTCTCACCCGTGTGCGTTCTCTGGTGCTCGATGAGGATGGAATTCTGGGTGAAGCTTTTCCCACATTCACCACAGATATAGGGTCTCTCCACCGAAGAGCTTACCCGTTGCCTTTCCCATCTGGCTTCGTGGTCACAGGTCTCTCCACACTCAGGCACTGGAATAATATCACCATTCAATGTTTCAGGTACTTCCACATGAGATTTCGTTTCTTTAGACAGATACCTCTTTGGGGCTAACTCCACATTCCAAGTCCCAGCCTCATCATCTGAAATAATAAATGGATGGCATGAATGTTATGTTTCCAAAGAAGAAAGAAAAAAACTGGTCAGGAGAGTGGGTGGAAAGGGACAAGCAACACATTTTCTGTTTACTTTCCCACTCTCAACAATTATACCAGGACTTCAGGAGAAGATGCCCTGTATCGTAACTGCTTGCTTATTGTCTGCCTCTCCCACCAGACTGTAAACTTCCTGAGGGCAGGAACCACATCTACCTTCCTCATCACTGTTTCCCCCGTACCCAGCACAGTGCCTGGCACACAGCAGACACTAAGTAAATGTGCTGAATAATGACCATTCAGGGAATGAGTTAGGCTTCCTGAGGAAATTCTAATCCTCACCAATCTCCTGAACCGGGCACACGCCTCGCAAGTTCCACTGAGGCTGCTCTTCCAAGGTTTGGAGCTGGCCACCTGACGACTCCTGGGCTGCTCCTAGAGTTGCTTTCTCCTTCACAAGCTCTTCCTGTTCATGATCATGGGCTGGGACCTGGTAAAAATCAAGGACAGGTAGGAAGCAAGTATCAGAGAAGACATTGCAAGGCCTTCTCAGGACCAGTGGATAGGAAAAGAAGGCTCAAGAAACTGGCAAAGAAAAAAAGGCAGAGAGATTAAGAGCCTATTACAGATCAAGTTAGGCATAAAGAAATCCATCTCTTCCTCCTCTTCCTCTTACTGCACTGAAACCCCATGCTTGATCATATGAGCACAAACCCCTGTTCTCCCATCTTCCCACCTGCTCTCCTGGTTCATCCAGCTCTCTCTCCAAATCCTCCAGCACAGTTACCGCCTCCTCTCCACTCACTGGGCGGTGCTCTCTCACCCAGGCCTGGAGCTCCTCGGGCAGGATGGTCAGGAACTGCTCCAGCACCAACAGCTCCAGGATCTGCTCCTTGGTGTGCATCTCTGGTCTCAGCCACTGATGGCAGAGTTCCCGGAGTCTTCGAAGAGCCTCTCGGGGCCCAGGTGTCTCCTGGTAGCAGAATTGCCTGAAGCGTCTACGAAAGATCTCTCTGGTGTGAGGGTTATCTCTTGACAGGCCAGATTCTTGCCCATAGGCATGGTTTCCGTCTTCCTCTTTTACTTTCACTGCTATAAGTCCCTCCTGCATCTCTGGAGTCTGAAGGGCCAAGGCTGTGGTCATTTGAGGTTTAACTATTCAGAAAAAGAATCTATTCTTGATAATTCCCCCTTGATATTTTCTTCTGGAAATCCCAAAATCTAAAAAATAATTTGCAGGAAAAAAAATATTAAAATGTAGAAAATCTTTTCTGCTGGTAGGCACTGGGAGTATTTATACTAAAATCAGTAACTTCGTCTAATGAAGAACATAAATGCATGATTAATAAGGACTATGCAAATACTGATGAAGGTAATATAGGAAGGCAAACAAAACCAAAACAGCACCACCCCCCGAGTTTTATTGAAGGAAGGGACCATTTTGATTATCCTGAATGAATCAGCTCAAATAAATCAGCTTGGATGTACTGGGTTTCCATTTGAATGGCAAGATACTGGACTCATAGTCAGTTTTTAGTTGAATGGGGGTAAACAAACACTTTGGGCCCAAGTGGTCACAGAAGACACTAAGAATCAAGGAGAAAAAGGAAAGAAAAAGGAGGAGGAAGGGAAAGTAAAGAAGATAAAAAGACACAATGAGGAACAAAACAAATGTGCTTGGGGAAGAGAAGCAGAGTCCTTCAAATCAGGTGAGGTGTGGAGGAAAGAGATGTATGCTTGGAGTGGGGAAGATCTGGGACTGAGACTGATCTTCCAGGTACTCCCTGCACAGTCTTGGGCTTCATCTTTTGAGCCTTAGTCTACTCAATCTGTAAAATAGGGATCTTAAAGCCAACCCTGTCTACCTTTCTAGGTTGATACAGAAATAAAATAAGATCACAGATAAAGAGCACAAAGAAGCTGGCAGTTTGGTAAACTCGAAAGTATTATAAATTACCACTATTGTTATTTTTCTTATAAATTTTATTGACAGACTAAATGAATATCCTAGTGATCTAAACACTAAGGTGAAAGAATCAGAAAGTAGTCAACTGGAGTGGTCTTGGTCCACAGATATTAAAATGAAGGAAATATTAGTTCTAATATTTTTAAATCACAGAACTTTAGCTCTTTCTTGCTCTTCAATTTCTTGGAAATTGTTTCTCTTTGAAGTTCCCTGAGGATGGAGAGTGGGCAATCGTATGTAAAATAAAATAAGCGCTAATAAAGAGACAAACATCTATGACCACTTAAATCTTAATCAGGATAGTAATTAATGAAGGCAATTTTCTGAAAGAAAAATAATTATGTGACCTAATGATTTCCAAGCACCATTTTTTTTCTAGTACATACTTTATTTTTTTAAAACATCTTTATTGGAGTATAATTGCTTTACAATGTTGTTAGTATCTGCTGTATAACAAAGTGAATCAGCTATATGCATATGTATATCCCCATATCCCCTCCCTCTTGCGTCTCCCTCCCACCCTCCCTATCCCACCCCTCTAGGTGGTCATAAAGCACCGAGCTGATCTCCCTGTGCTATGTAGCTGCTTCCCACTAGCCATCTATTTTACTTTTGGTAGTGTATATATGTCGATGCTACTCTCTCACTTCGTCCCAGCTTACCCTTCCCCCTCCCCGTGTCCTCAAGTCCATTCTCTACGTCTGCATCTTTATTCCTGTCCTGACCCTAGATTCATCAGAACCATTTTTTTTTAGATTCCATATATATGTGTTAGCATATGATTTTCTCTTTCTGACTTACTTCACTCTGTATGACAGACTCTAGGTCCATCCACCTTACTACAAATAATTCAATTTTGTTTCTTTTTATGGCTGAGTAATATTCCATTGTATATATGTGCCACATCTTCTTTATCCATTCATCTGTTGATGGACACTTAGGTTGCTTCCACGTCCTGGCTACTGTAAATAGCACTGCCATGAACATTGAGGTACATGACTCTTTTTGAATTATGGTTTTCTCTGGGTATATGCCCAGTATTGGGATTGCTGGGTCGTATGGTAGTTCTATTTTTAGTTTTTTAAGGAACCTCCATACTGTTCTCCATAGTGGCTGTATCAATTTACATTCCCACCAACAGTGCAAGAGGGTTCCCTTTTCTCCACACCCTCTCCAGCATTTCTTGTTTGTAGATTTTTTGATGACGGCCATTCTGACTGGTGTGAGGTGATACCTCATTGTAGTTTTGATTTGCATTTCTCTAATGATTAGTGATGTTGAGCATCCTTTCATGTGTCTATTGGCAATCTGTATATCTTCTTTGGAGAAATGTCTGTTTAGGTCTTCTGCCCATTTTTGGATTGCGTTGTTTTTTTTTGATATTGAGCTGCATGAGTTGCCAAGCACCATTTTTGGGCAGAGGCTTTCAAACTTATTTGACCAGGACCCTCAGTAAGAAACATTGTATATTGTGACCAGAACACACATACATGTGCATACGAATACATGTTTGTGCATGTGTGAGATACACATATACAAATAATTTTTTTACAAAATACTATGTACCCTTACATTATGTGATATATACTCTTATTTTTTAAATCCTATTTCATAAAATGAAAAAACAAAAAACCCTGGTCATAGCCCACTACATAGATTTCACGACCCACAAAGGGATCATGACCTATAGTTTTAAAATGTTTTTGTTTTAATTTTAAGTAAAATTATTGTAATTCACTGTAAAAATAACCCTACACTATTCTTAAGTATTGGCATGCATCGCAAAATTTAAAAAACCAAGGGTAGATTATTTAAATTATAAGTGAACACTGATCATACTACAACTAGAAGAAAAGTTAAATTCATATTGACATTATTGGTTATAATTATCAAAGACAAAAAAAAACACATTGGTATGGGACAGCATCCTTCTGGATAACCTGTGAACATTATCCCCTCACAAATTTCTAACATCTTTGGCTAGCTTGACTTCTATAGACCACCTTAGGAAGAATGGAGAGGGTTTTTACTCAAAAGATAGGATCCCTGAGTTCATGTTTTCCCCCAACTCACCACCACTCTGACCACCACATTATCTTTTTCTGTCAGAACTTTTCATATTCCACTCATTCATTGAGCAAATATTTACTCAGAGCCTACCACATTCCAGGTACTGTTCTAGGCTACAAACAAAAAAATTTCTCATCTCAAGGAATTTACATTTTTATAGCAATATAATAATAGCTGACATTTATAGTGCTTTTAATGTACCAGGCACTGTTTTAGATGCTTTACATATATTAACTCAATTAATCCTCAAAGCAACTATGAGTAAGGTACTATTATTACCCCCGTATTGCAGATGAGAAAACTGAGGCACAAAGAGTTTAAGTCATTCATGCAATGCTTCACAGGTAGTAAGTGGTGAGGCTGCAATTTAAACCCAGCAAAGCTAACTCTAGAATTTATAGTCTCAGTCACTACACCACTCTCTCTCCTCTATGTGGGGGTAAGAAGGGGACAGGATGAGGAAAGGGGGCCATAGGAGACAGAAAATAATTATATGAAAATAATTATATGTCAAGTAGTGATAAATGCTATATAGAAAAATAAAGGTAAAGGAGATAGGCAGTAAGGGAGAAGAAAGGTCTCTATTTTATGTGGGGTAGTCAAGGAAAGCCTTGTTGACAAACCATTATTTGAGCAGAGACCTGAAGGAAGTGAGAAGCAAGTCACATGACTATCTGGAGAAAAACTGTTCCATGCAAAGGGAACACTTGAGTTCTTGGAGGTAGAAGCATGCCTGCATTTTTCAAGGGACAGTAGGTTGACCAATGTGGCTAGAATAGAGAAAGCAAACAAGACAGGAACAGATGAAGTCAAGTTAGGAGCAGACCATGAAAAACCATCGTAGGGCTCTGCCTCATACTCTAAGAGATGAGGAGGAGGTTTTGAGCAGAGGGGTGATAAAATTTTATTCAATTTTAATATAAAAACATAACTGGCTGCTGTGACAAGAGACCACTGGGAAAAGCAGATGCAGGAAGAGAAGCTACGGTAATAATCTAGGGGAGAGATGATGGTAGCATGAACCATGGTCTGCTGAGCTTGTTCTAGGGTGAGAAATTTGGGGGGTACAAATATCAAATAGGTAAATTAAGAATATGTGCTCTCACATTACTCGGTTAACCCAGCATGGGTTCAAATAATTAAACAACCGCTTGTTTTCTCAACCTTCCAGGCCCCTGAAAAATGTCTTCTTCCTATCTGCTGCCTACCCACCTTGGTTTCAAGTCAAAGTTTTTCTATTCACAGACAATGCAGCTGAAGCTTTGAGCTCTGCCAATAGAAAATCATTTCTGGTATATGGTGTTTCAAATCTTTACTCAGTTTCACTAAGATCAATTTCCCTCCATTCTCTGTATATCCTAGGTTCCCTTTTGCTCTCCCTCCCCTGAATTTGCTTTTATCTGGTGGCCTGAATACCCAGGTCTTCGCACCAGCATATCTTAGTTCTTTGAAGCCACTGTCTCTGAAAGGCTTCCCAAGTTTTTTTTTATAACCCTGCCCTCCTGGTCACAAGCATACAGCTACTAATCTCCCATCCAGGATCACCACCCCACTGTATATGCCAGGTACATAATTGGCATAATAATCTCCCCTACCTTAAAAAATACACCTGCATTTTAAAGCTGGTTTCTCCTAGAGCCTTGGCAAGCTCAACACCCTTAAATCTACATCATTCCTGTGGAGCAATGCTCTTTACCAAGGATATGAATGTAGTGAAGACAAAGCAGCACACAATGCAAAGGTGCCTTTATCATAATACATCCCCCTACCCTCACTTCTGATGTCACCATCTATGGCTCCTCACTACTTATCCCAAACTCTCAAGCCTGGCTCAAGACCAATTACACTTCTAGCTTCCACTGTCTGGCCCCACTCTTGTTTTCCTATATTCCACATGCAGAAACTGCCAGCTCCACTTAGGCGTTTCTTCTTTAACCAGGCTTTTCTCGTCCCTGTTCCATGTCACTGGTCTTGCCTTCTGCATTATTCAAACTCTATCCGATCTTTGCAGTTTGATTAAAATCTCACATCCTCCCTGACGTCTTCCTCATCCACCCCAGTCTACTCTTATTAAAACAAACAAAAAACCCCCAAAAGTACAGAATTTAGAATTCCTTCACCAAGTTCTACTCCTGAGAAACAGACACTGTTAAAAATTGGAATGTATCCTTTCTATGTGTCTGCAATCACACACACACACACACACACACACACACACACACACACACACACACACACGACATAGCTCATATTTTTCCTATTAACTAAGCTAAGTAGAAGACAGTATGAGGCAGCAGAGAACATAGATAGGCAGATCTGGTTGTGAATTCTGACTTACTAACAATGTGATCTTGGGCAAGTTACTTGATTGATTTTTCTGAGCCTCGATCTCATGTATGCAATGAGCACAACTACCCTGCAAAGCCGTTGAGAGAATTAAGTGAGATAACGCTTATAAAGTGGTTTTGCACAAAGAGCACAGCACATATTAAACATGCCAATTAACCACCTTTTAATGAGATAATGTACAATTTAATGTACAATTTTTGGTACAAGGATGGCTTGATCAACAGCTGCTACCTACCTTTAGGGCCAAGACTGTCATCTTTTCTACTGCTCAAAGCACCAACACCAGTGAGTGGGTGGGGAAACACATGTACACACACAAATGAAATGGCTGTTTCATTAGGTTTGCAGACCCACTCTGACAGACTTACATGTCTTCCGGTATACACCTCTCTCTAATCTTAAATCCTAACTAGAAGTTCAGGATTACTAAGGTAGAAAAGGGGTAGGACCAGATTCAAATAAGGGAACTCACTTACTGGGTTGTGTCTGTAAAGCTAATACAGAGAAAAAGAGCAGAGTCAGCATAGCAAAGGTTTTTAAGAAAATGGACTCTGAAGCCAGACTCCCTGGATTTGAATCCTGACTACACCCCTTACCAGCTGTATCAACTGGGGTGAGTTACTTAATCTCATTTTCTTCCTGGACCTTAAATAAAGGGGGGAGGAGGGAGAAGTTACATACCACCAGTGCCTACCTCATAGAGTTATGAAAAGCAAATAAGTTAATATTTGGAAAGTGCTTTGAAGGGTGCTGGCTGACACGTAAGTGCTATTTAAATATTCGTGTTTTGTTTTTTTTTTAAATCAACAGGTGGCAAGAGCCTTTACACTCTTGAGTGAGTCAGACTAAGAGAGCCTGTGGCATGTTATAAAACTATCCTTGCTCGTTGTTTAAAATAAGCCCCCAGTCGAGAATGGTAGACGTGGGAAAACAGAAACCATCCTGGATATCCGAATCTACCCTTACCTTTAGATGCGGGGAAGGACAGTTCCGAGGGGCACGGGGGCTAGGACGGAGTGGTTGAAGGGCTCAGGAACAGACGAAGGGGATGGGGGTGGGGGCAAGGACGCGGACTCAGTTAACAGGGCCCTTCTAGTTTCGGGGGCAGCCTCTTCTGCCTCTCAACTGTCCGGCCAAACTCTGGCCAAGAAGACCCGCTGCCTCCTCCCCACGCCCAGTCCAGAGTCGCAGCGCACAGCCCGGACCTTCCGAAGGCCTTGCAGCAGCCGGACTCCAAAGCTCACCGGGTAGCCGTGGCACCACCTCTGAATCCTTGACAACCGCAGCCCGGATGATGATAGACTACAAAGGCCGGAAGTGCGTCACACCGCCGCTCTCCGGAGGAACAGCGGTTCTGGCCGCGTTCCTTCTAGTAAGCCCGGAGGTTTTCACACCTCTGTGGTCGCCACGCTGAATCCCCTTCCAGGCGTAGTGAGGCGCTAAGTGGCACAGTCTCTTCCAAGGGGGTTAATATACAGTAATAACAGCTAATATAGCGTTTTACGCATACTAACTCATTTACACATGCTAACTCACTCTACATTAACAGTCCTGTGAGTTCGGTATAATTATCCCCATTTAGCAGATGAGGAACCTAAGGCACATTCCTTCTACATTTATCAGTTGCAAAGAAAGTTTCCTGCAAAGAAAGTTTTTGTGCACTTTACTTTCTCGCACGAGATATTCCAGGCTCATTTTACACTTTTTCTGCCTTAGACCTGGAATCCACCATTGCTCCATGAAGCTATGGTTCCTTTTAATGGAGAATAATATACAGAAACCAGGATCTAGATTTTGAAAAATAGATAAGCTCATTGCTACTGGGATAGGTCATTGCTTCTAGGCCCTATCAGTGGACCTTAGAGCTGGAATAAAATATACATATGATAGGGATTTTATAAGATATTTCCAATTCAAATACAACTTCACAGATTTTTTTTTTTCATTTTCACCGTTGCACATTTGATTTTCCTTTCTTCCACAGTGAACACCCTGGTTCACAGCAGCATCAATATATTCACTCAATTTGCTCTTACAATCTTTTTTTTTTTAATTTTCAAAATTAAAATATCAACATCACTAGCAACAACACACTTACTATGTACAGTGCAAAATTTCTTTGCTTGCTTTATTTGTTCTTGAATTGTATCCCATTAAGGGAGTATAGTTCAGAGTACATATACGTACCTTATTTGAATTCTTTTCTCTGTGTAGTTATGTTATAAACTTGATATACAGTTAGTCATTTGTTTCTGTTTTAATTTCAAAATTTGCTTTCCTTTCATCTTTTTCATTTCCTTTCGGAACATGCAAAACAGTTCAAAATCAAAATTATATAAAAAGATATATTCAGAGTTTTGCTTCTATCCCTAATTCCTTTATCTTATATATACTCTTGTTCCATTTTCATTAGTTTTTTTTTTTTTTTTAATTTTATTTATTTATTTATTTATTTATTTTTGGCTGTGTTGGGTCTTCGTTTTTGTGCGAGGGCTTTCTCTAGTTGCGGCAAGCGGGGGCCACTCTTCATCGCGGTGCGCGGGCCTCTCACGCGGCCTCTCGTTGCGGAGCACAGGCTCCAGACGCGCAGGCTCAGTGGTTGTGGCTCACGGGCCCAGTTGCTCCGCGGCATGTGGGACCTTCCCAGACCAGGGCTCAAACCCGTGTCTCCTGCATTGGCAGGCAGACTCTCAACCACTGCGCCACCAGGGAAGCCCCATTTTCATTAGTTTTTAATTTATCCTTTCCTTCCTACTTCCTTCTCTCATCCCTTCCCTTCCTTCCTTTCTTTTGCAAAAATAAGTGTTTACCCTTTTACCACTATAAGTTATATTATACATACTCTTTTGCATCTTGCTTTATAACTTAATAGAATAACCTGGAAATTATTCTAAATCTGTTCATAGAAATATTCCTCTTTTTCTCTTTACAGTGGTATAGTACTCCATTGCGTAGATGTACCATTATTTTTTCAACCAGTCTCTTAGGGATGGGTATTTGGATTGTTTCCAATATTTTGCTTTAACAAATAATGCTGCAATGAAAAATGAAGAGAGGAGAGGAGAGAAGTGTCTTTGTAAGGGTTGTATCATTTTGCACTTTCAACAGCAATGCAAGATAGTGCCTGTTTTCACACTGCCTCCCCAACTGTATGTTTTCAGGCTTTTGAATGTTGCCAATATGATAGGTCATTAGGTATTTGTTAAGAAACCTCAAACTGAAAGCTGAAATCCCTGTTAAAAATGAATTCACAGTGCCAAATGTTGGCAAGGATTATGGAGCAATGGAAATTTTCATACACTGTTGATGAGAGTGTAAATTGGCAACAACATTTTTGGGAAATTCTTTGGTATATCTGCTGAAGTTGAACATATGCATATTCTATGACCCAAGAGTTTCACTTCTAGTTATATTGCTGCCAGAAATGCATATATATTTACATCTAAAGACACACTTTAGCAGCATTTTTTATAGCTCTAAACTGGAAACAACCCAAAAGTCTATTAAGAATAAGATTGGTACAAAAATTGAAATTTATCCATACAATAAAATACTATGCAATAATGAAAATGAATGAACTACAGCTACAAGCCACAGTGATAAATTTCACAAACGTAATAATGAGTGAAAGAAGCCAGACACAAAAAGATGCATACTTCATGATCCCATTTATATAAAGTTCAAAACAGGCAAAACTAATATGTGTTAGAAGTCACAATAGGGAGTAGGAAAGGAATAGTTTGGGAGGGAGCGCAACTGGGGTCTTCTGGGGAACTGGTAATGATCTATTTTTTGATGTTGGTGGTGATTATGTGGGTGGTTTCACTCTGTGAATTTCATTTAGCTGTACACCTGTAATTTATGTACTTTCTACATATGTATACAATATTTCAATAAAGTTTTTTTTTAATTCAAACCATTTTTTACAGCTGAAGAAACTAAAGTTCAGAGAAATGAAGTGTATTGCTGAGGTCAGCAGAGCCAGGACTCAAATCCATGTTTCCTGATCAGCTATCTCCCTTGGCTCTGAGGGATCAGTGCCTAGGAATCCTTACATACAGATCCTAAAGGGGCCCTTTTTTTGGTTGCAAGTTTAACACAGTGTCCATTAGACAAAAATGAAGTTATCAGTAATGCTTAAATATATATGTATGACAATCTTCTTACTCAACTATTCTACCTTATGTGAAGTGCATTCCAAATAGAGATAGAGGTGGCCTTAATAAATATAAAGCCTAAAGTGACTTAAAATTATTATACAAGCCATAAGGTGATAACTATGATTATATAGAAACATGGAAAGTTTTTCTTAAATAAGAGTAATTGCTAAAAATAGAGCAGAAAAATTCTAAATACAGAAAATAAAATTATGTAAAGTTATACACCTAATTATATCTATCAATGTGTATTTAGAGAATACACAATTTAAGAAATGAAAATAATTCTTAAATTAAGAGGTAGGATTCTAGAGGAATATTTTTCTTTAAAAAAGTTCTTTGATACCATTTAGGAATGGATTTAAACTCTTACTGAAGAAAGCTTAGTGAGTTTAGTGAACTCACTGAAGAAAGCTTAGTGAAACTCCAACTCAGGAGTTTTATCAATTCTCATTCCCCACTTTCCTCTTTTCCTTCTCCTTGTTCTATTCCTCCCCTCTTAATATCCACTAGACCACTATATCTCCTGGTTCTCATTTTGTTCCTTGCACACATTATCAGTCATTCATGCATTCATTCATCTGTTCATTGATCTTTTAGCACAAATTTATTGAGTTGGTACCTGCATGTCAAGATGGCAGAGTAGAAGGACATGTGCTCACTCCCTCTTGTGAGAGCACCAGAATCACAATTAACTGCTGAACAATCATCGACAGGAAGACACTGGAACTCACCAAATAAGATACTCCACATCCAAAGACAAAGGAAAAGCCACAATGAGATGGTAGGAGGGGTGCAATCACAATAAAATCAAATCCCATAACCGCTGGGTGGGTGACTCAAAAACTGGAGAACACTTATACCACAGAAGTCCACCCACTGAAGTGAAGGTTCTGAGCCCCATGTCAGGCTTCCCAACCTGGGGGTCCGGCAATGGGAGGAGGAATTCCCAGAGAATCAGGCTTTGAAGGCTAGCAGGATTTGATTGCAGGACTTCTACAGGACTTGGGGAAACAGAGACTCCACTCTTGGAAGGCACACACAAAGTAGTATGCACATCAGGACCTAGGGGGAAGGAGCAGTGACCCCATAGGAGACTGAACCAGATCTACCTGCTTGTGTTGGAGGGTCTCCTGCAGAGGCAGGAGATGCCTGTGGCTCACTACGGGGACAAGGACACTGGCAGCAGACGTTCTGGGAAGTACTCCTTGGCATGAGCCTTCCAGGAATCCGCCATTAGCCCCACCAAAGAGTCTGTAGCCTCCAGTGCTGGGTCGCCTCAGGCCAAAAAACCAACAGGGAGGGAACTCAGCCCCACCCATCAGCAGACAAGTGGATTAAAGTTTTACTGAGCTCTGTCCACCAGAGCAACACCCAGCTCTAACCACCACCAGTCCCTCCCATCAAGAAGCTTGCACAAGCCTCTTAGATAGCCTCATCCACCAGAGGACAGACAGCAGAAGCAAGAAGAACTGCAGTCCTGCAGCCTGTGGAATGAAAACCACATTCACAGAAAGATAGACAAAATGAAAAGGCAGAGGACTATGTACCAGATGAAGGAACAAGATAAAACCCCAGAAAAACAATTAAATGAAGTGGATAGGCAACCTTCCAGAAAAAGAATTCACAATAATGATGTAAAGATGATCCAGGACCTCGGAAAAAGAACGGAGGCAAAGATCGAGAAGATGCAAGAAATGTTTAACAAAGACCTAGAAGAATTAAAGAACAAACACCTAGAAGAATTAAAGAACAAACAAAACAGAGATGAACAATACAATAACTGAAATGAAAAATACACTAGAAAGGGGACTTCCCTGGTGGTGCAGTGGTTAAGAATCTGCCTGCTAATGCAGTGGACACGGGTTCGAGTCCTGGCCTTGGAAGATCCCACATGCCATGGAGCAACTAAGCCCATGTGCCACAACTACTGAGCCTGCACTCTAGAGCCTGTGAGCCACAACTACTGAGCCCACGTGCCACAACTACTGAAGCCCACGTGCCTAGAGCCCATGCTCTGCAACGAGAGAAGCCACCACAATGAGAAGCCTGTGCACCTCAACAAAGAGTAGTCCCTGCTCGCCACAACTAGAGAAAGGCCACGCGTAGCATTGAAGACCCAATGCAGCCAAAAATTAATAAATAAATAAATTTATAAAAAAAGAAACACTAGAAGGAATCAATAGTAGAATAACTGAGGCAGAAGAACGGATAAGTCACCTGGAAGACAGAATGGTGGAATTCACTGCCGTGGAACACAATAAAGAAAAAAGAATGAAAAGAAATGAAGACAGCTGGAGAGACCTCTGGGACAACATTAAATGTAACAACATTCGCATTATAGGGGTCCCAGAAGGAGGAGAGAGAGAAAACGGACCCGAGAAAATATTTGAAGAGATTATAGTCAAAAACTTCCCTAACATGGGAAAGGAAATAGCCACCCAAGTCCAGGAAGTGCAGAGAGTCCCAAGCAGGATAAACCCAAGGAGAAACACGCTGAGACACATAGTAATCAAAGTGGCAAAAATTAAAGACAAAGAAAAATTATTGAAACCAACAAGGGAAAAACGACAAATAACATACAAGGGAACTCCCATAAGGTTAACAGCTGATTTCTCAGCAGAAACTCTACAAGCCAGAAGGGAGTGGAACAATATATTTACAGTGATGAAAGGGAAGAACCTAAAACAAAGATTACTCTACCCGGCAAGGATCTCATTCAGATTCGACGGAGAAATCAAAACCTTTACAGACAAGCAAAAGCTAGGAGAATTCAGCACCACCAAACCAGCTCTACAACAAATGCTAAAGGAACTTCTCTAAGTGGGAAACACAAGAGAAGAGAAGGACCTACAAAAACACACCCAAAACAATTCAGAAAATGGTCATAGGAACATACATATCAAAAATTACCTTAAATGTGAATGGATTAAATGCTCCAACCAAAAGACACAGGCTTGCTGAATGGATACAAAAACAAGACCTCTATATATGCTGTCTACAAGAGACCCACTTCAGCCCTAGGGACACATTCAGACTGAAAGTGAGGGGATGGAAAAAGATATTCCATGCAAATGGAAATCAAAAGAAAGCTGGAGTAGCAACACTCGTATCAGATAAAACAGACTTTAAAATAAAGAATGTTCCAAGAGACAAGGAAGGACACTACATAATGATCAACGGATAATTCCAAGAAGAAGATATAACAATTATAAATATGTATGTACCCAACATAGGAGCACCTCAATACATAAAGCAAATGCTAACAGCTATAAAAGAGGAAATCGACAGTAACACAATAAGAGTGGGGGACTTTAACACCTCACTTACACCAGTGGGCAGATCATCCAGATGGAAAATTAATAAGGAAACACAAGCTTTAAATGACACAATAGACCAGATAGATTTAATTGATATTTATAGGACATTCCACCTAAAAACAGCAGATTACACTTTCTTCTCAAGTGCACACAAAACATTTTCCAGTGTAGATCACATCTTGTGTCACAAATCAAGCCTCAGTAAATTTAAGAAAATTGAAATCATATCAAGCATCTTTTCCGACCACAACGCTATGAGATTAGAAATCAATTACAGGGAAAAAATGTAAAAAACACAAACACATGGAGGCTAAATAATATGTTACTAAATAACCAAGAGATCACTGAAGAAATCAAAGGGGAAATCAAAAAATACCTAGAGACAAATGACAACAAAAACATGACGATGCAAAACCTATGGGATGCAGCGAAAGCAGTTCTAAGAATGAAGTTTATAGCAAAACAATCCTACCTCAAGAAACAAGAAAAATCTCAAACAATCTAACCTTACACCTAAAGGAACTAGAGAAAGAAGAGCAAGCAAAACCCAAAGTTTGTAGAAGGAAAGAAATCATAAAGATCAGAGCAGAAATAAATGAAATAGAAACAAAGAAAACAATAGCAAAGATCAATAAAACTAAAAGCTGGTTCTTTGAGAAGATAAAGAAAATTGGTAAACCTTTAGCCAGACTCATCAAGAAAAAGAGGGAGAGGACTCAAATCAATAAAATTAGAAATGAAAAAGGAGAAGTTACAATGGACACTGCAGAAATACAAAGCATCATAAGAGACTACTACAAGCAACTCTATGCCAATAAAATGGACAACCTGGAAGAAATGGCCAAATTCTTAGAAAGATACAAACTTCCAAGACTGAACCAGGAAGAAATAGAAAATATAAACAGACCAATCACAAGCACTGAAATTGAAACTGTGATTAAAAATCTGCCAACAAACAAAAGTCCAGGACCAGATGGCTTCACAGGCGAATTCTATCAAACATTTAGAGAAGAGCTAACACCCATCCTTCTCAAACTCTTCCAAAAATTGCAGAGGAAGAAACACTCCCAAACTCATTCTATGAGGCCACCATCACCCTGATACCAAAACCAGACAGAGATACTACAAAAAAAGAAAATTACAGGGACTTCCCTGGTGGTGCAGTGGTTGAGAGTCCGCCTGCTGATGCAGGGGACACGGGTTTGGGCCCTGGTCTGGGAGGATCCCACATGCCGCGGAGCAACTGAGCCTGTGAGCCACAACTACTGAGCCTGCGCGTCTGCAGCCTGTGTTCCGCAACAGGAGAGGCCGCGATAGTGAGAGGCCCGTGCACCGCAGTGAGGAGTGGCCCCTGCTCGCCGCAACTACAGAAAGCCCTCGCACACAAACGAGGACCCAACACAGCCAAAAGTAAATAAATAAATTTATTTTTAAAAAAAAGAAAAGAAAATTACAGACCAATATCATTGATGAATATAGATGCAAAAATCCTCAAAAAACACTAGCAAACAGAATCCAACAGCACATTAAAAGGATCATACACCATGATCAAGTGGGATTTATCCCAGGGATGCAAGGATTCTTCAGTATATGCAAATCAATCAATGTGATACACCATATTAACAAACTGAAGAATAAAAACCATATGATCATCTCAATAGATGCAGAAAAAGCTTTTGACAATATTCAACACCCATCTATGATAAATACCTTCCAGAAAGTGGGCATAGAGGGAACCTACCTCAACATAATAAAGGCCATATATGACAAACCCATAGCAAACATCATTCTCAATGGTGAAAAACTGAAAGCATTTCCTCTAAGATCAGGAACAAGACAAGGATGTCCACTCTCGCCACTATGATTCAGCATAGTTTTGGAAGTCCTAGCCACGGCAATCAGAGAAGAAAAAGAAATAAAAGGAATACAAATTGGAAAAGAAGAAGTAAAACTGTCACTGTTTGCAGATGACATGATACTATACATAGAGAATCCTAAAGACACCACCAGAAAACTACTAGAGCTAATCAATGAATTTGGTAAAGTTGCAGGATACAAAATTAATGCACAGAAATCTCTTGCATTCCTATACACTAACAAGGAAAGACCAGAAAGAGAAATTAAGGAAACAATCCCATTCACCATTTCAACAAAAAGAATAAAATACCTAGGAATAAACCTACCTAAAGAGATAAAAGACCTGTACTCAGAAAACTATAAGACACTGATGAAAGAAATCAAAGATGACACAAACAAATGGAGAGATATACCACGTTCTCAGATTGGAAGAATCAATATTGTGAAAATGACTATACTACCCAAAGCAATCTAGAGATTCAATGCAATCCCTATCAAATTACCAATGGCATTTTTTTACAGAACTAGAACAAAAAATCTTAAAATTTGTATGGAGACACAAAAGACCCCGAATAGCCAAAGCAGTCTTGAGGGGAAAAAAATGGAGCTGGAGGAATCAGACTCCCTGACTTCAGACTATACTACAAAGCTACAGTAATCAAGACAATAGGGTACTGGCACAAAAACAGAAATATAGATCAATGGAACAGGATAGAAAGCCCAGAGATAAACCCATGCACCTATGGTCAACTAATCTACGACAAAGGAGGCAAGGATATACAATGGAGAAAAGACAGTCTCTTCAATAAGTGGTGCTGGGAAAACTGGACAGCTACATGTAAAAGAATGAAATTAGAATACTCCCTAACACCATCCACAAAAATAAACTCAAAATGGATTAAAGACCTAAATGTAAGACTGGACACTATAAAATTCTTAGAGGAAAACATAGGAAGAACACTCTTTGACATAAATCACAGCAAGACCTTTTTTAACCCACCTCCTAGAGTAATGGAAATAAAAACAAAAACAAACAAAAGACCTAATGAAACTTAAAAGCTTTTGCACAGCAAAGGAAACTATAAACAAGACGAAAATACAACCCTCAGAATGGGAGTAAATATTTGCAAATGAAACAATGGACCAAGGATTAATCTCCAAAATATATAAACAGCTCATGCATCTCAATATTTAAAAAAAAAACCCAATCAAAAAATGGGCAGAAGACCTAAATAGACATTTCACCAAAGAAGACATACAGATGGCCAACAGACACATGAAAGAATGCTCAACATCGTTAATCATTAGAGAAATGCAAATCAAAACTACAATGAGGTATCATCTCACACCGGTCAGAATGGCCATCATCAAAAAATCTACAAACAATAAATGCTGGAGAGGGTGTGGAGAAAAGGGAACACTCTTGCACTGTTGGTGGGAATGTAAATTGATACAGCCACTATGGAGAACAGTATGGAGGTTCCTTAAAAAACTAAAAATAGAACTACCATATGACCCAGCAATCCCACTACTGGGCATATACCCAGAGAAAACCATAATTCAAAAAGACACACGTACCCCAATGTTCATTGCAGCACTATTTACAATAGCCAGGACATGGAAGCAACCTAAGTGTCCATCAACTGATGAATGGATAAAGAAGATATGGCATATATATACAATGGAATATTACTCAGCCATAAAAAGAAATGAAATTGAGTTATTTGTAGTGAGGTGTATGGACCTAGAGACTGTCATACAGAGTGAAGTAAGTCAGAAAGAGAAAAACAAATATCCTATAACAATGCATATGTGTGGAACCTAGAAAAATGGTACAGATGAACCGGTTTAGAGACATGGATGTAGAGAGCAAACGTATGGACACAAGTGGGAAAAGCGGGGGTGGGGTGGTGGGGGGATGAATTGGGAGATTGGGATTGACATATATACACTAATATGTATAAAATAGATAACAAATAAGAACCTGCTGTATAAAAATAAAATAAAATTCAAAAAAAGGATACTTCAAAAATAAAATAAAATAAAAAGATAAAGTTAAAAAAAAGAAAAAGAAAAACCCTTCACAAATAATCCATGACCAGAGCTGCTGTAAGTAAAAATAGATGGTCACTCACAGCACACACACACACGAGTTAGTACCTGCACTTTAGAACTCAAAATGCCGTGACTTTATTTGGGACTGTGGCAGGCTGTTGATTGCCTACTAAATAAGTAGCTCCTTTTTATTAGATAACAGAAATCTAATTTTTTATTTGTGTCCTTTGGCACCTGGAATAAAGATTACATTTCTCAGCTACCCTTGCAGCTGAGTTGTGGTCATGTGACTAAATTCTGGCTAATTCAGTATAAGAAGAAATATATTGTCCTGAGAAGGCTCCAAGAAAGATGCTGACTGATCTGGGAGTCCCTTTTTGGCCCTTCTTGCTGACTGGAATGTAGAATTGATGGCTGGTGCTTCAGCAGCCATGCAGAGGATGGTGAAAAGTGGAAGGGACCTGGATCCCTGATGATTCCATGGAGTAAAAGCAACAACCCTAAACTATCTACCTTTAGACTTCTTTTACTCGAGAAGCATACAGCTTGTGTATTTTTCAGATCTTTATTACTAGTAGCTGATCATAAATTCTGATGTAGGTGTCTGTACTTTGACTCCCTATCTAGGGTTTTCTTTTTCTTTTTTTTTTCCTTAAATGTGATGCCATCATCTCTGATTGAACCCACTATCTCTGCTTCCTTCTCTGAAACAATGATACTTAGGAAACGCAAGTTTGGAGGGAAGGCAGAGAATTAGAAAGAAATGATGCCTATGGTATTATAAGTGGTCTGAAAGAAAGGGAAGAGAGATTCCCAAGAGGGTCAATACTATTTAACCCAAGCCCTTTTTTTTTTTTAGATTTTTTTCTTTTAATTAATTAATTTATTTATTAATTTATTTATTTTTTTGGCTGTGTTGGGTCTTCGTTTCTGTGCGAGGGCTTTCTCTAGTTGCGGTGCGCGGGCCTCTCAGTGCCGCGGCCTCCTTGTTGCAGAGCACAAGCTCCAGACGCGCAGGCTCAGTAGTTGTGGCTCACGGGCCTAGTTGCTCTGCGGCATGTGGGATCCTCCCCGACCAGGGATCGAACCTGTGTCCCCTGCATCGGCAGGCAGACTCTCAACCACTGCGCCACCAGGGAAGCCCTCCCAAGCCCATTTTTAAGTGACACCTTAGGAGTACTGCATACAGCCTCTGGGAGGTTCAGTGCTCAGAAAGCTTGTTTATTCTAAGTGGAGTTACAGTAAGACATACATCAAATTTAACTGGAGAAACAACAAAGATAAGGAGGGCATTCAGGGCGTGAAGGGGGTTAGAATGGAAGACAAAGACATGGAAGCTGGAGTGTACTGGGGGGAGCTGGGGAAAGTGAGACCAATACAATAAGAGCAGAGAGCTCTTGTAGGATAGTGAAGAAAGCAACATTTCTTACTGGGACAAATTTGTAGAGGAGCCTCTTGAATGTCAGGTTGAGGAATTAAATACAGAAGCTTGAAGGCATTCACAAAAATCAATTGTAGAGGTTCAAGGGATCTTTGAGAGAATATATATTCTAATCCCATAATTCACAGATGAGGAATCTAAGGCCTAGAATGTGTGGGCGACTCGCCTAAGATCACACAGTGGCGTAGTGGATACTAGAACCTAGTATCTTTCCTCACCCCATGTCAACCCCCTTTTAAAGCAACATCTAACAAGTTACTAAGGTGTTGATCGCCACACGTAAAGCAAAGGAAGAAGAAGCGAGGAAGAAAAGCAATGCCTAAACCTTTAACTACTCACTTGAGAAATGTTATGGTACTTTCAACTCTGGGTTATGGGTGTGCATTTTTCTCTAAATTTCATTGTGGATAGGATGAAACAGGCCATTTTGAAGCTTTACATTTTAAATTAGTCAGCCTTGAGGCCTAGAAATAGAAAATCTGGATAAGCTTACTCTGAGAATCTAGTCTGTAGATACTTTGATGTCAGAGAAATTGAGACAGTGACAGATATGGAGAGTGCTCATGTAGCTTCTCTGAATTCTACGAGAAACAAATGCTGCTTAACATTCTTACTACAGTAATTAAAGCAATGTGATTTTTTTTTTTTTTTAATTGCCGTGCCACTTGCAGGATTTTAGTTCCCTGACCAGGAATCGAACCTGAGCCCTCAGCAATGAGAGCTCAGAGTCCTAACCACTGGATCACCAGGGAATTCCCAAAGTGATTTTGATTAGTTGTGCTTTTTTTTTTTTTATGTTGAAAAAGACCTGTTCTCTGTTTAAAGGCTCTTCCACACTTACTACACATATGGTTTTTCTTTGTTGTGGATTCTCTGGTGTTCAGTAAGATGTAAGCTCAGTTGGAAGGCCTTCCCACACTTGTCACATTCTTAGGGTTTCTCCCCAGTGTGAATTCTGTGATGTCTAGTAAGGTCAGAACTTCCACTGAAGGCTTTTCCACATTCATCACATTCGTAGGGTTTTTCTCCTGTGTGAATTCACTGATGTTTAGTAAGGTTTGAACTTTCTCTGAAAGCCTTCCCACAGTCATTGCACTGGTAACATTTCGTTAAGGTATGGTACCTCTGATGCTAAGTCCTGTGCTGTTACTGAAGGTTTTGCCACATTCATTGCACTCATAAGGCCCCTCCTCAGTGTGATTTCTTTGATGTTTCATAAGGACTGAGCCTTAACTAAAACTTTTGCCACAATGATTACACTGATAAGGTTTTTTGCCAGAGTGAATTATGAGGTGATTTAAAAGGGTTGTATTTTGACTGAAGGCTCTTCCACATTCTTTACACTAAAAGGGTTTTTCCCGTGTGGATTCTCTGATGTCCAATAAGATTCATGATGTGCATGAAGCTTTTCCCACACTGATCACATTTGTGTTCTTTACCTTCCTCTGCGTTTCCTTCATGCCCTCCAAACCTGTCCTTGCATTCTCAAAGGTCTCCAAAATGAGCCCCCAAGAAAATGTTCCTGCCTCTGAAGATTCTGTTGAGTATCATCTTCTGTGATTCCATTCCTTTGGACACTTCTTGCTTTGCAGTCAACTTCCCAGTCTAAGGTTTGGTCTCACTTTCAAAAATAGGAAATGGATCATTTAAATGTCACTTTCTTTTTAAGCTTTTTATTATGGAAGATTTTAAACATATGTAAAAGTAAACAATAGAAATGTCACCTTTTTGAACTGATGAAATACTAAACTCCTAAGGGATCATTTATCTCTTTTCTAGTCATGCTTCTCCAACAATTAATAAATAGCTCTTATGTTCAATTAAGGAAAATGCTAGAAAGGAAAGTTGAAATAGACATATCCTAGGCATAAATAACCTATGTAATAATTACTAAGGTAGGATTGAGAATAATCTTTAACACCAAAAAGGGGCACTAATTTGTTAAAGTCTAAGTGTGTAAACAGTACTTTAAATTGCATTCAAATACAAGTACAGTTGTCCATTGGTATCTGCAGGGGATTGGTTCCAGGACCCATGCCTCCATACCAAAATCTGAAGATGCTTAAATCCCTTATATAAAATGGCATAGTATTTGCATATAACCTATGTACATCCTCCCATATACTTTAAATCATCTCCAGATTACTTATAATACCTAATACAATGTAAATGCTATGGAAATAGTTGCCAGTGTGTTGCAAATTCAATCTTTACTTTTTGGAATGTTCTGGAATTTTTCTTCTGAATATTTTCGATCCACGGTTGGTTGAATAGGAGGATGTGCGACCCGCAAAGGGCCCACTGTATAGCAGAAAGGCAAAAGTGTATTTCCTCTATTGCTTGGAGAGAAAACCCTTTGTCTTAATCTTCCCCCACATGGAACATTGCTTGAAGATTCAGTGTAAATCAATAATTCCTTCAAACAAACTAACATCAGTATTGCTTTATGAACACAATAAAATACACATTCTTAGTGAAATTTGGCCTGAAGGAAATAAATTAAATGTCCCATCGAGCTCATTAAAATGGAGATTCCACTTGAACTCAAAGGAAATACTGGAAAAGGACTGATTTCTTGACTCTTCTGGTCACTTTATTGCTTTTTCTGGAGATAGATTCTAAAGGGGATCAGGATGTAAAAAGGGAGACACTTAGTAAACGGAAAGCACATTTGGCATGTAGAGAATGTGGAAAGGAAAAGGTGTAACAAACCTAGACTGGAGTGACACGTAGGGGAAGCTACTGACATGAAAAGACAAGAGAATTTAATGTGGAAGAGGACAGGAGAAAGGTAGTCAAAGTGAAAGGCTTAAAAGATGACTTTATCACTGATGAGTATAGAAAACTTACAGATACAGGGTAGGATAGGACATTCAGAAGGTCATTGTAAAGGACACTGTAAAACAGAGGTGGTATAAAAAGCAACAGAATGTGATAGTTTAATGCTTTAATGAAAACCAACATGGTATACGAAAACAGATAAAATAAAAATATTTTGCTTAAAAGACCAAGAATAAAGGTTGTACTTTGTAAAGAGAGAGGCAGATGAGCCAGGGAAGATTTCAGGTGAGAGTTAGGGTTAGAAACACTACTGATTAAGTTGTAAAGGATGGCTTTGGCCGGCCAAGTAGGAGCCTGCTACCCTAACCCACCTTCCCAGATAGATTCCTCCCTCTCCTCCTCACCTCTCTCGTAGGAAATGGGGTTTTCATCTTAATACTTTCTATATTTTGTGACTATAGAGTCATGCTTGAGCAGGGTCTCCACGTGCCAGAGCTGACAACTTGGTGACTGTTGTGCAGCTCCCAGAGATATCACCTCCTGCCAGAGCATTTCCTGTCCACCTGCTTGAGATGTGCCCTGGAGACAGTTAGGGACCACTGGGCTTAGGAGGAAACTACTGTGAAAACCAGAGCTAAAACCTTAGGAAACAACTCCCATGGAGACAGGATTAGGAAAAGGGACTGAATGGGCTTAGCAGGAGAGATGAGACAGAAAAAGGAACTGACACTATTAAGGAACCAAACTATTAAATGTGGTTAATTTAATGGTCTGATTGCCACAGCAGAACATGCTTCCTCTTCCCACCTGAAATTCTGGATCATCAAGTTCTCTCTCCAAATCTCCCAGCAAAGACACAGCCTCATCTCCATTCAATGGATGATGCTCCAGCACCCAAGCCTGGAGCTCCTCAGGCAGGATGGCCACGAACTGCTCCAACACCAGCAACTGCAG
Organism: Balaenoptera ricei; assembly: GCF_028023285.1. NCBI lineage: Eukaryota > Metazoa > Chordata > Mammalia > Artiodactyla > Balaenopteridae > Balaenoptera > Balaenoptera ricei. The sequence continues at coordinate 22,605,359 of NC_082649.1, forward strand.
GATCTGCTCCTTTTTATGATTCTCTGGGCTCAACCACTGACAGCAAAGTTCCTGGAGTTGGCTCAGAGCCTCCCTGGGTCCAGGTGTCTCCTGGTAGCAGAACCGTCTAAAGTGTTGGCAGAAGACTTCCTGGCTGGACTGGCTATTCTGCTGCAAGTCAATTTCTTGTACAAAAAAGTTCTCTTCCTCCACCTTTACTATCACAGGTCCCTCCTGGGTTTTTTTTCATTCTGAATAATAAGATCTGTAGTCATTTTCTCTCAGGAGAGGGGTCTCTGCAGATAGGTTCACACTCCAGGAAGACTCCCCTTTGCAAAATATATAAAGTATTAAGATGAAAAACTGCCATCAGTTTAAAAACATCCACATGTATTATTAAACACTGCCTATACCACTTAAAGAAAAACACAACAGAAAAGGTTTTTGAAATCTGCCTAACAGTGATGTAGATGATTTGACGATTTGACATTCTTGGTAATGGAAATTCATATGATTATTTTAGAAATGAAAAGAGTAATCTTTTCCTATACTCACTCTACTCCAAACCTTTTCTATTTTAGACATGTTAAATGCAGTCTACCTGAGGCCCTTCACACCTGCGTGGAATGCTCTTACCCAGATATTAGCATAGGGCATTCCCTTGTTTCTTTAAAGTATGCTCAAAAATCATCTTCTCAAAGAGACATTTCTAGCTCATTGTATATAAAATAGTTTTCCTACCATTATCCACCCTCTTACTCTACTTTCTTTGTAACACTCACCACCAACTGACAACATATGTTTATTTGCCTTTTGTTTGTTACTCCACAATAATATAAATGCCGTAAGAACAGGGGTTTTATCTATCAGTTTGGTACACTGCACCATTCTAAGTGCCAAAAGAATGTCTGGGACATATAAATCATCAATTAACTATCTATTGAAAAACATAATGACTAACAAAAGGTATTAACTCTAAGACTTTTTCAACAGCTTGCTCAGGAATTGTTTGCTTTAATACTGTGTGATACATAAACAAACAAGATTAGAGAAATAAGGCAGTGAAAACATTAACTAGAACGGGTCCATAATCCCTCCTCCACAATTTTGACGTCCCCCAGAGTTCTGAAAACCAAGAGTATTTTCATAAGTCATTTGATGGCAATACTCAAAGTGACATAAATTCATTTTGTAACAGCTTGGCTTGAAATGACATGAAATTATTTATAGTTTTAGAGTGAATATTCATATTTTGTTACGGAAATACTGATACTACTTTCTGTAATAAAATATGGGACTGCCCCAGACTCCTGGGGTGTTATGCATTCAATATACTATATACGCACCATGTTTTTTAAAAAATTCCTCAATCTGATTTCAAAAACACTTCTGACCCCAAGGACTAAAGAAAAGTGCCTGCTTTCTATGCGTCAAAGACCCACCAGATTCCAAAACAAGCCACCCCTCTTACACTCAGGGGTCCTCCGCTTCTTTGAAACCTCTGGGGCCCGGTCGGGGTAAGAAATCTGGGGTCGGGTCCGGGCACAAAGCCCAGTCTCCCACGTCAGGGGTCACTCCAGGAGACCAGCTCACGGCAGCCGGGATTGGAAAGGGGGGGAATGTCTCACACTGGACCCGGGCCGGCCCGGGTCGACCCCATGCTGCGGAGGTTGACCCCGGCTGCAGCTCTTCTCCCGACGCGCGCCCAAGCCCCACGCACCCGGAAGCCCAGAAAATCCACCTCTCTAAGGACCTGCAGATATCCCGGAAGCCACGCCCCAGAGCCACGCCCCTCTAGGAGTATCCATCTCTATGGCTGGCGCCTTACAGCCGAGTCCAACAGGTTTCCAAGGTCGTCCCGTATAGCCCGAGAACTTCGCAGCAAACCAACTGCCAAGTCAACACCTGGTTAGTCCAGGAATGACCGCTCGGTATGACGATACTGATTTTTTTCTCTCCTTTCCTCTCCCCCCAAGTTTTATCAATTTCTCTCCATCCACCGCCATCCAAAAACCCAGCACGTTCCCGTTCACACAACGTATGTCTAGTATGCATTCTTCCATATTTTTCTCTCTGCTCATATAATCATGTACAGACATACACATTTATATGCAAAAAAATTTATATGCAAAAGATAGTGTGGTGCTTGAGAGCTTGGTTTCTGAGCTTGACTTGGAAATCTTGTTAGCTTTGCGCAATGGATCAAGGTACTTCATCTCTATGTGCCTCATTTTCCTTACCTGTAAAATGAGAATAATAGCACATATACCTAAAAGTTACTGTGAGTATTGAATGATTATCATGTAAAGGACCCCTGAAGCACAATAGATACCAAACAAATGTTTGCTAATTATGTACCTATGTAGGTTTTTTTTGGGAGAGTGCATATTTGACTTTCTCTGTTTGGTCCTAAGTTGGAAGCAGGGATAAAAATGAGGAAGCTGTCAGTTATTAATCAAGTCCTTGCAATTTGGAGCCAATTGTTTCAGAAGTTATTGTTTGGTTTCTGGGGCTTGTTGCTAGAGTAGTGGACTGACTTCCTACAAGTCTGACTTATAGATAATAGGCTGGCTTCCTGGGCTGGTTATTATAGATAATTATGTTGGTTTCCTGGGCTGGTTGCTACAGATTTGGGGTCAGAGTTCTATCTGCATATATGATCTGGTCATTGTCTGCTTGGATACTCAGTGTCTTCATTTTTAAATGAGAAATATAAATATATTTATATTATAAATATAATTCTTATATTGATTTATATTATATCTATCCCATTAACACTCCATTATCTGCTCTACATACTTCAATCTGTTGTCTTCCTCTTAAAGTGCAAGTGTTCTTCAAATGTTTGATACTTTTGTTCTGCAGTTCATATTCTAGAACATCAACAGTCTCTGTTGGTAATGTGTACCTGGGTGGAGGAGTGAAATTACAGGTCAACAACTGTTGCCACTCTGTATGGTTATTAACTGACCCAAGGAGTGAAGTGGAGAATGGTACAGACCAGCCTTTCTTACTTTATCTGTTGTAATTTATATCCATCTTTAGCCAGGCTCTGACATCATCATTTCTATTTTAGACATGTTAAATGCAGTCTACCTGAGGCCCTTCACACCTGTGTGGAATGCTCTTACCCAGATATTAGCATAGGGCATTCCCTTGTTTCTTTAAAGTATGCTCAAAAACTGGACCTGGTAAGTCCAGTTCTAGACAGGTCCGCTAGAGTGGAAAACTGCTTTTGCTCTTCGTGATGAAGGAGGCAAGGATCCTCTCATGTTTGAGGGCCAGCTTATTCTCTAGCCCTGGCCTTCAAACCTCTTTCTTTAGGGTTCTGTTTTCCTCAAGGTAACAGGACTCAGCTAACTTCTATATTCCAAAGGATTTCTCACACTTAAAAAATATTAGTTTCTGAGATCCACCAACTTCTTTCACATATCTATCATATATCCCAGTTTGGGTTAGCAGAAGGAACCAGGAAACCATGTCAGTTTGCAATCTCGTCGGAATTTTTAAAAACTTGTTTGTAAGGGGCTTCCCTGGTGGCGCAGTGGTTAAGAATCCGCCTGCCAATTCAGGGCACACGGGTTCGAGCCCTGGTCCGGGAAGATCCCACGTGCCGCGGAGCAACTAAGCCTGTGCGCCACAACTACTGAGCCTGCGCTCTAGAGCCCGCGAGCCACAACTGCTGAAGCCCGCGCCCCTAGAGCCCGTGCTCTGCAACAAGAGAAGTCACCGCAATGAGAAGCCCGCACAAGGAAGAGTAGCCCCCGCTCGCTGCACCTAGAGAAAGCAAAGACCCAACACGGCCAAAAATAAATAAAAATAAAATAAATTTATATTTGAAAAAAAACCTTGTTTGTAAGACTGAGTTTCGTCACATAATGATATATTGCCTATGTTTGCCCGTACATAAAGTATCTGTCACTAAATAGCGGTTGCTTATTTCAGGGTACTATACATATATACTTGTTAAGTCTTTATATATTTTATATAGAAAAAAATATAATATTGGCTACATTTTAAAGCAACAACTTTACTTTTGATGTTTATTTTGTTATACACATCTTTATTATTTCTATTCATCTTGTTTTGGTCTTTTTTTCCATATATTCAATTGTCAGAAATGCATTTCTCTTCCACAACTATGACAGAAAAGTATTTCATTTTTAATGAAAAGCTTTTTAAATGTTTAACTTCTTTTTTTTTTCCTTTTTCGTTTTTTTAATTTACTTATTTTTATTATATATATATTTATTTATTTTTGGCTGTGTTGGGTCTTCTTTTCGTTTCTGTGCGAGGGCTTTCTCTAGTTGCGGCAAGCGGGGGCCACTCTTCATTGCGGTGCACGGGCCTCTCATTATCGCGGCCTCTCTTGTTGCGGAGCACAGGCTCCAGATGCGCAGGCTCAGTAGTTGTGACTCACGGGCCCAGCTGCTCCGCGGCATGTGGGATTTTCCCAGACCAGGGCTCGAACCCGTGTCCCCTTCATTGGCAGGCAGATTCTCAACCACTGCGCCACCAGGGAAGCCCTAAATGTTTAACTTCTTGATTCAAATTTAATTTGTTGTAATTTGTTATATGAAGTATAGACTCAAATTAATTATTCAACATACCAACATCCGATAGAATCAATATTGTTTAATAATAGTGCTTCCTTGTCCTGTTGAAATACCTCTGGTTTGATAAGTTTTAGAAATAATTAAATGTAAGAAGTCATAAAATAATTTTATATTTTTATGAATGAAAATTTTATACAGTTTCGATAATTATATTTTAAGGTTTTTAAAGTTCTAACATAATAAAACACTTTCCCAGGTAATCCCTTTCAGATTTGTTTCAGAACTTTACATGCCCTTAGCATTTTTCACTGATACTATACTAAAGGTTCCAAAGAATTTTCAAACTAACTTTTAGGGTTTTTTTTATGAAGACGCTTACTTTCATAAGCAAAGTATGATAATAAGAAATATATATTTGGTCTTTATTCCCAGTTCCTGACCTAGAGCTTCTAAAACCCTTGGAATTTCCTGATTGATAGGGTTGATAGGAGCATCTTTGGTTATTCATAACAAGCCCCTTTCAGCTATATTTGAGTTTATCCTAAAGTGATTCTTGGTGGGCTCCTGTACGGCTTCAGAATGGGGGCTGGTTGCTAGAGGGAAGCATACATGTGTTTAGAGGGTTGAAACTTTCAGCCCCATCCCTTGACTCTGGGGAGGGGAGGAGGCTGGAGATTGAGTTAGTCACGCACAGCCAATGATTTACATAATCATATGGGAACCTCCATAAAAACCACTGAGCAGTGAGGTTTGGAGAGCCTCCTAGTTGGTGACCACATTGAGGTGCAGGGGACCCATGCCCTGAAAGTGAGTGGAAGCTCTGCCCACTGCCCCTCCCTGTCATATTTTGCCCTATGCATATCTTACATTTGGCTGTTCCTGAGTTGTATTTTTTATAATACATTGGTAAAATATGTGAAATGTTCCCTTGAGGGGCTTCCCTGGTGGTCTAGAGGCTAAGACTCCGAGCTCCCAACGCAGGGGGCCCAGGTTCCATCCCTGGTCAGGGAACTAGATCCCACATGCGGCAACTAAAAGATCCCGCACGCTGCAACGAAGATCCTGAGTGCCACAACTAAGACCTGGCGCAGCCAAATAAATAAATATTTTAAAAAATGTTTTCTTGAGTTTAGTGAGCTGTTCTAGGAACCCTTGACTTTGTAGCTGGTTGGTCAGAAGTACAAGTGGCCTGAACTGGTGATTGGCATCTGAAGCAGAGGTATTAGAGCAGGTAGGTAGCTAGATATGAGCAGAGAAAGGGGGTGGGGGACACGGCTCAGGTGACAGGAAACCTTACATCTTGAGGCAACAGGGGTCCTAGAGGCAAAGAAAGGCGGCAAAAGGTGGGAATCTCTGGCTTCCGAATGTAACCTTTTGCTTGTTACGCCCTCATTACAATAAAATTAGCCTTGCAGAAAAGAAGTACCCATGATGCACCGACACCATGACACTTACAATCAAGACCAAGAAAGGGCAAAAATTCCTCCTCCCCCGGGGAAGGTGGAGCTGGGATGAAAATCAGGAAATTTGACCCCAAACCCCTCCCTCCTCAATGAATATTTTCTGCCCAATCATTTTCATACCCTATGTAACCAGCTTGCCGAAGGAACTCAGAGCAGCTGCTCACCTGAGCCTGCCTGCTCTCCCTCCTGAGAGTGTACTATCACTTAATAAATCCTCGCTTTGCTTTCTTAGCCTCTGAAATCTTTCTGGGATGAGACAAGAACCTACTCTCCAGTAACAGAGGCAGTTTTGTGGAATTGAGCCCTTAACCTGTGGGGCCTATGATAACTCTGGGTAGTTCGTGTCAGAATTGAATTGAATGTAGGACACCCAGTTTGTTTCAGAGAATTGGTTGTTGTGGGGAAAAAAGCCAACACATTTGGTGTCAGAAGTGGTAAACACAACACACAAAGGTTTTCTTGAATTGACTTTTGAGCATGATTTTGATGGAACATCTATTTAAAGGAGGATATATTTCAGGTTATTGTTGGGCTTTCCCATTCAGAATAAAGCATCATTTTCTTACATTCTTTTGGACAAAATGGCCCTCTTCAGAAGTCTCCTCAAAGCTCCTTTAACATCCTTGTTCCTCAAGGTGTAGATGAATGGGTTGGCCATGGGAGTAATAACGCAGTAAAACAGCATCAGAACTTTGATGACGTCTTGAGGGCTGTCCCCTGAGGGCTGCATATAGATGTAGATGCCAGAGCCATAAAATAAAGACACCACCAGTAAGTGTGATGAACAGGTGTTGAAGGCCATAAGTCTCCCATCAGCAGAAGGGATTTGAAATACAGCTTGGGCAATATAACTGTAAGAGACAAGAATCATGGAGAGGGGATCCATTATCAGGAAGGTGGCCACCACTGTAAGCTCACTGACTGTGGTGTCCACGCAAGCCATCTTAATTAGACTGGGCAGCTCACAAAAGAAGTGGTCCAATTCCTGGTTCCCACACAGGGGCAGCTGGACTGTGAGTGTGGACTGCAGTAGTGAATTGGCCAGACCAATGAGCCAAACAGTGCTGGAGAGCTGCCAGCAGAGCTTGTGGTTCATGATTACAGAGTATCTCAGAGGCTTACACACAGCCACATAGTGGTGTAAGGCCATGGTGCCAAGCAGGACACATTCAGTACAGCCTAGCCAGTGAAATACATAGGCCTGGGTCATACAGCCTATATAAGTGATGTTCTTCTTGGGCCCCCCCCCCCAAGTTGAACAGCTTTTGGGGTAGAGCTGTGCTGGTGAAACAGAGGTCCAAAAAGGAGAGGCTTGTGAGGAAGAAATACATAGGACTTTGGAGTTGGGAATCTATTTGAGAGACCAGAATAATAGCAATGTTTCCCAACAGTGTGAACATGTAGGAGATTAGGAGGGCAAAGAAGAGAGGAAGATCCAACCACGGATATTTGGTAAAGCCCATGAGAATGAAATCCTCTGGAAAACTTTCATTCATGTGCTTCATTGAATTTTGCTGGAGACACCCGCTAAAATCAAGGAAGAGAAGGGTGATTTTAAAAACCCTGAGTTGGCAGAAGTTTTGACAATAACAGGCAAAAAATACTTTTATGGGGGAGCAATGGGGTACACCCTCAGTAGAAATCATAACAACATTAATGAATATAATAATTATAATTAATAAGTCACATTTGAAAAATCCTTTCAGTAGAGAAAGTGGTTTCATTTTTTCCCCCCTAAATCAAAGCCCTATGTGTTGGGTTAGTGGACATTCATTATTAGTTATGGCTCTTCTGTATGATTAAAGAAGCCAATGGGAGGTGGTCTTCTCCCAGCTACCTTGCAGCTAAGGGAGTGTGTGACCTAAGAGGTGGGGTCGTGGGGAGGTGCTTAGGTCATGAAGCTAGAGCCTTCATGTATGGTCTTAGTGCTCTTATAAAAGAACCCACAGCGATTCCTGTCCTTTCCACCATGTGAAGTTACAGCTACAAGGTGCTATCTATTAACCAAAAAGTGGGCTCTTACCAGACACTGAAACTGCCAGTGCCATGATCTTGGACTTCCCAGCCTCCAGATCTGTGAGATAAATGTTGCAATAGGTCTCCTGGTCTCTGGCATTTTGTTATAGCAGCCCAAATGGACTAAGACATATGTCATCAGGGAAATACAAATTAGAACAACAATCAGATTCTACTACACACCTATTAGAGTGGCCAAAATCGAGAACAATGACACCAAATGCTAGCAAGGATGTGGCACAATAGGAACTCTCATTTGCTGGTGGGAATACAAAATGGTAGGGCCACTTTGGAAGACAGTCTGGCAGTTTCTTACACAACTAAACATACTCTTACCATATGATCCAGTAATCACATTCCTGGGTATTTACCCACATGAGCTGAAAACTTACATCCACACAAAAGCCTGCACAAAGATGTTTGCAACAGTTTTACTCATAATTGCCAAAATTTGGAAGCAACCAAGATGTCCTTCCGAAGGTGAACGGATAAATAAACTGTGGTATATCCAGACAATGGAGTACTATTCAGCACTAAAGAGAAACAAGCTGTCAAGCTATGAAAAGACATAGAAGAACCTTGAATGCTAATTACTAACTGAAAGAAGCCAATCTGAAAAGGCAATATACTGTATGATTCCAGCTATCATACAGTATGTTTGGAAAATGCAAAACTATGAAGACAGTAAAAAGATCAGTGGTTGCCAACGTTTGGGAGGGAGGGATGACTAAGTAGAGCACAAAGGATTTTTAGGCAGTGAGACTACTCTGTATGATATTATAATGGTATATACATGTCATTATACATTTTTCCAAACCCATAGAATGTACAATACCAAGAGTGAACCATAATGTAACTGTGGACTTCGGGTGATTATGATATGTCTGGGTAAGTTCATCAGCTCTAACAATTGTACCACTTTGGTGAGGGATGAAGGTAAAGGGGGAGGCTATGCATGTGTAGGGGCAGGGGTTATATGGGAAATCTCTGTACTCTTGCTGAGTTTTGCTGTGATGTGAAACTGTTCTAAAAATAAAATCTTAAGAAAATTGTGATACTTCCTTACTGAGTGGGATGCAGAGTAAAAGGAATAATTCTCCTGATGGCCCTCTCCATACCCATCAGGTAAACAGGGTTCGATTGCTGCAGGCTCTGCCAGGGCAAGAAACATTACAGGTCCTTGCTAATTTGGGGCAGAAATTTGGAGACTGTATATGGGAATGAATTTTGAGAGCGTTTGACCCAAGAAATTAGATATGAATTTGTCATAATTGTTACCTTTACCAGAGAGACTTGTTTCAATTTACTGGCTGGAGCCATGAGTATGGTTTTAATTGGTTTTTTTTTTTTCTCTATTGTTTTAGTCAACACTAAAACCTGGTCACTTTAAAGTGACCCATCTAAATGATGCTGATTTGTCAGAATTCCCTTAGCATATAGTAGAAGGACCCTGAAGATGTGTGTGGATTATGTAATAAGAACAGACTGGTGTTGAGGACAAGATCCCTTGTCATGTCTCCAAAAACAAACAAACAAAAACAACAGGAATTGTACCATCTGACCATCTGTGAGAATTGAGAAGAGATTTTTTTTTTAAGGTAACCATAGTTCACTAAATGATTCCACTGTGACTAATGTTTATGCAGTCGTGAAAGTGTAAACTCTCCATGCTGATATAACCAAAAAGTATGATATAAGAGTATCTGGAGAGTAAGGCATAGACATTCTCTCTCTCCCTCTCTCTCTCTCTCTGTCTCTTGTCCTCGCTCTTTCTCTTTGTAATGTAAGGGTTAAAAGTTCTCATTTTTTATAGTAAGTGATAAATAAGTCATATTTAAAACTAAAAAAAACCCACAAATAGAATAAAGACTTGTTATTAAGAAGTATGGGTAAATAAAAGAAAACACTGAAATTATTAAAATTGTGTTAACTTGGGAGACCAGGAATTGAGAGTGAGGAATGATGAAGAAGGGAACTGCTATTTTTCATTATAAGCCCATAGTATTATTTTATTTTTTTAACTTTGATCGCATATGTCTTTAATATAAATGAAAATTAAATAAGAAGGAATGGAAGGGATCTGAATATTTGTCAATGATGGTGAAGGCATTAGAGTCGTATACATTGTTTGAAAGCGTGGAAAGCACACATCATCACTTACTGCAGCATAGGGTGCATAACATGGTGTAGTGGAAAATCAGGTTGCAAAAATAACTTGGGTCCAGGATATGGAAAATCTTGAACACTAGGTTAAGGAGTCTGATCAAATGAAGATTTTTTTTCTTTCAATCATTTTCCAAATGATTGGAGCAGCATTTAAAAACATTTATTATGGCTGAATAACGAGGGATTCAAGAAGAGACTGGAAGCTGGGAGCTCAGTGGGGAGGCTACTGCAAGAGTTTGTGGGAGAGAGGCTGAGAACGTTAGCTCAGATAGTGGCGGTGGGAATCAAGAGCAAGGTATGAATGTAGGAGAGAGGAAGGAGCTGAAAGAACATTTGAAGTTTTAATCTGAGGCGCTGAAAGAATGGAAATTCAATTAAGAGAAAGAAGCATGTATATGAGGATTGATCAGAATACGTGATTTAACTAAAAAAGACCTCCCCAAAAAGATAACTTTAAAGCTTGACCTATAACAATTGGCCCTGAGGGTCCATTCACCAGAGGATGGATTCCTGCTTCATCCAGACACCTCTAGGTCAATTTGACAAACTACACATTTACATCAACCACTTGAATTCATGGCTAGGATGGTTTGTTGCAGCTGTTTAACCACCAAGGACAGGGACGGGGACAGAAAGAGGGAGAGGCAAGGGAGTATGTCTCCAAAAACAGAAAAGATAATCGCCTGCATTTGCCAGGAAGTTCATGCATTTGTGTATAAAATGGCTGAGGAAAAGAGAAAAACAAGATCCCATTACCCCACACCCCACCTCGCAAATCCTCAATATTTTATCATTGGTTATTCTTTATATTGTTTGATCTTCAAATTTATCTTCAGAGTAGTGGCATTTATTATTTATTTATTCATTCATTCATTCATTCACTTTAAAGCAAAAAGATAAAAACTTTATTACTGGGAAATTCTTGCTGGTCTTCACATAGGGATGTGACAAAAATGACAGAGTATTGGTTTTAGAGAATTGATTTTTAGTGACTTGACCTGCTTTCTCATTCCTCCCCATCTCCTAGATAATTGGATTTTTTGGACATAATTCTGGGATCAACATAATTTTGAACAAGTGACAACCATTGGTCTGGCATAACGAGAATTCATTTAGCTCATGGAGGCATCTTACCCTGCCTGATATTGCCAAAACTCAGAACCTTCATTTTCTGTCTCAAAACAAAATGCAATACCATCTAGGCTGGTGTGAATAGAAAGAGACATCACTAGAACTTAACTCTTCTTATTTGAATTTGTATTAAGCAAATGTGTTTAGCTATAGAAGCTTAGTCAGGAGAAAGTTTGCAGAAGGGTTGGATTCCAACAGTCCTGAGAGAGGGAAGCAAGTATCATCAGGTCAGCACTTCAATAAAAGCCACCAAAGGTCTTAATATGGCAGGTAGGGTGAATGTGATTCTGGAGGCATTGGATAATCTCTCCTGGTTCCAAATCTGATTCAAAGGCAGATAAAACAAGTTCACACCCAGTGTGCCAGTGATCCCATAGGGGCTGTCACTGGTGAATTAATCTCTCTAGAGACAGTATCTATCTTTTATTTATACTTTTGGTTGTGATTATAGATTGCATCAGTTCTTCTGCTCATTAATCCCATCTTAATAGCAAGGGAGAGCAGGATTTACCCCAATAATTTTCAGAAAGAAAACAAATATAGTGCTATTAACAGTAATGATGATAATAATGGCTTAACACATTCTAGACAATTTATATGAATTGTCTCCTAACAACTCCTTGAGGTGGGTACTATTATTGTCCTCATTTTATAGTTGAGGAACTTAAAGCTTAAAAAAGGTAAGTAATTTGTCCAAGGTTCATAAGGCTTACACACTTCCAGAATTCACACACCAACTGGATGCTCTGCAAATGTCATGAGTAAACATAGGATTTTTAAATATCTGTAGTGTTTGGGGTACGTGCTTATTTGGTCTTTTCAACCATATTGAAAGCTCCTTGGGGGCAAGGTTTATGTCCTCTTTTTCAACTGGCTAAAGCACAGTGCTGATCAAATTAAGATCCTCCTCTTATTTCTTACGAATGCAGGTATAATATCCACATCTCCATCACATGAAGACCATCTCAGAACAGGTCACTCCTCAGAACAAGGTAGAACTAAAGAAGCAACTGAATAAGTACTTTAAAGGACAAATCCTTGCCTAATTGTCTGACAATGTTTTTTTTTCCCCTTTTTTATACTTTGTATTTTAATTTTGGGGGGATGTTAATTTTACAATAAAGATTATTTTTATTCATGAAATCGTTCACTCTTTTAAAAAAATAGTTTGTACATTTGGTGCCATGTTGAGAATGGCCTTCTCCACCTCAAGATATTATAAATATTACCTACATTTTGTGCAATATTTTATGGTTTTACTTTAAATATTTTATAACAGTATTTTCTGTTTTTACATAAATATTACATGTTTTTACATTTAAATCTTATTACCTGATACAAAGTGTCTGACAAAACTTTTATCTCAACACTTTCTTCACATCCAAAAACTCCCTTTTCAGGCTGAACTTCAAAAGTTATTAGATGCTGTCATGACTGAGTTGTTACTCAGAGCTAGGCCATACAGTCCTCCCTCTTCCTACTTGTTATGGACTGGATGTGTTCTCCCAAAATTCATATTTGGAGGCCCTAACCCCTAATGTGACTACATTTTGAGACAGGGCCTTTAAGGAGGTAATTTATGGTTGAATGAGGTCATAAGGGTGGGGCCCTAATCCAATAAGACTGGTGTCCTTATAAGAAGAGGAAGAGACACCAGAGCTACCTTCTGCTCTCACTCTCACTCCCATTCTTCCCTTGCACGTACAGAGGAAAGCCATGTGAAGACACAGTCAGAGGGGGCCTTCTACAAGGCACAAAGAGAGGTCTCACCAGAAACCAAGTCTGACGGCACCTTGATTTTGGACTTCTAGTTCCAGAACCATGAGAAAATAAACTTCTGTTATTTCAGCCACCCAGTCTGTGATATTTTATGGCAGCCCTAGCTGACTAATACACTGTGTTTAAATCTAAAGAATCAGGGCATGAAGACAGCATGTCCAAGGCAAAAAAACAAAACAAAAAACCAAAACCAAACAAACAAACAAACAAACAGAGCCTAGGAGATGAAGAAGATTATTTCAGTTTGTTAGTTATATGGCCTGCTCATTTTTTTTTGTGGAGAACCTCCTACATAGATTTCTGAGGTTTTATTTTATATTTTCCTCCTCCCTAAGTTAAACGAGTTAAGCAGCTGTTCACTGGGCTGATTATCTTCTAGCAGAAAACAGACAGTTATCTCAGGATCCCTAACCCCTAGGACTAAGGTTTGAGATCAGTCTAAGTTGCTGAATTTTATTTAGCTCTGCGGCCAAAAACTTCATTCTTGACTCTAATCAAATAGAAGACAGATATCATGAGAAAAGCATGGATTCCAGAATCAGACAGACCTGAGTTTGAAATTGAACTTTGTCACTTACTCTGTTACTGTGAATATTATTGAACCTGTTTCCTCATCTTCAAAGAGCTGATTATAACACATATTTGACAGGATTGTTGGGCTGATTAAATGACAGCGTGTCTGGAAACTCTTGGAATGTAGTAGACTTCCAATAATCCTAACTAGATGATAAAGAGGGTAAGTAGATGTTCATGAATTAATACAAAAGTGCTAATAGCATAGCTGGACCTCACTTTCAGTTCTGCTCTGTGTGTAATATTCTAAGCAGGATTTTTGCAAATGTGATTCACTTGCTTCAAAATCTCTTGGAGTGCTTGTTAAAAACACACATTTCTGGGCCTTTCACCAAAACAGAATTAAAACCTCTGGGGATAAGTCCCAAGAAACTGTGTTTTAACTAGTTCCCTAGGTGATTTAAATGTCTACTAAGCTTGGGAATCATTGCATTATAGGATCATTCCGTTTTTTAAATTGCAGAATTAAATTTCAGTTTCTAGTGGGGCCAATTTATGTATTCCCTTTGGGACTAAAGCCCTTCCTTGAAGACTGAGGGTGTATAAGCAAATGTAAATTACTGTTATTATAATTTAGTAATATTTGGAAAATCATATATAAAACAGATAACATAATGCTGAGTTTCCTGGAATCACTAATAAATTACATGGGAATTCAGAAAAAAGCTTTAAGAGTTGGTACAGAACAGTCAGCTCTACCCACCACCAGAGCCTCCCATCAAGCCTCTTAGATAGCCTCAACCACCAGAGGACAGACAGCAGAAGCAAGAAAAACTACAATCCTGCAGCCTGTGGACCAAAACCCACAGTTACAGAAAGATAGCCAAGATGAAAAGGCAGAGGGCTATATATCAGATGAAGGAACAAGAAAAAACCCCAGAAAAACAACTAAATGAAGTGGAGATAGGCAACCTTCCAGAAAAAGAATTCAGAATAATGATAGTGAAGATGATCCAGGACCTCGGAATAAGAATGGAGGCAAAGATTGAGAAGATGCAAGAAATGATTAACAAAGACCTAGAAGAATTAAAGAACAAACAAACAGAGATGAACAATACAATAACTGAAATGAAAACTACACTAGAAGGAATCAATAGCAGAATAACTGAGGCAGAAGAACGGATAAGTGACCTGGAAGACAGAATGGTGGAATTCACTGCTGCAGAACAGACTAAAGAAAAAAGAATGAAAAGAAATGAAGACAGCCTAAGAGACCTCTGGGACAACATTAAACGCAACAACATTCGCATTATAGGGGTCCCAGAAGGAGAAGAGAGAGAGAAAGGGCCAGAGAAAATATCTGAAGAGATTATAGTCAAAAACTTCCCTAACATGGGAAAGGAAATAGCCACCCAAGTCCAGGAAGCGCAGAGAGTCCCATACAGGATAAACCCAAGGAGAAACATGCCGAGACACATAGTAATCAAAGTGGCAAAAATTAAAGACAAAGAAAAATTATTGAAACCAGCAAGGGAAAAACGACAAATAACATACAAGGGAACTCCCATAAGGTTAACAGCTGATTTCTCAGCAGAAACTCTACAAGCCAGAAGGGAGTGGCATGATATACTTAAAGTGATGAAAGGGAAGAACCTACAACCAAGATTACTCTACCCGGCAAGGATCTCATTTAGATTTGATGGAGAAATCAAAAGCTTTACAGACAAGCAAAAGCTAAGAGAATTCAGCACCACCAAACCAGCTCTACAACAAATGCTAAAGGAACTTCTCTTAGTGGGAAACACAAGAGAAGAAAAGGACCTACAAAAAGAAACCCAAAACAATTAAGAAAATGGTCATAGGAACATACATATCGATCATTACCTTAAACATGAATGGATTAAATACTCCAACCAAAAGACACAGGCTTGCTGAATGGATACAAAAACAAGACCCATATATATGCTGTCTACAAGAGACCCACTTTAGACCTAGGGACACATACAGACTGAAAGTGAGGGGATGGAAAAAGATATTCCATGCAAATGGAAAGCAAAAGAAAGCTGGAGTAGCAATACTCATATCAGATAAAATAGACTTTAAAGAATGTTACAAGAGACAAAGAAGGACACTACATAATGATCAAGGGATCAATCCAAGAAGAAGATATAACAATTATAAATATATATGCACCCAACATAGGAGCACTTCAATACATAAAGCAACTGCTAACAGCCATAAAAGAGGAAATCGACAGTAACACAATAATAGTGGGGGACTTTAACACCTCACTTACACCAATGGACAGATCATCCAAAATGAAAATAAATAAGGACACAGAAGCTTTAAATGACTCAATAGACCACATAGATTTAATTGATATTTATAGGACATTCCATCCAAAAACAGCAGATTACACGTTCTTCTCAAGTGCGCACGGAACATTCTCCAGGATAGATCACATCTTGGGTCACAAATCAAGCCTCAGTAAATTTAAGAAAATTGAAATCATATCAACCATCTTTTCTGACCACAATGCTATGAGATTAGAAATGAACTACATGGATAAAAACGTAAAAAAGACAAACACATGGAGGCTAAACAATACGTTACTAAATAACCAAGAGATCACTGAAGAAATCAAAGAAGAAATCAAAAAATACCTAGAGACAAATGACAATGAAAACACGACGACCCAAAACCTATGGGATGCAGCAAAAGCAGTTCTAAGAGGGAAGTTTATAGCTATACAAGCCTACCTAAAGAAACAAGAAAAATCTCAAGTAAACAATCTAACTTTACACCTAAAGAAACTAGAGAAAGAAGAACAAACAAAACCCAAAGTTAGCAGAAGGAAAGAAATCATAAAGATCAGAGCAGAAATAAATGAAATAGAAACAAAGAAAACAATAGCAAAGATCAATAAAACTAAAAGCTGGTTCTTTGAGAAGATAAACAAAATTGATAAGCCATTAGCCAGACTCATCAAGAAAAAGAGGGAGAGGACTCAAATCAATAAAATTAGAAATGAAAAAGGAGAAGTTACAACAGACACTGCAGAAATACAAAGCATCCTAAGAGACTACTACAAGCAACTTTATGCCAATAAAATGGACAACCTGGAAGAAATGGACAAATTCTTAGAAAGGTATAACCTTCCAAGACTGAACCAGGAAGAAACAGAAAATATGAACAGACCAATCACAAGCAATGAAATTGAAACTGTGATTAAAAATCTTCCAGCAAACAAAAGTCCAGGACCAGATGGCTTCACAGTGAATTCTATCAAACATTTAGAGAAGAGCTAACACCTATCCTTCTCAAACTCTTCCAAAAAATTGCAGAGGAAGGCACACTCCCAAACTCATTCTATGAGGCCACCATCACCCTGATACCAAAACCAGACAAAGACACTACAAAGAAAGAAAATTACAGACCGATATCACTGATGAATATAGATGCAAAAATCCTCAACAAAATACTAGCAAATAGAATCCAACAACACGTTAAAAGGATCATACACCAAGATCAAGTGGGATTTATCCCAGGGATGCAAGGATTCTTCAGTATATGCAAATCAATCAATGTGATACACCATATTAACAAATTGAAGAAGAAAAACCATATGATCATCTCAATAGATGCAGAAAAAGCTTTTGACAAAATTCAACACCCATTTATGATAAAAACTCTCCAGAAAGTGGGCATAGAGGGAACCTACCTCAACATAATAAAGGCCATATATGACAAACCCACAGCAAACATCATTCTCAATGGTGAAAAACTGAAAGCATTTCCTCTAAGATCAGGAACGAGACAAGGATGTCCACTCTCACCACTATTATTCAACATAGTTCTGGAAGTCTTAGCCATGGCAATCAGAGAAGAAAAAGAAATAAAAGGAATACAAATTGGAAAAGAAGAAGTAAAACTGTCACTGTTTGCGGATGACATGATATTATACATAGAGAATCCTAAAACTGCCACCAGAAAACTGCTAGAGCTAATTAATGAATATGGTAAAGTTGCAGGATACAAAATTAATGCACAGAAATCTCTTGCATTCCTATACACTAATGATGAAAAATCTGAAAGAGAAATTATGGAAACACTCCCATTTACCATTGCAACAAAAAGAATAAAATACCTAGGAATAAACCTACCTAGGGAGACAAAAGACCTGTATGCAGAAAACTATAAGACACTGATGAAAGAAATTAAAGATGATACCAACAGATGGAGAGATATACCATGTTCTTGGATTGGAAGAATCAACATTGTGAAAATGACTATACTACCCAAAGCAATCTACAGATTCAATGCAATCCCTATCAAATTACCAATGGCATTTTTTATGGAACTAGAACAAAGCATCTTAAAATTTGTATGGAGACACAAAAGACCCCGAATAGCCAAAGCAGTCTTGAGGGAAAAAAACGGAGCTGGAGGAATCAGACTCCCTGACTTCAGACTATACTACAAAGCTAGAGTAATCAAGACAATATGGTACTGGCACAAAAACAGAAACATAGATCAATGGAACAAGATAGAAAGCCCAGAGATAAACCCTCGCACCTATGGTCAACTAATCTATGACAAAGGAGGCAAAGATATACAATGGAGAAAAGACAGTGTCTTCAATAAGTGGTGCTGGGAAAACTGGACAGCTACATGTAAAAGAATGAAATTAGAATACTCCCTAACACCATACACAAAAATAAACTCAAAATGGATTCGAAACATAAATGTAAGACTGGACACTATAAAACTCTTAGAGGAAAACATAGGAAGAACACTCTTTGACATAAATCACAGCAAGATCTTTTTTGATCCACCTCCTAGAGTAATGGAAATAAAAACAAAAATAAACAAATGGGACCTAATGAAACTTCAAAGCTTTTGCACAGCAAAGGAAACCATAAACAAGACCAAAAGACAACCCTCAGAATGGGAGAAAATATTTGCAAACGAATCAACGGACAAAGGATTAATCTCCAAAATATATAAACAGCTCATTCAGCTCAATATTAAAGAAACAAACACCCCAATCCAAAAATGGGCAGAAGACCTAAATAGACATTTCTCCAAAGAAGACATACAGACGGCCACGAAGCACATGAAAAGATGCTCAACATCACTAATTATTAGAGAAATGCAAATCAAAACTACAATGAGGTATCACCTCACACCAGTTAGAATGGGCATCATCAGAAAATCTACAAACACCAAATGCTGGAGAGGGTGTGGAGAAAAGGGAACCCTCTTGCACTGTTGGTGGGAATGTAAATTGATACAGCCACTATGGAGAACAATATGGAGGTTCCTTAAAAAACTGAAAATAGAATTACCATATGACCCAGCAATCCCACTACTGGGCATATACCCAGAGAAAACCGTAATTCAAAAAGACACATGCACCCGAATGTTCATTGCAGCACTATTTACAATAGCCAGGTCATGGAAGCAACCTAAATGCCCATCAACAGAGGAATGGATAAAGAAGATGTGGTACATATATACAATGGAATATTACTCAGCCATAAAAAGGAACGAAATTGAGTCATTTGTTGAGACGTGGATGGATCTAGAGACTGTCATACAGAGTGAAGTAAGTCAGAAAGAGAAAAACAAATATCGTATATTAACGCATGTATGTGGAACCTAGAAAAATGGTACAGATGAGCCAGTTTGCAGGGCAGAGGTTGAGACACAGATGTAGAGAACGGACATATGGACACCAAGGGGGGAAAACTGCAGTGGGGTGGGGATGGTGTTGTGCTGAATTGGGCTATTGGGATTGACATGTATACACTGATGTGTATAAAATTGATGCCTAATAAGAACCTGCAGTATAAAAAAACAAACAAACAAAACAACTAATACTAAACTTTCATTGGGTTATTTGTATGGACATATGTGAATATAAATGTTTCAGACATTACATGAAATTTCTAAAAATCTTATATGTTCTGGTATAATGTTATAAGTCATAATCCTAGTTACTACCTTAAAATGTATATCTCAGAAATAACTAATTTTCTTGTCAACTGCATTATTATGAACTTTCATCAAATTTTTAACTGTGGTCATTTTTAAGTCTTTTGTCATTTACAGACAGTTCTGTGTGTACTCTGATGCTATTGCAAATATGTTCCTATAAAAGGGTTTCATCTTTAAGAAATTCATGGAAAAGACTCTGACAAGTACAGGTTTCTGGTAACTGACTGTACTGCTGAAGTGAATGAATAAGCAGAACTGAATTTTCAGAACTCTAATGAAAAACTGATGAACTCATAAAAGTGCTAATAAAAGATCAAGATGAAAAAAAATTAATTACATGGGACTGAGTGAACTGATGAGGATGAGTATAATTTTTGTGACTTTCTGTCTGAATTAAAAAAAAAAATCCAACAAGGACTCAGAGGCAAAGAATATACACATCAATTTTCACTGCAAAGTAAAGGAGCTGTTACAGTGGAGGATTACTGGACTGAATGTCAATATTATGACATAGTATGAGTGTGTTTCATGTTTGGTAATTGCAATCATTGTTGCTTTTGTTGTGGTCATCCATGTACAATGCTTGGTGTCAGTCTATTTATCTCTTGTAAAAATAAAATATAGTGTGTGTGTGTGTGTGAAAAAAAAAAAAAAGAGTTGGTACAGTTTTGTTGCCCCCCCCCAACTAAAAAAGAGAGGACAAGGAACTTCAGCAAAGATGAAAAACAGAAGGTCATTTTCTTTCTGTTCCCATAAAGTGACCCACCACCTTTTCCTTAGGAGTGAGAACTTTTGTAGTCACAGCTGTTTTTGAGTGAGTGGATCAGAATTCACAGTACTACTGAGTACTGTGGAGAATTAGTAGTAATGGGGGGTTACTGAAGAATTTGGCTTCCTAGGGAGAAGGAAAAAGCCAAGGCCCCACTGGGACTCGAACCCAGGATCGCCTGTTTACAAGACAGGCGCTTTAACCAACTAAGCCATGGAGCCCACACATGAGCATTCTTTTGTTCTAGATCTGTGCTTACCGTGAGATTAAATATTCCTGACGTAGTTTATGTGATTTAGTGCAGCTTATTGTGAGAAAAGAGACAAACTCCAAGAAGACGTTTTGCTTACTTAGATGCGCTGCAGAGCTAATACAAGCGGGAAAAAGTTTCGGGCAGCTTGAATGTTGGGACCAATAGCACTTCAATTAGTCGAAGGATAACCATCAGTAAAAGTCGAGGCTACTCACTTTTTCCAATTAGGATAAAGTCTTCTAAAAGCAAAATTTGCTGTTACTGCACCTCGTCTTTTGTAACTAAGATTCCTCATTCCAATAAACTAAGTGAGGAACTCTAAAAATGGAACTCCACTAGAAGACTCTTAGACCGCCGGGCTAGAGCACCTAGTGTCCCTACACGTCACTTGCACTTAGCAAGCAGTGACTTGGAGGGGAAGAATCGGGAGCGGAGAAGAGGGGGCTGGGAGTGTAGAGTTCAGCTACACAGTCAGTCACATCGCTCTCAAAATCCTAAAACGCCAATGTCAAGATCGCTGTAAAGACTCCGATCAGACAACCACAGGTGTAGAGCCCCTTGGAGTGGGGGACGGGGAGAGGCGGAATGGTCCCCTGCTGGCCACAAGGTGTTCCCTGGATCCAGGTACAATCCTCCTTAGGTGAAGAGCCTTACGGTTCCAGAGAACCACCCGTTGACCACTCCCTGCCCACCAAGTGCCTGATTTCCAGTGCAATAGGTCGTCAACTCGCAAAGAGGGCAACACCTTCTCCCATCTAACCCGGTTCCTTCACTCCGAGATGACCCGCCCTTTCCCCCCCTGTCGCATCCCCCTGAGGAACGAGCAGAGAGCTAGGTCTGAGGGCGGTCCCTGATCGCAACTGTGGGCCACCTGAACGCCCAGAAGGCTTTACGGGGAGCTGACTGGGGGGATCGTGGTAAGATAAAGCAGGTGACGTTCGCAGATGCGCCTCTGATATTCCCAGGGGTAGGAATCGAAGCTCCTATTTTGTACAAAGAAAGCAGAAAAAGCAAAGTCTATTTAAACCATACGGAATACAGAACTTTCTTAATATTTTTTGGAAATGAGAAAAACGTTTGATTAAAACGTTTGGAGGTAGTGTGGGAGCCTTCTAGGATGCAGCATTGTCTCTAATTTCTTTAGAAACATTGGTTCAAATCCCACCGCCACATCCCAGCCCCCTCAGGTCGGCAAGTGGAACCCCAGTAAACAAGCTCTTCCTTAAAAGCTAACGGAAAATTCACACTTCGGGGAATTAGTTTAGGTGACAAGAGTTCTTTCACCAAGGGCAAGAACCTAAGGGTGTGGGAAACTCTCCTAATCCAGTCCTTTCCTCTTTCCAATTCGTGGAGCTTCTCAGAGACATCCAAACTACAGAACTACAATGAAATAATATTTTCTACCTAACAGACTGGTAAACAAACAAACAGAAATTGTTTGTGGTAGCACTTGAAGACATTGTATGAGTTTCCTGTGGCTTCTGTAACAAATTACCAGAGCTCAGTGGCTTAAAACAACAGAAATTTTTTTTTCCCACAGTTCTAGAGACCAGAAGTTCAAAGTCGGTATCACTGGGCAGAAATCAAGGTGTTGACAGGGTCATACTCCCTTTTGAGGCCGTAGGGGAGAATCTGTCCTTGCCTCTTCCAGCTTCTGGTGGCAGCCAGCCTTCCTTGCTTTGTAGTTGCATTACTCCTATCTTTGCCTCTGTCTGTATTCACGTTGTCTTCTCCTGTTCTGTCTCTGTGTACTCTCCCTATGCTTCTCTCTTGTAAGGACACTTGCAATGGCATTTAAGCTCCACCTGGATAATGCAGGATAAAGTTCCCATTTTGAGATTTTTAACTTAATCTCTTCTGCAAAGACTCCACCTTTTTTTTTTTTTTTTGGCCTTATAAGGTAATATTTACAGCTTCCAGGAATTAGGATGGAGATATCTTTTGGAAGACCATTTTTTAGTCTACCCTGCAGTATTAACGTCTTGATTCCTCCACCCACAAGCAAGAGATTAACTGGTTATAACTTCAGTTTATTTCTCTGTAAAATGGGAATAATAATATGACTTTCTTATATATTACTGAGAATATAATATGACAATGTAAAGAACTATGACAATATCTGGGGCTTAGTAAGAAATAAATGGCTGTTAATTCTCATTGTCACAGGAATGCTCTGTGCTGGTCAGGGTGTCAAGGAAACAGTCCCCTCCTTGGCTCTATAGGAGGATAAATTAGTAACATTTAGGGAAGACTAAGACAAGAACCACCGAAATTACCATCACACATATGATTTGATTTAGCAATTGCACTTTCAGAAAATTCTCTAGTACACACCCTTATGAAATGCAGATATTATTTATTTGAACATTGTTTATATTGTTAAATGTGGCTGGTTAAATTTAAGATATATCCATAACATGGAATACTTTTGAGACAAAAGAAAAAGAAAAGAAGCTCTTTCTATGTTGATATGAAAACCACGGCAAAATACGAGAAGTAATAAAGGCAAGATGCAGTAGAATAGGTTTGAAAAGTGCAAAATGTGAGGAAAATAATAGACTTCTACAGGCTTGCATGCAAAAAGTATACCTTCAAGGTAACTCCAGGCTCTAACATGTTTGCGTGAGGAACCAGAATCCATCCGGTGCTGGGGGGAAATGAAGTGGGATGAGGGTAGACTTTCACTGTGTATCTATTTTAGTAATTTTGAACCATGTGGAAGTCTTATTTATTTCTGTACGAACATTTAAGAAACATTTAAAAGAATTCCCTTCGATCCTAAATCCGGTTCTTCGATACAAACAATTGGCAGTCAGACTTTTTTTTCCCCTTAATTACCCCTGAAGTCGGAAAACAAGGTTCTTCCGGCCTCAAGCAATTGTTCCAAAGAAACGGGTTAAAGAACAGAGCTGGCAGCGGTGGGATTCGAACCCACGCCCCCGAAAAGACTGGAGCCTTAATCCAGCGCCTTAGACCGCTCGGCCACGCTACCACACCATCGAGTTCTTTAAAACTCTCCTTAACACTTTAAAAGACACAAGTCTGTTCTCGCGTGTGTTATTTTTTTTCTACAGCATTTGCCCCCGCCCCCCCCCCCCCGGACAACTGTCATCCCAACTACCAATAAAATCTGCAAATAGATTCCTACTTCGGGAGACACACTTTTGCCTCCTATGCTATGTTTGTGATACTGGAAAGTAAAGGGGGAAGCTGCCAATGCATAATATCCCTCAAACGAAGAAAATCAGTCGTTACAAAAAATGATTAGAAATCACCACCGCCGATGCAGCACCGGAACTCTGAGGACGCAGAAATCAAGAGTCTCCAATTTGTCAACTGCGTTTGGGGGTCAGCAGCGGGAAGTTATTTTTAATGTCCTCACCTAGAAAAAGGAAGCTCCCCTTCCCACTCACTCGGAACTTGAGTCAGGTCAGGGTTTGTATGTCTGTGTGTGATTTCTTATTGAAGGAAACAACTGCGCAAGCAGACCTACTTTTTGCTGAATGTGATCATGGTCTTAATTTACAAAGTTCAGGGAGGGAATTAGTTTGCTTTTGGTGCGGGGCGTCCCATCCTCTCCAGACCCAGAGAGGACGCGTTCTACCTGCTCCAACCCCAGCAACGCGAACTGGGCGAGTCCCTTGGTCTTTTTTCCTCCGGTCTCTGCCTGCAGGCGGCTCATCCTCTCGCTGACCGGCCTGATCCATTATATGCGGCACCGTTTAAGTGAGCCCTAGTTCCACTGTTTCACATCGACTGAGTAGCCACAAGCCTACTGGCAAGTCACTTAAACTTATTGGGTCTTACTTTTCTCATGCGTAAACTGGAGACAATAATAAGACTCGCCTAAAGTGATAGATAGATAGATAGATAGATAGGTAGATAGATAGATGGTCAATACATGTAAGATACATATAAATTGCTTAAAAGAGTGCCTCGCCCATAATAAGCACTTAATACAGTTTGCTATCATCATTTGTATCACTTACTAGTATTCATTGAACAACTTTTTTGTGTGTGTCAAGTGTTCAGTCTTTTAAATAATACTGTGAGATATTATCCCATTTTACAGATAATGAAGTTTTTAAAATTGACATATTCCCAGGAAAACCAAGTGAATTATTTTTCCTAACTTAATAGATGGCACATACAAGATTTACACTTCAGTCCTACAGTTTCAATTTTGGGACCGTTTCTTACTTTGCCGGATTGAAATCCAGTATATTCTTTCTCCATTCTCAATCATCTCACCTCATCTCTTCCACCTTATCTCGCCTCTATTTACATTATTCTGGACTTCTAGCCAGAAGAGAAGGGCCTTCAGGTCATGGTCATGGTCATGGTCATGATCAAAGACATCGATTGTAAGAGGAACACTGGCAGGCAAGGAAGCTCCAGAGCTAGATAAGGAGACAGCAGCTTTGCCCTCAGCAGAGCTAAGCATTTTTGTGTGTCCCTCATTGTTGCAGTCTGGAAATCTTCATGCCTGTGGACCCAGCTCAGGCCCCTCATATCTGTATGTCACTTTCTACACATGTTGTGAAGTGGGGCAGTGTGAAATCTAATGAAGTCTAATGTCTCCCAGCAGTAAGTAGTGTTTAAGGCATAATGGAAAAAAAAAATTCACCATGTGGCATATTTAATCAAGGATAAAATCCTGAAATACTTTTGATCAATCACTGTGACATACTCGGAGCAACGGTAAACATATGCCCTAGCACATACTCTTATTTTGCACTCTATTCGAAAAATATAACTTCCTAGAAAGTTCGTATAAACATGAAAGAGAATCGATAGTTCTACCGAAATCAACATAAGCCAGTGCCTTCTTAGCGCAGTAGGCAGCGCGTCAGTCTCATAATCTGAAGGTCCTGAGTTCGAACCTCAGAGAAGGCAAAAGAGTTTTGTCGCTTCCACATACTCTCGTTTGAGAAAGAAACAGGGTAACAAATAAAATTATCCCACTGATCGAGCTCTGCGGTGTGAAATCTAGATACCAGGACTAACTCCCAGTCAATCTGATGTGATTATACATGGGGCTGTAGTCCTTCAAGAAATTCAGCAGGTTTCTTTGGTACCAGTTTCCTTTGGCAGCAAGACAGTTTTTCAATACGTTGACTACAGTGCACACCCATACCATAAATCTGTATTAACTGTCTATTTGCTGCCCTAGAAAATTAGCAAAAATATACCACCTTAAAATAGCATAAATTTATTATTTATCAGTTCTGGAGGTCAGAAGTCTGAAATGGGCCTTAAGGCGTTAAAATCAAGGTGTGGCAAAGCTGCCTTCTTTCTAGAGGCCCTGGGGAGAAATCATTCCTTGCTTTTTTCCAGCTTGTAGACGATGCCCCTATTCCCTGGCTCATGTTCACATCACTCTGACCTCTGCTTCTGTTGTCTCATCTCCTTCTCCGACTCTGACCCTCCTACCACCCTCTTATAAGGACCTTATGATTACACTGAACCAATCCAAATATCCAAGATAATCTCCCTATCTCGAGATTCTTAACTTAATCACATCCCTTTTGCCTTGCAAGATATCATATTCACAGGTTTTAGAGATTAGGAAAAGGACATCTTAGTCTACCTGCTGGTCCCCAAAGATTCACACTCATCCCACATGGAAAAATATTAACCCCATTCGAATTTCCCCCCAAGTCTTAACTCATTTTCAGCATCAACACATCTAAATCTCATCAGTTCAAAAATTGCAAATATCACCTAAATTTGGAATGAGTGAGGCTCTGTGTATAATCAACTCTGGGCACAATTTTTACTTTATTGATTGCTTATTTATATGCTAGATATCCTTCTAAAATATTTTATGTGTATTTACCCCTCAAGTCCTCCCATTAACTCTATTAGGTAGTCCTATTACTATTTCCGTTTCACACATGAGCACAGTGATGACCATTGAGATAAAGCAATTTGCCAAAGGTCCCTTAGCTAATAAGTGGAGCAGCTGAGGTTTGAATACAGACAGTGTGAACTAGTTCAATAAAGCCCTAATCAAAATGAATGGAGGTGAGATCCAGGCATTGCTGGGAGTCAGTTTTCTGATTATTCAGTATTGCTACTCATGGTTTTTAGAGTAATAATAGTAGCCACTTTGTAACTATTTCTCATTAAAAAGTTAAAAAATAATTTTTTAACATTTGCCAGTGATTTTACCAAGGGACAGGATGACACTCTTTGGTTACTCTGCCTCTACCCTGTGCTCTCCCCATATTCTTTCACTGCTTTATTTTTCTCTGCAGACTTCACCAGTATCTTATATGCTTACTTATTTTACACACTCATTTCTTTATTTTTTGTGTCACCCCCCACCAGAATGTAAGATCCATAAGAGGAGGGCTTTTTGTTAGCTTTGTTCGCTGCTGTATTTCCTGCCCTTAGAAATATGCCTGGGGTGGTTACCAGAGGCGTGGATTGGGGGTGGCGGGCAAAATGAGTGAAGGTGGTTAAAGGTACAAACTTCCACTTATGAGATAAATAAGTCCTGAAGATGTAATGCACACGTTGGTGACTATAGTTAATGATACTGAATTGTATATTTAAAAGTTGCTAAGAGAGTAGATCTTAAAAGTTCCCATAACATGGGGAAAAAAATGTAACTGAAAATAAAAGGAAAGAAAGAAAGAAGAAGAAAGACAGAAATATGCCTGGTACATAAAAGACCAGCAGTTTACGCTGTTGGATTAATTGATGAATGAATAGGAGACAAAAAGACACAGAAGTTCCATAAATCTTTAGGGCTGAAACTCAATTGCTTTAGATATCTGGCAGAATTCTCCAACTTGCTCTTTTCTCACAGCAACTTTGTCCTAGCTCTAGAATGTTTGTGTTTAGGACATTTTTCCTTCCAGCTGATCATCATTCCTGAAGTATTCTAGTGTTTTCCTTAAGAGAAATAACATGGGAATATACTGTTCAAAATGGCAAGCATGCCCCTGCAAACATCCTAATTTTTCTTTATTGCTAGTAGTGGATTCATTGTTCATTAATTTATCTTATTTAATGAAATCAATTTTAGAGCTGGAGATTGTTAGACTCTAGAGAGATTATACATATCTTCCTGTTTGGGTACTTTAAACTGTAACACATTGTAGGTGCTCAAAAACATCTTACCACAGTTCAATGCAAAACCTATTTGAAAAGTGATTGAGGTAAAGTCACATTCAGTATTCTTTGGAGGTGGTTTGCATTTGAATTGTCATCTCCCTAAGAATCTACTTCTCTTCAAAAGTAAGGAATATGAGCAAATTGCAGTCGAATGACTTGTAATGTATCTGATTGAGTTCTAGCGCTGTACGTTTGGTGAGAATTTGTGGGGGATTAGTAGGAAGACAATTAACTCGCCAACATAAAATAAACGTTTAGGAAGAGTTGGCTTCCGGGTAAAACTCAAGGCCCTACTGGGAGTCGAACCCAGGATCTCCTGTTTACGAGACAGGCGCTTTAACCAACTAAGCCATAGAGCCACCTGGAAGGCGAAAGTGGAGCCGAATCTACCCCATTTTATTTCCATTGGGTGAAAGAAATGACTTTACACTGTCCAGTGTTAATCTGTTGCCTTTAGAAAATATGCCAACTCCGGGGAGATGCTTCACTTCCTCAGAACGCACTAGAGACAGAAAAATACGAAAGGAAAAGTAATAGGTAGGTGTAGCGTTAGACAAAGGATTTTACTGTCATCCCAAGGAAAAGCGTTACAGAAAGTCGAGGCTAGGAAATAAGTGGTAAAGACTTTTACAAGGAAATATGTCTTTTAAAAACTATATGTAATCTTTTAAAAACCTTCAAGGATTTGCATGAAATAACTGGCCATATGTGACAAAGTAACTCATTTGAGGTACCTGAAGGTGCCGGATTGGTGAGAGGAGGAACGTGCGTCTCTCGGGTGGAGCCGAGGAGGCTGGGCGTTAAGGCCATCTTCCTTCAGCTACAGGTGTCAGCCCGTTTAGTTTCCCTCCAAACCCCGTGCTGTCATTCTCAAGAGCACGGCCAAGATCTGTTGTAACAACCTTCCACTTGGAGCCGCTCAGGGGGTGTGTGGAGGTGGGAGTGCGGACAGGGAGGCAGGAACCTCTTCAGCTTCCGCCTCAGGAAATTTGGTGAGCATCTGAAAAAATCCAACCAGGAAAAAGGCTGTTTACTTCAGTTCCCCCCACTTTTTTCCTCCTCTGTTCTTCTCGGACTAGGTTTTCACACTCAGGTAGTTCTGAAAATCAGCTCGTAGAAGAGGTAACGCCTTGTCCCCTCTAACCCGGTCCCTGCACCCCACGGTGACCCCCCCTTCCCCGCACCTCCCAGTCGCATCCCCTCGGGGACGAGCAGAGAGCAAGGCTGGTGGCCTCTGGACCACTTCGCGGCTGCGCGCCCCCAGAAGGCCCCGCGTGGGTGGGGGAAGGGCCGTGGGAGTCGGGATGAGTCTGGGGGCCCCCAGGACAGGCGGGAACTGAGACCACTGAGGTGATGGCGGGCAGGGAGGCCGGGACAGGAGAGGGGAGACCCGAGGACCAGTCCAGACTGCGTTCGCAGGGTCAGAACCCGCAGGACCCGGGTGGGTACGAAGACGCGCATCACGGATTCCAGCCCTGAACTTTGGGAATTCAGGCCATAAACATATTCAGCAAAAACGTGGGTCTATCGCACAGATGTTTCTTTCCATATCTTTTACAACAGGGTCTTTATTAAAAGGTCGGGGCTCGAAGTCCAGGTGGTTAGGGATGCGGGGGCAGGGAGTGGGGAGGGGAGTTAGTCTGCTTTCCGGTTGCGGACAAGAAATATAACTTCTCTCCGCCGACGCCTAAACTCAGCCGGCAAATCTGAGACTCATCTCAGGGTCGTCACAGTTCCAAAGCCAGGTCGGCCATGGTTATTTTCAAACGTTTTCTCGATGGTTGATTTTCCTAGACTCTAATGGATTTATTCTCTGTCGACCTCCTCGTTCTCATGAGAGACCGCACCAGAGGCGAAACTCGGGGCTGCTGGGTCCGGGTTGGACGGACAGAGGGGCGACCACCCGAAACCGAATTTTGCTCTTTCTCGGTAGCTGGGAAGACTCATTACAGCGCAGAGAATCAGGGAGGATGGAGCACCTGATACTTGGTGCGTGGGAATCTAGGAATAGTCTGAGCATACAATTTTAACTCTAATTTTGCCTGCTTGAAGGACGTGAAGTTCCCGACGAGTGTCTGTTGAAAGGAAGTAGAGAAGGTAATATACACAAAGTTCACACTGAATTTACTTTCTTTATATGTCTTTTGAGCATTAGAAATAGCTGTAAAGTAATTTGCTTTTTTTTTTCATGTACATAGAGGTAAATTGCCTAAGCGATCCAAAGCGTTGGGGGAGGGCGCTAGTCTCGTGGGGTACGGAGATTCAAATCTCACCCCTGCCAATCATTTTTGTACAGACCTTTCCATAAAGGGGAGAGAGCCCTTCCAGTCGCTTTTTTGGGAGTTGATAATTTGGCAGAGACGTGTTTAGGGAAGAACTTTGTCTTACCATAATAAATTAAGGATAATTAAGGTTCAGTTTTAAAAGATTTTATGTTGTATATGTAACATTTTGACAAGTCCCAAACCTGAAAAAGTGTCAAACAGACCCTCCTTACCCCTCACCACCGTGCCCCCGCTCCCGGTCCCCAGTCTCCCACCTCACCTCCACCTCCCAGAGAGGGAGCCTTACAGCCTTACAAGACAGCTTGTCAGCCTTACAGACACACATACTCATTTTTGTGTTTCCTTCCAAGGACAAGTGCATGCATATAGCATTAACCCACTTTTTACTCAATGAGAGTGTACCAAACACACTCTTGTGCACCTTAATCATTTCTAATATCTTGGAGTGATTCCACAGAGAAACATAAAGAACAGGATTTTTGCTAAAGACAGGCCAAGGTAGAGGACTAGTAGGGAAGAGGGCTCAGAGAAGCCTGACTAAAGTTTGGTCAAAAAGGAAGTCTGCCAGGTAATACACCTTGAATTTGGACCCAGGTGGAAACCACAAAGGTCAGAGACTGAGGAAACAGAAAACCAAGGGGCTGAATTGTCCATGTCAGCCCTGGGGTCCTAGGAACACCTAATGGCTGAGCGGGGGAGGCACTGTAGCCATGGTCATGCAGAGGACATGGTAGCCACATGGAGTACTAGAGAGATTTTCCTCATTCATCCTTTGTCAAAATTTCAATACCTTCTGCTGATTCTCCATTCCCTAGAGCAGTGGCCTTCAAATTTTAGCCTGTACTAGTATCACCTGGAAGGCTTTTTAAAACACAGATTGCTGTTCCCACCCACACCCCGGCATCCTCACCCTCCCCAACCCTCGTTTATGATTCAGTAAGTCTGAAAGTGATCTAAAAACTGCATTTCTAACAGGTTCTCAAGGGACTCTGTTGGCTGCTGGTCAGAGGACCATGCTTTGAGAATCAACTCCCTAGAGATAGAAGGCAAGAAAGAGAAAATGTTGACTGAGTGAGGACCTCTATTGGGGATTCCTCTGAATAATCAGTTGTTCATGGAGGGTAGTAGATGGTCTCCATGGCCTTATTCAGATGTGCTTGAAGGATTGTCCATCCATCCCTACCTGCCCTGAGTGTTGGCTCCTAATGGCCCATAGCTGTCCCTTTTTCAGAGTATTACCTTCAGCTGCCATATTCTTCAGAGAATTTCCTTCAGCCAAAGGGAGCTGTCTCACATCGGTTATGTCCCTGGGGCTCAAGGGTGAGCCCATAGCTAAGGACTGACAGACATGAGTTACAAAAGGCCATCTCTCTTCCTTCAAGATGGAAATAATTATAGTGCAATTTACCTGAAGCTAAACTCCATCAGGAATTGCATCCTTACTTCTCTCTTTACCCTGCCCTATCTGCTTCACTGATTCCCTCTTCTGAGACCACTCTCTCAGTAAATTATGTGTACCTGACTGCTAGTCACAGCTTCTGTTTTCTGAGACCCGAAGCCAAGTCAAGGAGTATTCACGAGACCACAGAGCAAGATTTGATGTGCTGGCTATGGGAGGGACTTTGGCTACTCTTTATCAGATTTGGGGAATCCAGCTTCCAGAACTAACATGGGCACTCTCAAAGTCCAACAACCACCAGTGTCCATGCAGTTTACAGGGAAGATACTACATCTATGCAATAACTGTCATGGGGGAGACAGTATTGGGGCCTTACTTCCAGGGATGGGTTGCTTAACAAACTGGGAGTAGGATGATTAGAGAAGGTCTGAGTCCTGGTTCTCTGAACTTTAGAACATCCCTGTCCTGTCCAGGGACTCTCCTCAAAGGTTTTGTGATTAACGGAGCCTTAGTGATTTTAGATGCCTGCTAGGTGGTTTGTAGGGGTAGTAGATTTATGCAACAACACTAGTCTTAGATTCAATTAGCTCAAGTCTATCTAATTTAAATGATAAATTGTGGGAACCTCTGGTTCGAAGAAAAAATTTGCAGCAATAGTAGTGCCAGTAATGATGATGATGATCACCATGATAGTCACTGTAAAGTTTTTTTTTTTTTTTTTTTTTTTTTTTTTTTTAAATAAGCTGTGGGTTTTCCCTAGTGGCGCAATGGTTAAGAATCCGCCTGCCAATTCAGGGGACACCGGTTCGATTCCTGGTCCGGAAAGATCCCACATGCCGCGGAGCACCTAAGCCCGGACGCCACAACTACTGAGCCTGTGCTCTAGAGCCCGCAAGCCACAACTATTGAGCCCGTGAGCTACAACTACTGAAGCCCGCGAGCCTAGAGCCCGTGCTCTGCAACAAGAGAAGCCTGCGCACCGCAACGAAGAATACTGGCCGCAATTAGAGAAAGCCCACGCACAGTAACGAAGACCAAATGCAGCCAAAAATTAAAAAAAAAAAAAATCTGCCATCAATTTAATTAAATTAATTTATTTATTTGGTCGTGCCACGCGGCTTGTAGGATCTTAGTTCTCCAACCAGGGATTGAGACCGGGAATTGAACCCAGGGCCACAACAGTGAAAGCCAGAAATCTTAATCACTCGACCTCCAGGGAACTCCCTCATAGTAAAGTTTTAACTGCTATAACAGACTAGCGTTCGAGACCCTCCTGGGCAGTCTTCCCCTCCCAGAATGTTCTGCCTGTGACTTTCCTTGGGGACTAGAGTCTGTTACATGTATTGGTGAGGAAGGGAGAAGTGGAAAGCTGTATCCCTTGATCTTCTCTTCATAAATACTTTATCATCATCATCATCATCATCATAATCTGCAACATTCTGATTAGGACTGCTGCTTCCACACCTGCCCCTCACCTGCACTCACCTCCCAGTGCAAGGAAGTTTGTTTTTCATTTCTCTGTTCTTGGCTCTCCCCAGAACAACCTTTCTTTTCTCTTCAGGGCAGCCACTGGAGGGCACCAGGAATATGACACCTGGATTTTCCAGAGCAGTGGCAGGACTGAGATCTCTCCTGACACTCAGGCATAATGCACTCAGGTTGAAGCCACAGTCCTCCACCTTCATCACTTTAGGTCTTTACTGTGGAACAGATGATATTATTCCCCTGGAGAATTCACTTTTGTCCAGCAACTACAGTTTCCTGGTTTGGGCTGAACCAGTATCTTGAGAGAATTCTATACATTGGGTCATCCCATCCTCCTCCACCCACTTCCTGCACCTCGAGTATTCTGATCTGAAAATAGTAACAGATTGGGAACCCTTCTGAGGACTGTTAAGGTTCCTGGAGGTTCTCAAGAACTGCAGAGATTTCAAAGAAACTAAAACATGAAACACGCATTTCTCAACACCACTGTAACTGGTTCTGTAATCCCCTCACTGCCCTAACTGCCATAGTGCCTAGTAGAAGACTTATGACGTCTCAAATTCTGTGGGTTATGGCCAAGGACAGCCAGGCTTTTTCTTTTCTTTTTTTTTTTAATCCATTTTTTTCTTACTAGATTTTGAGTTCAAGAAGAAAAAACATCCAAATATTTTGAAACTATTTTCCATTTCTCATGTGTGTCTATCACCTATGAATTTTTAGAGTCTTAAGAATCACTTTCCTGGTCATTTCTGGCTTAGTCTGTCAATTTTCATGTTGCTGTATGAAGATTGTCAGGGGCCACATTTCTGTTTAGGTACAAAACAGGATTATAATGTTTGACATTACTCACCGATATTTAAATTCTGTGTACTTTTTTTAGTGCAAAAAAATCTTTAAGTGCAAGTACCTATGTTCATAGTAATTTGTGAAAAGGAAAAGAAAAACACCTATTTTATTCCTCATGCAATCTTCTCTTTCCTGTTTCTGATATTCTGAAATCTGTCTTCATATAAAAGACTGAACTTTAATTATAAAACAGCATGGGCTAGATAAGGCTTCCAGCATGTTCTTTACTCCTGTGATTAGGAGTGGGTTTTTTTATGCTTTTCTTCTAATTTAATGTGATTTTAGATTTTTAACAGTGAACAGAAATTAATTTTGTAAACAGAAATATATGCATATTTGTTGAGAGAGAGAGAGGAGAGAGAGAGACTTTTTAAGAAGCAAGGATTCCTCTCACATAGGGGTTCCCCAGGAGACCTGAATGGGGGGAGGGGTACAGGGGGCTGACTCCAAGAGGTCTGTGTTCATGTCACAGCAACTCTGTGAGCAGCCAGTCCCACCCAGTGTTCTTGGATGGGCCAAAAAAAGGTCTAGAGCACTTTTGTGAAAACCAAAATACTAAAGAGCTAGGTGAGGTAGTCAAGGAAACAGAAACAAAGTGAGAGAGGAAGTGGTATGACTCCACACAAAATATGGGACTGGGAAAACACCAATGGGAAGCCAGATGCTGCAGAATTTTTTTTAATTTGAGATAGTGACAATGATGAGTTTAAAGGGTGAGGAAAAAGCCCATCATTCAGAAAGAAGGAACATCCCTGCCCAGGTGCCATGACCTGAATGCACTAAGGGACAGGCACCAAAGAAGGTTCTGGTAGGGTCCGACCCACAGGGGCTTTGGGATCCACCATCATGGAGATGCCCCTCATTTCATGTGAGTTGAGGTTTCTGCTCTCACTCTGCCTTCAGAGATCCTACAAGAGAACTACAGGGTGTCAGGGAACTAAAAGAAAACTAACTAGGGAGAGGAAGAGTTTAAGGTTGCATGCCTGTCTTGGAGGAGGGAAGAGGCTGTTAAGGAGATCTTGAGAGTCTTGCTGCCAGTTTCTGTTTTCTTTAAACCTTCAGGATGTGGAAGGAGGGTGTCAGGACTGCTGGGGGTTACTTTTTTAGGGACATGGGTAGTCCGAACCATCTACCTATAATATGATTTTCCTTTGGAATGGAGTGGAATAAACTTGATACTTTGGGATCAGACAGTTGGGAGATAGGTTTTCTTTCCCTTAATCTCCACACACACACACACACACACACACACACATGCACACACACACACACACACACGTATTTGGGCCGTACAGGATGTTTTGGTCATGTGGAAGCTGGGTAGGATGGAGTCTGGAGCAAAGATAGATCCTTAAATGTGTTCTTCAGGTAGGAGGCAACTTCTGATGATGTCTGGCCCTTCCTATTTGCTTTTGAACTGCTTCATGTACTCCAGGATGTCTGACTTGACTGTGCTGATGGAAGCCCGGTGGAACCAGCGCATGATAGGGACTCCATCAGGCCCCACCAGGAACTTCTCAAAGTTCCAGCGGATGTCATGGACCTTCATGGGCTCCCAGAAGAGTTGGCTTGATGAGCCCAAAAAATCAGAGGTTGGAGGGCAGGAGTTCTGGAGCAGAGATATGGAAACAGCAAGACAGTTTTTCTTCTGCTTCTGTGTGGTCCAGTCTTATCCCTACCCCTAGAAATTCTACTCACCATTATATATCTCAATATATTAACTACTTGACATGCTCCTAACGAACCACAGACATTTCAGTACATCACTACCAGTACAATCAAACAACCAAGAGCTAGAGAGTATGATAGCAAATAGAAAAATTTCCTCCTTTCCCTGTCTCTCCCTCACTCCCATGATTATATCACGGTGCTTCAATGAAAGACTATCTTCTGTTTTCTTTGGTAAGTCATAACATTTCTTTAGCTTCAGTTTCTTTACCTGAAAAAAAGGGGTCCTTCTATTCTGGGCTTATGTGGTTCTAACACTCTGTGACTCTAAAGTTAATTATGACATGACACTCTACATATCTGTTTCTATATTTGCCTCTCTGATTAGATATGAATTCCTTCAGGGAAGAGATTATGCCCTATTAATATTTGTTAACTCATTGTGCAGCACAGTTCTTGCACATAATCAGGGATTTTATAAATGATTGTTGAATGAATGAATCATTACCATTCTGTAGGGAAGGTCAGTCTATGTTAGAGCAATCATATATTATATGTTTCCTCTACTTGAAGCTAAAGCCTCACAACAGATATTGCCATGATCTGTGAACTGAGCATTTCTTTCCAAGGAGTCCAAACTCAATCGTAGACTTGAGCCCCACACTTTCAGGGCATCTCTACCTACCTGACCAATCCTTGCCAGGTTTATGTTTGCTTACCTTCAGGAAGCTAAAGACCTTCTGTTCTTTTTCTCCATTCACGTCCCCTTTCTCAAAGAGCTGAAAATTGGGAACAAAGCCACCACCTGGACGTACATACCTGCAATGAACCAGAGTGTTCCTGAGAGGACCCAAATTAAGAAAAGGATGGATAATAATGGCCACCACAACTTAACCACAAAAGGAAATTAGAGGTAAAGAAAGAGAGGCCGTAGACAGGGAAGGTGAGGAAAGAGGTCTTTGGGAATCAGGACTTCATGCACAGGCTTTAGGGAACCAATGGAGAATTCCAAGAAAATTGGAAGGCAAAAATTACTCAGCCATAAAAAAGAATGAAATAATGCCAGTTGCAGCAATGGATGGACTTAGAGATTGTCATACTGAGTGAAGTAAGTCAGACAAGTAGTCAGTGAAGTAAGAGAAGGACAAATATCATATGATATCACTTATCTGTGGAATCTAGAAAAAAATTATACAAATGAACTTATTTACAAAACAGAAATAGAGTCACAGTTGTAGAAAGCAATCTCATGGTAACTGGGGGGGGGATAAATAGGGGGATTGGGATTGACATATACACACTACTATATATAAAATAGATAAGTAATAAGGAGCTACTGTATAGCACAGGGAACTCTACTCAGTACTCTGTAATGGACTATATAGGAAAAGAATCTAAAAGAGTGGATATATGTATATGTGTAACTGATTCACTTTGCTGTAAGCAGCAACTAACATATTTTAAATCAACTATACTCCAATAAAAATTTTAAAAAAAGAAAATTGGAAGGTTAGGATTCTTGATTCATTTCTATTTCCTGTATCTTCTCCTTTTTCCTGTGCTTCTTTTACATTAGATTTCCCGTAGTCTTACCATTAAAGTACTGAAAGGTAGAGAGAATTATTGAGCACTGCCAGTTGGGCAAGACTGAATTCAAAGCATCATAATGATGTTCTTGAACCCATTAATCTGTCAGTCACCCCAGAAGTCTCCAGAATAAGAAGCCTCTAGGTAGAATGTGGAAGGAAAATCCTGACAGGGTCTTGCAGGGTCCCAAGCAGGCACTTACTTGAGCCCCAAAAGGATCTCTGAGTTTTTTGCTGGTTCTTGTTTTCCAAATTGGTTGCAGGGAAAGCCCAACACAACTACACCAAAAGGCTTCAGCTCCTCCTCTAGTGCATTCAGTTCTGTAAGTAGAGAGTGAACTGCATGGATAACCCGGCCAGCAGCCCTACCTTGAGTAGTAAAAGACCACTGATTTATCCATTTATCACATGAGTAAGCTGAGGACTATGGAGGGAAAAGTTCAAGATTACAGAGATTGAGGAAACAGAGCAAAAAGCTAGAACACAGGTTTCCGGAAGCGCATCCCAGTATCTGCCATTTTTCTTGTGCAATAGCTCCCATAAGTGGCTCCACTTCATCACCCAATAGGAGCCCTCCTTTAAAAGCACAGATTGGTTAGTACTCTGTGTGTGTGTGTTGGCAGGAGGTGGGGTTCTGCTTGATTCTGATTCAGACTTCTGAAGAGAAGTCCATTGCCTTCCTAAGTTGATGGATTGATTGATTGATCAAAAATGTTTTAAGGAAAGGCAAACAGAATGGACATGCTACCCCCTTCCTCCTACTATGCCCCATGATGACACAACCTGACACTCCAGTCACCTTCCCAGGAGCACTCTTTGGTGCTCTAACCTGGGAGTTGCTGAGGGAATCAGTGAGATGCTAAGCCTAGCTCCAGAACATTCTCTACCTTTCTGTCAATTCCAGTGACATAACTGATGCCATTTCCCTGGAACACTCACCGGGATTCTAGGCTACAAACTCCAACTGTTCTTTACCACTGCCAGGAAGCTTTCCAACTCTCTGTCTGGACTTGTACCATTATTTCCAACTTTAGCCATTTTCGGTTCAGATTTACTGATTCCATGACCAGCACCAGCCAGTTTTATTCAGACTCGGCTCTATCTGCTGGCATCTCCCCCAAGGACCTCTTCTTAAAAGAAAGTGCCTTCTTCTTTTTATATATTTATTCAGTTACTATCTCTCTTATCTTTAGCCATCAAGAATATTTCCTTCCTGTTGCGGAAATACCTAGCAAACTTTGGTTCTAGTCCTTTGGCAAGTTCCTTAAACTCTCAATGTCCTCATCTGGAGTAAAATTTGAATGAGATGCTCTTTATAATTCTCATGAACTAGTTTAATAAATTATAGCACAGCAATACAATGGAAAACTATATCCTTTTTTTTTTCTTTTTTTGGTCTTGTTTGTTTTTTGGCTGCGTCACATGGAATGTGGGATCTTAATTCCCCATCCAGGGATGGAACCTATGGCCCCTGCAATGGAAGCACAAAGCCCTAACCACTGGACCACCAGGTAATTCCCTGGAAAACTATATCTTAAAATGAATGAGGAAACTCATCATGTGGTGATACGGAATAATGTCAAAGATATTTTATTATGTTAAAAAGCACTGTGCAGAATCATTTGTGTGTGTGTGTGTGTGAGAGAAAGAGAGAGAGGAGAGAGAGAGAGAGAGAGAGAAACTGATTTGCTTGCATATGCATTAAAGATTTATGCAGGGACTTCCCTGGTGGTGCAGTGGTTAAGACTCAGAGCTCCCAGTGTAGGGGGGCTCAGGTTTGATCCCTGGTCAGGGAACTAGATCCCACATGCATGCCGCAACTAAGAGTTCACATGCTGCAACTAAGGAGCCCACGTGTCTCAACTAAGGAGGCTGCCTGCTGCAACTAAGACCTGGCACAACCAAATAAATAAATAAATAATAAAATAAATATTAAAAAGAAAGATTTATGGAAATGTACACCACAAACTGATGACACTGGTTGCCCAAAGGGAAGGGACTGTGGAAGATTTCACTGTAAAGCCCTTTTGTACCTTTTAAATTTTGAATCTTGTGACTGTATTACCTATTCAATAAGTTTAAATTAAAACTGAATTAAATTAAAACATATTTAAAAGCAGATTTACATTCCGTGGAACTTCTGTTTACACCTCACAACTTTTTAAGCTTACCATATTTTTCAAGCTTAACTTTTTGAAGGGAGGAGAATCTCCACTTGCTAAATGATACTAAACTGTTGTTTAGGCTCTTATAATTAGATCCTGAGATTTTTATAAAAATTTTAAAAAGTAGTCTTTAGCTTTTCAGGTTTTCCCTAGAGTTGATTGTACATAAAAATAATAAATATAATGTGACTCCCAAATTCTTTTAAATGTCTTGATCTTTTCAAAATCTGTAATTTGAGAGTATCTTTTTATGCACAATTTCAACATTAAATTGAAAAGGTCTTTAGCTTCTTTTGGTAAATGTGAATCATTTGGTTTTTGTTGTGCTTTGGTGGAGGGGGTATTTTAATATAATTTTTGCCTGAATCAAGCAGTCCCCACTGTCTTAGTCCATTCAGGCTGCTAAACAAAATATCAGACTGGGTGCCTTGTAAATAAATAAATGAGAAATTTATTTCTCGCAGTTCTGGAACTCGGAAGTCCAAGATCATGGTGCCAGTATGGTAGGGTTCTGAACAAGACCCTCCTCTAGGTTGCAGACTGCCAACTTCTTCCTGTGTCCTCACATGGTGGAAGGAACTGGGGAGCCCTGTAGGGTATCTTTTGTAAGAGCATTAATCCCACTCGTGACGGTTTTACCCTCATGACTTAAGCACCTCCCAAAGGCCCCACTTCCTATTGCCATCACATTGGGCTTTAGTTTCAATATATGAATTGTGGGGGGACACGAATATTCAAACCGTAGCACCCGCTGAATGTTAATTTTCAAATATCAAAATTTGGTGAACCGGGACTTCCCTGGTAGTCTGGTGGGTAAGACGCTGTGCTCCCATTGCAGGGGGCCCCGCGTTCGATCCCTGGTCTGGTTAACAGATCCCGCAAGCATGCCACAACTAAGGAGCCCACCTGCCGCAACTAAGGGTCCGAATGCTGCAACGAAGATCCCACGTGCCGCAACTAAGACCTGGCACAGCCAAAATAAATAAATTAATTTTAAAAAAATTTGGTGAACCATATATCTTAGAAGTGAGATTGCAATATGCCTAAATTTAAGTGGTGTTTAAAAAGGAGAAAATTGTTGGATTTCTTATTATTGGAGTGCCATTAAGACAAATTAATAGGACTTTATATTTTTGATCAGTTGACTAGATACTGATGTCAATATGTGAAAAAATTTCTTAAAATTCGTTCATGTATTTTTTGATCCATTTTTTGGTGGCACTGGTATAATTAATCTTTCGAATTTATCTTGAACTTTTAAAAAAAGCTGAAAATAAAGTTCTTGGCATGTCAAAAACTCCATCTATCTCTAGTATAATCCATCTAAAACTTTAACCTTTTCTGGATCAGCAGGAATTCCAAACTCGTCCCCATGAGTGCACAAAGAAAATGGAAAATCCACCTCAGCCACCAAAGGTTGAGCCAAGTTTGGAGAGATGAAGCATTTTCCCAAATAGCTCTCACTCCAGTTAAATACTATGTAGATAGTAAACTACATTTCCACTTCTCTGCCATTTGGAGGTGCCTGCGGAACCCAAGGGTGTTTTCCAAAAGATCAAAGATCAATCCTCTTTCCTGTTACCAGAAGTCACCAGTGAGAAAGATAAAATCAGCCCCTGAAAGCTAGATTCTCGCCTGGGAGTCACAGCTAGGGTTTGGTGTTCTCCTGTTGAACATAAACAGTTTCACAGAAGATCAATATCATACAAGTGACCATGATGAATCAAGACAAAAACAAGGACCACTCCATAATCATGTTTCTTTTTTTTTGGCTGCGTTGGGTTTTCGTTGCTACGCACAGGCTTTCTCTAGTTGTGGCGAGCGGAGGCTACTCTTCGTTGTGGTGTGAGGGCTTCTCCTTGTGGTGGCTTCTCTTGTTGCAGAGCACGGGATCTAGGCACGTGGGCTCCATAGTCGTGGCTCACGGGCTCTAGAGCGCAGGCTCAGTAGTTGTGGCGCACGGGCTTAGTTGCTCCACAGCATGTGGGATCTTCCCGGACCAGGGCTCGAACCCGTCCCCTGAATTAGCAGGCAGATTCTTAGCCACTGCGCCACCAGGGAAACCCCTTAATCATGTTTTAACCACACAAAACATGAACATTATCCAGATCACAAAAATGACCAAGCATCATCCTATTCTTACCAATCTAAGTGATTGCTGTTTCTTTACCCTTGCTTTATTCCTCCTACTCTGTAGATATGATTTATTAAGATACCCAGTCACTTACCTGTGCCCATTTCCTGACAGCATCCAATCCAGAGCAAAGCTTCAATTCCTTGAACCCTTCCCCAAATCACCTAACACAAGCCGAGATCCTCAAGTCCGTTCTAACATCTTCTTACTAAGAGCCCCATGGTTGCCTACAGTATATGTTTTCCCTCAGAACATGGAGCAATAAACTCAACTACAGATATGTTCCTGGTGGTCTTTGACTAAATCTTTGGGAGAATCTTCGTTCTCAAATCTGGAGGTAATTCTCCTGGCATTCTAAGGAGCAGAGAGCAGTGGCAGGATTTAGGGGAATAGTCACATGATCACCTATCTCCCCCCCCCCATCCCCCTGCTTCCTCCTAATAACAAAGTAGCAAAACCTTCTGGAATTAGAATATGGTCATCTGACAAAGCTAGTTCCAAGAGAGGTGAAACATGAGTTCTTACCAGGATACTGAGCTGCCAAGCCTCAATAGGTGGCCACATTGACAAAGAGGACATGCTTGCCCGCATACTGCTTGAACTGGATATACTCCTCGCCATTGAGGGCGAGGGCTCCATACTCATAGATGGTGCCTGTCACCCCCTTATAGCAATCCACCTGGAATGTGACAAAAATAACCATAATGATGCGATGATAAGACAAACGATAATCCCCAATATCTGTGGACTTTTTTTAAACTCTAAGAACTGAAGAGAATTTTCCAAGTGATATTTTTAGTTATGGCTAATGCCACAGTTAGAACTTATATCTTCTAGCTTACAATCTTTTTTTTTTTTAACGGTGCGACAAGCACTTTATAAGCCTCTTCCCATTCCTGGAATATTAACACAATTTACCTCCATGCTCCGCTCTACAATTTACCTGCACTCTCCTCCACATCCTAACACCGCCTTCCAGTCATCCCACCCCTTCTCAAATATTCTTAACAGATTTTGGCAGAGTTTCTCATAACAGAAATATGTTTTACATAAATTTCTCATCTATATATTCTTACATAGTAATTTCCTTCCCCCAGAGCCCAGCAAATAACTTGTTCCTGCTCTGGATCCCACTGAAGGCACTTTCCAGAGTTTTGTTGGTGGGGGCTCACTGGTACCTACAGAATTCATCCTCGACACCCCTTTCTTCTTATCTCTATGTGAAACAGGAAGCAAAGGGAAGAGACTTCCTACCCAGAAGCATGCCAAGGGAAAGAGCGGACAGGACCTGGAGCAAAAAGCTAAAATACTGTTATCTGAGGAGAGGGACTCCTGGAGATGTGGAGAAAAGGCATAGAATTTTAGAGTAATTTAAGTGAGTTTCAATTACTCTAAAATTCTATGTACATAGATGTCTGCCCCATGCAGTGAAGGAATTGCTTGTGGGTGAGCTCCTGTGGGGAGAGTGGGGCAGAAAACTCTTTTATCATTTTCTAAGCCTGTTAGTTCTGTCACTAGGATACCAGGCATAGCTTCCCCTTCATTATCCTTGGAGAGAAGGAGGCTGACGCAGGGCAGGCACGTTCCCTGTGTTC
Source organism: Balaenoptera ricei (assembly GCF_028023285.1). NCBI lineage: Eukaryota > Metazoa > Chordata > Mammalia > Artiodactyla > Balaenopteridae > Balaenoptera > Balaenoptera ricei. The sequence goes on from NC_082649.1 coordinate 22,648,272, forward strand.
CATACTTCCATACACATCTGTGCACAAACATTAATCCAAATATTTGAAAGTATTAGCCTAAGAAAGCCACCATGAAAGGGTTGTCATCTATGTGCCTGCATTCTCTTTTGCATTCATGCTACCTCAGCTCTGTGCTGAAGAGTTTCTAGCATTTGCCTTTCTTTCTAGTACAATTTTTTTAAAAAAGTGGAAATCACCCTGTGAGCTGTCATTTGTGTGCCTCCATTTTCCTTGTCTTCATGTTGCCTTAGCTCTGGGCTCAACAGCTTCCAGCTGTCTGTCTCACACATGGATATCAACCTGTGATCCAAGCTTGTTTCCAGGATGTCACACCACCTCCCCTGAAATTAAAATTGGCCAGCAACTCTCTGGGCCTTTTGTGTTTTATTATTCCCTGACAAAAAAGAAAAGAAAAAAAACCCTCTCCCAACCCTAAAACTCCTTAGGGCACATTTCGGCACCAGCTTCTTTTCCACCTGGCCCGGGGTTTCACCCTCCCCAGGAGCAACCAGTTCAGTTTCCCTCTAATCCAGTTGCTACTTCATGTCCTCTTTCCCGGACCCGCAATGGTGCCTGAGGTTCCAGACCAGAGTGGAGGGGACGGGCTCTGGGGTATCAGGCGGCCACCAGGGGAAGTGGCAAAGCGGAACGCAGCGAGAGCAGCCTGCGTCCTTCGCCCACTTTCGGCCCAGTGACCCACCAGGCTCAGGGGAGACGATCCACGTAAAGAGAGTTTAGAAGAGGCTCTGCCTCACAGGACAGCAGTGGCAGTGGCAGATGTCAGTTTGGAAGGGCTGAGAAGACGGATCTCGTCCTTCGTAGAGGGGGAGAAGGGAGAACTCCTTGCATCCTTGGCGGCCAATTTAGTCATCACGTGCTGAAATCCGCCTGGGTTCCCTGCGGGGCACTCACCTTCATCTGTTGCTGTTTCGGGGTCGGCTGAGCGAAGCCGACCAGGAACAGTGAGAAAAGACAGCAGGCCCAGAACTGCGGGATCATGGCTCGGACTAGGAGTTCTAGGCGAGCCTCAGGTCCCCAGGGATCTCGGCTCCTTTTGAGCCCCTGGCACAGACCAGTTTGAAGATGCGCTCTCCAATCGCAGAGCAGCATTAGCACACGGGCAACCCCCCCTCCTTCCCCGCCACCCCGCTCTCCCTCCCCTTTCTTCTTCTTCCCTCTCCCCAACCTCCCCCTCCCCCTCCCCCTCACTCCTCCGCCCACTCCCGCAAGCCCTGAAGGCTCAGCGCACCCAGTGCCTCCGGGTCAGGCCACCCGCTGGTGTTCTGGCGCCCGTGCTCTGGCAGGTGGAGGCGGAGGCTTCCCTCTTTGGAACTTGAAGTACTGTCTCTACCTTCTCCAGGCAGTTCCTAGGTGCTGGCTCTGCATCCAGGAAGTAAAGCCACCACCACTGAATCAGAATCTTCTTTTTAAAATTAAGATCCTCATGTAATTTACACGCAAGCTGAAGTTTGAGAAGCATTGTCCCAGATGACTATTAATCCTTTGTACTGTCCCCTCAGACTTTCATCACTTAGTCAACAGCACACTGTATTTTCTAATTATGAAGTCCAGATGTGGGGACCTGCATGTCTCAGACCCTTTGCCCTGAGATCTGTCCCCTGGGGAAGGGCTTGTTAATGCAGGAGTAACACAGATGATGGATACACATTCACAAGGGGAAGTTATTCAGGAGAAAGATCTAAACTGTGCATTAGGGAACTGCCTTGGGCTCGACTGAGCTTCATTCTCTGTAAATTATTGTAATCATCTCTACCCCACTTACTCCATAAAACTATTTACTGTGAGGTCCTAATAAGGTAACAATCTGAAAGTTGTTGCAAAGTATTTGAATCGGTGAAGAGTCAGAGTTGTTTCTCCCACCCCTCCTCCCTCCCATCTGCTCCCTTCCGGCTTTTCACTGCCAGCTCAGCTTTACTAAACTCCCTTGTTTATTGAAGTGATAGCGTCTTCCTTTTCAGTTCTAAGCCCCTTGACATCCAGTCCCCTCCATCTGCCCTGCCTCTTCCAGGTTTGCACAAAAGCCTTTCTCTGCTCCTGAAACTTAAGTCTGGATGGGGTTGAATTCTCATGAACTCTGTTGGAAGATAAGCTTTCTGTTATCTCAGATTTCTTCTCAAAGGCCTATAATCTATGGCCTGATGGCTGATATCTGATCCAGCCAAGCAGGTCCTCGAGGCATTTAGAGCAGTCATGCAGAAGGCGTCCGTCCCTCTTTTGGCACAGACCTACACACAAGGAGAGGCTCCTTGGCCTCTCACCATTCTCATTTTTAAAAATGGCTGAACCTTAGACTGTGAAGCTATAGCGACCATTGAGTTCAATACCCATGATAAGGGTATTGACTAGCTCCTTATCTCAGAAAAAGCTAATGTCCCTGTACCTTAGTTTTCTTACTTGTAAAATCAGGGTAATAATAGTGTCTACCTCCTAGGGCTGCTTTGAGGATGGAAAAGAACTCAGCCCAGGGCCTGAAACATGTAAGCAACTGGAAGTCTACTTATCATCCACATGTTCATCTTTATGCATCAGAAAACTGAAGCCCACAGAGAGAAGGGACATCTCAAAGGTCACAGGTTAGTAATGGTGAAATGAAAGCAAATTCCTGATTCTAACCATAGAACCCTTGCTCTGGTTCCACATGGATCATCAGTTGTTGTGACTAAATCTTCTTTGTCTGAGGCGATTTACTTTTGCTCATCTTGCAATAACTAGCCCTTGAGTGGTGAGGAGACACTTCTGAATAGACCTTATCAGTAAGTCAAATAGTCTAAAACCCCAACTTCCCATGTTTCTATTCCAATATCCCTAAGTTTTTGAGCACCTTGGGTCCTGGCCTCCAGTGATGAGAAGTGAAGGTACAGAGCACACACTGAGCAAGAGGAAAGGGGCAGACATCTCATGTCCCTGATCCCCCTGAAGGTATTTCAGGGCTACAATTCCCCTTCACGCCTCCTCCGGAGCCATAGTTCACATCCCTATTAGCTCCTTCCAGGAGCTTTGCTTTCATCCCTTAGTTTGTCTCTTCACTTCCGTTGGGGCCCAGGGCAGGCCACCCCAAAATATGCCTTAATGGCAGACTTTCCTGGTGGTGCAGTGGTTAAGAATCCGCCTGCCAATGCAGGGCAGATGGGTTCGAGCCCTGGTCAGGGAAGATCCCACATGCCGCAGAGCAACAAAATCCCTGTGCCACAACTGCTGAGCCTGCGCTCTAGGGCCCGCGAGCTACAACTACTGAGCCCACATGCCACAACTACTAAAGTCCGGGCGCCTAGAGCCCGTGCTCTGCAATGAGAGAAGCCACCACAATGAGAAGGCTGCGCTCCGCAATGAAGAGTAGCCCCTGCTCTCCGCAACCAGAGAAAGCCCACACGCAGCAACGAAGACCCAACGCAGCCAAAAATAAATAAATAAATTGCTGTTGTTTAAAATATATATATTTATATGCCTTAATGGCATGTTGATTATTTTGAATTAGTTACTTAAGAAATGATTGATGCAAGAGAGACACTTTGACCCTCCTCTCTGTCTCCCTGAAAGCAGGAAATAAATCTCCCATGTGAAAGGTACATTCCCTGCCTCTCGAGGCATCAGGACACGATTATCATCAGAGATAGGGAATTCCGACAGAGAAGCCTGTATAAACAAACCTTGTTACTTCTTTAATTTACTACCCCAAGCCCAAACTCTGTTTAGATTTTTCACTAATTAAGCACCCAAAGCCTAAGTTTCTTTGTCTTGTCAAGTCCTCACATATTTATTGGTCTTTGTCTAAAAAGTATAAAAGCTGCCTGCTTTGACCACTTTTGGGGACCCATTGCTATAAGACCTCCATGCACACAAATTAAACTTTGTTTCTTTTTCTCCTGTTAATCTGTCTTGTGTTGATTTTATTATTAGTCCAGCCACAATAACTCAAGAGGGATAGGGGGAAATTTCCTCCTTCCCATACTTCCCAGATCTTCTCCAGTCTCTCTTCCTCCACACTTTGCTTCTATTCTATTACTTTTCTAAAGGTCAGTCTCGTTGACATCGCTCATATTAAAAATACTTTGATTCCTCCCTAATTCTTACACTTTCAATTTGAAATTCTCCCATGGGGCATTCATCCTTCCTGATTTGACATTAGTTAAATTTTCAGGTGTACCCTTCCCTCCATAAATGTTATGTTTCTGGCAGATTGAACTGTTTTCATCACTCAAAATCCATCTATCTAGGTATTGATTCTTGACATTTTAGGTAAAATCTGGGTCAGTACTTTGGGATCATTCCTGAAAGATTTTTTGACACATTAATTGCATGTTTTTATTCAAAATGATGGGACACAATTATCAAACAAGACCTCAGAGGTAACTCTCTGAAGCCTGAGTCACAAATCAGGGTTCTAGTGAGCTTGATGAGGCCTTGAACTGGACTCAAGGTCAGTCTTGTTGCCTTTCTCAAATAGCCTAGGGCTAGGGCAGAGGAGGATGGGAGACTCATATCAATTTGTCTCAATCACTATTTCTTTGACCCAATCAGGATGAAGCAGTTTAGATGACATAGACAGGATTCCTAAGAAGAGAAATAATTTGTACAAGGTCACAGGATGTTATGGGCTGAGTTATATTCCTCCCCAAAAGATATATTGAAATCCTAACCTGCAGGACCTCAGAATGTGACTTTATTTGAAAGTAGGATCTTTGCCAATGTAATTAGTTAAGATGACATCATAACTGGAGTAGGATGGACACCTAATCCAATACGACTGATATCCTCAAAACAGATGGCCTTGTAAAGGACGTAAAGAGATTGGAGTTGTACTGCCACAAGCCAGGGGATGTTTGGGCTTACCAGACTCCCAACTCTTCTCAGTTTAAGGGCTCAGTTTCACAAGATTGCCCCCACTTCAGGGACCAGTTGTAAATCCCAGTATGGGGGCACCCATCTACTAATTGATTAACTATAAATTGGGGGTTCCCACGACCTTCTCTTCACTTTTGATAATTTACTAGAATGACTCACAGAATTTGGGAAATCACTTTACTTACATTTACTGGTATATTATAAAGGATGTAACTCAGAGACAGCCAAATGGAAGAAATGCAAGGCAAGGTATGGGGGGGTGTGCGGATATGGAGTTTCCATGCCCTCTCCAGGTATGTCACCTTCCCAATGCTTCCAGTATTTATCAACCAGGAAGCTCTCAAACCCTGTCATTTAGAGTTTTTTTATGGAGGTTTCCTTACAAAGGCATGATTGATGAAATCGGTGACCACTGGTGATTGAATTCAATCTCCAGGCCTTCTCCATTCCCTGGAGAGAGGGTGGGGCTGGAAGTTCCAATTCTCTGATTATGACTTGGTCTTCCTGACTAGCAGCTTGCATCCTGAAGTTATGCAGGAGCCCCCAGCCACCAGTCTTCTCATTAGCACGCATCCCACTCAGGAGATTTCAACAGCTTTAAGAAGCTCTGTGCCAGGAAGTGGGGACAAAGAGAAAATATTTAATTTTTGTTCTACCACAAGGGTCAGACACTAAGTCCTAGGGTCCATTCAGTAAGAGTCTGCCTACCTTAAGCTATGGTCTGAACAGCGTAAACAGCTTGTCCTTACCTCTTGGTAAGGACAAACTAGAAAACACCAATCCACCCAACGACAAGCGTATGCAAGGAAATTAGGGTTCTCCAGAAAAACAGAACCCATAAGAGAGAGATAGATAAGGAGATAGAGCTATCTCTACTAGTTCTTGTTTCTAGAGATAAATAGTTACTAGATCTATCTATCTATCTATCTCTCTATCTAAAAAGATTTATTATAGGGAACTGGCTCACATGTTATAGGCTGAGAAGCCCCAAGTCAGGAAGCTGCAGTCAACAAGCTGGAGACCCAGGATAGTCAATGGTAGGCTGAGTCTGAAGGCTTGAGAGAACCAGGAGAGCTGATGCTATAAGTTCCACTCTGAGTCTGAATCCAAAGACAGAAGACCAATTCAAAGACAGGCAGAAAGAGAGAGATTTCTTGCTTGCTCAGCCTTTTATTCTATTAAACCTTCAGTGGATTGGATGAGGCCCACCCTCATTGTGGAGAGCAATCTGCATTATGCAGTCTATCAGTTTAAATGTTACTCTCTTTCAGAAACACCCTCACAGACACACTCAGAAATAACTTTAACCAAATATATGGGCAACGCATGGTCCAATCAAATTGACACATAAAATTAACCATCACAGTAAATGCATTACTAAGATTGACCATGTAAACATCTTTCTCTTTATATATTTATATAGGTAATATCTATTTATGTTTAAATATACCAGTGATATAACATATAATTATATAATGTGTAAAAAATTAATAAACAGAAACCTCAGTTGAATAGAGTTAGGAGACCAGAAGGGGGAGCTCTCACAGTCTGTGACCATAGCAGAGCCCAACAGGAAGAAGAAAAACTTCTTTTCTGGCAATTGAACTCAGCCAATGAAAAGCCATGGATTCTTTGTTTACTGTAGCCCTCCCAACTTCCTTTTCCTCTCTGTAAAAGAGGTCTCTTACCTTGCCTGTGGGGACTGGCACGTGGCTCACCACGGTTGCAGACCCTGAAATGCAATTCTCTGCTCATCCTGAATAAACTCATCTTTGCTGGAGAAATATCTGGCAGCCTATTTGTTTCAGACCAACAACTCATATTTTAAACTCACAGCAAACTAAGAATACAAGAGACCTTTTCAACCTGATAAAGAGTATCTAACACAAGACTACAGCAAATATCATACTTAATGGTGAAATATTTAATCATTACCCCTTGAAATAATATTCAAGGAAAGAATGTCTCTACTACTATTTCAGTTCAATTCAGTATTGTATTGGCAAACCTGGCCAGTGAATTGAAGGCAAAAAAGGGAAATTTAATGTACAAAGATTAGAAACAAATGAAACTACCATTAGCATACCTTATGAACATATAATTTAAAAAGAAACTAGCAATAAATTATTATAATTATGTGGATTTAGCAAAGTTGCTAGATAAAAGAATCAATACAAATTTTATTATATTTATATATTTTCAGAAACCATTAAAAAATTAAACTTAATTTTTAGATTACATAAAATAATCAAATACCTAGCAGTAAACTCAGCAAAAGATGGCTAGATCTTTATGATGAGAAATATGTCTTAACTGACACAGTTTTGAAGAGCTCTAAATTAATTCTGAGGTATATTATCTTAATGGATTGGAAGAGTAAACACTGTAAAAATGTCAATTCTACCTAAACTATTCTATAGATTCAACACAATCTCAACCAAAATCCTAACAGACATTCCTGAGGAATTTGGAAAAGATGCTTAAGAAACTTAAGTGTAAGTGCAAATGGACAAAAATAGTCAAGACACTTTTGAAGAGGGTGGGAGAACTTGCTTCATAAAATATCAAAATTCATTTTTAAAACTATATGTTAAAATCTACCTTAAACATGCTTAGCATTTCATAAATATTAAGTTCTCTTTAAATATTTGGCTTTAGGCTATTATAAACATGCCAATTCAGATTCAAGACTAAGTTATCGCAGATAATCAGTCACCAATATCAAATTAGTAAGGTCAAACAAAAAGATTAGCTAAATGAACTGACCTTCATAGTCTGATGGGTATATATCCATTTCCTCCTGTGTAAATGTTTCTACTTCTAAAAGATCCTCATCAATATCTACAAATTATTTTTCACTATCATCAGTGACAGAAATAATTTCATCATTGGTTCCTTTTATTTCAGGATTTTTTACTTCAGTTGGCATTCTACTGACAAAAATGAAGCAGCTAAATTATAACTCATTCTTGGGAACAAAGAGCTTGCTTTCAATTGATTCAGTTTATTGAAAAAGAACAAACTAAGCTTTCATATTTATAAAGTCTTTGTTTTTTAACCTTGTATGGCACATAGTAGAAGCTCACTAAAAGGTTGTTCAATGAAAAAAAAAGGTACATTAAACGTTGTTTTAAGAATAAACAAATAGAACAATGGAAAGAAATAGAGAGCTCAGAAATAGACTTGTGTATATAAGGACTCTTGATTTATGACAAAGTACAATGCAAAGTAATAGAAAAATAAAGGATGGTCTTTTAAATAAATAGTGAGGATTCAAGTGGATATCCATGGGAAAAGAAATTAAAACCTTACTCCTACCTTATACAGTCAGCCATCTGCAGTTGGTTAAATCAATGGATATGAAACACGTGGATACAAAGTGCTGACTGTATCCGTTGTATTGTGCAATTTTATATAAGGGACTTGAGCATCTGCAGATTTGGGTATCCATAGGGGCTCCTGGAACCAATCCCTGGCAGATACTCAGGGATGACTATAACATTCTCAAAATTCTAGTCCATCCAAGTCTTTGGCCTCACTTCCAAAACAAGAAATACAGGCACACCTTGGAGATGCTGTGGGTTTGGTTCCTTCCAGACCACTGCAATAAAGTGAGTCACACAATTTTTTTTTTTTTTTTTGGTTTCCCAGTGGGTATAAACGTTACGTTTATACTATACTATTACGTGTTTAATATAGCATTATGTCTAAAAAAACAATGTACGTACCTTAATTAAAAAATAATGCTGCGGGGGGGCGGGGGGGGGGGGGTGGTGGTGGTGGTGGTGGTGGTGCGCTTCCCTGGTGGCGCAGTGGTTGAGAATCCGCCTGCCAATGCAGGGGACACGGGTTCGAGCCCTGGTCTGGGAGGATCCCACATGCTGTGGAGCAAGTGGGCCCGTGAGCCACAACCACTGAGCCTGCGCGTCTGGAGCCTGTGCTCCGCAACAGGAGAGGCCGCGACAGTGAGAGGCACGCGCACCGCGATGAGGAGTGGCCCCCGCTCGCCGGAACTAGAGAAAGCCCTCGCACAGAAACGAAGACCCAACACAGCCATAAATTAAATAAATAAATAAATAAATAAATAAATAATAAATAAATAATAAATAAATAAATAATAAATAAATAATAAATAAATAAATAATAAATAAATAATAAATAAAAATAAAATTAAAAAAATAATGCTGGGACTTCCCTGGTGGTGCAGTGGTTAAGAATCCGCCTGCCAAAGCAGGTAACATGGGTTCAAGCCCTGGTCCAGAAAGATCCCACATGCCTCGGAGCAACTAAGCCCATGCACCACAACTACTGAGTCTGCGCTCTAGAGCCCACGAGTCACAACTACTGAGCCCACGTGCCACAACTACTGAAGCCCGCACGCCTAGAGCCCATGCTCCACAACAAGCGAAGCCACTGCAATGAGAAGCCAGCGCACCGCAAGGAAGAGTAACCCCCACTCACTGCAAGTAGAGAAAGCCCACGCGCAGCAACGGAGACCCAACTCAGCCAAAAATAAATAAATTAATTAATAAACTAAAAAAAACTAATGCTGTTGGAAAAATGGTGCCAATAGACTTGCTCAACTCAGGGTTGTCACAAACCTTCAATTTATAAAAGTGCAGTAAAGTGAAGTGCAATAAAACAAGGTCTGCCTGTGTAGGGGAAGACTGACACTGTGAGGAAAAAATGAGACGACTAAAAATGTGGGATATTTATCAGGACAACTGGACTTATAACTTCAAAAATGCCATAAAAGAGAAACCTAGTGGGACTGATCTAGATTTAAAATAAAAGATACGAAAAAGACATAATCAATATCAAAACATGAACCTTGAATGAATCCAGGTTTGAAAGAGAAGTTATAAAGTCAGTTTAGGAACTATTGGATAAATTAGTTGTTCTAAATCTGATCTGACTGTAACAGGGATAGAGACTGTTGTAGGGGCAGAGTTGTGGCTGTGTCTAGCCCTGGCCTTGTGACTTGGACGAGGCAGTCTCTCCACTTTACTGAGCATCTTCTTCTCATGTATACAGTTGTGGCCTGGGAAACACGAACCATAAGAAACACTAGAGCTTAACATTTGTAAAATTTCTGGCTTCCTACTCTCATTTCCCAATCTTCTAGGGGTAATAACTGATCAAATCAGTTTTAAAGGTGACCAGAATCGTTCAAAATTGAGAAAATAAACGAAGAATGTCAGCCTTAGAAGGGACTTTGGTGATTTTGATATTTTCTCAATGTCCCACAGTTGTATTGAGTTGGTGATGGCTTGCAATGTGTATTGGTGAAATGGGCATATTTATTCTTTCTCTGGGAGCAGCAAGGGCCTGAGACACAGACTGGAGAATTTCCAGGTGGGAGGGCATCTGGGTTTGAATGGTGTGGGTTACTCAAATTCCTGTGGTTGTGCATGGACACAGAGCTCTCTCTCCCACTCCCTCCCCCAAGCCCATTAAGACTGAACAGACAAGAACACTGCCTAAGGGAGTACACATCCTTCCTCTCACTGCCTCCCCTTATCCCCCTCCCCCAACCTCCAAGAAGCAGAATTCTTCCTGTAGCAGGTTGGAGGAGGAAAGCTTGGCATGAGTGACAGACACTTCAGAAAATCTGTGTTTCAGGACCAGCTGTTTCAGTGAAGGCTCAGGGCCAGAATCAGCCTGGACCAGAAGTGAGCTTCCTTATCATGTTTGGGGAAGGAGGTCAGAAGGTTAAGAACACATGAGGATGAAAATTAAATGCAAAAGGAAAGTGGTCTCTCTAGAACTTCCCTTCATTTCCAAACATATATTTTATTGGGAGTTGAACCTAGAGTGGAGAGACAAGTGGATTTGAAATAAAAACTCAGGTTTATGGTCTAGGTCTACACTATTAATGAGACTTTGCTTGTCACTTCTCCTCTCTGAACCTCACTTTTCCATTGAAAATGTGAGCAAATAATGCCTGTTCTGCCTTTGTAACTGGCTGATTGTGAAGGCTAAATGAAATCCTTGATGTGAAGGAGATTTGTCAACTACAAATTCTATGTAAACATAAGCAATACAACTTTAAAATGGCAGACTTAGGAGTAGATCCTACGTTTCACACTTGTAACCCACACTTGCAACACAGGAAAATCCTGGAGACCTGGATGGGGATCCCAGATGCCAATGGAGATTGTCTAATTCAGGGAAAATATCCAAGTAAAACTAAATGGTGGACAAAAATCTCTAAATCATAGTTGGGTGGTTGTAGAGGCTGTGGTTGAATCTGGGGTGAAGAGGTGGACTACATCTCAGAAAAAACTGAACCTGTTTCCTCTATGACCAAAGGAACTAACACAAGAAACTTGGTGCTGATTTTTAGGTAAGATTAAGTCATTAACAGAGGCTAAGACAGAGAGTCTGAAAGGCTTTATTTGACTTTAAGCTGCCACCCACTAGCTGTGGGCAAGAAAGTTATCCTCATAAGAAACCTACCTCAAGGAAAAACTGGAGTCTGACTGGGGAAAATAGGCAGTGCTTGAGACATGTTGATTTTTGCCGTTCTATTTAAGATTATGGACTATTAGCAATTACAAGATTTTTAAAGTCAGGAAGTGACAGTTCTTATTGTTTAATTTAAATCTGGACTGGTTTTCAGACTTAATCTATGGCTCAGGTGACAAACATTTCAAACCTAAAATCTTGTTTGGTAAAATTGATAAAATTTCATTCCCTGTCCTTTCAATGGAAATAAATATATAGATAATTTGGGGCAGGGAAGGTGGAATCCCCAAGTAATCAGTGTAATTGACCTCCAAGATCAAGAACCTAAATCCAAAGTGTTTCAAGGAATGGAGAGTATTTAGCTTGTCTGAAGAATGAGATTCACAGGAGGAGCTACTGAGAGTTAAGACTGAGAAGGAGGCTGAGATCACATCAGGAGCAATTTGGATACCATGCTGGAGATTCTGGATTTGATGCTCTAATAAATTAGTTAGCCTTATTGGCTCACTGTCGGTGGAGGGATATCATCAGACAAGTGTTCAGCAGCTCCAGTGGCAGCAGGTGAAGGAAAAAAAGCATTGAAGGGGAAGAACTTGGAAGAGAGAACACATGACAAGTAGGAAATTATTTCAGCATTCCATAAGGGAAATGACAGGAATTTGACATGTGGCTCTGGTAGAAAGTATGAAGAGAAGGCAGCAGTTATACGATACAGTCAAGTAGACAGTGACAGGAAGTGGCTCCATGTGGCCCCCTGCTGAGCATGAGCTCTTAAACCTTTTCTTCTCCGGGTCAGAGCTCTTGTTTCCAGGGAAACTAAGACAATGGGACACAGAGACTTGGGAAGGCAGAGATTTTAGGCCACTTGACCTGATGAAATTTTCTCTTCTACTCTAGGAGTTAGTTATTGTGTGATGAGCAAACATTAAGTGATTAAGAAAGTAAGGAATTTATAACAGCAAGGGAGAAGCAGTGTGTAATTCCACCTAACTTTGGATAAGTCAGTTTTTCTATTTGAGCATCAGTTTCTTCATCTGTTAAATTAACGATGGGTGTTTACCTTGGGCTAAGTCCAGTGCTAAGAGTTTAAATGAATTATCTCCTTTATTTTTTAAATTAGTCCGATGAAGTTCATATTATTCTCCCAATTTCACAAATGGGACCAGAGGCACAGAGGGTAACTTGCCCAAAGTCACATATCCTGGGAAAGATGAAGGAATTGAAGTACACTATTTTTGAAGCTTGATATTTTAATCTCCATAGTTCTTGAACTGTAGCTGGGCAAAGTATCTGTGGGTGGGAAGGGACCACAAAGCAGAAAATCTGTATAGCTGCCTTAAAGGGCTTTGAGAGCTTTGTGGCTGCACCAGCAGTCATTGTTTTGGGCTCCTCCCTCTAGATTAGAGGCTTCTGAGAAGAGATCAGAAATCTGGGATAACAAAAATCTTCTGTTTTCCAAGAGAATTCAAGAATACCCAGATTCCACCAGAAGCAAGAATTAAACCCTACTCAGACCTCAGTTTTAAGGAAGGGGAGGCAGCTTCTTATGTGAACCTGGAAGAGGGAGGGGGCTGGTTGGAAATGAACTGAGAATTGGAGGGGAAGTATTTATCGTTTCAATAAACGTGGGAGTAAAGCTGAGCTGTCAGCCCAAATCCTGTGGGAGGAGGAAGAAGAGTGTGGGAAGAGTGGTAAAGGCAAACAAACCCGATCCTCTTCAACTAATCCAAATATTTTTCAATATCTCTTTGTTAGTTATCTCCTTACAGCACAGTTAGTTGCTGAATTCACCCCTTGTAATTTCAAAGCCCTAGGGACCACATTCATCCTTGTTTTAGTCATTTTGCCTTCTAAGTCATCAGGCAACAGTTTCACCAAATGTTTTGTTGCAACAGAACAAATGTTGCCAACTTTCCAGTCTGTAGTAACTGTTTCCTTGCCACTCCTCCTCTCTGAGAGGTAGGAAAATGAGAGTGGACTGGGGACAAAAAAAATTTTTAATTAATATAAGAAGAGAATCATTGCACAGCCTAATGATGATAAAGTGCCATAAATTTAAAAGTTTGATTAATTCAACCCTTTAAATCTGAGATTTAAATGGAAAAAAAAACCCAAATAATATTTTAAACTTCAAGGAGCTAATAATCTGATGAGGAATATACAACTGTTCCAAGAATGAGAACACTATGCATATTAAACATATTTTACCTATAGGGAGAGAGGAATCAAAAATCAATGAAGTTTGGGTATGAATAATAAATAAAACAAGACAGGAACCTTACAAGGACAAGTAATCATGAATTTAGGAGTATGATTAACTCAAACCTTAGCACTTGAGGTCCAGAAAGTAAAACTGTATTGTAGACAAGAGAAAGTTACTGGTCAGCCCCCCCATGAAGTTGGTGGGATTTAAATATGTTATTTATGTGAGAAACTCAGCAATTCCTAGGGCTCCAAGTCTGCATCATCAACTCATCTATTCTAAACTTTTGGCTGAGACTATTGAGCAGTGGTTGGAAACTGTTGCTGAATGGATGGGGGTTCTTATGATGGTTGAGAGGCAAAGCATTTTTATCCTTAGAGGAACTTGAGTCTCACTTCCATTATCCTTCTTGGGCCTTCAGGCTTCCAGGAGATTAAAAGAAGTGTTTGCAACTTCCTATACATTTATAATTATTTCAAAATTTAAAAAAATTTTTTAAAGTTATTTACTTAAAAAAAAGCATCACATTCAAAATGGCAGATTATCCTCCAGAAAGTTGTCGGCTATTAGTAGTCCTCCCTGCCCCCACCTGGTGTATAAGAGCCTCCTACACCAGACTAACACGGAGACTGGGCACCTCCATTCCTTTGAACTTTGACCAATCTGATAAATGCAAAATGCAACTATTCTTGTTTATACCTCTTTGATTATTGGTAAGGGAGAACATTGTATCCTACTACAGACGCCACTTGGTTTACTGTCTGGTGCCCATGTTTCTCTTGGGCTGCTTGGTTTTTCTTACTGACTAGTAAGCACATGAAAGCATTTGTGAACATTTGTACAGTGAACATATTAACATGCAAATATTTTTCCCTTCCTCAGGCCCAGTTTCCTTCTAATGGATCACATGTGGTCCATTCTTTGATTTTTTTTTTTTAACTTACATAGTAATATTAGGATTAGTATTTGGAATGTCTAGTCATGCCTTTTTGCAGTGACTTTACTGAGATGTCTGCACCTAGATACGGCTATCCACTCAGAAAAAATAGACAATAGTCTTCAAGGACTGTGGAGCGCTTGCCCTCACCTTTTCATAATTCTGCCAGAATTTATGTGAGTCCCGGGTCCTCATCACACTAGTGAGCTCTGAGTGCTCACGGGGGTGTGTGTAGGTGAGGATGTGGTTTGAATTCTACGTCCTCTTGCCCTACTCACACCCCAGAAATCCTTGCCACCCTGAAACTGGCCTGCATAGGCTTGGGCTAGTCCCTGCCAGGGTATCAAAAGGCTGCCAGGTACCCGACAACCTCAGACTCTCAGACTAGTGATCTACAGATACTAGTCATGACTGTACAGTTAAGGGCCTCCTATCTTTTCCCCCTTTTCCTAGCTGGCTTCATGCAGTCAAATTCTAAGCTGGAGAAGGTGAGTGACCACCAGAGAGGGTGGGACAGGACTCAAAGGTGGAGCCTTCTGTCCTGCTCCCAAATCTTGCCCTCAGTCCTTCTTGTAAGACTCTGACCTCTGCTTTCTCCCTCTTTGTGGGTTCCCCTAAACCTTTCTTCTCTTCTCCTTGAATTTTCTTCACTCCTATGAATGGGTGTTCCTTGAGTTGAATATGGGTAGGGACGAGAGTGTCTTTTTACTGTGGTCCTTTCTCCCCTCCTTCTCCACGTAGAGGTCGCCTGGATACCCCTCCAGCCACATCAGTCTGTGCATCAGAGCTGGGTCTGAGGCACGGGGCAGTGGTGGGCATCAGAGTGGATGGGGACCAGGGTTTGGAGGAGAGGCTGAGTTGAGTCATCTCAGACCAGCTAAGCAGGAAACCCACGAAGAGGTGGAAAAAAACTAATGTGGAAGTTTTAGGGATGGATAAAATCAGAGAGTTATCAGAGAAACATAAAACATATGGAAAAAAATAATTGGAGGCCTAAAACAGCTGGATCTGAAATCAGGAGTCTTGGATTCTGGCCTCAGTTCTATTTCCAATTCATGGCTCAGTTGCCTTATTGATGAAAATGTTTGTATGGCAGTGGCAGGAGCAGTTCAGGGAAGAATAGCAATGAACTAGATGACTCAGAAGCACAAAGGAATCATGAAGTTAGGGGCAAGCGAACTCTCATTCACATAGTGGGTTATCACTTTTGGCCTTAGACAAGTCAACTCACCTCTGTTAGTCTCTGCTTTCTCATCATAAATGTGTGTGTAACAGTATCTACCCACCTGCTCACCCAATTACTGGGTGGGTGAGCAATAATTATTATGCATATAATGTGTTCTATAAAAGACAACTCTAGTAAGATTTTCCTCCCTCTTGACTAGATAGCCTCCTGAGTGATTTCCCTATTTTTGAGAGTTGATATGGATTTTATGTTATCCAGTGCTGTCTACTTGGGTGTGGAGATTCTGGGCTGTAGAATTTGTTTAATAAAAGCTGAGTCTGGAAGTATTTGAGACATATCACACAGACTTAAATAAATGTGAAACAGCAATGAATACCAGGAGTAAGCTGGACTGGACTAAGAGGAGTCTTCAAGTTCAGAGTCTAAGTCCCCACATTCTGGTACCCTACATGATTTTCAGTAATTTTCATTGCAGTAGCACAGGGGGGAAAAAAGGAAAATTCTTAAAAATGTTTAGCTTGGAACCAGGCATCAGGGAGATAGGAATGGATGCTATGATACAATGTTCTCTTTATACATGTCTCAGTTTTGCTGGTGTGTGTATATGTGTATGCATTTAGGCAAAGGTGGGAAAGCCTGTGTGGAGAAAATGCCTCTCTCCCCAGGAGCAGAGCCTAAGTAGCTACAACCTGGTATGCTAGGGATAGAATCAGTGGTAGAGTTTGGTTTGGTTTTGTGTTGGATCACTTCTTTAGGTGGGGGCAGATGGTGTTTGACTAAAATCCTTTATAGTCCATTGCATTTCCAGGAAGTCTAGTTTAATCCCGGTTTAAGTCTGGACCTTTCTTATCAGATTATGTCCTTCCCTCCTTTCTCTGGTCAGTACCTCTCTGCCTTTTTCTCACTGGGTGGTTTGGACATTAGCTTTCTTTTCATAATTCCGGATTTTACATTCCCTATATTCCAGAAGCCATTTGTAGTGGCTTCCCCGATATAGGGAGAGAGATCAGGATGTGCTGGTGAGCACCGTGGAGTCGGCACACTTTGGGTACTGCATGCACCCTGCATGGATAGAGACAGTGGAGGGAGAGGATGAGATCTGCCTGTAGAAGAATTTAACCTAAGAACAGGCAGTGGTGATTTCACGTGGAGCTTATTTCTGTTATGTGGAAATTTGCTCAGATATGTTCAGGAAATTTGATAAGGTATAGGCTAGATGGAGCTGATGATGAAGGCAGGTATTAGATACCTCGAGCACAATGGGTGAGGAGCTGGGTATGTGCTAAGGTGGATGCTGCTAGGCAGATTTTAGTGACCTGTTCACAGATGCATTTTTGAGCTCTCCATCTCCTTTCTTGGGAGCTACAAAAAGTTAGAATTTCACAGTATTGGCTAGTGCATTGAGAGAGAAAACTACTCAAGGTGGGGGTAATATTAGATTCTAGAATGTTAAACCTGGAAGGCCCCTTGAGGATCTGATAGGAATCTAGACAAATGTCTTCATTTTACCAGTGGGGAAACTGAGGGCCAAGGATGAGAATTGCCCAGGTCCATAAAGAAATTTAACAATAGAGCTGGCTTCTAATTCCCCAGTAGAGCTCTTTCCACTCCACTATGCTGATGAGTGGGGTAAGAAGTCAGAAGACCTAGGGAAAGTTAAAGAAGTAACAAGGCCATCCTTAAATACTTAGGCAATTTAAAACCTTCCCTTCACTGAAGGAGTCAGGCAAGATGCCTTCAACACAGAGACAAGGAGTAGCCTCATTTTCATAGAAGCATGAAAGGCAGTGCGCTTTTCTGTTTGTCTCCACTTACTTCCAGGCCATCCCATTCCAGCTCATGAATCTCTGCTCTTTTCCATTCATCCAAGCAGTTCCTGGTATCTCACCTCTGCCAGGATAATAGAGAGACTTGACTGATTGTTGCTCAAAAAACCATTGACTTTCAAGTCACAAGACCTAGTTTCAGTCTTGTCATTGACACCTTAGACAACTCTTATTTGTTTTCTGGGTCTCAGTAAATATATGCATTATTCTTTGAGTGCTTTGAAAGGTTATACCGATGTTAGGAATTATTGTTACTAATATTACGATTTTTAAAAATCTTCCAGATGGATTGCTACAAATATGTGAAAGGTACCATCTATGATTATGACGCTTTCACTCTTAATGGAAAGGAACACATTCAGTTCAAGCAGTATGTGGGCAAGCATGTCCTTTTTGTCAGTGTGGCCACCTATTGTGGTCTGACAGCTCAACATCCTGGTAAGAGTTCATAAGCAAATCTCCTTGGGGATAAATTTTCCAGCTCATTATATTCTAAGTCATGTTGGAATTATATTCTAATTCTAATTATATGTATCAAAATAAATACTCATGATCAAGTGACTTTATTCCCTGATGTCAGGAGTCAGTAAACTATGGTCCACAGGGCAAATCTGGCCAGCCTACTTTTGTAAATAAAGTTTTATTGAACATAGCCATGCTCACTCATTTACAGATTGTCTGTGATGGATGTTAAGCTACAAGGCAGAGTTGAGTGGTTGTATGAGTGATGGTGTCAGAGACCATCTGAAATTACTATCTGGACCTTCACAGAAAATGTTTGTTGACCCCTTCCTATGTCCTGCCTCTGTTTTGCTCCTGAGATTTCCAGGAGAATCAATAATGTATCTGACATCTAGGAGCCTCCCTGAAGATTCAAGTCTCCTTGGTAAATACAGGAGGTAGGATTGATGTTTTTGAGACTTTTCCAGGGTTTTACATGTAACTTACAAAGACAGGGAAAAGGGGAAAGGGGCTTTATACCTGGAGCACATTTGACTGGAGCAAGGGCTGGTAGAGGAGGCCATAATAGAGGCAAACACTCCCTCTCCAACCTCAACGCCTCCTTTAAGTGTAGTTTTTCCCTCTCTGTACATTACTCTGGGCAGAATTTTATCTTTCTCATATCTTAGGCCATGTTGTTTGAAAGCCAATAAATAATGAACAGGATTATTTTCTTTCAGAAACAGATGCACTTCTTATATTTGAACTAATTAAGAACTTCGATTTTAAATTCTTGGTTATGTTATATTTTTACAAGGTAATATATTCACAAGGCTCAAAATTAAAGGAATAAAGAAGTTTAGAGTGAAAAGTTTATTCATCTCTTTCCCCTCCCTTCAGATGACCAATATTGTCGTTTACAAAATATATAGGTATTCTTTTTTTTTCTTTTCCCCCACTTGATAACATATTATAAATACTATTTGCCAATTTGCTTTTTAAAATTAATAAGTTACCTTGGAGTTTAGACCATTGCCTCCCTCTTTTTTAAGACTGAAGAATATTCTACTGGACCATACTTCATTTTACCAGTTTATAGGGACTTTAAAAATCAATTTATTCAGTTCCCACTCTGTACATAACAGATGAGGAAACTGAGAAATAGCTACTCAAGGACTGGTAGACATGTTTCCTAATTTATTGTCTCTTTCCTAGAGGAAGTGATTACCTACAGTGACTAAAGACAAGAGTGGAGGATGTGGGGAAAGGTATAAGGAACCATTTGGAAACAGGAAAGCAATCTCATATTGCAAAAATAAATAAATAAATAAAAATAAAAGGACTAAGAGGAGGTATCAGTTGACCCCGTTGGCTGAGCAGAATCTGGGTGGGACTGGTTAGTGTTTGCTAGGGGACTGAAAGTATCTAGCTCAGAAAGGGTGAACAAAGAAGACAATTATAAAAGTCTGAGGAGACAGATTGGAAAACTTGGGGAAGAAGGCAGTTGGAAGCTTGTGTTTTGGCATATCAATGAGGGTTTTTAGGTAGAATGCATCTTTAACATCCTGAAGACTGTTGAAGAACACCAGGAAGCTCAACTTGGAATTTCTCTGGTTCTCTTTGCCCCTGTCAGATTTACCCACACTCCACCCAGGATGAACCAGCTTGTGCAGAGGAGAGAAGCACATTCTCATTGTGTGTGTCTTTTCCTTTTAAAAAGAGAGATTCAATCTACCAATTAACCAACCAGGGAAGGCAAACTGATGAGAAGTGATGTTTAAACGTAGTTTTGTTTAAAAATCACCTGATGAGCTTTTCATTTTTTAATTGTGGTACAAAAAGACATGACATAAAATTTACCATTTTAACCATTTTTAAGAATACTGTTCAGTAGTGTTAAAAATATTCATTCTTGTGAAACAAATCTCCAGAACTTTTCCATCTTGCAAAACTGAAATTCTGTACCCATTAAATAACAGCTCTCCTTTTCCCCTTCCCCCCAACCCCTAGTAACCACCATTCTACCTTCTGTTTCTATAAATTTGACTACTTTAGATACCAAATGTATTTGTCTTACCTGCAGTATTTGTCTTTTTCATGACTAGTCTATTTCACTTAGCATAATGTCATCAAGGTTCATCCATGTTGTAGCATGTGACAGAATTTCCTTCCATTTTAAGGCTGAATAATATTCCATTGTACGGATATACCACATTTGTTTATCCATTCACCCACTGATGGACATTTGTGTTGCTTCCACTTCTTGATTTTTATGAATAGTGCTCCTATGAACATGGATGTGCAAATATCTCTTTGAGGCCCTATTTTGAATTCTTTGCATATATACCCAGAAGTGGGAATGCTGATCTATGGTAGTTCTATTTTTAATTTTTGGGGAAACCTCCATACTATTTTCCATAGTACTTAAACCATTTTACAATCCCACCAGCAGTGATCTGGTGAGCTTTAGAATAATAAAGGTGACTGGGGAGCCATCTCAGAAGAATGTAATCAGAAATTTTTCTGGAATGGAACCTGGGTATCCCTATTTTTAAGGGAAGGCCCCCACCTGATTCTGATGTGCTGCAGATTTGGGAAATACTGCACTATAACATTTTGAATACATGTTTGGAGATCCAGTATCTAATTTCAGCCCTGCCACGAACAGTCTTTCTGACCTAGATTTTTTTTTTTTTCCTTCCCTGGGCCTCTGCTTTTTTCCTCTGTAAAATGGGTATCTCTAAGGATCTTTCTCTACACAAGGAGGCTCTCTAGCCAGGCCGCCATATTGTCCCTTCTCTACCCATAGAACTGAGTGCACTTCAGGAGGAGCTGAAGCCGTTTGACCTAGTTGTGTTTGGCTTTCCCTGCAACCAATTTGGAAAGCAAGAACCAGGAGAGAACTCAGAGATCCTTCCGGGACTGAAGTAAGTGCCTGCTTGAAACCCTATAGGGGTCTCTGTCTACCTTTCCTCTGTTTCCAGAGGCACTTCCATATTGGGGACTTCTGGGATGGGTAGTGGGTTAATAGGCTTAGGGGCATCTGCAAACTGATTTTAACTTTGGCCTCTGCTGATATGAGTCTGGCAGTGTCAGACACTCTCTCCCCCTCTCTGGGAAGTGAGAACTGGATGGACCACGGAGGAGCAGGAGCACAGAAATAGCTCCTGGTATTGTTGGTACAGAAACAGTGCAGGGGGAGACAGTGATAGGATGTGGAATAGGGAAAATAAAGTGAATCAGGGAGCCCAAAGTTTAAAAATGGCCTTATTTTCCCTTCCCAGCCCTGTTTTCTATACCTCCACCTCTCTCTCCCCTTTCTCATGACCTCAAATTCTGGTACCCCATCATAACTTTCTCTCATATATTCTGGAGCTTCCTGGGAACATTATGGTTCATTGCAGGTATGTCCGTCCAGGAGGAGGATATGTACCTAATTTCCAGCTTTTTGAGAAAGGGGATGTGAATGGCGAAAAAGAGCAGAAAGTCTTCACCTTCTTGAAGGTGAGTTAATCACTGACCTAAGCCTCTTCTTCCCAAATATTCCTAGCATAGAGTTGGTGTGGTGGAAATGGATCCAAGGGCACCTGCCTGGAGGTGGGATTGGACTCTTTGGAAGAGATCTCCAGATTAGCATAGGGATTGGGGCTTAATTTGTTAGTATCTATGATGCTCTGGCTTTGTGTGGTGGAGAGAGTTGTATAGAGTGGCACCTTTCACTGGGACCACCCTCTTTTGTTCACTGACATTCATTCATTTATACATTCAAGGTATACTTGTTGAGTGCCTGCTATCTATAAGGCAGTTTTCTAAATAATAAGGGTATAAAGATGAATAGAAACAGTCCCTATTCCTTGATGATTTCATACTGGAGAGGATGACATAGAAATCAGGTATAATACAATGTAGTAAGTGCCTTTTATGAAACACTGACTCTTAGATATAGAGAATGTGAGAGCTGAACGGGCCCCTACAGATCATCAATCAGAGTTCAGTGTTCTTAGATGCTGAACTGTGGGCCAAAGCTGGCCTATGTTGAGATTTTTATATATTCTCAGTAAATTGAAAAAATAGGACAATATAAGGAGGATTTCATAAACTCAGCTGATTTATAGGGCTACCCTTTATTCTAAGATTAGTACCTATATGTAATTTATTCTTATAATTATCTTTTTAAAACTAAATGGTGAAGCAATGATGTTTTTAAAATTTTCTCTTATTTGACAAAACAAAATGTTGGAACTCCTATTGGTCCCAAAAGATATTTTTGAAATGTTACTGGCCCATGGAGTATCAAGACTTGGGAAACTACATTCTAATCTAAACCATTCACTTCACAGAAAAGGAAACTGAAAGCTAGAGAGGTGACATATCTTATTCATAGCAGCAGGATTCTGTGATGTGGTCACAGGGAGAAACAGAAAGAGGGAATAGACTTTTGCTATAATATCTACAACATTCTTGGTAGTTGGTATCTTTGTGATTCAGAGAATATATTAGTAATCAGAGGAAATGAAAATATCTTGATATAAGAGGGAGCAGATTACCTGTGGGTGAAAATAGCCTGAATCATCCAAGAGCAGAAATGATACTGTCATTTCTCTTTTCCATCTCTCTCCTTCAGCAATCCTGTCCTCACCCTTCTGAACTTATGGGCTCAATCAAGCATATATCCTGGGAACCCGTCATGGTCCACGACATCCGCTGGAATTTTGAAAAGTTCCTGGTGGGACCTGATGTAGTCCCTGTCATGCGCTGGTTCCATCAGGCTCCAGTCAGTACAGTCAAGTCAGATATTCTGGCATACTTGAAACAGCTCAAAACTGAATAGGAAGACCAAGTTGGGGGCAGGAGCCATCCTGCTTCTTACCTGAAGACCTGTTCAAAAAAAAAAAAAAAAATCCATCTTTTCACTACACTCTCTTCCTAAATGGCCTCCACTTGACTAAATCACCTCTATAGTGCCAAAATTCCCACTCTCTACCAAGTAGATTTATATTCAGAAGGCTACTGCTATTTCCCCTTGCAAGAGTAAGTGGGTGAAGAAAAAACAGAATGGAAACCCTAAATCCTCAGACATCTGTTACAAATTTAATAATGCATATCCATCAAAGGAAAATCATCCTTCCATGAGGAAGGTTCAGTTTGTCACAATATCCTGAAAAAGAACGTTGCTACACATTCTGATTTCTCCTTCTCTCTCTACCCTAAAGGTGTAGAAATAGCAATGGGGTGTATAGCCATACAATTTAGGTTCCACTTCATAACATATTTCCTTCCCCAGGAGAAACATGAAATGTCAATTTCCAAACATTTTCGGATCAGTCTTTATCTGTGACACCCCACCCACCCCTGCCCCCACTGATCTGTCACTCTTCTGTAGGAGCCCTAGGTCGAGTGGGAGCAGGAAATTGCCTCACATGAAGTGAAGGGCATCTTCACAATAGTGGGAACTGGAGCCTCTTTCTAATTTGGACCCTACAAAAACTTTCCTATGTCTGATCTTTACTGCATTCAGATTGTGACACTTGGGCAGAGCACCCTTTGAAGGACAGTCTTTCCTCTCTCAACCTTAGATTCCTCAGCTTCAGAACCAGCCCTGACCCTATCTCCAATCAAATGTTTTCTGCAGCAACAGGGATCAGTGTGGTGGTTTTTAAATCCTATCCTGTGCTCAAACTCATCATACCTTTCTCTTCTTCCTCACTGTGACTGTCACAGATGGTGGATTGACCAAATTACCTGAACCCCCTGGACAGAAGGATTTACCATCCCAGGTCCTTGAAAGGTTGTTACCTGATGGCTCTCAACTCTCATCCCTCTTTAGGACTTGTCTCAGGTCAAGGTCACATTTCATTTCCGGAGGCAGCCTGTATGCAATTATTGGTCAATGAGAGGTATAACAGCCACGATCTGGCTTCTCAATTTAGGACAACTCTGAAGGACCCATTCCAGTGGTGGAGACCCCCAAGGGGTAGGCAGTTGCCCTTTTGCACTTGTACTGCAGCCCAATTTTTCCCTCTGACAAATTCTGATTCTCTTCATTGCTTCTCAGGTGTTGACCCTGAGGTAGTGCCCCAGTAAACTTTCTGAATGCAAATCCCCATCTTGGAGTCTTTCCGGGGAACCCAACCTACAACAGTTAGTACCAAAAGTGATCTGAGAAAGAGGATGATAAGATGAGATTTTTGAAGCTGAATTACCCACCATCTGGTTGAGGGGATTGATGGAGCACAAACAGCCACTGGCAAAAAGTAGCAGTTTTTAAAACTTTCACCAAACCTGAACTGAGATGCTACACTGGTGGATATGCACAAGAAGATGTGATGTATCAGGTGCTTGATAAATATGGGAGAAATGGTAATAATAATGTAATAGAATTGTATAGTTGTTATTAGAAGAAATTGATGCCTTGGAAAAAGATGATTAAAGGCTGAGGATGATATCTCATCAAATAAAGGCTAACTGTGAAAGCCAGAGTGTCTCCATAATAGGATATAAAGAACCTCTCATATCCTGCAACTCAAGAGCATAAAAAGCTAAGTTTCAGATCCAAGATTTAATCATAAGAATAGTAGAACTCCAAAGTGGGTTAAATTCTCAAACTAGATTATCTTCTATGCCTAGGTCATGGCCTTGATTGGAAAAGAATAGAACCTTGAGACATTGAATGGAGTCATCTGGTGGGAAGCACTAGAACATCTAAATCTCCAGATTTCCCAAGATCCTTTGAGCCTTTTAGAAGTAACCCAGTCCTCCTTATTAAGGGTTCTTCCTTGAAGACAATGCAGAGACCTCTCCTCTGCCAAACACATGCCTCTGCCACTCACTCAGCGTCTTTCCCATATAGAACTAAATTCTAAGGGTTCTGGATCAAGAAGAGAACTCAAAGTTAGCTGAAGTAGAGTTTACTGATACTGAAGCATTCTCCAAAAGTACAGAATTTTTACACACTGGCAAGAACTCAACATACTATTAGGATTCTCCTGCTTGAAAAAGAAATGGCTCTCACTAAATGTGGTAAGAATGCCATGACTCTTGTGATTGATGGCACAAAGGAGGGATCAAAAGCTCAGAAAAGTGGGCATGCTAGAGTGGATTTATTGGATTTACCATGTAATGCTGTAAAACCCACTAGATGAATGTGTCACAAGAGGGCCAAAGGACATTCTGTTTAAAAAAAAAAAGTAATATGCTGGGGAGAGGGGCACCAGCCTCACTGAGAAGTTTTATGATGAGTGTCCTCTACTGGCGCTGGGCTGATGGTATGAGATTCTGCTACAGAAGTAAATTCACTGACAGCAATGGGGATTATAGGATCCTGAAATAATTCAGGCCAGAGATAGCAGCACTCAACCATCAGAATCCATGAGTGTGTGTGTGTGTGTGTGTGTGTGTGTGTGTGCAGTGCATCTGCATGCCCCAGGAGTGTGTGGGTGAAATTACTGTAATGAGAGACAATTTCAGAGTGGTAGCCAAATTTGCAGAGTGTTTGAGATAATAAAATACAGCATCTCTAGAAGCAAGATAGATGGGAAGTCAACAAGCATATCACTGTCTACACAATCAGAAGAAATTGAGGATAGATAATCAGGAGACTGAGGGCAGCTGCCCCAGTTAAAAATAAAATCACAATACCTTTCTCAATTTCTGATCTTAAACCAGTTTTCAGACCTGAAATTTTTGACTAAAGGAGAAGCCAAGTCCTGAGGACCCTGCAGTGCCACTGCAAATATGTAGCATATAATTCCCCCATTCCTTTCCTAAGGGGACTTATGACCATTTACTCAATAACCATAAACTCAAGAAAGAGAAATACCCTCACATTTCAAGGACTGTTGGAAACAAGGTCCAAGTTGATATTGATACGGAAAGACCCAAAGTGTCATCATGACCCCCCTGTTAAAATGGAGGTAATAGGGACCAGGTAACAAACGGAGTTGTGGCTCAGGTCTGGTTCACAGTGCGTCCACTTAAAGCTTGAAATGAACTACAACAAATATAAACATAGATTTCTCTGAGTATGAGACTTCAGAAAATGTTCAAGTTATCTTTTTGTTTTTCTGCATTTCCTTAGTATGTATTACATCTGTACATTTATAACTGTGGTTTTTCGAAAGGAAATATTAGCTCTGAATGTTTCAGGATAACAACGTATTTTAACATTTTTAGGTTAAAAAACAGCGAGTGATCGGGTCGGGGTGGGATAGGTGGCATCTGAAGCAGAAGAAAGGTCAGTCGAGCGGAGCTCAGAGTGGAGACGGGAAACTCAAGAAAGTAGAACCGCTGAGATGGAAAGTCCGCGGGAATCCGGAAGCAATGAAAATGCACTGGTTTCTTACAGATGGAATACACACTCCTAAGTGGAAAGCTTCCTGCCTTTGTGGAACCAATGTAATTTTTTTTTTCATTCAAATGCTTTCAAATAACAGTCTGAATTTAGAGAAGCCGTGGGAATCTGAGCGGAAGATCAAGATAGAGATAACTGCGACGCTCAGCCCCGGCAGCATCTCTGTACTGTGGGGGAAACGGCTGCAGATCGGCAAATACCAGGGATGCCTTGATTGCTGCTTTTAATCCCATTTGTGGAAGCCCCATATCAGAAGGTGCCATTTTGTTCATAACATTTAATACCTTTAACAAAAATACCGTCTTCATCTGTGAAAGTATATTCACTTATACCTCCCTAACGTAGCTCCAGTGGCGCAATCGGTTAGCGCGCGGTACTTATAAGACAGTACACTTGTGAGCGATGCCGAGGTTGTGAGTTCGAGCCTCACCTGGAGCAACTTTTACTACTCTCTAGCTCATACAACGAGACAGGCCAAATTTGAGGTCACCCCCCGAAGAGATCAACTGTTGTGATTTCTGTCCTACATCTTGCTTGTGATTTGTCTTAAAATTCTCTCTTAAAGTCACGCATAACAAGTACCATCCTGCTGAGTGTGGTGCCTGCCTTCTTCCAACACTTTGGCAATTTATCATTTGACACTTGCCAAGACGACTGTTCACAGTATTCAACTACGTCTGATTTGTCAATTATGTGAAATGCGGACGATCTTGGTTTTTCTTACAAGACTTTCAGTGGAAAATTTCCTGTCCTTGAACTTGCTTTCCTCCGTTTCTCCACTCCTCTGGCTTCCTCTGGGATGCTTATTACTCTTTATAAGTCCATGCTGCCTGTAGATATATTGGCGACACAGGTATTCAGTCTCAGAAAATGAGTTGAGTCAGCAGCCTATGTGTGGGTCACTTAATCTCACCTGGATCTTAAACATTATCAGAGTCATCCTGAGACACGGACATGGAGCTCTCCGGCTTCACAAAAGATTTATAATTGCCCGTGCGCAAGTGCTCAGCACTATCAGTTCCTTTTCAGCTGCTGCTACGTTTTGGAGTGCTTACGTTCTCCCCGGCCCCACCCTGAGCTGCCCACCAGGTACATGTGGGTTCGAAACAAGACTCACAGACCAATTTAGATTACCGCTGGTAAAGAAGTGATCATGGATAACTTACTTACCAAGATATACAATAGACATATCAATAGGGGCTATTCAGAGTGTTGTTTTTAGTGTTAAATGAGATAATAAATTATTGATTGATTAATGGCCACAAATTCCTCCTATTATACATGTCCCTTTGCAATGTGGTTGTGCAGCAGCTACCATTAAGAGGCGGAGTCTATTTCCCTCCCTCTTGTATGTGAGCTGAACTTGTGCTCTGGCCAATAGAATGCTGTGGTAATGGTGTTGTGGAAGTGAGATTGTGAGAGTTCCAAGATGGCCTCAAGAGTCTTACAACTTCTCCTCTTGTTGTCTTGGGACCCTGAGACACCATGTGAAGAAATCCCACCTAACTTCCTAGAGGATGGAAAATCATGTGAAGAGTGAGTCCCTGCCATACCAGCCATCCCAGCCACACTCACCAGACTGTGAGTGGGAACATTTTGGACCATCTGGTCCCAGTCAAGCTGCCAGGTGACTGCAATCAATGAGTGACCACAAGCAAAACCAGCAAAAGAATTGCCTGGTTAAGCACAGCCCAATTTGTTGAACTTCAAAATTGCAAACAAAATAAATAATTATTGTTTTAAGCCACTAAATTTAGGTGAGGTTTGTTACAAAGATGTAGTTGACTGATAATGGCATTTAGCATGGAGTAAGAGTCTATAACAAGCAAACAGATGGATTTAGTAAAAATTACCCACAAAGAAAAGCCCAGACATCTTCACTGCTGAATTCTCTCAAACATTTTTTTAAACATCTTTATTGGAGTATAATTGCTTTACAATGGTGTGTTAGTTTCTGCTTTATAACAAAGTAAATCAGTTATACATATACATATGTTCCCATATCTCTTCCCTCTTGCATCTCCCTCCCTCCCGCCCTCCCTATCCCACATATGTTCCCATATCTCTTCCCTCTTGCATCTCCCTCCCTCCCGCCCTCCCTATCCCACACCTCTAGGTGGTCACAAAGCACAGAGCTGATCTCCCTATGCTATGCGGTTGCTTCCCACTAGCTATCTATTTTACGTTTGGTAGTGTATATATGTCCATGCCACTCGCTCTCTTTGTCACATCTTACCCTTCCCCTTCCCCATATCCCCAAGTCCATTCTCTAGTAGGTTTGTGTCTTTATTCCTGTCTTGCCACTAGGTTCTACATGACCTTTTTTTTTTCTTTCCTTAGATTCCATATATATGTGTTAGCGTACTGTATTTGTTTTTCTCTTTCTGACTTACTTCACTCTGTATTACAGACTCTAGCTCCATCCACCTCACTACAAATAACTCCATTTCATTTCTTTTTATGGCTGAGTAATATTCCATTGTATATATGTGCCACATCTTCTTTATCCATTCATCCGATGATGGACACTTAGGTTGCTTCCATGTCCTGGCTATTGTAAATAGAGCTGCAATGAACATTTTGGTACATGACTCTTTTTGGTTCTGAATTATGGTTCTCTCAGGGCATATGCCCAGTAGTGGGATTGCTGGGTCATATGGTAGTTCTATTTTTAGTTTTTTAAGGAACCTCCATACTGTTCTCTATAGTGGCTGTATCAATTTATATTCCCACCAACAGTGCAAGAGTGTTCCCTTTTCTCCACACCCTCTCCAGCATTTATTGTTTCTAGATTTTTTGATTATGGCCATTCTGACCAGTGTGAGATGATATCTCATTGTAGTTTTGATTTGCATTTCTCTAATGATTAATGATGTTGAGCAGTCTTTCATGTGTTTGTTGGCAATCTGTATATCTTCTTTGGAGAAATGTCTATTTAGGTCTTCTGCCCAGTTTTGGATTGGGTTGTTTGTTTTTTTTGTTATTGAGCTGCATGAGCTGCTTGTAAATCTTGGAGATTAATCCTTTGTCAGTTGCTTCATTTGCAAATATTTTCTCCCATTCTGAGGGTTGTCTTTTGGTCTTGTTTATGGTTTCCTTTGCTGTGCAAAAGCTTTGAAGTTTCATTAGGTCCCATTTGTTTATTTTTGTTTTTATTTCCATTTCTCTAGGAGCTGGGTCAGAAAGGATTTTGTTGTGATTTATGTCATAGAGTGTTCTGCCTATGTTTTCCTCTAAGAGTTTGATAGTGTCTGGCCTTACATTTAGGTCTTTAATCCATTTTGAGTTTATTTCTGTGTGTGGTGTTAGGGAGTGTTCTAACTTCATACTTTTACATGTACCTGTCCAGTTTTCCCAGCACCACTTATTGAAGAGGCTGTCTTTTCTCCACTGTATATGCTTGCCTCCTTTATCAAAGATAAGGTGACCATATGTGCGTGGGTTCATCTCTGGGCTTTCTATCCTGTTCCATTGATCTATGTTTCTGTTTTTGTGCCAGTACCAAACTGTCTTGATTACTGTAGCTTTGTAGTATAGTCTGAAGTCAGGGAGCCTGATTCTTCCAGCTCCATTTTTTGTTCTCAAGATTGCTTTGGCTATTCGGGGTCTTTTGTGTTTCCATACAAATTGTGAAATTTTTTGTTCTAGTTCTGTGAAAAATGCCAGTGGTAGTTTGATAGGGATTGCATTGAATCTATAGATTGCTTTGGGTAGTAGAGTCATTTTCACAATGTTGATTCTTCCAATCCAAGAACATGGTATATCTCTCCATCTATTTGTATCACCTTTAATTTCTTTCATCAGTGTCTTATAATTTTCTGCATACAGGTCTTTTGTCTCCTTAGGTAGGTTTATTCCTAGATATTTTATTCTTTTTGTTGCAATGGTAAATGGGAGTGTTTTCCAAACATTTTTTAATTGATATTAATTCTTCACAAACTCTTTAAAAATTGGGAAAGAAGGCCATATTATCCTGATGCTAAAACCAGTCAAAGACATAATGAGATAAAAAAACTATAGATCAATATCTCTTATAAACATGGACACAAAAGTACTCAACAAAATACTAGCAAACAAAGTTTGGCAACATATGAACAGGGATTACAAAAGGGCATGAGGAAACGTTTGGGGGTGGTGTCTATGTTCATTATCTTTATTGTAGTGATGGTTTCATGAGTTATAAATATGTCAAACTATAAGTTTAAATATATGCAGTTTATTTTAAGAAAATAGTGCCTCAGTAAAGCTGTTTAAGAGGTATATTCATGGGAAAAAACTCATTATGGCATTCGGCAAGAGTAGTTGTGGATTTTTTTTTTTCTTTCTCTCTTTTTTTATCCTATACTGTGGAAGAGTTGTGTCTGATTAGATTTATTTCTGCTTTGAATATTTTAAAGAAGTCCCTGGTAAACGAAAGGATGTGGAATTTTCTCAGTAGGAAGACTTGACAACTAATTCAAAATATTTCATAGTTTAAGACTATTTAACATTGCGATTCCTTCTTGAATCTACTTTGATACGTCATATTGTTCTATTAATTTGCCCATTACATCTAAATATTTAAATGTATTTGGCCACATTCTTTCCACTTGTGTAGAGGCTGCTCCCTCTTCGTCCTAATTTGCGTGACTGGCCTCTTCTCATAGTTTCAGGTCTCTGTTTCAACCCTGGTTCCTCAGATATTGCTGAAAGTCCAACTACTTCATCCCACACCGTGCGGAGGAACCCACAGGAGGTCTCTGCAGAGGCCAGAGAAGGACCGCGCGCCTCTCGGGAGGCAGCCACCTGAATCAGGGGCGGGTTTTAGAACATCGTTTCTCTAGCGCCTCTAAAATGTGGCAAGTTTTCCTTTCGCAAGGGGGCGACATTTAAACTGACTTCAAAAAAAATCTCTCAACATAAAGACGCGTTTTCAGCGTCAAATTGCCGAGAACCAACTGAAAACCAATGGAAGAATGAGGGTCGTCTCACGCTAAAATAACAGAGACGTCCCGGCACCGCCTGACCGGCGAGCAAAATTCCTTGACATTTGTGCCCTGTCGCACCCACCTCGTTCACTGTGCCCACCCAACCCACTAAAAGAGGGTCAGAAAGACCAGGGCTGGCGCTTTTCCCTGTTCCCACAACTGTGTGCCTGTCTGGCCCAGGACTTCTAAAGTACGAGCGGTTGGATGCAGGGGGCTGGCGCCGAGCCCACTTACTGAATCAATCATACCAGAGTGGAGATCTCTGGAGTGCTCAGATGCTATAATTTGGAATCTGAGAGCTGGGACAGTGATGCCTGGGAAAAGCGAACCGGAGCGTGAAAAAGGGACTTACAACCACGAAGGGATTCGAACCCTCAATCTTCTGATCCGAAGTCAGACGCCTTATCCATTAGGCCACGTGGTCCTCCGGGCTCCCAGCTGTGAAAAATTTTACAAGTGTTGAGAATCTGGACTATTTCTGTATTATTTAGTATTGATATAATTCTTACGAAGAGACGTCTTCCTCACTAATCTTATTTAAAAGATGGTGTCATTGATACAAAAGCCAAGTAACTTCTCCAAGAAATTACGGTAAGAGGCTAAGGCAAAATGGAAATTCCGCCTTTCTCCAAACTCCTGCCCTTAGTTTGACACCAAATTTCTTCTCTGAACAAAATTTTACACTTGCATTGTGATGCCTCTCTCAGCCGATTGCATTAACCTGTAAAGAAATAGAAGGAGAAAAGGACTGAATGTCCCTCTGTAATCACGGCTACAAACGCTCGGTTTACCTTCAGAATGGATACAGAGTCAGAATTAAGACCCTCCGGGAATAAATGAAAATCACAAGAAAGACCCCTCCTGCCACCCTCTCAGCTGGGCGCCCAATCCTGCCAAGACTGCTTCAATTAGGATTGAATCGAGAAGCGTCTTCCTAGGCCTGGCCCCTCTTGGAAACCACGATGAATAGACCCGCTGAGTACCCTCCAGGGAGACCTTTGTTAAAAAGTCCAACAGTTGCACTTAGCGAGCAATTAGAAAATGGCCCTCCTCTTGTGCAGCCACTGGGTTGCGGTGTTGTGTGGCTCAGAGGTAAGGAGCCAGACTTCAGGTTAGAAAGGCGGGGTTTTGAGTCAATTTGTGGTGCTCGTGTATTTTCTTTCCGGCACCTCATTTTCCCCAGCCGCCCTCATCTCAGTGGATCCCGATCCCCCACTAGCGATGGCGCGGGCGAGGAGAGCACACGGGTAGTGGGAAGGTGCGCTCGAGGCTGGCCGGGTTACTCAGCACCGCCTGCTTTGGACACTCTTCCTGGGGGTGCTGTGGGCGTGGTGAAAGCAACCCGGTTGGAACCCGAGGCATCTGGGGGACTTCATCCCCCATTATTAGGAACTGGGAGGGTCGGATTTTGGTCTTTATCCAACCTGCCTTCTCAGCACATTCTGGCTCCCGGCCCCCCAAAGTCGGTTACATAGGTTTTGCACAATTTAGAGGTGCTGGAGAAACAGTGTTTTCTCAAAAGCTCTTCTGAGCAGCGACTGAACCCTGAGGAGGCTGAGCTCTTTCTCTTGCTTTCCAGGAAAGCACCACCCCGGTTCTCTGGGCCACATCAGGTCAAAGTGACAGACTGTCTGGGGTCTATCCTTAACCCAGCCTTCAGTAAGCATTCCAGGAACTGAAATCTAAAAGACGCGAAAGGTTAACCAAAAAAACCGAAAAAAACCCAAAAAACTCAGAAGAAGAGTATTCCAGAAGGTGGATCAGAATGTGCAATGGTGTAAAGAATTTTGCCCAATTAATTTGAAATTTTAAATGAAACAGCAATTTTGCAAAAAAAAAAAAAAAAAAAAAAAAAATCAAAATTTTGTTAAAGAAGAAATAGCAAATATGAATAGTCCTAAACCATTAAATGTATTGAATAAATAGTCAAAATTTTTTCCACAGAGAAACTCCAAACCCAGATATTTTAATCTGGAAGTTCTATAAAACATTCCAGAGACAATAATTTCAACTGGACACAAATACTTCCAAATATAGTAACAGAGGGAAGCCTCTCCATCTCATTTTATAAGCCTACTTTCATCCTAATATCAAAACCAGCATATCAAGAAATTAAAGGAAAAAAGTTTTGTTCACCTCTGTACAGGCAGAAAAAAGCATTTAATAAATTTCAGTGTCCACTAATGGTACAACAATTTGGAAATAGAAGGAAACTTCTTTAACCTGATTTTTAAAATACAAAAATAATCTGCAGAAAACATAATACTTAAGGGCAAAAAATTCAAAACATTCTGTTTGAAATTGGGAACACGTGGAGTAAACCAGGAACTGCCACTTCCATTCCCTACTAGACAAAAGGAGAGTAAAAAAACGTGTAAGGAAGAAAGGAAGAAACAGAAATGTTTTTTTAAAACAGATCGTATGCTTGTGTATAAAGATCAACCAAAAAAACGTATTATAGTGTCAGTTTTAACACATTTTCATGACAGCTATAAAAATTTACAAAAACAATTATACGCAATAAAGAAAAACCTAGAAATCACACGGAATGAGATGTTAACATAATATTTCAATAACAAGAAAACATTCCAAAACAAATACAACATGGTATCATCTATAGAAACCACAAACTAAGCATACTAAATAATCTAATGTTTTACGGATACATATATAAGTAGTAAAGCTATTAAGTAAAATCAAGGGAATGATTATCACAAGCATTAATACTGTGGTTGTCTTAGATGAGAGAGAGGTGTAAAGTGGAGGGGGGCAAATGGAAGTTCTAAAATAATGGCAATGTTCTCTTTCCTAATTGGTGACTGTTTTTCTTTTTAAAGCAAACTACTTTTTTTAATTGAAGTGTAACAAACATTCAGGAAAGTGCCCAAACATGAGCATATATAGAATACTTATATTTATGTAGGTATATATCTGAATATATGTGTATTAATGTATCACTGAATATTTACAAAGAGAACATATCTATGAACTCTCACTCAGATCTTTTGTTCCAACTTATTGCCACTATTTCCATCAAATGGGATCCAGAATTAAGTTTTGTCACTTAGGCTGTCTGTGTCAAGAAATAGAACATTACCAGCACACCAGAAGCCCCTCTCACGTGCCTCCTAATGACTTTCCTCATAAGGGTAACCAGTCTTTTGACTCTGATATCATCTATTAGGTTTGCACATTTTAATAACATATAAATAGAATTATACAATAAATACTCTTTTATGCCTGGCTACTTTTGTGCAGCACTATGAGATTCATCCATGTTTTTGCATTTAACAATATTTTTTGTTGCCATATATATAGTCATATTGTATGAATATGCCACAATTTATCCATTCTAGTGGTGGATGTATGGGTTGTTTCCAGTTTGGGGATATCATGAATAGGGCTGTTAGGAACACTGTTGTATATGCTTTTTTGTGGACTTGTGCACAAATTCCTATTGAGTATTGTAATTAAGAGGTTGACTCCATTTTTGATATTTACTGAGAGCTTTCAAGACCCATCACTCTCACTCACATCTAAGCCAGCCCATAAGAAAGTGTTTAAGCTCTCTCAGAGAAAAGATCAAACCACACGAATCCTGGTTCTCAGGAATCTTCACCCCCCAGCCCACCCTCTAACCCAATAAAAGCCAAAGCCCATCACCCTTCCTTGCTCTTCCAAGCTGTTTTTGGACTTACCTGTGAGCCTCCCCTGCTCTCCCCAGAAAGCATCATTATGTGAGTGATAAACATTTTCATATCCTCTTGGTGCATGTGTAGCATTATCAGTCTTGCCATTCGAATCATTTGGGTACAGTGACCATTTCATTTCAGTTGAATGACTGCAAGACAGATGTGTACTTAGGAGTGGACTTAACTGTGTCACAGCAAGTGACTTTACTACAAACACTTTTGCAAGCAGCATATGTGATTTCCATATATCTGGAATTACATGTAAAAGAAATGGACAAACTGAAAATGGGAAAAAATATACAACAAACTAGATTAAAAGATAGATGAAAAACAATTATCTATAACCCAACAAACTCAGCTGTTGAATCCAAGACTCTATTTCAACACTATAGAAATGCTAGTGCCAGTGGGGCTAATGAAATATTTTTTATGTTGAATTCAGGTTTTCTTTTATTTATGGAAAGTTTTTTTTTTAATTGAAGTATATTTGACCTACAACACTATATTAGTTTCAATTGCACAATGTAGTGATTTGATATTTTCATTATGAAATGATTACCATGATAACTCGAGTTACCATCTGTCACCATACAAAGATATTGCAATATTATTGACTATATTCCCCATGCTGTACATTTCACCTCCATGACTCATTCATTTTGTAACTGGAATTTTGTACCTCTTAATCTCCCTATTTCACTCATCCTTCCACTACCCTCCCCTCTGACAGCCATGGTCAATCCATGTTGTCGCAAATGGCAAGAATGTGCGTATTCGACACCTCTCTGAACCCCTCCCGGGACAACCATCCCGTATTTCCCCAGAAAACGACCCTCGCAAGTTCACTTGCCTTTTTGTGATGGGAAGAAGAGAGTTGCGGAAGTTTAAACTAATTTTTAGGGTTCTGACTTTTCCGGGGTTGGGAGGAGGCAGGGGCTACTGTAGTACTGTTATCGGACAATTTCTTCATCCCTTCCCAGGGATACAGAAATGTGCAAAGGAGGCCCTACTGGGATTCGAACCCAGGATCTATCCTATTTACAAGGCAGGCACTTTAACCAACTAACCCACAGAGCCTAGCAATGAGTGGGTTTCAAAAGTAATTTTATTGAATTCGTCATTTTTCTTTGTTCTTTTGAGAAATATCCTCATATCTTCTTTTTCTGTCTTATTCATATGCAGTTTGTGCGCATTTCAGTGACTGAACAAAGGGCTTGACAATGTGATGATTACTATGCCTCACAGCAACACAGAAGCTAAAATGATGCCACAGACACCAGGTCTGAGTCCAGACTTTGAGTGAAAATATTGTAATACCTTACATTTCTGTAGTACTTTAGAATGTGCCAAAAGCTTCTGAATTTATTTCCTCTTTGAACACCAGTGACAATCCCAAACGTTGAGCATATTATCGTCTTTCATATTCAACTCCAAAAATGTTTAAGGACTTGTTCAAGTTTGTTCAGATAGTGAACCACTGGAGTTAAGACGAAGTCATTTTCTGATGCTAATTCAATCACATTGTCAATACAGCATTTTCGCAGTGCTGCAGAAACAAACGACCCCAAGAATAAAAGTGGCTTACCGTAACAGATACACTGTTCCTGCTATTTGTCCATCATGACTCCACCCAGGATAACGGAGCCACCTCAACCTGAAACACTGATGGCCTCTTGACAGAGGAAGAAAAAAGCAATGGCAAATCAAGGACTGTTTCTTGTTTTGTGCCCAAAAGTAACATGTCAAGTCTGCTCACATTTCATTATCCAGAGTGAAGTAAATGAGTCAAATCTGATATCTGTGGAGTGGGGCAGTATAATCTTACCCCAGGAAGAGGCAGTAAATACTTTTGAATAATAATAATTTATCACAACTACCATCCAATATTGTTTCTCATTTGCCAAACTCGGGATTTTTCTTTTTTCTTTTAAAAAACTTCTTTATTTGTTCATTTCCTCCTTGTCTGTGTTGAAAATGTTCAATGTTGTGGCTTTTAAGCTCATAGTTTGGGAAACATGAGTATCCATTTTGGTAAAGATAAGCTGGGCTAGTGTGGGCGCTGTGGAAATTCAGTCAATATAATCTATTGTTGCTATGTCTTTGGGATGAGGAGTAGGAGAAAGGATGAAAGATGAAATTGCAGTTAATTAAGATGAGTAAGAACAAGGTAGTTCTTGACAGCAGTCTCCTGTATACCCAGATAACACTCATCTGGGACTTTGATTGACAACTTTGCATATGGCTAATAGTAAACACCACCACAATCAAGATGGAACATTTCATCACACCCCAGAATTCCCTCCACAATAACTCATTTTTACTACTGTATTCTAGTTGTTGAATAAACACAGTACATTTTATTCTGTGAACGGACATTTGGGTTGTTTCCCATTTGAGCTTTTATAAGCATTGATGGTTTTCCCCCACCTTACCCACTTAAACACTGCATCTGAACATGCACCAACAAAACAAACTTATTATCAACTTCCAACCAAACCACCCAGGATCAGTTTAACAAACTTAACATCTTACTGACCCCTTCCCTTGCATTCAAATTCTAATTCCACCCCTTGAATTCACTTCCCTTCACTGATCAAGTCTGTCATTTCAAAGAAATTATTCCCCTCCTGAAGTCATCCTACCATCTTAATATTCTAATAAAATGCAATAATGAAAAGACATACAAAATACAAGACAAAATTTTTTAATATTAGAATGAACAGATTTAAAATTACATCTTAATAAATATAACAAATATAATGGGGAAAAATAAGAGAATTATAAAAACTGTACACTTTTGTTTACATATAGGCAATTTATATAGAGAATTGCCAATTTAAAAATAACTTTTCACACTTCCATAATGCCTATATGTATACTTTGAATTAAAACCTTATAAATCAGTATTTAAAAAATTTAATGTGATAAGTGAGCTTGCTTCTTGCTTGTTAATTTGTCTAATCTAGGTTGGATTGATGACAATGCTACTCTCAGGGGATAATGTATATTTAAACTGTTTCTATGTTTTGTTTTAATAACACTTAATGTAGAGAACCCAGTCTCACAGAGGTATGTTGAGGGGAACAGAAGAAGAGATTTTAAAGCAATCTCAGCAAGCTCAGGATATTCATTTTTAACTTTTATCCAAAATGAAGCAAGTGATGCTGTATTTTCAAAATTCATTTTCAATCCTTCATCAGTAGCCAGCTTCAACAACTTATCCTGTAGGGTTATAGTTAAATTTAAATTATCTTTTGATGTAAGAAATGGATTTTGTATCCATGAATTTCCTATGCGTGGATCTTCTTTTGATGGAAAATACAATTCAAAACAATCTAACAAATGTG
Organism: Balaenoptera ricei; assembly: GCF_028023285.1. NCBI lineage: Eukaryota > Metazoa > Chordata > Mammalia > Artiodactyla > Balaenopteridae > Balaenoptera > Balaenoptera ricei. Next base: position 22,686,552 of record NC_082649.1, read on the forward strand.
TAAGATGTTCATTGACAACTTTTCGCAGATATGCAATATCAAGATCATTACCTGCTTCACTGATAACTGTTGTTAAGTTATGGAACATGTCATAACAATCTGTAGAAACTCTTTTTTTCCAAGCTTCTAACTTTTGTTTTTGTCCTTCAATCTTATCTGCCATTGAAAAACATGTTGCATTCTTTCCTTGCATGCAAACATTAAGATCATTAAAAATACTGAAGATATCAGATAAATAAGCAAGTTTGGCTGTCCAATTCACATCTTTGAAAAGTTGGGACCAAACTGGTTTCTTGCTTTGCAGAAATACTAAGAGTTCATTTCGTATTTCAAACATTCTTGATAGAACTTTTCCCCGTGATAACCACCGTATCTCAGCATGCAATAACAGTTGCTTATGATCAGCTTCCATATTATCACATAATAAAGAGAATAATCTTGAATTTAACGCATTAGATTTTACATAATTCACAATTTTTACTATGTCAGTAAGCACACTATTTAGTTCAGGTGATATTTTTTTCATAGCAAGACTTTCTCGATGAATGATGCAATGTGTTATTTTACATTCTGGTGCAAGTTCTTTAACCTGGGTAACCACTTCAGAATGTTTTCCTGTCATTGAAGCTGCACCATCAGAACACACTCCTACACAAAACTTAAATTCTAAACCACATTTGTTGACAACATAATTCTTCACAGCTTCATACAGTTCTGAGCTAGTTGTGTTTGTTGGTAAAGAGGCTGAAAAAAAGAATTCTTCCTTTATATCATCATCATGTTCAAACCTCACATATACTAAAAGAATTATCATGTTAGCAATATCTCTGCATTCATCAAGTTGCAGTGAAAAATACTTGGCTAGTTTTATTTGTTCTATGAGTTGGTCTTCCATATCATTCGCCAGTTCCTGAATACGTCGCGCTATGGTGTCATTGGAAAGTGGTACTTGAGCTACCTTCTTTGCTGCAGATTCACCCAACATTTCTAAGCAAACTTCTTTGATGCAGTCCTTCACTAGTGTCTCGGCAATTGTGTATGGTGCTTTAGACTTAGCAACCGGAAGTGCTACTTTATAAGAAGCCCGCAAAGCACTAATGTTTATGTGAGAAACACTGAACACCTGCTTTGGTTGGCTTTTCAATTCATTACTCTTTCTTTCAAAGAATTCTTTTGGCTGTGAACTTATTTCTTTATGTTTTGAATATAGATGCCGCTTAAGTTTTGATGGTTTCATTGCTTCATTAGCCAGTACATCTCCACAAATAATACACTGTGGTTTCAGCACTTCACCATCAATTACAGCGACAAAACCAAATTCAATATATGAGGGATCATACTTCCGAGTAAAGCTAGTATGAACTCTTTTGGTTTTCACTTCCTCAGGATGACTTCCATTGTTACCAATTCTTTTACTACTACTGCCATATTCAGAAAAGGTATGTCTTTTCTTCACAAAAAAGTCCAGTGAAGCTTGTTTTTCCATCTGCAAATTAGAATTAAAAATAAGTAATACAAATTTTACTTTTGTCTTTAATAATGTTAAACTAGAAATCAAAAACTAGGCTCGCATCATCAAAAAGCCTACAAATAATAAATGCTGGAGATGTGTGGAGAAAAAGGAATTCTCCTACACTGTTGGTAGGAATGTAAATTGGTACAGCCACTATGGAGAGCAGTATAGAGGTTCCTCAAAAAACTAAAAATAACATATGATTCTGCAATCCCACTTCTGGGCATATATCCAGAGAAAACTCTAATTCAAAAAGATATATGCACTCCACTGTTCATTGCAGCACTATTTACAATAGCCAAGATATGGAAGCAACCTAAACGTCCATCAAAAGATGAATGGATAAAGAAGATGTGGTATATATATATATATATATACACATATACATACAATGGAATATCACTCAGCCATAAAAAATAATGAAATAATGCCATTTGCAGCAACATGGATGGACCTAGAGATTATCATACTAAGTGAAGTAAGCCAGAGAAAGACAAATACATGATATCGTTTATATGTGGAATCTGAAAAAAAAAAAAAAGATACAAATGAACTTATATCCAAAACAGAAAGAGACTCACAGACATAGAAAACAAACTTATGGTTATCAAAGGGGAAAGAGGAGGGGAGGGATAAATTAGGAGGTTGGGATTAATATATATACACTACTATATATAAAACAGATAACCAACAAGGTCCTACTGTATAGCACAGGGAACTATACTCAATATTTTGTAATAACCTATAAGGGAAAAGAATCTGAAAAAAGAATATATATATAAAACTGAATCACTGTTCTGTATACCTGAAACTAACGATATTGTAAATCAACTATACTTTAAAAAAATTTTAATAACCCCAAAACTAGGCTTGATTAAAAATATAAAATGATTTTTAAATTAAGTTATAAAGATAAATAAATGCTTACATTTTCTCAGAGTTTTATACACTTTTGGGTTACAGCTGACAAGCTAATCATAGCATATCACACATTTTAATGTGAACCTATTGTGCTTGACTAATGTACAGCTGCTACCACATGTGACTCACCTTGAGAGTTTAACACCCAAATTGAATATTCTATTTGAAAAGATGAGTTCATCAATCACGTGCTTGGGTATTGCAGCAATGTCAAATTGTTGTAACTTTCCAAATACTCTCAATTTGTGTACTTACCTAATTATGGACTAGTATAAACAGTTTGCAGACCAGCACTGGTCTGAAGAACAAACTCTGAGTACCACTGGCCCAAATCATGTGTAACCTTCACATTTCAAAACACTTACCTGAACACATATTAGCTCTACTTTATAAGACCTACTGATTGAAAATCTCATTGGTCTTATTTCACACTCTGCATTTAAATCAGAAAACCAAACTCTTTCCCAACACAAATCCATATCTCCTAACCAAACTTATCATCCCCTGCCCTTCCTAAATATTTCTTCACTTGACCTGAGATGCCCTTTCTTAGCTTACCTCTCAACCCAAACTCACATATAATTAAAACAAAGTAACATTAAATTCATCTGTCCCCAAATTTATCCTTCTATAGAAACATACCATCATGCATACCATTTATCCCCTGGATCCTAGCTTTCTCATTCCGCTAAGAAATGCCTGACATCAGAAATAAGTAAGAGGTACTACTGTTCTTCACCCCAGAACAATAAACAAAGCAGCATCCAAGGTTATAACTTCCAACTTGAAAAAAGGAGTGGAGGGAGGACATTAAATGTAATTGGCCTTTCTTTGGAGAAAATATATCCAAGATGGCCATAATTGTGCTTTAGTATGCCATGTCCAAAATTTCTCACTCATCATGGTCACAGTAAAGTATGAGGCTCTCCCCTGCTTTGATCTACAGCAGACACTCAAACTCTTACCCAGTCTCCTACTTTGTCTGATGAAAATGGTGTCTCTGATGGCTTTAACATTTTGGAGGGTTGAACAGTCAAACTTCTTGGAATCTCATCATGTTTCCTTTTCATTGTAGCGGTCTCATAGCAGAGACTACAAGTTATTCTATGGTGATAACCATCAGTCTCATGTTGAGAGGGCACTCCACAGATTGCATGGACGTTTCTATCACGTGATACACAACTACTAACACCTGTGCCTTCTTTTTCACAAACTACACAAGATAAAAAATTCAGTCCGCTTTCAGGAGGAGTTTTTTGGGCTATCTTAGGAGTAACAGAAAGATTTTCTTCAATATCACTACTATCTGTTCCAGTCTCAATATTGTCTTCATACTGGGCTCCTAGAGTATTTTCTAATTCCTTGTCGGCCTGTTCCAATTCATTTTCTGTGTTCAGGCTGGCAAGAAGTTCTTCAGTTAGCTGAGAATGAGACAAGCCCAGCTTAGCTGCAGAGCTAAATGTACCCTCACATGGAGTCTGTCGCATGCCTCTGTGATAGGGTTGATTTTGGGTCATCTGAATAAACCACAAAAATTCAGCCCAGTGTGTTGAATTGTTAGTTTGCATCCAGGAGATAATCCGCTTTTGGATATCCTCATTAGTTTGATTTATAGAATTTAGACTTTGGCAGGGCTGAGGTTTCCCATGGACAATTTTCAGTTCTGGCCAAATATAACTAAGTTCACTGACAATCTGGCTTGAAAATTCCCTCCCATTGTCAGACTGTAGAACACTGGGTGCTCCAATAATTGTAAAAATATCTAAAAGAGCATGTGCAACCTCTTTAGGCTTTTTAGATTTTAATGACCGCAAAAAACTCAACTTTGTACGAAGGTCTTGATAATGCATAATAAATTTATACTCCCCATCAGGATTCAACTGCATGTCTATAAGATCTACTTGGCATCTTGAGTTAACTTCCTTAATTGGCTTCGATGTTAGAACTTTCTTGAGTTTTGAATTTTTCTGTTGGCATGGTTTGCAGAGTGTCAAGTATAGCATTATAACTTCTTTTGTGATGTTCTTGTATTTTGCTTGTAACTCTTTTTCCATGCGGGTACGTCCACCATGTCCAATGCTGAGATGTGTGTCATGCAGTATGTCAAATAAATCCTCACTGTGTAAATAATACCGCACTTTATCTGTTTCCCCATTTACAGCCTCAATCAGCTTCTCATGTCCTTGTACCAGGATCACATCAAATCTAGCCAAGCGACGGTAGTCAACTGATTCTTTTTTTGCCTTGGCCTTAGCCTCTTTCACTTCCCTTATTAATTGACAGTACTTTGCTTTAGAAAATATCTTGGTATTATTACTCTTGTTTTCCAGTAACACTGCTAAGCTTCTGAAGAACTTTTCTCTCATGTTTTCTGGTTCGATTTCTGCTTCATTAGTATCTAAGCTACTAAAGTTATCATCACCCATGGTTTGAGACATCATGGAAAGCCACAAAAATGACCCTAAAATATAAAGAAAAAAATCAGTTAGACGATTTGGGAATATAATTTAAAATATGTATATTGCTCAAGTAGCCACTAGAGAGAGCTGGGAGTACAAGTAGATGCTATGGACACACAAGACGGGGAATACAATTTTGGTTAGTGAGTCTCCCTTTGGAGGAATAGAGAGGGTAAATGAAGAACTCTACCCAGGAACAAAGAGTTCTGATATAGTAAAGAGTAGTAAGCCAGGATGTGACTTTCCAGAGCAGTATCCAGGGTCAGTCTTAAAGTAAAGCACTGTTTTATGTAAAACAGGGAGCAAATTGATGTTATTATTTTTTCATTTATTTATTAATTACACAAGAACATTTTTTTTTGACTAGAGAAGTCTCAGAAATACAGTCATAGATATTTTTAAAGCCCCAGACTATACCACACTTTGTTTTATTCAGTCAGGTTAGCTGTTATAGCAACATTTGGGGCTGAAGTTTCAACATCATATATTTGCATGAGCTCCCTTTCGGTGCTTGTGAAACTATAAACCCAATACCAATAACCTTATTACTGATTTTAATAAAGAAAGAGTAGCAGATGAACCTGAAGTAGTGAAAAAGCTCTGACTTAATATAGCATATTAAAATAAATGTTTAGAATATTCATAATAACAGAAACACTTAGAATAACTCAAATTTGGCTAGTCTTTTTTGTTTTGTTTTGTTTTAATTTATTTATTTATGGCTGTGTTGGGTCTTCGTTTCCGTGTGAGGGCTTTCTCTAGTTGTGGCAAGTGGGGGGCCACTCTTCATCGCGGTGCGCGGGCCTCTCACTATCGCGGCCTTTGTTGCTGCGGAGCACAGGCTCCAGACGCGCAGGCTCAGTAGTTGTGGCTCACGGGCCTAGTTGCTCCGCGGCATGTGGGATCTTCCCAGACCAGGGCTCGAACCCGTGTCCCCTGCATTGGCAGGCAGATTCTCAACCACTGTGCCACCAGGGAAGCCCCTGGCTAGTCTTAAGGAAACTATTTTGAAAAAAATCAAAAAAATAATTTGGAATTAGCATATCACCTCTAAAGTCTTACAGCTGCTTGGAAAAAATACTTTTTCTCAAGTCAACATTGTTTATACTACCAATTTGCATAAAAAATATTGAATTGGTAAATTTAAATCATTCTCAAATGTTCACAACTTTCAAAACTTCAAATTAATATGTTACTGTGTGTTTTGGCCTCACTTAAGTCTCAATGGTTCCAACAAGACTTCCTTGATCATTTAACTTAAGCTTACAGTGAGTTCTCCTTTCTTAGGACATAATTTATTCGTAACACAAACTAGCACTGTAGCACTTTCTTCTTTAACTGTTTCATATGTAGAACAAGATTGTAAGTTTCTAAAGAAGCAGGGATCACTTTTTCCTCCAGTATCTTTTCCATTATCTAACACATTACTACATAGAAAAGTGTCAGATAGGGAATTCCCTGGTGGTCCAGTGATTAGAACTCAGGTGGTTTCATTGCTGTGTGGCCCAGGTTCAACCCCTGGTCGGGGAACTGCAAAGCCAAGCCTCGGGTGTGGCCACAAAAAAAAAAAGTGTTGGATAAAAATTTGTTAACTTTATAATGAGGATGACAACACTCATGATAAGTGGTATTTCAAAATGTGACTGAAAAGACCATTATATAGATAGTATTTCTTTCCACACTGATACATTTTGCATCATGCTCTGGAGCCATGAACATAATGGAAGGTAAACAAGGATAAACTGGGGGGAGGAAAGAAATACAGGGCAATGTAAATGAGAACCAGAGCTTCAGAATATGTACAATCTGAGAATATGAGCCTCAGAAATTAGTACAATCAATGTTAGTAGGTCTAGGATAAGCAGAGAATAAGGAGTCGCTAGGGTTATAAGAAAAGAAGAAAATTATATCAATTATACTTAAGCCTTTGGGAAAAGACAGCTGCTCCACAACTAGGCCAGCCTGTGCTGCTGCCTCCACCACACTGTTAATAGTCCTTAGATCTCTAGTGGACATAGACTTCAGAAATTCCATTTTCTTCAGTAGAATTTCGAAGTAGTATTTCCAAGTCTTAAACAGTCATATGTAACAAGAATTGGGGGCAGAGGCTATAGAAATGGGACCCATGGCTACATTGACAAGTGATCAGCATTTATATACAGAGGCATCTCTGATTTATCTATCCACAGGTACTTAATTCCATTGCAAAATATCAATGAAAAATCTTGTGTTCAACTATTTTTTACATTATTACATGACTGCTTAATTCAGCTTCTTTAATAGCATTCCACTACACTCGTTGACCTTTCCTTCAGCCATATTCAGTAGAAGCTGCAATGGAATAAAATTTGATAAGCTTTCCATGAATGGACCCTTCCCTCCTCCCAAATCTCATTCTCTTTCCAAAGGCTAAATTATCCTCACCATTATCTTGAAGTGCATGTGGCTCTGGAGATTCACATTCCATTCCGTCCTCTATAGTCTGGAGATGGGTACCTAAGGACGCCTTTGCAGTATCTAGAAGAGTCATTTCTTCCATAGGAACTTCCTGCCCATATGTGCCCTGTGGGACCTGGGGATAAACAGGTACATTTGGAAACTAATATAATATTAATCACATCACTGCACAAACCATAGCTAAACCTCAAAACATTCTTCTATTGAAATAGAATGGATATAAGAAGGAAAACAAGTCTTCACTGAATTCTTAAGAGGAGTGCAAGATAGAATAAGGAGAGAAATAAAAAATGCTGGGACGAATAAAGCCAGAGCCATACAACAGAAACTGTCTGCATTGAACAGGAGTTGATATGCATCCTTGTGGTTTCTGTTTTGGGGAATAACAATGGAAGCACATTAAAGGAATCTTTCCTAATTTTCCTCCTAACCAGAAGAAAATTGTAAATGAGTTTCAGTGTGAGCAATTAAAAGTAAATATTTGGGGGGTATGCAAATTATCTAATAGGAACTAACTGAACTGTTAAACCCAGGAAGAAATCTGACAGTTGTAGACCAAATGTGGAAAACATTAGCCCAGTGTGTTATGGATGGGAGAAAAAAAAAAAAAAGCCAATCAAAGTGGATAACTGTTGGGTGAAAAGAAAACATTTATCTTTTCCTTACACCAATGATCTAGTACTCTGTTTATAATTAAATTTACCCAGTTGTCTCCATACATACAGTTAACCTTTGAACAACATTGGTTTGACCCTTGGGTGACTATCTATAGGCGGATTTTTTTAAATAGTAACTATTACAGTAAATACTACACGATCCCTGGTTGCTTGAATCCGCATATGCAGAAACGGATATGGAAGAACCATGTATAGGGAGGACTATTTTCAACTGTGCAGAAAGTCGATGCCCCTAACCCCTCACCCCCATAGGCATTCAAGGGTCACCTGCATTTTATGTTTGCTTTTTTTAAGTCCATGAGCCATTCAATATTTATACATTGTTTTTGGTTATTATATCTATTTTGCTTCTTTTAATCTAAAATCATTTCCTGACTTTTTTATGACATTAAATTTTGAAAAGTCAGGGCTACCTGTCTTATAGAATATCGCACTGGGGACTTAGGGACTTACCGCACTTAGGGACTTGCCTGATTGTTTCTTCACAAGTAGATTCTAGTTGAACTTCTTTTTTTTTCTCCTTTCTTTGTTTTTTGAGGAACAAGAACCCAGTATTTTTAATTTGATCATTTTTTCTTGCAGAGCAGTATTAATGTCCATTACACCTCCAGCAGCAATGCCTTCCTCGGCCAAGGAGGTGAGTTACGGATGGAGCCGAACCTTTAAAGCACCCGAGCCTCAGCCTCCGCGCGACTGCGCGGCAGCAGGGAAAGAACATTTTTGGAAGAATACCGCGTAAGTAATGTGTACTTACTGTGTCACATCACAGGTTACATTAAGTTGTCAAGTTATTTTATTGTAGATAATGCTAAATTTGATTACTTAGTTAAGGTGGTAACCACCAGATCTATCCATTCAAAAATACACTTTTTCCGACTGTAATAAATAATAATTGGTAATAATTTGGAACTATGCAAATATCTTATTCCCCAATGGTTTTAACATTCATTGATTTCTGCTTGAATCAATTTTTATACTGGGGGTTGTAAAATGGTGACTTCCTACTTTTATAATTCCTTCTACATTTAATAGCTAGCAATTTTCTGTAAAGAGCTTTCTGTCCATCCTACTTTGGGGTCTGTCTCTCTTTCTGAGTATCACTATAGACTTATTTTATAATCCATTCCATCCTCACTCACTTTGATGCTCCAATTGTCTCAAATTTGGCCAGTGGAAGCCCCCTTGATCTGGCTCCTGCAACATTCTGACATGACCCCACTAGTTTTTGTTTTGGTTTGGTTTGGGTTTTGGCACATCCAAGCTTTCTAGAATAAACAATACAAGGACCACATTGTATTCTCTCTGTCCCAGATCTAGTTCAACTGTTTTTTTCCCAAGAAATTTTGATTCATTTTAGAGGACAACAATGTTTAGTAGCAAAGATTGAGTAGTAGTAGGCTCATTTTTAATAGGTGTCATCTCCTCTAAGCCCTTTCAAGGATAAAGCTGGTAAATATATTTCATAAAATAACATGAATTCAACTCAACTTCAATACCTATAGAATTTTCCTCACCTTTCCATCTTCCATATTAATATCTTCCTTCTCCCACAGTTTAAAAAAAAGCAGTTCATAACAATGTATATATATTTACTCATTGGCTCTAAACTACAATAATACAAAAGAGTTTCAGAATCACCATGCTTTGTGTTGTAGAACACTTCCAACAACATACCTACTAAGTAAAGTTCAATATATCTTTGCAGCTTTACAGGCCCATAGACAGTATCCCGCTAAAAGTATATAGTCAGAGTACTGTGGTCAAGCCACCTGAATTATTATTTTCCTCTGTATTACTATGTTAATTTGATATATTGTTGAGTTCATTTGTTTCTGTTTTTATCACTTTGAATTTAGTATTGTTTTTTAAATACTGAAAACACTTACGTGATATACAAAAAATGAAATATGTATTCAGAGAAGTCTTGCTCATATTCACATAGCCTGCATTCTACTCTCCCCCACTACCATAAGAAACCATTTTTTGTTGTTGATGCTTTACCCTGTTTTTTTTTTTTTTTGCAAAAATAAGTAAAAACATTATACATATGTATATACACACACATCTGCATGTATATATTTGTGTATATATAATATATATACAAATTAAATGCAAACGTGTGTATACTTATTTTTTCATACTGTATAGTAGTTTACACCTCCTTTTTTTCACTTAATATAAAAATATTATCTGGAAATCATTTCATACCAGTTCATAGATATCTTGCTTATGCTTTTTTTGTGTACATAGTACCATTATATTGATGCACCATAGTTTATTCAATCACCCTTATATGGATGGGCATTTAGGTTGTTTACAATATTTTGCTTTTACAAATAATGCTGCAATGAAAAACTGTGTCTATGTTGTTTCTTACTTGTATTTTCCAAGTAAATTCCCAGAAGCAGTATTGCTGGGTCAAATGGTAAATGCGTAAATATGTGTTAGATGGTGCCAAAATCCCCTCCATAGGGATGGTACCATTTTGCACTTCTACCAGCAACATTTGAGAGGAACTGTTTCCCCAGTCAGGCCAACAGATTGTGTTGCCAAGCTTTTGAATTTTTGCCAGTCTGATAGGTGACAAATGGCACCTCAGTATAGTTTTGATTTGCTCTTTTTATGATTGAAGTCGAGCATCTTCTCATAGCCATTTGTTTGTTTGTAAAAAAAAAAACTGCTCATGTCTCATGATCACTTTTATTGCATTTCTGTTGAGATTCACTTACACCTATGACATATTTTGCAAATATTTTCACTAATTTATTATATTGATTTGCTTGTGGGGTTTTTTGTCCTGCATTTAAAAAAATATTTCATGTAGAAAAAAAGGTTTTTGATATTACTTCTAGATTTTGAGTAATTCTATACATTCAGATTATTTTAAGAAGTCATTCTTGTTTGCTCCTAGTTCCTGGATGTTTAAAATTTTATATATTGATCTCTGACACATTTAAAGTTTATTCTGGTTCTGGAATATGGTATGAGGTATGGGTTTCATGTGTTTCTTTTTGAAATGGCTCTTTTTGTCCCAACACCATTTACTTAAAACACCATTTTCCCCACTGTGATTTGAGATGGCACATATATTGTGTACTCAGTTTTCATATGTGCTCCAGTCCACTTTCATACTTTCTATTGTTTCATTGATCCAGCTATTCATGTGTCAGTACCACAATTTTACCTAAAGAGGCTTTATGGTATGTTAGTATCTAATGAGACTATTCCTCTCTTCCTTACTCTTCAAGTTTTTCTTATCGATTCTTTCACGCTTATTTACACATATGAATACAGTTCAGTGTTTTAATCCTTTTCAAAAGTAAGCAATTAGTTTTGTTTTCTCCTAACACAGTAGATAGAAATTCATTTTCTATTGTTTTCAAGTTTTGGGTTCTAAGCAACACAGATATCTTCCCTGGCTATAGATGAACCTATAATATAGTAATATCTCATTGTTATTACCTCTTAAGGTAATCCCCTTAGAATTCGCTTCTATGGACATTGGCTGGTTGGCTGTGTTCCTCAGCTTCCCTGGGTTCTGCTTGATTGCTTCTTTATGTTACTTACCATTAGCGGGTGAGGGCTCTTGGACTCTGCTATGGTCTGAAAGTTTGTGCCCCGCCCCCCGCAAATTCACACGTTGGCACCCTAATACCCAATGTAATGGTTTTAAGAGGTAAGGCCTTTGGGATGTGATTAGAGCATGAAGGTAGAGCCCCCATGAATGGGATTAGTCCTTTATCAAAAAGATAGCACAGAGCTCCTTAACCACCTTCTGCCATGTGAGGTTGCCAACGTGCAACCCAGAAGAGGGCCCTCATCCAACCATACTGGCTCCCTGATCTCGGACTTCCAGCCTCCAGAACCATTGCTTTTACTTGTTTATAAGCCATCCAGTCTGTGGTATTTTGTTATAGCAGTCTGAACAAACTAAGACAGAATCATATTTTACTAATGGTATGGTTAAATAAGGAAAATGCTGAATAGAAGAGGACATCAATGACCACAAATAGGTTATCTGGCAGGAATATTCAGAAGTTTTTGCCACTGACTTTGAATAAACACTGTCTTTAATATAAAAGCATGTTTGGGAGATCCCCGGTGGTCCAGTGGTTAGAACTTGGCGCTTTCACTGCGGTGGCCTGGGTTCAATCCCTGGCCAGGGAACTAAGATCCTGCAAGCTGCATGGCATGGCAAAAAAAGAAAAAAAGAAAAAAAGCATGTTTACCTCCAAGTTATCCATGTGACACTTATTATGCTGGTATTTGATTAGGTTTCATTTTCTTGGGAAACCTGAAGGACCTATTTAAAGCTTTAATGTTATCCTTCCTTCAGTCTTTGTGTAAGTTAATTTACTAAATCTTTGTAAAATATGAATCTGTAAATTCAGTTGTCACACCATTCAATAGGTAAGTTTTCCTGGACTGTGTTACAGTCTAATATCTGATGCTGCTAAGGCTATAAATGATAGTCAGTGAACAATAGGGGAATCTTGTAATAATCCAGGAAGGTGGCTAATGGCTAACTGTTTGGCACATTTTCTTAGCAGTAATCTAGATTGCTCCTGTCTGGCATTTCAATCATTGTAACACTGTATTTGTGTTATCAACTTACTATAGCCTTTACACTGAAACAGTGTCTCTGCCTGTAACTTTCCAGATTAAGTCTAAAGCATCAGTGCCATTCACCAAAAGAAAAAAAGAAAGTAATAAAAGTTGTGTTATAGTGTGTTATACTATTCTAGTTTAGGAGAGCTTTCATTGACTTGTAGACCTTCTACTCACTTCTACACATGGATCTTTGTTAGTCATTTAAGCAACAGGTAAACTGGGAATAAGACACGTTAGGTAGATTCTATTCCACATCTCCACCATTGTGAAATCTAATGAAAATAGATTCATTAATGAAAATAAGTATTCAACAGCCAATAACCTCCCAAAGCTGTCTTAAGAGAACAACAGCCTCTGGGATTAATCACATCTCCATGGTTAATTCTAAAACTGAGCAAGAACGAAAGTTACAAAAAAAAAAAAAAAGGCTGTTACCTCCTGAGAACCAGAATTCTGATTTATACTTATTTATCAGTAGCATACCTTAAAGTGAACAGAACACAAATAACTCTTCAATTGGAGGCTTTGAGTATGGCACCTGATTCCAATTCTTTAAGTGTGCCACTTTCAGTGGAAGTGGCCTGGCCACTTCACATCCCTGCCAAGACTGCTCTCTGCAAATAGACTGGTAGAAGTCATACTGCACTCAAACAGAACATTTCAGTAGTTTGCCTTGCCTGATATTCTTGTTTTCTTGTTTCAAAGAAAACAATTTGGTCGATCAATATATAAGACCCTAGCATGGAAACCTAATCAACCCATGCTTGGCAATACACCTAGCATTAATTGCCCATCTCTTCATCTAACTTGCAAAATCCAAGTAAAAACTTAGCTTATCCTCTGGTGGGCATTTATGAACTCGGTTAATTCGAAAAATTTCTCTCATTGGGCCTTGGCTTTACAAAAATAATTTCTCACTCACATGACACATGAATCTAAAGATGTGCATGTAATCAAAAACCCTAGCCTATCATTCAAGAGACATCAAATTAGAAAGAAATTTTTTTCTTAATACAATTTTTATTGAAGTATTATAAACTTAGAAAAAAGTGCATAAGTGATAAGTGTAGAGCTCGATGACATCCCAAAGTGAACTACTCATGTCAAAAAACAGAACATTAACAGCATCTCAGAAAGCTACTTTTGCCCCACCCTCTTCTCCCAAACTACTACTCTGACATCTATTACCACAGATTCATTTTGCGTTTTGAACTTTATATAAACAGAATCATATAATATGTATTTATTTGTGTCTGGTTTATTTTGTTCAACATTAAGTTTGTGAAATTCATTCACACTGTCGAATGTAGTACTTGTTCATTCATTTTCATTGTTGTATAGTATTCAATTGTACAAATATACCATATATATTCATCCGTTACACTTTTAATGGGCATTTTTGTTTAGAGTTCTTGGCAATTACAATAATGCTGCTATGAATATTATTTTACATGTCTTTGAATGTGTTTCTATTAGATATATATCTTGTAGTAGGTTTGCTGGATCATGGAGCATGGTTATACATGGTAGATATTTCCCAAGTGGTCATAACAATTTACTCCTATCAGTAGTACATAGGCATTCTAGTAGCTCAACAGCCTTACCCAAATTTGGTCATGTCAGCACTTTTAATTTAATAAAGCAGTTACCACGTGTTGTTTTAATTTGCATTTTTCTGATCACTAAGATTGAGTAATTGTTTTGATTTTTATTGGCTAATTGATTATCCTTTTTTTGCAAAGTGCATGTTCAAGTCTTTTCTTAATTTTTCTGTTGGGGTATCTCGTTTTTTTCTTATTGATTTGTAGTACTTTATACATTCGGATATGAGCTTTTTGTATGTAGTTTGTCTGGATCTAGCATGGGGAAAATAAATAAGTCTGGAAGATTTTAGGAAAGTGATGCTTTCACTGATGTCTGAGCTAGTGTTATTTTCAATGCAAAGCAGTGATAAATTAAGCAATGGAAAACAATTATTATGACAAATTGAACCAAACCAAGCATGTTTTTTCTTAAAAGCTTTTTATCCATAATGATACTATAAAAAAGGACACTGCCATGAAATGAGTACAAAAGTCAATTATAATGCACATATAAATTCTAAATACCGCCTTAGAAATGTTATTCATTGATTAATCTAAATCACAAAAGTCCTGAATGAAGTTGTGACACAATCCAAATTGCCATAATATACTGTTCATCTCCACGTCCTGATTTATTTAAGCTGATTGGCTAATTCGCCATTTGCATACACTGAAAAGAAATACTAGGTTAAATAATCAAGGGTTAACCTATAATTCACAATAACACATAGAATTAACTAATTTTTGCTGGATTAGGAAAGTTAATATAGGTATTAACTTGTGTATTAGTGACATCCCATCATTTCCTATGCTAAATGCTGTTATGATTTTTTCTCTTCAAAAATTAAAAAGAAAAGAAAAACAGAGGCCATGCCAGTATTCAGGTGTCTGCTAGTGAAAATGTTATGCTTTAAAATGTACAGTAGATTACAGATAATTTTATATTCACCAGCAATATCCATGGAAATTATTTTGTTTCTGGAATTGTCATCCCAGTCTCTCAAAATTATCCTCAGCTGAATAATGAAGTTTCTGAAATGATTTTGGTGTGCACAGTGATTAGGATTAAGAACATAAAAAACATGTGGAGAAAACCTTCCTGATCCACTTAACATTAAGCCATGATTAGTTTAGATTTAATGACAACAATGTTGATCTTTTTCTTACCCCCAATTCTACAGATCAATTCTACAGTAATAGAGAACAAATACTGTCAGAACTATGAACTCTAATAATTTATATTCACCAAGCAGAACAAGATACTCAAATAAAGTAAAAGGTGTCAGTGGATGTCAGTATTCTGCTGGATGGCTTGAAAATGTCCATGTATATTGAACCCAAAGTGTACATAAACCAGAATATTCCAAAAGGAAATAGTCAGTGATATATGAATGAAAGCCAAGAGGTATTACGTCATGGTGGGATTTAAGGAATTTATGTGTTATGCTTTTTCGCCCAGGCTGGACACCATGTTATAAATTTACTCCCTCTTCTTAGACTGCTCAAAGTATATAAGAAACCAATTTTCTTTTAAAACAAAATTCATAAAATGGTTGAGTCATTTCCCTTTGGTAAGTTTTTCCCTTCTCTGATCTTAAGAGTAAGATATCTTATGTAGAATGCTTTGTATGATATAATAGCATGCATTTCAGGTTGCCCAAATCTTTCCATAACTGGGGGAAAGAAGGTCCTGGAGTGAAAGATATAAGTCATCTGGGAGACAGGGTAACCTGTTTATAATTTAAAAATCACATCAATTCTGTAAAGTTGGTATAAGCACAACCAGAGCAACTAAGATATGAAACAAAATATAGATATGGCTCATTGTGATGCATTTGCCACTGACTCCTCCTCCCCCACAAGCATGCACACACACACACACACACAGCCTAGCCTCTTGATTCCTCTACATTTCCATTAGAGGGACTAGTCCAAGGTAGGTGGGCCTGGTCTTGGAAGGAATAGGAGGAATTCCACTCTGCCTTTACCACAAAAGTGTAAAGGGTGCCTCTGGATGGCAAAAACAAATTACAAAGCTGAAATTACTTCAAACTGGTTATGAAAGTCATTTGTCTTTCACTATATAATTCCCAGATTTGATTTTTTAAGATTTCTAATAAGAAATTTTGGTCATAAAATAGTGGAGTAAATATGACTGTATTCATTAGAAATGCATGTATTTCCCAATTAATTATAACACCTAATTATAGTGGCTTAAACAAATAGGGGTTTATTTTTGTCATATGCTAAGAAATCCAGAGGAGGGCAGTTGCTGGCATTGATTCACATACCTAACAGTTCTGTAAGGGACCCGAGTTGTCTTTATATTTCTGCTCTGCCATTCATAACATATTGGTATTCATCCCCATGCTTATCATCATGTCATGGTCACAAGATGGCTACCACAGCTCCAGATATCACATCCACGTTCAAGACAGGAAGTGGGAAAAGGCAGAACTAAACACATCTGTGCCATTTTATAAGGAAAATTAAAGCTTCTCCAGAAATTCCCAGAAAATATGCTTATTTCTCTCTGGCCAGACTATGATGCATGGCTAACTCTAGCACAAGGAAAACTGAGAAGTATTTAGTTAGGTACATAGCTAACATGAACAAAATCAACATTTTTTAAGGAAGAAAGAAGGGGTGTACAATAGATACTGGGTTGGCAGCTAAAAGTGTCTGCAACAATGGCATTTCCCCCTCCCTTCAGAAATCACACAGAAACAAGAGAAATGAGAAACATTTATGCAAACTTGACATTCAATAAGACTAGGAGATTTCTATAACCCTGAGTCACATGAAAAACTATCAAGTATGAGCAGAGCATACCCATTACCCATGGATTGACAAAACACCAAGTCCTACCAATGGTTGCATTTTTCAACAAAGCTAGAAGAGGAAAATTTTAAAGTAACAGGTACATCCTAAGGGAAAAAACTAATATTGTTTATTTGAAACAAAGAGAAAAGGTGTGCTGGCTAGAGATAAGAGACTGCCTGTACAGGCATCTATGCAGTAACATATGAACTTACGAAAAAACATGCTTTCTGCAAAACTGCACAAAAAATAACAGGATTTATGGAGAAAATAAAGTTGTAGGGTAGACTATTTAAATTCTACACAACTTTGTCAGGAGAGCATTAATAAAACTACAGAAATTCCAGTAAAAATACAAGTACAGTCAAAAAGACATTAAATAAAGAAATGTTACATTAAGTATAGGATTTTACTTTGAAAGGTGATGGTATCTTGTTAGAAAGAGGTGTAAGGAAAGGGTGAGGCAAGGGTAGAGGATATCATCATCAGAAGTTCAGATGGACAAGCATTTGCACACTTTCAAAGAAATGTAGTGATATTACAAAAAATATAATGACGGTTCTGGCTCATCATCTTGTTTTTATTTCTTTGATATTGGCTTATAAAAATATATGTAGTTTTTGCTGCTTAAATATTTTCTTTCTTTCATAACGAAGCTGCTTACATGGCTCCAAATAGGACCTCATGCCACGAAGTAAAATCCTGCTGTGTTCTGCATCATTATCTTCTAACCACTGCAACTGCTTCTCTATCATATTTAGAGCAGAAGATAACTGAGAAGTGAAATGCTCTTGTGGGGTAGCTTGTTGAACTGCATCATCCTCTTATACGCTTCCATTTGAGCCTCAGCATCTAACTGTTGTAGCTCTGCATGAGATTGCAGCAGTTCCTCGATATCTTCACTCTCAACTTCTTCAAATCCAACCTCCTTTGCAAGAGCAATACAGCTTGCTTTGATTTGAGGGAGCTCTTCTGAAGGTTCAAAGCCTTTAGAATCATAAATTAAATCGGGGAGAATCTTACATCACACCCCATGCAAACAGGCTTTTGTGACATCATTCCAGGCCCCTACAAGAATATCAATTGCAGGTTTAATGCTCTATCAATTCCAGAATTAAAAAACTGTGTGTGCATTGTCACCCCCTGTTGATCCAATAAACACCTTGAATGTTATCCTTAAATAATAAGCTTTAAAGACTGTGATCACACACTGATCAGGGAGTAAAGTAGTTGTATGAGGAGATAAATAGAGAACTTTAATATCTGAAGAAAGTTCAGCAACTGTTGGAGGATGGCTTGGTATATTACTGAGAATTATAAGAATTTTGAAAGACAAATTGTTCTTCTTGCAATATTTTAAAAAATCATCTACAAAACATCACCTAGACGATAAGTAAATACCTGCCCTGTCATCCAGCCTCTCTTGCTTGACTTATAGTAGTCACCCAGGCTAGTCTTTACAATTCCTTTTAAAGCTTGTGGGTTGGCAGAGTGATAAATCACACAAGCTTTAGCTTTAAATTCCCACTGGCATTCCCACCCAGCATCACAGTCAGTTGACCTTTTGTAGCCTTAAACACCGGATCTTATGATTCCTCCTTCAAGATACAGGCCCTTGAGGCCATTCCAATAGAGATTAGTTTCATCAAAATTAAAAATCTGCTCCAGGTTATAGCCTTCTTTATCAAATTTCTTAACACTCGGGGAAATGTCTTTGCAGCTTCTCTGCACTCACAGCTTCACCAGAGATCCTAATATTGTGGAAATCATAGGAGTTCTTGAAGCCACTAAACCAGTCACTATTTGCACTAAATGAAGGCACTTCTGCAGGATCTTCCACTTCCTTCTTAAGATCTTCATGTATTGCTAACGTCTTCTCTTTAATTTTGAGAAAGGTTACCTCTGATTGCTTCTTTCTTTGGTATAAAATCCAAACAAATGTTCCATTTCTACCATTTCCTTATGCCTTGTTCCAATAAATTTTGTAGCAATGGAAGCTGTTCCAGCTAGATAACTTTATTTTCCCAGCATTTTCTCTAATTGTTCGTAAAATTGACTCTTTTATTTCAGTTGCACACCCAGTGTCACATGTTCTTTCATTTATTTCAAAACATTTTATAATTTCCAGCTTTTCTTCAATTGTTAAATCTTTTCTTCTTTTGTGCTCACTAGCAGAAATTTTATCACCAGCATGCTTCTATGGCACTTGCAAACCCCCTTCCTTGCTCATTTTCTGGAATACAAAAAAGTTTAGCAAAAAATGCACCAAAATGGGAGGGAACTATGCACATAAGGGCTTCCAAAACAGAGACTGGGGCCAAGAGAGCCAAGAGGAAGGATGTGGAGGTGAATGGACATTATGCACTGTATGTCTTCACAACTTGCTGCACTCAGCTATAGTCATATACTTTGCATTCAGCTGCTCTTACTTGGTGGCCCAAAACATCAACTTTCTGGGAAAACTCATATATGAGCCGGCACAATTTCAGCATTATATTGACTTATTTCCCTATTTACCAATCTCATATGAAAGATTTTGCATTCCAGAGAAACATATTTTAACAGATCAGACTGTATACATACAACGTTCATATTCAAAAAGAGTTCAGATAAATGTATAGATAGTAACATTATAGAAATGTAACAGTGTTTGGCAATATCCATAATGTTCTAAAATTACAGTCATAGAAAGCAAGTATATTCTCTTAAAAATAACCTCTAGTGTAATGGGAAAAGACAGAATACTGGCTCACATACCAACAACTGCAAGTACTGAAAAGTATCTTGAAAATGATGCAATTAATCTCTTCACTGTACAGATGAAGTCATCAAAGTCCAGAGAAGGTGTGTGCCCAAGATTATACAGCTAATTAGTGACAGAGCCTATCATAGGACCCAGATCTTATGATTCACCATTTCCTGATATTTCCATTAAATTAGACTACTTTTCTATTTGTCTCTCCTAGAAGGTATTCCTTATATTCCTGCACTGATTTGCTTTCATATATGGTAAAAGTAGCGGGGATCGTAAGAAGAGATAGCTACTTTAATCTCAGTCACTAAATAAGAGATATTTTTCATTTGCAAGCAATAGACCAAGGTTTCCCATTTGGTTAAACCATCTCCTTATTAGGATCAGCTATCACTGACATGAAAATTGTTATCCCAGAAGCATGAATCTATTCATCTACACCAGTGATCAAATAATAATGCCCAGAACCAGAATCTGCAGCCGTCAGTGTGAAGTTAACCCCACTTACTCCACCTTGGACCCACGCACTCAAACTCTTCACAGAAGATGGCCCCTCCAATTTCTCACCTGCTGTCTAGGTTCATCAAGCTCCCTCTCCAAATCTTCCAGCACAGTCACCACCTCCTCTCCACTCTCAGGATGATGCTCCCGCACCCAAGCCTGGAGCTCCTCAGGCAGGATGGTCAGGAGCTGCTCCAGCACCAACAATTCCAGGATCTGCTCCTTAGTGTGTATCTCTGGGCTCAACCACTGACGGCAAAGTTCCCTGAGTTGGCTCAGAGCTTCCCTGGGTCCGGGAGTCTCCTGATAGCAGAACTGCCGGAAGCGTTGACGAGAGAGTTCCCTGGTATGAGACAAATCCTTCTGTAGACAAGATTCCTGATCCCAAATAGGGTCTTCTTCTTTAACCTTTACTTTGATAATCTCCCCTTGTTCCTCTGAAGCCTGGCCAACCAAGGCTGGGAGGGCCCCCGGGGCTGCCGCCATCCTTAGCTTAGCTTGGAGAAAGGCTCGCTCCAACAAGGGTCTAGGCAGATTTTCCTTGAAGGCCCCACTCAATTCTTGGTCAGGAAAGTTTTCGATATAAGAAAACCCTGTTGACACAGAAAAATTACAGAAGCAGCTAAAAAAATTTTGTTTAGGTGACAACAGGGCAGTTACTCGAGCAATTCCATTGAAAGTGAAGCCATTCTCTGACAAGACGGGAAATTGTGAGCACTGAACTACTCACTAGAGCTCCAGGACCACAGATTGAGCGGCAGGTTACTTGCGAGACAGAAAACTGAGGAGACTTTGGCCCTAAATAAAGCCTAGATATACGAGCTCCACCAAGGAAACCAGACAGGTCTCTCGGAAACCGGCGCTCCCTGTGGCTCAGGCCCGGGTGGAGAGGGCGAAGGGCTCCTGCCACACGGCTTGCCGTCTGCGGAGGAGACCCGATTGTCGCCGCGCAGACACAACCTTCCCTCCGCCCGCGCTTCCCCTCAGAGAAGCTCGGACTCTCTCGCGCCACGCCAGAGAAACGGGCCGCGGACGACACTCCCGGCCGACGCAGCTGCTCCCGCGTTCCCGCCACGCCGAGAGAGCTGCGCTCACTTCCGGTCCGCTCTAGGATTCCAGGTGGTGCAGTCATCTCGGTGGTCGTGGTAACGTTGGTGAACTCTGTAAACTGTACAGAGACTTAACTCCCGAGTTACCCAGTTCCCGGGTGAAAAGAGTTTCACGGTGTGAGTAGCGCTAGTGTAGAGGCTACTCTGGGTTTGTTTGTTTTTTGTCACGGTGATAAGCCGTCGCTGAACTCAGACCCGCAGTACTCACCGCCGCGTCCTAAAACAGACATAGAAGAGCATCCCTGAGCGAATGCCAAGTCAGCGAATTTGTAGGCTCCACCCGGCCTTTTCTCGTTAGATCTGGGCCACTGTCTCCTTTCCCAGTCACCGTAAATCAGACTCGAAAAAAGAAATGTAAGATCTAGTTCCTTCTTTCCATTTTATAGATGGGAAAAATCAAGATCCATATAGTGAGCTTCCCCCCCTAACGACAGAAGTAGCTATTCCTGTGAGCCATGCTGTAAACAATCCTGTGAAACTGGCCCCAGAAACCTAACAAGGAAAATCTGAACGTATTTTCAGAGTCTAACAAGTCATTACAGTTGGACAACCAGGAAATTCCCACCTGGCTCATGCTTCTTCAAGGCAGTGTGCTCTGCCAGGCAAGGTATTCGAAGATGCACGGAGCAGGCAGTGCTAGAGTGGATGCAGGTAAGCCAAGAGAAAACGCTGTTTCAAGAGGAAAAGGCTGTGGCACCGGTGGATTCTGCTGGAGGTCTAGAAGCCCAGGAATCATTGCAAGTGCCAGCCTTAATTCCTCTTCCTCCTCCCCACCCAGCCTGCCCCCACGGCCTTGTTAAGAGTGCTCAATAAATAATAGATGTCTGAGGAATATTTGTTGAATTGCTGAATGCCTCCCTTTCCCCATTCTCTCTCTGCTTCTACTTTGGTCCCTGTTAATTACTCACATTTTGGCATTTCTGATTCAAGAGACTTTGAAGGATCAGAAGGTCTCTTTTAGAGATCTCTAAATCAAAAATTCTTACCCTTGAGGTCTGTAAATGGTCTTGAGTGAGTCGCTAAACCCAGTGAAACTGTATATAAAATTTTTGTCTATGTGCCCGAGTCATCAGATCATCAAAGGGACTGAGATGGAGCTCCCCATTCATTTTCCTAGCCACTATTAATGTGTTGCACTTATCTTTTGTGGTTTCCCCCTAACCAACTGTTAATCCTTTGCAGTCAGGGATTCTATCTTCTACATCTTTCATTTTCTGCATGCTGTGATCACCGCCATACTGAGCACAGTAGGCAGTCAGCATGGAGTAAACATGACTTATAAGTCCTCTACTGAAGGGCGTTAATTTTTTTTTTTGTAGATTTTTCACTTTTAATTTCTAAAGTGACTATATCTCACAAAAGTGAACACGACAAAAAGTGAGAAACTCCTTGATTCCCAATTCCGCTTCTTAACCTATTTTAAAATGTATATATAAACTCACAAACTATGACTTACAAGAATTAGTTCATGCTATATATTACAATTCAGCAAATTTTCTGGGTTTTGTTTATTTGTTTTAACCTTAGATTAAATCCTCTCCAGAAACTGCCAAACCAACATGTGGGTACCTACATCTATCCCATTCTTTTTAGTATATTATTTCCGTTGAATGGATGGGCATATTTTCAAGTTTCTGATATTGCAAAATATTACAGTGAACATCCTTAGACATATATTTTAATTTTTAAATTTTTTGTATTTCTGTAGGATGGCTTTTTTAAAGAAAGATTGCTGAGTAGAGATTATTTTGATAGATATTGCCAAACTGCTCTTCGGCGGGGTATTTATCATGAGTTTCACTAAGTGTGTCAAGACTGCTCTCCAAGGCCCTGGAAGGGGTCGCCCTGTATGAACATATGTTTTTGTAAAACTTGCAAAAGTATATTATAATGGAAATTAGTTAAGACTGCGGCCTCTTTTTATTCCAATTTTTCCTCAGATACGTTATATATGCTTTAGAGTAGCTGTATCTGTTGAGAATGTCTATTCTTTTTCTTGAAAAGGACCCCCTTGTGTCCTTTTTAAGAAACTTGTGTAAGTTTCAGACTTCACAAACTCTGGATCCGCCTCTGCTAGTCTTCCGAAAATTAATTTATGCTCCCAACAGAAGCAGAAGACAGAGTGCTCGGATTGCCCTGAATTATATTTTGCCCAATGCCTCTTCCCCAGCGACAATAAAGCGTCAGATTTCATTATCAGCGTGGTCTCACTGAAGCTTGACCTAACTCTTCTGGGTTAGAGCTATTGAAAACTTATGAAGAAAATATTTAACTATGATTACAGATGGAGATTTATCTTCTCGGTTGGTCCCATGGTGTAATGGTCAGCACTCTGGACTTTGAATCCAGCAATCCGAGTTCGAATCTCGGTGGGACCTCTCTCAGAGGAACATTTTATAGTTCTTGGGATCACATCTGAACCGGAAAGAAAGCGTTCCTCTGCTTTACACATTTGTGGTCGTGTGCAGTAGTATTGGATTCTACGACTCTGTTTAAACAAAAGGACAGAGTACTTCTCCTGGGAAGTAACGGATTCTTTAAAATTAAGCTTTCCAATCGCACAAAGTTCAATAGCAAGGAGGCTGATTAGAAATGGTCAGCCTCCCAGCAACCTCATGAACTTCTCAGGGCTCGGGCGGAACCGCTCCAGCAGCGCAATTGCTTGATGGAGACCGCATCTCAAAACCTCCAAGGTACCAAGGCCTCCTCGCCGCGCCCGCTCCTAAGCCTAAAACCCCACGTGCCGAGTCGCCGAGCCTCGGCCGGGAGCGCGCTTTCTCCGTCCGGGGTCACTTCTCACCTCCTCTTCCCATTCCCATTTCACCGAGACAGTTCACTCTCCTCTGCCTTCTCTCATTCCTTCTTCTCATTCTCATCACCCACCCCAAATGCGAAGCCGGCTTGAAAACTCCTCGAAAGCCTGCAGCCGCGGAGCGCGCAGTTCCTGCCGTCCAAGCAGAAAAACTCACGTCTCTCCCCGCGTCTCCCCTCTCCCGCCGCTCGGGCCCGCGGGAAATGGAGCGAACCTCTGAAAGCAACCTCCTCAGAAAGTGCCAAACACCTGCACCCGAAGCACCCGGGAAACGGTTCTCTGGAGCTGAGGCTCAGGGACAAGAAATGTCCCCCTGAAAAAGTACTCTGTGTGTAGACAGAGACCAAGTTGGAGACAAAGCTGATCAAACGTAGAAAGTCCGGTTAGTTCTAGATAGCCACTCATTTGCCATTAGAATGAGAAACGTAGGCGAGTGGGAGGAAAGATTTCCTTCAGCTGGACAGGAACTAAATTAGGAGGAGACAGGTATCTATGTTCTGTACAAATTAATCTCTTCTATGTCATAATAGGCAACCCTTAAATCCAGTGATCTATCTTCAGGTTCCTTCTTGCTTCAACATTTTAATGTTCTCATATGTAACCAAAAACTAAATCAAGTCCTACTCTCACCAATTCCAGTAACTCACTAAACTATAAATATTTCATTGACTCATATTATGAATTACCATTGGTTACACAGAGACTTTGTAACAAAGTAAGGTTACTAAGTTTATGAAAACAGATTCTTTTGTTTCCCACTATGAGCACTTGATTGTATCTCTACTTAGATGGTCTGTGATGATGCTAATAGCAGGGGGAAATAACATTTTCTGCTTGGAGTGTTGCCTTAGCAGGTGTGGTCCTGTCTTCTTTCAACCTTGTTGATGCTAGTATGAGCAAAAGTATCCTCCAGAGTATCCTCTCTCTTCTGAACTGGCCTGATAGCCTTCCCGGTGTGGGGAGTTTCTAACTGCATTCCCTCCAACCAATGCCACCTCCAGCCTGTGGTTCTCAGACATCTGCAGCACTAACATCCTAACCCAAAGTCAAAACCTCAAATAGACTCCAGAGTTCCAGCCACCCTCCTGGAACTTTAGGAAATGACGTAACAAAAGGGAGAACCACTTCATCTCAAATACTGAGGGAGAATTAATGACATAATCATTATGGTCATATTTAGCATCAAGGACCCATTTGTCCTAGCTCAAATTCAGTAACTCAGACATTATTCCAAGCATCTAAATTACAGTAATGAAACATACCTGGCTGGAGGAGGTACCTGCACTCAAGTGACCCAGGGCTGGAGAGAAGGCCAAGGAACAGCTGATATAGGGAGGCAGAACCAGTAACAGACACATGAGAGGCTGGGAGAGCATGTGGACACTTCTGTGGGAACCTTACCTGGTCTGTGGATCTCCCATTCTTTAAGGAAGCTGAAGGAATCTCCGTGGATATTAACAAGGACTCCCTCCTTGACCAAACTTGTGTCAAGCTCCTCTGAGCCCTCTTACAAACCATCTTTGGCCTGCCCAGCCCAGTTTTAGTAAAGAATCCTGTTGATTCCAGTTTGGGCAAGAATCCCGCTAAGCCAGTTTATCTAGAATCCCACCAACACCCTTGATATCCAATCAAGTTCCCCTTCCTTCACTCTTGATATTTAATCAAGTTTCTTTCAGTAATTTTCCACCCAATGACTCCTTACTCTGCCCCTTTGGCTATAAATCCTCAGTTGCCTCTGTTGTATTCTGAATGGAGTTTAATCTTCCTGATTGCAATAGTCTTAAAGTCTTCCTTGTCTGTTTGACTCCATCTGGTGCAATTTTTCTTTGACAGTTTCCTCAAAGAACTTGTAGACACATCCTGGGAAAACTGCTTTTTCAGAAAAGAGAGCTAACTCAGGATTTGAGGATGCAATAAATGTAGAGAATGTGTGTCCAATGTAGACGACTGAATGAATTAATGGTAGCCAATTTCCTGAGGATACAAAAACAGATTTTAAAATTTGTCCAACATATATACACTAACAAATGTAAAATAGATAGCTAGTGGGAAGCAGCCACATAGCACAGGGAGATCAGCTCGGTGCTTTGTGACCGCCTTGGGGGGTGGGATGGGGAGGGTGGGAGGGAGGGAGATGCGGGAGGGAGGAGATATGGGAACGTGTGTATATGTGTAGCTGATTCACTTTGTTATAAAGCAGAAACTAACACACCATTGTGAAGCAATTATACTTCAATAAAGATGTTTTAAAAAATAAATAAATAAATAAATAAATAAAAATAAAATTTGTCCAAGATATGAGGATGTGGCTGGTAAAATTGAAGGCAGGAGCAGCTTTCCTGGGCTGAACATTTGCAGAAATAAAGAGCATTCTGGGTGATTGGATGTAATACATAGATACCTCAGCCAGACACAAAGCTTTAAGATCAACATGAGAAGCATCTGGATGCTTTATTAAATCACAGATTCCAGAGCACACTCTCTGAGATCATAATTTAATAGATCAAGAGTGAGGCCCAGAATTCTTCATTCACAACAAGCATTTGAAGCAGCCTAGAGATCATACTTCAAATACTGCTCTCACCTTAAAAAAAAATAAAATAAAGCAAAAAATATTCTAGCTTTATAAATGTAACAAATATTTTGTTGTAGTAAAAGAAATGAAAATTAAATTGCACTGCAATATCACTATCACCTACTAAAATAACAGAGAAGCCAAAGTTGACAACATAGCATATTGGGGAGGGTGAAGGGAGAAAGGACCTCAGTCATTACTGGCTGGGAGTATAGATTAATAAAATTCCTTTGGAGGGCAGTTTGGCAGTAGATGTGAATATTTCAAATGCACATATCCTAGGACACAGCAAACTCCTTTTTAGAAATTTATCTTGTGGTATTACAAATGCACAAATTCAAAATTACATATACATATATATGAATAACTTTATACATAAGTGTCTCTCTATATAATATTATATATAAATGTATAAGGTTATTCATTGCAGCATAGTTTGTAAAAGCAAAAGATGGGGGAAAAAACCTAAATGTCCAATAGAGGGCTGGTTAAATAATATACAGTAACCCATAGGTTGGAATACCATGTGTCCTTGGAAAAGCATAAACTGTCACTTTTTTTTATGATATCGAATGTGCTCCAAGAGATATTGCTTAGGGGAAAAGGGTAAGGTACAGACCAATGTGCATAGTATGTTATCATTTGTGTTACCTCTTTTTGAGATAAGATATATTTATTGCACATGGTATATATTCATATATGCTTAATATGATTCTGGAAGGAATTAATAACAATGGCTCTCTGTGGGGAATGTAATTAGGTGGCTGGGAAATAAAGGATGCAAGGGTTTTCTGTATAGCTTTATATATATGATATTTTAACAAATATTTTAATAATTTTAAATTAAACTATATTTTATGTATAAAATACTTAAATAACTTTTATTTTATAAAATATTTTATATACATATAAAAATATTTTCCCCCAAAGTTCTGACAAGATGGAGATCACAGCAGAAACTACACAATATTGACATTCTTCTGTTCTGCTGAAGGAGGAATCCTTGGATCTAACAGGAAATGTCATGTGGGATGTATTTTCAGTTTTGTCTCTAAGCAGAGACATACCCTCCTCCTCAAAGCCAGAGAGCCTCAGTAATGGTTAAGTATTTTATTGGGGAGGGGGACACATTAAGTTAACAAACTTGGTGAAAATTGCAGTACAATTAAAAATAGGCTGAAAATATCCTGCAAGTGTAACACAACATATAATAATTTGTTGTGTATATCTCTGTGGACGATTTTAGGCAATGTTTTGTTATATCCCTCTTCCTCGAAAAAGTCCGTGTGAGTATAAGTACACCTCTCGCTCTGAGGTAAGTTGCTATATTAGATGATGATAGGCATTATTCACATGACAAGTAGGAACCCATCCAGTGAAGAACGCACTATTTACACAGGGGCCGCCCTGAAGGTGCTAAAGTCCAGAGAAACTCACGACGAGGGTGGGATTCGAACCCACGCGTGCAGAGCACAATGGATTAGCAGTCCATCGCCTTAACCACTCGGCCACCTCGTCGGACGATATTAAGATACAATCATGTCCTTCATTACTGCAGTTCCGTTCTGTCGTACTGTATCTAATTGCCTTTCTTTTCTGGTTTAATCCTGACTCAGTCCTCACAATCAGATATTTTTATATACATTTCACAGCAACCATAAAACTGAAAGTGACACTTAGAGTGGTTCGGTTACTTGGCACATATAAAATGAACAGGTAAAACCAGTACATGTCGGTATTTAAATACATAGGTCCTTGTTGAACACATGAATGAATGAACATAGCCAGGATTTCAACCCTGATTTGCTGACGCGGCTCCAGTCAGCTGCCCTGTGTTCTCCCAGAGAGTAGGGTGCCTCTGCCGCTGCACTCTGCATTCGAGGGGCCGGATTCCCTACGTCCTGATTAGAACACGTCCCGGGATTCCGGTTTTCTGGGAGAGACCAGGAAACAACAAAACCTGGCTCTGTAGTTCTTATATTTGCTTCTGAAATATGCTGGACTGCTGAAAGACTCCTTCATTTCGGTCTTGTTACCTTCTCTGGGGCTTGGGATTCATCAGTCTGCGACACACAGCAAAGGGTGAAAACGTGGTTGAAAAAAAGTATCAGCAGAAAACCCGCAAGCGTCCTGACCGGGCCGTTTTGTTTCTAGAGCAGATTGGCGTCTTAGAGTGTACGATTGATTTACGGTGGCTACCACAAACACCGAGAAGGGCCAGGTGGGGAAATCCTCACTAGTGCAGGAGCCAGGACGCCTGGGTCCTGTTGTGGTTCTGTCCCACTAACCGTGTGACCTCGGGCAGGCCACTTCACCAGTTCCATATCCACTCCTTCCCTCTCGCCCCCACAATTCTACCACCACCACCATTCTTCCCCACCCTCCCCACCCCCAGGAGGAAGCTGAACTTGACAACTTCAAATAAACTCAGCATCAATAAACCCCTTTCACTCACTAGGGTTCAATTGCTTTTCTATATTTAGTGCAGACTTCTGGAGAGAAATTTGAAAAGACTCTCACATGCCCAAATGCTGTAGCTCCTTCCTTCCTATGAAATCTCTACTTCGGTTCTCAACTTTGGCAGGAGTGACTCTCTTCTTTCCCTCTCACGTTCCTTTACTGAATTTCATAAACTCACCTTCAACATACAACATACCCTGAAACCACTTCTTTCCCACTACAGGTTTTGGCCCATAAGGAGAAGTCCAGGCTCAGTTCCTCCACTTCTCTGTTCTTCTGATGTTAAATATTCATCCCCACAGTTGTATTTCTGTTGCTGTTTGGCTTCAAGATAACCTGCTCCTCTGCTGATCCAGGTCAGCTTCCTGCATTTCTTGCTCCCAACTGCTCTGATTCCCAGGCACCCTAGGCAGGGCTCCCACATCTAGAGCTTTATCACTAGTCACCCTGACCTGTGCTCCACGTGCTCCTGAATGACTTTAGGCCCCATATAATATCATATTTGTTTATTTTGAGTGACCTCCCTAGAGAATTCTCCAACTCTTTGTGAGATCAGAAATGTCACAAAGAGTGCACTATCTAGGGGCTAATTTTTGGGAAGTAGGAGGTCCATCAGAGCTTCTAGTCAGTCATAATTGGTGAACGTTTCCTTTAATTTTCCAGTTTTTAGAGCTGCATTCTTTGCATTACTTGACTTGTGGCTGCTTCCTCCATCTTCAAAGCCTTCAGTGTAGCCTCTAGCTTCAGTCCACACATTGCCTTCTTCTTCTTTGCTTCCCTCTTATAAAGACAGTTGTGATTATATTTAGGGCCCATCCAGATAATCCAGGATAATTTTCCCATACCAAGACCTTTGATTTATTCATATCTTCACTCTCCTTTACCAAATAAGGTAACATTTACAGGTTCCAGGGTTTAAGACCTAGATATCTTTGACGGCTGTAATTTGGCTTACACAGCACATATATTTTTGAACCCAGTGATACAACTCCTGGGCACATCTCCCAGATATTTAGGGAAAACTTTACAACGATGCTTACTGTAAACAGGCACAGCATCTAACTTTGTCTTCAATCTAGTCATTAGTCCTCCTCTTTTCTCTTCTCTACTCTTCTCATTCTAAATGTTATTAATGTGTGAGTTCTCCCACAGAAAAGCCAGAGTATTTGGGCTTGGTGTGATCCCTAGTTTTTATTTTCAATCCTTCTTGAACACTATTTTCCCACTCTTATAGCTTTTTCCTCTGTACCTTCTCCTGCCAAAAATCCATAAAGAACAATTTAACCTAAAGTAGGTTTTGGAAATTTCTACTTCCATAGGTAACAAAAAACCTTTTTTCCCATCGAAAAATTACCTGGATCCTTATTTTCTCTAACAGCAGTGAGCCTGTTATCCAGATCATGTTTTCTGAGAACAAGTATTTAAAGAACATTTTTCTGTAATATGATTGATTTCACAGAGGGGTCATATTTTTCCCTGTGGTTCCCCTTGTATCCTCAGAGATCCTTATGACCAGTAAATAATATACAGTCCCAAAGACATGGGGAATTCCTGAGCTGGGGAAGATGGTGCTTATCAAAGGGATATAACTAGATTATTCCAGGCTGAGAAGTTCCAGTTTAATACTAACAACAACAAGAATAGCCACCAAATAATAAAAGCACACTCTGTTCTAGGTCCCAGTGAATAAAAGTTTTGTACATTTCTTCTTTAAACCTCACAACAATCATGAAATATAGTATAATATATAATATATATTAAATATAATAATACCTATTATCATTTTCAGTTTACATGTGAAGAAACTGAGATTTAGAGAGATTAAATAACATATCCAACCCAGGCACCTGAGACATCTCCAAGGCCATTTCAACCCCCAAATCTGGCAGGTTGCAAGGCTCTGTAAACAAATAGATAATACTGTTTCCCTTTTCTCCCTAGGCCAGTGTTCTCTATTGCAAAATCCAAGTGGTGTTTGCTCCTGAAAAAATGTCTCCCTCACATTAGGTTTCATTGGACTTTCTCATTCAGAAAACAGAATTGCCCAGCATGACCTCTGGGGAGGGTAAAGGGATCTTGCTAATTTGCTCCTTAGGCCTCTTTTGTGGTTTCTTAAAACCTTTTAACAACTTTCTGAGGAGAGGTTAAAATGAGGATAAATTGAAGAAGAAGAAATATATGCTATAGAGCATTGCTCTGTGCAGAGTATGGACCTGAAATCTGGCCCTGTCAGTACTGATCTTGAGGATGTTTGGGCATCTACAGAGGGAGCTGCAAGTTGGAGGGACAGAGGCAAGACTCCACCATTGGATTTGAGAGTATTTTAGGAGGGGAAATGCCAATAAAATGATCCAGATATCACTTCTCATTGCCTTGTCTGCCTAAGAACAAAATGGAAAAACAAAAACAACAACGACAAACAAAAAACAAAAACAAAAAAAAAACAGAAAGAGAAAAAAGAGAACTCCCAATTAAGTGTCAAAACACTAAATCAGGGGATTCAGGTCACATACAATTCTCTAGTACTCTGAAGATAAAAGCTTACCAAAAACTAGTTCATTTAATTTTCCCACATAAAAAGATTCTTGTTGAACTTTGATAGTGCATCTTGATGTTCTGTATTAGCCACTATACATCAAATCTTAGTGCAGGAAACAGTAACGAATTGCTCTTTTCTTTTACTTCAAGGTTAATCATGATATCCTTGGTAAACATTTTACCTTGGAAGGGAAATCTCTTGTGGAGATAAAACCCAGGCAGAAACAGGAAGAGGAACCCCCCAGGGACTGAAATAACATATCTCTGAACACTGTTCTTGTGTTTGAAAACTTCATATTGAAGTATAACAAACATACAGAAAAAGTACACAAATTATACTTGGCAATTTTTCATACAGTGAACCCATTTGTGTAACCAACACCCAGATGAAGAAACAGAACATTCCCAGTAACCCAGAAGCTCTTCTCCTGTCCTCTTCTAGCCACTACCCACAAGACAGGAACTAACTTAACTTCTTATACCATACATTAGTTTGGGCAGTTTTAAAATTTCATACAAAAGGAATCATACACTCTGTTGATTTCTTTCACGCAACAAGTTTATGTTTGTGATTTTCCCCCCCTTACCCCTATTTGCTTTGGGTATATCAGAGGAGGTAGGACTCAGTTAAAAAAACAAAAACAAACTCCCCAGCCCAAATTCTCATCCTGATCATCAGCTCCCTCATCCACTTCTGTTGAGCAGAATCCCAGTGTTGGGTGTTTATTTACTGGACATGAGGACAGACTCAGTCTAGGAGAGTGTGAACAAGAGAGTGGCTTAGAAAGTAAAAACGACTCAAAAAAATGATGGAGACATTTCAAACAGACATAGGAAGCCAGTTTGAAGGGACTCCCAGTGGCCAAATCTGGGACTATTTGTGCACCAAAGTAGTTAAGTATCATAATCAATTATAAACCATCGAAAAACTAGAAATCCATACAAATGATTGTTTAGTAGCATGCCAAGCACTGACTGTAAATATGGTGGAGGGACTGGAGCTGGAAAATCATTATTCTGTAACAATCATAATAAAGATTTGCTCAGACTATGCATGTTAAATCTTGGGGGAGATTTTGATGAGGAACAGGATATTTGTAGTCTTAAATCACTGTCCTACGAAGCAGGGATCAAAATTAACCTCACCAGTGAGTGACAGACAGTCCTTACCTGCCTCCAGGTATGATACTTTGAGAAGCACACAGCATTATCTACGTAGTAATCCACTAGGGAATGCATAGTCTGAATCTAATCAGGAGAAAACAGTCAAAAACCAAAGTGAAAGACATTCTATTTTTAAAAATAAAAGAAAAAAATACACTATTATTGAAATGGCACATTAATGTCATGAAAGAAAAAGAAAGGCTGAGGAAATGTCCCAGATTAAAGGAAACTAAAGACATGTCATCTAAATACAATACCTGACACTAGACTAGATCCTGTACTCTAGGGGGTAATTGGTCAAATTGGAATGCAGACTGTAGATTAAATACAGCTATTTATTTAATGTTAAATTCACTGAAGTTCATGATCGTACAGCGGTTAGGTAGGAAAGTATTTAAGGGTAAGTGAACATGATGTACTGCAGCTTACTCTCACATGGGAGAGAGAGGGAGGAGATGGGGTAAAATATTAACAATAGCTAAGTCTGGGTAAAAGGTGTATGGTTATTTGGGGTAATATTTTTATTTTTTTCAAAATTTTAATAAGTTTGAAATTCAGAGGGAGGAAAAGAGAGACTGCGATGGACGTGCCCGAGAAATCAATGCGTGTGAATTGGGCCCGGGCCAACTCTTTAAAGTATAGGAAGCTTCCCCCCTTCCCAAACCTTCCGAGGTACTAATAATTCTTCATAGCTCCCTGGTTCCCAAGGGATTGGTCGCGGAGAAACAGAAGCCAGTCCTGCCTTGCCTGCTCACCGTTTATCTAAATAACATCCCAGCCCAGCCCAACCCACCCTCGACTAGCTCCGCAAGGCAAGGGGACTCCAGGGTTTTGCCGGAGGTAAGTGTTGCTAAGTTGGACGATCTGGGCGCCTACTGTCCAGGACATCGTGAGCTCGCTGGGATGTTCCCTGCCATCACCACGAAACACTCAGTGGATTTTTCTGGCTTCCGGAAATGGAGATGATTTGAGGGTCTTTGTTCCAAGGGAGTTGGTGCTGGACGCGGGAACTGGAGCTCTGCAGGCGCGGACCCGCTTTGACTCCACCTCTGCTCCCTTCCCAACGCCACCTCCTCAGTGGGTACCCCGGCTGCCCAGCTACCTGCTTCGGCCTCCTGAAGCCTTACATGTGGAAAGGGCAGGAATGGAGGGAGGCTGGAGAGAGTGAGAGACAACAGATTGTCGAGACAACAGATTGCCTCTTTTCAGCCTCCTTCCTTTGGAGTCTCATTCTGTTGCTTTCTTATGAGGCCGCTGCTCAGTCCGTTTCGCAAATGGAGAATTTTACATTCACGTTTCCTCTGCAATTTACTAAATCTTTGAGAAGCAAAGAAATAATGATTATAAATCACGAAAGGAATCCGGAGAAAAGCCCTCGCAGTTGGGGGTGTAGCTCAGTGGTAGAGCGCGTGCTTAGCATGTACGAGGTCCCGGGTTCAATCCCCGGCACCTCCACCAGTTTTGAGAGGATGCATTTGTGATCAAACCACTTTTCCTTTCATCTCTCCCTTTAAACCTGGTGTCTTCTTTCATTCAATTTTCTGCCTACCTGTACTGCCTTTGTAGTAAGTAGTTTCTGCCCCGAGAGCGTTGCCACCACCAGAAATATCCTAAATCCTACGTGACAAGCGTTTTTGAAAGATAATTGGCCTGATTTCTTTGGATGCCAAGTTAAAAACAAAAAAGAAGAAGACAGAAAACAACAGACTCTCGGTTTCATTCACTTTCTTCTGAATTCTGAAGAGTTCTTAGAGCAAAAACCAAACTGGAGGTGGAATAGCAGAAAAATATCTTGTGATTTCTGCTGACCACCCCATACTTTGTTTTCTTGAATCACCAGATATGGAAACCGTGGGTTCCAGTCATAACCGCAAGGTTCTATGCACAGAGAAACAATAAAGCACTGTCTGTCATTGTACGTGATGCCTTCCAAGCCTAAACTGAATGATACAGAGTGAATGAAGACTGGCTGTTTCAATGAATCCAGACCACTGCCGCTTTGCTGAGATAACTTATTGGGAGTGTGAGAGATCAAGCATCTAAATATCTCCTGTTCAAGAAAATTTCAATCAAAATAAATGACATGGGCTCATTTCAGAAATAAATCTGAGTGAACGACAACTTCCACTTTGCCAACACAAACAAGTAACCCACAATACCCATATGTCTTAACCAATCTAAAAATCAAAGCTGATTTGCTTAGGCCCACCTAGTCTGAAATATTGGTTTCATAATATGAGAGGGAAAAAAAAATCAGTTGTCCCTTTTAAACGTATTGATTTCTAGGAATTAGTTCTTATTCTGAAAAATAATTCTGTACAATATATATTTTTAGTAAGTTTTTATGATCTGTACCACCTATTTAAGTCACTTTAACTATATCTGTGGTCACAGAGATTTAATTTCTTCATGACAAGATAAGGATATCCACTATCGTTACTATTTTAACGCTATAATGGAGGTACTAATCAAGGAATTTAGCATGAAAAAGTAATTAGAGGAGTAGGTAGTGGATAGGAAGGGATAAAGCTCTCTCTATACACCTTGGTAGGGTTATATATCTAGAAACTACTCCTCAGAACAGAAAAGCTACTACAAATGGACAATTTAGTAAAGAACCTGGTTGTAAAATTAACACACACACACACACACACACACACAAGTCTTCCTACATCCAGACTTTGGAGGTTTTTGGTTATTGATTCATTATTTTGAAAGTTGACAAATGAAGGAAAAGAATCAAGTATTTATACTACCTCTCATACAGAATGTATGTCAGGATAAACATACAGTTGATGAGGGAAAATTTTTTTCTGTAGAAGAATGACAGCTAATACATGCAGGAGGAATGATAAAATAGAGTCAACATTTTGCAACTGATATTGCTATAATGCATCCTGGTCACAATCATCAGTGGTTGCTACAACCATGAAGTGAAATTGGATGGGGGAGCTCTAGAACAGATGGAGCAGGCTGACATACCCGATCAATTTCTCTCTAAAAGTGAGACTGCTACACAACATGTGCCTCTCGACACAGTGAAACAGAACATGCCCGGGACCACCAATGAAATACTTGTACTAAAAAATTAGTGCTTTGTCTAGTCTAATAGATGGAACCATCTGTTTACAGTAAATATTGGGAATATAGGAATATGTTTAATAACATCACAAAAATGCAATCAGTCAAATCCAGAATGTGGGACATTCTCCTGGACAAACTGAAACTCAAGAAAGAAATGGCATGGGGGATAAAGGGAAGTGGAACTGATACAGATTAAATGACATGTAAGGAGAATAATAAATAAATGCAACATATTTGGATCCTGATTCAAACAAGGTAATTGGAAAAAGAAACAATCAAACACATACTGAGGATTTGATTATATTAAGAAGGTTTATTATTTTTGCTGGTTGTGATGTTATTGTGGCAGTGTTAAAAAAGAAAGTTTATAACTATTAGTTATACATGGGAAAATATTTATGGTTGAGACTAATATCTGGAACTTGATTTTTATTCCAGGAGGGGAAAAAAAAGCACAAAAAGAAACAAACAAGCACAACAAAACTATGATAAATGCCGAAGTTGGGTGGTAGGTACATAGGTATTCATTATAGTATGATTTCTACTTTGTTTTAAAATGCCCAAAACAAAAAGCTAAAAATTTAATACTTTATATATATAATATGCTTTATATTGTATATTAAATTTATTTAAATTTTTATTTTCATCAAAGAATGGCTTCTATTTCTTTTTTGTTTGTTCTTCCTTCTCTAGTTCCTTTAGGTGTAAGGTTAGATTGTTTATTTGAGATTTTTCTTGTTTCTTGAGGTAAGATTGTATTGCTATAAACTTCCCTCTTAGAACAGCTTTTACTACATCCCATAGATGTATAGACTACATCATGAAATTTCCCAGTGGTGTGTTGTAGTCATCTATGTTTTGTTTTTGTTGTTGTTGTTGTTTTGTTTTGTTTTGTTTTGATGCCAGCCTTTCCAAAAGACTCTTGATCTGAATGACGTATGTTCATGGTCCTACTGGGATAAAAGCTAATTTTACAACTTCTTGTTCTCAGCTGGGCCTAGTCAGGTGCAAGAGAATCTGAAGGCTTTAGTGACATTGATTTACAAAACACATCTTCTTTCTGACATTCAAGGCCTCTAAAATTCATACGATTCTTGCACAACAAAGTAAACAAAATATACTTTAGGGGAAAATTGACCATGTATTCATAAAGAAAACTATTCCGGGGCCACATTAGCTATATAGGCTTGGGGATGTAGCTCAGTGGTAGAGCGCATGCTTTGCATGTATGAGGTCCTGGGTTCGATCCCCAGCGTCTCCAGCTTCTTAGTACTCTCTTGGCAGCATCCTAGAATGTTGGATCTGTATTAAACAGATATAGCTGGTTTTCAGCACTTTAGATATTTCTGAGCATTTAAAGTTTAAACAATACGCTGCTGAAAAAAAAAATATAACTTGCTTCGATTGCCAAGACCCCATCAGACTCTGATGCTATAACCCTCTTTGGGAGGAGGGGAGAAATGGTAGGGTTAAGAGAGATTAGGCTGAGACAATGGATAGGTTGGTTTCCACTCCTACCCTTTGTTTTTGTTTTTCTGTTTTTTTCAACAATTCTTTGACCTTTGTCACAAGTGTTTCTATCTCACTAGGTCATAAACAAATATTTTATTTCTCATTCCTTCTATTTTAGAAGAGATCATATTTGAAATCAACTGCTGAATACAAAGTACACTACTGGTATGAGTGGGTAAAAATATGACTAATTTCTAATAAATTGGCTGCCTGAAGCTAAGAATGTGACTAGCAGAATCATAGGCAAAGAACAGTCTTCAGGTAAGAGGAAAGACTTGGTTAGAAATGTATGCAAAGAGGGGGAAGAATTTTTACTAGCTTTTCCTTTGTTCTTTGTGTAAATGAGAAAAAGCTGCTGCTATCAATTGTCATCAAGGATATAGGCTAAGAAACAGTTTTCTCTAAAAACATAGGCTGAGAAAATTTGTTCTCGGAAATCGTATCAGTAGGAATGGAACATCCCACTATTGCCTAGATTATCTGAGCCACGTGCCTCAAAATACTTTGGCCTTGACTAAAACTTTGACTATGACTTTGACATAGAAACTCAGATTTGATTTCCCACAATTTCCAGAGTTTCGGTAAGGGTTTTCAGAAATATCTTCTAGTATTTATCTTAACACTGTAGTTTTAAGAAAACAGGATATGATTCCAATTCTCATGCAATGCATGATACAGCCACTTTATACATAGCCCTTCTTTGCTTTGATTCTCTAAAACGCTGTTTCATTTAAGTTAAATTAAATTAAACTAAATTAAATTAAACTCCACCCCACCTAACAAATCCTATAATAACTCTATCTCTTGCTTTGTTTGGTGAAAGCCTGTATTTCTATTTGAAATCGTCCCTTTCTTTTTTATTTCTTATTTATTTATTTATTTATTTATTTTAATTTTTGAATTTTATTTTATTTATTTTTTTATACAGCAGGTTCTTATTAGTCATCAATTTTATAAACATCACTGTATACATGTCAATCCCAATCTCCCAATTCATCACACCACCACCCCCAACCCCCACAGCTTTACCACCTTGGGGTCCATACGTTTGTTCTCTACATCTGTGTCTCTATTTCTGCCCTGCAAACCGGTTCATCTGTACCATTTTTCTAGGTTTCACATATATGCGTTAATATACGATATTTGTTTTTCTCTGTCTGACTTACTTCACTCTGTATGACAGTCTCTAGATCTATCACATCTCTACAAATGACCCAATATCATTCCTTTTTATGGCTGAATAATATTCCACTGTATATATGTACCACATCTTCTTTATCCATTCCTCTGTTGATGAGCATTTAGGTTGCTTCCATGACCTGGCTATTGTAAACAGTGCTGCAATGAACATTGGGGTGCATGGGGCTTTTTGAATTATGGTTTTCTCTGGGTATATGCCCAGTAGTGGGATTGCTGGGTCATATGGTAATTCTAGTTTTAGTTTTTTAAGGAACCTCCATACTGTTCTCCACAGTGGCTGTTTCAATTTACATTCCCACCAACAGTGCAAGAGGGTTCCCTTTTCTCCAAACCCTCTCCAGCATTTGTTGTTTGTAGATTTTCTGATGATGCCCATTCTAACTGATGTGAGGTGATACCTCATTGTAGTTTTGATTTGCATTTCTCTAATAATGAGTGATGTTGAGCAGCTTTTCATGTGCTTCTTGGCCATCTGTATGTCTTCTTTGGAGAAATGTCTATTTAGGTCTTCTGCCCATTTTTTTTTAATATTGAGCTGCATGAGCTGTTTATATATTTTGGAGATTAATCCTTTGTCCGTTGATTTGTTAGCAAATATTTTCTCCCATTCTGAGGGTTGTCTTTTCATCTTGTTTATGGTTTCCTTTGCTGTGCAAAAGCTTTGAAGTTTCATTAGGTCACATTTGTTTATTTTTGTTTTTATTTCATTACTCTAGGAGGTGGATCAAAAACGACCTTGCTGTGATTTATGTCAAAAAGTGTTCTTCCTATGTTTTCCTCTAAGAGTTTTATAGTGTCCAGTCTTACATTTAGGTCTTTAATCCATTTTCAGTTTATTTTTGTGTATGGTGTTAGGGAGTGTTCTAATTTCATTCTTTTACGTGCAGCTGTCCAGTTTTCCCAGCACCACTGATTGAAGAGACTGTCTTTTCTCCATTGTATATCCTTGCCTCCTTTGTCATAGATTAGTTGACCATAGGTGCGTGGGTTTATCTCTGGGCTTTCTATCTTGTTCCATTGATCTATGTTTCTGTTTTTGTGCCAGTACCATATTGTTTTGATTACTGTAGCTTTATAGTATAGTCTGAATTCAGGGAGTCTGATTCCTCCAGCTCTGTTTTTTTCCCTCAAGACTGCTTTGGCTATTCGGGGTCTTTTGTGTCTCCATACAAATTTTAAGATTTTTTCTTCTATTCCGTAAAAAATGCCATTGGTAATTTGATAGGGATTGCATTGAATCTGTAGATTGCTTTGGGTAGTATAGTCATTTTCACAATATTGATTCTTCCAATCCAAGAACATGGTATATCTCTCCATCTGTTGGTATCATCTTTAATTTCTTTCATCAGTGTCTTATAGTTTTCTGCATACAGGTCTTTTGTCTCCCTAGGTAGGTTTATTCCTAGGTATTTTATTATTTTTGTTGCAATGGTAAATGGGAGTGTTTCCTTAATTTCTCTTTCAGATTTTTCATCATTAGTGTATAGGAATGCAAGAGATTTCTGTACATTAATTTTGTATCCTGCAACTTTACCAGATTCATTGATTAGCTCTAGTAATTTTCTGGTGGCATCTTTAGGATTCTCTATGTATAGTATCATGTCATCTGCAAACAGTGACAGTTTTACTTCTTCTTTTCCAATTTGTATTCCTTTTTCTTCTCTGATTGCCATGGCTAGGACTTCCAAAACTATGTTGAATGATAGTGGCAAGACATCCTTGTCTTGTTCCTGATCTTAGAGGAAATGCTTTCAGTTTTTCACCATTGAGAATGATGTTTCTGTGGATTTGTCATATATGGCCTTTATTATGTTGAGGAAAGTTCCCTCTATGCTCATTTCCTGGAGAGTTTTTGTCATAAATGGGTGTTGAATTTTGTCAAAAGCTTTTTCTGCATCTATTGAGATGATCATATGGTTTTTCTTCTTCAATTTGTTAATATGGTGTATCACATTGATTGATTTGTGTATATTGAAGAATCCTTGCATCCCTGGGATAAATCCCACTTGATCGTGGTGTATGATCCTTTTAACATGTTGTTGGATTCTATTTGCTAGTATTTTGTTGAGGATTTTTGCATCTATATTCATCAGTGATATTGGTCTGTAATTTTCTTTTTTTGTAGTATCTTTGTCTAGTGTTGGTATCAGGGTGATGGTGGCCTCATAGAATGATTTGGGAGTGTTCTTTCCTCTGCAATTTTTTGGAAGAGTTTGAGAAGGATGGGTGTTACCTCTTCTCTAAATGTTTGATAGAATTCACCTGTGAAGCCATCTGGTCCTGGACTTTTGTTTGCTGGAAGATTTTTAATCACAGTTTCAATTTCATTACTTGAGATCGGTCTGTTCATATTTTCTATTTCTTCCTGGTTCAGTCTTGGAAGGTTATACGTTCCTAAGAATTTATCCATTTCTTCCAGGTTTTCCATTTTATTGCCATAGAGTTGCTTGTAGTAGTCTCTTAGGATGCTTTGTATTTCTGCAGTGTCTGTTGTAACTTCTCCTTTTTCATTTCTAATTTTATTGATTTGAGTCCTCTCCCTCTTTTTCTTGATGAGTCTGGCTAATGGTTTATCAATTTTGTTTATCTTCTTAAGGAACCAGCTTTTAGTTTTATCGATCTTTGCTATTGTTTTCTTTGTTTCTATTTCAGTTATTTCTGCTCTGATCTTTATGATTTCTTTCCTTCTCCTAACTTTGGGTTTTGTTTGTTCTTCTTTCTCTAGTTCCTTTAGGTGTAAGGTTAGATTGTTTATTTGAGAGTTTTCTTGTTTCTTGAGGTAGGCTTGTATAGCTATAAACTTCCCTCTTAGAACTGCTTTTGCTGCATCCCATAGGTTCTGGATCGTGGTGTTTTCATTGTCATTTGTCTCTAGGTATTTTTTGATTTCCTCTTTGATTTCTTCAGTGATCTCTTGGTTATTTAGTAACGTATTGTTTAGCCTCCATGTGTTTGTGTTTTTTACGGTTTTTTCCCTATAATTCATTTCTAATCTCATAGCATTGTGGTCAGAAAAGATGCTTGATATGATTTCAATTTTCTTAAATTTACTGAGGCTTGATTTGTGACCCAAGATGTGATCTATCCTGGAGAATGTTCCGTGCGCACTTGAGAAGAACGTGTAATCTGCTGTTTTTGGATGGAATGTCCTATAAATATCAATTAAATCTATCTGCTCTATTGTGTCATTTAAAGCTTCTGTTTCCTTATTTATTTTCATTTTGGATGATCTGTCTATTGGTGTAAGTGAGGTGTTAAAGTCCCCCACTATGATTGTGTTACTGTCAATTTCCTCTTTTATAGCTGTTAGCAGTTGCCTTATGTATTGAGGTGTTCCTATATTGGGTGCATATATATTTATAATTGTTATATCTTCTTCTTGGATTGATCCCTTGATCATTATGTAGTGTCCTTCCTTGTCTCTTGTAACATTCTTTATCTTAAAGTTTATTTTATCTGATATGAGTATTGCTACTCCAGCTTTCTTTTGATTTCCATTTGCATGGAATATCTTTTTCCATCCCCTCACTTTCAGTCTGTATGTGTCCCTAGGTCTGAAGTGGGTCTCTTGTAGACAGCATATATATAGGTCTTGTTTTTGTATCCATTCAGCAAGCCTTTGTCTTTTGGTTGGAGCATTTAATCCATTCACGTTTAAGGTAATTATCGATATGTATGTTCCTATGACCATTTTCTTAATTGTTTTGGGTTTGTTTTTGCAGGTCCTTTTCTTCTCTTGTGTTTCCCACTTAGAGAATTTCCTTTAGCATTTGTTGTAGAGCTGGTTTTGTGGTGCTGAATTCTCTTAGCTTTTGCTTGTCTGTAAAGCTTTTGATTTCTCCATCGAATTGCTGAATTCTCTTAGCTTTTGCTTCTCTATAAAGCTTTTGATTTCTCCATCGAATCTGAATGAGATCCTTGCTGGGTAGAGTAATCTTGGTTGTAGGTTCTTCCCTTTCATCACTTTAAGTATATCATGCCACTCCCTTCTGGCTTGTAGAGTTTCTGCTGAGAAATCAGCTGTTAACCTTATGGGAGTTCCCTTGTATGTTATTTGTCATTTTTCCCTTGCTGCTTTCAATAATTTTTCTTTGTCTTTAATTTTTGCCAGTTTGATTACTATCTGTCTCGGCGTGTTTCTCCTTGGGTTTATCCTGTATGGGACTCTCTGTGCTTCCTGGACTTGGGTGGTTATGTCCCATGTTAGGGAAGTTTTCGACTATAATCTCTTCAAATATTTTCTTGGGTCCTTTCTCCCTCTCTTCTCCTTCTGGGACCCCTATAATGCGAATGTTGTTGCGTTTAATGTTGTCCCAGAGGTCTCATAGGCTGTCTTCATTTCTTTTCATTCTTTTTTCTTTATTCTGTTCTGCAGCAGTGGATTCCACCATTCTGTCTTCCAGGTCATTTATCCGTTCTTCTGCCTCAGTTATTCTGCTATTGATTCCTTCTAGTGTAGTTTTCATTTCAGTTATTGTATTGTTCATCTCTGTTTGTTTGTTCTTTAATTCTTCTAGGTCTTTGTTAAACATTTCTTGCATCTTCTCGATCTTTGCCTCCATTCTTTTTCCGAGGTCCTGGATTATCTTCACTATCATTATTCTGAATTCTTTCTCTGGAAGGTTGCCTATCTCCACTTCATTTAGTTGTTTTTCTGGGGTTTTATCTTGTTCCTTCATCT
This sequence comes from Balaenoptera ricei, assembly GCF_028023285.1. Classification (NCBI taxonomy): domain Eukaryota; kingdom Metazoa; phylum Chordata; class Mammalia; order Artiodactyla; family Balaenopteridae; genus Balaenoptera; species Balaenoptera ricei. The sequence goes on from NC_082649.1 coordinate 22,729,981, forward strand.
GGTACACAGCCCTCTGCCTTTTCATCTTGTCTCTCTTTCTGTGAATGTGGGTTTTGTTCCACAGGCTGCAGGATTTTAGTTCTTCTTGCTTCTGCTGTCTGCCCTCTGGTGGATGAGGCTATCTAAGACGCTTATGCAAGTTTCCTGATGGGAGAGACTGGTGGTGGGTAGAGCTGACTGTTGCTCTGGTGGGCAGAGCTCAGTAAAACTTTAATCCGCTTGACAGCTGATGGGCAGGCTGGGTTCCCTCCCTGTTGGTTGTTTGGCCTGAGGCAACCCAACACTGGAGCCTACCTGGGCTCTTTGGTGGAGCTAATGGCAGACTCTGAGAGGGCTCAGGCCAAGGAGTACTTCCCAGAACTTCTGTTGCCAGTGTCCTTGTCCTCATGATGAGCCACAGCCACCCCCTGCCTCTGCAGCAGACCCTCCAACACTAGCAGGTAGGTCTGGTTCAGTCTCTTATGGGGTCACTGCTCCTTCCCCTGGGTCCCAATGCGCACACTACTTTGTGTGTGCCCTCCAAGAGTGGAGTCTCTGTTTCCCCCAGTTCTGTCAAAGTCCTGCAATCAAATCCCAGTAGCCTTCAAAGTCTGATTCTCTAGGAATTCCTCCTCCCGTTGCCGGACCCCCAGGTTGGGAAGCCTGACGTAGGGCTCAGATCCTTCACTCCAGTGGGTGGACTTCTGTGGTATAAGTGTTTTCCAGTCTATGAGTCACCAACCCAGCAGTTATGGGATTTGATTTCACTGTGATTGCACCCCTCCTACCATCTCATTGTAGTTTCTCCTTTGTCTTTGGATGTGGGGTATCTTATTTGGTGAGTTCCAGTGTCCTCCTGTCGATGATTTTCCAGTAGCTAGTTGTGATTCTGGTGTTCTTGCAAGAGGGAGTGAGAGCACGTCCTTCTACTCTGCCATCTTGGTTCCAATCTCGCAATCCTCCCTTTCTTGAGCAAGGATTAAATTAGCCTTTTACATGTTAAGATTGAACAATCGCGATTTATTTAACATTTTGAATATAGAAGCTAAAAATAGGTATTGTGAGGTTACGAGGTTAGGAAACAGAAGCTGGTCTTTCAATAAAATAAGATTACAGTTAAAGTTGTTGAACTTAGCATAGGGAAGGTCTACTTAAGACACACAAAGAAACCACTACATAAATAAAAATATTGGTTCACTTGCCTAGGTCAAATTTAATGTGACCTTTTGACAAACTGATAAACCGTTTATATTTATATAAGCTACATATGATGAAAATTGTTATTAAAAATAAATAAGAAGCTTCTACAAATCAATTTCCAAAGGAAACCAATTAAAAATATATAAAATAGTTTATTTTTACTTATCTAATCAACAATTTGGATGAAGGTGGAACTTATGTAAGGCAACCTTGATTGTTGAATATATTAACGTGCAGTGAAATATGTAATTGGGTGTGTGTGGTGTCTGTGTTTCAATCTAAAAAGAAATGCAAGTGCCATTTATTTTGACTTAAAATATTTTGGACAAGAGAATTTAATATCTTGTCCCAAAACTCTCCCGTTAGCCAATAGGCACTTATTTTGAATTCAATCTGATAAATTATAGTACCATTTATAGCTTTATACTTCAAGTTAGAAAGAAAGAATGGAAAGATGGAAGGAAGGAAGGAAGGAAGGAAGGAAGGAAGGAAGGAAGAAAGGAAGGAAGGAAGGAATTTCATGTTGTGTTTTTGCCAAAACAAAATTTTAAAAAATTTAAAGGACCTTACTGGGACAGTTAGCAAAGTCTGAATAAGGCCTGTATATTAGATAACAGTACGATATCAATGTTAATTTCTGATTTTGGTACTGTGGTTATATTAGAGAATACTATTATTAGGAAACATACACTGAAGTAGGTAAAGGTAAAGGATCATCATGTCTGCAATTTACTCTCAATGATTTATATATATACATATATAATAAATTAAATGAGATAAAATATTCATATTTGGGAAATTTGAATGATGATAAATAGGAATTCTTTGTCCTGTTCTTGCAACTTTTCTGTAAAAATAAAATTACTTTAAAAGTAATAGTTAAAAGAAAAAGAAGAATAAAATATAAGTTAGGATAATCAAATCCCTTAACAAAAGCCCACATTTGGTTAATGACAGATCCAGGAAATGGATAGATACTTTATCATCTAAAACTCGATGCTCCTTTCTCTTCTGTGCATGGTCAGTCACTTTATTGCCAGCCTTTTCTCTGCATTCATATATACAGATTTTGCTTTTTTACAATAACAATTTGGTCCATTGAATGAATATTGCTTTCTTTAGAGGGAAGAAAACATCTCTGAATTGAATTGAGAGCCACTTCACTTTTTAATCTATGCCCCAGTGCAGAATCTTAGGAGTTTTCTGTTGAGTTTGCACTGTAAGGAGACCAACTCAGTTCTTTGCTGAGTATGAGGAGACTACAAAGCTCCATTAAGCCTCCTTACATAACCCCACTTGGGGTTCAAATAACCTTAGAAGAGTTGACCTCCAATTTCTCTTATTTTGGTAGTTAAGAACTTCCAATAAGAAACAGAATGGAGAGTTAAAATTTTCAAAGAGAACTCCCTGTTAGCACAAATACCTTCTCACTAAAACATTGGTGAATTCATCATCATTAGATACAGAGAGAAAGGATAGGATTATGTCTTATTGATCTAAAATTAAGGAAAAGGAATGGATGCATTTACTTTATTTCTGTCAAAGTTTTACTCTAAAAATGTCTTGGAAAAAAAGTCACTGTCAGCAATTCTTCCCCTGGAGTTGCAGAAATAGGTTCTTTCTCATTTGGGGTGATTTTCTCCCTAAAACTTGATGCCAGTTCCCTTTTACTATTTTTTACATTTATGTTTTCTGCACCTCTGGTTAACTTGCTTAAAATCTACTCTTTTTCATTTTAAATCTATCTTCCAAAAAGTAAACAATATGCTCTGCCTCTCTTTCCTACATAATTCTTCCCCTTTTTTGCAACTCAAGTGTCCCCCTCTGTGACTTCCCGGATTAAACAGAATTTCTCATATATCTTCTCCTAAATCTCAGTCATTCTTTTTTGTAGCATTTATCATAGTCATGATATTATATTTCTGTCTGTGATTATGTAATTGATTTCTATCTCCTCCTTCCTTCCCACTAAGCTCTTAACTCCTTGGAGGTGGAGACCAGACTTGTTCAGCTCACCTTTCCACATGCTGAATGAGTAGGCATAATTTTTGGAATGAGGGGATGAATGAATATTTCATAGCTATCAGCTAAAATAGATAAAGGTAGATCTTCTGCTGCTTGGGGCCAGCTGTAAGAGTTGTTTGTCTACACAGATTTTCTTTCAGAACTCATTTCAGAGATCTCACATCCAGAAATATAACTTCTTGAAACTGATATGCTGGCCCAGAGTCATGACACTGACGACCAGATGTTTGCCTCTAATGGCCCAATTTTAGTCAGCTTAGGAGAGGGAATAATAGTCCCATAAAAATCAACTCAAGAAGTAAAATATGCCCTTATAACAGCTATGTTTCCTTAATACCCATTTGTGATTTACTTTATTGGTTTATGAAAGTCAAGGATTTTTTTTTCAGTGGTTCATGGACACCTAAGAGTTTAAGGGGATCAGTGAACACCTTCAAAGAATATAAAAAATTTATCCATATGTCTGTTGGAGCACTTTTTGGTGGTGGTCATTGGCAAGTTTTCATCAGATAATCTAATGCGTTTATGTGCCATACAATTTTAAGAACTATTATTTTAAACCATACTGGATACTGTTTGATTTTATAAATAAGATTATTTGACATTTTAAACCATGACTTTGAACTGGAAAATATTAGGTTTAGACCCTAATTTGGTCATTTATTTCCTAGCTGTGATTTGGGCAAGTTACTTCATTTCTCTCCAATTCTCAGTTTTCTCATCTCTAAAATATGCATAATAATGCTTACTTTCGTGAGTTTTTAGGAATTTAAAGGTACGTGAGGAAACACAAAAATGCAACATAGTAAGTGTTCGATAAATTGCAGCCATTTTTCATCTATGTATAACTTAAGTAAGATTGCTTGGAGTTTGAGAAATCAGCAGAATATATTTGTAAATGCTTTGAATAAAAAGTTTTCCAATTTTATTCTGGAAATCTCCATTCATAATTGATCTTGAGCACCTAAGTAGTTAAATTCCAGTACAGTATAACCATATGATAGACCATCAGCAGAGAGCCTGAGGGTCATTGAGAATGCAGGTGTAATTAGAAGAAGCTCCAACCAGTGGATTTGATACTGTGATTAAAGAAGATATCGGACAAAGGACTTTAGGAGGAAAGGTGGACACCTCACCAAGCCCCGCTGGGATTCAAACCCAGGATCTCCTGTTTACGAGACAGGCGCTTTAGCCAACTAAGCCACAGAGCCTGCTGCTCCGAAGTTAAAACCTCCTTTCCAGTCAAATTGTACTCAATTAGGTGAAAAGCTGAGTTAATTATAGTCACGGCTCACTCTCTTGAGTAAGTCGACCTTGCAGAACAGACAGACCCGTGACGGAGACTCCTGGAACTTAAGACTCCCATCAAGCCTAACAAAACGCATACACGCACTCACACCATAGCAGAGAAAATGTACTTAGAACAACCATGGAATGGGAAAGAGTAGATACGAGCCGAGTGTTCGTTGTGGAAGAGGGGAATTCTCCGAATGAGGCCAGAGAAGTTCTTATATTCCATCCGATTGTAGTAATTTAGAATCCTCAAGTAAGTGGGTATTCTAAAAGTAGAGTGAAAAGCTTTAATAGCAGAATAGGTCAGTTAGAACTTCAGTCAAATTAATGGCATTCCTGGTTGATAGAAGAGGGCACACTTGTGCACTGAAAAACAAACAAACAACCCAAAATTCCAAACACATTCAGAACCTGCTAACAGCTGTCCGCTTGTGCTCTGCTTGAGGAAATAGGAGACGGTCATTCAGGAGGCGGCTCGGTCAGAGTTCACTTAAAGGTTTTATGATTCAAATCCCAGGAGCCTTTGTCTGCCCGAGGCTGGGAAATGACCTCTGTTTCTGCAGCTCTTAGGAAGGTGCACAGATGGAAACCACAGCTCGGTAGGCTCTGGGAGGCGTCGCAGATAGGGAAATTCCTCCTTTTCTATACTACCTTCTTCTTGTTGTTTCTTCAAAAGGATGTTCTTTAGTATTTTCCTCATGGACCCTCAACTTGTAGAAGCTAAACAAACATTTACTGATTGTACAATTACGAAATTAAGAATCTATTCTTAAGCTGTTAACGCTTGCATCCTGGTTTTCTGCCTTTAATTGGAATAAGGCTGGCGCTGAAAAGGGAGTGAGTTCATCAAATGAGCAGATGCCACGGCATATCTACCCACCTTCTGCTGCCTGGTTAACATACAAAATGCGAGGACTCCAAAATTCTTTATTTAACCAAGTAAAGGCTGAAAGGAGCTCTGGGCCTGATAAGACCTTTGAATCCCAAAGTCTTTTTTAATTCCTTTCTTGGGTCAAATGGTCTGGCACTGTCATTTTCTATCCCATTCAGAATGTTTTTATAGTGAATATAAACTTATTTTCTTGCTAACCAGGATAGTCACTTTTTAATTTAATATATACTAACAAACTTCTATGATAAGACTCACACTACTACTCCATTCACAGTTACTGTATATTTGGAAAATATACAGTTTGGAAAACAACACGTTCAAAATAATAATGGACAAGGAATCATGGTGTTTCTGAATTCTAATTAGCTCAATTGTTTATGATCAGGACGGTATAAATTTCAGTTACAAAAGCACAATTGGGATGACAGCAGTTTTGGCGAAGTATTGTTCAAGTATTGTCCAACAAGAGTGATATTACTGAGTACCTACTATGTGTCAGGGGCTGAAATGAGTTCTATGGATACAACTAGGTACCAGATGGCCAAAGATGATAGAAAATAGAACAAGAAATTTTAATAAAAATTTAATATGATAATAAAAGAAGCACAAGGTGATAGATGAGCACCTAACAGGGCTTGTAATACTCTGTACTATGAACACTGCCCAGTTCAATACATTTTTTGATGATTTCTCTTTAATGTATTTGATTTTTTGTAGAAAAAGTATATTTTTTATATATATATATATATATATATATATATATATATATATAATGTATAACTGTACAATTAGTACTTGGAAACATCTTTTAAAACTTTCATGTTAATCCCAGGTATTTAACCAAAGTAGGAATCTCTGCCAAGGTGGAATGAAATAAATCTGACCAAGGCCCAATAGCAGGAAGGTCTGCAAGGTACATGAAATAAAATTATCATGAGAGTAGAAAGAGGCAGAATCCATGGAACCTATTCCAATGAGGTCCTCCCGGAAATAGCCTTGCACTCAGGAAAGCAATATGTGTGAGAACTGAAAGAGCAAATAGCATATGAGACCCCAGGACAATTTGATGCACAAGTGCTTGATTAATATTAGACCCAAAATAACTAAATGAGGGATATGAATATAGATAGTGGAACAGGGGATTTTTCATAACTGCAATGATTTCTCATTACCCTAATGAATGCTTCCTCTGTTGAGAATTGGGTGATTCAACATAACACTAGCTAGTAGATGTTATCAGTTGAATTTTGTCCCCCTAAAAATTCATATGTTGAAGTCCTAATCCCCACTGCTTCAGAATGTGACTGTAGAAGTAGTTGAGAAAAAGGGTCATTACTAATGTAATTAGTTAAGACAATGTCATCCTGGAGTAGGGCAGGCCTCTCTATTACAGTATGACTGGGGTTCTTGTAAATGGGGGAAATTTGGAAACAGACATGCACACGTATGAACATGAAAGCAGAGATTGGGGAGGGGGATGCACCTATAAACCAAGGAATACCAAAGATGGTCAGCAAACCATCAGAAGCTATAGGAGAGGCATAAAAAGATTCTCCCCCATAATCCTCAGAAGGAACCACCCTGCCAACACCTTGATTTTGGATTTCTAGCCTCCAGAATCATGAGATGATAAACTTCTATGGTTTAAGCCATGTAGTTTGTGTTATTTTGTTACAGTAGCCCTAGGCATCATCCTCTGAGTATGAGCTAAGGTTTTTCCTAAATTTTTTTTTTTTCCCTAAATTTTGCCCCAAACTTAACTGAAAACAATTTATTTCAAAAAAGGCTGAGAACTATATTCAATTTTCTATGATAAACCATAATGGAAAACAATATATATAAAAGAATATATATATATATATATATATATATATATATATATATATACACATTCTTACGTAATATATATATATTTCTATATAGATATCTGAATCACTTTTGCTGTACAGCAGTAATTAACAAAACATTGTAAATCAACTGTATTTCAATAAAAAATAAAATAAAAAGAGAGCTAATGAATAAGGGGTGATAGGAGGTAAGTGTGAGAGGCTCATGTACACTAACTAAAAAGCTGAACAAAAATTGCTATAAAGTTTTTATAGATATACATACATGTAGTAAAAGATTAAAATGCAGATTGAAAAGATACTAATGGACTTCAGGATGGTGGTTACTTTTATGGAGAGAGGAAGGGGAATGGAAAGTGAGGGGTGATGCTTCAACCATACTTCTAAATTATTTCCTTAGGGAAAAAAAAAAGATCTGGGTAAAGGGTACATGACATCTATTATAATATTCTCTGTATTTATACTTTAATACTTCATAATTAATTTTAAGTTCAATAAAATAAAATATATTTGCATAAACTTTCACATTATCGTATTAGAAAAATAACAAAAGTAAAAGTAAATATTAGTGCACTTGCAAAGCCCCAAGTATTCACATATTAGTTTTACATGTAATAGAGCCTCTTCCCTTAACAGATATTGCCAGAATTTCTATAGTTTCTAGAAAATAACAAAGAGCAGAGACATAGTCTTTGCCATTAGGTTGCTAAAATGTTAGTTGACAAAACAAAATGTATCTACTGGTAATGATACTGTAGCTTTACCTAGGCCACATGGAAATGGGCTTTCCCTGCAGCATAGTGACATAAGTAAAGACAAGCCTTCTAACATTTTACGTCAAACAAACATACCAGAAAGCTAATACAAGGGGAAAAAATAAAGGCAATGACTTGGAATAGCAATCTAAAGTTTCCTCACTTTGTGAAACAACCATTCAAAATAACTTAGAATTTACCCTAAAAGAAAACTTTGGGGGAAAAAAGTAGTAGGACCCTTTAAGGATTAAGCACAGGAAGTTCTATGTGAGCAAATTAGCTCTCCCCAGTATAACTTTTTTCTGTCTCTTCAGTTTATTTTCATTTTTAACTTTTATTGGTGAATAGCTTATTTAGAATACCAAAAGATATGAATATTGCATTTTTATGCATCTAGCACATTTGTTACTTTGTTCATTACTAGAAAGTTAATCCTTTTGTTGCCATTTGGTAGCAACTGTGAAATAGCTATTCCAACCCCCTTATCCAACCCTCCTCTCCTTTGATCACCTCACACTATATGAATTCAAAAAATGATCGTCAGATTGCCTTCCCTGAATGTTTAAAATCTCCCAGATTTAGGACATTTTCCTGAGGTCCTGTTGTCTAGAATGCACTCTGGTTATAAATGTCTTTGTGAGGAGAAGCGCTCTAACTGGCTTCTTTCCCCTGATCTGGTTTGTTCTCTCTTTGGATCTGAAGGGCCAATATAGATAGGAAAGAAGAGAGATTAGCTTTCTTTACTACTTACAAACAGGACAAGTTTTATTTCAAATTACTGAGAGGTCATTAGTCACAATTTAAGATTAAACTGTGCAAGGACTGCCCTCTGCTACAATGTAGGTCTGTTGGATCTCATTTCTCCTTGAAATGAAAAAAATAAGGTATATTCTTCACTGAATGACCTTGGTTCACATCTACTTTTTTCTAGCCACAAGACTTTGTAGAAACTACTAAATGGAGTCCAACTCAGGGTAGGCTCAGAGGAATTCCATTGGTGGTAAATAAAAGGAGTGTTTTTAGTCTTTTACTTCAATGTTAATGTATAAGGCTCAGCAAATAGAAGACTTTTCCCCAGCTATCTGCTCTCTTATGTTCATAGAAAATTTTCCTTTTCTTTCTATCTTTGCTCCTCTTAATACTATCTGGGGGACAAAAACCCTACAGAATATGAGATCTAGTTTTACCTATTTAAAATAGTCATCTCTTGAAATATTGTTAAAAACATTATTACTTTCCTCTTAGGGACCCAGAGTCATATGATAAATTAAAATGAGCCTTTCAAACCATAATTCAAAAAGAGTCATGCACCACAATGCTCATTGCAGCACTATTTACAATAGGCAGGACATGCAAGCAACCTAAGTGTCCAACGACAGATGAATGGATAAAGAAGATGTGGCACATATATACAATGGAATATTACTCAGCCATAAAAAGAAACAAAATTGACTTATTTGTAGTGAGGTGGATGGACCTAGAGTCTGTCATACAGAATGAAGTAAGTCAGAAAGAGAAAAACAAGTACCATATGCTAACACATATATATGGAATCTAAAAAAAAAAAAAAAGTGGTTCTGAAGAACCTAGGGGCAGGACAGGAATAAAGACGCAGCCGTAGAGAATGGACTTGAAGACATGGGGAAGGGGAAGGGTAAGTTGGGAAGAAGTGAGAGAGTGGCATTGACATATATACACTACCAAATGTAAAATAGATGGCTAGGAGGAAGCAGCCGCATAGCACAGGGAGATCAGCTTGGTGCTTTGTGACCACCTAGAGGGGTGGGATAGGGAGGGTGGGAGGGAGATGCGAGAGGGAGGAGATATGGGGATATATGTATACGTATAGCTGATTCACTTTGTTATACAGCAGAAACTAACACAACAATGTAATGCAATTATACTCCAATAAAGATGTTAAAAAGAAAAAAAAAGCCTTCCATTATAAAGTCTTAGCCCCAAGTTATCAGTATCAAATCCCCTTTTTCATGAGGAAATTTTATTTCAGAAAATGTAGTGTCTTTCCTTGCTTCAAGTCTAGGTCAGAGCCATCTCAAACCACTGATAGATATCACCAAATTTAAATTTTGGCAGGGGGCGGGGTGGGGAAGCTTAGAGTATATTTGTTCTGTCCTGGAAGGCACTGAATTATTAAGTGATCTACTTTCTTCCCAGTGACCAGCTTTGCAAACACAGGGATCTCAGGAAGTAACAGTTTTCATTTCACAGTCCTTGAACAACTGTGGTAAGATAAAGAGAGAGAGAGAGAGAGAGGTGCTTCTCTTTACTTAGCAAAATGGTATGTGAAATTAAGTTATATCCCATGGATCACCCCTGTCTGCCCTTGACCTGGCCAGTCTGGGGGCTGCTCCTGTATCTGTGACTACCTCAGTCACCAGTGGTGTCTCTAGATAAGCTTAGACTAACTGAGAAAGGGATAAGCCTGCAGGTATACCTCTCTTATGCCTCCTCCTACCTTTGTGGATATTTGGAGATAATTTAAATAGAGAATTTCTAGGCCAGTGGTTCTCAACCTTAGCTGCATATTCAAATCACCTAGGGGGATTTTTAAAATGCTGGTGTCCATTCCACACTCCAGACAAATTAAACTAGAATCTCTCAGAGTGGGATCCAGGCATCAGAAAATTTTAGAGCTCTCCAGGTGATTCCAATGTGCAGCCAAGTTGTAGAACCATTGCTTCACTTTCAAAGAAATTTGGGGCTCAGGGAAACTCTATTGATTTTATCTTTCCCTCCCATCACCCAGTACACACTTTACCTACCAGATAAAATAATTTAGTTAGGACACTGTTCTTGAATTGCACCTAAAACTTTTTTATTGGTTAAATTAAGGTGAGTCTTTTCATGTGGTTTGGAATAGAGAAATCTTAAAAACAATCTTTGATGAAGTTGATCATAGTCTGGTGACCTGAAGTGACAAAAAAATCAGGTAGTAAGTCAGAATTACAACTCAAAACTGGTTCCTAGGTAGAACTGTTGGTATCTCACCACTGCTAGACTTGACTGTGGGTAATACGGCACATTGAAAATGGGAGGAACAAGAAAGGATAAAGTCTGTGAACTATTTCCTTATTAACCGCTCAGCTGGTAGATGCTATGGCTACTATTTTAAGTTTGTTTGAAGTGTTCTAATATCTTTAGAGCTACACCAGAGTTAAACTATTGTAGGTCTGTAATAAATATTGGCAAGACCAATTGTTCAATACATGACAGCACAGGATGATTTAGCTAATAGAATGCAAGCTTCAGCGCACCACACTTTCAAAGGCCCATTTTAAGACCCATACTTTAATTTTGTGGTTTTTCTTAAATAGTCAAGAGGCACAAGCACTAGATCCACCCATGAATGACAGACCAAATCATTAAAGAGTCCAACATAAAGGATCGTAGCCATTATTACTTTTTAACACTGGGCTCTTGTACCTCTAAGAATTTGGTACATTCCATCCCCTAAGGTTCAGGAGCCCTTAACTACAGCCAGGCAAGGGATGCCTGGAGCTGCTGGAGGCCTTGCTGAGAAATAAACGGAACAACAGAAAACTGTTTTCTAAATTTCCTTCACTTGCTAATGTGACAAGGTGTCACAAACTGGAAGTTGAGACAAAAGCACCAAGATACAGGAGATGCTGCATTCCAAAGGGGAATAGCCCTTCAACAAAACACACGAAGGAGCTAGCCAAAGAAAGTCCTTACCCACATGAATGGTGTAAAAGGGCTAGGTTTAGAAAGAGAAGTGGATTTTTGGAGAGAATTAAAGTCAGTAACTTTAGAATCAGTGAGGCAAATTCAGAGATTACAAAAGAGATCAGTATAGAAGGAATCAAATCCACAGCGATGTGAACGCTGCGAGCTCTGGCAAAACGCACTGAGGGGGAAACATGTCTGCGTCAAAATGTTTCTACTTCACTCCTTTGTGTTCGATTTCTGAGAGAACTGTCACGTTTTAAGAAGCGAAATTTACCCAATACTTTCACAGCCTCCGGCCTGGGAAGAGTGTATTTTCTTTCTAGGGGAGCTTCCCGTGAAATCCATCTTTCTTATTGAGCCTCAGAGTATGAAACCTGAGACAGGAGCTCAGCCTACCGTCCCATCTCCCATTCGAAACGCCAGCAGCAAAATTAAGTGCAAATACTAATCCGTTCGCAAATCTTCCATTTAGAGTTTACATGAATAACTGTCATTTTGTTTTTTCATGGAACAGGGACTAAAGTCACTCTTGATTTCACTTTGTGGAAGACCATCTCTAATCCCTGCTGAGGATGGAAAGGAATAAAATTTTTAAACGGAAAGGTTACTAGCATAACCCGAGCAAACTGTTAAGTACCTGGAGGCAAGATGGTTAATCTTCAGATTCTGCAGGAATGGGCTGTGACCATAACGCAGAAGAGAATTGTTTCCGGAGCTAGAAAACAAAAGCATGGAGATGCTGGGGATCGAACCCGGGACCTCATGCATGCTAAGCATGCGCTCTACCACTGAGCTACATCCCCATCGCGCTTGCATGCCGTTTTCTAAACTACCTTCATGAAATAAAACAAATTTACATTTTAAAACAAAATTACTTCGTTCTTTTCTAAACGATACAATTCTCACCTTCTATTTTATAGAACTCTGTTACCAAGGAATTCTTATTAACCTGTATCTTGCAAACATTCAGTGACTGATGAGAATACACTGATCTCGGAAATGTGAGTAGGAAACAGTCTCACAGACCCTCCTTTTCTGAGTGCTTTTCTCGTTTGCCAAAAGATATGTGGGACAAAGGAAAATTCCTTACAGGAAGGATAAAAAAAAATACTTTGCCAATGACTGTCTTTAATTATGAAACCTACCAAACTATCCCCTCCCCAATTCCCCTCCCCAATTCTGCACCCTAGTCCCGGACTCCAGAAACCGTTATGCAACTATTCTTAGAAAACAAGGAGCCAATGAAGGTATTTCTGTTAGAAAAATAAATTCCTTCCACTCTTAGCAACTGGGAGGGGTAAAGGGTAAAGATGTTGGATTGCTTCCTGAGGCCTCTGATCCTCATTTTATCCAAAGAATACAAATCAAATCTAAGGAATACGAATCCTCGGATCTTGTTCTGATTCTTTGGAAAGAAAAGCCAGGAAGTAAGAAACGTGTTACTTTTAAGACTGAGGCAAAACCTCTGCTTCCGGGTTGCTTTATTTTTCTGCAGAGGGAGTGGTCCTTTGGAATTCAGATCACTCCCTCAACAAGGGTCTCAACAAATCAAGAAGGTTTTATCCCTGCCTAGTTCTGGGAAGTCCCCGGATATGGTAACCTGTGAGCAAACCTGGCAGACTGAATAAGAATGTCAAATAGAAAGGAAACGAAAACTGAGGATACAACATGCCTACAGGAGTGGAAGTGTATGTAGTTCAGAACGGTTTGAGTTGGGAGGTGCAAGGTGGAGATGAAGGCAGAGAAATCAGCTTGACCAAGATGACACCAGCATTTCTCATCTTTTCACCTTGCTAAGAGAACCTAAATTTTATTCATGTAGTAGAGATGGTGGTCCCAGACAGTTTACATAAAACATGAGTCATCTAAAATAATTATGGTTTTTCCATTTCTTTTTACCAGGGATTGTTTTAATGGTAGATCCATGACCCTCTGGTGGATAAGTTACACTAGGCAATCAGCCTAAAATCTTCGGATTTTTTTCAGGATAAAAAGAGAAACATGTGAGGAGAGCCACACATCTTAATTTAGCATTGCTATTTGATTTTCAAATAGTAGTCTGCAAGCTTGAGAAAAACAGATAAAAATTGTATATTTTTTGTAAATAATGATTATTCCTTTAAGAGAAATGTTAAAAAGGCTTGCTGTGAATATTAGTTATCTATTGCTGAATAATACTCCAAAATGTACAGGGTTAAAAAAAATAATATTTATTATCTCAGATTCTGTGGGTCAGGAACTCCAGTGTGGCTTGGCTGGGTAATTCTGGCATCAGGTGTCCCTTGAAGTTGAACTCAGGGTGTCTACTGTGCATGCAGTGCTCTGAAGGTTGGACTGAGTCTGGAGGATCTGCTTCCAAGATGGCTCATTCACATGTGGGTAGGAAGCCTCAGTTCCCCGTCATGTCTTGGTGACTGACTCAAATGGGAGAAGACTGCACTAGGGTGTGATTACCAGGAGGTAAGGATCATAGGGGGTCTTCTTGAAGGTTAGCTAAGACACTGTGTTATCCTTAATTGTATATCAGTACTTATTACAATACCCAGTGTAAGTAAATATTTGAATCATTTTTAAAATGTAAATGAGTGGATGGATAGAGAGATAGATGCTTGCATAAATGAATAAACAGGAGAATATTTTCAGTGGCTACTTAGGAAATTTTAAAAGTGAGAAATCATGAAATTTGGCTTCAATCCTCTCAATTCCATTCAAAGAAATGGAAAATGTATAAAAATGTATAACTTATCAAAGCTAACAAAAAGTTATAGAAAATCTGATTCAATATATTACCATTTTAAAAAACTGAATCAGGAATTGAAGCAAAATTTCCATAAAATTTGATTTCCAGTCTGAGATCAATTTACTGGCATGTTCTATGAAATCATAAAGGAAGCATTAACCTCTGTGTTGTACAAAATATTCTGAAAAACAGAAAAACTATAAATTATTTTAGGAGATTAGTATAATATTGATACAAAAACCCAGTGGAGAAAATACAAGAAGGAAAAATTATAGGACCATTTCACTAATAAGTACAGAGACAAAAACGTATAAAAAACTAGCAAACAGACTTACAGTGTCTGGTTCCATATATAAGGGGCTGGGAAGTCACCACTCCATTCTATCAAGAAGGAAAAAGCTGAGCAGACTGAAAAATCAACACCTCTTCTTGAATCTATAAGAGAGGTGCAGACACAGGGCAAATGGCTGCCCCCAAGATTGGAGAGATAGACAGGTGAGAATAAAGGGAGTGATGACTTACCTGAGCAGTGACTCACAAGTGGAAACCACAGGAAGAACCAAAACAAGAACTGTAATTGATAAATTGCTTAAGGATCCATGTAAGCAAGTCTGATAGTTAAAAACTCCAGGGACCCTGAGTCATGGCCGGGGCAGGGTGGAGGTGGCGTCCCCACACTTCTGGGAGTTTTACCCCTAGGAGTTTGACCAAATTCTAACATTAAATATGCAAATATTGGGGGGAAATTCCTTCATGCTTCCAGCAGAGTGGGGAGAAGAGGAACCATGTTGAGATATGCCAGAGCACTCTGCTGTTCTTAACAAGGCCTGCCTACTAAAGAATCTACTTAACCAGACCCTAACTTGCTGGGGTTTTGTCAGAGCCTAATTGTCCTGAAGGAAGGGAAATACTCAGTTCCAGCTGGCTCTAGACTTTCACATGAGAGAGGGAAAAACCCAACTCCAGCATACTCTAGCTATGTTGTCCCACCTAAGTCGGGGTATTTGGGGTGGGGGGGTACAACTGAGAAACAGTTGTGAAGTTCACGACCCAGAGGTAAAAGCATTAAAAGACTAAGACCTAATCATTGGACTAGAGAAAGCTTCTCCTCCCCCAACATCTCACCACTACATTACTAAAGTCCTATATATCCTTTTATCAAGTAAACCATGTCAAGCTATACAGAAAAAATTACAAAACATATCAAAAGGCAAAAAACAATTTCAAGAGACAGAGCAAGAAGAGAACCAGACATTGCAGGGATGTTGGAATTATTAGACCAGAAATTTAGAACAACTATGATTAATATGCTAAAGGATCTAATGAATAAAGTAGATAGTATACAAGAACAGATAGGCAATGTAAGGAGAAAGATGAAAATCCTAAAACAAACAACGAAAAAAGAAATGTGCAAGATTAAAAACACAGTAACAGAAGGAAGAATGCCTTTGTTAGGTTTATTAGTAGAGTGGACATAACTAAGGAAAGACTCTGAACTTGAGGCTATATCAATAGAAACCTCCAAAACTGAAAAACAAAGAAAACAAAGGCTGGGGGAAAAAAAAAAAGAACAGACTATCCAAGGACTCTAGGACAAGCACAAAAAATATAACATATGCATAATGGGAATACCAGAAGGCAAAGAAAGAGGGAAAGGAGCAGAATATTTGAAACAATAATGACTGAGAATTTCCCCAAATTAATGTCAGACAGCAAACCACAGATCTAGGAAGTTCAGAGAGCACCAAGAAGGATAAATGAAAAAAGAAACAGAAAACTATATATAAGGATATCATTTTCAAACTACAGAAGATCAAATGTAAAGAAAATACTCCTGAAAGAAGTCAGAGGAAAAACAAAACAAAACAAAACAAAACATCTAGCCTATAGAGGAACCAAGGTAAGAATTAATTTGACTTCTATTAAGAAACCACGAAAACAAGAATAGATTAGAGTGAAATATTTAAAGTGTTGAGAGAAAAAAACACAGCCTAGAATTCTGTACCCTGCAAAATTTCAAAAGTGAGGGAGAAATAAAAACTTTCTCAAACAAAAATGGAGGGAATGTGTTCCCTGTAGACCAGTCTTGCAAGACGTGTTAAAGGAAGTTTTTTAGAGACAAGGAAAATCATATAGGTCAGAAATTCAAATCTTCATAAGGAAAGGAAGAATATCAAAGAAGGATATGGGAAGGTAAATAAAAACTTTTATTTTTCTTAGTTGATCTCACAGATAACAGTTTGTTCAAAATTATAATAGCAACAATGTATTTGATTATATGGTTATGCAAATATTGTATATATACTTATGTATGCTTATATATAACTGAAATAAATGATAGCAATAATACAATAGCTAGGAGGGAGGAAAAGTAGGATTTTTTTTATTACAAGGGTATTTACACTACCTGTGAAGAAGTATAGGGTTATTGGAAGGTGAACTTGGATTAATTGTAAATGTATACCACAAACTCTAGAGGGACCACTAAAAAAAGTTAAAGAATTATAACTGATAAGCTAAGAAAGGAGAAAAAAAAGGTTTTTGGGGTTCCTCAAAAAATTAAAAATAGAACTACCATATGATGCAGCAATTTCACATCTGGGTATACATTATTAATATTGTGATTTATAATAAGAAATGTACATTTGGCCTTCAGCCCTGCTGCTGGCACAGAGCTCCTAAAATCCTCAGAATTTCCTAGGTGATGAGAGAGACAAAGATGTTTTTGTTATGTTAATGAGGTGAGCTTTGGCCTGCTTCTAGAGTTAGGGGCTGGTTGCTAGGAGAACAGTCATGCTATTAAGGGTGCCTTCCATTTCCACAGGCTATTCCTAACCTTTACTACATTTGCAGACCTCCTGTACTGGACTGTGACCAGTTTTTCTGCACAGAAGCGTTGAGTAATGCCAAAGATGCAGCGAGAAATAAAATGGTAACTAGGTTAGTAACTATGCATAAAGAAATTCCTCTGTGGTCATAGGGTGTACCCTTGAATACTGATGTGCAACTACCACATCGATACTAAAAAAATGCTACCTTCTCCTCCCCTTAAAAAAAATTACTGAGATATTTTATTTTTACTGATTATTTTCCAGTGGATAGTGGGAATGGATAGGACCTCCTTTAATTGAGCTAAATAATTCTTTGATATGCAGCTGTATTCCCTCTTCCTGGGTGCAGTCATAGGATGAATTTACTTGTGAATTGTCCCTCTGGCTTTGTACTACTCACTGCATAATAAGACACCCCAAGTAAGTTTCCAGGAAGCAGGGGAAATGGCAGTGGTTATTTAACAAAACGGAAGAGAAATAAGCACATAGATGGAAAATAGCTCGATTTAAAGGGAATGATAATGGGGGGGAAATGAGAAAGAGCTAAAATATTTTATAATGTAAGGCCAAAGGCTGAATTAGACAACAACGAAAACGAGAGGACTTACTGGAGATGCCGGGGATCGAACCCGGGGCCTCATACATGCGAAGCATGCGCTCTACCACTGAGCTACATCCCCTGCTGAGGGTCAGGTACCGGGCAGCATTCCTGTCCCTTTAAAATCTCAAAGCGTTGTGCACAATTTTGGGTTTTTTTGTTTCCAACTAGAGAGTAGCCGTCATTGAAGACGAATTACACCTAAAGCCTCTTTCGGATTATATCCAAGTAGCCCCCTTCGGAGACCCGCCGACAACACCCAACTCGTATTGTTACTGAGAACAGAGCCCAATTTTAGTAGCTTGACCACAATTATTCTTATTTTAGTAGTTTCAGCACAATTGTTTTCTCTCCCGTCAGTCAAATCGAACCCCCGGTGGAAAGAACTGAGGGATTTTTCAGGACCTTTTGAAAAATGGTCTACGAGCCAAAACAAAGGCTCATGGAAAATGCGACACAATTTTTTTGCAGCAGAGTAAGTTGAATGGTCAAATGAATCTTTGGAGCTGCGTCTTCCAACTTGATCCCGCTTGGAGGAGAAAAAAAAAAAGAAAATTGTCCAGATAGATGAAATTGCGAAAATCCTGCCCTAATATTTGTCCCCAGAGGCAACGGCTTGTCCCACAGAGACCTTCTAGCCCACCCGACCACAGATAACCGGAGTGGTTATCTGTGAACTTTGGCTTCATGAAGAATCTTAGATTTAAAGAAGCCCTCATTCCCTTGTTTCCCCCTTTCCTTTATCCAGTGGCCAGCTTCTCGTTCCGCAGGCTACTTTACCCCGTGGAAGAATGAACCTGGACAAGACCTCCTAAACCAGCATCCGGGTCCGGAGCGCTTCTGCACCCGCAGCCCCGCTGCACTAGTACAATCTACTGAAAGGGCTTTTCTGACCCCAGACCCAGCTGCAGTGATTTTTGTCTCTCACTTCAGAAGTCATACAGCAGAGAAGAGAAACTCTTCAATAGTGAAAATGTCAATACCAAAGGCACGATTCATGATGATAAATTGGACTTCATTAAAATTAAAAATTACTGCTGCTCTGCGAAAGACACTCTTAAGCCATGGGCTGGGAGAAAATATTTGCAAAACACGTATCTGATAAAGGGATGGGATCTAAAATATACAAAGAACTCTTAAAACTCAACAAGAAAATGAAAAGCCGATTATAAATCAGGCAACGTATCTGAACAGATACGTCATCAAAGAAGAAACACAGATGACAGATAACCATATAAAATGATGCTCCACAGGGAGATCAGCTCGGTGCTTTGTGACCACCTAGAGGGGTGGGATAGGGAGGGTGGGAGGGAGGGAGATGCAAGAGGGAAGAGATATGGGAACATATGTATATGTATAACTGATTCACTTTGTTATAAAGCAGAAACTGGCACACCATTGTAAGGCAATTATACTCCAATAAAGATGTTTAAAAAAAAAATGATGCTCCACGTCGTACATCATCAGGGAATTGTAAATTAAAGCAACAATGAGATACTACTACACACCTACTGGAATAGCCAAAATTCAGAACACTGACAACACCAAATGCTAGGGAGCTGTACAAACCCTACTCCATTAGTTTCCCTCAGATATTTACCTTCCCACAGTTTTCTGCCCTCAAAAGCCTTTAAAACCCTTTTCCTTTATCTCATCACTTCTCTACAAATTTATTTTTCTTTCCGAAGACACTATAAAAGCTCAGGGCTAACTACCCCTTTGAGTCATTTATCACTGAATCCTCCCATGTGTATGCATGATTCATGCATTAATAAACTTCTGTTTCTCTCTTCTTAATCTGTTTTTTGTCGGTTTAATTTGCACAGTTCCAATCAACGAAGCTAAGATGGGTAGAGGAAAAGATGTTTTTTCCCCTCTCCTACACTACTTTATCATCCTAAATCCCAGATCGAGAATATTGAAGAGCCAACAGCCAATCAATGAGGGAAAATATACAATGTGCCTTTATTGTTTAAGCCACTGAGATTTTGTGGATGTTTTCTTTTACATCATGATCAAGCCTAAGCTGAGTGACACGGGGAATTATGCCTTTTGTTATATGAATAGCAATTCTATTTTCCCAGTCTGAATTTTTCATTGACTTTGCTTGTGGCTTTTTACCTTGTTTTACAGGAGGCTTTGTTTTGTTCTGTTTTACTCTATTATTATTCAAATTACACATATTTATTGCAGAAAATTTGGAAAGTAAGAAAAGGATAAAACTACTAAACAAACTCTACTTACACTCTTACCACTCTTTCAGAAGCTCTCTTGAAATCAAATCTGTCAAAATTTTCCTTTAAATAATTTTGGAGTTTTGAATCACAATTGATTCAATAGCCTTCCCCACTCCAAAGTTATTAAAAATTTCACATGTGTTTTTGAAGTACTTGTTTTCATAAATCTCAAACACCATTTAGAATTCATCCTGCTGTGAGTTGTGGGATATGGAGTCAAAACTTTTTTTCCAGGTAACTACCCAGTTTTTGCCACACCAATTATTAAATAGTCCATTTTTATCCATAATGGGGGATTATAACCCATTGTGCTCAGTAATTACCGTCAGAAATAAAGTATGGATACATAATATTTGAATTGTGCAATTTATCTAACAGACACACACAGAACTCCTGATGAGAACACAGTTCCCTCATAATCAAAATAACATTATACCAATTAGAAGACTCTAAAGCCCAACTAATATTCTTTGTTTTACTCTCCTCCCTCCTTTTTTTCCCCTGAAAGATATTGTAACTCTCTTTCTTTTCAAATGTGTATCTGAATTTCCTTTCAGATGTAAATTTTACCTTGTTTATGATAAAGTCCTTTGTTGAAAATATGTATATCTGAATCTCTTTTCAAATATATATTTTATCTTTTTACTGTGACACACTGTTTTCAAAGCATATACGTACTTGAATAGCTTTTTAAAAGTATATATCAACCTTTTGAAGTTGACTTTCTTGTGAACAGAAGGATCTCTCTCCCCAGTGGCTCCCAAAGTAATTCTTGAAAACTGAGGGATTCAGAGTCTTGTGGAAATGTGACCACTGACTTAGAAATTTTAAATATGGCTTTCTGTATACAGGAAGTAATGGGGGGAATATCCACTGGCAGAAATATCCAATGGCATGTTTCCTCTCAAGTCTTAACACATGCATTTTTATGAGTGAATGATTTGGGTAGAAGACGATCTCTGCCATTCACAGGAAAACATATATTAGTCTTTAGGTATAGGAAAGATAAAGGATGGTAAAAGGATATTAAATATTAGCACTTTATCAGAAGGAATTCAGGTAAACTTACAGAGTGGCAATTTACCAGTATTTGCACATAGCTGCTCCTGGACTGTAGTCCTCAATAAGTTCCCAAATAAAACTGAAACTCATAGCTCCCGCATTGTGCATTTTTATTTCAGTTGACACATGTCGACTGGAAAAAAAAAAAAAAACACAATGTGAGAGTTGTGAGTTAAGTTTTATTTGGGGCAAAGTGAGGACTATAGCCCAGGAGACAGTGTCTCAGATAGCTCTGAGGAACGGCTCCAAAGACGTAAGGGGGAAGGTCAGTATTATATAAGATTTTGGTGAAGGGGGTATGTGCAGTTAAGTACACATTTTGGCAGAGGCTTGCTGCTAGTCAGGAGGAGCAGATGTCACCGTTAATGATTTTAGTGCTTTTCTAGATATGACAAGATGTAAGAATTTGGGCTCATAAAATCTCCTGAAAATATCTAACTATTTGAAGGCCTGTTGTGCCAGTTTTTCCCAGAGCACAGAGTGCATCATTTCTGATCTCCACTCCAAACTCCTTTCAGGGTGTGTTGAAGGTCAGTGGCTGCAGTGGCTAGTGATTTAATCCTTGTAGAGACAGACGGCAAGTGCCAATTTTTAGTTGGCACACCTCACAAATATGAGTGAAATTTTGCATATAGATTTTGAGTTGAGTTACAAAACTGCTCTAATTTGCACATCTATATATTTTCTTCTGTTTATTCAAATGCATTAATCCTTAGAACTCTGCTGTCCAATATGGTAGCCACTAGCACATGTGATTCTTGAGTACTTGAAATATGACCAGTTCAACTTGAGATGTACTGTAACTGTAAAGTACACAGCAGATTTCAAAGACTTAGTAAGAAAAAAAAAGAATGTAAATTATCTAGGTAATATGCCTTTATATGGATTATTTATTGAGATGATAATATTTTAAATATAGTGAATTAAATAAAATATGTTTTTAACTTCACTTTTTTTTTTCACTGTGACTACTAGAAAATTTAAAATTATATATGTGGTTGGCATTTGTGGCTCATATTATATTGGGCAGTGCTTCCCAATTTACCGTGCTTTTGCTTATATCAGGAATGTACAAGACCCCACTTGGAATCCAGTTTGCTTCTGTCACAATGTAATGATTTACCAGGGACAATGGACATGATCCTAGTTGTGCTTTACACCAAGACGCAGAGGCAAATTAAAGACAGCCCCATTTCCCCACCCCACACATTTCTCTCCCTCATTGAGACCTGTCACTTTTCTGTTTCTTATTCTTTATTCTGGCAGTCAGATGAATCTATTGGACAAACTGAGAGACAAGTTCTTCCCAACAAGTGGGGTCCTTCCAAGTTCAAATTCTACTTCATGGGATTTCTGTGAACATGAACAAAACTCTCATATGGTCAGAAGCGGGCAAAAAGGAGATGAGATACCAATCACCTCACCTAGATTTCTAAGCATTTCCCGGGATTTCTAAGGAAGTTCAAGGAACCTTATACTATCTGGAGTCCAAGATCAGTCTAGCTTAATACACATTTTTTCCGGGAATACCGTTAATGAGTTCCCAATCTTCAAATCACAATAAGCCCTTTTACATTCTCGCTCTACATACTGTCTCTCTTTTCCATAATAATAAAACCCCTCCCAATCACCGATTGCTGCAGAGTTGCCATCTTAGGGATCACTGTGGTTGCCAAATACCTCCACAAGACTCC
Source organism: Balaenoptera ricei (assembly GCF_028023285.1). Lineage (NCBI taxonomy): Eukaryota > Metazoa > Chordata > Mammalia > Artiodactyla > Balaenopteridae > Balaenoptera > Balaenoptera ricei. The sequence goes on from NC_082649.1 coordinate 22,752,842, forward strand.
ATCTTAAATTTGCAGGCATCTTAATCGTGTTCAAACCCAAGCTACTACTCGTTCCAAGCTCGATCTAACACCCACAAAGCAAAAGTACAACAGACTGCAAACACGCAGAAGGGGATTCATTATTCTCCGCACACATTCCATGATCAGAACCCCCATCCCCACTCCCTTTCCTGTTTACTTGGGCGAAGGTATCAAACATTTAAGATTAATCAGCTTGTTTCTGGCAGTTCACAGGCCAGAGAAGGGACACTTTTCGGGGATGTTAGGAAAGAAAAGCTCACTTTCGCCCGAACAGGGACTTGAACCCTGGACCCTCAGATTAAAAGTCTGATGCTCTACCGACTGAGCTACCCGGGCCCACAAGCAGTGGGATCTCTCACGACCTAGTAAAGATAAGTTCGTTAGGTTAGTTTCAATTTTGAGTTCTCAAAGTGTTAAAAAAAGTCGCCGGCACAAGTACCTCACATACTCAAGCCAAAAGCAGCAGGCAGATCTCACTTCTACACTAACTTGCTGCCACCACAACAGACAACAAGTTTGAAACAATTTGACTTCCCTCAAAAATCCAGCGCTCTGAGGAGCTACCTCAGCTATGGAAAGAGCCCCACGATGCTCTCAAAAGCCAACAGTTTGGGTAAAAATGAGTGGGATCTTCTTGTGGGACAAAAGTTTGCTGCTCACTTCCCTAAAATCACGTAAAGCCAACATTTTCTTATACCTATAGGATGCAAAGCAGAGAGGTGGAGCTTGGACACGTCCTTCCTACCCATCTACCCAAATCCGATTCATGTTTAGAGATCCATATTCAAGCCTTCTTCTCCCTACTTTGCTAACTCCAACCTCGCCTCCTCCCTCTTCCCATTCACGCACTGCTTCGCCTTTCCGCTCTGGTCCACTCTGACACCTCCTGCGTGAGATCTTCCCAATAACTCAGTCCACTCCATCCAGGTTCCGGGTTTTTGACACTCCAGTCAGGGTTTCCCAAACCTGCCAGATTTTGAGTCTGCGGAGCTTCCTAATAGTATAAATTACTGTCCGGCCTCTTCTAAAATATGCTTTCGGACTTCATCCAAAATTCATATCTGGGTTACCTGTCGGACAAAATAGGCGGAAAGTGTTTTTGCGCCTGAGTGCCTGAGGTGTGAGATACTCTCTAGGCATACAAAGTGCTAGTTCCTTTCCCAGCCCACACATTTCCCTGCTCTCTCACATTCCGGAGAGAATTCCGTCCGAAAGAGGTTGTGTATTCTGTTTCTTCCTCCCTCTTCCCTCCTCCTTCTGTCTTTCAAAACAGAACCTCAATAAGGAAAGCAGTTGCCGGGTCCCGACCGTGTTGCTGTCCTAGGTTTGCTAGACACACTCTGTCGCTCTGCATTTCTTGGTAGGTTTTGTGAATTCTTTCCGCTCTGTCATCTCTTTCCTTCCGGAAGGACCTAAATCCCCTTCTATCCACCCCGTCCCTACCCCACTCCCGCAATATTAACGTTAAGGACTTCCCTGGTGGCGCAGTGGTTAAGAATCCGCCTGCCAAAGCTGGTTACAAGGGTTCGAGCCCTGGTTCGGGCAGATCCCACATGCCGCGGAGCAACTAAGCCCGAGCGCTACAATTAGCCTGCGCTCTAAAGCCCGCGAGCCACAACTACTGAGCCCACGTGCTACAAATACTGAAGCCCAACAGATAAAATACTTAACTTTTCTTCTTTGTTTTCTTCTGCATTATCTCTGTGGTCTTTTAGGCAGCTTTGGAGGCAGAGGAGGATGAAGTTGGGGGAAAAGAGGAATTTGAAGAGAAGAAAAATGCCCCATTCCTGGGACTTTCCTCGGTGAGGGAATGGAAATGCCTTCCTGAGAGCTAGCTGTGGAGCAGACTTTGAAGCAAGCTGAGAGAAGTAGGGAAGATACCCGAAGCAGAAACAAAGAGCCGCAAGGTCCGAAATCAATCTAAAGCCAGCCATTCTTTTGTTTTCCTGCAATGTATACCAATGACTTCTAATTCTCCAATTCCAATGGGTCTCTTTCAGTCCATGTGCTACTCTCATCTCAGGGGACTTCTCTTCCATAGCCACGTGAAAATCCAGGTCTCTAGATGAAAGCTATCTGCTGAATTATAGACTCAGGTATGACCTTGCTTACCAGACATCTTCATCATCATGAAGTTGCTTCCTACACATTCAAATTCATCTCATGTTCAAACAGTGCCAGAACCAGTGATCATCTGTGGCAGACACTTACCCCTTTTCCTTTAGTAGCTGAAGGTTTTCTGTCTTCTCTTTCCATCTGGACCTATATTTCCGGAGGTAACTTTTTGAGTTCTCTTCTTTGTACTCACTCCCCTGAATTTTTTGCTAGGTCTCTGGCAGTCAGGAGCAGTGGAGGTACAGTCCCCTGCTGTGATGATGTGGGAAACTGGTGGTACCATGGAGATGACCAGAGAAGGAGTAACAAATCCCAAGGTCCAAGCTGAAGCCACTTGAGGCACACTGACCATCAGGGAGCCAAAGGTGAACCTTAGAGGTCCTAGGTATTAGTTATTTCCTTTCCCTGGGAAAAGTGCCCAGAATATGGATTCCCTTGGGGGCTACAGTGTCTACAGTCCCAGTGCCCTTCAGAGACTTTCTGTCTTTCATGATTCTGCCCACTGCCTTCATTTATCTGAGACCGTATGGAGGCTCCATGTTTAATCCAGTGAGTATGAAGAGGAAGACAGAGAAGATGCATCAGTGTTTCTGGCACGGAAAACACCAAGGGCAAGCTTTTGTTCTCTGCCAGGAGCTGCTAGGAGCCACTGGAAGGAAAATAAAGAGGACAACAGATAATTCACTCAAAAAGGAATTTAAAAGCAGTCTCTACTTGGCATCTGCCCTAAAATAGACACTGCTTTGTAAAAGCATTTCTCAACTGGGAGGGTCCAAAAACGATGCCCTTGGATGTCTGTGCTTTAGGTGTTTTTAGCAGCTGCTGGGTAAACTGGGCATCCTAAGGTCCAGTGTCTGTGGAGTCCTGTCTTCTTCATCTTCCTCTGTGAGTTGCTAATCCTACCCTCTCAGCCCTCCTAGCCTTTGAGAGGCTAAATGGAAATCTTTTTTGTTTGTACACACGAACAAGCTTCCCTCCCTCTGCAAAATTCAGCTTTTACATTATTACTCTACTCCTTTGATACACAAACTAGCATCTAAAAAAAAAATTGAAAATGGAACTGATTTTGATATATTCACCTAATGTAGAATTATGTATAGCAACAAAGTTGTTCTATAATTTTAATTAGCTCTTTGTTTATACCAATAGTGTTTATTTTAGGAAACAAGAAATTTATGCATCCATCTGTTTTTATCCCTCCCTCTTCATCTCCCCAACCCTGCACACACTACCCTTTTGGTTGCATCTCAGAAATCTTTGGTGTGATGTTAAATCACGTATTCCACCTTATGACTTTATTTAAAATTCTAAAAACGAGAAACTGGAATTCAGTGGGCAAATGTAGGAAATGTAGAAGGGAAGACATTTTAATTCATTACTCGCCAAAATCCTTGCGGTTTTATTTCAGCCAGGAGTGTGTGTATGGGGTTGGGTGTTTTCTACTACATGGCCCGTGAAAATCTCCAATGAGACCCAATTTATCATCTGCCAAAATCCAGCTTCTAACAAAAAATTTTAACGCCTTAAGCCTAATTTCCACCCAAATCAAACTATTCCTGCCACCTAATAGCTTCCAACCCTGAAACTTCCAACAATGTTCCCAGTGTTCACGTTGACAGTCTCGTCATTCCTTAGCGCTGCTGTTTGGGTTGTTCAATGTTCTCTCAGTCACTCACTCAGAAAGATTTGGGATCCACTTCCCCCACCTCAACTGCTTGCGTCCAGTAATGGATGCAGGGGTGGAGGGAAAGGAGGTGGGGATGAGAAGGGGGAGGCAGGGCAGTCAGGTGAAAGCTTTTCTCTTGTCTGTTAGATGATGCAGATCTGACTGCTCATACAACTAAAAGAACTAAAAGAATAGGGCTGTTTATCTTCCCCTTTATGCTGTCCTTTTTCTGTCCTGTCTTTATTTGCATATGCCAGTTGTGGTGGCAGGCTTCTTGCTTTGGAAGTGAAATGTCTGATGGGAATGTCTTTCTTTTCCTTTCTTCCCTTCTTCCCTCCTTCCCTCCTTCCCTCTCTTCCTTCCTTTCTTTCTTCCTTCCTTCCTCCCTCCCTTCTTGCCTCCCTCCCTCCCTCCCTCCTTCCCTTCCTTCCTTCCTTCCTCTCTTCCTCTCTTTCTCTCTCCTTCTTCTTGTCTTCATTTTGCTGATGCCCCGCCCTGGGAGGTGGTAAGCCAGAGGCAGTAAAAATGGGAAAACTATAAAAGCAATCCACTGCCCTTTTTCGCAGAGTATATGAGAAAAGGGGTTGATAAAACCTAAGTGGAGGTGCCAGGTATTGAACCAGGGACCTCGTACATGCGAAGCACGCGCTCTATCACTGAGCTACACCCCCCTACTTCTATTGTCTTCTGGCTGTTTCATAAAATGTTACTTCTCCATCTTTTTTTTTTTTTTTTTTGTAAGCTAAGAGTTGGCTGGAGAAAGTCTACCAGGTTAAATTACACTATTTCTGAAATTACTAAACTGGATACAGTCTAGTGGCTTCTCCCTGGACTGCAGTTATTTAATTAACCCAGGAACAGTTGAAAGAATAATGCTTTCTAAGAGATAATTGACTGAGAATGTCTTACTTTTTTTTTTCTTGTCTCTTTCTGTTCTTTTTCCTTCATGCTCCTCAATAATACTACCAATGGATTTGATTGCTCAAGCTTGATGATGTGAATCTGCCATGTTTGTCGTTTTGGGTTCAGGAAATCCTGAATGAGCCAGATCTTTCTTTTTTGTTTCCTTCAATTAAATGTTCCTTGGGAAGACAGACATCACCAATGATGATGAGGCCTTAGAGTGGAAAGGGATCAGGAGCAAATGGGTATGAAGTTAATTTTGCTATGAGCAAGAAAAAGTGAGTTAGGGAATATAAAGAGGAAAGTGGGAAACGTTTGTGCCAACATGGTTTAAGAGAATAAAAGAAAAGGGCAGGAATAAAGGTGCTAGAAACCGAACCCAGTACTTCATTTCGTGCACTCTATTCTCACATAATCCAAGAAATTCGGAAAAATACCTGTCCCTACTGATTTCCATTATTTGCTACTGGTTCTCCAAGAATAAGTCTAGAAATGAAAAGCAAGGATTTAGAAATTTTAGAGGCTCTTGTAATTGCTTTCAATCCCAAGTGCGTGATCAGAGGACTTGACTCATTTTAATAGTGTGTAGCTCTAATGGGGTGCTGTCCAACTTGCTTGGTGTATAGAATGTGGAGAGGGAAGCATACTACAACGGGAGAGACAACACTTTATTCAACTTAGGCTTTCAGCTGGCACTCTTACACATAAAGGTAGGTTAACAAGAGAAAAACAGAGCTTGTTAATGTGTGCAACAGGCATCACGCAGAAGAAACCTAAACAAAAAGTAACTCAAAGTGGCGGCTTAGCACCGCGGCTAACGAAGTATATTCAACAAAGAACAGTAAATTTGTAGACAAATGACAGGATCGAGGAATGCTGTTTTCATCTTCCAAGGGCAGAAAACTGTGGGAAATTAAATATATGGGAGAAAACTAGTGGAGTAAGATTTGTTTGCAGATTCCTCTGGTGTGTCTCTGGGCTGATAAGAGTTTGTCTCCAGTAAAAGGAGAATTTATATCCTGCCTTTGGGCGGATATGGGAGGGTAGAGAGAGCTTTTTTGTATGTTTTTTTGCATCTTAATTAACTTCAGCCCAAAATAATTTTCATGTCAAAGAGGCATATTTTGCATGACATATTCTGGTTTCATACATAGTCATGTGCAGAGGGAGCATGTTACAGCGTGTGATATATTAGAGCTAATTTGTCACTTCGACTCAAAAGTGCATGAAGATCTGAGAAATTATGAGTATGTTTTCTATATCTTATCATATTTAAATCCTTTTAAGTTGCTTTTTAAATTTACAGTTTGATGTTATTAGTTTAAAAAGCCATTTAAAATTACATTATTTCTACTTAAACTAACTTACTGAATGCTAAACTAGATGTATTTCACTTTATTTTATTTTATTTTTTAATTTTCTGGCGGCGGCGCGCGGCTTGCAGGATCTTAATTCCCCAACCAGGGATTTAACCCAAGACCTCAGCAGCGAAAGCGCTGGACCGCCAGGGAATTCCCATATTTCACTTCTTTTTTTTTTTTTTTTTTTTCCCCGCAAAATAAGGAGGTAGCTCAATATGGTGAGGATAGAAGTGATTCCAAAAAGCGAAAGCCAGTTTTAGGTAGAAATACGAACACTCACAAGGAGCTGGTCTCCTTACGTGGAAGGAGAAACACGCGCCTGCGATTGGAGGTGCCGGGGATTGAACCCGGGGCCTCGAGCATGCTAAGCACGCGCTCTACCACTGAGCTACACCCCCTTACTCTTTGTACTCTTGGAATAAAATTTAATGGCAATATTTATCTATCTTTAATGGCAATACCGCCTTGTGTTTCCAGAACCTGAAATTGTTAGTACAAAAATCCCTTATGTACGATTCCATTATTTCTGAAATTCCTTTATTGCATTCTCTTCCCAGGCTACATGAAGAGAAAGGTATCTGCATGCTAGGCAGAAAGGTACATTCCTAGGATCTATTCACACCTGTCAACCTACAAGAGGTGAATAGAAGAAGGAAAAGAAGAGCCTAGAATCAGTGACACTCAAGGAACAACTGGGAGAACTAGCCCCACAACTTAATTTCTTCATACAGATCCCCATTGTAAGAATATGCTGTCACCTAGAATATCATTGTGTCAGAATGTAAGAAAGTGCTTAAAGATGATAGAATGCTCAACAGATTATAGTATCTTTGAGACAATCTTGGAAACACTGAGCATTAAAATGAATAAGAAACAATAAAGGAATACAACGTAGTGGATGAAATAAGACTGCTAGACCAGAGAGTTGACTGAAATACTAGGTCTGAGTGAGGAGATGGCCAGCGTCAAAGGATCCTCAACTTTTGCTCTGAGGATGGTAAGAATGACTCTGTTGTCTGTTACAGAACATGGGGACTTCAAAATTTCAGTCTGAATTGAGAGGCCAGTGGCTCAAACAGATTACTCAGACACTTGTTGAATTAAAGTTCTAAAATCACATGTATTTTGGCTAGAGTAAGATTCCATAAGTTCATTGTGGGTTCATTCATAGAAAAATCTAGAGCAATTTTGTGACCTTCAGTGTTGCCTAAAGGATTAGTGGGCTAGAAGACATAAGAAACCCCAAAACCCTTGAAATAAGGCAATTATAACTTTCTCTCTAGATTTGTGTCGTGGCTCCATTACTTGAATAGGCAGGAAGCTCTGGGAGCAGCAGTATTTTCCCAGCACACACCAGGCACTGATCGCTAGCTTATCACCTTCTAGAATATGGTAGAGGAAAAGCTAAGGAAACAAAAATGTGGCTCATGTTTTTAGTAGGATGATGTTTCCTTTAACTGAAATTACCTGTAAGTCCCATGTTCTTCACTATAGAAAATGTACATTGCTTCCCCCACCCTCACCAAACTTGAGGAATTGGGGATGGGTCTTTCCACTTTTTAATTTTTCTTATTTATGCCCTTTAATTTATTGATTTCAAACTTTTCCCAAATCTAAGAGCAAGTGCACTTGAACTGAATCAAGAAGCCTCTTCCCAGTGAGTGATAGATGAGCATCACTTACTGCCAGGTGTTGGAGAGTTTGAGTTTTGAGGCATTGAAACTTGCTGGGTTTCCCAAGGGCAAGTTGAAATCCTGCTCACAGAACTCTCAGTTGAGTTCTGACTGTGGTCAATATGACACATTTATTTTTTCAAACTTTCAAAATAAAAAACAGTGCTTGTTTAATGTAGCTGGAGGTAACAAGTGGATAATAGTAATAACAATGGGTTACATTAAATGATTATATCACCTCCTTGATAAACAGACTCCCTAAGAGGTGAAGTAATTAGTTGGCCACTAGTTCACAGCCAACATGTAACAGGGCAAGTTTCAAAGCCAAGCAGATTTCCTAGAACACCTGCTCCAGATCCTTCTTTACAGTCAGGAATCCTGAAGTCAAAAGACAGATAGAATGACTTTTGGATTCATTTCCATTTGAAAATGTCATTATCACTCACAGGGAAAGGGGTGGCCCTACATAATTTCTTAATGTTGAGCAGCTCTCAATGCTGTGGGGAAATTAGAAAGAAGGGAATGAATTCATAATATGTACCACGAAATAAAACACCTTAAATGCAGCAATATGGCCTGCAAACCCTGCTGTGACTTTTTGTAGGGGACGCTACAGTTCTGGTTCTGGACGCCTCAAGGAACGGAGGACAGAAAGACAGGAGAGAGGAAAACAAAGTATTCCTGAGAGTGAGGCATTATAGCATCTCTTTCAAATGGAATTTTCTCTGCAATAAAGAGAATGCCAAGGAGTTTGCGACTAGGACAATACCTACCAAATAAATTAGTTGAATACATGTCCACTAGCTAGACCTGTAGATTCGGGTAGTTCCCTGGGTAAGTTTCAGAATTTTTAATCTGGGGAAACAAAGTTTGAATCCCTAGGGGTTCAGGTCCCGTGTGTTTACATTTATTCTCCAGTTATTTCTAATTGGCAAAAGGCTACTGAAATCTTGCCTGCTTGATGTTCTGTGTATTTATAATGGACTCTTCTACCCTAGTGGCTGGTAAACTGTTGCGTTCCAGCTAAGAATGGTTTTGGAAAGTTTCATGGATGTGCATGTCATCCTTGCGCAGAGGCCATGGGAATTTTCTCTGTATCTTTCCAGTTTTAGTATAAGTGCTGCCGAAAGGAGTACCGTTTTTTATTTTTAAAGGTGAAAAATAAAACGAAAAATAGTATTGCGTGACACGTGAAGTTTATATGAAATTCAAATTTCGGTGTCCATATATAAAGTTTTATTCGAACACAGCCACTTTATTTACACATGGTCTACGGCTACTTTCGGGCTCTCAGGGAGAGTAATTGCAACAGAGGCCGCACGTGGCACCCTTTTCCCTTCCCACTGCTGCTGTGCGCACTTCGCATTGCAGCGACTCAGTGATCTTTCCTCCAGTTTTTCAGTGTCCCGTGCATCTCTGAACCATAACATTTTATTGTTATTACTTTTATTAGTAGTGCTTGCACATCATGTGAAAACAAAACAAAACAAAACAGAAAGTGTGAACTGTGGCGCAACCTTGTTTTTATTGTGCAATTAGGCTTTAGCATGCTAAAGGAATTCAACATTCGTGGGCATCATCCGAGTGAATAGGTACCGGTCCGCGGCCTGTTACGTACCAGGCCGCACAGAAGGAGGTGAGCGGCCGGCGAGCGAGCGAAACTTCATCTGTCGCTGCCCGTCGCTCCCCACCGCTCCCCGTCGCTCCCCACCGCTCTCCATCGCTCGCAGTACCGCCTGAGCCATCCACACCCCCGTCCGTGGAAAAATTGTCTTCCACGAAACCGGTCCCTGATGCCAAAAACGTTGGGGGCTGCTGCATTACGACATTCCTTATTAATGCACAGGAAGGAAACTCACCCTTGGGATCAACTAAAAACCCTTAATATGCCGAAACCCGGGATCGAACCAGGGGCCTTTAGATCTTCAGTCTAACGCTCTCCCAACTGAGCTATTTCGGCCACCTGGCAAGTCTATGTTCCTGACATTTCTTTTTTAATATTTAGATTGTTTTCAACTTCCGTTTTTAGACGTTTTCAGATTCCTTAAGCATGGCTGCCTAATTGTCCAATATACTTGCCTATCCGGAAAGACCTGGAATCTATTGCCTTCCACGTATGCCAGTTGCATCCAATTCCTGGCAGTATTGGATGAACACGTAAAGGTGGGAGAATTTGAAAAGAGGTAATAATGAGGGATTCAATAGAAAGCCTTTCCGCTCCTTTACATCCTGTCAGTTGACCCAGGTACGGCTCAGAAACTAAAGAAAATATTATGGGGCGGGTCCCTTATTTTTCTCTTCTTTTCTTTCATCTCTCACAATCTCCAAAAATGCTGAGAAGTGGAGTCCAATGATGCTGTGAATTTGCTAAAAGAATACCATATACATAAATATTACCAGACTAAACACTCGAGACAATATTCCCAACTGTCACAAAATTTAGAAAATTTGAAACGGCATATCTCATCATAACAGAATTTCTTCACAAAAATTCCTTCAAAAATGAAAATGAGACTACAACCAAATCAGCTTTCGATTGGCTCCTTCGTTAGCCAGGCAAGGAAATCATTTAGCACTGTGAGGTAATAAACAGTGCACAGCATCATTTCATATTCAAGTATAAAGAGAATATATGAGCAGGGCCTACACACATGAGTAATTTGCATGAGAAAGTAGCTTATGTTCCCATGGCTCCTACACTTGGTACAATCCTCCATTCTTCAATCTACCTCTATAGCTTCATAGGGAGTTCCTACAACTAAAGAAGAAGAAGAAGAAGAAAAAAAAAAGAACCAGACCTGGTTTATAGGTGGTTCTGCTCATATACTGGGACCACACAAAGGTGAGCAGCTTCCATAGTACCTGAATGTTGGTGGTGAAGGTAAACTCTCTCAGTGGGCGTTACTTCAAGCAGGGCACATGACTGTTCATTTTGCTTATAGGGTAGGGATCTACACTAATTCATGAGAGGTGGCTAATAGTTTGGCTGGTGATTAGGGGCTTGGAAAGAAAATTATTGAAAAAGTGGTGACAGAGAGGTCTGGGAAAGAGGCGGGTAGATAGAATTCCCCAAATGTGCAGAGTCTAAGGATATTTGTTTCCATGTAAATGCCCTCCAGAGACCAACCTCCTCAGAGGGGATCTAATAGGCAGTTGGACACGATGACCCATTCTGTTGATGTCTGGAAGCTTCTCTTTAGCCACCATTCTACTTGCCCAGTGAGCTTATGGACAAACTGGCCATGATGACAGGAACAGAGGTCATACACAGGCTCAGTAACAGGCACCTCTGTGCACCGAAATGATGTAGTTCAAACCACTGCTAAGTGACTAAACTACCAGTATCACAGACAAACTTTGAGCCGTCACAAGCTATCATTCCATGGGGGAAGCAGCTAAATCCCTGGTGTCAGGTTCATTATATTTGACCAATTCTGTATTAGGGGGACAGTGTATATCTCACTGGAATAAATATTTATTCTGGATGTGGATTTTCCTTCACCTCCCACAATGCTTCTGCAAAACCACCAACCATGGATTTACTGAATGTCATATTCAACAGCATCCACAGCATTGTTTCTGAGACAAGAAGCCAGTTTATAGCAAATAAAATTTGGCAATGGGCTAATGTTCTGGAGTTCACTGGCCTCACCATAAGCCCCTAACCCTGAAGCAGCTGGCCTGATAGGATGGTGGAATGACCTTTTGAATACTTGGTTATTGTATGAGCTGAGAGACAATACTTTTTGGGGTTGGGGGCTGTGTAATGATATCCAGGATATGGTGAATGCTCTTAATCAGTGACTTATAATGGGAATGTGTCTCTCTCATCAGGACTCATGGATGCATGAATCAGAGTGGAAGTGGTCTTTTCACTGTTATGGCTAACAGACACAGGGGCATTTTGCTTCCTCTCTATTCCACTGATAACTTTTATTTGGACTCCAAAGTCTTTAGGTGATTTTTCTGGTGTTTCTTTGTGATTGGAACTTACGAATAAAAGGCATGATTTTATTTAAAAAGATAAAAACAGTGTGGAAAGGGTGTTTATTGAGTGATGTCAAGGAAAGCTTGACAGCGTAAAATCCCTAATTTCCCTACATCAGTACTCTGAAGGATTCACTTTAGGAACTGAAGGGAGGAATGTGTGGTCAGGTAATTTGTGTAAATTACTGAGAGGGGAATAATTCCTCATGACAAAAATCTGACCTCCTTTCATAATCCCAATAAGGATACGTGACTCCTCATGACAAAAATCTGACCTCCTTTCATAATCCCAATAAGGATGAGTGATTCCTCATGACAAAAATCTGACCTCTTTTCATAATCCCAATAAGGATAGGTGACACTATTTTGACTAGATCAGAACACTTGTGGATTCACTTAACTTCTGTACTTTTCTCAACCCTGGGAGCTGCTGAGCCACTGTAAAGAATAATTAGTGTTATTCTGTAGTGGTTCCCAACAAAGATACTCCTTAAGTGGAGGTGCCGGGGATTGAACCCGGGGCCTCGTGCATGCTAAGCACGCGCTCTACCACTGAGCTACACCCCCGCCGCATATGGCTCATTTCATTCATATTAGAAATTAGTGAGGATTTGGTGAGTCTCGCAAAATCACCAATTGTTCTGTGAGTTAACTTAACGAGCTCTAGCGGGTTCACTCCACCCAAAGTAAATGTCTTAACACCAGATTACTTGCTCAGAAAGACTGATGATCCATTGCCCCCTATTTCTGCTGACTATAGAAGATAATCATGCTTGGAGGTAGAAGAGTAGAGAAGCACAGAGAAGGGATCATCACTGGGCAGATTTGCTTCTCCTTAGCCCACAGCTATTTCATTGACCAAGGCACAGTTGAAAGAATAATGCCTTCTAAAAGATAATCGACCGAGAACGTCTTACTTTTTTTCCTCTTTCTGTTCTTTTTCTTTCATGCTCCTCAATGGTACTGCCAATGGCACTGAGTCATCAAACTTGATGATGTGAATCTGTTGTGTTTGTTGCCTCAGGTTCAAGAGATCCTACATGAACCAGATTTTTCTTTTTTGTTTCTTTCAATCAAATGTTCGTTGGGAAGACAGACTTCAACAGTGATGATGAGGCCCTTGGAGTGGAGTAAAGAGTTATGAATTTAACTTTGCTATTGAGCGGGAAAAGGTAAGTAAGGTAATATAGAGAGGAAAGTGGGAAAAGTCTGTGCAAGCATGGTTTAAGAGTGAAATAGGACAGTAATGGAGGTGCTAGAAATGAAAGGTTGCATCAAAGATGCTGGCTTGGAAATGTTGGATGAATATATGGCAAAATTAAGTTAAATGAAGCGATTTAGTATCCATATCAAGGAATATCAAGAAAGAAGTTATTGATTTAGAGAAGAATTGGATTGTCAAACCTGAATCTTTATGACCCTATTCTTTCATCTGCTTTCAGTTTTCAGTACTCTAATCTGATTGGTGAACTTATCCTTCATTTAATTCATTTAAGAACGCTTAATACTATCTCCTGGACATTCCAGACAAAGGGCAAAACTCTACCAGTGATGGCATGCCAGCTGCAGGGATGTTTTGTCAGTAAGGAAAATGAGAAGGCTCAAGTAATTGTTAAAATGTCCAGTGATGTTCATCTCTTTCCCTCATGTCACTGGTTAATTAAGCAGTGAAATCAAGATACGAAATGTCACATAAATTCTCACACATATATGTCATACATATAGCACTGATACACACACACAATAAAGAGATTATTCTTTTATGGGTCATTTCACAGTGACTAAACCTCACAATACTCCCCAATGCACACACACACACATAAAACCTCAAAGTAAAATGAAATTAAAAGTGTGATGCTGAGTAGCAAGTATATTGGAATTTCTTATCCTGCAACTTTCCTAGATTTTTCCAAGTAAACTTTATATTTTTATTTTAAAACTGTAAATGAAATCACAACCAAAATAGGTCAGTTAACAAAGCACAATTGTTGGATTATGATAGTTCCATTTGGATTCCAAAGGTTTGATATAAAATTCCTGTAAGAAAATGGGATGTATTAAGAAATCTGGGAGACCAGTTAGTTTTGATGTCACTCCCATGATTACATATGTGTTGTGTGTGCGTGTGTTCAAAACAGAATAACAGCAAAAACGCCTAATCATTGATAACAATGACGGCATTTGGACTGGAGAAGCCTGAGCCGGAGGCTAAATTCTGCAGTGAAGGGGAAGGAAATGATGATGAGAGATGACAGGACTAGGGGAAAATAGAGCGCCAGAAGATAGTATATTAGGAAGGTTTGCCTATCAGAGGAAAGAACCTCCAGAAAGGACCTCTAAGCAGCAACTGGCATCTGTACCAGAAGGAAAAAAAAAGTCTTTAATACAATTCACTTACACTGTAGATTTCAAGAACGTGATCCTACAACATATGCTTGGCTGAATCACCAGATGTTAAGGATGGGTAGGCATAGTGCGTCTCAAATCTGAGTGGAAGGAGCGTCTTCTTGGGAGACCGTGACTTTGATGCTATGTCAAGCACAGTGGCACGGAATAGCTTGGCGGAGCTCTTCTTGCAAGAGACATTTACGTTGGGTGGAGTGCGCTCCCTAGAGCGCATGTAAGTTAATTCATGGAACAATTTCTAGTATGAATGAAATAGCTCGACTACGTCGGGGGTGTAGCTCAGTGGTAGAGCGCGTGCTTAGCATGCACGAGGCCCCGGGTTCAATCCCCGGCACCTCCACTTGGGCATCTCTCTTTACTGGGAACCGCGACAAGCAAACCAGGAGTGTCTTAGGCTTTCTTAGTGAGAGAATATTCAAGTTTCCTGCCTTGTCGTGATGCCACAATCTTCTTTGTCACTGTGGAATACAACGATGCTCGTGTTGAGTTACTCAAACCGTTTATTCATGTTCTTATTAGCCATCTGCTCTCTAGCCATTTTGAACAATCACAGCTGTGCCGTGGGGTACACACAGCGTAAGGGATGCCTGCCCCCACCCTTACTATTCTTAGGTATTGTGTGATGACTTCTGAAATAGCCGAAATGAAGCCAGGTACTTCTGATCCTCATGTGTCTTTGGTGGAAATAGCATTGGGTTTAAAGCAAAGATCCACAGGAGAGGAACAGAGAAAGTCCGTTCAAACTATTGCTCTTCAGACTCCCGCTGGGAGAAGTGTAGAATATAAGCAGTAAAGGAGAACACTGAAAATGTCCTAAAAGATATCTAGAAGAAAACTGGGTTTCAGAGGACTGACTTCTGCGTATGAGTAAGAAGCAAGAATGTAAGAACTAAAGAACCTGCTCTCAGAGACTTAAACGGTCGACTTTCAGGTCGAAAGTTTGATGCGCTATCCGAGGTGCTGACCTTGTATTCTTGGACATCTATTCAAAAGTATTCGTTTGTTGTCCGGCTTACCTTTCTTTCTCATTTGTCCCTCATATTCCAAGCCCAATGCGCTAAAAATCAGTTGTTGCCTCAGACACGTAAGCCCAAAGCCACCGGCGGACCCTGCTTCTACGCTCAACATTGCTCCCACTACAGTCACACGGGAATCCAGGTGTGGCTTTCCAGCTGCTCTTTATAAAGCTATCAATTCCAGCAGTACTGCACCGCAAACAAAAATTCAACCACACGAGCGCCCTACAAAGTGCTCAACTTGTTTAACCAGCAAGGAAAAGAGCAACTAGTAGCTCTCAAACTACGATAACTGGAACAAAACAAACTGGATTCTTGTGGGACATAACGTTTTCACCTACTTCGCTTAGAATAATGGCGCCTTCTCTTGCGGTGGACCTGTAGAAATGCAGAAGAGATAAAGACCTTGGATACATCCATATTCTCCCTCATCCAAATATTACTGATGTTTAATTCTCATTCCCAAACTTTCTTCTAGCGTCCTCGTTCTCTTGCTCCTCCTTGGCTGCTTCTTCTCCCCCTCAACTGTCTCCCCCTCCCCACAGGACACTCTCCGCTCTTCATCCCCTCTCTTCTCCGTCCCCCTTCAACTCTCCCGTTCTCAGCATTAGTCTAGGAACAACCGAACCTTGCTGACCTTTCAGAGTCATTTGGGGGAGTTTTAAAATTACATAATTTCCTGCCCCTCCCCTCCTCCATCTATGACAGGATTTCCTCAAAAAACCAAACCAAACCAAAACCAAACCAACCAATCAAAAAACACACAAAAAACCACGTGTGTCTGCGTTGACAGTGGTACACATTTGAATAAAGGCTGGAAACTTCTACTTTTTTGTGTCCCAGGGACAGATAGGTTTTGAGGACCTGCCCAGATGTGAGGAGGTCTTATAAATAACGAATTTATTTCCTTTGCTTCCTTCGTGTTCGCCTTATTGTGGAAAACATTCTGTCTGAAAGAGGCGCAATATCGACGGGAGCGTCTTTTCTAATCCTCTTTCCTGTCTTCTGTCCTTAGGGGTCTCAGAGCTAGAGACACAGCGTCCTGGGCAGAATGCTGCTTCCCGCGTTTCCAGACAAAGATGTTGGGCGCAGCGGTTTAGTAAAGTAGTGACTGACTTCACTCTTCATTTCATGCCCGTATTGTGAGTTAATTACACTTCATTCTTATCTCCCTAGTGGACCTAAATTTCCTGAGCAGTTCTCATGGCACCGGTCTTTGTATTTCCCTGCACTATCTTTTATAGTTTTCTGAGAGCGCTGTAGACAGAAAAGAAAGAAGTTGAAGACACAAAAGAATATTCCGTCCGACACTCCCCTTGGTGGTGGATAGGAACTGCCACTCAGGAAGCAGCCCTTGGAGGGTCCGATACTTATGAAAGATTCTACCTGTATTTAGACACCTTTCAGTTCAGAATGCAATGTCCCTTCTCTTGAGGGTTTCAGAAAGAGCAGGGTAGCTTCAATCTTGGAATACCTGCAGGTAATAGTGGCAACTACCCTCAGCAGGGGGTGTAGCTCAGTGGTAGACAGTGTGCTTAGCATGCATGAGGCTCTGGGTTCAATTCCCAGCACCTCCAGGGAGTTAATCTCAGCTCTAAACTAAGGCTCACAATTTATGAAGTCACTGTCAAGTGATTTCATCTTACATTCCCAATAAATTTGCAAAAATGGCAATGGTTGATTCCACTGATATCTCATTGTTCAATGACCTGTGACATTCAAATGTTTACCACAAGTATCTGCAAAAAACCACAGGTTTACATTTTCCACAAGTTTTAAACTTGTTTAACTAAGGCTTTTTTTTTTTTTTTTTTTTTTCCTGCCACCAGTTCTAACATATTGTAGCAGATTTCACTTCCGGTTGTAATGAATTGTTTGTTCAACTTCCCACAAAATATTCTCACCTGGAGTTTTACACGTAGACTATTCATGCAGGTTATTTCTTTAGTTACTTCAAATGGGCACCGACTCCTTGAATAAACAACTGAGTAATATTGGTAACACCTGTGGACTCATCAGGAGTCAAAAGAAATGATGCCAAATCATTTGTCTTATTTTAAAATTCAACTATTGATGCTGCCTCACAGATGTAGAGAACAAACTATGGTTACCAGTGGAGGGGAAGGGCAATAGAGGGGTTGGGGAGTGGGAGGAGCAAACTTGGGTGTAAGATAGGCTCAAGGGGAACAAAGCCAATATTTTGTAATAACTGTAAATGGAAAGTAACCTTTAAAATTGTGTAAAATTTTTAAAATTAAAAATAAATTAAAATTAAAAATTTAACTTGATTTTTTTTGTGAAGAAAGTCTGTTGTAATAAGATATGCCATTTTAAATTTTCTAATTTTTGTGACAGCTTTCCTGTCAGTTGAGAATATTGTGATGAGTGTTTAGTCTGGTAACATTCATGTATATGAATGAGTTCTGTTCCAAGAGTGAGTTCATAAGTCCAATTTGTTCATAAGTCCAACAAATTTAGCCTAGGTACGCAACTAACACAATCGGCTATATAGTACTGTACTGTAATAGGTTTATAATACTTTTCACACAAATAATACATTAAAAAACACAAAAAAATTTTTAATCTTACAGAACAGTAGTACAGTATAACAGCTGGCATACAGGGGCTGGCATCGAGTGAACAGGCAAGAAGAGATACTGACTGGAGGGGGGAGAGGAGGTTGGAGATGGAAGAGCTGAAGAATCGTGAACAATAGGAGACAGAGGGCAAGCTGCAATTTCACTCTCACCTGACATTGATGGGCCGCATGGTCACATTTTTGAAAGTTCGCAACTTGAAGATTCCTACGTAGGGGAGTTACTGTATATACGTACAGTAAGTATATATATATTTTGCAAATTTATAGCATTATTGGATTCCATTTCTCAGCATTTTTGGAGATTGTAAGAGAGGAAGAATCAAGAAGAAGAGAAAAATATGTTGTATTCCATTAGCATGTTAAAAGCTGTGCCATAGTTCAGCCATGAAGGAGCTCACAGCCGAAGCACACTTTTATTGTTTTCAAATGGTTTTGGTTTTGTTTTTAACCAAAGTAATAAGTGCATTTTATGATTTCTTTGAGTTTACATGGTGCTCCAACATATTAATACCCTGTGAGCAGTAAGCACTGCTGATTTTTATTATTTTAAAATAATAAAATATTATGCACGTGACATTGAAAAACTTGGGGAATGGTCACTGAGCCACTGTGATGTGTAGTGTGCACAGCAGAAGTGGGAAGGGAAAAGGGTGACACGTACCGTCTATGTTGCAACCACTCTCTGTTGTAGCCCAAAGGCAGCCACAGACGATGTGTATGTAAATGAATGAAGTGGCTGTGTTCGAATAAAACTTTATATATGGGCACTGAAATTCGAATTTCATATAAACTTCACATGTCAACTAATACTATTTTTTGTTTTATTTTTTCAACCTTTTAACGTTCCCAAACCATTCTTAGCTCGCAGGCAATAGTTTACCAACCACAAAGTATAGGGTCTCAGAACTTGTAAATACTCAAACTTTAAGAACAGGCAAGCTTTCAGTAGCCTTTTGCCAGTTAGAAATAATGGGAGAATAAATTCGAACAGAAGGACCTGAGCCCCTAGGGATTCAAACTTTGTTTCCCTGGTTTAAAAATTCCAAAAGTTTACCTAGTAAGCTACCCAAATCTATAAATCTATTTACTGGACATACATTCAGCTAATTCATTTGGTAGATATTATCCTAGTTGCAAATCTCCTTTGCATTCTCTTTATTGCAAAGAAAATTCCATTTGAAAGAGATGCTGTAATCACTAGCTCTCAGGATTACTTTGTTTTCCTCCCTCTTTTCTGTCTTCCATTCCTTTAGGTGTCCAAAACCAGAGCTGTAGCGTCCCCTACAAAATGTCACAGCAGGGTTTGCAGACCATGTTGCTGGACTTAAGGTATTTTATTTCATGGTGAGTATTATGAGTTCATTCGTTTCTCTCTTCTCAATTTCCCCAAAGAATTGAAAACTGCTCAACATTATATGATTATGTAGCACCACTTCTTTTCCTATGAGTGATAATGACATTTTCAAAGAGGAATAAATCCAAAAGCCACTAATCTCAAGTGGTCTTTTGACTTCAGGATTTCCATCTCTAAAGAAAAGACCTGGAGTAGGTGTTCTAAAGGAAATCTGCCTGGCATTGAAACTTGCCCTGTTACATGTTGGCTGTGAACTGGTGGCCAAGTAATTACTTCATCTTTGAGGGAGTCTGTTTATCAAGGAGGTGATATAATCATTTAATGTAACCCATTGTTATTACTATTATCCGCTTCTTACCCTTAGCTACATTAAACAAGCACCTTATTTTTTTATTATTTTGCAAGTATGAAAAAATAATGTGTCATATTGGCCACAGTCTGAACTCAACGTAGGGTTCTGTGAGCAGGATTTCAACTTGCCCTTGGGAAACCCACCAAGTTTCAATGCTCAAAACTCAAACTTTCCTACACCTGGCAGTAAATGATGCTCATCATCTATCACACAGTGGGAAAAGGCATCTTGATTCAGTTCAAGTGCACTTGTTCCTAGATTTGGGGAAAGTTTGAAACCAATTAATTAAAGGGCATTCAACAAGAAAAAAGTAGAAATACCCACCCCAATTCCTCTAGTTTGAGGGGTAAAACAATGTATGTTCTCTATAGTGAAGAACATGGAACTTTGAGGTAATTTCAACTAAAGGAAACATCCTACTAAAAACATGAGCCACATTTTTGTTCTCTCAACTTTTCTCCCACCATATTCTAGAAGGCAGAGAAGCTGATATCAGTTCCTGGCGTGCTCCGGAAAAAAAACTTGCTCCTCCCAGAGCTTCCTGACTATTCAAACAATGGAGCCATGACAGAAATCAAGAGATAATTGCCCTATTTTCAAGATTTTGTGGTTTCTTGTGTCTTCTAGCTCACCAGTCTTTTAGGCAACATTGATGATCACAAAATGGCTCTAGATTTTTCTATGAATGAACTCACAATGAATGTATGGAGTCTCACTCTAGCCAAAATACATGAGATTTTAGAACTTTAATTCAACAAGTGTCTGAGTAATCTGTTTGAGCCACTGGCCTCTCAATTCAAACTGAAGTTCTGGAAGTCCTCAAGTTCTTTGACAAGACACCATAACCATTCTTACCATCCTCAGAGAAAAAGTTGGGGATCCTTTGACGCTGGCCACCTCCTCACTCATACCCAGTAATCCAGTCAATCATCTTGTCTAGGAAGAAGTTGTTCAAATTTCTAATTTATCAATGATTTGTAAAATAAAAATCTTACCGGCATTTTCCAGTTTACAGGCCATATCTTTTCCTCCCTAGTTACTTTCTACATTTCTCTAAATTTGTAACCTTAAAAGCAATACTTAAGTTTCTTTTTTAATGTTGTAAGGAACCTTCCTTAAATCAACAATATCCCTACAGTAGAACAGAATAAACCACTGCAAGTCAATACATGTTTGTCTGGTTTCTAGCTCTTCATACTCCTGTTGAGCCAAGAGCTCCATGTGAGGAGGGTAAATGCATGGACAAGATTCTCCAGAACAAAGCTGGGTTGTACTAGTCTTGGCTCATATCTAAGTAAGGGAAACAAACAAATAAACAAAAAACTACCAGGCTCTAAAACGAGACCTAAATCCTGAACCATCAAATTGAAAGTTTAATTTTCTATCAAATTATCCAGGATTAAAGACATTTTGTTATGAAACTCTCTGCAATTCAAAAAATTTAGGTTTCTGCCTAACCTATATTTTTTATCCTTTCTTTTGCTTTATAAACCCCATGTGCTAACAAATAGTCACTCCAGACAAATCTTAGGTACAGAAGCTCAAAACTGTCAGCAGATTCCATTTCTAAAACAAACGGGTCTCCTCACAGCTACAATGGGGTCGAGAAAATGTGGTTTCTTACTGCTCTCTTTAGAGCCACAAATACCAGTGACTATTTGCCAAAACCAAAAACTCAACTGCACGCATGCCCTCCTATGTACTGTTTGTCTTTTTTTGAAAGAAAGAGCAGTGAGAGATTCTGCAAACCTTGACATGCTTAGAAAAAACAAGCCAAGTCTTACGTGGAACAAACACTTTCAGGCTACTTCACTTAGGTTAAAGGGAACTTGTTTCCTGTTTACCTAAAGGAAGAGTCAAAGAGAATGCACCCACCAAAATCCTATGCCAACACGAAGTGTTCTTCATCTTCCCTCCTCCGCATTTTGGGTCAGATATTGTAAATTCATTCCCATCTCCCCATCAAGGTCTAAACTCCCAGAGGTAGCACACACAGTACTATGGTTTAAATCACTATGCGTTACCTTTTATGTCTTTCTGGCAGCATTTTGGCACAATGAGGAAGGAAGTTGTAAAAAGGAGGAATATTTAAAACTTTTTTTGGAGATAATTTCAAACATAAAATACAGGTGCAAAAAATATCTTATATATCCAGATTCATCTATTGTAACATTTTGCCACATTCATTGGTTCTCTTTCTCTCTCTCACTTGCTCTCTCTCTTCACACATAAATTTTTTCCTAAACCATTTGACAGTGTTGGCAAACATATCCTTTTACCCCAACATACTTCCTTGTATTCTTTCAGGGCACTCCCTTATGTAAGCACAGTAAAATTGTCAAATGTAGAGAATTTAATATTGATACAAAACTATACCCCTCATACTCAAATTTTGCTAATTGTCCCAATACTATCCTTTACTCCATTTTTTTTTTTTTTCCAAATCCAGGACCTCTCCATGGTGACACATTTCATTTATGTTAATGTATTTTTAGTCTCCTTTAATTTGGGACTGTTTCTCAACTTTTCTTCGTCTTTCATGACATTTTCATTCATTGACATTTTTAAAGAGCATGTTACAGTTGGTTTGTATAATGTGTTTCAATTTCGGTTTGACTGCCTGATTAGATTCAGATGATGATGCATTTTGGTCAGAATACAATAGGAGTGTTGCTGTGTCCTTCTCAGTTTATCTCATAAGAGGTACATGATGTCAGTGTCCCTATTATGATGAAGTTAATCTGATAATTTGGGGTAAGGTTTTCTCTGCTGAGTTTTTTAAAGGTCAAGTTACCATTTTCATAAGAAATATGTGAGGATAAATACACTTTGATAAATACATCTTTCTTTATCAAACTGTCACCCATAGCTTGGGCACTGATTGATGAATTTTGCCTGAATCAGTCATCACAGGACAGTGGAAAATGATGATGCTGTCATTTCTTCCACACTATAATTGGCATACTACGTAGGGTAAACTTTCTTTTCTTTCCTTCCTTCCTTTCTTTCTCTTTCATTTCCTTTTTTCTTTCTTTCTCTTTCCCTTTCTTATCAGTATGAACTCAAGTATTCTTATTTTATCCATCCAGACTATATTCTTTTTATTACTCATTTTAATGCTCAGTGTTTCCAAGATTTGACTCATAGATACTGTGTTCAATTATCCTTGAGTACTTTCTTACATACTGGCTCAGAAAGATATTCTAGGCTCATCTTGTACTTTTCCTGTCCCAGCCCTCTGGTGACAACAAGTTCTTCCAGGAGCTTTGGTTCCTTCTAGTGGAAATCTGTATTAAGAAATTAAGATATGTGCCTAATAAGAACCTGCAATATAAAAAAACAAACAAAAAAAAAAAAAAAAAAAAAAGAAATTAAGATATGGGACTAGCTCCTCTCATTGTTCTTTGAGTGTCATTGATTCTAGGCTCTTCCGGGAGACAGGGCCAGGAAAGGGCTCTTCTTTGCCTTCCTCTATTCAAGTTTTGTGTAGCCGGGTCTTTGGGGGTAGGTTGACAAGCGTGAATCGGTCCTAGGAACGGTGACTTTCTGCCTAGCATGAAATTGCTTTTCTCCTCATGTCACCGCGAAAGAGAATGAAAGAAAGGACTTTCAGAAATAATGGAGCTGTACATAAAGGATCTTTGTGCTAACAATTTCAAGTTCGCAGAAAAAAGCAATGCAGATAGATATTGCCATTAAATTTTCTTCAGCCAACTTGATAAACAGGTGAGGGGGTGTAGCTCAGTGGTAGAGCGCGTGCTTAGCATGCACGAGGCCCCGGGTTCGATCCCTGGCACCTCCAGCGGGAATACCTTACAACTCGTTCAGTGGTCCTTGGCTTCCTTCTTACTCTCTGGTTTTCTTACCTGTTGAAACTTCTTCGTCTCTCGTAATTCAAGCCGATTTGCTCAAACTTATTTGTCCACCTTTAAAAGCCATCCACTCTAGTCACTGAGCAGCCACTCCTATGTTGGCTAAAGTCTGTACTACACAAAAATTAACTACTGGGGAAAATTAGAGTTCTGAGAGCAGGAAAATCACTTTGACCATACCCCCACCTCATCTTTCATCAAACTAGCATCAGGAATCAGTTCAACGGGGGTTTTCCTGGATTTGGAGAAAATTTAATATTAAGAGGCTAGAAAGTCTGAAGTCAACCTGCTCTAGTACTTTGGGGAACAAAGTTTCTTCTCTGGCATGAAGAGCACAGGATTCTCCGGTAGTGAGACGTAGGACAGACTGGCTGCATAATGTGCTGGCCACAAGGCTCTCTGAAATGCACTGGTCACAGACACATGAGGCTGGCCATGATGACAGCTATAGGAGAGAACGCTCCAGCCAAAGAAGCAAGCCACTCTCTTGAGTCCTTGCCCTCTCTTAAAAGCTTGAGAGTGTCCCTGTACAATGCTTGGTGTCAGTCTATTTATCTCTTGTAAAAATAAAATACAGTGTGTGTGTGTGAAAAAAAAACAAACAAACAAAAAAAAAAAAAAAAAAAAAAGCTTGAGAGTGGATGTTCACCAGTGCCAGGTTTGAGCTGAGAAGGCAGGAGATACTCATTCACCACACAGACTTGCTGGTCTGTCCTGTCCTGTTTGGATCCCAAAAGGAAAGAAGTAAAAAGAGTACAGGAAAACTTCTTTTCTCCTTCTACTTGTCCTGAACTCTCACTCTGGGTATGCTTGGGAGAGCATCACCTCTTGAAAAGGCTGCTAAAGGAGATACACAGCTGAAGCCCTAAGCACTTATGGAAACATCAAAGAACACAGATTTAGGACACTGGTCTCCAGAGATTTGGGATAGTTGCTTGGTACTTGTGGGACGATTCCACCTTTTCCTACAAGTAGTTTAACTTCGCGGTCCTATTAATAACAATGATTTTGATGAATCAACATGAATTTGATTATACAATCCAGTTTACGAAGTAAAAAGTTTTTGTGTCTCACCTAAACCAGGGGAAAATGTTGTAGAGGGAGACCTGAATGCAAAGCAAGAGGTTTGAGGGAAAGAGAAAAGCTATTCTTGGTCACAGAAGAGGTGAATGGTTTGATTTGTGTTAGTTTATTGTTTGTTGCAAACAATTGGCCACTTTCAAGAAGCCAAGTCACATAAAGTGATTGGCCCTTGTAAAAGTTTCATTTCAGCAGTTTGGGAACATTGCATCTCTCTTACCTTATAAATTTGGTTGACTAGACGCGCAAAATCTCCAGTAGTTCTCTGAAATTAACCTACATGCACTCTAGGGGGCGCACTCCACCCAAGGTAAATGTCTCGTAAAAGAAGCGCCCCACCAAGCTATTCCGTGCCATTGTGAAGTCGAGTTCTCCATGGAAGACACTCCTTCCACTCTCTCAGAGAGACTTGAGACCCACTACGTCTGCCCATCCCTTGTATCTGGTGATTCAGCCAAACATGTTCTAGGATCACGTTCTTGAAATCTACAGTATAATTGAATTGTATTAAAGACTTTTTTCCTTCCGGTAGAGGAGTCAGTTGCAGCTTACAGATCCTCCCTGGAGCGTCCTCACTCTGATACGCAAACCTTCCTAACATACCTTCCTCTGGCGCTCTATTTTCCCCTGTTCCTGTCATTCCCCCATCGTCATTTCCTTCCCCTTCACTGCAGCATTTAGTCTCTGGCTCAGGCTTCTCAACCTTAATTGCCCTCACTATCATCAATGATTTCAGCGTTTTAGCTGTTGTTCTGTTTTGAATTACACACACACATAATCATGAGGGTGTCAGCAAAATAAGCTGGTTTCCCAGATTTTAAATATATCCCCTTTTCTTATAAAAAAATGTTCGTTTTCGTTTTGTTTTTCCAGCCTTGGAATCCAAATGGAAATATCATAATCAACTCTGCTTTGTTAACTGATCTATTCTGGTTGTGATTTAATTTACAGATTTAAATATGAAAATCTAAAGTTCACTTGGAAAAATCTAGGAATGTTGGAGGGTAAGAAATTTCAACACACTACTTAGCAACACATTTTTAATTCACTCCTACTTTGAGATTTTCTTTGTGTGTCTGTGCATTGGGGGGAGGGATGAGTATTGTTACGGTCAGTCACAAGACACTGTCACAAGACAAGACACAAGTCACAAGACAAAATGACCCATAAAGGAAGAACTTCTCTACTGTGTGTGTGTCAATGTGCTATGTATGGTGTATATGTATGAGACTATTTGACATTAGGCGATCTTTATTTCACTGCTTTATTAACCTGGTGACATGAGGAAAATACCTGAACATCACTGGACATTTTAATAACTACCCGAGCCTTCTCATTTTCCTTACTGACAAAATACCCTTGCAGCTGGCATACCATCACTGGTAGAGTTTTGCCTTTGTCTGAATGTCCATATGTTAAGGGCTCCAGAAAGAACAATATTAAGCATTCTTAAATGAAGGATTAGTTCACCACTGAGATTAGAATACTGAAAACTGAAAGGAGAAGAAAAGCAAGGTCATAAAGATTCAGGTATGACAATCCAATTTCTTCTTAATGTCGAAACTTCTTTCTTGATATTCCTTGATCTCAATACTGAATCACTTTATTTTTATTTTATTTTGCCATATATTCGTGAAACAGGTTCAAGCTAGTATCTTTGATGCAACCTTTCATAATGCCTTGGCAGTCATAGTTTTTTAAATTAAGTGCCATTTTATAAAAATCCCCTGGATCACTAATGAAATTATGAAAAATATTAAACATCTACTCCTATTGACCTTTTAATTCAATCTTCCTTTCAAAGAACTCTTTTTATTTTGAATTTATTTCATGTTATGATGTTAATGTTACTTATGTTTTAAGTATGTTGGTAATTTAGTCATTTTGCAGTGGTTTCAATCTGATCTATTTTGGTATACAGAAGTCTATGTTACTGAGCTATATATGACTTCCATTTATGTCACCGTGGCCACTATTTTCATAATCCCATTGGACAAGGACAGTGATGGCTAAGGAGAAGCTTCCAAACATCAAGAGAATGGGTCATCTTGTCAACTGCCTATTAAGATCCCCCTCTTAGGAGGTTGCTCTTTGGAGAGCATCTACATTGAAAATAATCCTTAGATTATTTAGTAATCTATCCCTCTGCCCATTTAGTAAAATCTATCCCTCTGTTTCTTTCCCAGACCTCTCTGTCATCACTTTTCAGCAATTTTCCCTCCAAGTACTAATCATCCAGCCAAACTATTAGTCACTTGTCTTGAATTAGTGTGGATCCCTATGCTCTATCTGTCCTTCCAAGTAAAATGAACAATCACGTGCCCTGCGTGAAGTCATGCCCACTGGGGGGATTTACCTTCACCACTGGCCTTCAGGTGCTATGGGATTTACCTTCACCACTGGCCTTCAGGTGCTTTTGTGTGGTGCCAGCATAGGGTGCAGAATTATTAATAAACCAGTCCTGTTTTGTTTTTTGTTTTTTTCTTCCTCAGTTACAGGGAACTCACTATGAGGCTATGAATGGGGGTTGAAGAGATAAAGTACCAAGTGTAGGAGCCATGGGAATATAAGCCACTTTTCCATGCAAATGACTCATGTGTGTCGGCCCTGCTCATATATTCTGTTTATACTTAATAATGAAATGATGCTGTGCATGCACAACTTTATGGCTAGATGGATTAGAGAACAAGTAGGTCACGATTGGAAGTTCAAGTCTCATAGTGACTCATGCCCAAGCATTTATTCTCTCTCATAACATAGACCAAAAACGATTTTTTAACAAGAGAATAAAAATTTGAGGAGGATGTCATAGTTTTGCACCAAATCCCAAAGGTTTGTCCTGTGATTCACTAATAGAAGAATGCCAAAAACTCCAAATACCATCTCTGTCTTACATAGACATTTGAGTACTCTGCTGGGTCAATACAGGTAAAGTGATAGTGTAGCTTTCGTACAGCCTGGACCTATTGCAGAACTTTCTCTTGTTCTGGGCTTTAAATAAAACTGGTAGCTTTACAGGCTACTTGTTAAGACCATCACGTTATTAGGTCTGAAAGACTCTATATTGCCTCCAAAATTCAAAGAGGTCCTCTAGGCTTACCTTTCTCACAAGTTTTAAAATTTGTTCAACTAAGTCTTTTTCTGTTCCCTTCATAATTTTACCACCACCAGTTGTAACATATTGTGGCAGGTTGTAATGAATTGCTCTTTGTTCAACTTCTCACAAAATAGTCTCACCTGGAGTTTTTCCATGCAGACTATTCATGTAGGTTATTTCTTCAGTCACTTCAAACTGACATTGACTCCTTGAATAAACTACTGAATAATGTCAGTAACATCTGTGAGACTGACTCATCAAGAGTCAAAGAAAATGACGCCAGATCATTTGTTTTATTTTTAAAATCAACTCAATGTTGCTCCTGATGTCCTCAAGGCTCAGTCAGTGGGGTCTTAGATTTCTTTTCTCTAGACTTTTTTTTTTTTTTTTTGGCCACACCCTGTGGCTTGTAGGGTCTCAGTTCCCTGACCAGGTATTGAAACCTGGACTACAGCAGTGAAAACTTGGATTCCTAACCATTAGGCCACCAGGGAACTCCCTGGATGTATTTCTTTGGCTACTACAAGTAAACACTCTGTAATTACTTCTCCGTGATAAATGGTTTCCTTGCACAACTTACAGAGGAGCCAATTATAGAATGACTTGGTTGCAACCTCATCTTCATTAAAAACATTTTTGTGTGTGTGAAGAAATTCTGTTGCAATGAGATATGCCATTTCAAAATTTCTAATTTTTGTGACAGTTGCTGTCCTGCCAGTTGGAGTACTGTGACGAGTGGTTATGAACCTGTATATACACTGGTACTGAACCTGTATATTGCATTCTGGTAATGAACGTGTATATTGCATTCTTTTAGCAAATTTATAGCGTTATTGGATTCCATTCCTCAGCATTTTTGGAGATTGTGAGAGAGGATCAAAAAGAAGAGATAAATAGGGATCCCCAAAAATATTGCCTTTAAGTTCCGTTACTTTCTCAACAGTGTCCTGGGTCAAGTGACAGGATGCAGGGGAGCAGAAAGGCTTTCCATTGAATCCCTCATTATCACCTCTCTTTAAAATCTGCTTTATATCACTTTGTTATAAAGCAGAAACTAACACACCATTGTAAAGCAATTATACTCCAATAAAGATGTTAAAAAAGAAAATCTGCTTTATACCTGTCCATCCCGCGCTGCCAGGAATTGGATCCAACTGGCATACATGGAAAACAATATATTCCAAGTCTTCCTGGGTGGGCAAATATATTGGCCAACTAGGTAGCCATACTTAAGGAATCTGAAACCGTCCAAAGACCGAAGTTGAAAATAATCTAAATATTAAAAAGAAAAGTCAAGAAGTCATTTTTTCAGGTAGCCGAAATAGCTCAGCTGGGAGAGCGTTAGACTGAAGATTTAAAGGTCCCTGGTTCAATCCCGGGTTTCGGCAAGCTCAACATTTTAGTGAATACGAAATGATGCTCACGATACACCATACTCCTTTAGCATGTTAAAGCCTAATTGCACAATAAACACAATGCTGTGGCCATAGTTCAGCCATGCAGGAGCTCGCAGTTGAGGCCCACGTTTATTGTTTTTAAATGATGTGTAAGCACTGCTACTTTAAAAAATAATAATAAAATATTATGTGTGCGAAAAACGAGGAACGATCGCTGAGTCACTGCGATGTGTACTGCGCACAGCAGCAGTGGGAAGGGAAAAAGCTGCCACGTACCGTCTCTGTCACAAGTACTCTGTTGTAGCCCGACAGCAGCCATAGATGATGTGTAAATAAATGAGGTTGCTGTGTTCGAATAAAACTTTATACATGGACACCGAAATTTGAATTTCATATAAATTTCACGTGTCACGAAATACTATTCTTCGTTTTATTTTTCAACCTTTTAAAATAAAAAACGGTGCTCACATACTTCGGCAGCACATATACTAAAATTGGAAAGATACAGAGTAGGTGAGCATGACCCATTGCGCAAGGATGACACGCAAATTCGTGAAACGTTCCAAAATCATTCTTAGCTCGCAGGCAAGGATCCCATTGCAAATACTCAGAACTTTAAGAGCAAGCAAGATTTCAATTGCTTTCTGCCAGTTAAAAATAACTGGAGTCATATCCCGGCCGCCACGCCTTCCCCAATAACTAGAGAACAAGTGCGAACATTGCAATACTAAACTGCTAGGGGTTCGAACGTTGTTTCCCCAGCTAAAAATTTGAAAGCTTAACTAGCGAACTACCCAAACCTATAGATCTAGGTACTGCACATATAATCAACTAATTCATTTGGTAGATCTTGTCCTAGTGGAAATCTCCTCTGCATTCTCTTCATTGCAGAGAAAACTCCATTTGAAAAAACTCTATAATAGCTAGCTCTCTGGAATACTTTGTTTTCCTCCTCCTTTCTTTCTGTCTTCTGTGTCTTTAAGAACCAGAGCTGTAGCATCCACTAGAAAATGTCACTGCAAAGTTTGCAGACCATACTGCTGGAACGGAGGTGTTTCATTTCGCTGTAAGTATTGTGAATTCATCCTTTGTCTCTAATTTCCCCACATGCAGTTAAATTCTCGAGGAAGCATGCTACTCTTCCTCACATCCCTCTGCATTATGTTTTTTCATTTTTCTTCCCATCTGTGTAAGCAGAGGGGAAGAAAATTGAAGGACTGAGCATTTGAAGATACAAGGGTAGGTTCCATAATGGGCTTTTCTCTTTGGGTGGATGGAACTGCTACTCAGGCAGTCCCTTGGCAAGCAGACCTCAGAGACTGCTAACTTTGGGAAGACCATGTGTCTTTTCATCTGGGCTGCAGTGCCCCTTCTCTTGATGTAGCCGCAAGACCAGATTCAGAGTAGGAGCTTCACAAAATAAAGGAGCTGAACAGATTAAACTCTTCTGCCAACTATTAGATCCTCGAAGACATCCAGAAAAGGAAGGTAATTAGTCAAAAACTTTTTCTCAGCAGCCACATGTCTGGGTGGATGTAGCTGAGTTGTGGCAAGATTATGGAGCATGGAAGAAGTCCTAGGTTTAATCTTCCATATTTCCATGCTCGCACTTCACAGCTGTAGTTTCCTGACCATGTCAGAACCTCTTCTCTTTTTCTCTCTTTTTTTTGGTTTTTTCTTACTTTTATTTTGCATTTCTCTACTCATCTTTTCCTGCTCACATTCAAGCGAGACTACTTATCTAATTTAGTTGGTTGCTTTAAGCACTCAAGCATTTCTACTCCAAGGGCTTTGGAGTCCATTACCGAACCTGATTGTGTCAGAACAAGGAAGGCTGCGTGGAGTGGGATAACAAAGGAAGATACTGTTCACCCAGGGCAGTAAACATACCAAATGCACATTCGCGAGCCAGTAAATGATTCATTTGCAAAAAATAATTGAGGATGGGGGGAGGGGGGAAGAATGGGAAGAGAAAAAAATAAGAAGACCATGCACAACTTCCTACCCCTATTTTCTCAACTGTGCCTTTCTTGAGAGACAGGTTTCTGAGGAGCAGAAGGCCTGCCCACTAATTTTCTTCCACTCCCTCCTTATCTCCCAGGCTCCACTGAGGGCAACTCAGTGCAGTCACCAGACATTGAAGTCGACAGATCTCAGTTCTATCCGCATGGGTAGACGTTGCACAATAAATCCACTTCTCATAAGAATGCTGTTGTTATCCAAACCTCAATTCGTTAAAATGAATATTTGAGTCAGTGAGTGTAGAGTTTTCTAGTGCGACTGAAATAGCTAGATTGAGAGATCCTTTAGCATAAGAGTACCCGTATCTTTTCCCATAGTTCGGTGGCGATGGTTATGTTTAGTCAATAATTCTTTCCCAGTTCGCATGTAGAAGCTTCCTGACCACAGACACCCTCCTCCATCCTTGAAGTGAATTGTCTAGGGGGCTGAAATGGGGGGGGGGTTCGAAATTCCATGCTTTGCCATCATATATAGATATATTAAGGAAACCCTGCCTGGTACATGTCAGAAAATCACACAGAAAACACTGGAGAAGCCAGCAGCTAAAGTTGAAAGGCTCTGGGGGGAAAATGGCCATCATCAGCTGCATAGACAGAAGTGATCCCATCTCAGAGGTTTCAGCTATTTAATTTTATCCTTTTGAATTTCTGTGCCAATCTTTCCTGTCAGTCATTGCATTCTCGGAGGGAAAGGAATGTGAGGGCTTTGTTCTCTCTGCTACTCTTACTCTGCTGCCCCGTGTCTGTTCTTAAAAATTGCCCTCCTTCAAACGAAAATGAAGAGTAGGTGCATTTCTGAAGTTTTGTTCTGATGCTATTTGGAACAAAACTCACAAGATGAAGTGTGTAGTAAGAACTGAGAACAATCTCAGAATGTGATAGTGCATGCGCAACAGCTGCAACTTCTGATTCAGCATAGGTGGGGCTCCACTCCAGGCTGCCCAATGGGGTTGAGTTCATGCATTCATGTCGTGGCATTAAATTGTTGAAAACTAACCTTTCTGTTACAAAATTTTAAGACAACAAATCAGCAAGCTTTTTTTATCATTGATAATTCTTTGGCCAGATAAGGAAGATGCCAACAGAATGAATTGTAACACCCTGCTGACAATATTAGAATCTGGTATCTGGGTAACAGACCCAAAATAAAAGGAGTTTTACGGAACCATTAACAAGCTTTGAAGACTGGTGGTTACTTTCCAAGGAAGTCAGCATTAAACTTTTGGAATCAAAGCTCATTAGTTCATTTTCTTTTTGTCATGTGCAAATAATCATCATTTTCCCCCCTTCCCAAAATTTTATAATTCTCTCTTTTTTAAAACTGTCTCATTACTATTGTTTCTAAGCCAAGCCTGATTATTTTAAAAAGTGAGTTACTATGGTAAATCCCTCAACCTCTGTTGCCTACCTTTCTTCAAGAACCCAGGAATTATTCTGCCCACCCCTCTCCCTCCCTAACCACCACTTCCAGATGAAGTTTGTCACCAGATTGTCTTACTTCCACTCACTTAACTTTCTAGACCGATGGTGGTTCTCTAACCTGGCTGGCCATCTGTAAAATCTGAAGAGGATTTTAAATTATAAAGATTCCTGCCTTATTTTTAATTCATTTACGAGTTGTGTGGTGGGCCCAGCAATCTATACTTTCATCAAGTTCTCAAGCCATTCTCCAGGTCGGGGTACTACTGACATTCGTCTACAGCATTTATGTACCTTTTTCTCTCTACCTTGGAAGGTTGCTTGTGGTTGACTTTGCTATTTATCATAACATTAATGTTAATATATTTAAATTTTTATTTAATATATTAAGTGTATATTAAGAAATATTGATATATTTTCATATATATTTCCAGTGACATCCCCAGAGCCAGCTGAGTTTCTGTCTTGTTAATGGGCAGAGAAGGGAACTGACTTGTGGTACAGAGGAACTGGAGAGTTAGTTAGTTATGTTATTTCTGTTCTCAGAAAGATAGGACCTCACACTGGTAAGAGAGGTCGGAATGAAACTTCAAAGTAAGACATTAGATGAAATGATTTAGGATTACCTTAAAATTAAAAAAAAAAATCTTAAATTCATATCTGGGTTGACTGACAGGTCAAAATCTGGCTAAAGACAATAGCGTCTACTTTGAGTTTCATTGGTTTTAAGGTTTGGGGACTTGTTCAGTTGCATGAAGGGTGTGACAAAAAGTTAATTTGCTTTTCATTTTCAGGTCATGTCCCCAAGCCATGTATCATCCCCCTCCTGTTGTCTTCTTTTGGTAGAAGACTGCTTAACACAGTCGCAGTATTTGATGGGAGGGTCTATTCTGAGGTTTTCAGAACCAAGTCCTTAAGATCCCGCCGCAGGGTTCCCGATCACCTGCTGGGCCAAGAGATTTGCGAGCAGGGACTGTCTTGCCTTGTCTTCATTTAGCTCCTGGCCGTTTTGTGTCCTCTCTCCAACTGGACCTTTATTTCCAGAGGCAACTTTATTTTCCTCTTCGAAGTTTCTGCCCAGCTTTGTCTGCCGCGGTTCTGCCAGTCAGGAGCAGTGGAGGGGCAGGGATACCGGTGTAAAGATGTGGGAAACGCCTGGTAGCGCAGGGCCTTTTCCAGAGAAGGAGCAACCAACCCAGATGCCCGCGGCGAAGCGTGGGGACTCAGGCGCCAGCACGGAGAGGTTGAGGTAACCCTGACCACAAGTGGACGAGGTAGATTTTGAGGCCTTTATGGTTTTGCTAGTTTCGTCTCCTGGAGAAAATGGTCCACTCGGAATATTGATTTCCTTGCAGTTTACCAAAGTCAGTGTCCCAGTGCTTTCTGAGGAAATCTACGCATAGTCCCTGCCCTTCTATCTTGCTTGAACTTTTCTGCCTGAGTTTCCCTGAGGCAGTATCGAGGCTCCACGCCAAATACAGTGAGGTCATGCAGAGCGAAAGGAAAAAAAGACAGATGAATAACGCTTGGGTCAAAGCTGTTATTCATTGTTTGGGTGGCTCTGACCCCAGTCAAAAGCCAAGGGTATGAAAGTTCACGAAAAGATGACTTATTATTAAAAAGAGATGAATATATAGTTCCCGTCTCAGGCCCTATTCTGAAATACATCAATACAGAAGCCTTCTCTGACAGAAGAAAACCGAAATAAGGTCACAACGTGGGCTCCGTGGCTTAGTTGGTTAAAGCGCCTGTCTAGTAAACAGGAGATCCTGGGTTCAAATCCCAGCGGGGCCTCTCTAGGTGTGACCTGTCTGGTTCTCCAAGTGCATCTTTTGCTCTCTTAAAATTCGACTTTGGCGGGGTTTTTCCTACCAGCAGCCTACCAGCCACCCATTAATAGGTAGTTTCCAAAGGCTTTGGAAACAAAATGGAACTGATTTTATTACATCCGCACAACGCAGGACCATGTTAAGAAAGCAAAGAGCAGGGCTGTGATTTTAGTGTACTGCCTATTTTCTTAATGTTTCCTTTTGGAAATACAAACCACATCTTCCCTTGGGATTTTCCTTGCAATGTTATCTCAGGTATTCCAATCCTAATTTCATGTAAAGAATTAAGAACAACGAATTGAAATTCAGAGAGGGATTGTAGACTCTGGGCGTGGATCTTAATACGAAGCTCGCCAGTGCTCGAGATTATAATTCAATGGTAGGTGTGTGGGAAGACTGAGAGTGGGTGTGGAGGTAGATGTAATTAGCCCAAGAAATTTGTGAAAGCATAGAATGTCGATTTAATGTTGGTCAGGGCCGGCTGATATACGGGACCAGAGCAAAATGAAAATGTAGGGTCCCTTACCCAAAAAACGGAAAGATGCCGGTAAAGATAATAAAACGTTAATTTAGCTTTTTTTCTTCCTCGCTCTCTCGACCTGTTATGGTATTTCTTAATTTGCTATTTGATGTCATTATTATTAAGGGAAAATAGCATCGTAAATTATAAGAACGAATTTTACTATTCATTAAAGATGAATCAAAAATCACAGGGCATTGCAATCGCACGCATACGGGAGAAGCAAGGAATGCCGGACATTTCCTTCGCTCATGTGACATCAATTACAAGACCTCAATTCAAAGGTTGGAGTGTCAAGGACTATGTCGCGGGGGTTGCTAAAATTGCTCCTCCTACCGACTGTAGGCTGAACCACTCAGCTTGCTGAAACCCGCGATTGAACCAGGGACCTTTAGATCTTCAGTCTACCGCTCTCCCAGCTGAGCTATTTCGGCTCCTTAAAAGTAAGTTTCTCTGACACATATTTCAAAACTGAGATTGTTTTCAACCCGTTTTTAGAATGTTTCAGACTCTGCAAGTGTTGCTGTCTAATTGTCCAATATATTTACCCACCACAAAAAGTTTGGAATGTCTTCCATGTATGGTGCTTGCATCCAATTCCTGGCAATGTGCGACGGTAGGAGAGAGAAGAGAAGTAACAGGGATTCATTGGAAAGCCTCTCTGCTACTCCGACACAGCTCAGAAAATTACAGTAAAAAAATTTAATTTCTTAGAGTCCCTTATTTTTTCTTCTTTTTGTTTGTTCTTGCATAATCTTCAAAGATGCTGAGAAACAGATTAATTTTTGTGAATGTGGGATCAGTTTTCTGTTTCCTGGTGATGATTTCGAGTGATGATGAAAGGTGATGATTTCCTTTCTTTTATGCTCTTCCATCTACTCTGTCTTTTGGCCCAGGTGAGAAGGTCTTGGAGAGGACTGATCCGGCTGAGAAGAAACCACGAGCAGGAAAGGTAAAAATTTGGGTTTAGAATTTACTATTCTTGAGCATAGACAGCCACCAAAAAAAAATCTAATTTAAAAACTGTAGAAATAGTGGAGTTAACAGAATAAATTTTCTGACAAAAGAAAATAGCTTTGCCAAAGAATACAGAAAATGGGCATATTTCCTAATATATCGGGAAAAAAGCCACTATTACTCGGGGGTGTAGCTCAGTGGTAGAGCGCATGCTTTGCATGTATGAGGCCCCGGGTTCAATCCCCGGCACCTCCATAAGTACTTTGTTTTCTGGTCTCCAATATATTTTATATTTTTACATTCCTTCAGTCCCGCGGAATCTGCTCTTCTACTTTTCCACCTTTCGTCACTTTTTTCCCCCTGCTCACATGGAAAGTAAACATGATTGCTGGGACAGCAGAAGGAATAAACAAGAGAAGGAAAAAAAATAAATAAATAACAGGCTTATTCCACATCCGCGAATGTTCCCAATTTAACCAGCTTTTTCACCTGAACTACCATTTTACAATACTACTTAAGAGAAGAAAGATCCAAAGTAAGACGGGAGAAAAGAAAAAGAAAGAAACCTGTGTGCAATTTCTTTGGCCAGAATAACTAATCCTAAAGACAGTAGCCACGTGAAAAATTAGGGTGCCGTGAGCAGGATTCCAACCGTCCCTGGAAAAACACTTTGAACTGCAAACCAAATGCCTTAGACACACAACTATTCATGAACTTTTATCACATACCTGGAATAGAACACATGAATTCGAACAAGGACTTCTGTTTCTCCAGTAAGAGCCCAGAAAAAGACAAAATAAAGAAAGCCCCACCACCAACCCGCTTTAATTTTGGAGACAAAGTGATGTTCATCCCTTGCCCTAGAGAACACTTGACTTTCAAATAAATTCAAGTAATGGAGAGGTCTTGGTTTCTAAAAAGTCAGCCATCTCTTTGTTTCCGTCCCATCCTTTCCACTGAATTCTCAAAACGTTGAGAAGCAGATACTCAGCAGCAAGTGGGTGCGGTGGAGGCAGGAGACGTTCCTTTTCAATAAACCAGACCCCGTGGACAGTATTTCTGCTCAAAGGTTGTCCTTTGGGGACTGGTGGAATTGATACTGTTTCCTTTTACAGACAGCTTAAGAGATCTGCAATTTCTGCAGAGATAATCATTTTACGTGGAAGCTGATGGCAGAAAATGGGACTTTTATTGGTCTTCTAAGGAAACTTTAGGACCATAACAATAACCAGTATAAATCAAAGAAGAATGAGATCAGCCTAGGAGCAATCTCATTTCTTTGTTTTTCACAAGTACTAACAATAACCTCCTTATCTATTCGTCTTTTTTTTTTTTTTTTTTTTTTGGCCGCGCCACGCAGCATTCTAATCCCGCGATGAGGGACTGAACCCGTGACTCCTGCAGCGGAAACACCGAGTCTTACCCACTGGACCGCCAGAGAAGTCCCATTATCTACACGTCTGAACGCATAACTTTAAGTTCTCACTCTACCTACTCTTCGGAGGCTTTCTACTCCTAGCCACATACATGTCCAAACTTGAGGTTCGGAGATGTCCACAGAATTCCAGATTCAGGTTATAATGTGTGTAGGTAGACATCCTCAAGAGGCTATCTTGTAGGCATATAAAATATGTCATACCGAAACCCAAACTCAACGTTACCCCTTTGTTACCCCGCCTTATGCTCCCGACACAAAAATAAATCAACAAACCAATAACAACAACAAACAGAATTCCCACCACTTCCCCTGTTTTTATTAGCTTTGCGAAAGGCATCACTGTCTGCATAATCCAATCTACCTGTAAGTCTTCCTAAGTATTAGGTATTGGACTCCAGTAAGAGTCCAAATCCTGTGTTATTCTACCACGTTACATCAAATTTCTCCCTTGCCTTTCCTCGTTCGATTCACTGTTTTATTTGTCTAGCAGACCCTTGAAAGCACCTCCGAAGTTGTCTTTCAGTCTAGATTAAGACAGAGCAAAACATCACCGGATTGTATACATTTATGACTTTCTCATTCTATTGCTGCCCTGGATTTGCCCCTCAATATCCTGCTTTTCAGAAGCTAGTTGAAGCCAATGGCAGGATGTGAGAAGTGAAGGAACACCCTAACATGCTCTAAAGACCTTCCTAGAAGAAAGCCAAGTTCCATCTGGCTTCCAAATAAAAGTTGGATACAATGTAGGGGAAAAGGAAAAATGACTCCTCAATAAGAATCAGGGCAATCATCAGTTATAGATTTACTGAAGTATAGGGTCTATCTGGTTGTGTAGCTCACTGGTGGAGCATAAGCTAAGCATGCAGGAGAATCCAGGTAATCTTGGACTCCATTATTGCTTTTCCCTTTCCTCACGAATACTGTATTTCAAGAACACATCCAAATGTCCCCATTAAAAAAAATTCTTTTGTCATTTTTTTCCCCCTGCTCACATCCAAAGTAAATCCATTACCCAAAAGATTGCTTTTAAGCTGATCTATTTCAACTCTATGACTCTGGCATCTACCAACCTAACTGCATCAGCACAAGTAAGATAAGAAATAAGAGAGTGAGCCCATGCTCCCTTTTGTTCCATATCACAGTTTACACAGGAAAAGGAAAGAAAAAGATACAAAAGAAAGGAAAAGAGGCTCATAGTCAACTTTTGTTAAAGGATTCCTTTGTGTTCTGGGCTCTGCCTGTGTCAATTAAAAGACTGAAGACTGAGGAACAGAAAACCTACCCACTGATTTTCTCTCCTCCCACTCCCTTCCCACACCCATTGTTGCTAGTAGTTGAAACATTACCAAATGTGGCAGGATATCAAACACCAACTT
The DNA here is from genome assembly GCF_028023285.1 of Balaenoptera ricei. Taxonomy (NCBI): domain Eukaryota; kingdom Metazoa; phylum Chordata; class Mammalia; order Artiodactyla; family Balaenopteridae; genus Balaenoptera; species Balaenoptera ricei. The sequence goes on from NC_082649.1 coordinate 22,791,301, forward strand.
TCTCAAAGTGAGGGGAAAAGGGAACAACATCTCTCAAGGATTGCTGTGCTTTCCAAACTTGAAAGTGGAGAAAATTATTATTGCTGATGACAGTAGAGATTTGGTCAACATAGCTTAGTCGGAAGAGCTCTAAAAGGCTGGACTAAAATCAGGATTCCCTCCCCATGATTTGAAAAGCACACAGTTTGTGTCAAAACAAATTCTCCTTCCTGTAACATGTCACCCTAATACAAATGCTTCTGAATTCACTTTCTCAAGAAAAGGGCTTAGAGGGCTAAGGCAAGAAGAATTGGAATTCAGTCGTCCCTGCCTTCACAAGTAAACACTTATGTCCGGTATTTTCAAGCCATTAAATGAAAAGCTTCCTGGATTACTTCCATCAATATCATATGAAGATCATGATAAAGAAGTATAGTTTAGGGCTTTGGACTCATGGAGGTCATTGGTCTTACACAAAGCTGAAAGCATCGCAGTGAGAAAAGAGCTATTATCTCTGCTCTTTCCCACACGGCCAATACTATCAGCTTTGAGTCACCCAGGACCTCCTCGAATTTTCATGTTCTGAAGAATTGCAGGTTTTCCCACTGTGATAATGGGTTCCTTCAGGGAAAGCATTTTGACAGTTTGCTAGGTTCCCCAATCCTGTTTCTCTGCCCTGTGTTTGTCCTTTCATTGCCCCAGTCTAGAAAAATGTCACTTTTTTCTTTTCTTTTTTCTTTTTCTTTTTTTTTTCTTTTGCTGTGCTGCGTGGCTTGCAGGATCCTAACTCCCCCACCAAGGACTGAAACCGCGCCCTCGGCAGCGAAATCGTGAAGTCCTAACCACTGGACCACCAAGGGAATTCCCATGACAGCTTTTTTCTTTTTTTTTTTAAGTTGATAGAACTTTAGATTTTTTTTAGTTGATAGAACTAAAGATTTTTTTTCCCCCTGAAATCCTTTGTAGACATAACCTTCAAGACGTGGGGGAATGTGGAACGAGAACTGAAGACAATCTCAGAACATGTGGTGATGCGTGAGCAAACAATGAGTGTCAGCTGGATAAAGGATGTTTGTTGGCCGTCATCCGACCCAACCTGGTGTGGAGTTCAATTCGGCTGCCTCTGGACTGAAAAGCACTTCATCTGAGCCAGTACTGCTGGAGATTTGTGTTGGAAATCCGTGACTTTTCCAGGCGAAAGAAAGTAATTTTCACGTAGTTTCTTCTGAGTGGACCTTGCAGCGGGCTAACAGAAGTAGGAAAGTCCTAGAATCAGAGACTGTGTCAGTCAGACTGTAACCTGAGTGAAGCCGCTAGACAATATCCAGTTTAGTAATTTCACAAATGGTGGAATTTAACCCAGTGGATTTTCTCCATCAGAAAATAAAGCTAATCTCAAAATAAAAGTAGTATTTTATAAATGATCCCCAAAGACCCTTTGGAGCAGCGGGTGTAGCTCAGTGGTAGAGCACATGCTTTGCATGCACGAGGTCGCAGGTTCAACTCCCGGCTCCTCCATTTGGGTTTTTGCCTCATACGCCCCTTTCATTTTTGTCATACATTTTGCCACGTTTCCTCTGCTCCCATTTTAAAAAATATGTAGTCCAATGGATTCCCTTCGATATTATACCATTTCTACTCCACGGGTCTTGGAGCAGGGAATCCGAGATAAGCCACGGAGGTGCAGGGCACAGACCCCAAGTATTTTTTGGTGAGTGAGTGGGTGGACGTTGGCCCAAGGTAAGGTGACATTTAGCAAAGGCTTTGCCACGCGAACGTTTAAAACATGATTTGGAAGGCTGAAGAGCTAGCTCACGCTCACCGGAATAGCTTAGACGAGCAAGCGACCAACGGATTTTAAAGGTTAGATCCTAGGTTTGGGCAGCACAGTCATTTTTATTCCATATTAAATCAACTTCCACAGGAAATTTACACAAAATATATACTAGAAGACACCCACTAACTCCCCACCATCCCCTCAACCAAAACACCTAGCTGAAGTAAATCTCAGAAACCCTGCAAACAGCAGATTTAGATTCCTTACCTTCTACATTTCCTCCCTGAACTTCACTTTTCTGTTCTTAAATCATTAAATGAATTAACAACACCTCATGCAACACCACACTGATGTCCCAGAGGAAGATGTGGCCAAAGGTGTTTGGGTGGAAATAAGAATAGATATATAATTTGCTTGTATTTAACAAAACAAGACAAAAGAAGCAAACAAACAGAAACAACAAACAGAAACAACTTGTTTAAGAATCAGTACAAACTACAGAATATCACTGCTCTGCACTTTGTTCTCTGTGCAAGTCGAGTGTTGGGTGAATGCACAAAAACTGTTCCATTTTTCTTTACCAAAACCTTTGCATGATAACTTTTGTATTTGAAAAGGATGTTTTAAAACGTGAAGTCAAAATTTTTTAAATGACATCTATTTTCCCTCATTTGGAGAAACTAAAATCACGTTTCTCCTAGTTCCTTCAAGATCACGAGAAAGCAGGGATCAGTCACAAGCTCAGCTTCCTCTGGGACTCAAACCCTGGACAGACGCTCAAACCAGCCAAGCCACTAAGCTCCCTTCCTACAAGGGCCATCTCTGGGCTGTCTCCATCCAAGTATGTTGTTGTCAAGCTGCTGTCTAAACCATTTCAGGGCAAAGATTAAGTGGATGAGTTTTCCTTCTCTTTGACTCTCATTCTCTAGACTTCTGACATGGGAGAGTAGACAAAGCAGTGAAAAACAGCTTAGACCACCTTTTTCCATTTTGCCAAACACGGATTCTCAGGACATTATTCCTTTTGCTCTTTACAGTCTCACTGTATTTAGCATGGAGCCCTCCTTCTGCCTTAGGAATCTCTCAGGCAGCTGTCAAAAGCCATGACACATAAGAAGTCCCCATAAAGAACAGTACTCTGGCCACTGTAACCCGTGAGGGAATCCATATTTTGGATCCGTTTTTCCAGAAGGGAGTATCTAAACCCTAGGGCTGTGAAGCCTCAGCCATGGCCATGCATGGCCCATGTTAACTCAAGTGGCTTCAGGCTGGAACCCTGAATACGTTGCTCCTTCTCCAGGTGGCCTCCACCAGAGGGCAGATCCCACACCATCACATCGGGGGGCCCTGCACCTCCAATGCTTCTGGCTGTCAACCCCAGCTGGAAATGCTAGAACAAGGGTGCAAAGGAGCAGAACCTGAAAAGTTCCCTGGGGAATTTAGATCCAGCTGGAAAGAGAAAACAGGTCACTCTAGCAAACTCTGGAGCCCAGCGAAACTCCAAACTCTGGAGCCCTGCACCTCAGTGGCTTTGTCTTGGGGACTGTGCAGTTCTGTTTCTGAGATCCACAATGACGCTTAAGGGAGACACTTTGGAGGCTGAGCAAGAACAGCGAAGCGAATTAAACTTTTATAACAACCTTCCCACTCCAACCCGATGCTCTTGGAGAAATACTCAAACCTCAGCCATCACAGAGATGCAAGGAATAGACACTTTCCTCCTGTTGCCAAAACCTGTGATGACCAAAGGTGAGTTTTAGGAGTAATCCTAAATCATTGTATCTTCTCTTTTACTTTTTCTCACGAGTGGGAAATCTGTATTTTCCTGAATATCGTAATCAATTACATATATATCAACTCTTCCATTCCTCCTCTGCTCCTCCCCTTCAAAAAAAAGCCCAAATGAGGCTTAGTTGGCTCTGGAAAGTCGCTGAAATGGGCGCTTAGAGGCGAAACGACTTTTAAAAGTAACTTGGTGAATAATATAGGCAGCCTGAAGTGACTCACTAACACAGAGATAAAAGGTTTTAGACTAGAATGCAATGTTCCCGAACCTGGGGAACCGTCGGATAACTTTATAAATATCCGTATGCCCATTTCTACCTTGTAGCTCCTGAGTGCACTCAGAATCACGGGATGGGGGTGGGGTGGAGATCTATAGGATGGAAATGCCTCCCCAGATGATTTTGTTGATCATCCAGGTTTGAGAACTGTTAATCAAGAAAGTGGAGCTGCGGGAACTGAAGTGAGCTGCTAGGAAACAACTAGCCTGGAGGAAGCGGTGAAACGGAATGAAAGGAGAAAGGAGAGACGGGAAGAGAAAGTGAAGGAGAAGGTGAAGCAGCAGGTGATGAAGAAAGTGGATGGGGGCGGGTAGGAGGATGCAGGTGGCTGCGGTTGGGGAGGAGGAACTAAACGAGGAAAGGACGAAAGAAGGCTTGGGACTAGGTCTTTACGATGCCCACTGTTTGGTTGGCCCGGGAGGTAATTTGCGCCCGCGTTGCCTCTGTCTCCTCTGCTGGGATGCTCCCATCCATCCTGCTGGATGCAGGAAACCAGAAGGTTATCTTCCTCCTAAGGGAAGCGGGCTTAAAAGCGTTTGTGCCTCAGGAACGCGCAACCCTTTTTTCCCGAGTCTGGCTTTGAGAGAGACTAGCTGCTCTTTCCAACACCGGAAATAAATTTTTCAACTACGGATTTTGGAAGCCTCTGAGTTTCGTGAGAAGCGTCTTTCCCATGGACAGTATCTTAAACGCTCCTTCACCGGGAAAAACCTGGGAACACAGCGCTCCATGGCTGGTGATTGGACCGACCTCTTGCTGCCCAACCAAGGTTCGGTGTGTGGTGAAAGCGCAGGGGCGAGTGGGGAAAGGAAAAGGAGAAGGAAAACTTTCTCTGGAGCCCGCGGCCTGTCCATTGACACAAACCAGCTGAGAGGAAGACGTGGTGGGAGGTGGGAGGGGTAATCTAAAAGAATTTTCCCAAAGGCCCCCTTCCCCTTTTTCTCTTTCAGTCTGTCTTTTTCTTCCCTGCTTCTTAATAATAATGAAAAAAATGCAGCAAAGGAGAATGGACCCTACATGGCGTACTCGGTGCTCCGCCTTCAGGAGACTGATTCCGAGCGAGCAGTTTCTACACTTTACTTGGTTCCCGGCTTTATTGTACTAAAGTAGTCAGGTTGGGAGGTCCGAGGAATGTCAAGGCCCATAGTTACATGATTAACCGAAGGATACACAAGTTAAGGTCTACACAAAGAAAACAGAGAAGGATCTCAGCTGTGAGGGAGTTAAGAGGACAAATGGAGGTGCTGGGGATTGAACCCAGGGCCTCGTGCATGCTAAGCACGCGCTCTACCACTGAGCTACACCCCCCCGCGTGGTTGCCTACTTATTGTCCCATGTTATTTATTTATCACTGTATGGCGGTGTTGGCAAGCCAAAGTCCATTATGTTCAGTTCCTCTGTTTCTGAAACCTCTGGCGTGACTCCTGTCTCACAGCTAGGGCAGGAAAAGGAGAAATGGATTCTGGACCGAAAAACCCTTAGGTCTTCCCACAATCCTCCCCATCACGGACTTTCAGCCAACTGCCTCTTGCGTCAGTTCTAGTCCACCACGAGGGACAGTCCCAGAACTGAATCTTCTGTTAAGTCTTCAGATTCTCCCTTCTTTAGAAAGTCCTCCTCTGCCCACGAAGCTGCCAAAAAATGCAAAACGTAGTGCTGGGGATACAAAGGCGCGCTCCGTGAGTACAGCCGAGGGAACGTAGGTCCAGATGTGAAGTTAAGACAAGAGGTGAATTAATTCACAATACTTGACCGAAACAAAGAGCGACAAGTATGTGTCTCAGGCAGTCCTGCGTGCTCTTGCAAACCACTGCATTCGGCATCTGGACTCGGGACGTGACAGCGGCTTTGTTACGGCGACGCTATCGCTCTGGTTTTGCAGGCAACGCAAGAGTGGCGGCAGACAGAGGCAAGAGTAGAAATGTGGGCGCTCCTGTTGTTACAGCATCACTTTCAGATCAAATTATTTGCGCAAGGAGGAGAGCGCAAGGGAAGCTGCGCGCAACCTGCGAAACCAATTCGCCCTCTGTTAACCTTCCCTATGCCTGGACAAGTCTACAAATTTCATCAGTACCCAGGGCGCAGAACGTCGACACCTCCCACCTTTAGGCACACGTTGGTGCGACTGTTAAGCTAGGTAAGATTTTTGGATAAAATCCTAAACCTTCTGGCAGGAGAGGGAATGGGGAGGAGAGGACAGGTACCGACCGGGATGGGTTATATTATCACCATACTAGAAAGACGAGCGGCTGGGAAGTGGAATAAGCAGAAGAGGTGTTGGAGAAGGGAGAGTGGCCTGGTTCTTGGAAGGGAAAAGGATGAAGCCAATGAAGGGGAAGAAAAGAGGCAGCAGAGGAAGAGGATAGAAGAGGACTAGTTTGGAGATGGGTCTCAATGGAGAGGCTCGGAGGTAGAAAGTGACCAAGCCCAGCATTTCTGCTACACTTTCTGCAGGCCCTCGGGAAGAGAAGAAGGCTCCTTCCTAAGGTAAGTGATTTGAAAGCGTGTGTCCCACAAAAAGATACGTCCCGTTTTGCCCAAGATTTTGTGACTCTGAGAGTGCCTTGCTCCACTTTCTGTCACAGCAAACACAGGCTGAGCATTTTCAAGGGCGCACCTGTGGTTGCATATCTCTGGAGCAGTAGAACCCGGTATTCGAGATTTTAGAAAGGCGACGTTATACGTATCCCGATGCAGCGTTGAGTTTAGAAACAAATTCCAACCGCAGTTTTGTGTTTGGGCATTTCAACTGCCATCAACTAGTTTTTAGCGTGTTTGGCTTTAAAATACAAGGGAAAGAGTGGAAGGAAAAGGTTAAGCAGTGACTAAACGTTTTTGATTTGAATAGATTCTCACTGAAACCGTCATAATCTTGGGTAGCACAGTTGGACCTGCATCAGGCCCTTAGTCTGAGGACCCAGGATTCATGACCCGGTTCTGGTGTAGACTCTTTCACTTTCCCCATAACTTCATGTATACATACATACACAAAAGGCTACTGAAGCCAGCTTTCGTTTGGAGCACATTACTAATCACATGCTTATTCTTTTGTTTTAGCCTCTGTTGAATGTTATTTAAAATCATCATAGAAATCAGACAGTGGCATAGGTCCTATAAGTCACCCTCCTGTTGAATGTGGGTGCTAACTGGTACAAGAGCCCTGTTAGAAATGCATTCACTCTCTGCAGCAAACCTTTGCTCTAAATCCTTTTAAACGCTCTCTTCTCTTGTATATCTAAAAGAGAGATCATTTTTATTTTATAAAAAGAGTTTAACTTTAGAACAGTTGTAGATATAGAGAAAAATGGAGAGGACATTACAGAGAGTTCCCCTATACCCTGCACTCAGTTTCCCATATTGTTAACAGCTTACAGTAGGATGATACATTTGCCAAGTTAATGAACTCAAATTGATACATTTTAAAAAACAGAATATACAATCTATTTAGATTTCCTTAGTTTTGCCTAATATACTTTTTCTGTTCCAGAATACTGAGCCAGACATGCAACAGAGGATCTAGTTTAATGATTTTTACATTGGTGAAATTTATCTAAGTGGACTTTCCCTTGCCAACTTTTAGGTTTCTCAAAACCATCCAAAAATGGCACTGATATGTTACGAAGAATTTCTAGGGCAAGCTGATTTTTAGTGTTGAGCAGGTGCCTTCCACATACAAGGTCTTGAGTAAAACCCCTGTAACTCCATATGTGTTCTTTACTCTGTAACCAAATCCTTCTTGCACCTTTTCATTCATTTTCTCCTGATTTTCCCGCTCATACAACAAGAAAACCAATGATTCAGTGCATTGCCTTTGCAGCTGTTCCAGTTCTATTCCATAGACCTTGGTTCCACATAGGGTGGTTGTTTTGGCAAAAGGAAGATGGGATGGGAGAGGAAAAGTTGGGGGGGGGGGGTCCATCCTAAATCTCCACCAGAAAAAAAAAAGAGGCCCAGGGAATTCCCTGGCGGTCCAGTGGTTAGGACTCTGCACTTTCACTGCTGAGGACGCAGGGTCAATCCCTGCAATCCACACTGTGAAGCCAAAAAAGAAAAAGAAAGAAAAAAAAAAAACAGTTAAGAAAAAGAGGCCTACCCCAACATTAAGAGGAAGTTCGCTTTCAGTACAGGGAAAAAAGATGGAAAGAAGAGGAAAAATAAAGAACCTGACAGACATTTTTGTTGAGTCTCATAATTTTTGAGTCATGAAATAGACAGTAGATGGAGGAACAGAGATGCTTCCCACTGAAATTCCCTACCCCTCTTCCTTAATTACTTTCAGCAATGTTTTATTGTTTTCAGTGTACAAGTCTTTCACCTCTTTGATTAAATTTTTCCTAGGTATTTTAGTTTTTCAGATGCTATTGTAAATGGAATTGTTTTTTAAATTTCCTTTTCAGATTGTTCATTGCTGGTGTAGGGAAAAACAACTTACTTTTGTGTGTTGATCTTATGTCTTGCAATTTAGCTGAATGTGCCTGTGCTCCTGGACTTTTCTTTGTTGGAAGGTTTTTGAATACTGATTCAACCTCTACCTGTTACAAGTTTGTTCAGACTTTCTAAGTAGGAAGCTATCCTGAATGTAGAAGGAGGATCCCTCTGCCAGGTGAATTTCTCAAATATTGGTGCCCTGTATTTATAACGAAGGCAAAGAGTAGAAAGGTTAGAGAATAATCCACTTATTAGCTTTGAATAAATTCTCAGGATAAGTTGAATTCCTGAGCTGGATAGTTCAGTTGACAAGCATCAGACAAGCATAGAAACTCTTTGAAACCCAGCTTTCTCCAGAGAAATGTTTGCAGTCAACTTTTCTTCCCCTTCCTATCCTTTTCTTGGCCACTGTCTACCAGTTCTAGAGAAGGATTCTGAGCCAGAAAATCCAGGGTCATTATGGTATCAATAACTATACATGCACTAGTATTTCACAACTGGGTATTATCTGGTGATTAGACGCCAATGACAAAACGCAAGGTATCGGTAATCAGTGGGCATACTAATTTTGCTTTTTTAAGACTCTTGCCTCATTTCAGGTTTTCTTCTTAAGGTCAGCGATAGAAAGTCAAATGAAAAGGATTCCGTTTCTTGCCTAGCAATAAGCAAACGACCACGAAGGGACTCGAACCCTCAATCTTCTGATCCGGAATCAGATGCCTTATCCATTAGACCACGTAGCCACTTGGTGAATGTATTCCTTCAAACGTGAAAGCTGAAACGTGGTAGGTTTCTGTTCTCAAATTTCTAACTTCAATGGAAAGAAGATCTCATTAATAACATTCCTGCCCCAAAAGGAATAAAACTGCATCAAGTTCCTGACAACAATTACTTAAAATTAATAAACGGTGAGGCGATCAGAAGTGACACAGCCTTTGAAGGCTTTCTTACCTAAGTCTGATGCAAGTTAATGATGATGCAAGTTCAGTGGAGAAATATGAGCCAAGAACTAAAGTCTGCAATGAAGGGATGATGATAGTGTAAGGAGAGGGAGCTTCAGAGTTTGGTGTGTTCTGACCTGTTCCATCTCAAAGATACAATGGCGCCTCCTCCAGGGAGAAAATTCTGTAAGCTCAAACAGGAGCAGCGGAGGGTAAGAGCTAGGGCCTGGACTGAATGAGTCGGGTTAGACCAAGGAAATGCCTTCTGCTGTTTCCTACGAAATTGTTTTAGTTAAATCCCTTTCCTTCTCGAAATGGGTTCAATGAGAAGCATTAGATTGGATAATGGTCCCTTGTTGTTTTCCTGTTTGGAGAGCTACTGGCTCCAGTAGAAGCTGAAGACTGTAAATCCACACCACATTGGGCAGAATGTCTGGCCAGCATGAGCTGTTCCACATGGTTCCCACCCTCCCATCAGCCAGCTCCAAGACTCCCTTGCCAAAGGAATGTTTGGGGGCAATTTCATCCATCAACAGAAAGGGACCCATTATGGAACACTTTCTTGCATCTTCAAATTCCTCCTCCTTCAACTCTCTTTGCCTCTGTCTACAAAGGCTGCAAGAAATATGTACAAGACAATGCAGAGAGAGAGAAACAGAAATAGTGTGAGTGTTGCCTGGAGAAATTTAGGTGAGGTACTTGGCAAGAAATGAAACCCTCTTTGTCTAGCAATGTAGTCTGAAACCTGGCAATGCTTTGTCTAGGGGACGCAGCATCTCTGGTTCTGAAAACCTAGAGAAGGAAGACAAAGAAGAGAAAAGGAAGGAAAATGTTCCTAACGATTATAACATCTCTCTCAAACAGAATCTTCTTAGCAATGAGGAAAATTCAAGAAATCTGACTTGGGAACTAATACATGAAAGATAAAACGAACTGTCCAAATGTGTGAAGCTGGATAAGATACTAAGGGAAAGCCTGGCCCCTAGGGCCTGGGTAGCTCAGTCGGTAGAGCATCAGACTTTTAATCTGAGGGTCCAGGGTTCAAGTCCCCGTTCAGGCGTACTCCCATTTATTTTATCTTTATTCATACAGGAAGAGTTAGGGGGAAATGATATCCTGCTTTTACACTGATTGAAACTTTGCTCATTGCTTTATAGGTGTGAAATGATTACATGATAAATTTACCAACCCCAAGGGACAGTCTTGGGAAGTCATTTGGAATAGGGATTGCTGACCTGAAGATTTGGATTTTATGTGGTTTTTAGAAGAGAGTCTCTTTAATCAGTTGACTGGGAAAAAAATCAACCAAGACTTCTGAATTCTTAAAAACAAAGGGAAAAAAAAGTCTTGAAACCAGAGATACATGACACTTTACCCGTATAGAGAAACAATTCAAATGACAGCGGCTGTCTATCTCAGCAGAAACCATAGAGGTCGGAAAGAGTGGCACAACATTTTCCAAGTGCTTAAAGAACAGAATTATCAATCCAGAATACAATATCCAGAGAAAATATCCTTCAGGAATGAAGAGAAAATCAAGATATTCTCAGATAAAGGAAAACTAAGATAATTTGCTGCCAGCGAACTACCTTAAAAGAATGGCTACAAAAAAAAAAAAAAAAAAAAAAGAATGGCTACAGTAAGTTCTCCAAATAGAAGGGAAATGATAAGAGAAGGAATATTGAATATCAGGAAGGAAGAAAAAAACATGGTAAGCAAAAAAACATGGTAAGTACAATAAACTTTCCTTGTCTTGAGCTTTTAAAATTATGTTTGAAAGTTGAAGCAAAAGTATAACACTGTCTGATGTGGTTCTAAATGTATGTGAAAGAAATAGTTAAGACAATTATATTACAAGTGAGGAACAGTAAAGTGACAGAAAGGGAGGTAAGGTTGCTACATTACACTTGAACTGGTAAAATGGTGACACCAGTACAGTCTAAGTTAAATATCTATAATGGAATTCTTACAGTAACAACTTTTTTAAATCTATACAAAAGGATACAATAAAAAATAGTATAGATAAATGAATATGGAATTCCAAAATATGTACAAGTAGTCCATAAAAAGGCAACAAAAAAAGAGAACAATAAGAATAACAGATAAACAGAAAACAAAAAAAATAAAATGCCAGACTTAAGCCCTACATACCAATAATAACATTAAATGTAAATAGTCTAAGTGCACCAATTAAACCCACAGGGTAGATTAGAAAACATGACCAAACTATATGCTGTCTGTCTACAAAAAAATTCACCTCAAATATAACCTGTAAATATATAGGCAGTTTGAAGTTAAGAGGATAAAAAAAAAGGAATGTCATGCAAACATCAATCAAAAGACAGCAGGAGTAGCTATATTAATGTCAGATAAAGTCAGTTTCAAAGCAAAGAAAATTATCAGAGGCAGAGAAGGACATCATATAATGATACAAGTGCCCATCTACCAAGAAGGGCATAGTAATCCAAAATATGTATGCACCAAACAACAGAGCTGCAAAATATGTGAAGGAAAAAAAACACCTGATCAAACTGAAAGATAAAATATGCAAATCCACTATTATAGTTGGAGACTTCAACGTCTCTCTCAGAATAACTGATGGAACAACTAAACAGAAAATGATCAAGGATATAGAAAAACTTGAAAATGCCATCAGCCACTAGAATCCAATCAACATAGAACAGTTCATCCAATACAAGCAGAGTACAGATTCTTTTCAAATCCATCAGAAGGTATTCCAAGATAGAACATATCCTGGGATATAGAATAAACCTCAACAAATCTAATAGAATTGAAATATACAGTGTGTTCTCTGACCACAGTGCAAATTAGTCACAGAAAGATAAGAGGCAGATATTCAAACATTTGGAAACTAAACAGCACAGTTCTAAATAACCCACGGAACAAACAGGAATCTCAATGGAGATTTTAAAAGAAATAGAATGAAATAAAAATGAAAATACAATGTATCAAAATTTCTGATACACTAAGACAGCACTAAAAATTTCTGATACATATTAAAACAGCACTGAGAAGGAAATTTATAGCCCTCAGTGCATACAAGAAAAGAAAAATCACAAGTTAGTCATCTAAGTTTTCACTGAGATAGCCAAGGGAAAAAAGAGCAGAAGAAACCTAAGGCAAACAGAAGGAAGAAACTAATAAAAACAATACGCTTGTCAACGCCTGGGCCAGCACCACGGTTGGGAAATCCGGCATCGGTTTGTCTCCCGGGCTCTTGCAGCTCTGGTTCTGAGACGCACAGAGACCAAGCTGGGGACAAGCACAGACAGCAGGACGCTGCATCGGTTTTTGCCCCTCTTAGTATATACGGAACCCTTTTCTGGATGAAAGAACACCAGGGGGGAGGTTCAGCCGCTGGGCCCGACGTGCAAAATGAACTCGCCGGTTGCCAAATTAGTTCTTGAGATCCCATTGTCCCTGTGGAAAGGGGAGACGCTTCCCATCTTCAGCCAAAATTTGTTCCGACAGTCAACTCAGGTACTAGGTTTGGAGGAAATTCTAAATTATCTCTGATGGGCTAAGCCAGAAATCGACCTTGTTTAAAAGTTCCCCCAATGATTCTGAAAGTCAGCCAGGTTTGGCAGTTCTCGGCCTTAGAGACTCCCAGACGAGTGAGCTGATAATGTTCGGGAAAGTTAACACCAGGAGGGAGATCAGTGCGTCAAGGGGAAAGAACGAGAGCAGAATACAGGTAACGATAACGAAAGGCAGGCGTGGAGTCCGCGGCTTCAGCGGCCACAGGAAGGTGGAGGAGGAAAAAAGTGGACGAGTGCTTAGGTTGGCATCAGTTTCGGATGGGCGGAGAGGCGGTTAGTTACGCGTCTCTGCTGCGCTTCCTCTGGGTACGTGGGGAACAAGCAGGCCCATTCCCGGTAAAACAAGTGAGCTGAGAGCGCTTTCCCGAAGGATGATCCCCTTCGTTTTGTCCGACTGCCGCGGTTTTCAGAGAGCCTCGCTGCTCTTTCCGTCGTTGGAGCACTTGAGAGAAGTCCTGCGGTTGAGTTTCCGTTTTTAGTGTATCCCGGTAGTATTGGAGGTTTCAGACCGCGCGGCAGGGACGTCACAGTGTCCGGATCCCCACGTGCTAGGGGTAGGAGAAGAGCGCAAGGTAGAAACAGGGACCGCCTTTGTCTTTAGACTTCACCATCTGAGCTATACGTAGGAGTGAGTGTTTTTGTTGTTGCTGTTGTTTGTTTAATGTGTTGAGCTTGGAATGCAAGACATTGAAGATAAGAAAGGTAAGGCAGTAACCAAGTATTTTTAATTTGAAATGGTTTTCAGAGGCTGAACTCTAGATAGTTCGGTGTGTAGGTTGTCATGACTTTAATCTCAGGGCCAAGATTTCGAGACTGTTCCTGTTGGCATCCCGTTCTTTCTCCCACTTCCTTTTTGTCTTTCTTCTGCTTGTTGAAGTCATCTTGGTGAGGTCGCGGCTCACAGCAAGAGACGAGGGACTTCACTGGAATCCATTGGGTTATGTTTTTACTTTGTATATGTACAGGACTATAACGGGGGGAAAAGGGTTAGGAGAACTAAATCTGTATTCCTTGAGGTTTGAGGGAAAAGTGAAACCAAGGCCTGGAGATGCCGGGGATCGAACCCGGGACCTCATACATGCAAAGCACGCGCTCTACCACTGAGCTACACCCCCTCACTGATAATTTCCCTGATAATGCTTCTTTGGGAATAAATTTTATTTCCTGAGGCTCTGGATCCTTGGGTGTCTTGGCAGTAGAGGAACCAAAGAAGGATACTGATGCTTTAGAGTATAGAACTTGAAGTGGAAGGCAAAAGATTGGAAACATGTGTCAGATAACCAAAAGAAGGTGCCACCATAGCTTTAAAACATAGTTGGGGTCTCCTATTATGCTTGGCAAGAGGTAAAATCATGTCCCAGTTTTTGGACCTTTTGATTTCCTCCAGATATGTCTTAACCTGAGACACAAGGCCATTGAAATTCAGCTTCTTTCTTGCCTAAAACGCTTCATGGTATTTGTTGTTTGCTCCATCGGAATATTAAGGACCAGATTTGATGGAGGAAAGCCACAGGCAGTAAAAAACCCTAGAGCGATGCATTCAACATTGCAATGTAAGGGGCTTTTTTTCTCTTCTAATCTAGGCACCAGGCTAATTTAGCAGGCCCCGCCAATAATCTGAAATCTCTTCTTCATAAGCATTCATAAGGCATGAATGAAACAACAGCTTCAGGGATGGAGAGGAATATTAAATTATGAGAGCGAGACCAAAGACAAATAGCCTCAAGACATTAGGAATAAAGGGGAAAAAAAGTATTTATTTATGTTTGTTTGTTTGTTCATTCATTTATTTAGGGAGGGGAAAAAGCCATGTCATTACCAAACAGAAGAAAGTGCAGAAAAGGGGGAGGTTTTAAAAATTCTTTTGGAAATGGGAGGAAGTTTGGAAGACGGAGAAGATGAGCAAGCTTTGCTCATGTTAAATTCAAGATCTATGTGGTGCACACTTGTGAGAATGTTACATGGTGAACTCAGACAATTACCCCTGCATCCAGCTTTGGATTTGTGAGTAATCAGTAGATACAACTATGTGGAGGATGGATAAAGACAGAAAAGTATTCTCATTAGTGATATTCGTAGGAAAATAAATTTGCTCCCGGACATTTCTTGAACCCTGGGATTTATTGTGGTTAAGGCTGTGTTCTTTGAAATATATAAAAGACTGCAAGAGAACCCATTTCCTGGCACCAGATATCCAGTGGCTAACCCTTTCTCCTTCTGGTTTGCTCATTTATGGACTTTTGCCAATATTCATAAAATAACATTGAGTTCCTTTTGAAGTTGGAAGAATATGGTTTGTCTGACAGATTTGTTCTTTCAGTTGGCTCATGAAATTCTTAGCCCATGAAGTGCTGAGGAGGATTATCTTAACTGTTTGATGTTGTAAAATATTAGGTTTATGATGCTTTCCAATATTAGGAAGGTTTGCAGAAACACTGCTGGGTCATAATTTTGTGTTATACCTGGTGAAAACTGCATGTCTATTGGGGTCTCAGGAATTCATAATAATAAGGTATGCCTTTTTTTTTTCTTTTTGCCCCAAGAACAAAGTGGGGATTTTTTAAATTAAATATTTAGAGTTATAAAAATTGTTAACTATGTTGTACACCTGAAACTAATGATATTGTAAATCAACTATACTTCAATTTTTAAAAAATCTATAGCCATCTTCAGACTATGGATTCATTTAATACACGATTCTTATCAGGAATTAAACTTCTAAATTGAGAGAAAGAACACACTCATGCCATATATACTCAATTCAGAAAATCTGAAAATCTATGACGTGTATGTTTAACCCTGCACTGTCCAAAATGGTAGCCACTAGCCACTTTGAGTATTGAACACTTAAAAATTGAGATGTGCTGTAAGTGTAAAATATATATCAGGCCTCAAAGACTTAATATGATATTTAAAATGTAAACTATATCACTAATAATTTTTTGATTGACTATTTATTTAAATGATGTTTTTGATATACCAAGTTATTTAAATATTCTTCTTCAGTTAAGACCACTTATTTTTATTTTTTATGTGACTACTAGAAAATGTAAAGTTACAAAAGTGACTCATTTATGGCTTTATTATATTGCTATTGGACAGCCTTAGCTACAGAAGACATGACATGTTTAGATGCTGTTCTGGGAGAACACCAGAACCAAGGAATATGGAGCACAGTCTACCAGTTTCCTACTATGTGTGGACATGACACAAGGCATTCACTTGCATGATCTCCTTTGGTATTTACAGTATCCCTTTGTACATAGACATCATTAGCCTCATTTTTTAGATATTGAATGTGAGGCTAATTATGTTTTGTGAATTACCCTAGACCTCCCACTTCAACAGAATGTAAAGGAATCATTACTGTGTTAGGCAATACAATACTCAATGATGCTGTTTGTCCAATCAAATACTTCTTAATGAAATAAAATGCAAGCTTCTTAATTGAGGAGGGATAGATTGTTAATGGATAAGTTTCTAATGCCAAGTTCCTGTACAGCGAATGTCCCTACCTTGACGTTGCTTCTCAGTTTGTACCAATTTTCCATTTGCAACTTGATGCCGTTCTGATGTTGAAATAGTGTTGGTTATTTTCTTCTGACAAAGTGTCCAAGAGTTGTCGGTGGAAAACAGACACTATGAAACTGACACAGAAATTTGAAAAGAAGAAAACAGTTCAAAATGACACAAGAGTGACCTATTATCCCTAACAAAGAGTTTCAAGAAATAAAGTCAAAATTAAAAGGAAAAAATGGAGTATTGATACCTGAGTCTTGACGACTTTACTTTCCATTTGCTTTCATTTTTCAGTATTCTAGGTCCCCTTGTGAAAATTCAACAGAATAATTCTTAAAGAAGTGCTTATTTTCATTCTTTCCTGGATAACAAAACAGAAATAACTTAAGATGTGCAAATTCTAGACAGGGGTGGAAGGCTGAAGGAATGAATGTCTTGTCAAAAAGAAAACTCTGCATGTTCTTGTAATTGTTTAAAAGTTCAATGATGTTCAACAAAGCTCCTTATTCTAGCAGTTTAAAAACAGGGTGGACTCAAGATACAAACCCATATTTTCTGATTGGAAAATTTTCCTTGCATATACCATACCCACATACATACACTTACACAGTGTAGTAGTTCTTTTTCCTGCAGGTTTCCCCACCACCACCAACAACAATTCTTGTGATTAAAAAGATCACACGCACACACACAACAAAAAGCAGAAATGAATTGTAAGTGCAAGGGCATGTAGCATATTGGAATTTCCTAGCTCCTAGGAAAACAATTTCCTAGGTTTTGAAACTTTAAATAAAATATCACTGTCAGTAAACACTTCGTGGAAGACACATCACACACAGACACACAGACACACACACACACACACATATCCCTTGATTGCGCTTGCAAAAAGCCGTAAAAATTGTAGTTATATATAGATTTTGGGGATTGGGGCATAACTGTCTTGTAATGGGTTAATAATTACACCAAAGTAAAACGCTACTGCCGGAACCCGGGATCGAACCAGGGACCTTTAGATCTTCAGTCTAACGCTCTCCCAACTGAGCTATTTCGGCCGCCTGAGAACACTTACCTCATCTGTTCTCCCAAAATTTAAAGTTTTCATTTGTGGGGGCCAGTCTAATCTTATTTTGTTCAACATCACCCATTCGTTCGCCCCAAAATATATGGGCTCCCCTGAAATCCATGTCTAAAAATAGGATCCAGTTTTAGGAGACTGGATGGGTTGGTAGAGGAGGAGGGAAGTATAGGGGGAGAAATGGATTCGGCTACTCCACTACTCAAAGACGGCTCAGAAAACTAAGGCAATTCAAAATGAAATTATCGAGCCTCGTCTTTCGGTTCTTTTTCTGTTTCGCTCTTCAATGACAAGGCTAAAAGGATTATTGGGCACGTTAATATGGAGACGGGCTTCTTGCTTTGGCTTGAGGAAATCCGGAAGGAGCCAATTCTTTTCTTCTAGTCACTTCCTTTCCCTTGTCTTCCTTGTGCTGACACGTGGTTGTTAGTGCGGAGACACAGTAGAAACCGGAAGCATTTAAAGGCAATCCATTGGATAATGTGTCTATTTCCGTGTGAGCAAGCAAAGCGTAAAGGGAGAAAAAGAGATGCACGTGTATGGTTTCCAGCCCTCTCGTAAGGAAAGGATAAACCACCACTGAACTACACGTCTCACGACAGAAAGGTCGTGAAGATCATCTTTGAAACAGTAACCATATTTCTGAGGGGGGTCTTCAAAGATACCGTAGTTGGCCAGATAGAAGAGCCACTGTCTCAAATCCTACTATTTCTTAAACCTCTAAACTGTATCCTCTTAAGCTGCTACACTAGGAGAAATGTAAGGGTCGCAAACCAAATAGCACCGTTTCTGCTCTTAACACATTTCATCCTATCAGCTCTTTCCGAGGTTCCCGCCCCAGAAAACTGCCTGGCGGCGTTTTTTCTGCAACCACCAGGAAAGATTTCCAGATGGAACTTTTTTTTTTTTCTGACTTCAATCTCTCTCTCTTTTTCTCTTTCCTATTCTTACAAAATTTTTCAAGTCCTCTCCTTCTTAAGAAGAGATGAACTACAGTCTGAGAGAAGATATTTCAACACTTATGTTTTACAAAAGACCATTATCTGTGAAGAACTTCTACAAAACACTAAGAAAAAGACTAAAATCTCACTAAGAAAGAGCAAATTAACATGCACTTCACAAAAAGAGGATACCCAAAATAGCCAATAAGCAATTTAAAAGGTGCCCAACATAATTTGCTATGAGGGAAATGCAAATTTAAAAACCAAATGAAATAATACTTCTCTTCACCAGAATCAATTACCTTAAGAGAACTGACAATATCAAGTGCTGCTGAGCATGTGGAGCAACTGGAATACTCACTCACACACTGCTGATGAGACTGTAAACTGGTGCACACACATCGGGAAACTATTTGGAAATATTGACTAAATCTAAATATACATGTAAGCTATGCCCCCAAAACGCCACAGCTGTATTTATACCCAAGGGAAATGCATGAGTATTTCCCTTGAAAGACAAATATAGGAATGCTAGTGACCACATTAGACATTTCAGCCCCAAACTGGAAGCACTCTAAATGTACATTGACAGTAAAATGAATTTAAAAGTTGTGATGCACAATATTCATACAATGGAATATTACCAAGCAATGAAAAAGAACTGCTGCTACTAGCAACAATATGGATGTATCCAACTTTTTAAAAATTGAGTGAAAGAATCCACACTCAAATGAGTACATATTGGATGATTCTATTTATATTATTTCAAAACGCAAGAAAAACTAATCTATGGTGATAGAGGTCAGAGAGTCACATTGATTGGGATGAGGCACAAGGAAGCAGCTGGGGGCTGAAAAATCATGTATCTTTGCCAGAGCTGTTGGTTACATGGGTGTATGCATATGTAATAACCCATCAAGCTGAATCATTAAATTTCATGCATTTTTGTTTATATTAATTAAGCCTCAATTTAGATAACAAGAAAAGAAGAAAAAGGATCTCCTTGGATACCTCATCACCTCCAGTACATCTTATCTCTTCATTAGTGCTTTTCAGATTGTGGTCTGCAGACTGGTGCCTGGCTAAGAATTGTTTTTTACCTATCTGTGAGCATTAGGGACTTTTTATAAGACGTGAACAGTGCCAGGACATAGGACTCCTTTTGTTAAATAAAATAGAAACAATTTCAGGGCCTTTCAGGATTTCAGAAATAATAATCTCTGGAATGAGGAAAGGGCAGCACCCAAGAACCACCTGCTAAGTGGATTGTAATAAACCCCTGTGTATATCTGGACAGGTTCTCAAATCTCAATCTCCGATTCTGAAAGGGTGGAGCTTTTTGCCTTTAGCCAAAATTTGGTGCGAGTGGAAATTCGGTTGC
This sequence comes from Balaenoptera ricei, assembly GCF_028023285.1. Taxonomy (NCBI): domain Eukaryota; kingdom Metazoa; phylum Chordata; class Mammalia; order Artiodactyla; family Balaenopteridae; genus Balaenoptera; species Balaenoptera ricei. The sequence continues at coordinate 22,810,968 of NC_082649.1, forward strand.
AAGTCTTTGGATGACTTCCTCTAAAAATATTTTAGATTCTCTTACTGATTCTTTCTCCCCCCAGCATTTCTCTAACTACCCAGGGTTTTAGCCCCAGCCACGCACCTAGCCACCAACCAGACCAAGCATCATCCTATGCTGGGGAAAGACTGATCTGGGAACATAAGGAAAGGAATTAGAAAGCAATGTGGAAATTAAAATATCAGCTACACATGAGTGTCCAATACAGAGATTAAAATGCGTGTAAATGCGACTAGTAGTGCGCTAAACTACTGTGCAAATTTCATTCCGGAGCACACAGTAGGGAGGAGAGGAGCAGCAGCTGACGGAAGAGGGAAGAGGCGGGGTGGGGTGAAGTGGAGGAAGAAAAGGAGAAAAGGGATAGAGAGGAAGTGGGCAAAGGAAAAGCATCCTCAAAATGATTAGGATTTGAGGGGAAGTTGATGGGGCGAGGTGGGGGGGGGGCGGTGTCTAAGCTCCACGTCTCTCCGTGGCTTTGTCAGGGTATGAGGGAAGAGATGAGATCTTTTTCTCTCAAGGGAGGTAGGCTTGTCCCAGAAAAGGATTTGGCTCTTTATGTCGAAGACTGTTCTGGCTTCGGGAGCACCTAACAACTCTCCATCGCTGGATAAACAGGCTGAGCGCTTTGGGGGACGAACGTGAGGGTGAGATTTCGTTTGAAGTTCAGGAACCTCTGGGACTGGTAGCTTAGGAGCTGCAGGGATGCCCCGGTTTGGGGGCGTGGATGCGGTGGGAGCAGAATCGACAGTAGAAGCGGCAGTTTTGAGGTTGAACACAACCGAGACCGTGGAAGCGTCTTATTTTTTTAAGGTTTTGCTTGAAAAGCAAAAAATTGAGAAAGTTCCTGTTTGCTTGCTGCACATATTTCTAACTCTTAGAAGCTTATTGAAACACAACTTTGTCCTGAAGAAACTCTTCCTGGCATTTGCAACAGGCTCCTTTACTCCTCACACGATGCTCTTGCCTCAAAAGGAGTCTGAAGAGTGGAACAGGGTCTGAAGACTCTGGTCGTGGAAAGCCACAGTCACTGAACAGTCGGTGATACCTACAGACGAAGCCATGGTCTCTTCACTCCTAGTACAGGCACAGAACAATATAGATGAGTCCCTCACAAGTCAAGTGGATGACCTCAAGATTGGCTGTACAGCTGGTTTGTGACTGCCTGGTGGACAGTTACAGCTTCTGGAGAATAAGAAAAGGGGAGGATGCATTATGGAAGACCTCCAGGTTTCTTGGCTTCTGTAGATGGAGAAAGAGACTGCTTTTATGCTTTCTGAATGTTTAGCAGTTTGCTGGCTTGGTTTTCCCTTTGGTGGCTGAAAACAAGAATAGATTAAAAAAAAAAATCCCTATCAAGCTACCAATGGCATTTTTCAGAGGACTAGAACAAAAAATTTCACAATTTGTATGGAAACACAAAAGACCCCAAATAGCCAAAGCAATCTTGAGGAAGAAAAACGGAGCTGGAGGAATCAGGCTCCCAGACTTCAGACTATACTACAAACCTACAGTAATCAAGACAGTATGGTACTGGCACAAAAACAGAAATATAGATCAATGAAACAGGATAGAAAGCCCAGAGATAAACCCACGCACATATGGTCACCTTATTTTTGATAAAGGAGGCAAGAATATACAATGGAGAAAAGACAGCCTCTTCAATAAGTGGTGCTGGGAAAACTGGACAGCTACATGTAAAAGAATGAAATTAGAACACTCCCTAACACCATACACAAAAGTAAACTCAAAATGGATTAAAGACCTAAACGTAAGGCCAGACACTATAAAACTCTTAGAGGAAAACATAGGCAGAACACTCTATGACAAATCACAGCAAGATCCTTTTCGACCCACCTCCTAAAGAAATGGAAATAAAAAAAAAATAAACAAATGGGACCCAATGAAACTTAAAAGCTGTTGCACAGCGAAGGAAAACATAAACAAGATGAAAAGACAACCCTCAGAATGGGAGAAAATATTTGCAAACGAAGCAACTGACAAAGGATTAATCTCCAAAATTTACAAGCAGCTCATGCAGCTCAGTATCAAAAAAACAAACAACACAATCCAAAAATGGGCAGAAGACCAAAATAGACATTTCTCCAAAGAACATATACAGATTGCCAACAAACACATGAAAGGATACTCAACATCACTAATCATTAGAGAAATGTAAATCAAAACTACAATGAGGTATCACCTCACACTGGTCAGAATGGCCATCATCAAAAAATCTACAAACAATAAATGCTGGAGAGCGTGTGGAGAAAAGGGAACACTCTTGCACTGTTGGTGGGAATGTAAATTGATACAGCCACTATGGAGAACAGTATGGAGGTTGCTTAAAACACTAAAAATAGAACTACCATACGACCCAGCAATCCCACTACTGGGCATATACCCTGAGAAAACCATAATTCAAAAAGAGTCATGTACCACAATGTTCATTGAAGCTCTATTTACAATAGCCAGGACATAGAAGCAACCTAATTGTCCATAGACAGATGAATGGACAAAGAAGATGTGGCACATATATACAATGGAATATTACTCAGCCATAAAAAGAAACGAAATTGAGTTATTTGTAGTGAGGTGGATGGACCTAGAGTCTGTCATACAGAGTGAAGTAAGTCAGAAGGAGAAAAACAAATACCGTATGCTAACACATATATATGGAATCTAAAAAAAATGGCTGTGACGAACCTAGGGGCAGGACAGGAATAAAGATGCAGATGTAGAGAATGGACCTGAAGACATGGGGAGGGGGAAGGGTAAGCTGTGACAAAGTGAGAGAGTGGCATGGACATATATACACTACCAAATGTAAACTAGATAGCTCATGGGAAGCAGCCACATAGCACAGGGAGATCATCTCGGTGCTTTGTGACCACCTAGAGGGGTGGGATAGGGAGGGTGGGAGGGAGACGCAAGAGGGAGGAAATATGGGGATATATGTATGTGTATAGCTGCTTCACTTTGTTATAAAGCAGAAACTCACACCATTGTAAAGCAATTATACTCCAATAAAGATGGTTTAAAAAAAAAAGACGGTGTATCCCGTGGATTTCTGCTTAGGCATTGTGATACCAGAATCTGAAGCTGTGCAAAGAGCTCTGATCTGGAGATAGGGGTTGTTCAGTAGTTTGGAAGGAGGGTGTCCCTGGAGAGTAAGTAGAGTAAGGTTGGAAATGATCTATTGGGATTGGGAGAATAAGAGCTCTTTCTCTATTTGTGGGAAACAAAGAAATGAACTTTCCCCTAGATTGATCTTGGACCCCAGAGTTCAGAATGTTTGCTATTTCAGACTGGAAACTTTCTTCGAACACTCAGAGAAGTACTATTTCCCTTTACAGATTTCTGCTGAGGTGACTGCTATCTTTTCCTTGTTTGCCATTTGTTTGTAGTTAAATGACTTCTATGTAAGCTCCAGAGTTTGAGGGGCTCTGAGCCAAAAAGTGCCCACCAGCACACCGTCATCAACCACTCGCAGTGAAATCTAGTGAAATATTTTAGTGAAATCTTCTCAGCCTCCTGCATCCTGGTTAGGAAGGAGCTAGAATAAAAGAACCACAGAAGAACTTAAGTGATTAACTTTCTGACAAGGAATCAGATGGCTTGTCCATTAGGCCACACAGACCCGCGTTTGCTAATGCTTTCAGATTCCATACAACTGGAAATTAGAGGTGGTTGGGAAAACTGCTACTTGCTTTTTATAACCTATTGACAGTGGCCCACGTGCTAGTGATTGCTGAGAGTGCTTGGAGAGATGCAGTCAATAATAGAGCAAACAACAGATAACTTTAATGAAGGAGCACAATTCCTCCCTGTGTCCCAAAACGGTTGAGAAAGAATTGCCATAGCCAAGACGACTGAGTTTGACAAAGATATTTCAGGAAGCAAGAGTTCTTAGAGTATGTGGGTAAGAAGAAAATACAAAAGTGGAGGTCCTACGGATTGAACCCAGGACCTCGTACATGCTAAGCCCACACCCTACCACTGAGCTATACCCCCTCACTCTTATCAGCTTCTCAGAAGACTTTCTGTGACCTTCTAGTGACAAGCATTGCATCTTTGAAGACCAAGTTATCAAAATAAGCCACCTTAAGTTCAATTCTGCTATTTCTAAACTCCTTACACTTTATCCTCTCTCAGGCATGGCTACTCCAGGAGAAAGGAACCTTAATGGTAGAAAGAAAGGCACTGTTCTTGATTTGTGGTCAGCTTGTGATCAGAATCTGATCACAAAGTTGGGTTCCCATCAGATTAGATTGCTTGGATTGTGCTTCCATTCCATCACTTGGGTGAGTCACAGGACACAACATTCTCCCACAATTTATCTGAATATTACTCTCTGAATACTTTTGACTCTTGGAAACATTAATGTTTTACATAGTCAAAAAATAAAACTGACTCAAGTGTGTGTGAAACTACTGCAAAATTGAATATGAATAGAAAAAAATCTAACTGCATTTCAAAAGGATAACATAACCTCATTCAAGAGAAAAAGAACACATCCAAATAAATGTTTACACAGTACTTTATCCCAATTGTAAAGACAAGAAAAAAAAAAAAGCAAACAAATCATAACCTCTATGTAGCAGGGTTATTTTTTGTAGTGTTAAGGGTATGTCAATTCTGATATTTTTTGTGAATTTTATTTATTTTTATGCGTGCGTGTGTGTGTGTGAATTTACTTTTGTGTGGTTGGGAAAATGAACACATATAGTGTTGCTGGAATTCAGGGCTCTCACTGTAAGAGAAGGAGGTAAGTAACAAATAGCCCTGTTGGCTCTGGATATGAAATGTGTGTGTGTGTGTGTGTGTGTGTGTGTGTGTGCGCGCACGTGTGTCTGTTTGTATATCTGTCATTTTCCCTCCAGATCTGTCTGCTAACAGGGCCTAGAAAAACTAATACCTCAGTAGCAATAAGCAATGCTAGTCCCATATCTTGATTTTTGAATACCAATCCCCACTAAAAGGAAACAGAGCTACTTGTAGGATTCACAGACTCTAAGACTGGATGAGGGAGAGTACAAGATGATCCTGAGTTATCTTTCTGTGCTAGAATATAACTGCTCAAAAATCATGAGGACAATTCAAAAGGATCCAGAAACCAACTTGAAGGGCCTCTCACTGGTCAAATCTGGGGCAGTTTGAGATGAATAATGACAATAAATGATTATAATCCTTGGATACTTAAATGAATAAATATGGAAGAAGAGAAATTTTTCCTTACAGTGGTATGCCAACTAATAAATGCAGAGGTAATAACAAAGTTATAAAATTACCATCAGAATAATAATAGACTCTGACAAAATTCATAGATCAGTGCTAAAAGCATAGGTAAACTTTTGATGAGGATCGGAATATCTATATAGTCTCAGAGTATCCCTTACTGATTACTTATTAATTATTGGGGAAAGAAACCTATTAGACACAACTTTAACCAAGTAATCAAAGCTGACATCACTAACAATGGGAGAAACTGACATCACATGCTCCTTGGTGTGATAGAGGGAAACATAATTTCTGTGATATTCCTCCCAATTATTCATAACCTGAACTTAGTCTAATCAAAACATAAATTGAAGAATATTCTACAAAATCATTGGCATGTGCTCTTCAAAAACATGTCAATCTCACAAAAGGCAAGATTGAGAAACCATTCCAGATTAAAGGAGACTAAGGAGTAACTAAATTCATATGTGACTCTGGAATGGACCTTAGTTTGGGAGAGAAATTTCTATAAAGTATTTTATCGGTAAAATTAGTTAAATATGCACTGTATATTAGAAAAGACTTCTTATCAGTGTTAAATTTCCTGAATTTGATCATTGTGCTGTGGTAAGGAAATGCCCTTACTCTTAAGAAATATATACTGATGTATAAAATATAAAGATTATGATGGAAGTGTATAATAAGAAGATTTGTGGAGAAAAAGATATAATATCTGCAAATTGTTCTCAAATAGTTTAGAAAAATATTGTTTGTCCGAGTAATTATATATTCCGCAGTTTTTGGTTATCGAGGGAGAGGCAACCCAGTGTTCTGAAATGATCCCAAGATTTGGACAGTAGGTGCTCTCAAATTGTTTCCATCATATTGATAACATTGCTAAGCAGAGACAAAGATGCAAATTTCCCAATTTATATTAGAATTTAGCGGTGTTTTGCTCTCCTTTCCTTTCACACTCCTTGCTTGTGAATTAATCAACTAAGGACATTTGAAAGAGATTGAATTTCTTTCTCAGAGCTGAGAGGTGAGGAGGGAAAGAAAGAGTAAAGTTGTGGTATGGAAAGAAAGAGTAAAGTTGGGAGACAGAATTCCCTTCCCTCTCTAATATTCAGCGGTGAAGATGGGCAGAGATAGTGATGGATTTGTAACCATAATGGCCCTTTAACGGGGCCATCAATGGACTAGAAATTTTGAGGAGTGCCTGGAAAATACAAAGCAGAAGTGATTATATGGGCAGGAAACAGTAGAGGAAATGGCTGGGTTTTCGCTACAGTGAAAATGTCTTAGACATTTGTGAACTACATGTCTTCTTGTTTTGGCAGCTAATAATTTCTATTTTGACATACATACCAAAAATTTTTTTTCTTGCCACTTCTTCATGGTAGCATATTTGTTGTTAACTGACATTTCCAGGCATAATCTTATTTAGAGATTTGAAAAGAAGGAACAATGGATGAGTGATAAAATAAAAGGAAATTGGATAGTACAAAATAGCAATTTGGCATGTGTAAGCTGAGTCGTGTAAAGCCGATTCTTTTTTTTTTTTCATGTTTCGCAGGACTCTAGCTTCTTGACAGCTGTCCTTTCCAGTAGCATCACCCATTCATTCAACTAGTATTCTCTGGTTTATTTTTGGACTAAACTTTTGGTGATGGAGAGACTAATCAGAGGGAAGACTTTCTGTTTCTCATCCTAAAACTTCACATAAAACAAAGGAAACTAAAGCAATTTTTCCTCAAGCCTCTTATTTTCTTCTCCTTTTTCTCTTCTCTCAGTAATAGTGGGAAATAGAAGCCAAGATGAAAAGTTATGACAGCACACTTGTTTTGGGTTTAGGGGATCCTATGAATAGTAGGCTGAATAATTGCTCCCAAAGATAGCAGGTCCCAATCCCCAGAACCTGTGAATGTTATCTTATATAGAAAAAGGTCTTTGCAGATGTAATTACATTAAGGATCTTGAAATGGAGAGATTACTTTGGATTATCCGGGTAGGCCTGATGTAATCACAAGTGTCCTTCAAAGAGAGAGGCAGAGGGAGATTTCACACACACAGAGGAGAAGGCAGTGTGACCACGGAGACAGAGATTGGGGTATTGCTGCCACAAGCCAAGGAATGCCAGCCTCCACCAGAAGCTGGAAGAGGCAAGAACGGATTCTCCTCCTAGAGCCTCTGGAGGTAGCAGCACTCTGCCAACACCCTGATGTCGGTCTAGTGATATTAATTTTGGACTTCTGGCCTCCAGAAGGGCAAAGAATAAATTTCTGTTATTTTAAACCACCGAGTTTGTGGTAATTTGTTACAGCCTCCGTAGGAAAGCAATAGACATCTACTCTCTCAGCTGACTTGAGTGGTTTTGAGGCTCATGAAGCCTCAATAGCGCAACATTAAAGTGAATGTCTTAGATCATATGTTTACTTTTCTTGTGAGCAGGCATTTGGTAGACCATATATTTACTTTTCTTGTGAGCAGGCAGGCAATGGGTAAAGGAATCAAGGAAAAGAGAACTTAAATCTCACAGCTTCCTGAAAGCCGACAGCTGGAGGTGCCGGGGATTGAACCCGGGGCCTCGTACATGCGAAGCACGCGCTCTACCACTGAGCTACACCCCCTTCCTGAAGTACTGGTGGAGGTCCTTCAAGAAATATCTCACCGTATTCTGTGGGCCCGTCTCCCCACTTGCTGTGTTTGTTGTTTTAGCAGTACTGTGTGTCGGAGCAGGATATGTGACTGCTTTAAGATAGAGAAGGCCAGGGAGCTGTGGGTGATACTGATTCTTTACCAAATAAAACTTGAAGTGGAACGAAAAATATTGAAAACATGTGTCAGAAAATTGACGAACTTTTCCTTGGATAAAACACTTCTTGCTATTTGCTGTTTGCTCCACAGGAATGTTAAGGGCAAGATTTTAATGGGAAAACCCCAGGTGAAAATAAAAACCACCGGCAATTCGTTCAGCGATTCATTCCCAACAGTCTATTCATCTTTATTACATCCTGATGGCAAGTAAGAAGGTTCATAGAATAGTCTAGGAGAATAGTGCTCAAGGCACGCACTAAACAGCAGATTCAGGGATGGAAAGAAGTGTTGATTAAAAGCAAGTTAATAGGTATCTAGACACAGGTTGGAGATACCTACTGGGTTTACAGAGCAAGAAACAAAGTGGGAGGCACATAAAAGAGAACCCAGTCATCCAAGAAACAGGAAGAAAAGCAAAAAAGAGATCTATTGTTCTTTTGCGCCCTCGGCAGCGAAAGCTCGGAGTCCTAACCACTGGACCAGGCCGTTACCCTGGGGAGCTCCTCCTCCTCCCCCTCATCTTCTCCCTTCTCCTCCCCTCCTCTTCCTCCTCCTCCTTCTTCTTCAGAATGGAAGAGAGATTATGCGGAGGACATGGCGTTGGTTTTGGACATGCTGAATTTAACAGATCCATCCATAGGTTCCCGCCTGTCAGTGTAGCGCAGTGAACTCAACTCAGCGCTCTGATATGAATACACGGGAGTGGGAGTGCTCAGAAGGCACAGCGTACAGAGGGTGAGCAGAATGAGTACTGGAAACGTCCTTGGAGATTTAGCGATCAGGAACTCTTTTACTGATAGTTGTGCAAAGCCAAAAAACAAAAACAAAAGCAAACGAACAAACAAAAATGCTTCTTAGTCTGATCTTGAACCCTAGCAGCCACACTGGTTAGCATCATGGCCTTGAAACTTCCATAGAAGACCCAGAAGGACTCGTTTTCTGGTACGACTCCTAGTATGTGTTATATCTTCCTCATTCATCTTATGTCTTTCCCTGTATTAGTAAATATATCATTGAATATCTTTTGGAATTGAGAGGACATTATTGGTTTGGCAGAATTTCTCTCTCAACTGGCTCATGGGGCTGTTAGAATAGATAGGAGGAGACAGAAGTGGCAGGTTTCGCTGAAATTGAGCGCTAGAGAAGAGGCACCCACAAAATTCTGCAAGCTCTAGTGTATGAGCGTGTGTGTGTGTGTGTGTGTGTGTGTGTGTGTGTGTGTGAGAGAGAGAGAGAGAGAGAGAGAGAGTCCAGGAGGATGAGTGGGAAATTATCTAGGCTGTTTGAGGGTGAAAGCACAAATATGAAAGTTTCCAGAGTCATTGAAATTGGAGAAGCCTAACTACCAGTTACATTACCAGAAGTTCCTCACAAGGAGTTTTGGCTTCATTTTGTCTTTTTCTGTTTACTCCAACATACACTGAACACCAAAATTGTTTATCAATTTTCTGTGAAAATAATCAGCAATTAGCAGATGTATGAAGTGCTTTTCTAATGCATCTAAAACCAGGGAGAAAATTGTAACTGGTTGGGTGCCATTTTTTAATGACAGACCAGGATGAAAGGATAAAGAAGATGTTATATATGAGAAACATGGATGGGTCTTGAAGACATTGTGTTAAGTGAGATGTCAGACAGAGAAAGACAAATACTATATGATAGCCCTTATATGTGGAATCTTAAAAACAAACAAACAAATGAAAAAAACAGAGTAGAATGGTGGTTACCAAAGCCTGAGGGGTGGGGAATTGGAGAGATGTTGTTTAAGGGTACATACTTGCAACTAGTAGACAAATAAGTCCTGGAGATCTAATACACAGTCCAGGGATTACAGACCACAAAACTGTGTTGTAAACATTTAACTTGCTAAGAGACTAGATCTTAATTGTTCCCACCACTAGAAGAATAATTATGTGACACAGTAGAGGTGTTAGCTAACACACACACACAAAGTTGACAGGGCAAAAGGGATAAAGTATTCATGTAAAAAGGTTTTATGTAATGCTCTGGAATTTGAATTAACACTCATGATGTTTGGTGTTTACAACATCTCGATTTGTTGACCTGGACAGAGAGGTTTAGTCATATTGCTCTAAGTTTCCCACCATGATTGAATATGAAGAAACTGTGCCTAGAGTAGGCAGTAAAGGATTAGGTATTCTTTTTTCTCCTATTAAATATGTCTTTGAAAAAAATAAATCACTGCCTTTTGAGTCAGAGTGACTGCATGGCCTAGTGGATATTGTCTGCTTCCATATTCCTATGCAGCCAATGGTCCTGCCCAACTGTGACCTCTCACACATTCACAGAGGGTGTCACACACATGGCCACCTCCCCTTTCCTCTCAGAGGTCCTTAATCTTTAATTCCTCCCCGAAGAAAGCTAAACAAAAGCTTGTTGAAGGATAGAGCCCCCAAATAAAACATAGTTGAATTTCCAGAATTCATCTACAACGTACTTTAAAATGAGCCCTTTTTGTCCTGGGCCAAAGTTAGACACAGCTAGCCTTCAAAGAAGTACCTCCATTTGTCATATGTTGCTTTTATTGGCATATAATTTTTTTGAAATTTCCACTCTATATTTCCTATGGTTTTCTCATACTAAGTTCCTGGCTTTTCCACTCTATCCTCTTCTCCCTTAAATTTCAGAGGTGAACTTCCTTGGAGAAGTCTATGGTTGGAAGGGAAAAAAAATCTCCATTTGGACCTGAGCCCTAATATAATACATAAAAGCAATGGTAAGAATTCATGATATTCTTTTTCAAGTTTAGTCTATTTGCCTTTTGCAACTTGATGAATTCCTATTGTTGGAGCATGTGAATACATTTCTCCTGACACAGTAGATACAAGTGGCAAAAAGACATTGTAAAATTGTACTTTGAAAACAAGAGAGAAAAATATGTCAACAGAACCAAAAATGACCTATTACTCCTATTAAAGAAAATCTGGCTCCTGAGTGCTAGCTCTTATTCTTCCTTTGAAGAGGTAAATTCCAAAGTGAAGGCATTTTAACTTGAGAAAGATCTTATCCTATTTAAGATGTTGCCGAGCAGAAACAAAGATACAAACTTCCTAGTTTATACTGGAAGTTAGCATCGTCTTGATTGCAAAACTTGCAAAACTTTTATTAAAAAGAAACTTCACATCTAATTCAATTATGTATATTGATTCAAAAAATTAATATTAATAAATATCATATTACCATGAGAGGGGAAACAGTGTCAATTATTAGAATACAAAAATTGTTCAACAATAGAAATACATTTTTTGCAATTGTTTTTTCTACATTAGAGTAGGAAGTTGCAAACAATTATAATACAGCCATATATTTATAATATATACCCTTTAAATCCACGTCACAGCACTCAAACCAGTGATTCTCAAACTTTCACGTGCAAAGGACACACTTGGGGATCCTGTCGAAATGCTGATTCTAGTTCAGTAAGTCTGGGGTGGAACTGACATCCTGCATTTCTAACAAGCTCTCAGGTACCACCAACTCCTTTGGCCCAAGGACCACACTGACCCTGGGTCTGGAAAATTCCTTTCCGATAGAGGGTGCAACAATCTCATATAAAATTACTTCTGTATATCATCTAAATTATCCAGTTAAATCCTATTCTCGGGTAAGAGTAAAGACAGAACAAAACTGGAAATTAATCTGTGACTTCTGAAACCTTCAGCCCAAGGTATTGCTCAATGTATTCCCAATGGAGCTATTGCTGCCTAAGTGTGACTTCTCCACATCCACTGATGAAAATAAATTTCTCGATTTCCCATTTTGGAACGCTCTCTTCTTGCTCAACCTGCAGTCTGATCATGGCCAAAACGGCTCAGAAAACAAAAGAAACTAAGAAAAATTGGCTTGCGACCATGTGTTTCCTTTGTTAAATTTTCCCATCCTTATCTCTTCTTTCCTGCTTTATTAATAATACTGTGACGTGCTTTTTGTTCCGGAATCTCGAGCTGCTGAATGAGCCCAGACTTTGTCTTCTCGTTCCATCTTTTCCTCCTTTCGCAGCCACCCTGGGTGTTGCCAAACCCGAGAAGTAGTAACAGGGCAGCGCCAATACTCATAGCAAATAGTTGTGAAATCGGTTTACTTTCTTTTTGAGCAGGGAAAAAAAGTAAAATGGGGAAAGAGACAAGAACAACTTTCAAAAGTGGAGGTGCTGGGGATTGAACCCGGGGCCTCGTGCATGCTAAGCACGCGCTCTACCACTGAGCTACACCCTCTCCCTCAATCTGTGCCCTCGGGAATATATGCAAAACAGAAAATAGCCATTTTGAGTAGGTTTTACAAGAATTAATATCAAGCTAAAGTCCAATCTGCCTAATTTCGCTTATTTCCGAAATCTTAAATTTGGAACCTAAATCTAGGTCCTATGACATGCTTTGCTAAAAGAAGAGTAAGTTGCATTCTAGACGGAAAGCCCTTATTGGTGGTCCTGGGACCTTTTCGCTCCAATCAGTCTGGAGTCACTTCCTTGACGCCTCTAGAAGACCACGGGATGAAATATTTTCTCTCCTTTTTTCACTCCCTCCTTTCCTCTTTCCTTGCCGCTTGAAAGGGCTGCCAGTAAGCCACAAAGTATAATGCGGGGGATGCAAAAATAGAGACCATGTGAGCTCCAGAGGGGAGAGAAGACAGTAGGACAAATGGAGAGCTGCTTGTTTTGGTCGCCGAGGAGAGAGGGCGCATGGGCTATGATCGCGCCCCCCTTGGGGGTGGAATTGAAGGTCATTAAGAAGGCTACACCTGTGATGCACATTCACCCTTTGTAAAACCTTCCGCACGGTGGGACTGGTTCACTAACCACATCCTTCTCTGAGGCTCTGAGCCTCTCGCTTTCAGCCCCACAAACCGACAGAGCCTCAGATAAGATTGGAGAAGTGGCTTATATGGGCAAAAGACATAATAAGGTAATGCGGTAAATAATACTTCTCCAATCAGAGATGAAAAGGACGTTAATGAAATGACAAATAACGAATCAAACACTCAGTTCAAGATGTTAGAAAATGAACAAAATAAGCCAAAAAGAATGAAGAAGGAAGGGTTGATAAAGACAAACTCAGAAAATGAGTTTTTTAGAAGTACAACTAATAAAGAAAAAAGCTGGTTATTTGAAAAGTCAACAAAATAGACAAACCTCTAACGATCCTAATCAAGAAGAGTGAAAATAAGTGCAAATACACAAAATTAGAACTGACAGGAGAAAATAACGATCAAAACAGAAAAACCTTTTAAAAATCATGACACAACTCAGCAAATGATTTAAAAACTTTAGATGAAGTGTATTTTATAAATGCATTATACCCAAATTACTTCTTGTAGAGACAGAAAGTCTAAACAGACCATTACTACAGAAAAATAGAAAAACAGTTGAATAAGTATGTCCCCCAAAAGGGCACCAAGCACAAATACTTTCACAAAGAAATTTTACCGAACTGCTAAATATCAGAGAATCATGATGCAACTTAAATTTTCAAAGCACAGAAAAAGGAGCCCTTCCAATTCATTTTATAAAGTGAGTATAGCGTTCATCACAAACTTTTTAAGTTCACACAGAAAATGAAAACTATAGTCTAATTTCACATAATACAGAATATCCAAGTGGGGTTTATTCCAGAAATGCAAAGATCACTCATTATTAAGGAAGACATTAACAAAGATTCTCTCCTCTACCAATCTCTACTCAGGGTTCCCTGAACTCTTTTTCAAATAGGCCTTGACTTTTGGATTTCTGTTTTCATCCCTGTGTTGTCCAATTTTAGCAAGAATCCTGTTAGGTTGGTTTGGATAGAATCCTCTATCCTCCATGTCTGGTCACCCTTGATATCTAATTGTGTTCCTCATCCGCTGCCATCCCCTGGGTGATGTCTGATCACCTTGGCCTACTTTCAACAAGAATCCTGTTTGGTTGGTTTAGCCAGAATTCTTCCTTATCTCTGATGTTTCTTCTTAGTAATTTTCTATCCACTGACCCTCACCCCCACTCCACCCTTCTCCTTAGTTATAAATTCCCACTTGGCTATGCTGTATTTGGAATTGATCCTGGTTCCATATTGAGGCCTTTTGCCCATTGCAATATTCCTGAATGAAATTTGTTTTTACCACTCTAGCTACTGTCCAGCTCTGGTTTATCTTTAACAATATTAATATAATACATCAAATTGATAAAGGTAAGGAGAAAAACCATACATGATCATCTCCAAGAGCTGCACAATAGACATTGACAAAAGCCAACATACATTTCACATTGTAGTGGGTTGAATAGTGTCCTCCAAAAATTCATGTGGACTCAGAACCTGAAAATGTGACTTTATTTAGTAATAGGGTTTTTGAAGATGTAATTAGTTAAAAAAACGTCGTATTGGATTAGGGTGAGCCCTAAATCCAATGACTGACGTCCTTACAAGAGGAGAACATGCAGAGACAGAGATATACAAAGAGAAAAAGGCCATGTGACGATGGAGGCAGAGATTAGAGTGATGCAGCTACAATCCAAGGATTGCCAGGAGCCACCAGAAACTAACATGAGGCAAAAAAGCATTCTTCACTAGAGACCTCAGAGGGAGCATGGCCCTACTGACACCTTGCTTTTGGACTTCTGGGCTAGAGAACTATGAGAGAATAAATTCCTATTGTTCTAAGCCACCCAGTTAGTGGTACCTTGTTACGACAGCCTTAAGAAATTAATACAAATGTGCCAAAAGCACTCAATAAAATAAGAATTGATGGACATTTCTCAACATGATAAAATACTTCAGGCCCAAAACTAGCATTTTAGTTAACTGAGCAGCACTAGAGGCTTTGCGGGCAGGAAAAAATAATATTCAGTATTTCTACTGCTATTTAATATTAAGTTGGAGACAGTTGTCAAAGCAATTAACAAGACAATTAAAGGCATAAGAATTGAAAGAAGTAGGGAAAACGATGTTATGATTCAGTTATAATTATGTATCTGAAAAATCAAAGAAAACAAAAGAAAAACTATGAAACAATAAGAGATTTTAGTGAAGTGGTAGGTTAGAAAAATAACACACAAAAAATCAATACCCTTCACGTATACCAAAAAAAAAAATATATATATATATATATATATATATATATGTATATAAAAAACACAATAGACGAAGCCATTAACAACAGCAAAGAAAGGGAAAAGGGGGTGGGAGGAAGGAAGCAGGGAGGGTGGGGAGGCGAGTAAAGGGAAAAGGAAATAAAATTTTAAAAGAAAAAAATTCCTGGGTATAAACTTTAAAAATTTCCAAAATCTATATGAATAAAACTCTAATACACTCCTTGAAGTCACAAAAATATACTTGAACATTGTAAAAATATATAATATTCTAATAGAAAAAGACACAACTTCATATAATTGTCATTTATTCCTAAGATAATTTATTAATTTAATGCAATCCCAATAAAAATGCCATCACATTTTTCTGCAACTGAGTAATTTTTATAAAGTTTACTTAGAAAAACAAGCCATCAATAATAGCCAGGAAACCCCTAAAATAATAAGAGCAAAAGCAAGGAGGGAGAGCTAGCCCAACAGGCTTAAAACATACCAAAACCCTCTGTAACTGGAATTGTTTGTTATTGACACAGAGAATATAAAATCCTATAACAAAACCAGTTGCAAATAAAAATTAGTTTACAATAAAGGCAGTAACTCATATCAACAAAGGAAAGATGAACTTCTAAATTTGTAGCACTGAGATAATTGAATAGTCACATGAATAAGGATTAAATTGAATACATTTCTCACCCTGCATACCAGGATAAATTCCATATGTATTAAAAATTTTAATGTTAAAAAAATGAAACTATAAAAATACAAAAAGAAAACATATGTGAACTCCTCTATAATCTAAGGAGTAGCAAAATTACCTAATATGGCCCCAAATCTAAAAGCAGTATTCTAAATATTTATAAATATGATTACACAAACATTAAAGGAAAACTTTTTGCATTGCAAAAAAACACCATAATCAAAGAAACAAATGATAATAGGCTGAAAAAATTATTAGCAATTTATATCATGATAAATGGCTACTATTCTTTCTATATAAATAAAATCTTTAAAAGGAGTAAAAGGCCAACAAATCCGTAGAAAAAATAGTTTAGAGATATGAATAAAGACTTAAGAGTAGGAAATACAAATGGTTCTTAACTATATGAAAAAAATGCTCAATTTTACTCATAATAAGGGAAATACAACTAAGTTAACACTATGATACAATTTTTTCGCCTATCAGATTGGCAAAAATCTACAGGTTGGATAGCATATTCTGTTGTTCAAGGCTGCAGAGACATTACTCCATCTGTGGATTGCTGGTAGGAATACAATCCTAAGGGAAGGAGATTTGCAGTATCTAGAAAAATTACATATTTATTTACCCTTTGACCCATAAATCTCTCTTCTAGGAAGCTATCCAAAGATATACTGGCAAAAGTAAAAAATAAAAAGGTAAGTAGATGCTTAGGACTATTTATCACATCACTATTTATAAAGCAAAAGATGAGAAATGATCCAAATATCCATCAAAAGGAAAAACTGAGATAACTATGGCACATCAATATAATGCCACTGTAAAATGGAATACAGAAGGACAAACTAAATTTTGTTTCTCAAAACAATCAAACAAAAAACAACCCAAAAAAACCTTACTTACATGGAGAGAAAGGTAATACCTTAAGGACAAAAAGAAGTGAAAAAAAAATGATTACTACACTATTTTAAGTAATCATTTGTTAATTGTGATTTTGGTATTGTAATTATGACCTCTTTGTGTTTATGTAATTAATCAAATAAGTAGTTATGTTGCTGTCATTAATACACTAGAAGGAATCAATAGCAGAATAACTGAGGCGGAAGAACGGATAAGTGACCTAGAAGACAGAATGGTGGGATTCACTGCTGTGGAACAGAATAAAGAAAAAAGAATGAAAAGAAATGAAGACAGCCTAAGAGACTTCTGGGACAATGTTAAACACACCAACATTCACATTATAGGGGTCCCAGAAGGAGGAGAGAGAGAGAAAGGACCCGAGATAATATTTGAAGAGATTATAGTCAAAAACTTCCCTAACACGGGAAAGGAAATAACCACGCAGGTCCAGGAAGTGCAGAGAGTACCAGGCAGGATAAACCCAAGGAGAAACACACTGAGACACATAGTAATCAAATTGACAAAAATTAAAGACAAAGAAAAATTATTAAAAGCAACAAGGGAAAAATGACAAATAACATACAAGGGAACTCCCATAAGGTTAACAGCTGATTTCTCAGCAGAAACTCTACAAGCCAGAAGGCAGTGGCAGGACATATTTAAAGTGATGAAAGGGAAGAACCAACAAACAAGATTACTCTACCCAGCAAGGATCTCATTCAGATTCGATGGAGAAATCAAAAGCTTTACAGACAGCAAAAGCTAAGAGAATTCAGCATCACAAAACCAGCTCTACAACAAATGCTAAAGGAACTTCTCTAAGTGGGAAACACAAGAGAAGAAAAGGACCTACAAAAACAAACCCATAACAATTAAGAAAATGGTAATAGGAACATACATATCAAAAATTACCTTAAATGTGAATGGATTAAATGCTCCAACCAAAAGACAAAGGCTTGCTGAATGGATACAAAAACAAGACCCATATATATGCTGTCTACAAGAGACCCACTTCAGACCTAGGGACACATACAGACTGAAAGTGAGGGGATGGAAAAAGATATTCCATGCAAATGGAAATCAAAAGAAAGCTGGAGTAGCAATACTCATATCAGATAAAATAGACTTTAAAATAAAGAATGTTACAAGAGACAAGGAAGGACCCTACATAATGATCAAGGGATCAATCTAAGAAGAAGATATAACAATTATAAATATATATGCACCCAACATAGGAGCACCTCAATACATAAGGCAACTGCTAACAGCTATGAAAGAGGAAATCAACAGTAACACAATAATAGTGGGGGACTTTAACAGCTCACTTATACCAATGGACAGATAATCCAGACAGAAAATTAATAAGGAAACACAAGCTTTAAATGACACAAAGTACCAGATCGATTTAATTGATATTTACAGGACATTCCATCCAAAAACAGCAGAATACACTTTCTTCTCAAGTGCACACGGAACATTCTCCAGGATAGATCACATCTTGGGTCACAAATCAAGCCTCGGTAAATTTAAGAAAATTGAAATCATTTCAAGCATCTTTTCCGACCACAACGCTATGAGATTAGAACTCAGTTACAGGGGGGAAAACGTAAAAAACACCAACACATGGAGGCTAAACAATACATTACTAAATAACCAAGAGATCACTGAAGAAATCAATGAGGAAATCAAAAAATACCTAGAGACAAATGACAACAAAAACACGATGATCCAAAACCTATGGGATGCAGCAAAAGCAGTTCCAAGAGGGAAGTTTATAGCAATACAAGCCTACCTCAAGAAACAAGAAAAATCTCAAATAAACAATCTAACTTTACACCTAAAGGAAGTAGAGAAAGAAGAACAAACAAAACCCAAAGTTAGTAGAAGGAAAGAAATCATAAAGATCAGAGCAGAAATAAATGAAATAGAAACAAAGAAAACAATAGCAAAGGTCAATAAAACTAAAACTGGTTCTTTGAGAAGATAAACAAAATTGATAAACCTTTAGTCAGACTCATCAAGAAAAAGAGGAAGAGGACTCAAATCAATAAAATTAGAAATGAAAAAGGAGAAGTTACAACAGACACCGCAGAAATACAAAGCATCATAAGAGACTACTACAAGCAACTCTATGCCAATAAAAAGGGCAACATGGAAGAAATGGCCAAATTCTTAGAAAGATACAAACTTACAAGACTGAAGCAGAAAGAAATAGAAAATATAAACAGACCAATCACAAGCACTGAAATTGAAACTGTGATTAAGAATCTTCCAACAAACAAAAGTCCAGGACCAGATGGCTTCACAGGTGAATTCTATCAAACATCTAGAGAAGAGCTAACACCTATCCTTCTCAAACTCTTCCAAAAAATTGCAGAGGAAGAAACACTCCCAAACTCATTCTATGAGGCCACCATCACCCTGATACCAAAACCAGACAGAGGTACTACAAAAAAAGAAAATTACAGACCAATATCACTGATGAATCTAGATGCAAAAATCCTCAAAAAATACTAGCAAACAGAATCCAACAGCACATTAAAAGGATCATTCACCATGATCAAGTGGGATTTATCCCAGGGATGCAAGGATTCTTCAATATATGCAAATCAATCAATGTGATACACCATATTAACAGATTGAAGAATAAAAACCATATGATCATCTCAATAGATGCAGAAAAAGCTTTTGACAAAATTCAACACCCATCTATGATAAATACCCTCCAGAAAGTGGGCATAGAGGGAACTTACCTCAACATAATAAAGGCCATATATGACAAACCCACAGCAAACATCATTCTCAATGGTGAAAAACTGAAAGCATTTCCTCTAAGATCAGGAACAAGACAAGGATGTCCACTCTCGCCACTATGATTCAGCATAGTTTTGGAAGTCCTAGCCACGGCAATCAGAGAAGAAAAAGAAATAAAATGAATACAAATTGGAAAAGAAGAAGTAAAACTGTCACTGTTTGCAGATGACATGATACTATACATAGAGAATCCTAAAGATGCCACCAGAAAACTACTAGAGCTAATCAATGAATTTGGTTAAGTTGCAGGATACAAAATTAATGCACAGAAATCTCTTGCATTCCTGTACACTAACAATGAAAGACCAGAAAGAGAAATTAAGGAAACAATCCCATTCACCACTGCAACAAAAAGAATAAAATACCTAGGAATAAACCTACTTAAAGAGGTAAAAAACCTGTACTCAGAAAACTATAAGACACTGATGAAAGAAATCAAAGACGACACAAACAGATGGAGAGATATACCATGTTCTTGGATTGGAAGAATCAATATTGTGAAAATCACTGTACTACCCAAAGCAATCTACAGATTCAACACAATCCCTATCAAATTACCAATGGCATTTTTTACAGAACTAGAACAAAAAATCTTAAAATTTGTATGGAGACACAAAAGACCCCGAATAGCCAAAGCAGTCTTGAGGGAAAAAAACGGAGCTGGAGGAATCAGACTCCCTGACTTCAGACTATACTACAAAGCTACAGTAATCAAGACAATAGGATACTGGCACAAAAACAGAAATATAGATCAATGGAACAGGATAGAAAGCCCAGAGATAAACCCACGCACCTATGGTCAACTAATCTATGACAAAGGAGGCAAGGATATACAATGGAGAAAAGACAGTCTCTTCAATAAGTGGTGCTGGGAAAACTGGACAGCTACATGTAAAAGAATGAAATTAGAATACTCCCTAACACCATCCACAAAAATAAACTCAAAATGGATTAAAGACCTAAATGTAAGACTGGACACTATAAAACTCTTAGAGGAAAACATAGGAAGAACACTCTGACATAAATCACAGCGAGATCTTTTTTGATCCACCTCCTACAGTAATGGAAATAAAAGCAAAAATAAACAAATGGGACCTAATGAAACTTAAAAGCTGCTGTACAGCAAAGGAAACTACAAACAAGACGAAAAGACAGCCCTCAGAATGGGAGAAAATATTTGCAAATGAATCAACAGACAAAGGATTAATCTCCAAAATGCATAAACAGCTCATGCAGCTCAATATTAAAAAAACAAACAACCCAGTCAAAAAATGGGCAGAAGACCTAAATAGACATTTTTCCAAAGAAGACATGCAGATGGCCAAGAAGCACATGAAAAGCTGCTCAACATCACTAATTATTAGAGAAATGCAAAGCAAAACTACAATGAGGTATCACCTCACACCAGTTAGAATGGGCATCATCAGAAAATCTACAAACAACAAACGCTGGAGAAAAAAAAAGGTCATGAAGAAGCTAGGGGCAAGATGAGAATAAAGACACAGACCTACTAGAGAATGGACTTGAGGATATGGGGAGGGGGAAGGGTAAGCTGGGACAAAGTGAGAGTGGCATGGACATATATACACTACCAAACGTAAAATAAATAGCTAGTGGGAAGCAGCCGCATAGCACATGGAGATCAGCTCGGTGCTTTGTGACCACCTAGAGGGGTGGGATAGCGAGGGTGGGAGGGAGGGAGACGCAAGAGGGAAGAGATATGGGGACATATGTATAACTGATTCACTTTGTTATAAAGCAGAAACTAACACACCATTGTAAAGCAATTATACTCCAATAAAGATGTTAAAAAAAAAAACTAAAAATAGAATTACCATATGACCCAGCAATCCCACTAGTGGGCATATACCCAGAGAAAACCATAATTCAAAAAGACATATGCACCCCAATGTTCATTGCAGCACTATTTACAATAGCCAGGTCATGGAAGCAACCTAAATGCCCATCAACAGACGAATGGACAAAGAAGATGTGGTACATGTAGACAATGAAATATTGCTCAGCCATAAAAAGGAACGAAATTGGGTCATTTGTAGAGATGTGGACGCATCTAGAGACTGTCCTACAGAGTGAAGTAAGTCAGAAAGAGAAAAACAAATATCGTATATTAACACATATATGTGGAATCTAGAAAAATGGTACAGATGAACCGGTTTGCAGGGCAGAAATAGAGACACAGATGTAGAGAACAAACTTATGGACACCAAGGGGCGAAAGTGGCAGGGGGGTGGTGGTGGTGGGATGAATTGGGAGATTGGGATTGACATGTATACACTGATATGTATAAAATGGATAATTAATAAGAACCTGCTGTATAAAAAAAATAAAATTCTAAAATTCAGAAACAAAAAAGAAAGAAAATATATTAAAATTCAGTTATAACAATGAGGATCTGTGGCATATGAGTCACAACCTACTCTCTCCCCAGGCCAGCCTGATGGAACCTGTACTCCAAACTATACAGCCAAGAAAACAGGGCTCCATGCCCCCTACCCCCTACCCGGTTTCCACTTGGAGAACTATAATATCTTCCCTCCATTTCTAATCCTGCCCTCAGGTCCTTCTTGCAGAGATTAAGTTTTGGACAAGTGCAGCCAAGAGGTGAGGGCTCCTGTCTTTCACCGAGTCCCCACTCATGGAAAAGAGGTTCTATTTTATTGGAGGCCTGAAAATACTGGGGCCCCTTTATGCCCAGCATGAGCCAGAGGTTCCAGGCCAGGAGAGAGATGCCAAGAAGACCTGAGGCTATTGCTCCTTGCCCAGCATCCAGCTACTATAACAGGAGTGCCAGTCATAAAGAAGTATGCCACTGTCCCTGCCCCCAGCTGAAATGCTGAAGGGAATCCTTCAAGTTGGAGCAAGGTGATAAACAGAATACAAAACTGAATGAAAATATACAACTCCCTGGTAAAGGTAAACATATAGATAAATATAGAATCCTGTAAAATTTATGATGTAGGTGTACAAGTCACTTTTAAATCTGGCATAGAATTTAAAAAACAAAAGCATAAAAATTATAACTCTAAGTTAATGGTTACACCATATAAAAAGATTATTTGTGTCATCAATAACAAAGTAGGGGGCTTCCCTGGTGGTGCAGTGGTTAAGAATCCGCCTGCCAATGCAGGGCACATGGGTTCGAGCCCTAGTTCAGGAAGATCCCACATGCCGCAGAGCAACTAAGCCTGTGCGCCACAACTACTGAGCCCGTGCACTTAGAGCCCATGCTCCGCAACAAGAGAAGCCATTGCAATGAGAAGCCCACTTACTGCAATGAAGAGCAGCCCCCGCTCGCTGCAACTAGAGAAAGCCCGCGTGCAGCAACAAGGACCCAACACAGCCAAAAATAAAATAAATTAAAAAAAAAATAAGCCTCTTTCATTCCACTTTACATTGAATCTGTTGGCTTCAGGGGACTCTGAAGTTATCAGAAACAAAATAATGGCATGGAACAGATAAGAGAGTTTGATAATATGGGAGCCCGAAATTCAAGGGTCTTTTTCCTCTGAGTCTGAGCCTCCATGTCTCTGGACCTGTACTGAAAATCAGGAATGAGAGTAGAAGGTAAAATAATTTGGTTGAGGAGAGAAAAGCCATTGATTCCATATACTGTATTTGGTTCTATACAGCTGTTTTCAATCAAAAAATGGAAGAAAAATGTATTCATAGATGACAAGAGTTTGGTTGCCTTTTTATTTTCTGGTTAAAAGACTGATAGAAGATTCTGATTTCAATCCCAGTTGGTCCTCTTTAGGCTTTTGACCTGAACCATGATTTAAAGTAAGTGGGGAACTGCTTTAATACACTAGGTCCCTCTCATTTCACTGTCCCTGAGACCAAGCAGTAATATTCACTTAGAACTGATGGTTCTTCTCACGTTGGCACATTTGTTAGTCTCAGCAGTTGTCCCTCTGTGCTGCAGGCAGCACCTCATTCTCCTTCATGGCAAGGATGGTGTACATGGTGGTTCTCCCTAAGGAAAGCTTAGTGTTTAAACATAGTCCAGAGGAAACGACAGGAGAAATACCCAAGCAGAGAAAAAAGCTTCCTCTGATTCACCAGTTTTTGTAGGCTATGAAAAGACATGGATCATATGAGCAAGGATATTCAAAAGTGGAAATTCTAAAACAGAATCCTATTAAGATGCAGGCTGGAAGAGGCTGTTTACTGTGCTGACTGCCAAGCTCTTCAGAGGCAAGAGGTCTGGTGAGGTCAGATATGAGTGTATTTAAAAGCTGATGAAGAAGACTGAGGTGACCAGAATTATCTATTGATATGACTATATTAATGATCCTCCTTTGATCCTTTTGTCAGATAGAGAAAGGGGGAGTATATCCTGACTTCCATGTGCTGATTGATATTCCCCCAGACAACTCATTGTCAATGGTTCATATCTTTAAAATTTCAAGGTATACTTTGTGCTGGAGACACTGCAACTTCTTAACACTGTAAAGGAAGCTACCCCTTTGCCAACATCTACTCAGATGACTGGACTAATAGTTCTAATGTGAGCATCTTTGCTAAAGATTTAAGAGTTATCATCTATACTGAGAGCACATATGACTTCGGGTTTTTGTGATTTTGGAATGCTATAATATGGAAACACAAAGATTTTTATCTGCCTTGGGAACCTAAATTAAAAATTGGAAAATGTTAATGATTTATTAGCGAAAAAATAGCATCTGAAAAATAGCTCAATTATGAGTAGTGAATACTATTCTAAAGGTAGAACTTTGAAGCTAAATAAAAATGTATTGTAAAAACAGCATCTCAATATGATTTTAAGAATCCAGAAGGACATATTCAAAAACAACAATCTAGCATTACAGAAAGATATTGGCCATCTCAAAACTCTCATACATAGCAAAGGATTTTGGTGTTCCCAAGATGACCATCTGGTGGCGCCTAAGTCATTCTCCAGAACTTTGATGCTTAAATTACCAATACATAAAAGCACTTATAATGGTGAGGACAAATTCCTCCAAACTTTCCAAAGTTATGGTTAGGAAAACTTTACCCAAGAAGCTCTCTGGGTAGCTGAATCTTTTCTATCTGTATTTATCATACCTCCCTTTCCAAAAAAGAAAAGAACTAAAGTTATGGCAAGGCTTCAATCCTTTATCTCAAAGACCATCTGGGTATTTACAAATAGATTTCATTCAGTTGTCCAAATTTTTTAAAACTTTAATATGTTTCAATAATATCTTCAAAAGTAAAATTGTATAATTTTTGATTGGAGTGAAGCTTTCTCTTCCAAAAGACTAATATTTTAACTTAGTGTTGTCCAACAGAACTTTTTACAACAATGGAAATGTTGTATCTGTGCTGTCCAAATGGTAGCTATTAGCCACATGTGGCTATTGAGCACTTGAAGTGTGACTAGGGCAACAGCTCTGTTACCAATATATAGTATCTTCTACAGTTTACAGAGTCTATTTCTCTACTTGGGAAATACCTTTAGCACTCTTAATGACAGAGAAACTCACGTTAGAGGTGAGATTCTTAAGATTCTCCCATTAAGACATACATTTCACTGTTCTTATCATTCTCAAAACTTTGAGAAAGTAGTATAAATTCATGTTTTTTTTTTAATCAACATTTTCAAGTTTTCAGAAGAGCTTTCTTTAACATACCTTCTGACAAGAGCTAGGGGAAAGACTTATATAAAGAAGGAGCAGAAGCAGAGAAAGAAAATTATTTGATTGGCTATATAGCTCAAAGCCTAGTTGGCTGTTTGTGACTGGTTGTCCTTATTGTTTCTATTTTGTAACCTTGAAGCATTTACAGCCTTAGTTTTAGTTTGCTTATGTGGAAATTAGAGCCACCTCAGTCTATTGGCCTCCTTGTTCAATTAATTTAACAGCCCTAACATAGTCAGATTCGGTAGGGGGTCCACGGAGAAAGAGAATCAGGCATGGCTTTCCTGACATAAGAGAAGCCATTTTAGGCCTAAGCCATTTTGTGACCTAAGCCTGGCCACAGTGCTTGCCCTTGCAGAAGAAGAAGTCTCAGTAGTTAATGATTTTAAGGGGAACAAAAGAATATAAGAACAAACAGCTATTATTAGAACAGGGAAATAACCATATCAGAGGCAATATACCAGTTGTAAAGACTCCCAGTTTTGTTTCAAAGGTAAAGATTAGCCTGAAGCACATTCTTGAACTGTTGTGCAGATCCAAACCTTCTCGAGCGCTCAACCACCAGACTAACTGGAACCTAAGGAACGATAATGCTGACCTTTGCTGACCCTTGCGACTTCAATCAACTAGAGCCTGGACTCTGTCAACCTTTGCCCCAATTCTATGCTGAATTCTCCTCTGCTCGAGCCCCTTCGTGAATATGCATGTACCCTTAGCTTAAAACTTTGCCGTTCAGGGAGACACAGCTCTGAGAAATATCCCCAGTGTTCTCCCTACTTACTGCAAGTAGTAAATCCTTCCTTCTCCCGCTCTTTGGCTTGGTTGTGTCTTTTGGCTCAACACTCACCAAGAGGTGAACTCAGTTTTCAGGTAACACTAAGATAATATGATCTATGCCACAAAATTCCCATAAACTTTTAACATATAACATTGTTAGAGAAATCTATAAAGTTTAGATCAATTCTTCCTTTGACAGATTCTATCTTGTTACTGACAGGGTTCCGGACATACAACCCCTAAATATGACACTTTAGCATATCGAATATTTTAAGCTGAAGGAATTTGAGAAAACAGCAGAAGCAGAAAGTTCACTCTGACTTCCCTCCATTACCTTTCTTTCCTGAAACAGGTCATAAAAGGTGACCTGTGACAGGTACTCTCCGTATGCAGGAAAGAAACACCCTTATCTCCAAAGACAAAGGGATGCCAAGAAGAAAGAAGATCCCTAAAAGACAAGCCTTGCTAAATTTCCCCCATTTACCACAATGTCCTTAACCTATGTCGATGAAAAATTAATCTATAGATGATCTAAGAAAGAAATGGAAAATATTATTTGAGCCAACCTGAGGATTATAACCTGAGAGACAGTCTTTCAGAAAGCTCTGAGGAGGGACTTCCCTGGTGGCACAGTGGTTAAGAATCCGCCTGCCAATGCAGGGTACACAGGTTTGAGCCCTGGTCCAGTAAGATCCCACATGCCACGGAGCAATTAAGCCCCTGCACCACAACTGCTGAGCCTTCGCTCTAGAGCCCGCAAGCCACAACTACTGAGCCCGCATGCCGCAACTACTGAAGCCTGTGCACCTAGAGCCTGTGCTCCACAACAAGAGAAGCCACCACAATGAGAAGCCCGCGCACCACAAGGAAGAGTAGCCCCCGCTCTCTGCAACTGGAGAAAGCCCGCACGCGGCAACGAAGACCCAATGCAGCCAAAAATAATAAATAAATAAAATAAATAAATGTATAAAATTAAAAAAAAGAAAGCTCTGAGTACTGTTCTACCCATTAGAGGTCAAAGTACAGTTGTATAAGTTTTAGAGACAATATGTCATTGATAAATACGTCAAATGACATAGTGACAGTTTACACAATCCAGATCTGCATGTACAAAGCAAGTAGTGGGTCATCCTGACCCCTTACAAGTTTAAGGAGGAATGTTATCTCCTAAGGAGGTCTGGTTAATGCAGATGCACGATACACACTAAAGGGGAGAGAGGACACCCAAAAGGGCAGAGAAAAAATTCATGTTTAAATTTTTCTTGTCTTATCATAAAATATGAATTTTATTTCATCAACTATCATATTCCTCCATGACTCTCCACTATGCCTCAAACCTAGCATAAAATACACAGGTTTAACTACTTCTTTGGGTCTTCATTTTCTTATGAGGGTTCCCATGTCATAATAAAACTTATACTAAATAAATTTGCATGCTTTTCTCCTGTTAATCTGTCTTTATTGTTTCAATTTTCAGACCTAGTCAGGGACCCTAAAAGGGTCGAGGAAAATGTTTTCCTCCCCTACATTACACTCCAATTTTGCAAGTATTGTCAAGTATACAGCCCAGCAGGTACAAGTTGCAAGAGATACTACCAGACCCACACATACATGGGTTAGGAAACTGAGAATTTTGGAAAAGACAGCATGAAAGGTTAATCTTAGAACTACATTGGGAAAGGACTGTTTCAGGTATTGTTCTTGTTTGTTTTGTCCAGGTCTTGCAGCATGCGGGGCCTTAGTTCTCCGACCAGGGATCGAACCCGTGCCCCTGGCAGTGGAGGCACGGAGCCTGGGTCACTGGACAGCCAGGGAAGTCCCTCAGGTATTGTTAAACACAAATATACCCTTAAACTCTGGAGCAAACACTCAGTGGCAGGTTTAGCCTGGGCAAAAAGTGCTTATGCCCTGGGGCCTCTCCTGGCCAAGTATCTCCCTAATGATACCAGGGTTCCTAGAATTCTCTGCTCAAACAGCTCTGATCCTCCCTTCTTCCAGGCCCTGCACAGGCCTCCTTCTGAATCTATCCTCCTGGGGGCAGACCATGACATTAAGGTGCATGGTCCTAGGCCTAGGAGGTGGCCCTGGAATGGCTCTTTGCCAAGGGTATGTATGAATCTTGGAAGTGTGTGTGAGATGTTCACACGTGTATGCGTGAGGCCCTTCAAAATGTGGGATGGAGACAGGAGTGGTAAGAATATGGGGTAGGAGTGTGTATCTTTATTTTCTGATTGATTCCCCTCCTTAACTCATCTTTTACAATTAGCCAATCACATGCTACTTCAAGTCAGGTAAAAAGGGGAGAACTTATTTAACGCAATAAAGAACTTCTATCTAGATCTAAAGCTTACATTACACTTTAAAAGTTACTCTAAAGTCAGGAACAATGAAAAAAAAAAAAGTCAGGAACAATAAGTCAAAGAAATGCATATAATGTATAAAAACGGAGAGATGGAGAAAAGAAGAAAGGGAGGCTGTAATGGGAAGAGAGTGGTAGGGAAACCCATAGGAAAGCTTTCCTCTCCTAGGATCTATTCCTTGACCCAGGAACAGCTCAGAAAACGAAGGAATCTAAAGAAAATTTCCTTCACATTTTCAAAAGTTCAGATGGACTTCACATTTGTTCTTGTTTTTTCTCCTTTCTGTGTTTCTTGCCCTTAGATGATACTGCGAAACGTAACTATGTAATTGTGCTTGTTAATTTGGTACCTCGCTTGTTTTTCGGTTTCTGGAGTCCAGAGCGGTTTGGTGCTCCCCCAGCCTCCTTAATCGTGTCTTTCGCTAGTTGACTCAGCTACTCAGGGTGGTGCCACGGCCCTAGAGCAAAAATGCGCCCATATTAAAAACAAAATAGAGTCGGTTTGTTTTCCTTGTTTTTTCTGTGACTTAAAAGACCTGAAGGGAACAAAAGAATCAGAAAAGAGGCCAGACGGCGGACATTCTCAGCAAACGAGAATGTGTCCGGGAATGATTCAGAACTAAAAATAATTTTAAAGAAAGAGAAAAAACCCTGGAGGTGCCGGGGATTGAACCCGGGGCCTCGTGCATGCTAAGCACGCGCTCTACCACTGAGCTACACCCCCTCCTTCTAGAAGGAGCTCAGAAATATTCCTATGACCCGTTACTACATTTTCGACGAAGTTTTCCTTCATCAAATTCAATCTTTGAATTTTCTATACTGGATACTGTCTTGTAGCTAGGCTGTGAGAAGGCAAACTAAACATTTTACCGAATGTCCCGTCTGGTCCTGAGCTCTCCCACTACTGGTCACCCTCTCGGACGCCACCTCGACGGCCACCTGCCGGTGGAGAAGGGAGCAGTCCTGACTGGCCGCCCCCAGGGAAAGGTCTGGGATAAGACCTCTGCTTAAAAAGGTTGCCAGAAAACTGAGTACAATGCAGGAGGATAAAAAGAAGAAAGTCTAAACGGTGTCATGGGGATTCAGGTCCAGGTAGGAGAGAAGACTGAAGGGGCATTGTAGACAGGCCCGCGTCGGTCGCAGCCCCCGACTCCGGTACGTTCCCGCGTCCAGCCTCGGAGTCGGGAAACCGCATGGCGCCTGCGTCTCCCGGGTTCTGAGCCTCGGATCGCGAGCACCACCGAGAAGCGCGCACCGGGAAGAGGAGCGAAAGAAACCGAGCAGCCTTATAGCGCCCCCTTTCGGGCCGAATCCTCCACGGAGTGAAAAGCACGCAGAAGGAAGGCGTTTTAAGGAGTAGGCTTGTCCGTGCGCCTGTAGTCGTTAGACCCCTTACTCTCCGAGGTTCAACCATTAGGCGCTTCCCGCCGTTCTCTGGCTTTGGGTACGAGGGTCAACCCAGAAATGAGTATTTGGGGCAAATCCTAAATCCTTTTCCTAAGTTTTCTTCTGATTCTCTCTCACCCCTGTGGGACTCTTGGAGACCTGAAATCACGATCTCCCTTTCGCCTCCTCCCCAGCTCCGGACCTGGCCATCCCGGCGGATCAGACCCTGTCGAGACCCAGGGGATTTGCACGTGGGGCGGGGGGTGTCGGATAGACAAGGGGAAATGGGGTATACAAAGCATGGGCCACAGGCGACCCTCAGACCCAGAGGTTAAAGGGATATATAAGTGTTTTTTATACAACACCTCTGCGGTCCCTAAAGATGGAACATCACCTGGAGGACCTTAATAAAACTACGGACTTCCGTCCCCACTCCCTAGACGCTGAGTGCGCTCAGAATCTCCGGCTCTGCTCGGGAATCTTATGTTATTTAAATGTCCCTCAATTGGAAAAGGGAACCTCCTACACTGTTGGTGGGAATGTAAATTGGTGCAGCCACTATGGAAAACAGAACGTTTGTTCCTCAAAAAACTAAAAATAAGAGTTGCTATATGATCCAGCAATCCCACTCCTGGGCATATATCCGGACAAAACTGTAATTGGAAAAGATACATGCACCCCTTTGTTCATTGCAGCACTATTTACAATAGCCAAGACATGGGAGCCATCTAAATGTCCATCGACAAAGGAATGGATAAAGATGTGGTACATATATACAATGGAATACTACTCAGCCATAAAAAAGACATGAAATAATGCCATTTGCAGCTACATGGATGGACCTAGAGGTTATCATACTAAGTGAGGTAAGTCAGAAAGAGAAAGACAATATCATATGATATCACTTATATGTCGAATCTAAAGTATGACACAAATGAACTTATCTGTGAAACAGAAACAGACTCACAGACTTGTGGGAGGGGGAGAGGGAAGGACTGGGAGTTTGGCATTTGCAGATGCAGACTATTATACATAGAACGGATAAACAACAAGGTCCTACTGTATAGCACAGAGAACTACATTCAATATTCTGTAATAAACCATAATGTAAAAGAATATGAAAAAAGAATGTATATCTATGTATAACTGAATCACTTTGCTGTACAGGAGAAATTAACACAACGTTGTAAATCAACTATACTTCAACAAAATAAATGTTAAAAAATAATAATTATCCCTCAGTTGAATCAGATAGACCAGTTTGGGAACAACTGGGCCTGAAAATCTAGGGACAGAAACTGGAATGAACTAGGATCCTGGGAAAGTTAACACAGAAGGAGGAGAAAGACAAGAAGGGAAGTGAGGAGCAGGATGCAGAAAGGTGGGAGGAAGAGTGCAGCAGAGGGGGTTCCTCAAGACGCTGGGGATTTGGATGCGCAGAACAGTAGAAGTGTCCCAGATCCCTATCGCTCCTGCGCTTTCTCTAGGTAGGAGAGAAAAAAGGCCCCTTGCTCTAAGGTGAGAGAGCAGAAGGCATTGGTCCTACTAGTCCAGTCATTCACAGACTTTAGGTGCATCAGAATCATCTGGAGGGCTCGTTGAAATATAAATTGAAGACATCATCCCCAGAATTTGATTCAGTGGGTCTGGGGTAGGGCCCGAGAATTTGCAGTTCTAACAGGTCTTCAGATTTTGCTGATGGTTCCTGGGACCAAAAGTCACAACCTCTGTAGAATCTAAATCATAAGAGAATCTCATCAGTGGAGAAGGCCCTGACTTAAATCTGCATAACAAACCGTACCCTCTTTTACCGTGCTTTTCTAGGTCAACTCCTCACGTACTTCTTTCTTTGTTTTTGGCTGAAGATCATAGTTAAGCATGTATTCTAAGCTACTTCTTTGAGAGTTGTTCATTTCCCTGGGTGTCTCCCATGTGTATATGAGATATACACGTTAATAAACATGTCTGCTCTTTCCTTAATCTGTCTTTTGTTACAGGGGCTCAGCTGAGACCTTAGAAGGTAGAGGAAAAGTTATTTTTCATCCCCTACAGTTGGAAGTTATGTAACCGAATATAGGTGTCTTTCTAAAGTGCAGCAGGGAAACCAATCTATGTGGTTGTCAGGGAAGTGTTGAGTGTTAAAGAAGGATGCTGTCTGCTTAGACCTGGGTTGCTGGGACATCAGTGGGAAACACTGACTTTGCTTGCTTGCTTGTTTTTATGTTTGATTGGGATTCCCAGGCAGAGGGTGAGAAGACAGACTGTAGAAAAATGCTTATGCTTTACAAGGTTTTCAGAAAAAAACAAAATTTCTGAATTTAGACATTGTTAAAAATCAAAATTCAACTGCATAAATTTAAAAGATCTTATTGGCTTTGTTCAAAAATTAATGAATAAGGCAGCATCCCATCTAGCAGATAGAAAGAAGCTCCAAAGTGCTGTACAAAGTGAAAGACTTTTACAGACAGGAGGGGGCAGGACAAGGATGTTACTAGCAAAGAGTGGATTGTTTGTGGCAAGGTCACCTTCCTTTGGAGGATGGCAGGGGTCTATCAGGCAGATTATCTCACTAGTGCTGACTAGGTAATTCCAGATTGACTGGTTTAAGATTCCACTCCATAGATAGTGATTTCTCTGATGGATCTGGGCAAAGTAAATTGAAAATCTTCTGGAAAGGATTCACCAGTCTAAATGCCATTAAGAAAATTCATGGTTCATAGGAGGAGGTCAGAAGATCAACATTAACAGGAGTTTGGAAGAAGTTGATGCAACCCTCATGGATGACTTTGAGGAATTCAAGACTTCAGTGGAGGAAGTAACTGTAGATGTGGTGGAATGCATGGAAACACCTCCACCATGAAACAAGGGGTACGCAGCTCACAGAAACAGAAGTCATATCTTCCACCCTCAAGTAATCTCTAGTGATGATCCTTATGTAGAGCTGCTGGACAGAGCTTAAAGTGATAAAATTAAAATGATTTCCCTGCTTAGAATCATTTTGGGTAAAAAATCAACCGCTCCATGCTGCCAGCCCATGCTGGGAAAATAAATCTTCCAGAGTGCTGAAAATAGGACACCCCCACCATGTCAACGTCCCATGCCAGCACATGCTTTCACAACCGATACTCCACCCAACAATTGTTGCTTATGAATTCATCAGCCAAAGAACTATTACAATAACCCCTTAAAATGTCTTCAATTTTTGAAGAAATTAAAACTGGGGGATAAGAAGGATGGAGAAAAAGTAAAAGAGAGCAGGGAAGGCATGGGCGAGGGGAAGGAGATTGGCAGTTAGGTACTATCTCTTGCCCTTCCAAGGAACCATAGAAATGACATAAAAGACATGTATTTGGAAGAATAAAAATGTAACTGCTCTTGAAAGGGAAAGAGATTTTAGATTAAATGGAACAAACAGGTGAAAGATCAGAATTACAGAGAAAGAGCAGAGAAATCACTGTTCTATCTGAAGGGGATGTGAGGTAAGGATGCTCTTTCCCTCCAGGTATAGGGAAGGCACCTCCACCTGAGAGTTTTATAACCTGTTTTCTCAAACTCCTTCAGCTTCAATATTCAATATACCAAGGTACCACATTTTGAAGTAGCATGTCCTGAACCCCATTAGTAGCTTAACCTTAATTTTTAAAGCTGCAAAGATTGCATAAAAGGCAGCAATTATTAATAAAATGCAATATCACCATGAACAAAGAAGGGAGGAAATATAAAAATCTAAGAGGATTCTCCACTGAGATTCAAAACGTCTTGAAGTTCTCACTCCCTTGAAATGAATAGAAACTGGAATCTGTACCAGACACATTTTAAGTGTGTCTAATGAAAGAAACTTATAAGGAATTTCTCCTCTCTCTTTTCAAAAGATTGGTGATGTTTCAGTTAAAGCAAAATATTTGAAGTTATATTATTATTTTTGGACCTTCACTTTTACTCACTCTTTAAAAAAACAATCAAGAAAATACCTCAGAATAAATTTAACCTAGGAGGTGAAAGACCTGTACACTGAAAACTATAAGACCCTGATGAAAGAAATTGAAGAAGACACAAATAAATGGAAAGATATGCCATGCTTATGGTTCGGAAGAATGAATATTGTTAAAATGTCCATACTACCCAAAGCAATCCCTATCAAAATTCCAATGGTGCTTTTCACAGAAAAAGAACAAACAATCCTAAAATTTTTATGGAACCACAAAAGATTGTGAATAGCCAAAGCAATCTTGAGAAAGAAGAACAAAGCTAGATGCATCCATTTCCTGCCTTCAAACTATATTACAAAGCTATGGTAACCAAAACAGTATGGTATTAAAAAAAGACATCTAGATTTGTGGAACAGATTAGAAAGCCCAGAAGTAAACCCACACAAAGGAGCCAAGAATATATAAGGGGGAAAGAATAGTCTCTTCAATAAATGGTGTTGGGAAAAACTGGACAGCCACATGCAAAAGAATGAAACTGGAGCACTATTTTACACCATACACAGAAATTAACTCAAATAGATTAAATTGTAAATCAACTATACTTCCATTTTTTTAATATTAAAAAATGGATTAAAGACTTGAACAAGAGGCAAAGAAGAGGCAAAAGAAATAAAAAGTACAAAACCGGGTTAGGGGAGACCAATTTTTATTTGCAAATGGTATGGCTGCTAAGATGAAAATCCAAGAGAATCCACTAAAGAGTTTAGACTTCAAAAGTTTGTTTTCTCCTCTGGAATGTAACCACCAGTTTCCAAAGAGCGCAACTTAATTGCTATGCAAAACTCATTCCCAGCTAGTATCCCTAGTCCGCCTTCAATTTTCTAAATTTGTTTAGTAGAGGGTATTAAGATTCCTTCAGTCTGTATTTTCACTCTTGGCCAAAGGATTATTAATAAAATCACTAACTCTAGAATGTTCTTTTCTTAAAATTATGTGCCCAAATGGTTTCATTTCTGCAATATGGTCCATAATAGAACTGAAAACGGCAGGTCTGTAGTTTGTTGAGCTTTATATCTTCCCTCATTTCTTTTTTTCCTCTCTGAAATGTAAATTCTAAGGCTTTTAATCCTAAAGTTACATTTACAGCAGTGCAAATATTTGTCACTTTTTTTGCTCTGCAACAGTTTATATAATCTTATGTTGGAAAGACAGGGAAGCGCACTTGTTATTACTCCAAATCTCGTGCTCATTCTGGGACACCCTCCACCCCACCCCCAGTAGTCTCTCCCTCATCAATGTCCCTAGATTCCAGCCCTGAGCTAGATGTCAAAGTCTACAGTCGGAACTCCAAAAATCTTGATTGACAGGTTAGGCGATAATTTGAGTTTTGTGTTAACCCCAAGAGAAGATACCGTAGGAGAAAACAGTGGGAAGGATGGGAGACGTTGGTGGGGAAAAGTCTTTTTGTGAAAGAGTGTAAGATAAAGGAGGGGAGAAATTTCTCTTTGATTTGGTTTTGTTTCAAATAGCTGGCCATTTTCGAGAAACCAAAACCATTGAGTAAATGGATACATGAATATTACTGCTTTACTTCTAGGGTTGGACGTTTCACATCTTTCCTATTCCACCCACACTTTTGATGAGCATGGTTCTTTCAAAAAACCCTATTGCTCTGTGGCTTAACCCATAAAGGAACCAGTGGACATCTTCTTGTCAAAAACAAGTCAAATTTGGGAAGTATCCAAGTCAAGCATGGAAATCACCAAGTTCCTTGACAGCGTCCATTCACTCCGTTCTTTTTAAACCCACAAGCGTATATGTGTGTGTGTGTGTGTGTGTGTGTGTGTGTATATATATATATGTGTATATATATATATATATATATATATATATATATACATATATATATATATATATATATACTGAATAAACTATTCTTTTCTAGGCTTAAGCTAACCTTGCACTTACAGGAGAACCTTCTATGAAGCTTCCAGGCTATCTCTGCCCTTCCTCCATCACCTCCATTATTCCCTTCAGACTCCCACCCTCCGAATGCACCATCTGTGCTCACTCCTTCCTCTTTGCTGTTTTCCATAAGGGATGCAACATCAGCTCTCGACTCAAAGTCTTCCTCTCTACCCCACCTCTCGAAGTCATTAATCAAAAGACTTCAACAGGTCCACAACGATGAACCGTCTAACAGTTCCTGACATTTATGTATTAGTTTTTACAACTTTTAGACAGTGTTGGAAATAGTTTAACTGTTGGTGAATTTTTGAGAAGTCTTGTTTAGCTAGATCTTCAGAATCCGCGGTAGAAAAGCCCCCTCCCCCTCCTGTTTACATACCTTTTGTACGCTACGTGAAAAAGTTTTTCTATCAGCTGGCCGCGTGGCCTAATGGATAAGGCGTCTGATTCCGGATCAGAAGATTGAGGGTTCGAGTCCCTTCGTGGTCGTCCTTCTTTTTTCCCTTCGCTGGTCTCATTCACTGCCGGGTTGGGTAAAGCTTGGAAGATATTTAAAATCTGATTTGCTTCCTTTCCCTTCTTGTTGATGATGTGAGTTCAATAAATAAACTCTTATTTAACATTTAGATATTGGAGGCCTGGTGTGTGACGAGTACTGTACAAATGAACAAGGAGGAAATACCACGTGTCCTCAAGGAGCTTACTTTCTACCGGACCCAACAAATGAAATCAAGTAAACAGAAACAAAATAACTAAAATTTGTTTCACGTCCTATCAAAGAAATAAGCAACGGGCTGAGATCAAAAATAAGGGATGGGGGCTCCTTTAAACAGAGTTTTATTATTCCTGGCATAAGGAATAATAGTGCTAACTCACTGAGAATATGAAGGCACTTGGTCTTTTCAAAGTTAAAATACTGAACTTTTTTCGTGGTGGGGTGGAGGGAAGGTGTCACTAAAAAAATCAATTAAATGGGGTAATGGTGAGTTAAATTTCTGGAAACAAGGTGTCTACTAGGATTCTCTACTACTGTGGCTCTGAATGGTTTGAAATAGGTGTTCTCCAGATTTTCATTAGCTACCATAAATATAGTGGCCTCTACTTCCCAAATAGCAATCTCAGAGAGAAGCCTAAAGGCAGAAGCCACCAAAGGCTTTTATTCCAATTGAACTGTCCTCTAGAGCAACTTCTACGTAGCCATGATAGGTTTAGTTTTAGCAAGACTGCAAATGCCATAAATGGATCTGAACTGCAGGGAGGTTCCTCAAATAATTTAAAAATAGAACTATGGTATGATCCGGCAAGCAACTCCACTTCTGGGTATTATATCCAAAAGAATCGAAAGCAGAGTCTCAAAGAGATATTTGCACCCATGTTCATAGCAGCATTATTCGCAATAGCCAAGAGGTGGAATTAAACCCAAACAGCCTTAGAAGGATAAATGGATAAACAAAATATGGTATATACCATGGAATATTATTGTCTTAAAAGGTAAGGAAATTCTGTCACATGCTACTACATGGATAGACCTTGAGGACATTATGCTAAGTGAAATCAGCCAGTCACAAAAAGACAAATACTGTATGATTCCACTTATACAAATGTAGATGAAAAATTAATCAACAGTCCATCTAAAGAAGAAAAAGAGAATTTTATTCAGGCCACATAAGGACTATAACCTGGGAGACAGTTTTTCAGAAAACTCTGAGGACTGTTCTGCTTGTTAGAGGTCTGTGATACAGTTATATACATTTTCAAGACAAAGGATCATTCATCAAAATGACACAATGACAAGTTACATAAAGTTCACCAAAGATACATAGTCCAGATCTACATGCCTTAGTTGCTCCATGGCATGCGGGATCTTCTCAGACCAGGGCTCAAATCTGTGTCCCCTGCATTGGCAGGAGGATTCTTAACCACTGCGCCACCAGAGAAGTACAGGCATGATATTTTAAGTGGTGAAGTACAGTCTCTTTCTCACCTCATGTTCCATGAAAGGGAGATATCTGTAATAAAAATGGATGAAATGGGGTTAAAATAGGAATTTTCAATGTGTCATTCCAATAAAGTGCTACCGTTCTACAACAAATTTATAAGAAATTGAATACTAGAGCTGATGAGTTAACTGAATTCTCTACTAAATTTCAAAGAGAAATCAGATTTGGCGACTTGTACTATTGCTTTCCTAGGAACACTCTGATGGTGGACCACACTCATCTCATTTACAGTCAGACCTCCATATCTGCAGGTTCTGCAACCATGGATTAAACCAACTCCATATCAAAAATATTCAGAAAAAAATTCCAGAAAGTTCCAAACAGCAAAACTTGAATTTGCCATGCACCAGCAACTATTTACATAGCATTTACTCTCTATTAGGTATTATGAGTAATCTAGAGATGATTTAAAGTATACAAGAGAATGTGTATATGTTATAAGCAAATAATTATGCCATTTTATATAAGGAACTTGAGTGTCAATCG
Source organism: Balaenoptera ricei (assembly GCF_028023285.1). Taxonomy (NCBI): domain Eukaryota; kingdom Metazoa; phylum Chordata; class Mammalia; order Artiodactyla; family Balaenopteridae; genus Balaenoptera; species Balaenoptera ricei. Next base: position 22,849,080 of record NC_082649.1, read on the forward strand.
ATTTTGGTATCCACTGGGGTCCTGGAACCAATCCTCCATGGATAGCAGGGGACAACTGTATATCTACTCATCAGTGGAGATATTAGGCCTGTGTTGTAGTGGTTATAGTTTGGTCCCCTTCTGGACCTAATTTCTATGCTGGGTATTCCACATTTTTTTAAAGTATCTTTTTTAATTTGAGCTGGAGCTATGCACAATTTAGTTGAATTTTAACTTCACCTTTTAAATCTTAGACATGCTTTACACTGGATAGTATTGGTTAGGTGCATCATATGAACTCAGTGGCTAGGATGAAATTTATCATTCTGAGGATAGCTTAGTCAAACTCTCATTTACTGATATTTTCATTTTTAATTTCTTTTAAAATTATGCAACGCTTCACAAATTTGCGTGTCATCCTTGAGCAAGGGCCATGCTAATCTCTGTATCATTTCCAACTTTAGTGTATGTGCTGTTGAAGCGAGCATGATTCTGCATTATTTACTCACACTTTAAAAGCCAAACAAGTCAGGTACTCATTCCCTATTACCCTCCAATCAATTTTTAGCTAGTACACAATCATGTGTTTTATAAACCTTTCTGGATATAATGAGCATCTTTTCCTGAGACAGAAAGCAGGGAATCATGAATATTACAAAACACTATTTTTACAAGGGAAGTCTCAGAGTGAATGAACACTTCCAATATTTCACCTACCTTCTGAGTTTCAAAGTTTTCAAGCATCTACAGGCTCAAATGAAATATTCTTCATTCTTGCCTAAGAGTCAGGCTGGACCTTGGAACTGGTCACTGGCTGAGACTCTTTCCTGAAGGAGTATGACTGAAAACTTTTATCTCTGCTAAACCAAGCTCCAGCCAACTCATGCCTGTGCACGTCCTGATGGATTTGCTAATGTTGAGTGAGTGTGGTATAATAAATATATGTGGTCTTTGTCCCTGGTTCCTGGCACAAAGCTACTCAAACTCTTGGGATTTCATAGTGATAGGAGTGTGGTTTGTCAGTCACATCCTTATCTTATCCTTTTCCTTGCTCTTATCCTAATGAGGTAACTTAGGGTGGTGCCCTTAGATAGCCTCAGAATAAGGCTGGTCACCAGAAAGACCAAGAGATTAGAAGCTTGGCACTTTCAGTCCCACCCACCCACCTCTGAGAAGGGGAAGAGGGGCTGAGGATCTGCAGAAAGTGTGCAGCCCAGCCTTAAAGCAGGTGGTCCCTGGACCCGAGTCTGACCTACGCGGAGGACCACAAAGAAGTCCCAAGTTTGAAACGTCCGAGAGCGCCAGAGCAGAAAAGTGGGCCCCAACTGCAGTTCCAAGCTGTCCACACAGCCGGGAACCACCTCACCCCTGACTCACCCCACCCTTCCGGCCAGTGAATCCGACCTCCTCCCCGCAGCTCCAGATGGGGATGGTAAAAATTAACTGATCCTAAAGAGGCCACTCCTAGAGCGAGCCTAGCCTACAAAAACCAAGGTTACTTCCCGGTCCTCTCTAGGACGTTGGCTGTCTCGCCTTCTCAGTGGTTCCTCCAGCTTCAGTTTCCTGCATCGAAAGCAGAGAAGCAGCTAAAACTTTCAAACTTACTCCCCAACACCACCAGAGTTAACTGGCTGTTTGCCTCTGTACCAACACTACACATAGCATTTACAGACCCCTTTCTTTGTGCTAGAAAGAGTTATGCACTTTGCACACATTGTCTCATTTAATCCTGGAAGTAGAGCATGAAGTAGATGGTCTCATGATATGTTCTTTGGAACATAGCTCCAAAGAACTTGAAACAAACTTGGCCTTTTGCCACAAGTACTCAGTCACTGTGTTTCTTCCTCAACTTCTATGATAGGAGAATTCAACAGTTTGACGCTTTTGAAAAGTCATCACTTGATTGTATTTAACTCATATCCTACAACCTCTCTAGATTAACTTGGGCTCTAAAACCTGTAACAAATGTTCATTGCTTTCCTCTTCAGCACAATCTGTAACCAGGTCCCAGTCTAGCTTTGCTTTCCTACTTCTTTTATGGATGAAACAATGTTTGAGACTCTCCCAGAAAAGGCTTGTAGAATTTTAAAATTTGTAGTGGAGGAAAAAATAATTTTCCCTCTATTCTTCTAAGTTCTTGACTGGGTCCCCTGTAATGAAAGTCAGATAAACAAGAGAAAAACAAACAGAAGTTTATTAACAAGTGTATATATACATGGGAGATACCCAAGGGAAAATGAGTAACTCTAAGAGGTGGCTTAGAATTCAGGCTTAACTACCATCTTCAGCTAAAGATAAAAGACTCAAGGTGTGGGGGAGGTCAGTTATACAGAGGTGACCAGGAAAAGGGGAGGAGAGAAAATGAGAAAAGGAGGAAAGGAAGTAAGAAAGAGGAAGCTTTCACAGAAGAGACTAATAGGTCAAGGGTCAAAGTTCAAAGGCTAATACCTCAAACCATAAGTGATTGAATTAGATAGAAATTTTAGTCATTTTCCCCTCTCCTATTTTTCCTTTTCTCTCTTGTCATCACTACCCTGATGTTAATGAAAATAAAAATACCTGAAAAACGTACATATAAAGCACTTGCATGTTCTACCATATATAAAATATATAACCAACAAGGACCTACTGTATAGCACAGGCAATACTCAATATTTTGTCTAGGGCAACTGTCTTAGTCAGATTGGGCTGCTATAACAAAATATCATAAACTGGATGGCTTAAATAACAGAAATTTCTTTCTTACTGTTCTAGAAGGTAGAAAGTCTGAGATCAGGGTGGTCCGAGAGGTCAGGGTTCCAGTGAGGAACCTCTTCCTGGTTGTAGAAGGCTGTCTTCTTAGAGCAGAGTGAGGAAGTAAGCTCTCTCAGGACACTAATCCCTTTCATGAGGGTAGACCTCATCTAATCCTCATTACTTTCCAAAGACCCCATGTCCAAATACCATCACATTAGCGGGTAGGGTTTCAACAAACGAATTGGGGGGAGGGAGGAGGGAACATATTCAGTCCATAAGAACAACTTTCATAGATTTGAGGTGTCTTACAACTCTAAGTTGTAGAAAACTGATAATAGTGCAAATGATTTTCATCCACAGAAATGCAGGTGAACTGTGTTTAGTGGAATGCAATTGATCATTGCCCTGAAATTGACAGGTTAAAAAAATCCATTTGTAAATTTATTCCAACATTACAGACTGTCTATAAATATGTGGTACTTTGAATTTTCTTTTGAACCAGTTGTAACATCTTACTGCTTGTTACATTTTTCATGAATTAAGTAGTCTTTGACATATATATGTTTTTATTAATGTGAAAGTCATAATTTTACCTTTTTTTAAAAAGTATCATTTAACAATTCGGAAACAACTGAGGCATATTCACTAGTGGCAGAAATAAAATATCAACTTTGTGGGGGTAAATGTAGATTGAAAAACATGGTTTGGAACCCACCTGGAACCCAGTAGACACACTGGAACTACACCTGGAACCCAGTAGACACACTCACCCGGCAGCTCATGAAGACACAGGTACCCCTAGAAACCACCAAAGCAAAGGGCTAAGGGAGACCACAGAAGGACAGCTGAACATTAATGCCACCCAAAAGAGAAATGTGGGTCAAAGAAGGTAAAAACCCTTATTGACTCTTACTCAGTTTTCTCTTCCCATGGGGAGGGCAAAGAAGAGGATGAATGAAGTGGTGGAGTATCTTCTCAATAATTCCAAGAGGCACTTGCAAGTGAAACGGGAAATTTCCTCTTAAAAAGTAGTTTTGTTAAAATTCTGTAATTGTGTGGGTTTTTTTAAACTAAAATTAACCTTTTAAAAATCCAATATCACAGTCATATGAAAAGTCATTTATGATAGCATCCTTGCTTCTTTTTTTCTTCTAGAACTCTCCAAGAGAAACAGCTGCTATCTCTTCACTTCAACTATCTTCCTGACTTTTTTCAATTCACCCAGTTCTCCAAAGAAAATACACATTCTTCCAGAGTATTCATAGATACACTTGTCTGCTCCTCTGAAAATGATTTTATTAGGCAGTGGATATACATGTATATGATATAGTATGCCCTGTACAGTTATGTGTTTAATAAAAATAATAGAAGTCTTGTGAGAATCGATTTCCCCTCCGTAAGCTTTTATATTTCATTTCATATTTCAGTTAACCACAGTTAATTTAAGAACTGCAGGGAGCTGAGCATGTTTGGTAGTACTTGAAACCATTTGGTTCCAGCCATCTGAGCTCAGAATGTGACCTCTCAAATCAAACAATTGGATCTGTCTCTGATGAATGTCTCTGGAGAATTTAATTGTCAAATAAACCAGGTTTTCTTTTCACCTGCCTAGTCTCTTGCATTTTGACTATTAGGATAAAAAGCAAAGATCAAATGAGTAGTCATGAGTGGTCATAATGACAGCGAAATACAGGGTCAGTATATATGAATCTTCAATAGCTGGCATTAAATACTTTGTCTCAAGATCCGGAATGTGTATAGTCTTCTCCTGAGAGATAAGGGAATCTTGGAATGTCGTGTTCCTGAGGCAGAATCAGTCATTTGACTGGAATATAAGCAACACAGAGTATAAACTTATTTTACTGTTTTTAAAATTAAATTTAAATTTAATTCTATCCTATCCTACCCTATTCTATTCTACTGCCACAGCACCAGGGTTGCATCCCCTGGTACATAATAAGCACTCATTAAATATTTGTTGAAAGAATGGTAATTATAAATACAGTGAATGTTCAGAAAAAAAAAAGTAGATAAATGAAATAGGATCTACCTATCCTGTGGAATGATTTGCAACATTTCCTTTGTAAGGAAAAAGATTAAGTGTTCACATGGAAAGAGCTCAAGATCTATTAAGCGAAATAGTGTGTAAGAGAATGGTATGTTTCGTATGACTGCATTTCTGTAAAAACGAACAAAATATTTATGAATATATATACACGAATGCAGAGAAAACAGGAGTGTAAGAAATATAGTAAAATACTGATGGTGGTTAGATTTGGAGGAGGAAAGTATAACTTCCACATTTAATTCAGGAGTTACAACGGCACTCAGTTTTGACTGAGGAAACAAAATAATTATCAGATGCCAACGTGAGTGTGAATGTGCATAATTTACAAAGGAAATGTTTGAGAACTAGTACATGACTTTAGAAAATGGAGAAGAGACCGGAGGATCTATATAAGATTTCTTTGCAGACAGCACTGCCATGAGCCAGAGGGGAGTGGGGTTGGTAGGAAAGTGCTACAGGAAGTATTCAGGGCAGGGCCTGGGTCTGCAACAAAGTGGATGAGCCGGATAGATAAGCAGGCAGGGTACCGGACCATCGCCCCCTTTCTCCTCCAGCACCAAAGCGAACGGAACTATCTGGGTTCCCAAAACTCGCTGTTTCTAGATTATCTCGCGATGCCTCAGAAAAACCAACACTTGCAGTACTCTCCTGTCTTTATTAAGCGTTTTCGCTCCAAAATATCGTGGCTTCCAAAAAATATCGCGATGCTTCAGCTTTCAATATTTTTGGTGTTAACAGTCCCTGTGAGAAATTTTTAAAAGTCAGTTTTTAATACAGTGAGTTGATAAATTGCTTATGCATATTGCGCTTATCAATACTTTTGTTTTGGAAATTAGGGGAAGGGAAAAAACGGTGTGTCAGAAGTGGGATTCGAACCCACGCCTCCATACGGAGACCAGAATCCCCAATTTAGAGAAGCTTCGCTTGAGTCTGGCGCCTTAGACCACTCGGCCATCCTGACACCCTGCGAAAGGAGCGAGATTTTCTATTGAAATAGACACAAAGAGCAGCGTCTCTGTGACGTATGCTCCGGAGAGAGGTTTACGTCCGGGTCGCCGGGTAACGGTCCGAGAATAAAAGGCCACCTGTGGCCTGAAAAGGAAGACCGCTCATATTTCGGGAGGGAAGGGAAAAAAGAACATCATTTAGCTCAGGTCGCTTGGTGGGTTTTCCAGCCTCTAATCTTTACCAAAATCTTGAGCGTAGTTAGCCTCGCCTAGGCTTTCTTTCTTTTGAAGACAGTGAGGAACATCACCAAAAATGTAGCAAAAGACCCCGATTCTATGGCATGAACCATTTTATCTTCTCTATTAGGTTCCTTTTCGTCCCCAGATCTGCCTTGCCACTCGAGAAGTGTTTGTTTTGGTCTCCGAAAGTGACAGCCGAGGAATAGCCCGAGAAAATCCTTGTAGGGCGCGACAGCTCCCGCCGGTGTAGACTTGACAAGGCCAGTTTCTACCCCAAGGGATTGACCTGTCCCAGGTCCAGAGAAACTCTGGGAGCGACACGCTTGCTTCCTGACCTTCCTGGTCACTCACAGATATTCCGGAGTGAAAGTCTCCATGGCGTCCATTGCCAGGTCGTGGATAAAATGGCGATTTTTAAGGGGGATAGCGGGGGGGAAATGAGGGACGTGCCACATCTCCTGACTCAGACTTTTCCAGCTGTCTCAGCTTTGTGCAAAGTAATCTGAGCTCTGAGTCTGGAAGGTCACATATTTTAATGAAATCCTGAGACTAAAAAATATGAAATCATTCCTCCAACTGGATTGAGAGTCCTTAGGGGTCAGGGAAACTGCGAAAATAACCTTTGTAGGCCCAGTGCCTGCCCAGGACCGTGCCTGGCCTACATGGTAGGAACTCAACAAGTATATTTGACTCACTTGTTTCAACTGCTGTGTTTGGGCTGTGAAGTTCAGACAGTAGAAACATAGATTTGGGAATTTTAAGTAGATTTTGTCCCGATAGGTTACCTTTTGTATTTATTGATACACAAAGGTTTTCCTTTTTCTTTATGTATGGCAAAGGTTAGTTCTCTTTTCTGCATAAAGAGAAATAGTTTTAATTTCGGTAGAACCTGAGATTTCTAGACTCCCTTGGTTTCATATGCTATTTTTGATAGAGAAAATGGAGAGTGAGAACTATAGGGGAAAATAGTTTCCTAATTTCCCTCCCCTCAAGATTTGAGATTTGCTCTATTTTCTTTCATAAGCTATAATTGTCCCAGAAGTGATTCCCGACGAGGCGACTGTAACTTCTTAAAAATTTATAATTTTTTTAAATTGCAAAGTACTGCAATTATCCCATATCGAATGGATATTGTTGAACATAGGATTTTTTTTTTCATTTTGATGAGACATACGCTAAAGAACATCCTTGCATAAATATTTTCAAATATCCATAATTATTTCTATTAGTGGAATCACTAGATTTATCACTAGTTTATCCAGTTTATAAAAATTATTTTTTAAATTTTGGTAGGTGCAGTTTATTTATTTTTATTTATTTATTTTTGGCTGCACTGGGTTGTTGCTGCGTGCGGGAGACTACTCTTCTTGGCGGTGCGCCGACTTCTTATTGCGGTGTTTCTTCTTGTTGCGGAGCACGGGCTCTAAGCACTCCGGCTTCAGTAGTCGCAGCATGCAGGCTGAATAGTTGTAGCTCATGGGCTCTATCTAGAGTGCAGGCTCAGTACTTGTGGTGGGCATGTGGGATCTTCCCAAGCTGGGGCTCAAACCCGTGTATCGCTGTATTAGCAGACGGATTCTTAACCACTGCACAACCAGGGAAGTCCCAAAAAACGACCTTTAATTTCCAACCTTGAAATGAATCTCTTGACTGTTTTATGTGGAAATGTACCTGGGGCAATACTGTCATTTTCATGTATTGCTTGCACAATATGAAATCTAAGCTACTTTATTAATACCCTAGCAAAGTCAGTTCCCCTAGAATAATCTACACTGGTTTGATTGAGCATTCTCATTATTCTTCACAAAGACCTCACATAGAAATTACTCAGCCATAAAATGGAATATTACTCAGCCATAAAAAGAAACGAAATTGAGTTATTTGTAGTGAGGTGGATGGACCTAGAGTCTGTCATACAGCGTGAAGTGAGTCAGAAAAACAAATACCATATGCTAACACATATGTATGGAATCTGAAAAAAAAACAAAAAAATGGTTCTGAAGAACCTAGGGGCAGGACAGGAATAAAGACGCAGACGTAGAGAATGGACTTGAGGACACGGGGAGGGGAAAGGGTAAGCTGGGACGAAGTGAGAGGGTGGCATGGACATATATACACTACCAAATGTAAAATAGATAGCTAGTGGGAAGCAGCCACATAGCACAGGGAGATCAGCTCGGTGCTTTGTGACCTAGAGGGGTGGGATAGGGAGGGTGGGAGAGAGACGCAAGAGGGAGGGGATATGCGGATATATGTATACATATAGCTGATTCACTTTGTTATACAGCAGAAACTAACACACCATTGTAAAGCACTTATACTCCAATAAAGATGTTTAAAAAAATTAAACAAATGGATTGTCAAAAAAAAAAAAAAGAAATTACTGGGTTAAAGGAGGTTCAGGAGTGTAGTGATTTAATTACATGATCAAGTCAAAAGTTATTGCAGGACAAAGTTACTAGGTACCAGCCTCTCAGCCTCAAAAAAAAGCGCACTGAAGAAGAAATGTAGACCTAAGTGTTCAGCTTCTTCTGACTACCGTGGTCCACAATGAGGTCTCCTACAGCACACAATGTTTTACTTATCCGCAAATGGTCTTTTGTCGATCTCCACTTTTTCATGTTATTTTTTCTCCTCTTAATTGACTTTATTAACTTTTCCAAGGACAGGGTCATGTTCTCTTGTATTCTCAATAGTCAAGTTCAGCCGGGGCACAATTAGCACTGGTTAATTGTTTATTTGAATCAAAGAATCATTGTCTCGCATTTGTGAAGAAGCAATCCACCCACCATTGGTACACTAAGCTTTCAAGTTTTGTTTTTTATTTTGCTGAGAGATGTGTGATTTCCATCCATACTTCGGTCAGGATCACAGATAAATGAAGGTATTAACAAATGGATCTATTTACTATATGCTAGCTTTGCTCTTAATTTCTTAGTGCTTTTAAGTGTTGCCTTTAATTGTCATGTGTATTCTCTCATCTTCTCAACTGCATATCCTGGATGGCAGGGGCCATGCCCAGTTCCCTTTCATTCTCTGAACCTGTCCCTTCTAGGCCTTGTCTGCTCCTGGGGAAGATGCTCTTCTGTACCTGCTGGGTCAGTATCAGAAAAAACTAGAGCAGCTGAAGACAAACACAGTTTTCCCGGGGCCGCAAAAGAACAAAAGAATGAGGTGTTGAAGGCCTAATGTGTAATTAACAACTTCAAATTTTCTGAGGAAAGAACCAGAGAGGAGCCAAAGAATGCTACTGGGCTCATGTTTGCCTAAAGGGGTCCATATTGTGACTCAACGAATTCAAATGCTTACCTTTCTGCAGATGAGTAAATTTAGAATCATTTACAAGGTTCATTTAACTTCATTCAAAATGGCAGGTTAAAAAAAAATTGTTTTTAATAACTCAAAACCCACCACCCAAAAGAATCAGATGATAAACAGTACGAAACACGTCCACACACATCCTCCTCTATCCTATCCTCCCACACACCCCATTGGTAACCACAGTCCTTTTATCCATATTATAAAAAGGGTATCGTAAGGTATAGTTTTTTAAGACTTTTTTTTTCACTCAGCATTGTTAAGATTCACTATTGTAGTAGATCCCAGTTCAGACTGGAAGTAGCTTTGCTGAATCCAACAAGGCTGCTTATCACTGCTCCAGGTGCTGCTGTTAATAAAAATTCAAGATGCTGCTCCTAAAGCACTGGGTCTACTGGAGATAAAGCAGACCCAATGTGAGACCCTTTAAGTTAGCCTGGAGACAGCTCCATCAGTCCAGCAGCAAGGACCAGGGAGTATATCCTAGGGGCACATTTTCTTGGACTGGTACAAGCAAAGTGCCCTCTTTGTGGGCTCTATTTTTCCTCCCTGCCCCAATGTACTACATTAAGTGAAACTGGAATGCAATTCTGACTGGGTCTCTTCACCTACTTTTCCAGTCGCAGATCCTGAGTCTAGAGTAGACAGAGTTATTGTTAAAGTCCCAGGACAACAGACTGGCACTCCAAGCCTTCAGTCTCTGCTCTGCCTTCCCATGTGGAAAAGCATAATCCATAGATATTGTGAGGTAGGATATGATGTATATGGTCATGTGTTCCACCTTCAGTATGAATTCTGGCCCTGCTGCTTCCTAGCTGTGCACCTTGGATAAATTACTACCCTCCTTGTGCTTCAGTTTCCTTGTGTAAAATAAAGGCAATAGTACCCATTTTGCAGGGTTGTTATGGGCATTAAATAAGCCCTGGTGCATAAAGCACTTCATATTATGTGCTAAGCACTGCTCTGTATCTGTGTAGTATTTTATATACATACATAATATATGTTATCATATGTATTTATATCTATTGAGAGTATTCAGCAAAAGCTAACCTAGCCTCATGGAAGCCCCTCTCTTTACCTCCTGGTTATTTCTCTTAAAACCTGATGAATAAATGAATGAATTAGGACATACCACCAATTCATGATCTTCAGCCATGAACCACAATGCTGGGTACAGGACTAAGTAAGACCACAAAATCTTGTCTTCTGAGGCCATGTCCAGAAGCAGGAAAGATCCAAATACCCTGGAAAGGAGCTGTTCTCTCAGCCTATCTTTCCTCCTTAGCACGTGGTGACCTCCATGCCCCCAAGGGCTTAGGCTGCTGCTTCTGAGTTGGGAAGCAAGTTCTGGGCTCTCTGATCTACACCAAGCATTGCTGCATTACCCCACTGTTATAAAAAAGGACTTGAAAGAACACTTTCCCAGTGAAGCGACAGGATTAACAAAGCTGTAGGCTGTGGATGTCCAACACTACTTTCCCAGCACCATTAGAAAGTAGTAACATGGTACTGTTTTTATCATCCAGTTGGAAGTAAAATATTGGCCAGAATGGGATTCTGGACCCATATGAACCCAGTCCTACCAAGACCCAGAAGACAACAACAGTGTAAACAACATCCATACTCACTTTATTTTCAAACAGAGGCGCATGTACCCAAAGAGAAGCAGGACTAAGAGCCACTGTGGGAGCTTTCTCAAAGTGATCTGCCTTGGCCTTCTGACCTCAGAACACCTCATGATCCAATGGCCATGGGGATGGAAGGGCCCCTTGATGGTACACATATTAGAAAGGTAAATCCCTGGCACACTGCCCCGGAATCCTTCCAGGGATAGTGTATGACTGACCATCAGTCCACAAGTGTGAGTGGGAAGGGATGTAGGAACAATGGATGGTGCTGGGCAGAAAATTATCCTGGATGACGTGCATCCAGCACCAGGATACATTTTCATTAGAATGAAGGGAGCTGACAAAGCCCTCAAAAAGACAGAAAAGAGCACATTGATTAGAACATTATCTCATAACGGAGGTGGGACCATTTCCCACCATTATTGTAAAATAACAGTAACTAATCAAAACACATATAGACCTCTTTAATGGAGTTAATAAAACTACGGCCAATTGGGAATCAGGGGTAGAGGTACTATTCCCAGGAGGAAAAACTGGGACAAAGGGAGCCATGCTGACAGGACTTTCTAGTCCAGCTCTAGGTTCTTAGAAAGAAGCCCTAGTTCAGAAATGACAGCAAATACCCATGATCACTATGTGGGGCTGAGCCAAGGTGTTAAACATCTTGAATGGCTCTCCGAACCCAAGATTATCCATATTCTTTATCCCCTCCAGTAATGTGTAAGACCAAGAAGTGTGGAACACTGGAGGTGGACATGTGGTTTTTATTTCTGGGCAATCTTAATACTTCTCATTACATCTCACAATTTTCGTGGGAAGGGAGGGGATGGCAGAGAACATGGACATCCTGTCTTGCACTGCAGGGCTCGGAAAGTGGTACGGACATCCAGCTGTGATGGGCAGGAAGTGTCAAGGCAACAGGATGCCTTATGCCTGGGGTAGGAGTATGGTCAATGGCCCTTTTGGCCTGAGTTCACCTCCTCAAGGGGAGGTCTCCATGGAATGACCATGATTCCCAACATGGCCAGAAAACCCATCGATCCCACTCATGGGGCAGATGATCAGAGGAGCTGCACTCTTCCCTCCCGAGTAACTCAGACTGAAGTAGGGCCGGACAGGCCCACAGAAGGTAGCATGAGAGAAAGTAAAGGTGTGACACCTCTCTGTCACGTTGTAGAAGGAGACCTCGCCAGCATCATAGTCCAAGAAAATCCCCACCCGTTGGAGAGGGGTCCGCAGGGGGAGGGCAGTCATTGGGGAGGTAAGAGCCCAGTACTCTTTCCCATACCACAAGGACACTGCCCAGAATCCATTCTGGGGGGCCGAGGTTACTCCGCCTTTTCTGCACACTGAGTCTTCACAGACACCTATGGTCCACTTGGCTTTATCTCCCACCTCTACCTCCCAATAATGTCTCCCAGCGATGAAGCATGGAGAGCCCAAGACACAGGGAAACAGATTGAACCGCTCAGGGTTGTCAGGCAGGTCCTGCTGGAGGTAACTGTACCGCACTTGCCTCAGGTTATCAGAGAGGATCAGGCTGGGGTAGGCCGTGTCTGGATCCAGAGTCACATCCACTGCAGAGGAACAGAAGGGCAGAGGAAGGTCAGCCGAGCGCCAGGAAAGCCCACTCTGAACACACAGCTTTTCTCCTACCCCCTAAGAAGAGAATAAGAGCCCTCCAACAAAGGTACATTCATCTTACACTCAATTACATCCTGAAATTGACATTCCAAAAATTACTGCTTGGATTAGCCAGTTACTTCTTTTAGCTAGGATATATTGAAAGTACTGAAATTTTTACCTCCATTTGCTTTTTCACATCTTAAACCACAATATCCATTATTAAGCTGAATTTGAGGTTTTCTTACATGTATGTCCAATCCCTTAATCTAAGTCTTGGGGACCAGAAGTTTCACAGAATACAGAATTTAGATAAGACAGGGTGTGGTATAGCACTCTACAACCAAATATCAACAGATCTGCTGTGAAACATATGAATGTTCACATTACGTCAGATAAAGACACTAGTCCCACATGCATCTTACAATCATGTGGTGGTTTCCTGTTTTAAAATCACTGGCATATATTCTCTCATTTGCTCTTCATACCTGGTTCAGGAGGAAGATTCCCAAACATTCTCTCTCTGAACCAAAGCTCAGCTAGGTTGACTGATTCCCACAAAAGGCTGATGACAGGCAACTGGTGGAGGTGACCAAGAACCCCAGAGGCTTGGTTTTTGGTTCAAATATCTGTTCACAACAGTTGTCCATTTTTTCCCTCATGTCATGGGTATACCTCATACCTCCAACCAGACATTTAACTCCAAGGATAGGTCAGTGTCTTATGCTCTTTTGTTCCCTCTACAGTATCCTGCGCAACATTAGGAAATGTAAGACATAAGCAAAGTATTCAATTAATACTTGCTGAAAGAATTAAATATGGATTACAGCCAGGGGATATCAATGAAAGAAGACCCATTGTATGTAGAGTCCCTCTGTTCATGAGGAGAATCTCATGAAACAGAAGGCGGTCCTGTGACTGTGGAAAGTACAAACCTCAGTTCTGAGTACCTATGGGGTCACAGATTTTCCCAGTGTCTCTGAACCTGAGGTGAAGGTGATGGTCAAGGAGAGGGAGAGTTTCAACACTTGCTCTGAGGCACAGAGAAGGGATGACAGCAGATTCCTCTTAGACTGTCCCTAGCACTCAGAATAAGAGGTGAGCTCAGTTGTTTTAGAAGGATGACTGCCTTTTGTAAACCACACAATGCCCAAGGCTAAGTGGGTAGAGCAGCATACCAGTGTACCAGCAGTGGCAGTGCTCTACTTTTTGGAAACTGTAGTTTCACCTCTATAATCCTTCATAGCATCTGAGTTTGATTTCCTCCTATTCAAAGGTCCATGGTTTCAGCTCTGAGGCATTTTAGGAGGCAAAGATATTATAAACACATAGAAACAACTGATGTATTTTTGTGATTATTATCATTTTTCATACATGTAACCTAAAGGATCCTAATTTAGGCACTTTCCAAAATCATTCACAATAGTAGTTACGTTGATAAGGATTTTTACTCCTTTTTCCAAATGGTTTTGTCTCCTATCACCCACCTGAGTATAACTGGGCCTCTCTCAATTCTAAAAAACAAAAGAGAAAAGAAGTTACAGAAGTCATCTGAATATTTCCAGGAAATACCTAAGAGACGGAGCTTTGGTTAGTCATCATAAAGCAATGGTTTCCATTAGACACCCCAGAACCCCTGTTGTCAGTCATGCACTGATTTCTTCATACAGTGTATGACTCCATCTTCCAGCCTAGAGCTCAAAGGGAAGAGGGATTGGAAACTTTGGGCAGAAGGATAACCACACGCCCGAGATTGGTAGCATATGGGGCCAAACTGAGCCAAGATTAAGGATTCCACCCTCCAGTGGGCCAGCTGGCTCTGCAGGGGGAGATGGAGGTTCTAAGTCCGCATCATACATAACTCTTGGCTTTCATAAGCAACCTGTTCTAGGGGATGAGTGGTTCAAGTGACATCCACTACCAAGCTGGAGCAAACAAGACCATTTGCAGTAAAATGCATTTACAGTTGAAAAAGCATTTTCACAGATACGTTCTCAGTGAGCCTTTTAAGTGGCAGGAGAAGAGTAGGAAAAATAAATGAGAGTCACATCAAGGAACGTCATGCCTGAGCTTCTGGTATTAAGTGGAGTTTCTCCCTGTTTTGCTTGTGAGCATTCCCTAAGTCTACATTGCTAGATGTGAAAAAAGTATGTATCTGAAAAGATACAATGCAAATAAAGTTTTAGCAAATACAGGAAATTATCAGAATTATGGGGATTTGTAATTTGTACTAAATGAGAAAAGGGATTACCTACATATAAGGATTTCAGATTCTACCAGGCTGCCTAGAATTTTAGCATTTAGTATACAGCCATATGTGCTATATGCTCATATGTGATCATGAGCAGAAAATTTTGTATTAGGAAGAGCATCCCTTAAATACCTTGAACATTTTATTTAATAAACATAAATGTAGGGTTCATTACATGTCAGGCTCCATTCTAAAAGGCTTTAGAAATGGTAACTAATTTAACTTAATCCTTACAACCTTGTGAGGTAAGAGCTACTATCCTCCTCATTTTACAGATGAGGAAATTATAGTGTAGAATCCTTACCAAGTGGCAGAGCTGGGCCCAGGACCCAGGCAGCCGGACTCCTGAATCCCTGTTCCTAACCATTTCCCTCGAGGTGCTGCCTCAATCAGTGCTGCTTGATTCCTCCTGTCCTGGTCAGCACCAGTGCCCACATGCAGCAGAAACTCTATAAATTATAACTACAAATACTAGCTCAAATGAAATGTAGCTAGGATAGTTTCTGTTGATTCTCTTTCTCAATTAAAAATAATTTTAAATAACCAAACTAATTCTGGATTAATTATTGGATTGCATATTTTTCTCCCCCGTTAATGTAGATTAAGAAATGAGTGCATATAGTTAAAAGGCTTCAAATTGAAACAAGAGGCTATTAATTGAAAAAATTAACAAAGCAAAAAGGAAGATGTAAAATATCAGGGGAGGCCAGCCAGTTGGTATCGCGCATTCCCATTTTCCCACACTTTAGTGCAGATGTTCATCTTCCCAGGAAACTTCAATGTCAAAAGCCCATTAAGTAGATAAATTTACCTTGGATTTTCTCCATATCTGACTGCATTTTTTCTAAGGGGAGAAAAGAAGATGTTTAGCTTGCATCCCATTATCTGGCTGGAAAATACATCCTCTCAGGCAATATAGTTATTGAGAGCATAAACCCTCATGGATCCCTCTTCTCACATTACCTGTGAACTGCTTTAGACTCTCAGTCAAGAACAGACACTTCTGGGCAAAAATGTGGATTTTCTCTTGCAGATCTGGAGGTGTGATCCAGGGTTCAGGGATCCTGATTCTTTCAGCCCTAAGTTTAAAAAAAAAAAACAACAAAAAAACAAGTGAATCCCTCCCCCAACTCCACAACCTTTCAGGGTCCAGGACAAACCTGGGCTAAACTGGCCAACACAGGTGGACAGTCTTTAAAAGCAGCCACTCTAGCCTTTTTCCTATTCTCCTTCTAGACTATGATCCTCTGGACCAGAATAGGAGAGACATCTTATTCACCTTCTTATTCCCCCACAGTACTAGCTCCTGGCTTTTCACATGGCATGTCCTCAAAGATTTACTGAATTAAACTGAATATAAGCCTGACCTTGCCAGAAAGCACTAGATTACATGATAAAGTCCTTGATATTTGTGGTGGGCAATGACCCATAATCCTCAGGTTCCCAAATATGGCGAGAATGACATCTTCAGACAGACAGGTACTCTCTGGACAATACCCAGTTACCCACCACCCCCCTCAAGGGGTCTATGGCAAAGACTGGCTGCTAGTTGCCCACCCAATATGCCTTCTCCCATCTTCCAAATTTTACTGGGTTCATGCCTGACTGGTCTAAATTTGACCTTGTGACTGAGTTCTGGCCAATGAGAGGTAAGAAGTATCTTGTGGTAATTTGAGAAGTCTGCTTAAAAAGGAATGTGGGGCTTCCCTGGCGGCTCAGCAGTTAAGAATCCGCCTGCCAATGCTAGGGGACACGGGTTCGAGTCCTGGTCCGGGAAGATCCCACATGCCACGGAGCAACTAAGCCCATGCGCCACAACTACTGAGCCTGCGCTCTAGAGCCCGCGAGCCACAACTACTGAAGCCCGCGTGCCTAGAGCCCGTGCTCCACAACAAGAGAAGCCACTGCAATGAGAAGCCCGTGCACCGCAACGAAGAGTAGCCCCTGCTCGCCGTAACTAGAGAAAGCCCGCGCGCAGCAACAAAGACCCAATGCAGCCAAAAATAAATAAATAAATTTATTTTTTTTTTAAAAAGGTTTCTGGTTATATAAAAAAATAAAATAATAAAATAAAATAAAAAGGTATGTGATGTGACTTATCTTCTTCCTACTGGTTAGCATTCTAGGAACTATCTTGGACTGTAAGAATGAGGACTGTATCTTACAGATGGCAGAAGGGTAGATGGAAAGAAACCTCAGAGTCTGATGATCACTGGAGCCACCAGACCAGCCCTGGGCTACCTACTTGCACATTTTTTAATGGTGACAAAATTTTAAAATTATGTTTAACCCTTAAGCCAATGAAATTTTGGGTTTCCTAACTCAGAGAGCCAAACCCAAACCTTAACGTCCCCAAATGCTAGAATCTAAAGGATCTATCTCCCTGTTAGTGCAGAGCTAGACTGGTACCAAAAAGTAAAAGTAGCAGTAAAAGTGAAGGGAGTATTTGTTGGGGTCACTTGGCAGGGACTAGTACAAGTTCCAGCTCATCACCATCCCATCTCAGCAGCTCTCAAAAAGCTCAGTTCTATCAACAGTTCTGTCCACATAGCCCTCCCAGCCATCCTACCCCATCTATGTGCCACCCCCACCCCGTAATCAAGCTGCATTTCCTCTGGAGGGTTTTCACCCTTCAGGGTTTTAATTAGCTTCAAAGTTCAGTTCCCTCAAAGTCAGGCTCCGCCCCAGTAGGCACCAAACATTATGCCCCCAAGGGCTATCCCATTTGTCCTTGCCATCCAACCCTGAAAACATAATTTAATCTTGGCTTCTTGCACATTCTGGGCTTCTCCTGCTCGGTCATGTCCCAACTCCCAGGTAGCTCTTCCTCACTTTTCATCTGATGATACAGTACAGAAATAATGAGAACAAGAGCCAGAATCCAGGTAACTCATAACTCATTATATAACTCTGAGCTGGTCTCACTTTTCTTAGACCATATTTTCCCCATTACAGAAAAAAGAGAGAGTCAGAAACAGAGACACAGAGAGAAAGAGATAACAAAAAGGAAAGGATTCTGAAATGTTTAGGAAACAAAAACTATAAAATACCCTTGCACTTTGCCCAAGTCCCTGTAAGTCTCTACCCTCTCCATAGAAGTGTCCTCATAAACCGCCAGCACCCTCCCAAATGGACCCCCTACTCCACCCCTTACCCTCATAATTTGTCAATAATTCCTGAGTTTTATTGAGAAAAGCTGCACTTCATCTAGTTATTTGCACACTAGTGACTTGGTTCAGGGACAGGCAGGACATGTGTCAATTTGGTAAGATGTCCTCAGGCTCTGGGCTCCTTCCAGAATTTCTAAGTATAAGGGAAAATCTTTTCAGGCTTGATTTAGCACGGGGGAGAGAGAAAACTGTACCTGTTCAACGTGTCTCCGATGTCCTATAAGAGAAAGGAAAAGGGTAAGCATGAGAAATCATTCCTAACTTCCATTTTCTCTCACAGATGTTTGCTGAAAACCCAACTATGGGGTGGCTCTCTTGGGAGAAACCAGGGAGACAAGGAGTACAACACACAGTCCAGGAGCTAAAAACCGGGCAGAGGAAACTGGGATGCACACTATTTGCTATCCTAGCACTTCCTGAGCTCTCCTCCTGCACACTGGTCAAGGATCTCAAGATTTCAAATTTACTGACTCAAGCATCCCACGCTCGGACCACAACTGCCTGCCTGTCTAGCTTGATTTCTTTGACTTATTACTGTGAAATCATTTCAAATACATAGAAAAGCTGCTAGTACAAAGAGCTCCTGTATACTCTTTTTCCCAGACATATTTATCTTTAGGATCATTTGAGAGGTCATTGTTTATATTATATCCCTGTACCCCTTTATGATTCTGCACCTCCTAAGAGCAAGTACATTTTCTTTTATAACTATAGTACAGTTATCAAACTCAGGAAGCTGAATATTGATACATTTGTATAATCGACAATCCATAACCTAATTTAACTGTCTTATTAATATTCTTTACAGCTACTCCCCTCCCCACTCAGGTATTCCAGGATCGTTCATTGCATTTTTATGATGACATGTGTCTATAATCTGGAGTGGCTCTTGTCTTTTGTTGA
The DNA here is from genome assembly GCF_028023285.1 of Balaenoptera ricei. NCBI lineage: Eukaryota > Metazoa > Chordata > Mammalia > Artiodactyla > Balaenopteridae > Balaenoptera > Balaenoptera ricei. The sequence continues at coordinate 22,867,943 of NC_082649.1, forward strand.
CACATTGCCTTAACACTAGCTAATTATTTTGTAGAATATCTCTCCATTTGGGTTTCCCAGATATTGCCGTCATGATTAAACTAAAGTGCACTATCTTTTTTTTTTTTTTTACTTCATTTATTTATTTATTATTTATTTTTGGCTGTGTTGGGTCTTTGCTGCGCGCAGGCTTTCTTTAGTTGCAGCGAGTGGAGGTTACTCTTTGTTGTGGTGCGCGGGCTTCTCATTGCGGTGGCTTCTCCTGTTGCGGAGCACAGGCTCTAGGCGAGCGGGCTCGGTAGTTGTGGCGCACGGGCTTAGTTGCTCCGCGGCATGTGGGATCTTCCCAGACCAGGGCTCGAACGCGTGTCCCCTGCATTGGCAGGCGGATTCTTAACCACTGCGCCACCAGGGAAGCCCCTTACAAACAAGTTTTTAAAAATTCAGAAGAGATTGCAAACTGACATGGTTTCCTGGTTCCTTCTGCTAACCCAAACTGGGATATATGATAGATATGTGAAAGAAATTGGTGGATGTCAGAAACTAATATTTTTTAAGTGTGAGAAATCCTTTGGAATATAGAAGTTAGCTGAGTCCTGTTACCTTGAGGAAAACAGAACCCTAAAGAAAGAGGTTTGAAGGCCAGGGCTAGAGGATAAGCTGGCCCTCAAACATGAGAGGATCCTTGCCTCCTTCATCACTAAGAGCAAAAGCAAGTCCTCAAGCTGTATCATCTTCAACTAGTGTACGCTGTTTGCTTCTAAATAAACATGATATTCACTTGTCCCTTATTGGTGATATTTTATAGCTACTATTTTTCCTTTTGTAATTAACAAGTAATCTAAAAGTGATACTTTGAAATTATGTTAATATGCCAGTCCCTATCGAACTCCCCCTCCCCTTAGATTTAGCATCTGTCGATAATTATTGTCTAAATTAACTTTTAATATGATAGTTGCGAAATGATCATTTTCTACCTGCAAAATTCCTTCTAGCGCTTCCCTGGTGGTGCAGTGGTTAAGGATCCGCTTCCCAATGCAGGGGTCACCGTTCGATCCCTGGTCTGACAAGATCCCACATGCCACGGAGCAACTAAGCCCGTGCGCCGCAACTACTGCCACAACTACTGAAGCCCACGCGCCTAGAGCCCATGTGCTGTAACAAGCCACTGCAATTAGAAGCCCGCGCACCGCAACAAAGAGTAGCCCCTGCTCGCAGCAACTAGAGAGAGCCCACGTGCAACAACGAAGACCCAACGCAGCCAAAAATAAATAAATAAATTTTAAAAATTCCTTCTACATTACTTAGTCAACATTCTACTGGAAGGAAGAATTTTCCCTTATTTATTATTAGTATGGACCCATCAATTCGTACTTTATTCAATGGGTTATAATCCATCACTGTTCTTATTTATATTGGTGCTCAAAATATCCGAAATTTGGCCACAGAGTGTCTGTCACTTTCTCGTATCTCCTCTCATCACATTCTCCCCATTCCCATTATTTTCTGATTTATCCTTCCAGTCTTTCCTTTGCAAAAATAAACAGATACATGTATTTTCCAATTATCTCATCTTTCTTACACAAAAAGTAGCACACTCTATATTTTGCACTTTGATTTTTTTCACTTACCAATATATTATAGAAACCACTCTGTATCAGTTCATAGGTATATTGCTTTTTCTTTTTTTACAGTTGCCTAATATTCCTGTGTGTATGTGTGTGTACCTACGTACAATGTTAAATACAGGTAGACAATAGTGAACATCTTGCCCTCTTCCTGACCTCAGTGGGAATGCTCTAATTTTCCCCCATTAAGTAAGATTCAGCTTACTTTTCAAATGACTACTACCATGACCCCTCTTCCCCATAGAGTCCACAACCCCTCTTTTTTCTCTACTTTTCCTTATCATCCAGTTTTGTTTTTTAAATAAATATATTTATTTATTTATTTTTGGCTGTGTTGGGTTTTCGTTGCTGCACGTGGGCTTTCTCTAGTTTTGGCAAGTGGCGTCTACTCTTTATTGCGGTGCGCGGGCTTCTCATTGCTGCGGAGCACAGGCTCTAGGCGCACAGGCTTCAGCAGTTGTGGCATGCGGGCTCAGTAGTTGTGGCTCACGGGCTCTAGAGCACAGGCTCAGTAGTTGTGGCGCACGGGTTTAGTTGCAGTTGCTCCACGGCATGTGGGATCTTCCCGGACCAGGGCTCGAACCCGTGTGCCCTGCAGGCGGATTCTTAACCACTGCGCCACCAGGGAAGTCCCTATCATCCAGTTTTGATTTCACGGTCCATGTGTTCAAAAATATTCTCACAAATACCTTCTACCTTAAAAAAATGGGCAAACCCATAAAGATACATAGCAAATTAGTGGTTGCCACTGGGTAGAAAGGAATGAAGAGTGACTGTTTAATGGGTACGAGGTCTCCTTTCGAGGTAATGAAAGTGTTCTGGAATTACACAGCTGTGATGGTTGCACAACACTGAGTTTACTAAATGTACTAAGTTGTACACTTTGAAATGATTAAAATGGTGAATTTAGGTTATGTATATTTTATCACAATCAGAAAACAAAAAACCAAAAAACAACAAAACAAAAACCTCAAATTTTGCAAAGCCCTAATCCTGGATGAGCCCAACTACCTGCTCTCCGTATGCCTGGCACCAGAGCAGTCACAGTCAGAAAAAGCAGGGACAAGAAAAAGGTCACACAACTGGGCAGACAAGTCCCAGTATAAACTGACGTTCACTGACCAAGTAATTCTAATACATCTCACAAACCAGATGGCTTTCCCATACTCTGAAACAATAATTTCAGAACTTTCCCACATTCTTCAAAGCTCATATTTTCTCTAACGCCTGCTCAGTGGGAGCAGATGGTCCTGCTTTCTAACTTCAAAAGAGAATAAGAGCCAACGGGGGACTTCCCTGGTGGCGCAGGGGTTAATCCGCCTTCCAAAGGCGGGGACTCGGGTTCAAGCCCTGGTCCGGGAAGATCCCACAGGCCGCGGAGCAACTGCAGCTAAGCCCGTGCGCCACAACTACTGAGCCTGCGCTCTACAGCCCGCGAGCCACAACTACTGAGCCTGCGCTCTACAGCCCGCGAGCCACAGCTACTGAAGCCGTGTACCTAGAGCCCGTGCTCTGCAACAAAGAGAAGTCACCACAATGAGAAGCCCGCACACCGCAACGAAGAGTAGCCCCCGCTCGCTGCAACTAGAGAAAGCCCAGGCGCAGCAATGAAGACACAACGCAGCCAAAATAAATAAATAAATAAATAAATAAAATTTACTTAAAAAAAAAAAGCCAACTGGTTTTAGCTACCAAAGTGCACAACCTGCCTGCATCTACCTGCCCCCACGGTCCTTTCTTCCCATACAACAGAGGATCTTCCAAAACTAAGTCCCACACATATGCTTTAGTTATCTTTCCCTTCTGCCTTCTCAGAAACAGCACATTAGTGATTAGTTCATCCTTATAGCTTCAGTAATTTTCTTCACCTGAATCCTTACAACATAGGTGCTCCTTTCCACATTTTCTTTTAAAATATGTTTAGCTAGTTTCTTTAAGCATCCCCTCCCCATAAAGCCCCACAATCCTACCTCATCTCCAAGTATTTTTTTTAATATCTCCTTCACAGTCTTACTTCTTGAAATAGTCATTTACTCTTCCAGTTTCCATTCACCCTCTGTCACCACAACTCTCCCTCATGCGGCTCCTGACCAAATTATTCCACTGTGGTAGATTATCAATGATTATCTGAGATGAAAATCATTGAGATGATAATGATTATTATCAAGATTATCAATGATGCCCATGTTTTTAAACCAAATGGATCTCAGCCCTTATATTATTTCACCTCAACTGCATTAGATTCTGTTGTCCACTCCCTCCTTCCTGAAACATTCTTCCTCCCTGGCCACATTCTCTGGTCAATTGTTCCCTTTGCAAGCTCTTCCTTCTCTCCCTGGCAATTAAATATTGGTGTTAGTTAAGGCTCAAGATTAAGACTTCTCGTTTTAATCTAAAGCCAGGAGTCAGTGAACTTCTTCTAAGGAAAAGGCCATACAGTCTCTGTCACAACTTTTCAACTCTGCTGCAACAGACAATACGTAAGTGAATGGGCGTGGCTATGTTCCAATAAAAAGTATGGATAATGAAATTCAAATTTTATTTAATTTCACATATCATGAAATAACATCCTTCTGATTTTTTCCCAACCATTCAAAACTGTAAAAAGCATACTTAGCTTGCAGGACATACAAAAACAGGTGGTGGGCCATAATTTGCTGACCCTAACCCTATCCTATCAGCCCCTTTTTAATGGCATATATCAACACCAATGATACTTGTTTGCTCACTTCTTTATCATATGATCTCAACATTAGAATTTAAATTTCAGGAGAGCTTATTCACCACTTAATTCAGGTGCCTAGACTAGTGCCTGACCCAGAATAGACAATTCATATGCACTGAATGAACAAATGACAGTCAGGCATCAGCTCATTTCCAGTGGTCTTCCTGGGTTGGGTGTATTGCAGTTTTATCACCTGCATTACCAAGACTAAATCACAAGACTGCTTGGGCTGACCACTCCCGCTCAAGCGTTTCTTTGTTTTGTGGCTGTGGTAATGCACACATACATGTTAAAATTACAGGATAACTGGAGTGAGGAAGGTCTTTAAATGGCATGTGGGCCAAACCCCTCATTACATAATGAGTAGATGAGGTCACTGAGGCCCAGAGAGGTCGAGAGCCTGTGATCAGGCTACTTATCAGTGCAGGACAGGCCTGGGCATTAGGCCTCCCTTTTGCCCTTTCCATGAGACAGTGCAACTGACTGACCCAAGCTGTGTCAACCAGGTCCTCTATTGTACATTTCCCCTCCAACGTGCCCAATAGAGAGCTTGGCAAGTCCCTGCTACTCCCCCAGAGTTGGCAAGGCAGTAGGGGGTCCTGGATACTGCTTGGCAAAGAGAGAAGGGAGACCTTTTAGCAGGAGCTGTCTTGGCAGGGCGCGCTAAGCCTTACCTGCAGGAGCTCCCTGGTGGGCTGCTGCTGCTTCTCTTCCAGCTGGGCGATCAGGTTGCTGAGGTGGGAGATGTTGCAAGAGAACTGAGTGATGGCACCATTGATACTGTTGTAGATGGCCAAGTCTAGCTCCTCCAGACGGGCCAGGAGGCGATACTCATGCTCCTTCAAGGAATGATACAGCTGCTCAAACTCCCAAACGATCTTCTCCCTCTCCATCTGGGTCAGGCTCTGTGTGGATGACAGGGAAGGGCAGTGAAGAGAGGAAAGGCTACTTCTAGAGCCCTTCCTATTTCTCCCCCGGCTATCCACCCCAAGACCTCATCATTTCATTCAGGTATGCTATTTACTGTGCAACAGTGATGCACACGCACCTTGTTTATAAATCCTTTTCATGAGCTTATACTTCTCCTGAGTGGGACAAGTCTTTCAATGCATAAACAATACAATATAATCTTAGAAATGAAAGAGTCCTTAAAGCTCAACTAATTCAGTGCTTTGCAAAGAGAATGCCATTGGCACCCTGGTGGGGGGACAATTCTGCCTGCATGGGACTGTTCTTTGCATTGCAGGACATTTAGCATCCTTGCCCAACCCTCCCCAATCACTCCAACCAAACACCCACACACCACTGGAGAGGAGGAGAGGGCAGTACTCACCTCGCTGAAGAACCAAAAGTCTAGTCCAATCTACCTATTTCACAGATGAGGAAACTGAGGCCTAGAGAGGCTGTATTACTCTCTCCATCTATTCAATTGGCTACTGACAGAGCCCAGAAGTATGTCCAGGTGCCCTGATTCTCAAAGAAGGGCTGTTTCCGCCCTTTGACAATCCCCCCACAGAGGACACAGTGGTGTGCTTAAATGATTTAAGTCCACTCAGGCTCACTAGAAGATTCTCCTTCCATCAGACCTATTTTCAAGCAAAGGGAGCTGAGGTCTCAGTGGATTTTGTGAGCAGAACAAGTGGTGGGATCTTACGGCATCACGGGAATAAGTTCCCAGTCCAAAAGTTCTTTACTACACCCTGGCCAGGACCGACAGAATTTCTCACAAGATGGTGCTAGGCACTACTAGTCTAATAAGAGTTTGCTTTTCAGATGCAAATACCTCTAATGGATGGGAATTTGTAATATTTTATTTATTGTTCAAAAGATGCTTAAACACTTAGATGGTAGACATATAAGTATATATTATAAAAGTCTCTATTTTTTTTTCCAGAACAAACCCCCCCAAATATCCCTATCACAAATTAGCACATGAGTCACTTGCTAAGGCTTTGGGAGACGAGGGGAAGGGAACAAACTGAAAAGTTCAGAACTGAACTGTCAAGAAAAGGAACATTCCAGCAAGAAGCAACAGTCGGGCTTACAGAAAGCCACTGTCAGCAACTGTCTGCAGAATGGTACAAAAGGAGGCTAACTGTGCCCAAGAATTTCACCTGCATTAGCTTTGTCAGGGATCAACCTTGATCTGCACAAAGCTAGCAGATGACACTTTTGATAGGTCAGATCTCTAGGGGTTCTAAACTCAGCTATTCCATCCTTTCCCCCAAAAATGTGGGAATCCCTTGGTTCTCCAGGTGAATTCCCAACTGCCATATAAGGTTGTTCCACCCACACCTAGAAGTTCTGGGCGACCTGACTGCACAAGGTTAAGGGGAGTTTAACAGCCTTACAAAAAAAAGAGAGTGACCGGCAGAACTGATATTACCTGTGAATTCCAAAGAACCTTACCAAGAGCTCAGCTCGTGCCTGTTCCCCCTGTGCCCGACGCCTCTTCTTTAAGTCTTTCACTCTTTTTAGGTGGTCCAGCTGGTTCTGGATTTGCTCCTAAGAAAAGCAAAAACAGGTGGGCAGTTCAAGATTAGGCAGACCATAGCATCAATATGGCTATTCTGCTTATCACACGTGCAACCCACATTCCTGATGCCAAGTTCCTGGTTAGAGCCTATCCTTGGACCACACTGCCATCACCAGGGCACAGGGGTCACCAGACCTCTCCTTTGGTAGTTTGTATCTTAAATGGTGGGTCACCTACCTGCCCTTGGAAGGATACTGCATGGCTTAGTGGAAAGGTGAATGGACTAGGAGGCTTTAAGTTGTCGCTCTTTCACAGACGCGTACTGAGAAAATGAGTTAACTTCTCTTATTTTCCTCTGGTGTGACATGGGCAAACACCACCTTCTCAACCTACTAGAGGGTTATCACCAGTGTGAGTAAAAGAATATTTTGGAAAGCACCATAAATGTTAAGTGAATAATTTTGCATGAATGTACTCACATTTAAACATGTACATAATTGTGTACATATTCCTGCAGTCCTCAAACACACAGATCATGCACTCCTTGAATGTTGCCTTACAACTGTTTTATATTTAATACTTTGTTTCCACGTTATTGTTTAGCTGTGCCAGTCTGTTGGTTCAAGAGTTCACAAAGGGATCCACACATCATTTTATTTCACTCAATCTTCATAACTGTGTTATCTCCTATGAGTCTCACGGTGGTTAAATGACTTAGGTAGTAAGGAGCTCGTTCTTTTCCGTGAGCTTCTAGAAGAGGACGGAGCACAGGGAAGTGCTGGGGAATGGAGAGGTGATGGGCCTCTGCTTGATGTGTATACAGCCAGTTAACGTCCGACTATGTTTTGTTTCAGATCATCTAGGAGCCGACAGGAGTGCGAGCGTCTCTGAAGCTTGTCGTTGTGGACGTGGTTTTACGCATATCTTTTATACCGTCAAGAGGGGTCTCCATGGGCCGTCTTTATGTATAATGTGCCCGTGAGCGGGTAAACATAGAGGCACATAAGGAAATGAGAGTGGGGGTGGGGAGACTTCTGGCTTCCTCACCAGCTACAGGTTTTCCTCCCAAATCTGAGTGCCGAGGCTCTGGAGCGGACAGAGAGGAAATGACGGCTGTGAACCACACGTCCGGCTCAGCCATTTTCTAGGCGGAAAAAAGGAAGCCCCTTTGGCTCTCTCCTCCCTTTGTCCGACTCGCGCTCCGGCCCCTCCCCGCCCCGCACGCCCGGCCCTCACCTTGAAGCCCTCCACCGCCTCCTCGAGCGGCAGCACGCTGTGGCCGCGGTGCTCGCGGGAGCGGTCGCACACCACGCAGATGGGCATCTGGTCCTCCTCGCAGTACAGCTTCAGGGGCTCGCGGTGTTTCTCGCACACGCCCATCTCGCCTCCGGGCCCCGACGGCCGCTCGGTGCGCAACTGCTTCACCAGCTGGGTCACGTTGGCCAGGTGCCGGTTGGGCCGCATGTGCCGCTGCGGGAAGGTCTCCCGGCACTGGGGGCACGACACATTGGTCTCCGCCGCGCCCCAGCAGCGGGCGAGGCAGGCGCAACAGATGTTGTGGCCGCAGTCGAGCATCATGGGCTCGACAAAGTACTGCAGGCACACGGGGCAGGTGGTCTCCTGCTGTAAGCACTCGGCCACGCTCCCGGAGGCCATGGCGCGGGCCCGCGGGGGCGCACGGGCATGGGCCCCGGCGCCCAGCCCTGCGCGGAGCCCAGCTGTACCGCGCTCCCTCCCGTTCGCTGCTTCTGGGCGGCGCCGGGAGGCGAGCCCGGCTGACGGAGGGCGGCTCCTCCCCGGCCCTGATCCCAGACGCGCCCGCGCGCTGGAACCCGGCGCCGCTGCGCCCGGCTGAGGGAACGTGGGGATATTGCGACCCCACCTAGCCCAGCGGCTATGCGAGGGGGCAGCTGGTCGGGCGCCGCCGGTTGGACTCGCAGAGCCAGGCGCTCAGAAAGCGCAGGACAACGTGGCCGCGTCCGAGCGGATCCCGGCAGCCCAGCAGACCTCACCCCGGCGCGAGCGGAAGGGGCGGCTCGGGGGCGGGGCTTGGCCAAGGCCTCCTGCGCACGGCAAGATTTCCTGGACTCAGGCCTGGATGATTTCCTCCGCAGAGGACCGGGGAGGCCTCGCCGCCCGCCCTGGGGCGGAACGCGCGGGCGCGGGAGCCTTGGATACCGGTCACAGAGGCAGGCGGTGTCCGCGGGGTGCGGAGGGGACAGGGTATCCCCTGCCTGCACGCTCCGGGCCCGCCGCCGAGCTTCCGCGGCCCTGGGGCTGGATCCCTGGTCTTTTGTTGGGTTTCCTGTCTGGTGCCCAGGCCTCAGCGAAGGCGAGAGAAAGCTAGCTTTGTGTTGGTGTGGTAAGAAGAGATATCTGGCCTCCCCGGGAGGCCGGAGGGATGAGGGTTGCAGACTGAGCCCCACCCAGCCTGTGAGGAGCTTTATCAAACAAACCCTATTTACAGGCGCTGGCAATTCTGTTTCGAAAAAGAAAGACTTAATTATCAGGCGGCAACATTTCTGTGACAGAAACAGACAAGCCCAGTTCTGCTGCTTCCTATTGTGCCTAAGCAAAGTGGTTTACCATTCTGAGCTTCAGTTTCCTCTCTGGTGAAATGGGAATAATTATACCCCAGCAAGGAGGGAGACTTCCTTACAACTTTTATTTTTTAAACCCTAAGTATGTTTATCCATTAAAATAATAAAGTACCCACTGCATAGAGGTGTGTTGAATAGAACCTAAACATGCTTGCTCCTTCCTGAAGTATAGGGAGATTGGTAATCCTGTGGGTGACACAGGCTCTTTTCATTATCCAGTAAACTTAAAAAAATTTTGCGTTGTTCCCTCATCCCTACCTTGGTGTTTCCTAATTTCCTTTGCTATTTTCTCAGTATTGTCCTTCCTCTAGATTTAATTGAATTTGGGCAGGCTTGCCTGTGTTAAATTTAATTTCCATTACTATAGCTTGACCTAAATGATTTCAACAATGTCAGTTTGCAAATGTGTTTTAAATGAGTTAGTAACTGGTTGAATGTGACCAATTCCACCAGTTTCCCTGTTTCTAGTCTTTTTCTCTAACCTATTTACATAACACTTCAATAACTCTTACATGTCTGTCAAGGTTCTAATTCAGGGCACACTTTTAGAATAGGAAGTGATGTGTGCTCTTACATAGTCCAGCATACTTTATATGTCAAGTATAAAGTATACATAAATAAACTGAGATCAGATACTTTAGTAACTCCATGAGGACAGAGACTTCTCTCCAGACCTTCTATGATCTCCATTACGCCTTGCACATAGATTTAATCATATGAAAGGACTTCAACACTTGTTGAATTATTAGACTAATAATCAATTAACTTAATGATTCTACTGTCACATTTTATGCATACTTCTTATCTTTATCACAGTTATTCATTTGTAAAGGGTGCAAACACAAATGCCTACTGGAGACAAGAAGGTAATTTAAATGAGCAGGCCAGTCCAGGGTCACAATAGAGAAAGATGGGGACAGCGAATAACTGGAGGACAGATGAGGCAGCTACTTCTCATGGAGAATGTGAGCCCAGCATATTGCCAAATTTTTGATTTTCAGGAGAAGGCAGAAATCTAGAGATTTATGTGAAATTGATTGACTTTCAAGTGTTGGAAACTAACTAAAAATTGTAAAAATCATCTCTGCAAGATGAAATTGACCTCCTCACCTCCAGTTTGGGACTTCTGGTACAGCTATTTGTTTTAATAAGTGCTTTTCAACCTTAACACAACATGGTAGGAACTGTCATTGACTACTTTATAGCCAATCTCCACTCCTTCCTTAAAGTTTTATTCCAGGTAGCAATATGCCCAGCTGAAAGATACTTCCCAGGTGCCTTTACTGCCAATACTGTGGTATATTCATGAAGGCAGCTCTGCTGTATGAAATCTTGTCCAGCTGGTTATGGATGTGCTCAGGAACACTAACTCACCTAGCGCTTCTTTCACACTTCAACATGGCCCTGAGATTGTGGGTGGCTAGTGATATCTATGTGGAAGGTTTTGGGTGGTCATTCTGAGAAAGCTTCTTAAAGGAAGACTACTCAGCTGGAAAGTATACCCTTTTAACATTCCCCCTTCCTAATTCTTCCAGCCTGGAATGTGCACATGATGGTGGGAGGTTGCCCAGCTGTCCTGGACCATGAGACAATCTTGAGGATGGAAGCCTGCACTAAGATGATATAGTAAAAGGTAAAGAAGCCTGGGTCCTTATTCACTGCAGAGTGCCTGCATCTAATTATATATGTAAGAGAGACTAAAGCAACTGTCCTGTTTAAGCCACTTATTTGGATTGTCTGCATATGCAATGGAAACTAAACCTAACTAATAAATACAATTTTTATTAATAAAGTGTTTTATTTTAAAATAAATTCCCACCTATTTAAAAATAAATTCCCTATCAACACAACCTATCTGCCCTCAGGGTGCCAGTAATTTCTGTTAGTATTGGCTAACTCCAGAGGATACTCTTCAGCCTTTATCTTAATGTTCCTGAGGCATTTGACACTGTTGACCCCTTTCTTCTTGGACCATTCTTCTTCCAGGCACCAAACTGAGGAGAACCTGATAAGGCCTAAGATATTTCTGCTTCCACTCTCTCCTCTTTTATCTGTCTTTACCAAGTGATGCTAAAGTTAGTCTGGAAATATAAAAATAAAAAATAGGAAAAACACAAGGCTACAATAATTAAAGTAAGAATAAGCTGATAGATGAATAGAATAGACTGGGAACCGAGAAGTAAACCCAAATCTTGTTCTCAAACCCAAGTTCCTGTGCCCCACGAACAGTGAGTTTAAACAAACCAAAATGTCAGAGTTTGGAGCAGAGAAAGGTTTATATTGCAGGACCAAGCAAGGAGAACGGGTGGCTCGTGCTCAAAACCCCTAAACTCCCCAATGGTTTTGGAGGAGAAGTTTTTAATAGGCAAAGTTTGGGGTGAGGCCTGCAGGGTGTGTGACTTTCTTCTGATTGGTTGGTGGCGAGGTAACAGGGCAGGCAGTGCTCCAGAAATCTTGTGTTCAGCTTGAAGTTACCATCCTCCACCTGGGTGAGGACCTTAGTTCTGGCAGAAGAACTCAAAGATGTTGTCATGTATATTCCTTGAGGAGGAACCAGGACCCTGCTCCAAGGGTGCACTATTGTTTCGTGACTGCTCTTCCTTTCCTTCTTCATTCCCTCCCTTCCCTGATTAGCAACTTTTTGAATCTGCTCTTTAGAACTCAGGGAAGCTCAAGGAGGCTGAATGAAGTCTATGGACACAGGAAGGGTTTGTACCAGGGAGGGCCCCACAGGTCCTGCCTCATTTCACAGGGGAAAAGAACAAGTTGTTAATAAACATGTGGAAAGAAGTTTAACTCACGATTAATAAATTAATGTGATGTTGCTTTTAATTTATGAAATGAGTAAAGACTAAAAAGCTCAACAATACTCAGTATTGGTGAGAACATGAGGAAATAGGCATTCCAGTATACCATGAGAGGGTAAATTTGGAGAACATTGTTGAGAGCAACTTAGTAATAGCTTAAAAAAAACAATTTTAATGCACATACTCTTTGAACCATCTACTCCTCTTCTCTCCCATCTGTACAAAGATGATTGATTGGACTTCCCTGGTGGCACAGTGGTTAAGAATCTGCCTGCCAATGCAGGGGACACAGGTTCGAGCCCTGGTCCAGAAAGATCCCACATGCCGCGGAGCAACTAAGCCCGTGCGCCACAACTACTGAGCCTGTGCTCTAGAGCCCGCGAGCCACAACTACTGAGCCCACATGCCACAGCTACTGAAGCCCGCGTGCCTAGAGCCCGTGCTCCACAACAAGAGAAGTCACTGCAATGAGAAGCCTGCGCACCGCAAGGAAGAGTAGCCCCCATTTGCTGCAACTAGAGAAAGCCTGTGTGCAGCAACAAAGACCCAACGCAGCCAAAAATACATAAATAAATTTATAAAAAAAAAAAGATGATTGACTGTATAAGGATTGTCATTATAGCATTGCTTGCATTTGTAAAATGCTGGAACCAATATAAATATGCTTCAATAGGGGACAAGTTAATGAAAATACTATTCAGGCATACAATGGAATATTATGCAGGGACCAAAAAGAATGAGTTAGATCTATATATACTAATATGGAAAGATGTCTGAGATTTATTCATTCATTCATTCATCCATTCATTCATTCATTTAAGTGTTTGTTGAGGGTGTACCATGGCTCTCTTTTAGGCTCCAGGATACAGCAGGGAACAAAAACAAAGTTCCTGGGCTCATGGATTTGCTTTCTAGGGAGAAATATGGACAATAGACAAGCCAAGAAATAAATATGTAGTATGAAAGATCCATGAAGAAAAATTAATCAGGATATGGAGGATGGAGAGTGATTGGGGTATTATTTTATATTGGGTGGTCAGAGGAGGTTTCTCTGATGAGGTAGCCAAATGGCTGCTGCAGTTTTGAGTCTCAAATCTATATGTCATTGGGCATTTATCCCAGAGAAGTGAAAACTTAACGTTCACACCAAAAGTTTGCATAAAGCATTATTCATAATAGCCAAACTTGGAAACAGTCTTCAGTAATGAGTGGTTAAACAAATTGTGGCACATCCATATCATGGAATACTTTTCAGCAATGAAAAGGAATGAACAACTGAAATACACAACTTGGATGGATCTCAAGGGAATTATACTGAGTCAAGAAGGTCTGTCTCGAAATGTTATATTCTGTATGATTCCATTCATAGCATTCTTGAAGTGACAAAATGATAGATATAGAGAACAGAGTAGTGGTGTATGGTTTATTGAGAAGGGGGAAAGGAGGTGTCTGTGACTATAAAAGGGATCCTTGTGATGGAACAGTTCTGTATCTTAACTGTGGTGTTAATCACATGTGATATCTACACATGATGAAACTTCATAGAACTAAATACACACACACACACAAGTGCATATAAAAACAAGTGAAATCTGAATAAGGTTGGTGGATGATATCAATGTCAATTTCCTGATTGTGATAGTGTACTATGCTTATGTAAGATAGTAACATTGGAGGAGATTAGGTGAAGAGTATACTGGGTTTCTATTATTCTTACAACTATATGTGAATCTACAATAATCTCAGAATAAAAAGTTTTAAAAATTGTCTGCACATCACAACTTCCATGTCTTGTCTTTTTCCAGTCAAACAAAGCCCTGTGTTTTACACTTAAGGGACTAATCACCAGTGACAAAGGAACACTATGTGCTGCTTGGCTTACATTTGGCTTTTACTACCCATCCCTGAACCAGTTAATGTGGCAAGGGGGCTAAGATGATACTCAACAGGTCAATGCCAGCCAAGACCCATCCTTGAAGTCAAAACTCTGCAGACCTCCTGGGTACTATGCAGTGGACTAGACTGGATGCTAGTGAAACATCCACAAGATCTGCTACATCACCTTCCCCTATTCTGACTGTTTAGTCACTTGGGCCCTATATCCTTTACAGTTAGGTTCTCCTGCATATGATAGGAAAGCCCAAGAAAGGGTTTTTATCTCCCTCATGTAAAAGAAGACCAGAAGAAGGCAATTCAGGGCTAGTATGGCAGATACGTCATCCTTAGTGGTTTAGTCACTTTCTGTTTTTCTGCTCCATCATTCTTGGGCATGGTACCTAACCCTCAAGATCATGTCATAGTCCAAGATGGCTGCTGGAGTTTCATAATCCAGACAGGATGGAGAAAGGACAAAATGTCACTTGTCCCAAATAACTGAACCCTCTTTTTAAAAATGGTGGCCATTTAATTCATTGTCCAAACTTGAACACCTTTGAGATAGACAGTGGGTGCTCTTAATAATTATACAAAAACAGCAGGTGGAAATAGGAAGTATCCCAGATAAATCAAGGCAAATCATCACTGTGTCTTTGAAGGCTGTCCTATTCAGAAGATTCTTCTACTCCACAATAGCTTTTCATTTACGAGCGTAACTTAAAAATAGTCCCACTTGGTCAGGGCTATGTTTCTCCTAGCCCAGCACTTTGATTCAAATATGGTGAGAGGGAACGATGCTGTCCTAGACATCATGTGAAACATGGCCAGGGCCAAACCCTCCTTGGCCCTCATCCTTTCCCTCTCTCCTTCATTTTCCAACATCTTCCCTCAGTCAAAAGCCAGAAGTCCCTATGAAACAGACCTGAGAAGTATGTGTATGCCCCATGCTGAGTCATCTCATGAGCTAAACTCTCAGTTGTGTTCTGAGGGGACCACCAGGAATAATACTCCTATCACTAGGGAAATTCCTAGTGCTTAGAGGTTACCTCCCAGAAGAAGACAAAGGCCAGACGTCTCTTTAGATGATGCCAAATTCCTGACTACACAAATACCAAGAACACAGGATGATAAAACCTTCATAAAAATATGAGAACTGTCTCAAACTTAGTGTTGACAAAAAATTAATAGTCAATCTAAGAAAGAAATAGAAAATTTTATTTGAGCCAACCTGAAGATTATAACCCCAGAGTCTCTCAGAAAGCTCTGAGGACCACTGGTTAGAGGTCAAAGTACAGTTATATACATTTTTGAGACAAAGGGTTATACATCAGATGACATACTGACAGTTTACATAATCCAGATCTACATGTACAAAGCGAGTAGAGGGTCATCTTGAGCCTTTACAAGATTAAGAAGGAATGTCATCTCCTGAGGAGGTCTGGTTAATGCAGATGCACTATATACACTAAAGGGGAGGGAGGAGGCCCAAACAGGCAGAGAAAAGTTTTATGTTTAAATTTTTCTTGCCTTGCCATAAAATATGAATTTTATTTCATCATTAGTATAAGTAAAAGCCTGCTCTTCGTCATTCATTTTATCCCAGCTTGGAAGAGCATTTCAGGGTAGCTTGTGAAAGGAGACAAAGTGGGAAACACCATATTCCCTTCCTTTTCAGCGTCTTGCTGTTTTTGCTCTCTCATTGACTTGGAGATGATGGATGGCTGGGGAGGGGGATGCAGAAAGCAAAATGGAGGGTATCACTACATCCACAATTAAAGAACCCTGGAGAGAAGTGATCAAAGGACGCCCAGTAATATGGAGGCCTTTCTGCTTTGGGGTGAAAAGTGGGTGGATCTTTTCCACCTTTTGAAGTTTATACCGTGTGCATGCCTTAATTATGCAAAACAAACTAAATTAAAAAATAAGGACACAAATGAATTCTCAAGTATTTAAATCACTTCTTTCTGCACAGAGAAATGGATATTCTGTTTTAAATTTTAAACTTTTAAAATGGTTTTCCTTGATCAGAAGAATGACTTTTGTTTCAGAAATTTACTTTTTGATTTTGAAGAATATTGGCTCATTTATAAATAAGGTCTGAAATTTCTTTTAACAGTAAAAAATCATGAGGTATCTCATTCTGAGATAGTGGTCTGTTCATTCCACATCCTCTGAAATTTTCCATTCTAAGACAGCATTTATCTTGCTATTTTAAAATATATTTACTATTCAAATCTAGGTTTTGGTCTAGTTGAGACTATGTGAGAAAAACAAGGAGTGAGATGCAAAGTTGTTATAAAGAAAAAAATTGTCAAAAAAATTAATTTAAAAAGTATGGTACATGCTACAATGTTATTGTCATTATTTGTCCTTTTAACAAATGTGTATACTGATGTGAAAAGATATCCAACTTATGTTGTCATGTTAAAACAAGTTGCGGTACATTATGTAGAATAAATTAATTTTTTTGTAAAATTATAATATACTAATGTAAATACTGAAACAATACCAGAGGAATATAAACAAAACTAATAAGTGCGTGGTGTGCTAGAAAGACTTGGAGGAGAGGATAGATTATGAGTGACTTTTTTACTGTCTAGGTTTTTTTTTTTTTGGCTGTGCCATGCGGCTTGTGGAATATTAGGGAGTCCTAACCAATGGACCACCAGGGAATTCCCTACTTTTTAGGTTATACATTTCTGCAATACATATTTTATTTTTACTAAAAGCACATATTATTTTGTTAGCAGAAAATACAGTACAGATAATTTAAAAGTTACAAAAAAGGAGGGGTAGTTATAGAGAGCTAGGCAAGAGACTACAAAGGGTTACAAGCAAAGAACTCAAGGCATATGCTCTCTGACATTTTTTTTCTTTCAAAGTTTAAAACTCTAATACTTTATTGTATGGTTAATACTCTTTTCAACTACCTCAAATCCTTTGTGGCACCTATAAGAACATTAATAATTAAACTATTGGGAGGATATTGACAAGCTGTGAGAGAAGCTGTTTTGGAATAAGTTTAGGAGTGACTACGTGGAAGAAAATTTGGACAGGCAGTACTGATAAATTTGGCTAGATAAATTCATGAAAACAAAGCAATGGCGATAAAATTGCTTGTGGAGGACAGACTCTGCGTCCTGAACCCTTATAGGAGGGAGGTTCCATTGAAGCTTTGTGAGCGTAGGAGTGGCATATTGATGGTGCAAGCCATAGTAAAGGCAATACCAATCAGGAAGACCGATTTGGGGGCTATTGCAATAATGACACAAGAGGACATTAGTGCGGTAAGAGCTCATAGAAACGCAGGAATGGGCAGGTAAGCAGGAAAAGAATCAGGACTCATTGCCATTCTCAGCTATTTCTATCGAGAATGAAGCTGAAACAGCAAGGAGGAGAGAGTCATCTTAAAACAGAGAAATTAAGAGGTGTGCAGTCATGAAGTGAGCAGGAAGCAGAGAGAGAGAGTAAGACGTCTGATAAAGGAGAGGAATTTGCTTGCACTTTGGGAAGAGAGCTCCTTCTGAACAGGTGTGGCTTTGTAGTTTTCTGATCATCTCCCAGCAACCCCACTGAAACAGAACTCATAGGGCAAACTCTCAGCATGGACTACTATGGATCTAAAGGAGGACTGAGAATAAAGACGAGGGGGAAAAAATCAGGAAACTTTTAAGAATAATTGATTTGCACCTATTCTTCCTCTTATTCTTTCAGGTTGATGGAGAAGGAGAGATGGGTGTTTCATTTAATAAGAACCTATTTAGAAGCTAGTATATACTGGGCTCTATTCATTAAAGCACAAAATCCTTCTAGATTCTACAAGGTAGTGCTAGTATCATGATCTCTATTTTATGGCTGGGGAAATTGTTAACTAAATTGTCTAAGGTCACAGAGTCAGTGAATGACAGAGCCAAGACTAGAATCCAGGTAGACTGGCTCCAGACTCTAAGCTCTAACCACTACAGTAAGTGGCCTCTCTATCTGACCCAGGTCTCTGCTAGACAACTTTTTTATTTTAATCAGATACCAGTATTGCTGAGTTCATTTAATTCTCATAACAACATTCCCTGGTGTAGGTTATTACTTTAGTGACCAGTGTAAAGAGTCCTAGATTAAAGAACAATCTAAGACATGATACAGGATAGGAGAATTCAAGGCATACTCAGGTAATGCTGTCGCTGAAAAATGTGATTATCTTTAGTCGTTAAAAATTTTTTTTCTTGGCTGCACCGTGCGACTTGCAGGATCTTAATTCCAAGACCAGGAATCAAACTGGGCCCCAGCAGTGAAAGCACCAAGTCCTAACCACTGGACTGCCAGGGAATTCCCTGAATATTACTTCTTTTTGAATTGGCAATTAGCTTGCCGACATTTAACTGTCTTCCATTTCCTGAGGATAAAATCTTTGGAAACAGTGGGGGAAAAAGCTAATCTGACCCATTCTTTCAAACAACAAGGGTTTGGGGGATTTCGCTGAATACCAGCACTTTGATAGGAGCGGAGGGTGCCTGGTAAATACCCTCTGCTTCCTGCCCTTATGAAGTTTACAGGCCACTGGGGCTAGGTGGGGGCAGGGATGGTAGCTACTTCCAGGATGGTCACCATCAGTTTCTTTCCTCTCCATATGCACGTGACATGCATCATTGAGAGGTGCAACCTATTCTTGCCTTGAATCTGGACTTGCCTAGAATGCTCTGACCAAGAGAGTATGGCAGAATGATTCTACACTGATGCTGGGCCTGGCCTACAAGAGGACTGACATCTTCTGCCTTGGACTCTTAAGAGTCCTCAGCCACCATGGAAGACGTTTGTATTAGTCTGCTCTGGCTGCCATAACAAAACACCAGGCTGTGTGGCTCAAACAACACAAATTAATTTTTTCAGTATATTTTCTAGAGACTGGAAGTCCAAGGTCAAGGTGTCAGCTGGGGTGGTTTCTCCTGAAGCCTCTCTCCTTGACGTGCAGACAGCCACCTTCTCTCTGTTCTCACAGGGCCTTTCCCGTACACGTTTTTAATGGTGTTTGTTGTTGTTGTTGTAGTTGTTTGATCGGGCTAAGTGACTTTACTAGAGAAAGCCAGGATTACAAAGGACTTGAGGGTTGGTATTGGGGCCCTTCTTCATGCCAAAGGTGAACACAATATTTACAAAGCCCTAGTTGTACTGCATACACCTCTTGGCCCGGTCCATCTTCTTTTTCTCCTGTTTGGCCACCTTGGGAGTCTGACCTCTTACTTTCCCAGCACCGGCCAGGGAACCATGGACTTCACCTCTAAGCACGTGGCTGGCTACCTCCAGAGTGCTCAGAGCTTCCGCCCCACACTGACCCGCGGTAGCCTCACCCTCTAGGCTGAGGATGCTCCTGCCAGGAGCACGACTTGAGCGATGCCCTCCAGGGAAGCTACATGAGCCTTGATTTGGGCGATCGTCTCCTGGCCCGTCACCTCGAGGGTGTGTAGCTCTTGGGCGAAGACACAGAACTACACGTCGCCCACTGAACCGTGGGCACCACTGCCGCTACCGCGAAGACGGAGTCGTGAAGAAAGAGCTTTAACGGCGTTTTTTGATGAACAGAAGTTTTTAGTTTTGATGAATTCCATTTCATCAACTTTTTTTCTTTTTGGTTACTACTTTCTGCAACTCACATCCACATCCAGTCTTCATGCTCTAGGCCCTTAAACCCCACTCACCATGCCTCTTTCTGGTCTATACTAACTCGCCGGTTTTCTCCCCAGGTCTACACTGGCTCGCTCACTTCTTCCCCGCTGAGCTCCCGCCAATTCTGTTGGTTTGCCAGGCACCTCCTCGGGAACAGAGCCCGCGCTCTGTGTCCTTTCTGGGAATGAATAAAGGGAGTTCTCTCTTGTCCAGTCGGGGGTCGGTTCCGGGTTGTTAGGATCCTTGAGCCTCGGTGCCCCGGGGCTTGCAGGGAAAGGCAGAAAGAAGGGAGAGGAGAGAAATGCCAAATTATACCCCGGATTGAGAGGAAAGCCTCGCGAGTTCAGTCAAAATTGCTGGCTCTACTGAGAAAAAGGTTAAGTTAATTTTTACGGATTTACATTCCCATTTTTTCGCATAAATCCTAGACTGCAAAAGAATTTCACAGCTCATGGTGAGTGCACTTTCAGCACAATTGCAGATTTTACTCATTTGGGAAATCACTGTCGGGCTGTCAGGATGGCCGAGTGGTCTAAGGCGCCAGACTCAAGCTGTAAGTCTATAAAGCTTCCTTCACAGAGAGGTTTCTGGTCCCCGAATGGGGGCGTGGGTTCGAATCCCACTTCTGACAGACTGTTTTTTCCTCCGGCTCTAATCGCAACCACTTTCTCAGCCATTTTTTGTTTCCATTCATTCTTCTCTCTACTTTCCCTTTTACAACCCTAACGACGGACCCTCAATTAGGAAAAGAAAGACTCTTTCTTTTCCGTTTTGGTTGCTACTTATCACGGATCACGTTTTGCTCTGCACTCTGGTTTGTTCATTAAGGGCGCTTTTACTAAACGCTCGTTAACCCTGGGGAGTCCTGGGAGAAAAATGAGTCTGGTGGGAACAGAAAGACATGTACACAGACTCGGTGTTTATAGGCTGGTCCTGAGCGCACGGGCCATTGGGACCGTAGTCTCATGCCCTTTCTCACTGCCCGAACCCATCAAAAACTAAAAGTGCGGAAATTGAAAGCAGCGTGGTTCACTCTGTTACAGAATTGAGATGTGAGAAGAATAGGAAAGGTTCCACCGAGATTTGAACTCGGATCGCTGGATTCAGAGTCCAGAGTGCTAACCATTACACCATGGAACCTCCTGTATGCAGATACTTCTACACTGTCCATCTGATTTCCTTGTGCTTTCTATTTTTTTTTTTTTTTCAATTGAGGTATAGTTGATTTACAATACTATATTCGCTTCAGGTATACAACATAGTGATTCAAATTTTTTTATAGATTGTACTTCATTTAAAATTATTTTATCCTTGTGCTTTTTAATTAAAAAAAATTTTTTTATGAGAGAGATGTATAGAAAACAATTTAAAATGAAACGTGCCACTTTAACCAAAAGCTCTGCCTCTTCTCCCTAATTGATTTGTTTGTTTTCATTTACGGGGGCGTTTTTTGGAGGGATGGAAAATCTCTGCTCTTTCAGCCGAAGGGCGATGGAGAAGCCAAAAGCAAGGATGGGAGGTGGGTGGGAGGGGACTTTCACTGATTGTTTCCACTGAGTCTGCTTCCCAGATTTCTTTCCCTTGATGTCAGGGTCAGGGCAGGATCCTGATCCAAGAAGATGGATACCTCTGGAGGTTTTGATTTTGCCTTCATTTCCGACCCACGCAAAGGCAAATTGGATTTTAATCTTGCTGTTCAAAAGGGAGAAAAACATTAACATCTTTTTTCTACAGCTTCGCTTATTCATTCTAGGATACTTGCAGACGCCTCCAGAGCAACTTGGAGTTTCTTGGTGCTTCCTGCTTAGCTGTAATCATGGGCTTGCCATTTTAAAATCTGTCCTCCCTCTCCGAGATGCCTTAAGTGCAGGACCGGTTCTCATTCCTCTTTGACACCCTAAGGTCTGGTACATAGTAGAAGCTTAATCAATGGCTAGTTGTATGAACGCCTAGATGAAAGGTTGAATGAATGAATGCATGCATGAATGAACGAACGAGTGAATAAATAACCAGGTAGCCAAGCGCTGGACTTTTTTGAATGTTTCTTTTTCCTTCTCCCCATAGGCTAAATCTGACAAGTCTAAAGGACATGATTGTTGCTTTTTGGGGGGTGAGGGGTTCCTTTCCAGGTCCTAGCACCCAGATGGACATTCCAGTGTTCACATGGCCACACAAATGTGTCCTCGAGTGTGGATGGCCAAGAGAGGACGTCATAGTGCTGTGTATAGTCATTTATTTCTCTAAACTTTAACTTTACTAACATAGCATGATTATTTACCTAGTAACTGTTAAGAACAACATATAATAAAGAGATCATACACGTAGCATCACTGGAAGAAATACTCAGGTATAAATTACTACTTTAGTCAGTCTAAATATTAATTACTGGCCAGTCATTCTTCATGTGCCTCTGGTAGTCTCCCAAGGCTGAATTGCTTAGGAATCCCTGAATCATTTTCTGGCTTTCATCCTTTTGTTGTAACTCCATCCAAGCAAGGTGCCTGTCAAGAACTAGCTGCTCAATAAATATGGGTTGAAGTGAATATATCTTGTGGAAGGTGGAGAGGGAAGCAGTGAAATTCAAAGACTTTTGGCCAGGTCCCTATAGAGTTCTCCTAAGTGTCTATTCCTTCCCTCCATGCACATAAACTCTCCGTTCTATCTTCTTGAGTCTCCTAGCCTTAAAAGACAGTCTAAGTTATCTCAGATACAGCTGAATAATGGACCAAGTCGTTCTTCCCCAGTACACGTGGCACACTTTTTATTCCATGAGCCACAAGCTTATTTCTTAAAGAAAAATGTCCATTGGTTTTAAAATTACACCAGAACCTCAAAAGCCCACTATTCAATTATAAGCTTTAAACTGCTCTCTGAGGATAGGCAAGGCAGAAGGGGTATAAATGAATGTTTTTCAGTCTTAGCACATTTATATCCCAGGGAAGGGTAGGGAATATAGAGCTGGAAGATAGTACAGATGGCCGTGGGTTGGTTTATTTATTTGTGAGTTTGGAGTTCAGAAGACTACACTTTTCCCTTGGAATCGCTCATGTTTGGTTCATAAATATTGCAAGGTGAACGCAAACAAAGACTGCTGAGGGGGATGATTGGGGGAAGAGATGACTGGTACCCACGATCCAGAAGCAATCTGATCCCTGGCAATCTGCGCAAGAATGATTTGCTGTAACCTGGTAGCAGAGCTGAATCCAGAAAGAGCAAGTCAGTGTGGCGTAATCAGAGTCAAAAACCAAGTTTAGCTGGAGTGTCCCGTAGAAATGGGGCTTCAGAACACATGACCCTACCTCAAACTGAAGACCTCAAGGTCTTCCTGGATCCTCAGCTCTGTGTACCTTGCTCATTTCACAATTAGAAAGATATTCTTTCATGTATTTATATATTTATTCACTGATACTTACTACAAATATCTATTTAGTTTTCATGATGTGGGGAAGTGAGAGAAATATGGTTCTATATCTGACAAAGCTTATGATGTATGGGGAAAAGCAGATGATTACACAAAAATTTCCAAAAGTTATGGTAAATGCTAAAATAAGTGATGGATCAAGTGATAACAGAGCATGGCCAATGCATACCAACAGGAATACCCAATTAAGGGCAGGTAGCAATGAGGAAAGCCTGCCAAAGAAGGGGCGGCTGAGCTGAGGCCTGCTACAGGCTCCCCAGCACGTTCCATTTCTCTTTCGTGGTATTTATCAGACGGGGATTTTTTTAAACGATTCATTTGTGGACTCGGGAATTCACTTATTCGACTTATGAAATAGATATCTACTCATCCTAACAACTCAAACAAAAGTGCCTAAAGTAGAATTTATAATCTCCCCCTTCCCTATCCTCTGACACTGTTATCACTGGAAACATTGAAGTGTGTTCTTCCATACATTGTACTGTTGTACTGTTCTTTATTTTGGTAACTATATATCTACAATGTCATTCATAGTTCAGTTGCATTCTTTACCGTAGAAATTGTATCATCTTGGGGCCATTATGCGTCTAATGCTTGTCTTCTCTACACTGCACCAGGGCAGGGACCCTCTCCTTTGTTGCCTTCCAGATCCTCAGTGCCTAAATGTAATTCTGGAGGGAGAGATCAAGGGAGGCTTCCAGCAGAGAGCAACTACCTTGCTGAGGTGTAGAGGATAAGAAACTTTGAGGGCAGAGAGAATTGCTTGGAGCAGAGGCTGAGGGCGCCCAACGGAAGACGCAGAGACGCGCGCCGTGAGGGGGGAAGCGCCTCTAGACCGTGTGACCTGAGAGGCAGTTGAGTGGCTAGGCGAGGCGCCTTGCGTGGAGTGGCCACAGCTCAGATCAGCATAATTAGGATTCAAAATGTGAAATGAGAAGGCTTTGGGGATGTTGAGAACCGCGGCCGGGCAGGACCTGTCTCCAGTTGCAAGTGGATTCAGGGAGACTGACACCTACTCACTGGTCCACCACTTATTGAATAAGGTAGTAAGTAAGAACTGCTGTATCTACGGGGCCTAAGTACCTAGTAGGTAACACATAGTAGGCGCTGATTTCTTTTCTTTTCCTTTTTTTTTTACATAAAAGAATGAATTAAATGAAGGTCTGTTTTACGTTCGATACTATTGGGTGATGAAACTACAATAACGGAGTAAGTACCACGCACAGTGGATGCTCATTAACATTTTGTTAATTGAAATAATCAGTTGAAGGCCTATCATGTGATGAACACTGTTTTGGGGGACGGTGCATATGGGTGTTATCTCTGGCCTCTGGGAAAAGCAGCAGTGGTAGGAGAGGAACCTACCTGAACTTGGAGCCTGTGAGAACTGTGTATATTGGACATGAAAGAGTACCTACTCAGACAAGCGTGAGGTGCAAAAGTACATTGGCAGCGGCGGGATTCGAACCCACGCCCCCGGAGAGACTGGAGCCTTAATCCAGCGCCTTAGACCGCTCGGCCACGCTACCTCCGCCGAGTTATGATTTTTACATGCATGTCATCTGACCCAAACTGCGCCCGTTTCAGGTCTTTTTCTCTCCCCCCCTCCCCACCCCTGCCCCCGCCACTCTGAGCTGTCTCCGCGGGCCCTTCCTCCAGCGTTCCCCTCTCCACTCCCAGCACAACCCGAGAACCCCCTGACCCCTGACACTTTGCTTTCTCATGGCTCCCAGGTTCACCGTGAACGGCGACGGCGCAGGTGGCGCGCAGGAGGCTCCTGCCCCGTCTGTCATCAGCATAGGAAAAAGGAGTCACGCAGACTGAGAGTTCCAGTGGATGCTGTGGGCTCCAGATCCACTTGGATTTCAGGGAGTAAGCCCCCGGACTTCAGGAGTGAGCAAATCTGGACGTTTGGTTTGAGCCCGGGAGCTGCCAAGGAGAAATGAGGAAAGAATCTTGAGGCCCCCTCCCTTCCTCGCCCTCCTTCATCCATCTCAGGAGACCAAGCTCCTCCATGGAACCTCACGAGGGAGGCAAAGAGTGCGGTCCTTGTTATTTGAGTCTTGTTTGCCTTTCAGAAGGTAGCCCATCTCCACAGCCTCCGGTCATACCGAACAGACTGCAAAGTCCGCACTCAGTTGACCTCACCGCCCCTAAAGTCTTCGCAGGAAAGTTTGCAGGGGAAACGGGGCTGGGCCGGTAGTCTGGCCCTTACCTTGTTCTGTGTGGCTTTGCCATCCAAACTTCTAATATTTTAGACGCGAATTAAACTATGGTTCCGCCTTCCTTTGAAGCACTGTGATTCAGAGAATTCTAAAATGATTCTTTTAATAAAGTTGGTAGAGGTGTTGTGTAAGCGGCAGGAACAGTTGCCTCCTTAGCGCAGTAGGCAGCGCGTCAGTCTCATAATCTGAAGGTCCTGAGTTCGAACCTCAGAGGGGGCAACGCAAATTCTTTTCTTCCGTTTGTGTTTAAAAAAAAAAAAAAACATTCGGAGGAAATTGCTTTGATGAAACTAAACGGGAATTTTTTTGTTTAACAGAACCATGTAATGTTCAGACACAAAATAGTAATTTTCAGTAAGATTAAATACTCCAAAAGTCTTTATACCGATTGTAGATAGAGCTAGGAGATTTTTAGGCTGACTTTCAGATATGCCTGGCAATTGTCTTTGTTACAAAAACATTAAGGTCAAGAAACTTACTGGTTGAGAGGGAGAAGGGGATGGAGGGTTATACTGGGGATGTGGAAGGTGTAGTATGATGTGCAAAACATTTCTATTAATTATTGATTATCTTTTGCCATTCTTCTGGAATTACCACCAGATCACAAACGCCATCCTGCATGAAAAAGAAAAAACATTTCCCCCCCTCAGTCTCTTTGCACTGGACTTCTTTTCCTGCTTCCAGTGTTCTTGACTGGGTCTCTAGGTCATCCAAACTGCAAAATACAGGAAAGAGTAACAAGAGAAACAGGAAACGAAGAAAGAAGAAGTGATATTTAGAGAGACAGGATAAGCACCTGACTCAAATAAAAACAAGCAAGAATCAAAGCAGAAATAAAGACACAGAGAACAAATGTATAGATACCAAGTGGGGAAGGGAGGGTGGGATGAACTGGGAGCTTGGGATTGGCATATATACACTACTATGTATAAAATAGGTAACTAATGAGAACCTACTGTATAGCACAGGGAACTCTACTCACTGCTCTGTGGTGACCTAAATGGGAAGGAAATCCAAAAAAGAGAGAATATATGTATATGTATAGCTGATTCACCTTGCTGTACAGCAGAAACTAACATAACATTTTAAAGCAACTATACTCCAATAAAAATTAATTTTAAAAAAAGCAAATTGATATTTAATATCCAGCTCTTAACATCTCAGCTTTTTGAGTGGGAGGTATTGAACAGATATTTATTGAGCACCTACTATGTGCCAAGCACTGTTCAAAGCTGTGTCCCTTACTATTAATCCATTCTCTCTCAGCTTCAAATTCACCCTCTTCTCTGATGTTGGCTCTGGCCATCTGCAAATTACATATCTAAAACTTTGCCAGTTGGCTTTCTCTTAGGTTCTGTCAATAAGAGGAACCAGAAGGAGACGGGAAGGCAGGAGGAGAGAAAAGGAACTGTTTTCTGAATTTTGCTATTCCAGTCAGGGTTGCTCCAACAATGGTAGTTGATTCCAACCATCATTCTCTTTGTGCTCTTCCTCAGAGGCCCAACCCCTACGCTTTTTTCCCCTCCGCCCTAGAAGGTGGTAACTACTTTCCATAGTTATTATCTCTGGGTTACCACAGTGTTCTCAGTTGAAATACCTGGTGTTGTTTCTGAACTAGAACTTGACTGATACGTAGGGGCTAGGGATACCACACTGTACACAACAGAAATTGCTCCTGATCTCATGGAGTTTACTATGTTTGAGTGGGACCTGGCAGACTGCAAGTCTGAATTTTTAACAGCAACCTCAGGAGATCAGATCTGAATGCAATCAGCTGAACAAGTTTTTGGAATCCCTCTGCACATATCCAGTTATCTCATGTTGACTATTGTGGGGAAGGTCTTCCTCCCAAGATTCTCCTTTTTTGTCTGATCACTCACGGCTTGCCTGCTGATCAGAACAGGCGGCAGTACCCTCAGGTATCCACAAGGCAGATCAAGAACAGAGCAAACACTCCATGCTTTCCAAAGAATTCTCAAAAGATTCAAAGTGCCCTTTCCTATTCTGCTTTACTGCTGTCTTTCCAAGTAAAGGGCTTATTAAGGCAATGCCCTACTGAGAGAAATGAATTATTTTGACACCTCTTCCTCTCTAGGTCCCCAGGAAGAGTCTGGGCCCAAGTCTTCTGCTTCTTTCCAAATGTTCCCAGTCTCTGCACCATTCCCCAACACTGCCACATAGTCAGTAGGCCAAGTCTACATGGCTACACAGTAACCTAATTTGTGTTTTCCTATCACCTCTTGCCCCACGCTGACACATTCTTTACATGAAACCAGCATAATCTTTTTGAAATCATCTCTGACCATGTTGTCCCTCTCTGCTTAAAATCCCCAGTGACTTTATATTGCTGCAAGGATGAAGTTCGTACTCTGCACTCCTAGCCATAACCTCTGAGCCTGTCTGTCCCTGCCTTTCTGTTTACCTTGCCCCCCACCTCCATCAGTATTGTCCCACGATATCTGCACTCAAGCACCTCAGGCCTTCTTTAAGTTCTCTGAAAGTATTCTGCTTTTTTGCTCTTCCTAGAATGCTGGAGCCATGTTTTTGTCTAATCTATTACTATGAAGCTGTTGGTTCTCAGTTTAAACATCATGTCCTGGGAAAAGTCTTCTCTTACCCCCTGGAAGAGGTCACCTCCCTTTATAATCCACTGTCTTGGAGATATGGGGTGGGGAACACCTATAGCTTGCATACGTTTATCTTAATTTTCTACCTCTATGCTCCCTTTATCCCTACTTAAGTCTATTAACATTTTCCATTTTATCTTATTACAGTGAAGTTGTGTAGACCACCTCAAATCTATTTTGAATAGTGGCATGACTAAATACATAATTAGAAATGTACTATGTACCATTGTGGTAAACCCAACCTTTGAGGAAGAAATTTCTGTTGCAGGATTTAAGGGAGGAAAGTGGATGAGAGATTAAGTAATTTGTCTAAGGTGGCACAACCAACCAATTAAATATGATGTTCTAATTCATCTATTTTATAATAAAAATAATAATGATGATAACACCTAACTTTCATTGAACTGTTAGCATGTCCCAGACACTATTCCAAAAGTTTACTTGTATTATCTCATTTAATTTGGAAACTCTGGTCATGAGATTATACTTGTTTGTTTCTCTACACACCTCAGTAACCTGTACTTTTTCCTAAGAGCATTTATCACAATGGCTGTTTAAACATTTATGGTGTAATTCATTGTTTAAAAGGCTGACTCTCCCTTCTAAAGGGTAAACTCCATGAAGGCTGAGGTGGGGGCTTCCCACTGCTGTAAACCAGGGGCAAAGCAGAGCTCCTTGCTCAAAATAAGTTCTCAAAACCTAGTTGTTAAGAGCTTTTTGTGCTAGGCATTCTTAAGGTCTGGGGGGAGACTGGAACACAAATTGTGAAGATGAAGGACAAGACGGTCCAGGTGATTACATCTCTAGTAACATACAACTTTTAGAAGTAATTGTTTATATTACTCAAATATGAGCGTTATCTTTTTCTTATGACCTGGGGGCAGAAGTAGTTGTGAGCCGTATTCACAGAGGCTAGAATGGAATTAGGAATAAAGAAAAGGAACATTAACAGAACTGGAACTTTGACCATGTACTTTTCTTCACATTAGGATGTACAGGAAATGCAGCACCGCTAAAGAGGCCCGGGTAGCTCAGTCGGTAGAGCATCAGACTTTTAATCTGAGGGTCCAGGGTTCAAGTCCCTGTGCGGGCGTAGCTTTTGACTTTTACCATCCAGTTCTGACTGCACCCTTGCAAAGCATGCATCTCTTTACACGGTATGTGTAAGTGACTCAGGCAAACGCCGAGGTGAATAGATGGGACCTTTACTGAAAGATGAAGGGAGCTAGCATTAAGGAGAGCCTTAGAGTACATGGCTTTGTACCAGAACCAAATAATTTTCTAAGAGTGAAGTAAGAGTTGGTAAATGAGTGGCTGAGGAGGCTTTTCTGGACATCAAATTTCCATAAAGGTAACAAGAATATCTAACCAATGATAATGTAACCTTATTTAGAAATATACTATGATCAGAATTCCATCTCTTCCCAGGGGCAGCCAACCCACAGCTTGGCTTGGCTTGGCTTTTTGGTGGTGAATGCACCAGACCATCATTGCCTAATATCATAGTCATTAATATTTTATTACTTCCTTACTCTGATTATAGGTTCACAGAGCAATCTTCTAATGTTCTTTGCTTTTCACTATAGAGTTTATTTTACAAGGGAAAGAATATGCTGATCAACCATCAGTATGGCTATAATATGTTCATACTCTGGCTTGGAATGTCTCTGACATTTGGTTATTGCGAGTCAGTCCTGTAAGCCTGAAAAAATCTGAGTGAATTAAAAAATAGTTTCTGATTCTACAAAGAGGAGGAACAGATTCAGAATAGTGGTTCCAACAAGAATCAAGATTCTCTAAGGAACTGCCTGAACAGCCAGACAATCCAGCTCTTTGGCCTCTCTACAATCCTTAACTGCATCTCTTAAACTGTAGCAGATGTAGGCTCCTGGAATCAGAGGCTGAGGGTCTAGAAGACACTGTTAGGTTGTTCCCTAGTATATGCCTTTTTCATTCTGCACCAGAATGAACTGTTGAAAGAACTATCCTGAAATACAGGTCCAGATATTTAGCAGGAGCAACCTAAGTATTGCCCTCTCTTTTTCCAGCACGGACTGGGCCAGAGAAGTATGCCTGCAGGATGAACTTCAGTAAGTGTGACTCCTGTGGGGATTACTGCAAAAATCCAAATTTGAGATGTTGATCGCCTGAAGTAATATAGTGGTAGGGAATATGGCAAATAAACCCCAAAACAAAAACAAAGTAACATTTAATATGCTAATTAATTCATTGACTTATTTGACAAGTTTTTATTGTTTGTCAGATACTGTGCTAGGCACTGGAAATACAGGAGTGGATAAAACAGACATACTTCTTAGGACACTAGCCACTGAATTTAAGCCCCACCCCCACTCCCATCCAGTATGATCTCATGTTAATTTAACTAATTACATCTGCAAAGACTCTATTTCCAAATAAGGTAGCATTCTGAGGTTCTGGGTGGGCATACATTTTTGTGGAACAATATTCAGTGTAGTACAGATGAGAAACCAGTTAGGACCAGATTAGATAGGGAGGCCAGGGCAAGGAGATGGCATGTATATATGAAGAGGAAACAAGAAGACTTACTGAGAAAACTGAATGTCAGATTTTCATATATCTGTCCATTCATTTTTTTCCCCCAATAAATTAGATTGCACCAATAGGATACTGTTCCAAGAAGAAATAGCAATCAGAAGAACTTGGACAAGAGGTTGTCCACTGGAAGGAGATGAAGATAACAAGTCATTATACATAAACAACATGTTTCTATATTTTTGCACCTACCAATCAGGAGGAAGAAAGCTTAGCCTTAAGCTCTTTGACCAGCACACAACTGGCCCAGTCTCCAGGAGGTAGACTTTTGCCAGACGAAGGCGGTAACCGTTTGACGGAGGGCGAGGGCAAAAAGTAGACCTGCCCCCTCTGAGGTTCGAACTCAGGACCTTCAGATTATGAGACTGACGCGCTGCCTACTGCGCTAAGGAGGCAGACGATCGACCTTCCTCATCAAATATCTTTAACACTGGAATTTACTTTGCTTAAACTTCGGTCCTGTTCTATAGTCCCTTTACTTTAAAGTCTGAAAATGAAATGCTCTCCTGTAACGTCTTAAAAGTGCAACAACTTCTACAACCTGAATCAGATGAGGAAAGTCGTTGTCGATGCCGCTGCCTTTGCTCCCCTCGTTCTGAACTGATGACCCTCACCTCTCACAACAGAAGGAGAATTTCCTGAACTTCTTGCCTAGATACCTGCACTTAACCTACACCGGCGTCCATCCCTGTGGTCTCTATGGAAAAGGAAAACGGCCCGATTCCTCTCTCACTCTCCCTCTCACCTTCCATACCCGATTCTTCTCATCAGTACTTTAAACACGTTAAAGTGTTTACTATCTTAAATAGCAAAACACTTCCTTTGACTCGGCGCCTCTGTCTCAGGTTGTCGCTCTGTTTCGTTTATCCCCCTTCGCAGGCAAATCTCCCATACAGCGGTCTGTCCTCATTTTAAGAAAACACCTCCCCAAGTCCCATCAGTTTCTCAACAGACTACAATCTTCCCCGACCACTGCTCCGTCCCGAAGAAGTCCAAAGGGGATTCCTGGACATATGGGACTTGATGCTTTAAAGAATAAGGTGTCCTTGGTGCAAACTCTTGGGAATCTGCTGGTATGAGAGAGCTGTAGTTACAGAAACAGGAACAGGTGAAAAGCTTGGTTTACCCAGACTCTTGGTTTGCCCCGGGAATGTCTCGGGAAAGCCCCCCCTCCTGGAAAACCTCTTCCTGGGGTGAGAAAAGTCAAGGTTTCAGAGATGGGTTGCGGACGGCTGGGCAAAGTACCAAAAAAAACCCTATGACAGCTTTACCTCCGCTGACCCCTCCGCCCCTGGAGGGCTGAGAGGAACACTGATTTTATTGCCAAATGGAGGCGGCTCATATTATTCGACTTCTGTAGTTGCAATCTCTGTTTTTCCCCTGGCCGCTGATGAGGGCAACCGGAATTTTTGGTTCCCAATAATGGGCAGTCCAGTGTTGCATCCCTCTGAGTGCT
The DNA here is from genome assembly GCF_028023285.1 of Balaenoptera ricei. Lineage (NCBI taxonomy): Eukaryota > Metazoa > Chordata > Mammalia > Artiodactyla > Balaenopteridae > Balaenoptera > Balaenoptera ricei. The sequence continues at coordinate 22,899,994 of NC_082649.1, forward strand.
GTAACTTACATATGCGAAATAGGTGTTTTGTAGTTGTGAGCGTTAACAGTTTGGCTCTGCCTGTAGATTAACTGTTGTGCTTTTTATCGAAATAATGTTAGCTTAATTTTTAACATTGTGGATATTTCGACCATATTTCCTGAGTCTAGATAATGAAAATGAGAACGAACGACTACCATGTGAATGCCAGCATGACCCAGACCTCACCGAAAAAGTCTAAATGGCAGATGGAAGAACACATATAACTGGATTAGGGAGGTAAATTACCAAAACAGAGTACTGCACAATATGTAGAAAAGGATTTGGATTTGGGCATAGTAAAGAAGGAGGTGTGACAGTACAAGGGGCGACTGAATCTCCAAAGTCTGGGTTAAGACGGGGGAGAACTTTCGAATCAGAGGGTTTTCTTCGTCTCTAAATGACACCAATGCTCAGTCAAAAATAGTGTTGGGTATAATACTTGAAAAGAACTTGCATTCTCTATTTCCTGATTCAAAGGTTGCATTCCGAGGGCAAACAAAAAGGGAAATTTCGATACCATGTATTGGCCTCTTGTACTGTGAAGCCCATTCTGTCGGATGACCTTGTTCTCTACAATATAACGACTTCAAATGATGTGTCAAGTTAGGCAACCAAAAAATGTTTCCCCTAGCTCCTACGACTTTAATTTGAAACATGGTGTCGAAAAATCATCTTCTTGATTTGTATGTAGATTTAATAAAACCACTAGATACATAAAACAGAAGATTGTTGATATTTTGTTCAAATACGAACTAGGCCGTGCTCATCTATCTGCACATTTGGCAACAGTGCAAATGTAAATTTTGGCAAATTCCATTTAGCCTTACCAAAGAAAATAAAAAGATCTTATCTGCTAAATGTCCTGCACTCCTTGTACACACACATTGCTTTAAAAGTTTGTAGTTTGCTTACTCATGATATTGAGGCTTTCATGGTTTATTGAGGTTTATGGTCAGTTTTTATTTTCTTCAAAATGTGCAGAAGCACTTACTGAGATTTTTTACTTCACAGAAATGGAATGAGATAGCCTCTTTAGGCATGTGCCTACAAGGTGGCTATCACTGTTGCTGGCCATAGAAAATACTTTAAAATATTGGTCTGCTGTAAAATCTTTATTTTCAAAGTGTGGGGTAAAAAGAATGTCCTTATCTAATTTGGAAATACTCCGAGGATGGGAATGGAGAAAAGTACTATGGTAAAACAGAAATGTGTATGCTCTTTCTCCAATATTGTTTGATGTTATGTAGATTGGGACAAAAACTCATACACTAAAAAAATGATTTATTTGGGGGAAAATATGACTGCTTCAGAACAAAATAATAATAACAACAACAACAACAACAACAATAATAATAATACCAGAAAGGGACAGCCAAGTAGTCAAGTTAAACAGGACTTTCTTAACTTATTTGCTGAAAGTATAACTTATTTGGAATCCAAGTTTTATTTCACAAGTTTAAATTACTGCTGTGCTTTTTATCAAGATGAGAACTGGGCAAGGAGCAGGTTTGGGGGATGGGTAGGAAATCAAGAGATCTTTGAACATGTTAAGTTTGCGATGCCTTTTAGACATTCAGTGGAGATGTCAGTCATGTACTTTGATCTGCTCAATGGAGAGATGGGGTTGAAAGTTTAAGTCTGGGACTTCTCAGGGTATAGATGGTATTTAAAGTCAGGTGATCAGGTGAGCTCAGGTAGGGAGAGGGTGTATGTAGAGAATACATGAGGACTCAGGTCAGGACCCTAGAGAACTCCAAAATTTAGAGACTGGGAGGAGGAGGAAATAAAGAAGGAACTACATTTAAGTGGAAAAAAAAAAGAAAAAAAACCCCAAACAAACAGACAAACAAAAAAACCAAGAGAGAGTGGTGTTCCAGAAATCAAGTGAATGTGTTTCCATAAAGAGGGAGTATCAGCTGGGCCAAGTGTTATTGAGAAGCTGAGCAAATTGAAGACTGAGAATTGACCATTGGATTTTGCAAGACGGAGGTTGCTGAGACTCGACAAGGGAGTTTCAGTGGAGTTAGAGGAGATGAAGGTTTGGTTTAGAGTGGGTTAAATGGAGGAGCACAGTTGGGGGTATGCTCTACCCATTCAGCTATTCAGATTCAGGTTTGGAGAAAGTGGTGGTGTGTTTGATTTGACCAAGGGTGGGGAGTGGGTCACAGGAGATGAAGGTTATACAAGCTAGTAATGCTGGCAATTAATTATGAAATCTAAGCTGTGGAAAGAGGGAAGTAAAGACGTGAGGAGGAAGGGGATACATTTTCTCTTGTTTTTCTCCCCATTCTCCTATCCCCATCCTCCTCAGTTTCTGAGATCTCTAAATTCTGAGTCAATTCTCTTCAAGTATGAGAAGATTCTCATTAAAATATCCTCATCAGCTCTGCAGCCTTCGTTTCATTCAACTCCATCCAGTCTTGCTGACCTTGAGGGCTTCAAAATATTTTAGCATGCAATAGCATCTCTTCATCTACATGAACAACTGTGTTAAGGCACCAGACTCAAGGCCTGTCATTCTCATTGTTTTCTCCCTGGTTTTCAAATCCCACTTCTCCGTAAGAAAAGTATCACCTTGGCGAAGACCTGCTTCTCCTCCAACAGCAGGTGAATAGCATCATCACACTTGCATCCTTTTTAATCCCTTCCTCTCTTTTACTCACATTCTACCAGCTTCCAAGCCCTGTGAATTCTACCTCCTTGGTACTTCCTGAATCTGTCTCCTTTATTCCATACCAGATTACTACCACTGTTTTACTTTTTCTTTCTCCTCATCCTCCCTCCGTGTCTTTCCTCTGCTACTGCAGTGGCCTCCAGTCTGTTTTCTGGGCTTCTAACCTTGCTTGTCTCCCATTGTTTGTCTACACAGGGCTGTCATACACAGGCGCCCTATAAAAGACACTTGTGGCGAAGGTAAATAGGAGCTGAAGTCTGACCTGAGTTCTGAGAGCCAAGCCATGAGCCCTTGGATAGAGGTGGCATTTTCCTTTTTTTGTACTTTATCAGCCCCGAGGGTTGCCTTTCTGTTATTCATCCACCAATATGAGTCGTTATTACATAATTTGCACAAAGGCATTCTGTGTGCTAGCTGAGGCCCCACTTCTGCATTACAGTCAGGACAAGCTTGCAAAAAATACCAGTTACACTGTCCTTTCTGTTCAGAAGGGCACTTCTTTGTCTTTCCAAAGCCTTTGAGGTAAAGTCAAAGTCATTGAAGATACAGCTCGCAATGTGTTCTCATTATCTACTAATATGTAACAGAGAATTCCAAAACACAGTGGCTTGTGGTACGCAGAATAATGGACATTCCAAAAGATTCTCTAATCCCTGGAAACTGTGAATGTTACCTTACATGGTAAAAGGGACTTCACAGATGTGATTAAGATTGAGGACCATGAGATGGGGAGATGATCCTAATCACAAGAGTCCTTAAAAGTGGCAGAGAAGCAGAAGAGTAGGGAAAGGGATGTGATTTGAGGACTTGACCCACCATTCATGGCTTTGAAGAACCAAGGAATGTAGCGGTCTTTAGAAGCCAGGAGTGGCCATTAGCTCAAGCCAGCAGAAAACAGAGAGTTCAGTCATACAACTAGAAAGAAACAAACTCTATAAACAGTGTGAAGCGGGAAACAGATTCTCCCCTAGAGCCTCCAGAAAGGCATGCAGGCTGCGAATACCTTGCTTTCAGCATGGTGAGACCATACCCGTCACTTCTGACCTGAAAAATTCTAAGATAATAAATTTGTGTTTTTTAAAGCCACTAAGGTTGCTATGATAGCAATAGAAAACTATTTTGTTATCTCTCTTGATTCTGTAGGTTCACTGGGCTCACCTGGGCAATTTTGCTCCGTGTGGTGTCAGCAAGAACTCCAGACCTCTGAGGACTTGATTGGGCTGAGCTCTCCAAGATGGCTTGCTCACGTGACTGGTGGTGGCAGTTAGTGTTTGTGACCTGCTAGGAGCTCTGTTGAGGCTGTTGTCCAGAGTGCCTAGCTGTGACCTTCCCATGTGGCTTGGACTTCTCACAGTATAGTGACTGGGTTCTGAGAGGGAGCTTCCCAGATTGAGCATTCCAAGAAACCCAGTCAGAAGCTGCCAGGGTTCTTATGACTCAGGCAGGCCTGGAACTGGCAAAGTGTCACTTCAATGAAGTTCTGCTTGGTCAGCCAAGATTCACTGTGGGAATGTGCTACACAAAGGTGTGATTACTGAGAGACCTGCTATGCTGGGGTCAGTTTTGGGAGACTAGCTACCACACAAGGTAACTCTTTTTTCATTTGCAGCTTCATCTTAATCTTATTCCTCTTGGCCCATGCACCGTTGATGCTCTGCTCAGGTCTAATGGAACTAGGAACCAGGGATTTTCACACCTTTTCAGCTTTGCACCTGTTGATGCTTCATGGAGAGAATCTTCCCATGCCCTATAAAACTGACACAATTCCAACATGTGGGATTTCCCCCACACCACCAAGCAATTCTTTACACTAGCTGGGTGTCCTACAGTTCAACTCAGTTCTGACACTACCTACCCAGAGGTAGCATCAGATTTTACCACTTAAGGGCTCAGCTCCACAAGACTGCCCACAGTTGCCAAACATGAGTCCAGGTTGTCAGCTGTGCATCTGATTGAGTGACTAGAGATGGGAATTTTCACAGACTCCCCTCCTTGGGTTCAATTAATTTGCTAGAGCAACTCAGAACTCAGAGAAACATTTTATGTACTAGATTACTGGTTTATTGTAAGAGTCTATCACTCAGGAACAGCTAGATGGAAGAGATGCAAAGAGCAAGGTATGGGTAAAGGGGGGATGGAATTTCCATGCCTTCTCTGAGCTGGTCACTGTCGCCACATCTCCAAGTGTTCATCAGCCCAGAAGCTCTTCAAACCCTGTCCTTTTTGGTTTTTATGGAGGCTTCATTGTATAGGCACAATTCATTAAACGTAGGCCATCGGTAATTTAACTTAATCTCCAGCTCCTCTCCCCTCCCAGGAGGTAGGAGGTGGGACTGAAAATTTCAACCCTCCAATCACATGGTTAGATCCCCTGGCAACCTGTGCCCATCCTTAGGAGACCTCTGGGGCTTTCCCAAAGTCTCCTCATTAACATTACAAAAGGCACCTTTAGGGCTCTCATCAATTAGGAAAGTCTAAGGGTTTTAGGAACTGTGTGCCAGAAGTGTGAGGAAGACCAATTAATATTTATTATAAATCACAACGATCAATCACATCTTTCTTACCTGCCTAATTATAGCTCATCTTTAAGACACATTTCAGCTATCATCTCTTTCAGTAAACCATCCCCATCTTAGGTTAGGTGCCCGTACTGATGATTTTCTCTACACAACATCCTGCCCTTACACCTATGGAAGAATACGAGTGTGTCTTAATTCTCACTGATTTACTTGTCTGTATTTTTAAAAAATCAGGCCATAAGCTCCTCAGAAGAGTGCATTTTGTACTCTCCGATTCCCCAGATGGACCTAGTATAGATGGCACAAAGAAGGGTCTCAGTAAATGTTGGCTAACAGAGTAGTAATTGAACAATTCTCTGCATATATTTATTACTTACCACAAAACGAAAATGCACCCAACATGACATTGTACAAATGTCCTGGTTTCAACCATGCACAAAATTATGTATGCCTGAGGGCGGGAACTAAAAAGGAAGAAGGGAAATGCCCATAATCAGTTGGGAAGGAAGAACTGTGGGTATCTTTTTATTTTTCTCTTTAATGTTCTAATATCATAACGCTGCCACTGTTAAAATAAATGAAAATGTGTAGACATCTGGTTCCAAAGCGTCAACAGCCTTGTCACTTGCAGCACGGACCGCTGATTGGCTTAACCTGGGAGTTTCTTAGAAATGCAGACTCTCAGACCTCACCCCAGATTTACAGCATTAGAACCTGCATTTTAGCGAGACCCCCCACCCCAACGCCGTGATTTTGTGTGCGCATTGAAGTTTGCGAAGAACACAACCCTCAATACAGTCCTTCACCCTTTCCTTTATTAAATTTACAGCCATTTGTTTAACAGACCTTTTTGCAAAGATTCCGAGGACAACACGATAAACCGAGCTTATTCACATCTCTGCCAGGGCTTTCTGCGTCTCCTGAGCTCGGTTCTATCAGCCCCTTCTAGCAATCTAGAGTGGGTAGTGGGCTGGGCACAGGGGAGTCGCCGCGCGGGTCGCGCCGCGCAGCACGGCAGGGCCGCCGGCCGCAGCCTCCAGGCCCGCGGCGCCGCACCTCCCCGCGCCGGGCACGGTGGCGCGCGCCTGTAATCCCAGCTTCCCGGGAGGCTGAGGTCGGCGGATCGTGGGTGACCGGGGGTTCGGGACTACCGCGCTGTGTAGAGCGGGCGTCCGCACCGGGCCTGGCACCAACATGGGGCTCCCGGGGGAGCCCGGGGGTACCAGGTTGTCTAAGGAGGGGGGACCCGGCCCAGGCCGGACACGGAGCAGGTCAAACTCCCCGTGCTGGGCGGCGGTGGGACCGCGCCTGCGAGCAGTGCCTGCAGTTCTGCCCGGACATCCGACGAGACCCGGTCTCTTTTGTTTAATCTTCCCTGGATTCTCTTTTTTAAGAATCGTTTTTCCCCAGCATTATTTTTGCACACAGCAGACCACCTAACTTCACGGAGTACACGGGGCGGCGTACATACTACTGTTAAAAGATAAACTGAGGCATATTAAAATTTTTAAGATTTTACTTGAGCAAAAATCGATTCCAATCGAGCAGCATCCAATCTAGCAGGTAGGAAGGAGCTCCGAGGAGCTGTACAAAATGAAAGACTTTAGTAGGCAGAAGGGAGCAGGAACAAGGAAGTTATACTAGGCAAAAAAGCTGGTTGGCTATTGCTAGGTTACTTTCCTTTAGGGGATGGCAGGAGTCTATCAGGCGGATAACCTAACTAGTAGTGCTGATCAGGTGATTCCTGATTGAATGGTTTTAGATTACATTTCTAGGGGGCAGAGGTCGTAGTTAGATCTAGGTTTGGTGACAATGAGGCTTAGCATAAATAACTCCATTTGGGGCCTGTCTTTTTTTTTTTTTTTTTTAACACTACTGTATACTTTATCTTTAGGTTTTGCACACAGGGGAAGGGTGGTGTAGTCAGTCCACACTGGAAGAAGCTCTTCTTAGTGACTTATTATCCTGGGGATTTCTCCACCCTGCAATCAGCCTTTCCCAAAACAGTAAGGCTGCACTGCATTTTGTAAATACTGCTGCATTATATTGCATTGCATGACAATTGTATAATCCAAGACAGATTTGCCACAGGTCTGAACTTCCAAGATTTTTCAGGAACTTCTCACTCAAAAACCTGTACACAATTGTTCTTCCTGGATTGGACAAAAGACCTAAAGAGACATTTCACCAAAGCAGATATATGGATGGCAAATAAGCACATGAAAAGGTTTTCAACATCATTAGCCACTGAGGAAATGCAAATTACAACCACAATGAGATGTCACTGCATACCTATCAGAATGGCTAAACTAAAACTAGTAACAATGCCAAGTGTTGATGAGGCTATATACATTGCTGGTGGGAATGTAAAATGGTGCAGCCACTCTGGGAAACACTTTGGCAGTTTCTTTAAAAACTAAACATGCAAGTACCATGCCACCCAGAAGTTGCACTCCTGGACATTTATCCCAGAGAAATGAAGACTGATGTTTACACAAAAACCTATCCTCAAATATTTATAGCAGATTTATTCATAATAGTAAAAAGCTGGAAACAACCCAAATGTCCTTTAATGGGGAATGTTCAAACTGTGGTATATTCATACCACAGAATAGTATTCAGTAATAAAAAGGAATGAACTATTGAAGCACTCAACAACCTGGATGAATTTCCAAAGAATTACAGTGAGTGCAAAAAGCCAATCCCAATAGGTTACATATTATATGTTTCCATTTATATAACATTGTTGAAATTACAAAATTATAGAAATGGACAACAGGTTAGTGGTGGCCAGATGTTGGGGGGGTGGGCAGGAGGAAAGTGGATGTGGCTATAAAAGGGCAACATGAGGATCCTAGTCGTGATGGAAATGTTCTGTATCTTGACTTTATCAATATCAATACCCTGCTCCTGATATTGCATTATAGTTTTGCAAGATGTCACCATTGGGGGCAACTCAGTAAAGGGTACATGAGATCTTTCTATATTATTTCTTATAATTGCAGGTGAATCTACAATTATGTATAAGTTTAAAATTGAATTAAAAAAAGACAGAGGTCAGGACACTGAGACGCAGCCATTTCTAAAGAGTCCTTAGACTCTTAGGGGAGAGGGAAGATGGAAACAGAACAGCTGGAGAGTACAGAGAAGAAAAGGTCCAAGGAAGATTGATTCATGAAGGATGAGTTGTCAATAGTTTGTGTCCTGCACAGAATTAAATTTAGGGCCAAAAAAAGAGACAAAGCATTAGAAACTTGGGAAGTTGATAGTAATGGTTTCCTGGGTTTGGAAGGCAGACCTCAGCTGACAAGCAACTGGTGAGGCAAGGAAGTGGAGGCAAATACTGTTCCTGTAACAAGTTTGGTGGTGGTTGGAAGGAAAGATTCTGGGGAAGAAGCACGAGGGCCAGACAGGAGGGCATGTGTTCTCTTTTTTGTTGTCTGAAGATGGACATGCAGGCATTCTGTAGTTTGAAGAGAGGCAGGTAAGAGGGAGAGAGATCAAAGACACGAGGGCAGAATGGAATTGGGAGAAGGGTCAAAAGCTCAGATGGCATATCTATTAGCCTCGGAAATGAGGGGAAATTTGCCTCTGAGTAGAAAGGAAGAGGTTGGGATATGTGAAGAACTACCAAATTAGGAGGTAGGGGAAAAAGGAGCTACAAGAATATCATGACTCTCTTCTCTCCTTCAAGGCTCAGCCTCAGTTTACCAGGCACCCCGCACGCCGCCCCGCCACCGCCCTTCCAGCCAGGAGCCACCTCTTCAATTCAACTCAGATGACTTCATTTTCCAGGAACCTTTCCTTCAGTTCTCCTGCCTTGCCTCTCTCTTTCTCTTCAGAGTTGCATAGGAGTCCACCTAATAAATATTTATTGAAGGAACATGACGTCGAGAATAAAATGCAGTTGGTATTCCTCATATTAAACTTCTCCTTTCCATATCTATCTGGATGACCTGTCTCCTTTGCATTACAAGCTGGCAGAGAATAAGATTAGGGGGAAAGGGAGATCATGAAGTAGAAATGAACAGGAGAAAGAGGAGTACTTTGGGGTCTCTTGACTTTGGCTTACGGTTGTTGGAATAATTCCATGGGAATGAAGAAGGGATAGGTTTGAAGAAAGAGGAACATAGCATAAGTGGAACAGAGCCCGAACCAAGAAAGAAGATACACACTAAATATTACAAAGAAGGGAAAGTGGTTTTCCTTCTGCACGTTTGGATCTACCTCTTTTATTTTGTGAGATGTAGAAGCCCATCCCTAGGCTACTCTGACTGGAAGAATCGTTTTATTGCACAACCCTCTGTGTCTTCCTATATGAATTTGAGAAAACAGTTGCCTCGTGTTTCGGTATATTCTTGTTTGCATTCTGTTCTCTCAGTATTTTAATGTAGCTCCGAAAGGAGACATGCCGAAACCCGGGATCGAACCAGGGACCTTTAGATCTTCAGTCTAACGCTCTCCCAACTGAGCTATTTCGGCTCCGCCCACAACGCTTTCAAATAATGTCTTATGACTTATCCTCTGTCTTTTTATTCACTAAATATAAAAAATTTGATAAACAGAATCATAAACACTTTGAGGAAAGCAAAGATAAATTTAAAAACGGTTTTCACCTTCGAATGACTCACCAATTTATGAGGAGAACGATAAGAAGACAGTTACAAATTAATGTCATAAGAACTGCCGTAACGACTTAGTTAAATCTACAATTTATTCCTGAGTAAATCCACATGTCTGGAGCAGGGAAGGAGACTCTATGCAGCTACGTGGCCCCGGTTACTCCTTCTTGGGCGTTGCCACATCTTCCCCTTGTCCAGATTTTATTGGTTGGTGCGGAACAGGAGGTTCATGTATAAAATGAATGTGATCTTGCATTGCCTCATTGAATAGTCAGAAAAGGAGTGCCGCATTCGTACGTATGGAGCATTAGCTCTGTAGGTTTATTTTGAGAGGCATTTGTCATCTTCCCTGGTGGTCTAGTGGTTAGGATTCGGCGCTCTCACCGCCGCGGCCCGGGTTCGATTCCCGGTCAGGGAAAGGCTCTTTTTTTTCCACCTACACGGCTATCGCGAAACCAAGGGGGAAAGTTGTAAATAAGACTAGAAGTTGAAGTGTATACTAAAAGTTGAAGTGTATACAAGTTAACTTTTAATTTTCATATGAGGCATTTTCTGCCTAGAAACTCTGCAACGTTTTTGATATTCCAGCCGCAAAATGACAAATGATGTAAATTTCAGTTATTTACGAAGTTTTGTTGATGAGCATGCTACCTGACATTGACCAAAAAGTTCGCCACTATCCTGAATGCTTCAAAATTTTAATTTATTCAGTTGGATGGTTCAGTGAGCAGGAAATTTTGGAGGTAACTGATTAGCTTTAGGAGTTGGTTGAGATTAGCATAACACTTTGTAAAGAGAGTTACGAATGAAGGTGAAAGGGAAGAAATCGCGAAGTTATTTCCTGGAGGTTTGCCTTGGCTGGTTGTCGGCGAGTTTCTGAATTCCCGAGAGCGGCTGGAATTGTGAAACGCACTCTCTCCGGCGGGTTTTCTAGTTTCACTGATCCAGCTGGGAGAAGGGGGATCGGCCTAGAAATACTGAAACGGTAACTTAACCTTGGATCAAGGCGGTCTCCGGACTGCCTCATCTCCACAGCGCCTCCACCTGTTTTCCGCTATGAATTTACAATTTGTCTGGGGTTTCCTAAGAGAGGAAATAGGGGAAGGCCATATTATTAAAGGAAAACTGCTGTCAAAAAACTAAGAAACAGGCAAACGATGTATTCAGCATCTCTGAATGGGCACCTGAGAAATTTACTGACAGCTACTTGAGAGAAAGCAGATTCTGTTATCCTTCTGACTTTTGACAAGGTTTGATGCCTTTGTGCTAATCGGCTCCTGTCTGACAGTATTGGGGCACGAATCTTTGTTACTTAGTTTGTCTAAATAGCAGCCACAGAAGTATTGCTTACTATTTCCTTCTCATTTCTTATAAAAGTTCAATGCACATATGAACTCTCCACAAGCTTTCAAACAAAGATCATGGTGACCCTGATCTTACTCTACCAACAGATGGGGACACGATGTTTTTATGATCATGTTAAATGAAGCAGTAATACTCTTTTTCTAACTAATTGCACATTCCCTGCTCTCCCCCAACCCCCATATATAAATTCACAAATTCCAAAACCTCTTTGAGATGGGACACTCCTTTGTCATCTTGCCAATACTCTCCTTGAGTTAATACACTTTGACGCCTATGTAAGATCAATTTGTCTAAGAAATTTTGTTTTGCCGTAAATATAAAAGTAGTATAGTTTGTCAAATTTCTGTATATACTGAAGCTGTTCTGTTTCTTTCTGCTTTGTGTTTCACAGGAAATCAACCCCATAGGGCTGATGGTAATCACTCCTGAACAACATCCTCTTTTAGTGATGTCATATTTTGTCTCCTCTGTATGCAGCAAGAATCCTTTGCTTCATTTTTTTTTTATATGTCTGTTTTTAGGGAGGAGTCTGGGTAGAACCCCTGAATGTGTTTAATGGTTTTCTAAATTTTAAAACTTTCCTACATAAACCTAATTGGATTAGAGACAAAGGACTCTTCTTTGAAAGTGATGTGACTTCTTTTTTTATTCTTCTGTTATGAGCTATTACTTATTCTCCATGGGGGGGGAAAATCTCTAATCTGTATTTTAGCACAGTAGGTTCTGTGCTCATGAGACTGCTACCTAATTACTTGTCAACTCAGAGAGAAAATGGCAAAAACGTAACAAAACCAAAATCCACATAAGTACAAGAGGAAGGAGGGAGAAGTTGAATGGCTATAAGAAAAAGGACAACAGTTGGGGGTCAGTAAATCAATCTTAAGGGCCAAGGTAGGTTTGCACTACACTAGTCCCTATGGAAGATGAAAAATGAGCAAGACACGCTCCTATCTCTTAACATCCCTAAACCCCAGTTTTCCCATCTGTAAAAAGGGAATAAAAAATCTACTGCATAGATTTGCTATGGGGAGTAATGCACAAAAAGTGCTCAGCCATACTATTATCCTAATCCATATGATTTTATTGTTATTATTATTTTTATTACATTTGTGGTGCTTAGGATGAGTGGAGGAGACAGATATTGTGAACAAGTTTTCCATTGGGCAGAAAGAGTAATCTGCTAAGAAAAAAAAGTGTGGAAAATCACGGTGGTGTGTGTGTGTGTGTGTGTGTGAGAGAGAGAGAGAGATAGACAGAGAGAGAGAGAGAAAGAGAGGGAGAGAGATTCGGAGGCAGGGTGGAGAACTGACTATTTGAAGTGGGCTTTGAAGAATGAGCAAGATTTCTGAGAGGGAATGAGGAGGAGACCGGCATTCCAGGACAAGGGATCAGGGGAAGCAAAGCGCGGAATTGTGAAAGCTCCTGGATCATTCAGGACTTTGAAATCCGAACTCTTTGAATTCTGAACTAAAATTTGGAAAATCTTTGCTACTGATGGGATGGCATAAGTTTTCAATGTCAAGCTTTCTGGCCATACCCAGTGAAGCTAGAATTACACTTCTGTATATGTTCCGATGGCAATTGCTGACAAATCCACCTCCTAAAGGTGCATAGTTGCTTCCCAGAAATTTTCTCAAGTCGGTCGGTCCTGAGGAACTAATTTTAAATGCTTTACAATCAATTTAGTCTCTAAAGAGAAGATCATCAGAGTTCCCTGTTCGACTTCCAGGAACCTGTGAGGGTGGTTCCGAATCTCACTCCTACCCAACTGTCGGCCTGAAGCTGTGGGTTCCCCAAGACTGAACTAGAACCAGCGAGAGAGGCAGTCCTCCCCGCTTCCTAGAGAGTACACACTGAGGTGGCAGTTGGATAGAGGGTACTAGAAAGCGCCTCTCCAGGGACCAGGAAGAGGGATATATTTGTATACCATTTAAATTCTTTGTTCTGTGTGGCGTAGGCCTTTAGTCCTTGCAGGGACTGCCTCCTGAGGAGCACGGTTGGGCACATTATTTCTCGGAATGTTAGAATCATAGATCCGGAAACGGTCAGGTAGCGGCAGCTGACGGGGGCCTCCCCACCATCACCCGGACTGGACCGTGGGGGCTTTGGGAGAAGCTCTCCTCTGCTTTTCATTCTCCTTCTCCTCTTTCTCCTTTCTTCCACTTTTCACCCCTGGCTCCTTCAGGAATCTGTGTCTTCCCTCCGGGAGCGGGCCTGTGGGGTGGGGAAGGGGTTGCAGGTGCAATCCCGACCCCGGCCCCCCTCCACCCAAACTTTTCCTTGTTACGCTTCTCGCCAGGCTTGTCTCACTCCAGCCCCCAGCCCCACCGCATTCCTCCGCGTATTCGTAAATTCCTCCAAGCAGGCCTTTCCAGATCTACACTAAGTCAGCTCCTTCAACCAAGTGTGAACCCAGCCCTCCTTCATTCGCAGCACTGAGTTGTAATAACTAGATGAATGTTTGCCTTCCCTGGTAGCTCTGAGGGTGAGGACAGCAATGGTCAAGTGTTTCTGCTGAATACCCAGTGCACAGCTTAGTGCCCAGGTACCCAGTAGGCACTTGGTCAATACTTGTTGAACGAATGAGTGGACTCCTGATGCCCACTCCTTGATATAGTCACTTTATCTCAATTTATTTCTTCATTTTTCTGTTTCCCCCCTCTTAGTTTACCATGTAGGAATGTGAGCACTAGAAAGAGAAAATTGGTCTCTGAATTGATGCCTTCGATGGATCAAGATGACGCTGATGAAGCATTGAACCAGTCAGCGCCTAGCAGGAGGGTACCATTCTGTGTCTCTGAGGGTTAAAGTTGTCACAAAGTGGTCAGTTTCCATCAAAGTCTGTCCATCTTGCCCTCAGAGATCCAGAACTGGTGGGGGTACATGGTGCTCATAGTGGGGAGGAGACTACTGCTGTTGTGAGGGACTGAGAGAGAGGACCAGGGAGAGGGCTCAGAATGACACAGCAGGTGCGAAAAGAGGCTCCTAGCTTGGGATATATGGAGAAACTGGGGAAAGTGAGGCTTTAGCAAGCGTAAGGGTAACTATGTTGCTTCTACTCTCTTGAGAATCCTTTTTCTTAGTGATTTTCCTAAGGTAATCTCCTTAGGAAATAACACTGGTAATTGCTAAAGTATTGCAGCTACAGATAATGAGATACTACTAAATCAGTTTTTTACTTTTTATTTTCTTAGAAAGAGAAGGCCGTTGAAGACAAAGCAGAGAGAGATTTGTAGATGCCTACTTTGAAGATTAGAGAGATGTGGCCACAAACCAAGGAATGCCAGCAGCCACCTGAAGCTGAAAGTCAAGGAACCGGATTTTCCCCTAGAGTCTCCAGAGGAAGGTTGGCTCTGAGGACACCTTGATTTGGGAGGTGATACAGATTGGACTTCTGGCCTCCAGAATTGTGAGAGAATACATTTCTGTTGTTTCAAGTCACACAGTTTGCGCTAATTTGTTACAGTAGGCACAGGAAATGAACGCCCATGCACTATGCAATAAACTCCATATGAGCAACTCTAGTATAGGAATTTGTAAGAAAGCCCAGTTTTCACTGGAATAGTGGATAAATACACTGTCAGCATTGACTTTCTTGGAGATGAATGCCAAAACAAACAGAAACTCCAGCGTTAGCTAACTTTCTCTATCTAGATATTATTTTTGACATAATCTGCACAATGTGTTCTTGTTTTATGACACCCTTGTCTGAGCCAAAACTTTTAGGTCAGGGAGACCCACGCCCCACCGTCTGCCCTAAGAAGAGGAATGCAGACAGCAACTTTATCAATGTATTGCATTATATTGTGACAGCAACTATGTATATACATTTTGCCATTTCAAATGAGTTGGTTTAATTCCAGGTGGAACAATTCAGGATAGAACAAAGACTTAAGAACACACTTTGGCAGGATTCTGGGCTGGGTTTATGCAGGTCTCATAGCTAAGGCAGAAATGGCTGAGAAGAACTAAAGACAAGATGAGCCACTGTATGATTTCTTTTTTTTTTTTTTTACAAAAGTTTATTCTTAAATGTACAGTAGGTTCCAAGACAACGCTTCATTCTAGCTATAGGTGGCAACAGATGTTATGGCAGGGAATCCAGATGTTTAAACAGGAATGGAATTAAGGATCATCATAGCCTCAGACACAAGGAACAGCTTACTTTCTGCCAGACTTCTTAATTTCACCCGTGGCCAGGGGGCCTTTCCCCGCGGCCTCCGCTTTTAGCTCCTCGAGTTTCTTCTGCTCCTCGTCTTGTTTCTGCTTGAATGCCTTATCTTCCTCGTCCACCTCCTTAGCTTGCTTCTTGGGCTACTTCAGGGGCTTCTTCTTGCCACCTTCGCGGCCCGACCGCAACTATATTTTTAAATGATTCGAATCTTGGCGTTTCAAAATGAACCGCCCAACGCCTTTGGTCCTGGGGGCACTTCCGCAGAGACCGTGGTCCCCCTGAGGACTGCGCTCTCTGCTCCTTTCGTCGGGTTGCCTTTCTTTCCTAGAATCCCCTCGGGAGGAGGCCAAACCACTCCCGGACTCACTCAGCTGTGTCGCGGCTCGGGCTGGACATCCCCATCCACGGCGGACCTGAAACCCACGCGGGCCCCGCGGCCCAAAGGGGCGGGAGTCTCGGATGCCCTGGTTTCCTCCCGCCCTACTCCCAGCTGTGGGGAAGCAGGGTGTCAGGGGTCAGGATGGGTGGTGGCTGAACACCAGGCAGAAGTTCTAGGGTAGTATTAGTGGGAAGAACGCCAGAAAAGAGTCCCGGATGGGAAACGTGTGCGGGAGTCGGAAGGGGAGGACTTTCACTCTAAGGGAAAACGTGGAAAGAAAACCAAGCCGGAAGTGGTAGCGTGGCCGAGCGGTCTAAGGCGCTGGATTAAGGCTCCAGTCTCTTCGGGGGCGTGGGTTCGAATCCCACCGCTGCCAAGTACATTTTTCTTTCTTAAAACTTCCTGGTATTAGACGTCCTTTATTCACGCCCAATGTGGACAGTTCTAACATACTACAAAGTCGGTCCCTATCTTCCCCTCTTTTGACTTCTGTTTACCCAGGGGCCATAGATAACTGCCCTAGAACAATGCTCAACCGAAAATAACCGCTCAAATAATCTGTCTATTTGAGCGGCCAGTATATTCTAGGCACAATTCTAGGCCCTGCGGATGCAGCAATCAAGTAACACGACCAAAAAGTGCTTTTATGCATACAGTCTTTATTACAAACAAATGAATAGATGTCAGATTCTTGGGAAAGCCCTTGTATTTCAATACATATCCTGCCAGTGCCTCCGAAGGAATAATTTATGTTCAAAATACTGTTCTCCCTCCAGCCTCTCTGCAGCGCACTTTGTGTTTGGAACCCTAGTTATTCAGACCTGAGAAGAGGCTCTGGAAAGCGCCAGCGCCTCGTCCCGCAACTGCTGGACACATCGCACCAGCGCTAGGTGCCTTCGCCCCTCTGGGCGCTTTCGAGTTCAGCTGCATCCAACACCTCTGTGACTTGGGGTGGGCGCTCTCTTTGCTCTGAGCAGATCCTCGTGTCTTTCTCATCCTCCAGGACTTAGCTTGGAAATTGTTTCCGCCCGATCTCCCTCTCTCCCTCCTGCCAGCTCCAAGTTCCTTGCCTTCATGGAACTTAAAGCGTAGTGGGGTTCATGTAATAGATGTTATTGCCCAAATATGGTTGAGTCTCTACCAAAAAAAAAAAAAAAAAAAAGTCCTCTACGTGAGGACTTTGAAGGAAGTTCCCGATTTAAGAGAATTTGTCAACCTAGTAGGTATCTCACAGCATATCATTATGGTCAAAACTCCTTAATTACTGAGATTGGACACTTCTTCTGTGTTTGGTCATCATTGTTTTTCAGTTTTCTGTGAAATACTTCATGCTTTTTGCCTATTTTTGGGTTGTCTTTTGCTTATTGACTCATAGGAGTGTTTATATTAAATTGAAACATGTTAAATTGCCACTATTCAACCTCTTTGGCCATTCATGGGATTCAACATAAAATATTTTAGATAATAATTTGCCAAGTATATTTGTTCCAAGTATCTTTTTTCATTTCATGAAAAAATTGTATTTTCACTTTCCTTATGGTGATTTTGAAAAAATAATTCTTCATTTTAATCTAGTTGAATTTATCAGAAAATTAAATTAATTACTTTCCTTAAAATTAACCTTTTTTGAGGTTAATTTTGAGGTGTCTTGTTTGAGAAATCTTTTCTTGAGCTGAGGGCATACAAATATTTTCCAAAACTTACTTGTAAAAGACAAAATTTTACCTTTTATAGTCTTGGCTATTCTTGGCCAAGAATTACATATATATATTTTTTTTAATTAAACTTTTTATTTTATATTGGAGCATAGTTGATGAACAATCTTGTGATGGTTTCTGGTGTACAGCAAAGTGATTCAGTTATACATTTTTCCATTTAGGTTGTTACATAATATTGAGCAGAGTTCCCTGTGCTACATAGTAGGTCCTTGTTGGTTATCCATTTTAAATATAGCAGTGTGTACATGTCAATCCCAAACTCCCTAACTATCCCTTTCCCCCATTCTTCCCGCCTTGGCCAAGAATTATATTGCATTTCAACATAAATTTTAGAATCAATTTGTCAATTACCATAAAAATGCACCCTTGGGATTTTTACTTAGGTTGCAATGAATGTATAGATCAATTTTGGGGAGAACTGACATCTTTATAACACTGAGTCTTCCAATCCGTGAAGAAGTATAGTCTTAGACAAAAATAGCCAAGTCAGTCTTGAAAAATAATAACAAAGCAGTAGGACTTACCCTACCAGATGTCAAGATACTTTAAAGCTATAGTAATTAAGCAGTTTTGCATTGGTGTAGGGCTAGACAACAGACCAATGGAACAAAGGCCAAGATGTCTAGACTCCACTCTCACCAACCCATCTTCAATATGATCATTGTCTTCCTATTGCTATGATCCTGACACCAGCTTTAAAAACTCTCAAGTAACTCTCAATCCCATAGGAAGAAACCCCAAATTGAACTCCAGGAATCTTATATTTCCTGAACATTTAAAATGAACATTGTGAAAAGGCAATGAAGAAATTTCAGATATTTTACCTGGTGGAAAGAGAAGCTTTTGTGTTGAAATTTTTGAAGGACTACCTTGTGAGCAATGGGTTAATCTTACTCTGCAATTATCCCAGGGCATAAAACTACAGTCCATGGGTAGGAGCTAAGAAAGACATTTCTGTACATTTGTGGTTCTAATTCTGAAATCTGTATTTTATCACCCTTTTAAAAACTGAGTGAAATGGGCATTCTTTACCTCTTCTGTACAGGTAAAGTGAAAACAATCTCATGGTATCAATGTTCATGGTGAAATTTTTCTGTCTTCGCATTTAGAATTAATTAGGTTTAAAAAAGTGAGTTTTATCTGGTGATTTTTCTAAGAAATAACTAAATCAACAACTCTTGTTTTGGTAACTTCACAATTAGAACTACAAGAATCTTAGGGTTTCAAGAAACACTAACATGTTTGATTATTCAACTATGCATCTGATCTTTGAATTCCTTCTACATTATGCCTGTCTACCAAACATACAACTGTATAGCAGAGTCTATTCCACCTTAGGATCCCTTCTAAATGACTTTTTCCACAGGTAAAATATCTGAAACTCCTTCAGTGTTTTTTTTCATAATGTTCATTTTAAGTGTCCAGGAAGTATCAAAAGACTCCTGGAGTTCAAGATAGTAATTTGGGATTTCTTACTGCAGGACTGAGAGTCAGTTGGGAGTTTTAAAAGCAGCTGTACACCTAAAACAACCAAAATATTGTAAATCAACTATACTTCAATAAAAATAAATAAAACTTTAAAAAAAAGCAGGTGTCAAGATCATAGGAATATTTTAGGGAGACAATGGTCATGCTGAAGATGGACTGGTGAGGATGAAGTCTAAAAGTGTTCTATTTGGGCTCAGTACAGAGGCTTCTCAACTTTCACAGTGGGATGTCAGGCCTGCCACCCCCTCCAGTTAACTGGTGTCTGAAGAACATGACTCTGATCAATAACACAAAACATCAACACTCCAGGAATGTCCAGAATTTAAACTGGAATTGAAACCTTGCCAGATTCTGTTAAAAGACTGACTGAAGAAGTGACTTGAAAGGATACACTGGAGGGTTCTCATGATGGGCTAAGGACTTTGAGTCCAAAATCCAAATGAACCTCATGGCCTGTGGGTAAAAAAACCATCCTGAACATGTGTATACATTTTCCAAAAGCATATACATGCTGTTGTAATTAACAAAACCTCAGATTTTCTAGGAGAACATGACAACATTTTGCCATCAAGCATTAAAGTACAACTACTTGTAGTGTGTGTATGCACGAGGGAGAGAGTGTTGGTAAAATTTATTGATCATCAAATAAGGGGTCCTTGCAGTCAAAAGAGATTGGAAAAGCACTGCCAATTCTCCAGACATAGCCTAAACTCTGTCCTTAAGTCACGTTATATCATCCAAAAGCCACATATACAGCGTGTCATCCTCCACAGAAACAATTTTAGAGTTATATCCTAAATGTTTTCATCTTGGTTTTCTTCAACAAACTATATAAGAAATGGCCATATAAAGAACACGCTCTAATTTCCTGTAGAAACTGAACTTAAGAAACAATGTTTAATCTGTCTTTTGTATCATAAGCCATGTAATTCCCTTTGGAATTTGTTACTAGAAAATTGTGTATCTTGGACTCCTTGTCCATATTAGATAATGTGTAACCATTTCCCAAGATGTTTTCTGTGAAACAAGAGTCCATGAAGGTGCTCCTCCAAACAGAATTCCTTCGTCCATCACTTTGGGAAAGCAATGCTTCTTACAGTTCCTTTGTTTAAGATTCAGAAAGGATATTAGCATAGTATAAACACTGAGAAGTCTTTAAGGGAATAAAAACCTCCACCCAGCCAGCATTTCTCAAACTTATTTTTAAAAAACATTAGCTTGTAAAACACTTTTGACAAATGCTGGGGAACCCATTGCTCATCTCTTTACCAGTCAGGGAACTTAGAACTAAATTTAATTCTCAATTATGGTCATTATGTTAATTAAGTTGACACACATTTGCATCCTCTTCTAGGATTTTCAATTTCTATTTTAACAGCCTTATTGCATGTGGGTATTTAATTCTGTCTGCAGTAAGGACCTATAACATTCGCAAGAGAAAGGATAGATGTTAGATACTGAAAGACTTGAAAAGATAGATATAAATTTACTAATCTATTTGAAACAGCATTTCATATGTCATGCAAACAGATATAGCAAATATTTAAGAAATCAACATCTTGAAGAACTTTTAGTGTATTTATAACAAAGTGGGTCAGGCTTCATGCTTTTTCCATACGTACACTGCTGCTTGAGCAGTGTATACCTGACTTCTACTTATCTGTAATTTTAAAATCTGCCCTTGTCCTGCCTCCCTTCCCCCACTGAATCTCAGCAATTCTGATCCTTTAAGCAGAAGTACCATTCAGGCTTTAAGTTAAAGCAAAACTTGCTAAAGATGATCAATGTTTATCAATTAAAAAAATGTTCTGTGCTGAACTGAGGTATAGCTTCATATCCAAGAGATGTGGTGCAGGATTATGGAAATTGCTCAGGTAAGTCTAAGCATTCAGTGGGCATTTGTTCAGAATTTACTAGTTAAGTGATCCACATCAGGTTTCTTCATCTTTTTATGCCTCAATTTCCTCATCCCATAGGGATGTTGTATGGATTAAATGATTAAAAATTGTAAAGAATAGTGCCTGGCATGTGTCAAGCACTAGTATCTAATATTACCGTACTATTATTGATAGACAAAGCCTTGGAAGTGAATGTGCTCACTGAAGAGACACTGAATAGGAAGGTCAAGGACAAAGGCTTGGTGGGGTCTCACAATTAGGGGGTCAGGGAACCAGGAAGAACCAATACAGGAGACAAGAGGGACCAGTATAAGAAGGAGAAGGAGAAATGAGAAAGTGTAAACACCAGAATCACTACCCTCAAGTGTTGGTGGTCAAAATATTGATGAATGAAAAGGTCTGAGAACTGGTTACTGGAGAGAGGGATTTCCCATTCTCATCAAGTTTGTGGGTTCCCCACACTCTTATGTTTTCTTTTCTTATGTCCAGTAAGATTTGAGCTCACTCTGAAAGCTTTTCCACACTCCTCACATTCATAAGGTTTCTCCCCAGTATGAACTCGCTTGTGTCCAATCAGAGCTGAGCTCTGACGGAAAGATGTGCCACATTCACTGCAGGTAAATGGCTTCTCACCAGTGTGGATTCTTTTGTGCTGCCTCAGGACTGAACTATGATGAAAGGCCTTTCCACACACCTCACATCTGTAAGGCTTCTCTCCGGTGTGGATTCTTTGATGATTGGTCAAGTTTGATTTCCCACTGAAAGCTCTACCACACTCTGAACATTTATAAGGTTTCTCTCCAGTGTGGATTCTTTGATGGATGGTAAGGCAATGTCGATCCTGGAAAGTTTTCCCACAATCCCCACATCGATAGGGCTTCTCCCCTGTGTGTTCTCGTTCATGAGTCCTGCGTTTACAGTTATGACGAAAGGCTTTCCCACACTCCTTACACTTGTAAGGCTTCTCTTCAGTGTGGATTCTTCTGTGCTTGGTGAGCTCTGCCTTGCTGCTGAAGGCTTTTCCACACTGAGGGCACCCACAGTGTTTCTCCTGAGTGTGGATTCTTGTGTGTTTGCTTAGGTCTGAGCTCCGGCTGAAGGCCCTCCCACACTCACTGCACTCGTAAGGTCGCTCCCCAGTGTGGATTCTTGTGTGTTTGATGAGGTCTGAACTCCCGCTGAAGGCCTTCCCGCACTCCTCACACTCATAGGGTTTCTCCCCAGTGTGGCTTCTGCCATGGATGATAAGGGAATGCTTAAACTGAAAGGCCTTCCCACAGCCACTGCACTCATAAGGCTTCTCCCCAGTGTGGATGATTTGATGCATCCTGAGACGGTTCCTGGTCTTGAAGGCCTTCCCACAGTCGCTGCACTGGTAAGGCTTCTCCCCACTGTGCGTTTTTTTATGTCGGCAAAGAGCTGATCTACTGTTGAAGGCCTTCCCACACTGGCTACAGTTAAAGGGTTTCTCCCCTGTGTGGATTATCTGGTGCATAGAAAGCTGATTTTTGGTCTTGAATGCTTTCCCACACTCATTACACACATAGGGTTTCTCGCAAGAGTGAATTCGCTCATGGAGAATTAGGTCAGAATGCCAGCTGAAGTTTTTGCCACACCTGGCACATTCATGGAGTTTCTTTTCTGTAAGAACTCTATACGGAATACATTTTGAGTTTCTTCTAAGTACCTTCTGGTTCTTTCCTTTCTTGAAGGTCACTTTCTCACAGCGTTCTTTCTCTTCTCTCAGTTTCTTCCTCATAGGCATTTCCCATTGATTCTCTAATTTGACATCTTGTACACAAACTTCTCCAACTTCTGGATCCTGGGAAACAACTTTTAGGAGACTTTTAAATTTCACCCAGCAGACTTCTCCATTTTCGAAAACCTCCTGTTCTGAACTTGCCTTCTCATTCTCCGGCCGTGTCTTGGCAGCTGATACTTAAACAAGAAAATAAAAATGTCAGATGTTCAGAGGAAAGGAAATAAGTGGGCTGGAAGAGGTGAAGCAATGGTTAAGCTGTTGGAAGAGTAACTGACTTTCCCATGCTTGAAAAATTGCTAACGTTATGGCAAAGGTCAAAATAGGATGAACTACTGAAAAGTACTAAGATATTTAAAACTGAGTAAACTTTACAAAAATCCTTCCAAATCTACTCATGTTCTAGAATCTCCTAGTTTAGTGAATGACAACTTCATACACGTAGTCACCTAAGACAGGAAACCGGAAATCATCCTCAACTTCTCATATATACTCACTAACATTGTATAAACGTTACCTGTGAAGTGAGCTGCAAAGTGGGTGCTGAAGTGCCAGTGCAGCCCCCTTTTTAGGGATCGGTCTGCTTTGCTCCTGAGAGTGGGCCCTGAAGAGCCTTATTTCTGTGGTGTAACTCCACCCATCTGGGTAGGGCAGATTAGATCTGGGGCAAGACCTGACCCAAACCAGGCCAGATTCTCTCTTCATGAACTTTGGAATCATGATGTGAAAGCAGATAAGGCCAGGCTCTGAAGATAGCTAGAGCATTAGCACTTAAATTTGAGAACCAGTGGTGGTGGGATGGTATGTCGTGTAGGGGAGGGAATGCTCTGCCATCAGGACTGAGAAGCAGAGAAGATCCATCTGCCAAGAAAGGAGAATGAAGCAGACCCACAGAGTAGCAGAGAAGACAGCTGGAGAGTGTGGCCTGATGGCATTCCAATCCCTTCTTGAGCCTCATGTATACCTGCCCTTAAGTTCCATGACACACCCTGAATAATAAATTATTTTTCTTTTGGTTAAGCTAGCTGGAGTTACTTTTTACAGTTGGTAACCAGAGTCCAAATCAATCTCTTATTATCTCTTAACTCTATCCTGTCTTCTTCACTTCTACTGCCAGTGCATTCTCACCAGCTAACTTTAATAACCCTCAAACGTCCTTTAGTCTGTCTCCCCTCTAATCCATCCTCTACACTGCTTCCAGATTATTCCTTCTAAAAATCAAATCTAATCACATCACTCTTTAGCTTTAAACACTTCAATGGCACTCCATAGTTAACCAGACAGAAAGGAAGTAAAGTGTACAGTCAAGAGCCCCAGCTCACTGTCTGGGTTCAAATCTTAGTTCTGACACCTAATACCTGTGCAAATTTGGGAGGATGTTGTAACCTCTCTCAGTTGCTTTATCTATAAAATGGGATCTAGACTATCCACAATAATTAAATGAGTCAATGTATGCAAAGCACTTCCAATACCAAAATAAGTACCTAATCAATCTTAGCTGTTATTATAAGAATAAAGTTAAAGGTCTGTAGTTTATCAAAAACTCATTCAATCATGATCTTGTCCCTGACTACTGCTCCTGTACTGTCCCCACTGGCTACTCCAAGTCCTTGGCTCTGGTCACACTGAACTATTCACAGTTCACATTCTTTTACTCCTCAGTACTTTCCTACTTGTTATTCCCCTCTGCTCTTCCTTCAACTAAATGACCTCACTTATCCTACATAACTTAATTCAGTTGTCATTCCTTCTGCAGTCTTTTAGTCCCCCAGGTCAGATTTAGATGCTTCTCCTCTATGTTTGTATATACCAGGTACATATCCCTATCTACATATCCCAAGAACTCCCACCATACTGTACTATATAATTACTTATTTACTTACCTGCCTTCCCCACTAGAAAATAAGCTTCCGTAACTCAGGGCTCGCCCATATCTTACCTGACTGCATATCTCTAGAACCTTGTATAGTACCTGGCATATGATAGTTGCTCAAGAAATGTTTTTTAGATGGAAAGAAGGGAGGAAGGAAGAGTAGGCATTGTGGATACAGCAGCTGGAGTTGGCCTATAAACAAAGGACAAGTTTTTTTTTGAATGACAAATACAGAAAATAGTTTGAATGAAGAGCTGGTAATATTTCATGACTGACTAGATAAGAGGTTCAGGGAATGGAAAGACAAAGTAAGAAAGAGGTAGAACCAGATATAGAAATAGGGAGAGCTTAATGAAGAGACAGCCTTGGAGGGAGAGATGAATTTGACTTTAGATAGGTTGCTTTCCAGATGACAATGGGATATTCAAATAAAAACCAGGAGTTAGAAACATGAGACTGCTGCCCAGGAAAGAGGTAAAGGTTAGCATTATCAATGTGGCAGGCATCTGCATCAGAGCTAAGAGCTGAAGCCATGAGAGAAACTAACTAACTTCACAGTAAGAGAGAATAGAAAAGGCAAGGGTCAAAGGCTCAGGTCTCCAAATGGGGGAAGGTCCTAAAAAAAAAAAAAAAACAACTGGAGGCAGAAAGGCAATGCTCTCTGAGCACTGGAGTAAATGATACACAGAGAGGAGATGAATTGTCTGAGCCTTTTTGGAGGACTAAATTGCAAAAAGCCTATATTAGATAGGTTGAAAACAGCCAATTAGATAATGACAGAATAATTATCCAAACAGTTTGTTTCCTCTGCCTTAAGATTTCCTAAATAGATATCCTTCTGGGCCCTTCAGGATGGATGACCCACCACTAAGAACATTCTATAACCATTTTGTCACATGGAACACAGAAGGGGACTGACAGCTTCTCTGGCACTCACCTGGATAGGAGCAGCTCAGGAACTCCCTGGCCTGTCGATCCTGAGCACAGAGCTCTGCCTCTTGCTCCAGATGGGAGATCAAAGGAGGTTTAGGAAATGGAAATCCTGGTTGTTGAGAAGGAAGAAGACAGTGTGTAGAGCAACAGAGAACTGTCCTAACGCTTACCTTGACCCCTCTGTTTGCATATGGAAACAGGAAAGAAATGTCCATTTGGGTAGAGAAAAGGGTTTATTCAGGGGTCTGGTAACATGTAAATGAACAGGTCTAGGAAATTTCTCAGAAAAGTCAATACTCAGAAGGGCAAAGAAGGAGATTCTGGGAAATAGTCAGTTGGTTGTATTTTCCCTGTTCTCTTTAGGAGGATGGGAGTCTGTAGAGGGAGGTTAATCTGTTTTCAGCCGCTAGGAAGGAGTTCATGACTAGGAGCTGAATACAGAGCATTTAATGGAAAATGAGAGGCTTGAAGAGGCAAGAATCCAGGGAGAACAGAGGTTAAGTGTCTCCTTTTTACCCAGGGAGAGTTTCATTGCAAAGAATCAGAAAACAACAACTAGGTTAGCCAGAAAATTATCTTGCTATGTAACCGGGGCAACTCAAAACTAATTTGGGGGAAGATATTGATGATATGGAATGAGAGCTCTGATTTTCAATATGAGACCCCATACACATCAATAAATAAAGCAATTAAAAGAAAAAGGAAGGGAGAAAGTACTAAGCCAAGTGCAGGGAAAGTCCTTACCAAGTGATACCACGTTCCCATAATTTTCCAACATCACGTCTTTATAGAGGTCCCTTTGAGCATGGGTCAGACACTGCCACTCCTCATTACTGAAGTTCACAGCTACATCCTCAAATGTCACTGCCTCCTGAAACAATATGTCCCTGCTGTCCTGGAGAAAACTCCAAAGTTCCCTCAGGAAACAGAGGCAGAAGAAAGGAATTTGTAGGGAGGTTTATGGAAGCGAAAGGCTGTTACTGTTTGGTGTATATTTGGGGATGAGGTGAAAGGTAGCATCAGCCTTCCATAGCAAAAAATAACGAAAGAGGAAACAACCCACAAATGGTTTGTCACCCAACAAAGTATCCCTTATGAGAGGGAGCACCTGGACTTGGGAGGTGCATAGCCAGGGAAGGCAGTGAAAATAAGGCCACATTTAGGAGGCAGTGATATATTTCCAGGAGGGAAGGAAGGGGCCTTAGCTCACTTGGAGTTGGCTCATCAGTGTGATTTTTGCTCCTGGCAGGTTTCCTTGGCGTCCATCTTCGGCAAAGGCAGGACAATGAGGAGATGGCAGAGCTGAGAGAAGAGAAATAAGCCAAGAGTCAATTCAGCACAGTGTTGAAACCTTCCGCTTTCATCCTCTCCTCCCCAAATGTAGAAGCTTCTGAAGCTCTAACCTAGGGATTAAGTCTACTGCATTACAGTATCCTCCTTCTCCATCATTCCCCTAGTCTCAGTTTCCAGTTTGGGGTATCAGGCCCTGGCCAGCAGCCAAGCCAACTGTAAGTGCGTTCTTCTTCTCTCTCACCTACTACACCTTTTTCTCTGGTCTCTCTTCATCCTAGAATACCTTACACCCTCCCCAAAAGGCCCAGATCACCGACTCCCAGCTTATACGATAACCTGGCTTCCTGTGTTTGAACGATGAAGTCATCTTGCCCAAAAAGACTTGGGGTGGAGGTGGAGGGAAAGGAATGAAGGAGAGGTGTGGATCAGAAATATCCAGGGATAGGTCCAAAGCTTTTTTCTTTAGGTAACTTAATGGCTGGTCAAACTCAAGTTAGTTTACTAGAAAACATTTTTCCCTTGTTCTTCTTAGAGAAAATCACTTTCCCCCTTTGATTCTGAGTCTCTTTCCTGTTAATTCCCTAGTATTAAGTGATTCTGCTTCCCCCCAACTGCTCTCCCAGTATAGTATAGCACACACAGCTTTTAAAATGCAAAAGAAACTTTCTCAGAGTGTACACATGACTAGGTATAATTCATATGGATTGGGCAAGAAGTACAGTTTCACATTACTGATTAATGGGGCCCTGTTTTATTCCTTGCAATCCAGCTCAGCCTTTCTGTAGCTTCAGTGTTTATGGTGGTTTATCTTTCTTGATAGTAATCAACATATTCCCAAGTCCAAGACCATTCCTTTCTGGTCTGAAGTCATCTACTGGTAAGTCTCTAGGATAACCCCTTGGCCTCAGGACCCTAAAACTATCATTTCAATTTTACCAAAACCTCAATTTAGGAGTAAACTGGCTTCTTTCCACAGAAATAGGCCAAGAAGACTTTTCTTTGGTCTAGGCCACCCTTAGCTTTTGATCAAGAACAGGCCTGTGTTCAATCATTGTGGGTTCCATACAGTTTTCCAACTATCTCCTCTGAAAGCCTGTTACTTTATAACTCTTTGTCTCAAAAAGTTCCCAAACCACCTGGAAGGCACAGAGCTCACAGCAGATACATGTTTTGCTCTGAAATGTTCCATAACAGTTCTTTTCCTTATAACATCAATAAACTTAAACCTCCAAATTGGGTTTTTTTTTCAATCAACATTTTATAATGAACATTTTCAAATATACAGAAAAGTTGAAAGAACTGTATAGGAAACATCCATATATTCACCACTTACATTCTACAATTAACATTTTGCAATATTTGCTTTATCACATATCTGTCCATCTAACTATCCCTGTCTCTGTCCATAAATTCATTTTATATTTTGTTGCATTTCAAAGTAAGTTGAAGACATCAGCATACTTCACCCCTAACACTTTATGATACGTATTATTAACTAGAGTTCAATATTTGTTTACATTCTTGCTTTTGAAGTAAAATTTACATACAGTAAAATGTACAAGTCTTAAATTTTTGACAAAGCATACTCTATTTAACCCAAACTCTCCATATACGTCCCAGTTGGATTTTTACCATATCTTCTTCATAAATTAGGAAAGTTTTGTTACCTTGTCATGGCTTTTTTTCCCCTAAGTGCTCATTACATTAAAAACTGTTTTTAATTGTGGTAAAAAACATATAATATGAAATTTACCATTTTAACTATTTTTAAGTGTACCATTCAATAGTGTTAAAAATATTCGCAATGTTGCATAATAGATCTCCAGAACTTTTTCATCTTGCAAAACTGAAACTCTATACCCATTAAACAACAACGCCTTATTTTTCCCTCTCCCAAGCCCCTGGTAACCACTGCAGTGATTTTTTTTTTTTCCTAGCCTCGCGGAGGCTTGTGGGATCTTAGTTCCCCAAGCAAATCCTGGCCACAGCAGCAATGGTCCTAACCACTGGACCGCCAGGGAATTCCCCCCACTGTAGTGATTCTTTTTTTTTTTTTTTTTGTAGTGATTCTTAAACTTTATTTTTTAGCCTCAGAATTTGAAAGGTCAGTTTCTGCCCTCAAGTTAAAAATGAACTTGGGGGAATTCCCTGGCGGTAGTTCACATGTGGGAGAGAGTGAAAGCTCCAGTCTCTTCCTTTTCTAAGGACACTAATCTCATCACTGGAGCCCCACCCTTATGACATCATCTAAACATGATTACTTCCCAAAGGCCTCACCTCTAAATATCATCACACTGCGGGGTGTGGGTTAGGGCTTCAACATACGAATTTTGAGGGGACACAAACATTCAGCCCATAACAAAACTATTTGTTAAAGCAGTGTATAGATATTATCCAGGGTGAGATTAACTCATTTACATTTTATGTTAAGTAACTGTAAACTTTATGGCCCTGAAAATCACCTATAGGAAGAGAATTCAAGATCTTTTGAGAAAAAGAGGATTTGGATACTCAGGTCAGATGTGAACCATAAAATTATATATATTTTAAAAAATGAAATAAAATGAACAACCAAGTTAAGCAATATTCATTATCTTCTACCTCTCCTAAATTTGTGATAAATATGTTCTATATTATTAATTTTCATTTATGATTACTTATACAGTGGAAATTTCAAGATTTCTCTTCTGGAAGTTCCAATAATATGCTTAGAAATTCATTTTACGTTTTTTTTCTTTGTAGGTAATATATACTAAAAGCCTAGTTTTGGGGTGTCGAGGGGCCTAGTCCTCTAAAAGTCTGTGCCTTTCAGGGTCTGATTTTATGACTCCAGAATTGTTAAATACCATCAGCCACTTCTATACAAATCTTACCCACTTTTCTCTTCATATATGCCACCAAAGAGCATTTTTAAAGCCCAGCCCCACATTTCCCCATCTTCCTTTATTCTTCTCAAAGCTTCATGACAATACGTTTGCTCTTTCTTTTGCCATGGCTTTATCTTCTATTTCTCAGGTATACCTATACTATAATTTAAAAATCTCAGGGTTAACACATGTACAGAAATAAAATTACCTACACTCAAATTTTACATGTTGGTAAAATTGTGGTTGGGAGGAGTTACTGTATTATACCACAAGTTTTATATGTGCAAATATTCATGTACACATATGTAAGCTACTTATCATACATAAAGTACATATAATAAGTGAATGAATACATTCAATATCTTTCATAAATTGCTTTGAAGAATCTTTTTTTATGAATCTTTATTTTTTCCAAATTTGGTTTAAGATGAGGGCAGAAACCTAATAATTTAGTTCCTGTCAATACCGAGCCAAGCCTAGTATAGAAATAACAGATTTCCTATAAATACTCAATAATGAGCATATTTCCAGGTCCCAGGAAGCATCTCCCACCTAGTCTGTGTCCCTGCCCCATTTTCAGCTGCCATAACTCCTGCCACAATACCCTGTGTGCATTACCTCTTTCCTGCAGGAGCTTGGTATCATGGATACAAAGCTGGTTTGATGGTCCTGGAGTCTCATCTGATACCACCACCTATTGCAAGGAAAAGAATACATTTGGAGAGGTTATGGAGGGATGGAAAATGTATGGGAAGCTACAACCAACTATGAAGTTCTGTTCATGGAAATCAACTCTCAGAACTACCAAGAGGGGTGAGAAAATCAGGGACTCAGTCCCTGATATACCTTATGAAAAACAGAAATGGCATCCAATTGTTCTATAACGTAAAATGATTACCAGTCCATCCAGGAAAAAAAGTATTTTGAAGGAGAAAACTTCCACAAGGTCAATCCAGGCCCACCACACTCCCACTGCTTTCCTCCTTTCTTGGACTTACTTCATCCTCCTTGTGATACACTGCAGACACTCCTCTTTTTACCTGCTGCATCTTTTTACCCAGCTTTCTTTTCCAGTCTTCTAACACTGTCCCGGTTTCTTCTCTGCTGGTTGGATCCAGCTCCCAAAGTCAATCATGGCTTTGCCTGGACAACCAGTTTTGAAGTGGCTCCAGTGGATACCAGCCTCCTTTCAGGGATTTAAGCCTTGGTGGTGCCAGCCAAAGGGCCTCTCCTGACCCACAGGGCAGCTGCTTTTTGGCTTGATGTGTCAAATACTGCCCTGGATTTGGGGTTCATCAGCAGTACTAAGCTAGTGGTGATCCCATACCTTGTTTTCCTGCATATTCGATGAAGGGAGGAGAAAAGAGAGGAATGTGACCAAAGCAAAAAGAAGGAATCACTGAGAATCTGAGGTATCTATGGGAGATGAGGGAGCAGGGGAAGACAAACTGAAAATGATAATGTATCCAGAATACAACCTCCACTGCCACTATCTTGTCCCAAGCCACCATTGTCTGCATTGCCCTACAGAATTACGTTAGCCGTCCAGCTGGTCTCCTGCTTCTATCCTTGACTTCCGCCTGCCTCTTCTCAATACAACAGAGTAGGCCACTTAAAACTTAAGTTGGATTATTTCATCTCTCTGCTTAAAACCCCTCAATGGGTCCATCTTACTCAAAATAAAGAGTAGCATAAAAGGCCCTAAAGAATGTGCCCATTACATCTCTCTTGTTCATTCAAAATAAAAGCTGAAGTCCTTACAATGGCATACAAGACTACAGGGTGTGCTATTACCTCTCCTACTATTCTCCCCATCATTCAACCCTCTTCAGTCACACAGACCTTTCTCTTCCTCTTTAGGCACATTTCCATTTTAGGGCCTTTGTCCTGGCTGTCCCCTCCACCTCAAGCTACCCTCATGATGAATAATTTTGCTTCCTTCAACTGTTTGCTTGTACGTAATCCTCCCAAGGAAACCTACTCTAGGTCCCCTATTTAAAATTACAGCCTACCCCCTC
Organism: Balaenoptera ricei; assembly: GCF_028023285.1. Lineage (NCBI taxonomy): Eukaryota > Metazoa > Chordata > Mammalia > Artiodactyla > Balaenopteridae > Balaenoptera > Balaenoptera ricei. Next base: position 22,931,595 of record NC_082649.1, read on the forward strand.
CTTCCAATCCTGACATGACTTACCTTCATATATAGCACTTTATCACTTTCCAACATGGTGCATAAGTTACTTATATTCTTTCTATTGTTTATTGTAGATTTCCCCTTCACTAAAATGTAGGCTCCCAGGCTTTTGAGGGCAGGGATTTTTGTCTATTTTGCTCACTGCTGTATTCCCAACTTCTAAAACAGTGCCTGCACCAGTAGGCGCTCAGCTAGAAATTGGCTTAATGAATGAATGTACGAATGGATGCTGGGGAGGAAAATAAACGGAAAAAAAAAGGGTAAGAGGCTGCTGAGAGTAAGAAGAACGGGAGGGAGTTAGGAATGCAGGAGGAAAACGCCCGTATGGGGCAGGAACCCGCGGCGGACCCCAGCTCCCGGCGGACCAGGCTACAAAGCCCCGCCCCGTCCCCCGCCAGCCGTCCCGGGCCCCAGGGAGGGGGTGTATTTAAGTGAACCAGGTGGTGGTGCCAGGATCCTCCCAGCCGCCCCTCGGCGGGTTCGGAGACCCCAATGGCAGCTTGGGAGCCCCTCGGCTAAAGTCCCGTCCCACGCTGGCTGAAGACACAGACCTTCCTGCCGACATTCTCCTCTAAAAATGAGAAAGTAGAGAAATCTATTCCATCTCCACTTCCTAGTCCTTCAATAATCATTTCCGGTGACTTTCTAGGAAACCTCAACTCGCTGGTCGAGGAATTTCCCTAGAAAGCCTTCGCAGACTCCAAACGTGTTATTTCATGTTCTTCAGAATGCATCTCTTAAAACAGAACCACAATGTCATTACCCCACCTAACAAAATTAAAATAATTCCTGGGTACCATCTAATACTGAGTCCATATTAAAATCTCCCAAATATATAAAATACGCTGGTTTTTTGAATCAAGATCTAAAGTCTACATACTTTATTTGGTTATTTCTCTTAATCCTCTTTTAATTTAGATCTAGAATAGTTCCTCCATCTTTCACTTTTCCCCGCATTGAGTAAATTGGGTCATTTGTCCTGAATGTTCCACATGCTGGCTTTGTCTGTTTGCATCCTCATTTAATTTGTTTCTCTAGACTTGTATTTGTTAACTAGATGTTAGCTCTAAAGGTTTAGAGTTTGGTTTACCTTTATGGGTAAGCATTCTTACGTGGTGCTACGTACTTCTTTTTGCTTTATATCAGGAGTCATATAATGTCTGATTATTTCACTCTTTGTGATACTAAGATTGATCAATGAATCAGCACTTGCTAGTTGGATCCCTCCATGTAAAGCTCCTCATCAACCTTTCATCGGATGGTTTCATCCACTGATGATCTTTGCCTGAATCAACCATTTTATTGCAGAACTGGGATTTTCTAATTCAATATTTTTTTCACATTTATGAGTTGGAATTCCTTTTTAAACAAGAATTTTATCTCATTAACCTATCAATTCAGGGTTATTTGGTTATCCTGAAATGTCAGTTCAAACAGGAAAGACAGAATAAATGTTTACTTTTCTATTTAATTGCTAATTTTCAGGGTAAAAAGTTGTGCCCTAGGTGCCACGGCCACTGATACGTTAGCCATTCTTCAAAATGGCCATCAATGAGCACTGCCTTAGAGTATTCACACTCTTGTGTAGCTCCTTCCTACATTTTACCAGTGTTGGTTTGTGTGACTAACTGAGTATGGCAGAAATGATGTTATGTTACTTCTAATATTAGGTAATAAAAGAAACTGTGGCACCCCAGTGTTCATTGCAGCACTGTTTACAATAGCCAGGACATGGAAGCAACCGAAATGTCCATCAACAGAAGAATGGATAAAGAAGATGTGGTACATATATACAATGGAATATTACTCAGCCATAAAAAAGAACGAAATTTTGCCATTTGCAGAGACATGGATGGACCTAGAGACTGTCATACAGAGTGAAGTAAGTCAGAAAAACAGATATTGTATATTAATGCGTATATGTGGAATCTAGAAAAATGGTACAGATGAACCTATGTGCAAAGCAGAAATAGAGACACAGACGTATGGACATCAAGGGGGGAAAGGAGGGGTGGGATGAATTGGGAGATTGGGATTGACATATCTACACTATTGACACTATGTATAAAATAGATAACTAATGACAACCTACTGTACAGGACAGGGAACTCTACTCAATGCTCTGTGGTGACCTAAATGGGAAGGAAATCCAAAAAAGAGGGGATATATGTATATACACAGCTGATTCGCTTTGCTGTACAGCAGAAATTAACACAACATTGTAAAGCAGCTGTACCCCAATTTAAAAAAAAGAAAAGGAAACTGTGGTTTCTATCTTGGTCTCTCTTTTTTTCCCTTTCTCTCAGATCACTCGCTCTAGGGGAAGCCAGCTGCCAGACTGAAAAGAGAGACCCAGGTGGTGAGGAACTAAAGCCTCCTGCCAACAGCCATATGAGTGAGTCTAGAAGTGGATCCGTCAGCTCCCTGTCAAGCCTTCAGTTGACTGCATCCTGGGTCAACATCTTGGCTGCAACCTTAAGACAGAACTAGAACCAACTCCTAAACTGCTCTCAGATTCCTGACCTGTAGAGACTGTGTGAGAGAGTAAATATTCAATATTTGATTCTAAATTTGGGGGTAATTTGTTATGCAGCAATTGGTAACTAATATTTTTTGTTGTTTTCTCTTTTTGAGCATCATTAACTCATGGAATTTTTAAAAACATTCAAGGAATCTTAATCAATTGCATTTTTTTTTTCTTTTTCTTCTTGATGTTCAAATGATTCCATCTTTGGCCAGTGGGAGTCCCTTTATTTTGTTTCTTGTGTCCTTTTCATCTAACTCTAAGAGTCTTTGATGGTTTTTTTGCCTTCTGGCAGTACAAGATATTTCAGGCTCATTTTGTATATTTCCTGCTCCAGACCTGGAATCAGCCATTTCTCCAAGGAGTCTTGGTTCCTTTCAGAGGGAAGAGTGATTGCATAGCTTTGTGAATGGTCATAACTTCTTTTAAAGCTTATCAAAATGAAATAAAATTAATTATGGGATTGAATCCAGGCTAAACCACTTGGTAGCTGTGTGCATGAGAACCAAAGCAAGGTATACATCATGCCCCAGTTTCCCCAACTGTAAAATAGGTCCAGGGTAAATACCTAATTTTCGGAGTCATTATGAGGATTAAATGAGACAATATACAGAAATCATTTAACACATCACCTGGCATCAAATTTCATCATTAGAATAACAGAATTGCAAGACTGAAAGATACCGCAGTGATGACCAAGTACAATTCATTCATTTCACACTTGAGAAACCTGAGGCCCAAGAGATTAAAATTTTGTCTAAAACTACAAAGGAGGATAAAATTAGAAGAGAAACTAATGACTCCAGAGTCTTGGATCTCATACTTGGGCTATTTTGATAAAAAGCAGTCTCTCCAGCCCGATCAGGGCTTTTATTTATTCAAAAACAAAAGAGGTTAGAAAGTACTTGGCACATTAGTTATAAAATGCTATTATGGAAAGTTCATCAGTCTTATGTTCTGAAGACCTGATTCCTGGCTCTGCCACTCACTAGCTTGATATTTTGGTCAAGTCATTTAATTCCTTTGCATCTCAATTGCTGCATCTGTAAAACAGTAACAATAAATCCTTTAATCTCAGCTCATTGTGAGAGTGAAAATACAATATACGGTATATGAAAGTGCCTGGCTCATAATAATTGCTAAATAATGATCATTATATTAAAAAAATTCCTTCAATCCTCCAATTTAATACAAATGTATCCTTCTCCTCTAAAGGAAATTGGGTTTTGATTAGACTGATCCCTAAGTCCCTAATTCTGAAACTGAGTTCAGTGAATACCGCACAAAGGCACTGAGCAAGAGGCTGCAGGAAAGATGCTATGCATGGTCACCCACTCTTCAGGCTGAGTAGGTACAGTCTTTCTTCCTGATATCAATCTACTTAACAGTACTAACGTCCAGTACACATATACTCACAGGGTATATTTATGAGAGACTTTGCTATAACCTTTGCTGATATGAAGATACTTTACTTCCACAGCAGATCCTTAGTATATGACTTTAATAATCTAGTCCAATTGAGATATAATTTATTTACATTATTCTTGGTTAACCCCAATCTCATAAAATCTCCTAAATAATCTCCTAAAATAATTAATGCTGGAATTTTGCCAGGGATCCATGTCAAGCTTTTCAGCCTAATTCCACAGTTCATCTTTTTTTAGTTTTTGAAAATTTGGATATTTGCCAGTCTTAGGCATGAGTCTCACTCCTTAAAAATGGCCTCCAGGGGCCCTGTGGCTAATCTGCCTGAAATTCAGGATCCTTCAAGCAATTTTATCTGGGTACGAAGACTTGCACTCGTTTAAGGCAAGTAGTTACTCTTTTACTATCTCCTTGTATGACCTGAAATTTAATTTCCTCATATTAATGTTTGTCCTACCATTCCCAATTTGAAGGTCATGATCCTTGATGGAGAAACAGAAGCCTGATTGGTGTTAAGTAATTCTATGGCCCCTCTGCTGTCTGTTGAAATTACCAAATTCATTTCCAGGGGCTTTTTAAAAAAAAATAGCGAACATTTCAGGCATACAAAACAATAATATAAGAAACACTTAACATCTATCTTAAGATATAAATATTACAGATATAATTATATCCCCTTGTCTACTCCTCTCCAATTCCTCTCCTCTTCCTTCTCAGGTTAACTACTATCTTGATATTGATGTTATTATTCCGATGCATGTTTATATATTTTTAGTACATATGTGGGTAGCCATAAACATTTTATAGTATAATTTACGTTTCCCTAATTTTATACAAATAGTTTCACTCTGTACATATTTAAGTTTGCAAGGCTTGACTTGATTTAGGTTCAATATTTTTGGCAAGAATGCTTCATAGAGGTTATTATGTCCTTTGTACATACTCAACTTCGTGGTTTTGAGATATATCCTTAATGAAAAGTCCTTAGCTCTTATCCTTAGCTCATTCATCTTATCTGTCACAGGTATTTTTCATTTTCCTTCCAACAGTCTTGTTCATTATTCTGATTATTTTTTCAGTTCAACTCAGAACTTTAGCAAGTATTTGTTTTTTGTCTTTGAGTTTATGGATTTCATTTTGTTTATATTGGCTGTCTTTTTGAAATAATTTTCTTGGAGTTTCCCCTTCTAAAAAGATTATGTCCCATAATTTTATGCTAGCCAGTTTATATTCTAGTGTAAGAAAGAATAATCTAAAAAGTATTTGCCACTTCCTCAAATTTTTAAATATATCTTTTGTGCTTAACTTAATTACTTAAGTAATTAACTTAATTACTTAATTACTTCTCTTCAAGTTTTTACTGCTAATCGTTATACTGAAATATAACATACTGAAAATATATTACAGAAAAATATAATACTTTAGAAATATAATATTTTGGAAAATACAGCATACATTACTTATAATGCATGCTTGTGGGTTTTCATAATCCCCAAATTATAAGATATTTAAATGTATGTGACACATAGTTCTCTTTTAAATAAAGCTACTGATCAGAGGCAAATACTGATATTTGTGAATGATGCAGCAATATTTTTTCAGAATCGTTTCAATTCATTCATTTAACAAGAATTTCTTCAGCAACTGTTATAAGAGCTAGGGATACAGGAATGAACAAAACAGTTAAAGGTCTCTGCGTGGTGGAGCTTGCGTTCACGTAATTCTGATTAACTCGTGCTTCCATTTTCTTTCGTTGTTTTCCCTCTTCACACGCTGAAGATCAATTTCATATTCAAGCTCATGTGTTCTCCATGTGGCAACAGGTCCAAACTAGCAAGCAGGGACCGGAACCGTCCAGCTTCTCAGGGTTTGTAGTGCTGGACCAAAGAGAAGAGTCCTCCGGGGGTCCTAGAAGGGCGAGCCGCGCGTTACCATGGAGACCGTGGAATGGAAAGGTTCTGTCTGCACTTCGGAGTTCAGCCCCTCGTCTCTGAGGTGCGGGTGGGGTTTTTTGGACCTCACCTGAGGAGGCCTTTGCGCTCCTTCGGCCCCACCGCGTGGAAGGCAGGACCCGCAAGGTCGGCGGAGAAGGTGAGGTCGCGGGGCAGGTCTGTGAGGCCCTGTCCGGGGTTCTGGCGGGAGCCCCTCGCTGGGGTTCTGGCGGGAGCCCCTCCCTGGCCTTCTGGGGAGGGGCGGGGCCTGCGGTCGGAGGTGGGATGGGATGGGTTGGGATGTAGGCGGGCCCGCCTGCTGAAGCATATTTTATCTTTACCTCTTCTAGACTGTTTTTCTCTCCTTCTCCTCCTTCTTCAGACCATCCTTTAATATTACAATTAAAGTTTTTTTATTTGGCAAACTGGTGAATATAGCGCTTATTCTGGGTCAGGCCTTGTCCTAAGTGTAGTATACATATTGATATTCATTCGTTTAATTCTCAACCCAATGAGGTAGGTACTATCACTACCCCAATTTTTAGATAGGCAACTTGACGCCTAGATATGCTAAAAGCTTACCCACAGTCGCATAGGTGGTAAGGTGAGGAGAGGAAACCCAAACGATATGGTGCTCTTAGTCTTTCCTCACGAATTCTGAAACTCTCATCAGAGCTTTAACTTCCTTCCTCTTTGCCAGTTTCTTTTCCCGTCCGGCTGCTTGGTTCTTTTGTGATTTTTGTTGATGTGATACTACTCCCATTCATGACTTTCCCTCCCTCCCTCTCTCTTTTTTTCCTGCCCTTTTCTTTCAGGCCAGTAACCTAAAATGCAGAGTGGAGCCACTGAACTTCACTGGTATCTAAAGCCATACTGCCAATGGACAAAAAAATGCAGAGCACCTCCTGTCCCTTGGCTCAAATGTCAGTCACTGGGAGAAGGCAGTTACTTCTGATGAGTGTTCACAGGGATTTGGCCTCCTTGAGGAGACCTGTCCTGGGCAGCAGGCCCTGGAAGTCCTACCTGGAGAGAGACGGAACAGGATGTGGGTACATGATTCACCTAGCAGAGAGAAGGTCATAGTAGTGATGGGAGATGAAGAGCGAGATCTGGATGGAGAAGAATGGGTAAGAGGAGGCAGTGTTTCTACTGGCCAGGGAAGAGAAACAATGAATGATGTGGTTTTCTTAAGGGCTAAAGAAAATAGTGGCTAAGTGCCTCAATTGAGTTTCTTCCTTAACCTCTTTGTTATTGACTGTATTGATAAGTCTTTAAAGTTGCATGCTTTTGTAGGAAAGACTGTGCGTATCCTCTGTCTTTTTCTAAAATGGAATGAGAATTGGATTTTCCCTTTCTCTGTAGTCCAGAGAGATTTTTCTTTCATATCTTTCCTAGGATTTTAATTTTAACATGTAAATAATCCCTTTTTCTTTTCCCTTTGATGACATTCCTACATCTAGGTTCCATCCAGTGCCCAGGAAGGGCAGAGCTTGGCATGTGAGAAGATTTTGGCATCAGCTTTCGATTCACCAGTTATTCAACATTGGCCCATAGTCATCCAGCCTGAAAACGTCATTCCTTTTTCTTGGGTCCTGCAAAAGAGAGGTGGGGAGCTAGCAGTCATCCTGCTTATGAGGTGAGTTCCAGAGCATATCTTTGAAATGATGGTACCAAGAACTGATTTTTAGTTGTTATACATATGAATATTAAAAAAAATAGACCTAAGTGAACATTGGTCTGTATTATACCTCATATATCTATGGGAGGAGAGGCCAGCCCTCAGTATTATAAGGCCAGCTTTCCTTGTCAGCCCCTTGTACATCTGGAGCAGATGCTAAACAATTCGTTCATTTATTTATTCATTCATTTAATTCATGCATTCATTCATACAACATTTGTTGAATATATTTTAAGTGCCAGATAATTATTCTGGGCAGTAGAGATATAAAGTTGAAGGACGTTTGGCTCCTGCCCTCAAGGTACTTCAGTCTGGTTGGGGAAACAGACTAGGACATCTGTGATAACATTCCAGTGTGATGAATACCATGATAGAAGCAGGTACAGGGTGTTGTGAGAGTAGGGTCAGAGGTAAAATGGGAATAAAATATTTGGCTTTATGTTTGAGTAAATGTATAGGGTACAGAAGAGAAAAGGGTTTGAGAAGTATTGTGCTAGACTGTGAGCTTTTTGAAACGAGGGACTGTAGTTATCCCTAGAACACAGTGGCATATGATTCATGTTTAATAAATACCTGTTGTATGATCACTGAAAAAACCCATGTGTATACCAGTCTCTTATTTTAGGTGTCGCCGCTTGTCTACAGTCTATAGATAGCATCATTGCAATAATATACACTTGACCATTGAACAACACAGGTTTGAAATGTGTGGTTCCACTTACATGCAGATTTTTTTCAGTTGGTACATAGTACATGATCTGCGGGAGGATGTAGAACTGCGAATATGGAGGGCGGACTGTAAAGTTACGTGTGGAGTTTTTTTTTTTTTTATGGCTGAGTAGTTTTCCGCTGTTTATATGTACCACATCTTCTTTAGCCATTCATCTGTTGATGGCCATTTAGGTTGTTTCCATGTCTTGGCTATTGTGAATAGTGCTGCTATGAACATGGGATGCATGTATCTTTTTGATTACAGTTTTGTCCAGATATATGCCCAGGAGTGTAATTGTTGGATCACATGGTAATTCAGTTTTTTTTTTAGTTTTCTCAGGAAGCTCCATACTGCTTTCCACCAACAGTGTAGGAAGATTCCCTTTTCTCCACAGCCTGTCCAGCATTAGTTATTTGTAGACTGTTTAATGATGGCCATTCTGACTGGTGTGAGGTGGTACCTCACTGTAGTTTTGTTTGTTTGTTTGTTTGTTTTGGCCACGCTGTGCAGCATGTGGGATCTTAGTTCCCCAACCAGGTATCGAACCTGTGCCCCCTGCATTGAGAGCTCGGAGTCTTAACCACTGGACCACCAGGGAAGTCCCTACATGCGGATTTTGACTGGGCAAAGGGTCAGCATCCCTAACCCCCTTGTTGTTCAACTATACTGTGTTTATATTGAGGATACAGTAAGTCCTCTACATACGAACGAGTACTATTCTGAGACTGCGTTCATAAGTCCAATTTGTTCTTAAGTTCAACAAAGCTAGCCTAGGTACCCAACTAACACAATCGGCTACATAGTACTGTACTGTAATATGTTTATAATACTTTTCACACAAATAATACATAAAAAACAAACAAAAAATAAAGAAAACATTTTTAATATTACAGTATAGTACCTTGAAAAGTACAGTAGTACAGTCCAACAGCTGGCATACAGGGGCTGCCATCTAGTGAACAGGCAAGAAGAGTTACTGACTGGAGGAGGGAGAGGAGGTGGGAGATGGTAGAGCTGAAGGATCATCAGCAATAGGAGATGGAGGGCAAGCTGCGATTTCACTAATGCCTGATGTTGATGGCACAGGTTCTGGTTCCTTGCTGGATTCAATTCTATCTACCCTCTTGAGAAAAAACGATCCAGTGATGTCTGGGTAGTAGCTCCTTTTTTCTCATCATAGATGACACAGTAGCACTGGATTGCATTCTGAACGGCTGCTGCAACCTTCATGTACCGTTTTACGTTCGGGTCCTGTGCCTCAAAACTAACAGTGCCTTCTCAAATAAAGAAAATCCCCTTGCCATTTCCTGCTTCATGAATCTCTTCGGTTTTTCAGTTACTTCTTCTTCCTCTTGACTCTCTTTGTCCTTTCTCTGGGCACGTTCGCATCTTTGAAAGTTCGCAACTTGAAGGTTTGTATGTAGGGGACTTACTGTAAACTTTATTTTGGATTTTGATGAAGAGATTATTCCTAGAATAGGTAGAATCTATGCCAGAAGAGCCTTTGCATTCTTGTTAGGGAGACAAAATAAATATGTGACCTGATTAGCTAAGATTTAACAAAATAGCATATGTAACAACTCACATATTAGTACACAGTGAACAGTAATTTTTAAGAGAACTCAAAGACAACTCAGTCCTTGTTTGACAAGGGTTGGATCTAAGTTAATCAGGGGAGGTTTTCTACAGGAGGGGTGTTTAGTGATTTATATATATAGAAGAGGAGTTTAGAGTTATATTTTGAAAGAAAATACTGAAAATAATCTAGCAGTCAGAAGAGAATGTATTCAAAGTGAGGTGTGTGACATTAGGCCAGGGCTAAACAGATTCTTTGAGTTGCATCTTGTTCTTGAGCCTCTTTGGTGGGATCACTGCAGATATAACCTATCTTTTAGTTCCATTTTGTTCAGTTTGGAGGGCACTCTGAGGTTATAAATCCATATCTTTACGTGCTTAGATTTTCCATTTTATTTTACCACATATTTTATTTCCTTTTATTTTCTACTTCAACTCATTATCCTTTTCCTTTTCCTTTGTCTTTCTTGGATAGCACTATCCCAGTATTTCTTAATTTTGTCTTGTGTCTTGCCCATAATGTTTAAACAATGTTTAGGCTTAGAAAATGTCTCACCATAGCCCATTCTTCTTCTTCCATATAATTACCATCCATTTTTTTCCCCCCACATGAGTGCAATAAACAAGTGACATTTTCTTCTTTTTTCTCCCTCCCTCCCTTCCTTCCTTTCTTCTTTTCTCCCTCTCTCTCTCTTTAGTGTCCAGTGTTAAGACCAAGACTGGAGGTAGGGAATCAACTGAAAAACTATGTTTTGAAAATGAGCAGTCACATTGGGTCATCTTGACAAATAGAAGAATCAGTGTGGAAAATCCACAGAAGCATTGAAAGATAAGAATAGAAATTCTAGGAAGGTAAAAGACAAAGCTAAGAAAATCCTCATTTCAGAACAAAAGATAAGGATTTAGAGGAAGGCTTGCACATAAGCTTGGAGTATACCAGGTATGAGAGAATTTTGAATGGGCACTGTTTATTTGAATATAGCACAGGTTGTAAAAACATCTATCGGCAGTCATTTTCTCCATGAGAAAATAACATACCAAACAAAGAGAAGCCTTGTGAATATGATGAATGTGGAAAAGCTTTCAGGGTGATTTCAGCCCTCACTCTACATAAAAGAATCCACACTGGGGAGAAACCTTACAGATGTGAAAGTATGGGGGAAGGCCTTCAGCCGGAGCTCTGCCCTAACCCTACACAAAAGAAACCACAGTGGGGAGAAACTGTGTATGTGCAACCAGTGTCACAAAGCCTTCAGTGGGAGCTCAGCTCTTAGTAAACACAAGAGAATTCACACTGGAGGAAAACCCTATGAATGTGGGGACTGTGGGAAATCCTTTAGGAAGAGATTGACCCTAACTGAATGCTGCTGAATCCATAATGGGGAGAAACCCTTTGAATGTAAAGAATGTTGGAAGACCTTTAGTAGCAGGTCAGCCTGCTCTCAGCATAAAGGGATTCACAATGAGGGGAAATCCTATGAGTGCAGTGACTGTGGGAAAACCTTTAAGACCAGGAGCTGCCTTACCATGCACCAGAAAATCCACAACGGGGAGAAGCCTTATGAATGACTGTGGCAAGCCCTTCCAGTTTAGGCACTGCGTCAGAGGATCCACACTGGAGAGAAGCCCTATGAGTGTGCAGAATGTGGAAGGCCTTCAGTGGGACTTCAGACCTTACTAAACACAAAAGAATCTGCACTGGAGAAAAACCCTATCAGTGTGCCAAGTGTGGGAAGGCTTTCGGTTGCAGATCTGACCTTATCAAACATAAAATAATTAACAATGGGGAGAAACCGAGTGGTTGTAACCAGTGAGGGAAGACCTTTTGTGGGACGTCAGATCTTACTGAACACAAAAGAATCCACAATGGGGAGAAGCCTTATGAGTGTCAAGACTGTGGAAAGGCCTTCGGTTATAGCTTGGGCCTTAGGCACCACAGAAGAGTTCATACTGAGGAGAAACCTTTTGGATGTAATGAGTGTGGGAAGACCTTTCATCAGAACTCAGCACTTAACGTACACAAAAGAGTCCACATAGGAGAGAAACCATGTAAATGTGAAAAGTAAGAGAAAGCTTTCAGAGTGAACACAGATCTCAATGGGCATAAAAGAAGAACACATACTGAAGAGAAACTCCCTGAGTGTGAAAGTGAAAAATTAAGTCCAATGTTCTTTTCTCAGCCACATCCACATCTACCTCCCTGCCCTTACTTTGACACCAAGGAGCCCTTACTTTTTTGGGGAACTTAACCCTATTTAACATTGTATCCTGCCTCCTGGTATTCTCAATTGCTCTTACCCTACTTTTTTCCATACCTCTTAATAACTTCTAATATATATTTTATTTATAATGTTTATTTATTATGTGTATTATCTTGTCCCTCTGCTTGAATATAAACTCCATGAGGACAAGGAACTTGGGCCCTTGTTTATTGAGATATTCTAGGCCACTAGAACCTTGCCTGGTAAATGTGGCAGTGGGGGGCACAATAGATAACTTTTGAATGGAATGATTTCTTGGTTTCCATGCTATGCTTTTTTCTGGGTTGCCTTTCAGTGTCTCCAACTGTTCCTTTCCTCTTGCCTTTGCTGACTCCTTTAGGTTCCCTTATTCTAAGTTCTGGCTGAGTATCATGTTCTATTCTTTAGGCAAGGGGTCTTAATTGCCAGTATCTTCTCCTGACCTTCACTCCAATCCTCTTAAACTCAGTGATGCTCTGCTATCAACTCTATGTCAACAATATGTGTACATAAACCACACACATGCTATTTCTCTATTCATTGGGGGCATTTCAAGGCAAATCATGGAATGGGAAAAATAAATACCTGTGTTTATACCACTCTCTTGCCTGAAAGTCTTCTTCCTTTTTTTAATCTCAAGAACGTCAGCAAGTCCTGTCAATGCTATATTTAAAATATATCCTGGATACATTTCTCACCATCTCCATTTAGGTCATGCCACTGGTCTCCCTGCAGGATAGACGCCAGACGGACTCTGCAGAGCAGCCAACCAGATTATTTGAAAATGCAAATCAGGTGATGTCACTTAAAATTCTCCAGTGGCTTCCCATCACTCACTTCCCACTTTTATAAAACATTTTGCTATATTTACTTCGTCTCTCTCTGAACCATTTGAAAATACGTTGAAGATATCATGATACTTATCCCTAAATACTTCAGCATGCTTTCCTGAGAATAATGGCATTCTTTTTCACAGTCACAATACCATTCTCATACCCAAGAAAATTATTGATTCAATAATACATCTAACATCCAGCCCACATTCAAATTTCCCCATTATCCTTGGAAGTCTTTTATAGCTGTTTTTTTCCCCCATCAGTCAGAATCCAGTTAAGGTACACACATTGTAATAGTTATGTTTCTTTAGTTTAATTTAGAACTATGCTTTCTAATACGGTAGCCTCTAGTCACATGTAGCTACTGAGCTGAATGTGGTTAGGGTGATTGAGATGTGCTTTCAGTTAAAATGCACACCAGTTTTGATTTAGTACAGAAAAAATGTAAGATACCTCAGTTTTTATATTGATCACATGTTGAAATGACAATATTTTAGATATATGAATTAAATACAAATGATTAAAATTAATTTCAGCTGTTCATTTTAAGTTTTAAAAATGTGACTACAGGAAAACTTAAAATACATATGTGACTTGAATTTGTTGCTTACATGATATTTCTGTTGTATATTGTGGAACCAGAACAAATCACTCACCTTTTTCTTTCATGGCATTGATTGTTTAAAGAGTCCAGGCAATTTGTTTTATAGAACATCCTACATTCTGAATGATCACTTTCAGAATAAGAATTATAGTATGTGAAATATAATGCCTCTCATGGTTAGCTTTTTCCCCTGCTGTTCCCATAGAAAGAATCTCCTACAATTCTGCCACGTGCTCCACACTGACTTTCTTGCTGTTAGGCAAACACGTCAAACATATCCTTTGCGATTTCCTGGGAATTCTCTTCCCCATAATTTTCACAAGACTGACTCCCTTACTTCATTCAGGTCTCTGCTCACATATCACCTACTCAGAGAGACCTTCCTGACCATCCTTTCTAAATAGCACTTTCCATCATTGTTTCCCCTTACCCTGTTTTGCCTTTCTTTTGTAAATTTCAGTTTTTATTGAGATATAAAATTGTAGGATATTTAAAGTGTACACTGTGGTGATTTGATATGTGTATGCATTGTGAAAGGATATCACCCTCTCCCCTGCCCATCTAGTTAACTAATATACCATCACCTCACATATTTATTCTTTTTTTGAGGGAGAGGTGAGAACATTTAAGTTTCACTCTCAACAAGTTTCAGTTATAAAATACAGTGTTATCAACTACAGTCACCATGTTTTACATTAGATCCTCAGACCTTATGGCTTGTGGGATCTTAGTTCCCCAACCAGGGATGGAACCCGGGTCCATGGCAGTGAGAGTGCAGAGTCATAACCAGTGGACTGCCAGGGAATTCCCCTTGTAACCTTTTATAAACCTCTCCCTATTTCTCCAATCCCAGCCCCTGTCAACCATTTTTCTACCTTGTTTTTTTCTTTTTAATTCCACATATAAGTGATATCATACAGTACTTGTTTTTCTCTGGCATATTTCACTCAAGGTCCATCCATGTTGTCACAAATGGCAGGATGCCCTTCTTTCTCATGGCTGAGTAATATTCCATTTTATATGTATATATATATATATATATATATAAAAAACATCATATATACCATATATATATATATATATCACATCATATATACCACATCTTCTTTATCTACTCATCTGCTGATTGGCACTTAGGTTGTTTCCATATTATGGCTATTATGAATAATACTGCAATGAAAATGGGGGTGCAGATATTTCTTTGAGATTCTGTTTTCATTCCTTTGGATATATACCCAGAAGTGGGATTGCTGGATCATATGGTACTTCTATTTTTAATTTTTTGAGGACTGTCCATACTTTTTTTCATAATGGTTTATACCAGTTTACATTCCTACTAGCAATGCACAGGGTTTCCTTTTCTATATATTGTCACTAACACTTGTTATTTGTTGTATTTTTGATAATAGCCATTCTAACAGGTATGAGGTGATATTTCATTGTGGTTTTAATTTGCATTTCCCTGATGACTAGTGATGTTGAGCATCTTTTCATGTACATGTTGGCCATTTGTATATATTCTTTGGAAAAATGTCTATTCAGGTCCTCAGCCCATTTTTAAATTGGATTTTTTTTTTTTTGCTGTTGAGTGTATGAGTTCCTTATATACTTCAGATGTTAACCTCTTAGCAGATATGTGTTTTGCAAGTATTTTCTCATATTTCATAGGTTGTCTTTTCATTTTGTTGATTTTTTTTTTTTACTGTGCGTTTGGGGTCATACCCAAAAAATCATTTATTTCCCCCTTTGTTTTCTTCTAAGAGTTTTATGGTCAGGTCATAACATTTGAGTCTTTAATCCTTTTTCAGTTAATTATTGTGAGAGGTGTAAGATAGAGGTCTAGTTTCATTCTTTTGCAGGTGGCTACCCAGTTTTCCCAGCACCATTTATTGAAGAGACTGTCCTTTCGCCATTGTATGTTTTTGGCTCCTTTATTGTAAATTAATTACCCGTATATGTATGAGTTTATGTCTACGCTCTCTGTTTTGTTCCATTGATCTATGTGTCTGTTTTTATTCCAGTACCATACAGTTTTGATTATTATGGCTTTGTAATATAGTTTGAAATCAGGAAGTGTGCTGCTTCTTGGAAGTTTCTTCTTCCAAGATTGCTTTGGATATTTAGGTTCTTTTGTGGTTCCACACAAGTGTTAGGATTGTTTGTTCTATTTCTGTGAAAAATACCATTAGAATTTTGATAGGGATTGCATTGAATCTGCAGATTACCTTGGGTAGTATAGATATTTTAACAATATTAATTCTTATGATCTATCCTTGAGAATATTCATGTGTGTTTGAGAAGAATGTGTGTTCTGCTGCTCTCGGATGAAAGGTTCTGTAAATGTTAAGTCCATCTGGTTTAATGTGTAGTTTAAGTCCAACTTACACATAGAGAGTTGAGTGTGAGGGTTGAGCTACTTTTAGATTTTTTTCCTTTTTGCTAACAGATTCAGAAAAGGCTAAGTCCATCCTTGTCATTTACTTCTGATACTCTTCCCATATGAGGTTCCTAAGGGAGTTATATAAAAGGAACAATAGTCAAATAGGACTAATTACAATAGTTAATATTTACTGAGCACTTTAATTACAGAGCATACTGAACACTATGTGCAGTATTTTTCTTAATCTTCTGTGTGGCAATGAGCAGAATTATTCAAAAGTGATCCTGGGATCTCACTCTAGGTTGCCTAGGAAAGGAGCTAGCTGGAACTGGGGTTTCCTCCTCCTCCTGGAAGGAGGGGCTGCACCTAAACTCAGTTTACCGTAGGACCAGTGCCTTACACTCCCTAACAGGAGGCGCTACAACTTTCCACAGTATCCATGGTCTCCAGGTGCCAGGTAGCTGGCTCTCTTCAAACAGCTGGCATCTAAACCCAGATTGGCAACCAAGTAGTCTTGATGTCTCACTAAGAAGTAGCATTCAAGTTTACTTTTTGAGAAGGTATGGCATTTGGGTCAGGACTAGAGCACTGACCCACTGCATGTCAAACAGCTTGGCCTTGGCCCTAGTTCACCTCTCCATGGGATTATGAGAGGACGGAGGCCCCTTGCCTCTCGTGCCTGACTCTTGGTTTCTGTGTTTCCCCAATAAATCTTGTTCTTTGGTTCTCACTGTGTGATGTTGCAGAATTTATCCTAAGGCCTGTTGTACCACATTCTTGCAGCAAATTTGAGTTAGAGATGCTGGGGGTATGGAGAGGGTGTGGATGGAGAGCGCCATCTTCTGGGAAAGAGTGTAATGAATTATAAAATGTGTGTGTGTGTGTCTGGGGTCTGGGGAGAGGGGTGTGGGTTGGAGGATTGATTGATGAAGGAAAAATTGTCTGACACTACGGAGATGGGGATCCCCAAGGAAGAAGAGGGCACAGTGATCAGGGTCTCAAGGACCTCACACCCAAACAAATTTGGCCAGTTATTGGGCTGCAAGCTCTGTGATGAAGATGGATGAATTTCAAACTGGAAGACCTGAAAATGAAGATCTACCACTCAGGGAGATGGAAGGCAGGGCTCATTGGGACACAATTGTTATGAAAAAGCGGGGAAGGGAATCTACTTCCCTGTAAGGACCATTGTGACCTCTGCGGAGAGCTGAAGTATTTAGTTCTCGTTACCATGTCAGTGCTTATGCCTTGAAGGACCATTTTTTTCAATAGCACCACCTTGTGGCACTAAGCCGAAATGGCAGTAGTGGACTTAGGGGTCCTTTCCTGGTTGGGTGTGCGAACTGATATAAACTCATTTTTGTTCAAATTTGGAGATCATTCTGGGGGAAAGGGAGCTCAAAATGGAGAGACGTTCTGTTAATATTGCAGTTGAGGGCTAATGAATAAATTGGAAAATAATGACAATAAAGAAAAGCAATGGGCCATATTTGTACTCAGAGTTCATGAAACATTTCTTACCAGCAGGATACAATGATAGCAAGGATGGAAACTTTTCTTTTGATATATCAGTTGGCGCACAAGAACTTAAAACCCATCATTTTCATGTGGATACTGTAAATGGGCACCTAAAATCTTAGATAAAAATAGATTAAAGTTATATTATTCTTTGACAGTATTTCCTTTGTTTATACTACTGTATCTTAAAAAAAATTATAAAATCTCTTGAATCCTCAACTCCAAAGAAAATCTATATTTTTATAGACTAGTGATAATAATTAGTGTCCTCTTTAAGAAGTATCTGCTTTTTCTGACAAATGTCAAATAGCTAAGATTATTCTCTCTCACAAAGGAATTTTTTTTCTGTTAACAAAGGTCTGCCTTTGTTTAATAGAACTGAAAGAACAGATGAGAAATAGCCTAACATCAGTTTAGCCCAAATTTTGATACTTCAGGCAGATAGTGGCTTCCTTTGCCTTTGAAATGACATAGCAATGGCACTGTAGATGTGAGGAATCTTTCACTTGCAGAGAAGATTTTCAATCTCTGAAATGACCAACTTGTAGAGAAGTTTATTTTATTCTCCAGCATAGAGATCCCCAGATTTTGAGTGTTTTTACCAGTAAAATAAAGTGAAAAAAAGGGAGCAAACATGAGATTACTAAATTTTTATTTTGTCAAGGAAGAGCATCAAGCCCCTTTCCAATAAATCACCATCTACTACCACCATAATTCAACAAAAGAAAGAACATTATAAAGCCAAAGTGCAAGAAGATAGTATTAAATAAGGAATAACCTTTTATATTGACTTCATTTAACCTTAGTCGAAACTTCTTATTTTTCTCCTTTCTCCAGATTGGCGGGAAAAAAAAAGTTGGACTGGTCATGACCTGGAGTCTGACACTTAAGACATTTGGAAAGTACTTCTCTAAAAGCTTTGAGAAATCCTTATCCACCTTCTTTCACATATCTATCAGGAAGGAAATTAAAATCTATAAAACCACATTAATTTTCTGTTTAGAGACATTCAGTGTCTCCCTATTCTCTACAACAGTGATTCTCAAACTTTAGCCTTATTGAAAAACATGGTTCGCTCGGTCCAAACTCATTGTTGATTCAGTAGGTCTGAGGTGGGGCCCAAGAATTTGCTTTTGTAGTAAATGGCCAGGTGATGCTGATGCTGCTGGTCCAGGGACCACACTGCCCTACAGGGAAAAGCCTAAACTCCTTAATAGGCCATATCAGGGTAAAAGCTAAGCTCTTATAACAGATCCCAAAATACAGTGGCTTAATTAATATTAAATAATATATGAAACATTTTTCTCCCATAATAATCTAGAGGCTTTGCTCTGCTGATGGAGTTGTTCTGTTCCCATCTTACTGTTCCATTCCCTCTTAGGGTTTTTGTCAGAGTAGGTACCCTTCACGTTCACATTCCAGCCAAGAGGAAGGAGAGGGTGGAAGGTGAGAGCAAGTGGCTTCATATTTGAGATGACCCAGAAGTTGCACACATCACTTCCCTGGAATTGTGTTGATGGAGGCCAGGCTAGGAAATGTAATTTGTAGCATGGTAGCCCTACGCTCAGTTAAAACTTGAGGCAGAAGGTGGAATGGGTATTGGTGGGCTGTTAGTCTCCACCAGAGGCTCCTCTGGCAGTAACAGGTGAATGAAAGAGAGTGTTATTTCTAATAAAAGTGGTACGTCGGGGGAGAAAAGAAGTTCAGTACAATCTTACATTAGAATAGATGCTTATGAGAAATCTTTCCTCAGTTCTTTGTACATTACTGTACTTACAACATTTCATAATTATATGTTTATTTATCTATAGTCCCTGATTAGTCTTGAAGCTTTTTAAATGCATGAATTACATTTTATTTATATATTTGTATCTCTGTCTCCTTATCATTTCTCTCTTCTTCCTATTTATTTACAAGGTCAGTACCTAGTACAATTCTTGGTACATGGTAAACACCCAAGAAATGCTCTTCTAATAAATGAATTGATTCATCTTCTGTTGGAAAAGGTCAATATTATTTCTTTAGCTCTCTACATTCTGATTTTTCCATCTAATTCGTGACTTTGCTGGCCCTTTTTCTATCCACAGTATTCTCTTTATTGCACTCTTCACATCTTTCTTTCTTAAAGTGTAGATCAGAGGGTTAAGGCTGGGTGTGACAATTGTGTAAAAGAGAGTAAGGAACTTCCCCTCATCTTGCGGGGAGCTAGTCTGCGGCTTCATGTACGTGTAAATGATTGTTCCATAAAACAGAGTTACTACTGTGAGACAGGAACCACATGTATTAAGGATCTTTCACCACCTTGCTGCTGACTTGATCCTCGTGACAGCTTGAGTGATAACTCCATATGAGATCAGAATTAGTGATAGAGGTACTAGAAGAAATATACCACTCCAAGAGCAAAGATAACAATCTCAATTACTTTTGAATAGACACAAGCCATCTCGATCAACTCTGGCATCTCACAGAAAAAATTATCCACCTCCCTGTGCCCACATCTTGGCAACTTCAAAGTCAAAGAGCAAACAATTAAGGCACTGCCAAGACCACCTAACCAGGCAGTCAACACCATCTTCTGGCAAAGCTGAGGGTGCATTATTACTGTGTAGTGAAGAGGTTGACAGACAGCAGCATAGCGGTCACAAGCCATCACAGCCAAGAGAAGACATTCCGTGTCTCCCAAGTCAAGGGCAAAGAATTGGAGCACAC
The DNA here is from genome assembly GCF_028023285.1 of Balaenoptera ricei. Taxonomy (NCBI): domain Eukaryota; kingdom Metazoa; phylum Chordata; class Mammalia; order Artiodactyla; family Balaenopteridae; genus Balaenoptera; species Balaenoptera ricei. The sequence continues at coordinate 22,951,750 of NC_082649.1, forward strand.
ACCCTCCATGTGTAATGGACATTTTTGGACCCCATAGATTTACCAGCATCTGGGGGATAATGCTAGTTGTATAACAGAGGTCCAAAAAAGACAAATTGGATAAGAAGAAATACATGGGAGTATGGAGCTGGATGTCTAGGTAAGATACAAGAATGATAGTTGTGTTTCCTACCAGAGTTACAATATAGAAGATGAAGACAACCACAGAGATGATGTGTTCTAATTGGGGCTGATCAGAAAAGCCCAGAAGGATGAAGTCTGTTCTGGAACTTCCATTGCTGGTTTCCATTGTTCCTTATGAAAGGCTAGGAGACAATACCATAAAAACAAAAAATAGTGTCAGCCTTAGGTAGAACTAAAAATCTGCAAAGTTTGTCATGAATATCCAAAGCTCACTTATTTGCATGCTTTCTCCCATTTTGGAACACCTCTTAACATATCTCTTGTGTTCATTTCCCAAAATCTCTACATATTTAATCATATCCAGAGTGGTTTTTTTTTTTTTTTGGCCACGCCATGAGGCTTGCAGAATCTTAGTTCCCCAACCAGGGATCGAGCCCGGGCCCCCAGCAGTGAAAGCCGGGAATCCTCACCACTGGACCGCCAAAGAATTCCCCAGAATGGTTCTAAAGATAATATACATATATTTGATTCGCTTTGTTGTATAGCAGAAAGTAACACAACATTGTAAAGCAATTATACTCCAATAAAGATCTAAAAAAAAAAAAAAAAAGTTAATACGTCAGACCCAATCACACTGAATTGTAAATCATTGAAAGGGCTTAATATTCTGTGTCACTCATGGTTTTATGTATTTTGATTAAGTAATAAATCCATAAAGTTAATTATATAACTTTAAGAGTGGGTTATATTTTGAGGAGTTGTTCCTCCTTGAAACTATGACATAAGCATCACTTGCTCACACAAATATTTTTCTTACAAAGCTGTTGAGCTTGAGGTAAAAGTTAAATGACACTTCCCTGGGGTAAGCTCCACCATTTGCTAACAGCCACTTTCCATATTCACTTCCAAATGTCTACATCTCAACCTTTGTAATCATAATCATCATCACAACCAGGCTCCTCCTCTTTTTCCTCCTCTTCAACATTACAGACACTGTTGTTCCTGTATCATTTTTATTTTTTATTTTTTTGAATTTTATTTTTTTATTTTTATACCGCAGGTTCTTATTAGTTATCTATTTTATACATATTAGTGTATACATGTCAATCCCAATCTCCCAGTTCATCCCACCCCACCCTCACCCCCCCCTTCTTGTATCAGTTTTGATGTTCTCTCCTATACTGCCCTTTTTTTGTGCATGTGTTTTTGATGCCAGGAAAAAAATCCTCCTTATTATCAACCTTTATTTACATGTACAGAGGCTGTATATTTCTTTGAATACCTTTTATGAATCCTATTACACCATCTAAGTAGCCTTATTGATTTGATGCAGAGTTAAAAATTGAACTAATTCCAGAAACTTTTGGTCACCACATATACATAGCAACAATCTGTTTTAGCTCCTATTCACTTGGCCATTCAGCAAAATTAACAAGGCAGTTAATTCAAACAAAAAGCAGTTTATTAAACAATCAATGAATTGTTTTTCCCCATGGAGTTTACTAATTACATGAGTTTATCCTCTGGTTGCTTTGGAACCCTATAGGTAAAACTATCACCTAATTTCAACTCTAAAAGAATACAGATAAGGGATAAAATTACATCAGTCTTACTATTTCTGAATACTGTATCATATTAAACAGATGGAATGTTTACTGAGTTAGTTTATGAATTTTGTAATGCATATAATCTCTGACTGTGAACTTCAGACCTAGGGTACTTTACATTTATAGTGTCTTTGGGGCCAAGGAATAATAACCTATTTGTTGCAGTTGTAGTAAAATAAGGTAAAGATAAATTACCTACAGTATATCATTGTAATAAGCATTTTAGTTAGAACATTATACTGTTATAATCATGAAGAAAGAACTGTTATTACCAAGTAGTATCCAAGCAGTATGAGATAAGGATGTAGTTTTTCTCAATACAAAATGGAAATTTAATTTAATTAATGAGTGTCTAGTTTTTATGGAGTAGATGTCAGCTAAGTTAAGCATAGTGCTTAAGAGCACAGGTTCCTGACTCAGAGTGCTTGGGATCAAATCCCAGCTTCACCACTTGGAAGCAATGTGTCCCTGTGCAGTTTATTTAACCTCTCTGTATACTAGGTTCTCTATGTATTCAGTGAAGGGAGGTTGTGAGGGTTAATATTTGTGAAAACACTTGGAACTGTGCTTGGTTTATATTTAATTCTAAAAATGAAAAACTATATTCACCTATCCACAAATCATTATTACTCTCTATCCCTTATTCCCTTCATTTTTCTCACTGGTGATTCACTGTGATGGTCTAGAGGTAAACTGGAATGCTTAAACATTTTTTTGGCATGATTTTTTAAGTGCACAAGCATACTTATATACACAAAATTACTTTCAAACTCAACGTACAGATTGAACCGATAAGCCTCAGAGGAGGAGAGGATTTGAGCTTCCAAAATGCCTTGATTACAAAATGCACTTGGCTTTTTTTGACCTCTTCAGGTTGGGATAGTGTTGGGAATCAAAAGGCCATAGAATTTTAGAGTTGATATGAACCTTGGAAGCCATGAATCCAGCCTTCTGCCCTGCACAGGAAATCTTTCCACAGAATATTTACACAACTCCTATTTTCATAAATTCAGTAACAGGAAAGTCAGTTGCACATGAAGCAGCCTCTTTCCTTTAATCAATGTCTCTTACTTACTTCTTATGTTGAGCTCAAACATGCCTCTTTGTAACATCCAGGCATTGGCTCTTTTTTTTAAAAATTAATTTATTTCATTTATTTTATTTTTGGCTGCGTTGGGTCTTCATTGCTGTGCGTGGGCTTTCTCTAGTTGCAGGCGATTGGGGGGCTACTCTTCCCTGCGGTGTGCAGGCTTCTCATTGCGGTGGCTTCTTTTGTTGTAGAGCCTGGGCTCTAGGCGTGCAGGCTTCAGTAGTTGTGACAAATGGGCTCAGTAGTTGTGGCTCGCGGGCTCTAGAGCACAGGCTCAGTAGTTGTGGCGCACAGGCTTAGTTGCTCCGCGGCATGTGGGATCTTACCGGGCCAGGGCTCGAACCCGTGTCCCTTGCATTGGCAGGCAGATTCTTAACCACTGCGCCACGAGGGCAGCCCTGACTGTTTTTCTTTGTCCTGGAAATAAATACAGAATAAGTCAATTTGACATGGCTTTATAAAAAACAGTTTTATTATAAAATAAAACATGGATACAGAAAGAAAAATAAAAGCTTGATGAGCTAAGGTGAATATTCTTGTAACTGACACCCAGGTCAAGAAGTAGAATGCTGCCAGCCACCCGAGGAACTTCTCTTTGTGCCTCATCCCAATCATAACCCTTCTCTGTCCTCCAAAGTATCCACTGTCCTGATGTTTATAGTAATCACCTCCTTGTATTTTAATAGTTTAATTACTCAAATATTCATCTCTAGACAATATTAATTTGACTCATTAAAAATTTTTATGTCTTTTAAGCCTCTTTTAATATTATAATCTATTGTTAAATATACATTTAGATTTATTTTCCCAGGCTAATTGCATAGATCACTGTATGGTCTTTAATTACTATGCTTTTCTGGTTGCTATCCATTGGATGCACCGTGGTTTATCAAATGCCTCAGATTAGGGAGTTTAGAAGTGAACACAGTACTCCAGATGTGCTACACTATTGAAGAGAACGGCGAACATCTATGATCTACATACATTTCCCAAAATATGTGTTAGCTAGATTTAGCAGGTGAAAAATATTACTGGCTCAGTTTAAGCTTTGGATTATTTAAGGCCCCTTGTTAGAAGTGCTGTCAAGCCAGGAATTATACTTTATGCATAATTTAATCTAGTGAACCCAAATATAGGACTTCTCATTTTATGCTTTTTAACATTTTCCATGTTAATTTAAGCCTTTAAGTCTCAAATTTTAGATATTATTTTAAATTTAAAAGTCAATATGATATAAAAAAGAGACTTAGAACATAAGCTGAAGAAATAGATGTTAAAAAAAGAGGCATGTGGACCTCCTTGGTGGCGCAGTGGTTAGGAATCCACCTACCAATGCAGGGGGCACGTGTTTGATCCCTGGTCCGGGGAGATCTCACATGCCGCGGAGCAACTAAGCCCGTGCGCCACAACTACTGAGCCCGTTTGCCACAACTACTGAAGCCTGCGCGCCTAGAGCCTGTGCTCCACAGCAAGAGAAGCCACCCCAATGAGTAGCCCCCGCTCGCGGTAACTAGAGAAAGCCCGCGCGCAGCGCAGCCAAAAGTAAATAAATTAATTAAAGAATCCATTTGAAGCTGGCGCCATTAAAAAAAAAAAAAGAGGCATGTTATATTTTACTTAAAACTCACTTTTTCATTTTTCATAGTATGGACTTCAGTTTCTAATAATTTAGAATAATTTTACATTTTACTTTCTTCAGTGAAGTTAAAGACAAATGAACCATAACTTTAGTGTACAGAATGATATGGAGAGAAAACCAGAAACATAACATTTCATAGTTGTCTAAAATTTTGTAAAAAATGAAAAGATATTAAATGGATCTCATTAATTGTGAAGTGAGAAGTATATTGCTGTAGCTGTACAAAGCCAAAGCAGAAAAATACAATATAAAAATAGTTAAGACCCCAGACTCTAGAGTCAGACCATCAGTGATATTATTAGAACAGACCTCAGCTACTTTCTCACTGTGTGAACTGAAGCAAGCTAATTACCTTCTTTAAGCCTGAGTTTCCTCATCCATAAAATAGTTACTCTAGTAGCAGCTGCCTTGTAGAATGGTTTGTGAGGAGGATTAAATGATATATTAAACATAAAATGTTTAGTAAGATGCTTGGCATATAGAGAGCATTTAGTAACTTAAAATATCCACTAACTGCTCTTGTTGAAATTTAATATAGTCTTCATTCCTGGGAGGGCATTAGTATACTGGTATTTATTTATATCTCACATACCTTTCACATTTTTGTTTTCATATTAGACTGATGTCTAACATCTAAGCTATCTAGGATCTGTTTTCTACTCCATGTCTTCTGTTGGAGATAGCAGGGCATACTTACCAGAAGACAAAAATATTAGAACGTATTTATGCTTTCCTGAGGGAAGAATTCATAGCTGTCATGCTCTTATGTAGTTCAGAAGTACCCATGTGCCCATTATGATGATCCTTCATTTCATTGATAATTCAGAAAAATTGTTTGGCAAGTTACTGAGTATGAAATATTGGAATAGCCACCGGTTTCTTATACTAACATCACAATCACATTCATATTTAAATGCAACAGCTGAACTGAGATTTAATAGAAGTCTCTATCTAATGTGGATGTTGGAGAAAAACTAGATGTGGGACTGGTGGAAGAGTTGAAAATTAGGTTTTGTTAAATATATTTTTGATAGATATTTGTAGTCTTTTTTATTTTTTTAACATCTTTATTGGAATATAATTGCTTTACATTTGTAGTCTTTTAGTGTATATTCTTGTTAAACACATTTGTAGATAGATTTCTGCCTAGTTAAACGGAGTGCTCTGTTGGTCTGTGTGTACTACAGGAACCATAATGATGTAACAGGGAAGTATTTATGTACAACTTTAAAGGCTACTATGTTGATGTGGTTTAGACCTTGGGGACTGGTGCCCCACAGAGGTGATTAACAAATCTTTGACTACAGTCAGAGGCTTATCCAAACAACAACTTTATGAAAAGTTCCCTTAAGACATTAGGTTCTATTTTCTATTTAGATTTCTTCCATGGTAATTAATTTCAGAGATATTAATTTTTTATGTATATATTAAATTTACTATTAAATATTATAAATATAATGTAAACTATATCTATAAAAATCAACACGTTTAATTGGAATTTGGTTTATTCAACAGGTAACATATTAATCAAGTTGGAGAAATACAGGCAATTTCTAGATGTTGTATCCTCAGGAAAGAAACTATTTGATTAAAAAAATTATGGAACAATTATCATTCTAGGTTCATGAGCCATATCATCATGTTCCATTTTCAATGAATTAAAAATAATACCATGAACACCTTCCAGCCTGCCACTCTGTTCAAGAACTGGAAACTTACTAATAGCTTAGAGCTACCTGTATGCCTTTACACTGTCCCGTCTTCCTGCCTGACCCCCAGGGGAATCGTGATATTGAATTTTGTGTTCATCACATACTTACATTAGGATATAATTTATACGTTAACACACTCACATACATATGTGAATGTCTAAATAGCACGTATTTTTTCTATGTGCAACTTTGCAGAATTTGTCTATTCTAACAGTTTTTTGATTAGGTCTTTAGGATTTTCTATATAGAAGATCATGTCATCTGCAGAGACAATTTTACTTCTCCCTTTCTGATTTAGATGCCTTTCATTTCTTTTCCTTTCCTAATTACTCTGGCTAGGACTTCCACTACTATATTGAATAGAAGTGACAAGAGTGGCCATCCTTGTCTTGCTCCTGATCTTAGAGGAAAAGCTTTCAACCTTTACCGTTGAGTATGATATTTGCTGTGGGCTTGTCATATATGGCCTTTCTTATGTTGCGGTATGTTCCTTCTGTACCAATTTTTGCTTAGAGTTTTTACCATGAATGTATGTTGAATCTTGTCAAATGTTTATTCTGCATCTATTGAGATGATCATATGCTTTTTTCTTTTACTTTATTAATGTGATATATCACATTTATTCATTCAGGAATATTGAACCATTCCTATACCTTAGGGATAAATTCCACTTGATCATGTTGTATGATCCTATTAATGTCCTGCTGAATTTGGTTTGATAGTATTTTTTTGAGAAATTTTCACCTATATTTATCAAGGATATTGGCCTGTAGTTTTCTTTTCTTGTAGTGTCCTTATCTGGCTTTGGTATCAGGGTAATGCTGTCCTCATCAAATGAGTTGGGAGTTTTTTTTCCTCTGCAGTTTTTTTGGAAGAGTTTGAGAAGAACTGGTATTAATTCTACTTTAAATGGTTGGGAGAAATCACCAATGAGGCCATCTGGTCCTAGAATTTTCTTTGTTGGGAGGTTTTGATTACTGATTCAATCTCTTTACTAGTAATTGGTCTGTTTAGATTTTCTATTTCTTCATGATTCAATCTTGGTAGGTTGTATGGTTTTAGGAATTTACCATTTCTTCTAAGTTGTCCAATTTATTGGTGTATAATTGTTCATAATAGTCTTTTATGATCTTTTGTATTTTGTGTGGTGTCAGTTGTAATATCTTTTTCATTTATAATTTTTTTTTTTTTTATGGCTGTGTTGGGTCTTCGTTTCTGTGCAAGGGCTTTCTCTAGTTGTGGCAAGCGGGGGCCACTCTTCATCGCGGTGCGCGGGCCTCTCACTATCGCGGCCTCTCTTGTTGCGGAGCACAGGCTCCAGACGCGCAGGCTCAGTAATTGTGGCTCACGGGCCCAGCTGCTCCGCGGCATGTAGGATCCTACCAGACCACGGCTCGAACCCGTGTCCCCTGCATTGGCAGGCGGACTCTCAACCACTGCGCCACCAGGGAAGCCCTCATTTATAATTTTATTTATTTTTGTCCTCTCTCTTTTTTTCCTGGTGGAGTCTGCAAAGCATTTAGTAGGAACCGCATCCTTTTGTTGCCCTCCAAGAGCCCTGGCTGCTGTTTTCTCAGGCCCTTCCTTCCCCACGGTCTCCATTCCGCCCGAGTCTTGCAGCACATCCTCCATATACTGGATGGGGTGAGAAAGAAGTCGGTTTCTTTGACAGTGTCCTACACAGCTAGGGAAGCCGGGTGCTCACTCAGATGCTCTCACTTTCTCACGAAGGAGAAATCACAGGCTAAGGAAGTGTCCCTTGGCACTGAGCTGTGACACCTTGGAGGAGAGGTGGCAGGTAGTAAAGTAAAACTGTTCTTCTTACCCTCACCAATGTGTCCAATCTTGGATTTGTTTCTGCTCCAACGATGTGCTGGTACTTTTCCAATGGACTCCCAGAGTTTCACAAAGGCACTGTTGTCTGTTGGTGATTGTCAAGGTCAGTGTTCTTTGGGGGGAAGATGGTAGAAAACTCCTACAGTAGTCTCCCCTTACCCACAGTTTTGCTTTCTGTGGTTTCTGTAACCTGCAATCAACAATGGTCTAAAACTATTAAAGGGAAAATTCCAGAAATAATTCATAAGTTTAAAATTATGTGCCATTCTGAGTAGTGTGATGAAATCTTGCACTGTCCTGCTCTGTCCCACCTGGGACATGAATTATCCCTTTGTCCAGCTTATCCACTCTGTATATGCTACCTACCTGTTAGTCACTTAGTAGCCATCTCAGTTATCACATCAACTGTTGTGGTATCTCAGAGCTTGTGTTCAAGTAGTTCTTATTTTAGTTAATAACGGCTCCAAAGCACAAGAGTAGTGATGCTGGCAATTAGAATATACCAGAAAAGAAGCCGTAAAGTCCTTCCTTTAAGTGAAAAGGTGAAGGTTCTTGACTTAATTGTTCTATATTATTATTAGTGATTGTTATCAATCTCTTATCATGCCTAATTTATAAATTAAGCTTTATTGTAGGTATGTATGTATAGGAAAAAACATAATATATACAGGATTTGGTACTACAATATTTGCAGTTTCAGGCATCCACCGGGAGTCTTGGAATGTAACCCTCATGGATAAGGGTGGACTATTGTATTTTGCTATTTTAATGATGTCACTCTTATGGTCCCAAGCTTTTAAAATTTCCACTATAATTTATTGTTTCACCCATGAGTTTTAATCCCAAAATATGTGAAACTTTATCTTTATTATCTTTAAAAATTAGCTTAATTTGGTCAGAGGACACTTTTCTGTTTTGGCCACACTGCACGGCTTGCAAGATCTTAGTTCCCTGACCAGGGATTGAACCAGGGCCACAGCAGTGAAAGCACCAAGTCCTAACCACTGGAACTCCAGGAAAATTCCTCAGAGGATACAGTTTTAAAAAATTATTTAAATACATTGTAACATGTAGAACATGATAAAAAATTTACAATGTACTACGTGTACTTGAGAAGAATGTATATATGACCCTTATATCAAGCTTGTTAATTGCTGTTCTGATATTCTGTATCTTTGTTCACCGGGTTTGTCTAATCTATAATAACTAAGAGAAGTGAATTGAAATTATATACCATGATGGTATATTTGTCAATTGATCCTTATAATTCTATTAATTTAAAAAATATATTTAAAGGGTTTCTTGAAAGTACAGTTTCAGTCTGATTCCAGTCATGTAAGAAATATATTATTTAAATGAAGAGAGTTTAATAAAAAAAAATATGTTAAACAGATTTTGGAAGACTTAAAAAGAAAAAGAGGAGCTTCCCTGGTGGCACAGTGGTTAAGAATCCGGCTGCCAATGCATGGGATGCGGGTTCAAGCCCTGGTCCGCGAATATCCCACATGACACGGAGCAGCTAAGCCCACGTGCCACAACTACTGAAGCCTGCGCGCCTAGAGCCCTTGCTCCGCAACAAGAGAAGCCACTGCGATGAGGAGCCTGCGCACCGCAATGAAGAGTAGCCCTTGCTCGCCGCAACTAGAGAAAGCCTGCGCGCAGCAACGAAGACCCAACGCAGCCAAAAATAAATAAATTTATTTAAAAAAAAAAAGGAAAAGAAACACTGAAATGGCTGACATAGTAACTTCAGGAACTAGCTTCCACCCTAAGGCTAGGAATACAAAGGGAAGAGAATCCAAATGCTTGCGGAGGGACTTGCAGAGCTGAGACTCAGACTACCAAACGGAGGTCTCCACTTGGCTATGGCTGATGCCTCTGGAGCACTGAGGATTTGGTGCTGCCTTGTTGTTTCTGGTAACTCTGAAGAGGTACAAGGACACTGGCTTTAGAATCACTAAAATAGTTGGAAACTGGAACCAATTGTTGCTTCTGGGTTAAGTTCTGTTACTGGGGTAATATAGGAACAAAAACAAAAGAGTAATGAGGAAGTTCCTTCTTGCCGTGTCCTGCCTTTTAATACCTTTTTATGGCTCTCTGATAGAATGTAACTAACTAGAAGCCATCTTGCAATGAAGAAGTGTAGTTTTAGATTACCAAATCCAGAACTGCAGAGCAAGATATAGAAAAGTAGGTTCAGAATAGAAAGTTTAATATGTAGCATAATCCAGCTGTGTATCGAGTTTAATATCCAGCTCATCTTTAGTTACTTAGCATCCATACATACCCTTGTACACGTATATGAAGATTTACGAGCTAGCGTAACAACTTTATGCTTCTGCCTAACAAGATATAGCTATTTTTCAGGCTACTGAAAATGTTTTCATTCTTTCCCCAAAAAGAGTAGACAAAAAGTCCCGACAGTCATTTTTTCTTCATTTATGGGAATTTTAACTACTTTTCTATTTCAGACACAGACCATCCTGAACATGCAGTAACCTAAGACTATGGCTGCCTTTTAAATTCCTTAGTGGCGTCTTTTGAAGAGACAAAGTTTTAATTTAAAAAAGTTCAATACATGAATTTCTGTTTTATGATTAGTCTTTACCTACTCTAAGGTTATGAAGATAGTGTTCTATATTTTTTCTAGAAGCTTTATAATTTTAGCTTTTATGTTTAGGTCTGTGATTCATTTCAAGTTAATTTTTATGTATGGTGTGAGGTAGAAGTTGAACTTCAATATTTTCCATAGGATATCCAGCAATTTCAGCACCATTTGTTTTATCTTTTCCTTATTAAGTTTTGGCACCTTTGTCAAAAATCAGTTGACCTTATACGTCTATTTCTGGGCTCTCTATTGACATCTTTGTCTGTGCTTAGGCCAATACTGCAATGTCCTGATTGCTGTAGATTTATAGTAAATCTAGGAATTAGGTGATGTAGTTCCTTCAACTTTGTTCTTCTCTTTTAAGATGGTTTGGGGATATTGTAGGTGTTTGCATTTCCGTGTCAGTTTTGCAATCAGCTGGTCAATTTCTTAAAAAATTTGGTTGGTATATTAGTTTCCTATTGCTGCTGTTACAAATTACCAAAAACTTAATGGCTTTAAATAACACAGATTTATTATCTTACATTTTTGGAGATCGGAAGTCCAAAATGGGTGTCTCTGAGATAAATGCAAGATTTTAGTAGGGTTGCATTCTTTTCTGGAGGCTCTAGGGAGAATTCATTTTCTTGCCTTTTCCAGTTTCTAGGGTCTGCCGTATTCATTGGCTCATTGCCTCCTTCCATCTTCAAGCTAGGAATGGCCAGTCTAGTCTTTCTCCATTGAGCACTCTGACATCGACTCTTCTGCTTCCATTTTCCTTCATTTAAGGACGCTTGTGATTACATTGGGACCATCCAGATAATTCAGAATAATCTCCCTCTTTTAAGGTTTCTGATTAGCAGCTTTAATTCTCTCTTACCACATCACATAATATATTCACAGGTTCAAAGGGATAGGATGAGGACATCTTTTGGGGAGCCATTATTCTGCCTACTTAGTTGGAGATGTTTTGAATCTGGAGATCAGTTTGGGGAAAACTGACATTATAACAATATTATGTCTTCCAATCCATGAACATGGTCTAGCTCCATATTTGTTTAGGCCTTCTTTGATTTCTCTTAGTGTTGTTTAATAGTTTTCAAAGCGGGCTTTTGCACATCATTTGTTTAGATTTATTCCTATTTAAAAATGCTATTTTAACTGGTTTTATTTTTAAATTTCAATTTTCTATTGTTTATTGCTTATATAGAAATGCAACTGAATTTTTAATTTTCATCTTGTATCTAGCCACCTTTTTACTTCACTTATTAATTCTTGTTAAGGTCTCTACTACAATTTTAAATTGAATTTATATTTATCTTGTTCCTGAATTCAGGAGGAAAGTGTTCATTACTTCATTATTAAACATCCTGTTAGCTCAAGCTTTTTTTTTGTAGCTAATCTTTATTAGATTAATTAAACACACTGAAGCAGAGAGTCTGGCTGACACTACCACCAAGTCAGCATCTTGACAACCATCAAGCTGGAGATGAAATACTGGCATCTTTACACCTTCACTTTCCAGAAGAAAACACTGCAGAGAATGGTCTCTACCTGCCTCCCCCTTCAGATTCTTACACAAATACATCTAATTGTTTTCACTTTCTAGCCCTTATAGTACAAGAAACCAAACCAGAGGGGTGCTAAAGTGGATTCTGAGTACTAATCAACAATATATTGCACACACTGGTAACAAATAATACATTCTTTAGTCTGTTGGTTCTGGGTTATTTTACATTTTGATTGATCTTTTCCTTGGCTGCATTAATTCTGAAAAATTTAAGAAATTACATGAATCGTCTACTAACTGAGATATTCCATATCAGAAAAGCTTCTCTCTGCTTCTTTCACATATAAAAGACAATTTATTTGGACATAGAATTATTTGCTAGTGAGTTTTTCCATTGCAGAATTTCAGTGGGCATTTCAAGGCCCATACTTGGAATGTCTTTTTTATTTCCAACATTTTTGCTTCCATCAAAGTTACTATATCTATTTCTTTCTTTTCGTCTGCAATTTTGGCACTACACTACAAAATGTTAGCCCTGGCAGTAAAGAGTAAATGAAGTGATGGACTGACTCAATTTCTGAACATCCTATTCCTAGATTTTCTAATTTTATAGGGCACTTGTTTTCAATCTCGGCTGAACATTATTAGCCTTTTGGCAAATATAATTGATTGCTTTGGGAGGTGGTATAGCTCTGTGGTTTAAACAAGTCCTATAGATGATTCCATTATATATCGTCTTTTAAAAATGACATCAGAATAAATCTTGCTATGAGAAATGAATTTAAGCTGATAAAATGTTTTCACCTTAGAGGCAGCTTTGCCTCTTACACATGAGTAAAGGAGATTCTCAGATTATAATTTCCTGAGTTTTCAACCATTGATGCTATACATTGAATTGTAGATCAGCAATTACATACTGATAACCTACTCTGTAACATGGAATTTAAAAAATTTCTTCCAACTAGTTAGAAAAATTGTTTATTGAGCCATCTAATGATACTTTCAGTATCTCCAGTATCTATTTTAGTAGTTGACACAAAGTAGGGACTTATCTAATATTTGTTGAAGACTGTAATCACATACTTTCTAATATTAAAATAATTATTTCTGAAACTGGTTATGTATATATTAGAATGTTTGTTTTTCACTTTGTTTTGACTAATTACTAGCAAAGAATTAATTGTTACCACTCATTTTTTAAAACACCTTTTTTTTTTTTTTTTTTTTTTAGTAATCAATTTTTTATTATATCCCTATCTACTCGCGGCACTTGCCATTAGAACAGAGTATATGTTTAAAATTAGTAAGATTCAGAAGCCCTAGAGTTGGTGATGCCCATCTTATTACGATGTACTAGCCCATCCATTTATTTTGTATCACCCTTTCTGCTGGAGCCAGTCAGCAGAGAAGGGCATGAGTCACTCCAAGGTCAGACAGTGTTATTACCTAACTCTTATTGTAATGGGCAAATCCACCATTAAGCTTCAGACTGAGAGAGGTACTATTGAGCTGGCAAAAGCTTTTTTTTTTTTTTTGAGGCCCTGAAATTCGGTTTATTGAAGAAAGAGTAATGTGACATTTGTGGCTTAATTTGTGGAAAACTGCATTCTCTTGACAGAGTAAGGAGGAATGGAAACATCTGGGCACAGGCTCTCTTTCTTCTCACAGTCTCTTCCCTTCTTTCCTTCCTCCATCCCCCACCCTGTCTTTATTTATTTATTTATTTATTTATTTCACACACACACACACACACACACACACACACACTGTATTTTATTTTTACAAGAGCTAAATAAACCGACACCAAGCTTTGTAAATGGATGACCACAACAAAAGCAACAATGATTGCAATTACCAAACACGAAACACACTCATACTATGTCATAATATTGACATTCAGTCCAGTAATCCTCCACTGTAACAGCTCCTTTACTTTGCAGTGAAAATTGATTTTTCAATTTTCAAAAAATATATTTTTTGCCTCTGAGTCCTTGTGGGATTTTTTTTTATTCAAACAGAAAGTCACAAAAATTTTAATCATCCTCATCAGTTCACTCAGTCCTATGTAATTAATTTTTTTTCATCTTGATCTTTTGTTAGCACCTTTATGAATTCATCAGTTTTCCATCAGAGTTCTGAAAATGCTTATTCATTCAGTTCAGCAGTATAGTCAGTTACCAGAAACCTGTACTTGTCAGAGTCTTTTCCATGAATTCCTTGAAGATGAAACCCTTTTATAGGAACATTTTTGCAAAAGCATCAGAGTACACCCAGAACTGTCTGTAAATGACAAAAGACTTAAAAATGACCACGGTTAAAGATTTGATGAAAGTTCATAATAATGCAATTGACAAGGAAATTTAGTTATTTCTGAGGTATACATTTTAAAGTAATACCTAGAATTATGACTTATAACATTATACCAGAACATATAAGATTTTTAGAAATTTCATGTAATGTCTGAAACATTTATATTAACATATTTCCATACAAATAACCCAAAGAAAGTTTAGTATTAGTGTTTTTTGTTTGTTTGTTTTATAGTGCAGGTTCTTATTAGTCATCAGTTTTATACACATCAGTGTATACATGTCAATCCCAATCGCCCAATTCAGCACACTACCATCCCCACCCCACTGTGGTTTTCCCCCCTTGGTGTCCATACATTTGTTCTCTACATCTGTGTCTCAACTTCTGCCCTGCAAACCGGTTCATCTGTACCATTTTTCTAGGTTCCACATACATGCTATACTGTCTTGATTACTGTAGCTTTGTAGTACAGTCTGAAGTCCGGGAGCCTGATTCCTCCAGCTCCGTTTTTCTTTTTTTTTTTTTTACACTTTTATTATTTAATTTATGGCTGTGTTGGGTCTTCGTTTCTGTGCGAGGGCTTTCTCTAGTTGTGGCAAGTGGGGGCCACTCTTCATCGCGGTGCATGGGCCTCTCACTATCGCAGCCTCTCTTGTTGCGGAGCACAGGCTTCAGACGCACAGGCTCAGTAATTGTGGCTCACGGGCCTAGTTGCTCCGCGGCATGTGGAATCTTCCCAGACCAGGGCTCGAACCCGTGTCCCTTGCATTGGCAGGCAGATTCTCAACCACTGCGCCACCAGGGAAGCCCCCAGCTCCGTTTTTCTTTCTCAAGATTGCTTTGGCTATTCGGGGTCTTTTGTGTTTCCATACAAATTGTGAAATTTTTTGTTCTAGTTCTGTGAAAAATGCCATTGGTAGTTTGATAGGGATTGCATTGAATCTGTAGATTGCTTTGGGTAGTATAGTCATTTTCACAATGTTGATTCTTCCAATCCAAGAACATGGTAGATCTCTCCATCTGTTTGTATCTTTAATTTCTTTCATCAGTGTCTTACAGTTTTCTGCATACAGTTCTTTTGTCTCCTTGGGTAGGTTTATTCCTAGGTATTTTATTCTTTTTGTTTTAGTGGTAAATGGGAGTGTTTCCTTAATTTCTCTTTCAGATTTTTCATCATTAGTGTATAGGAATGCAAGAGATTTCTGTGCATTAATTTTGTATCCTGCAACTTTACCAAATTCATTGATTAGCTCTAGCAGTTTTCTGGTAGCATCTTTAGGATTCTCTATGTATAGTATCATGTCATCTGCAAACAGTGACAGTTGTACTTCTTCTTTTCTGATTTGGATTCCTTTCATCTCTTTTTCTTCCCTGATTGCTGTGGCTAAAACTTCCAAAACTATGTTGAATAATAGTGGTGAGAGTCGACAACCTTGTCTTGTTCCTGATCTTAGTGGAAATGGTTTCAGCTTTTCACTGATGAATAGCTGTAGGTTTGTCATATATGGTCTTATTACGTTGGGATATGTTCCCTCTATGCCCACTTTCTGGAGAGTTTTTATCATAAATGGGTGTTAAATTTTGTCAAAAGCTGTTTCTGCATTATTGAGATGATCATATGGTTTTTATTTTTCAATATGTTAATATGATGTATCATACTGATTGATTTGTGGATATTGAAGAGTCCTTCCATCCCTGGGATAAATCCCACTTGATCATGGTGTATAATCCTTTTAATGTATTGCTGGGTTCAGTTTGCTAGTATTTTGTTTAGGTCCATCACTGATTTTTAATTATCATCCTTATTGTAATATATGATGTTCATATGAATAATTGTGCAAATGAAATGTATTAGATAGAAATTAATTAACATTAACATATTTACTAATTTGTAAACAAATAACACAAAACTTGATATTAACAGATATATTGATGTACTTTGACCAGCAGTTAAAATTAATATTAATAGCCCTGTTAATGTGACATTTCAGTTGTTTCCTTTCTACCAAGGGTCACTTAGGACATATAATTTCCTATGGAATTCAGAGAAATTTGCCTAGATCATTTGTAGCATTTAAGAATTTGCAATCTGAGATAATGAATCCCCTGAGAGTAGAAGGAACTGAGGTCTCCATGGTTCATTTAACTCTACTGTTTGTTCAATGGGGGGATGTTGGGATAATAGCAAGTAATTTCAGAAAACAATTTTTAAAGATGCTTACCTGCCAAAGCATTTATACTCCCTCCTCCCACTGCCCACTTGGCCTTCCCCTCTCCTCACTATTCCAATACAGACAACACATTACATATACAAAAAGAACCGTAAATCTGAGACTCATAGGTGTTTTTCATTAGTAATACTGTTTCACTGTGGAGAGCCCTCTTTGAAGAGAGTTACAAACTTTAAGAGTTTGTGACTGCAGAATCCGTTGTCCAACCTTCAGTTTCCCAGTACCAATTCTTGTTAAAATATTTATCATATAATATACTAATATATTCAATGCTTAATCCTGTTATCCTAAGATATCATAATACCATGTTTAGTAGGGTGGATTAGATTAATTTATCCAAAAAAGGAAATCTTACAAAATTAAAAATTTTATCCTTTTAGTCAAGGTCTCTTTCAAAAAACCTGTTTATTCTTTCTTTTAGCAATTGAGGGCCATTTTTTTCTTGTAGATAATTGATAAAATCTTTTTTTACATTTTGGAATTTGACTTTAGTTTTTCTAGTGTCCTTTTAAAGTTCTGTTTTTACTTTTTTGATATTAACTTCTTGAGCAGATCAACACCTCCTGCTCAGTGCTCTAGACTTAAAACATCACCGTTACCTTTTGCTTATGTCTTTCCCAGATGAGCCACATTCAATAAATTTCCAAGTCAGCCTCCTACATCAACGTTTCACACTTTTTTTCTTCTTTTAGATTTTAACAAACTTATCCTAGTCAAGGAACTTGTCATCTGTTGCATAGATTGTTGCAGTAACCATAACCAGTCATGTTTCCAGTGTTTCCTATTCTAAGCCATTGTTCACTTAATTAAATGTAGTCTTATTAAATAGAGGTCTTATATAACTAGAAGAATTAAAATCCTGTAACATTAGTTCACATATAGATACACACATTCTTTAAAATTACCTTCATTTCTGGTCCCCGGTTCTGGTTCAATGTATATCCCCCTTTCAATCTTACATACATACCGCCCCATGAAATCTTCAGCTTGAGACGAATTGAACTATTCCTCATGTCGATGCATAATCTTAAATGTCTGTCATCTTTGCAATACACTGTTATATTGTGGAAAAAAGAATGGATGTTTGGTAATTGAAAGGCTTTCAAATTCCAATTCTGATGTAAGCTATTGAAACTCAAGAGTTAATGAGCACCATTTCAATATCTATCAGCTGTGCAAAATACCTACCTTGAAGGGTTATTGATGATTAGATAAAAATTTTAATACAAAGTATCTAACACATTTACTAACTGATGGCAGCTTTTCAATAGTTGTGGGTCCTTAAACATTTACTTGATTATAATGTTCTCTCAGTCAGTGATATATTCCTATATATTCCTACTAAATATTCAAAATCTTTCCACTTGTTCCTGGAAAAGAATCTTTAATTCTTCCTCTTTTTTTGGAATTTAGTGTTCTTCCTCTATTCCAGATTTACATTGTTTTTAAAAACTTTATTGAGGTATATACTTAATATACAAAAGGTTGCATATATTTAATGCATACATTTTGATGAGTTTGAACACATGCCTATACCCATGATGCTATCACCACAAACAATATTAAAATATCCATCATCTCCAAAAGATGATGTTCCTTGCTTTTTTGTGTGATAAGAGCACTTGTCATGAGTTGTGCAGTTAAAAACTTAAGAGGGCAGAAGCCCAGTATTAAAGGTACATTTTATTACTATTGCATTCTGCCTGGACACACTCACAATTCTGAAATGAATTGTCTTAACAGTCCTAAAAGGTAGTAAGTAGATAATTTAAGAAAGCTGTCTGAACAGCTCTAAATAGTCTCTATACCTAAGCTTACAACACAAATCTTGTTGGGTTTTGCCCTCCAAACTAAAAATTACCATTTTCTCTAAGTAAGACTAAGTTAGACAAAGGATATCTTAACTAGTAAAAATGGTCAGAGATATTATTTAACATGACAGAATTTTTATTTTCATTGTTTTGTGTGATGGGTGTGTATGTGTGTGTGTGTGTATGTGTGAAACTTTAAACATTTTATGGCAATCAGCCACCAATCAGCCAAATTTTAAAGTTATTTAGAATTTTTTTTCCAAAATAAATATACCAAAGTCCATTTGTCTCAAGAACTGGACCAAGCACCAGATGATATGTTCTATTTCAAAAAGTAGGTCTGAATTACAGTTGCTTCTTGTCTAGGATAACATGTGATTTTTCCATCCAATAATTTACTTAGATATTGATTGTACCAGAAGATATGCCAGGAAAGCCCAAGTGACTCTTGTTTTTCTTACCTGTTAATTTTTCACTACACAATGTTATGTTGATTTCTCACCATATTAATTCAACATTAAGTAACTATAAAATCATTTAATATGCTTTCAAAAATGTAACTTATTTTATGAAAAAGTTTTTAGCTGGATGTGAATCCTAGAGCTAAGTTTAGAATTCTCAACTTTTAATGATACAAATTCTAAGCATCAAAAATATACTCATATTGCTGAAGTAGTCAAGCTGCTTTCCATTCTAGAAATACGAATTGTTTTTTCTTATATTGATTCTTGCACAGTTTCAAAAGACATTCCTGGCTGTTCCCATTATGCACAAAAATGTTTTCATGTTGTGGTTCATTATTAATATCACTACCTTGTTCTCTCATTGATTCAGAAGGCTCATGCTGATGATATTTAAAAGAAACATTAAGAACTTATCCACACACTTTGTCCATATATTTTATTTATTTGAATATTTAATGATACATTCTTTAGTTAAAAATACAAAACACTAAGTGTAACAGTATGTTTTTTTTTTCTTTTTATTTATTTATTTATTATTTATTTATTTTTGGCTGCATTGGGTCTTTGTTGCTGCACGCAGGCTTTCTCTAGTTGCGGCGAGTGGAGGCTACTCCTCGTTGCGGTGCGCGGGCTTCTCATTGCGGTGGCTTCTTTTGTTGTGGAGCACGGGCTCTAGGCACACGAGCTTCAGTAGTTGTGGCACACAGGCTTAGTTGCTCCGCGGCATGTGGGCTCTTCCCGGACCAGGGCTCATACCCGTGTCCCCTGCATTGGCAGGCGGATTCTTAACCACTGCACCACCAGGGAAGCCCCAACAATATGTTTTTAAAGAAGCAGTAGCGTCTAGATAAATTGAGGTTGATAAAGTTATGAGATTCATGGTTGGTCTAAGGTGTAGAGTGCCTCACACTGAACGCACAGTGGCACTGTGCTGCCAACTTAGACATGGTCAACCTCGCAGAGTGATGAAATGTTTCTCCCCATGACACTGTCATAGGAAGTCCACTGATGAATGGTTGCCATGCTATTTTATGATGATAGCTTGAATTAATTAGTTTCTAATTTATAGTACTTTTTTCTTTTTCTTTTTTACTGTTTAACACAGTGTTTCACTATGTACCAACCAAAATAGAACTATTTTTAATAGATTTACTACAAACAGGATGCCCTTACTGGTGCGTATTGGCCAAGTATTACCCTTGCCTAACACCATTAGAAGGAATATGAGAAACATGACACATTTTGCAAGAAGAACATCTAACATGATCTGAGGAAGTATGAGACAAGAATGAGTTGTTAGAGAAACCCCTATATAACTACTCTAATTGTTAAATAATTTCATTTGATGTCTGCCAACTATCCCTTGGAAGTGAAAATGCTCCTCACCAGGTTGCCCAGTGCCCCCTTTACATCCTTACTTCTCAGACTGTAGATGAAAGGGTTGAGTGTAGGAGTCACCACTCCATAGAAGAGAACTGTGAGCTTGGGCTGGTCCCTTGAGATAGAGGAGCAGGGCTGAAGGTACATATTAATGCCTGGGCCATAAAATAAGAAAACTACAATGAGATGGGAGGAATATGTCCCAAAGGCTTTTTTTCGTCCTTCAGAAGATTTAATCTTAAATGCAGTGTGTCCAATAGAAGCAGAGGAAGCAAGAATTAAGCATAGTGGCACAACTAACAAAAAAAATGCATACCACAAAGAGTGTGAGCTCATTAGCACCCTTTTCACCACAGGCAGTCTTTATCAGAACAGGAATCTCCCACAATAAATGATCCAGTGTATTGTGACCACACAGTGGTAACTGTAATGTAATAGTGGCCTCTGAGACAGCATAGGTCATTCCACTCAGCCACACAGTGGCCACCAATAAGATGCAGACACGCTGATTCATGATGAGGGTGTAGTGTAGAGGCTTGCAGATGGCCGCATAGTGATCAAAAGACATAATGGTCAAAAGCAGACATTCTGTGCCCCCCCATTATGTGGAAGAAATAAAGCTGAACGGCACACCCCGTATGGCTGATTGTCTTCTCAGAAGTTCCCAGGTTAAACAGCATCTGAGGAGCAATGCTTGTGGTGTAGCACATGTCCAAAAAGGAGAGGTTGGTGAGGAAGAAACACATGGGGCTGTGCAGATGGGGGTCTAACTTGGACACCAGAATGATGGCTATGTTTCCCACCATGGCCATGGGGTGTGTTAAAAGCAGAACAATGCATAGAGGAAGCTCTAGCCAAGGACGGTCAGTAAAGCCTAGTAGAATAAACTCTTCGGGATGGCTCTTGTTATTTAGATCCATTATCTTCAATTTTCACCTTTATCAGAGAAGTGGCAGGAAAGGTAGAAATAGTTTTGAGAAATGACAAAACACAAGTATGCATTGTGCACAGTTAAGCATCCAGTCATAGAAGATTGGGTACAGTAACTGGGAGGGGGGGTGATAATTAAAAAATGTGACACCAGGTGACTTAATTTCTTTTCATGACACTACAAATTAACAAGTAACCTAACCTTTCTGAAACTGAAACTGAATTTCCTGCTCTGTATAATAAAGATGACAATAACTATGTCCTTGGGCTATGGTGAGGATTGAATGCCAAGAAGTGACTGTTTTGGATATTCCAAAGTAATGCTTTTCATAATTCAGGTTGCATAAATATCAGCTGAAAAGTCTGTTAAAATGAAGTTTATTGGTTCCTATCTTTGGGTGTCTGTTAGAGAAGATGTGGCACGGGGCCTAGGAATTAGATGGTTGGTTTTCAAAAACACTTTTGCAAGGCATTATTGAAATGTTAAGAAGTCTAAAAGTGTTGAGGAACCATAGCATAAGAAGGAGGTGGAGAAAACCCTGCACTATAAGAATCATTAAGATAGCCTTGTCTAGATCCAAGTATCAATATATTATTATAGTTGAATACTTACATCATTCTCATGGGGTCAAATCAGGCTGTTTTTAGTCAAACCCATTTTAGTAGTTTAGAAATGAGCAAGAAATTGAAACACTTTCATGTCAGTTTCCCGAAGTATAAACTGAGAGACTTAAGCTATGACATATATATTTTCCTATATTCAAAATTTGTTTTTGGATGTAAATTTTCTCGCATAACTATTTCATTCAAACTGGGCATTTGATTTTTCATTTTAAATTTTAATTATCTATCTTGTACGAATTTTTCTTTATCAAGTGAGCTTATCCTCTTTTTATAGAAGACTCTGGATAGTTATCAATGATTTACTTAATTGTATGTAACTACAAATACAACCTTTATGTCCAGGGAACTGGTGTCAGGAGGAAAGTCTTTATTCCAATTCAGGACCAGAGACTTATTCATAGCCACAAATCATTTTACATACTGGGGCTATATTACTCTAAAAAATTTTTTTTTAGCTGAGAGGCATATTGTAACAATAAAATCAGCTAGTTGAGTAAAGCAATATTTTGAGAAAATTAATAATGTAATGAGATTTTTTTTGTTTATGCTTAAATTTTTTTCTTTATTTTAAATTGAAGTAGAATTTACAATGTTGTATTAGTTTCAAGTATACAGAAAGTGATTCAGTTTTATATCTATATATCTATATAATATTCTTTTTCAGATTCTTTTCTATTATAGGTTATCACAAGCTACTGAGTTTAGTTTTCTGTGCTATACAGTAGGTCCTTGTTGTTTACTTATTTTATATGTAGCCCTGTGTATATGTTAATCACAAACTCCTAATTTATCTCTCCCCCTCTTCACCCCACTCACCCCTTTGGTAACCATAAGTTTGTTTTCCATGTCTGTGAATCTACTTCTATTTTTTAAATAAGTTCATTTGTATCATTTTTTAGATTCCACATATAAGTGATATCATATGGTATTTGTCTTACCCTGTCTGACTTACTTCACTTAATATGATAATCTCTAGGTCCATCCATGTTGCTGCAAATGGCATTATTTCATTCTTTTTAACGGCTGAGTAATATTCCATTGTATATATTTACCACATCTTCTTTAGCAATGCCCCTGTCGATGGACATTTAGGTTGCTTCCATGTCTTGGCTATTGTAAACTGTGTTGCAATGAACATTGGGGTGCATGTATCCTTTCAGACCATGTTTTTCTCCGGATATATGCCCAGTACTGTGATTGTGGGATCAGAGGGTAGCTCTATTTTTAGTTTTTTAAGGAACCTCCATACTGTTCTCCACAGTGGCTATACCAATTTACTTTCCCACCAACAGCGTAGGAGAATTCCCTTTTCTCCACACCCTCTCCAGCATTTATTAATTGTGGATTTTTTGATGATAGACTTTCTGACTGGTGTGATGTCATATCTCACTGCAGTTTTGATTTGCATTTCTCTAATAATTAGCAATGTTTAACATCTTTTCATGCTCCTGTTGGCCATCTGTTTATACTTTTCCTTTAGTGGTAAAGCGTGCTTCATGAAATCTGTAATCTTTTGTAAGGTGAGGAATATTCAGATGGGAATTTAAGGTAGTGTACCCCAGTGACAAAATTCCTAGTTACCCTGCCAGTTAATTATTGGTTTAAGGACAGATTACATTGGTAGGGTTGCAAAGCACAGTTTTCACATTCTCTATTTCATTAAATCCTCAAAGCCATCCTGTGAGGTATCACACAAAGCTACTCAAGGCTAAAGGTATGAATGTGGCCCTTTGATTACACACTACCTCTAGGTCAGATGTGTGCAATACAATAATAAAATAATAATTTCAACTCATCCTTAATGAGCCCTGTGTGCCAAATACTACAGTAAGCATTTACACCCATTAAATCATTTAGTACCTATCTCCAAGCCCTATGACAAAGGAAATTTTAGTATCTATATTTCAAGATACTGTTAATCATTCATCCATATTGTCGGCTAATAACTAGGCAGGTTCTAAATATCAAAAGGCAATCAATGAGGTAATGAGATAGCGAGACTATAAATTCGTAGTTTCAAGATTCCACAGGTGTATATTTAAGCGCTGTAATTCTATCCTAGATCTCTAATCTTTTCCATGTGATTCTCATGATATTTCATTACTTTTAACTCGCAGATACCATGACTTTTTTTAATCCAATTTTTGACCTACTTCCAGTGATTTTTCCATCACTATTTAACAACATAGGGATCTATTTATCCATGAATGTTTAAAGTCACTTTAAAACAGTGTCAGACTATTCCTTTTGACCTCTCCATTGTCTCTCCACTAACATTTTCATTGTAGTGTATGTTTTTATACATCATTTTCATCACACAGTATTTTATTTATATTTACAGTGATTATTAAGTTATGTGTAGGAAAAGATTATAGAAGAAAGAAAATCTTTTTATCTGACCTCAAAACATTTGGATGAAACTTATGGACAAGTCAATCCATCAAATTTTGACTGTATATTAAAAAAGTTCACAGGATTGAATGAAGGCTACACACTTCATTTGGATATTTAACATCTGTCAGTTACAGTGTTTATTAAAATTTACATGCTTTTAAGGTTGGTTTAAGTGGGAGACTGAGAGAAATTGATTACAAAGAGAAATCTAGCTGCTTCTATAACCACCAAACTAGTTATTTACAAAGTTTAGAGAAGGCTCCCAGATAAAATGCTCTCTGATTTTCCTACATATATTAGGTACTGTGATGTACACACATTCCAACATTCCCTAAGAATGGATAGCTTTTAAAACAAGTGTCTTTTTACTTACCTTATTATGATAGATATCGTTTAAGGTAAAAGAATTGTGAAGGAACACACTTGAATTTTTCAAACTTTCGGAGAGGGACAGAGAAACTATAGTATGCAGATGAGTATTTAAGAATTAGCTTTTACCATTGGCTAGTTACCATTCTAATTACCAAATTAGAATTTACCATTTGATACAATGCTGCCAAAAAAAACACAACCCAGATTGGGAAGACAATAGTAGATAACATCAAGAATGCTTTGTGGGTGTGCTATTTGATTATATTTCTGAGACTCTTGGGCACTGTTTCAAACAGTCCATTTATGCTTATCCCAGATGAGTTAGCAGACAAAGTTCCTTGGGACAGAGTTCTCCATGGAAGTGCTTCTTATGTACAATTAGTTATCTATTGAATTGAGGTTGGTAGGAAGTCTCTTCTGTTAGATTTGTTTAAAATAAGCTCATTTGATTTCCCAGCACATTGGGAACAAATTTTATTTTATTTTATTAATTTATTTTCCTTTTTTTATGTTGCTTTTATTGTCATTTTTTTAATCGACACGCAATATTACATTATGTTCAGATGTACAACGTAATGATTTGACATTTGTATACATTTGTATACTTCTACCCACTTTTCAATTAGATTGTTTTGTGTTGTTGAGTTGTATGAGGGAGGTCTTTGTATACTAAACTTTGGATACTAAACTGTTTGGATATATGATTTGTAAATATCTTTTCCATTCTGTAGATTGCCTTTTAATTTTGTTCATGGATTCCTTCACCATGCAGAAGGTTTTTAGTTTGATGTAGTCTCATTGATTCATTTTTAATTTTGTTGCCATTGCCTTTGGAGTCAGATCCAAAAAATTATCACTAAGAGCGATGTCAAGTAGCTTACTGACTATGTTTTCTTCTAGGAATTTTATGTGTTTTGGTCTTATATTTGAATCTTTAATCCATTTTGTGTTAATTTTCTGTATGGTATAAGATTGTGGTCCACTTTCACTCTTTTGTATGTAGCTTTCCAATTTTTATTGTCCTTTCCCTCTTATTCTTGCCTCCTTTGCCATAAATTAATTGACCATGTGTGGGTCTCTATTTTGTTACATTCATCTGTGTGGCTGTTTTTATGTTAGACACTATAAGTCTGTATTATAGTTTGAAATCAAGGAGCATGATGCCTCCCACTTTGTTCTTTTTTCTTAAGATTGCTTTGGCTATTCAGAATCTTTCGTAGTTCCATACAAAGATTTAAAATTATTTGTTCTAGTTCTGTGAAAAATGCCAGTGGAATTTGATAGGGATTGTATTGAATCTGTGTATTACTTTGGTTTATATGGACATTTTTAACAATATTAATTCTTTCATTCCATGAGTGTCGAATATATTTCCATTTATTTGTGTGTTCTTTAGTTTCTTTCATCAGAGTCTTACACTTTTCAGTATACTGGTCTTTCACTTTGGTTAAATTTGTTTCTAGGTATTTTATTCTTTTCGATGCAATTGTATATGGGATTGTTTTCTTAATTTCTCTTTTGGATAATTGTTGGACAATAGTTTTAAATAGGATACAGTTAGAGCAAAGCTAGTTTGAGTAAATGATTCTGGAGGATTTAAATGTGAGTTCCTTAAATATCTTACTTTGTTTATTTGTAGAATATCTCACATAAGATTTAATATTTCTGGCCATACAATAAAAGGGCACACAAATGAGTTGAAGAGAGAAGGAAAAAAACATAAGTGGTCTTTCCAGTGAGGTGGAATGAAGTGACATTAAAAAATCTTTTAAAATATTTAATAATTTTCTAATATAAAGACTAAAGGACCATCTCTCTCTGAACCTCTCACTCTGTTTCTCTTTGTCTCTCTTTCTGTCATACATACACATTCCACATAATAGCAGTCAGATTTGTATACAAACCTTAAGATTAAAAAGTTACACATATAATCCACGAGTACATTATTTTGAGAAAGAAATTAAAATGCACTGAATAACAGGTACAAAGAGATATGTTTCCCTTTGACATACTCCTCTCATGGTTCATGATCCCATCTCTTTCCTTAAAGGTAACCACTGGTATCATATGAGTGTGTATTGTTCCACATTACTCATGTGATGGGTGGATATTTCACTCTCTTTCCTCCACCTCAGTTCCATTCTTTATCACACTATGTATGTTCTACCCTATGCTGTCCCTCTAGAGTCTGAATCAAAAGGATTCCCTGATATATGGCTTCTGGTTGGGTTCAGCCAATGGGAGTGACCAGTTGAGGATTAGAGAATGAGGGAACAGCTAGTTTGGGTTCTTTTCCCTTTGCTCCCTCTCAGCTGGGACACATGAGGCTGCCTTTGTTGCTCAACCAAAGTCATAGCTCCTGGAGGTAGCCACACATTCTCTTTTCCTGGTTTCTTGTACCACTTCCCCACTTTGCTACCTCAGGCCTTGGGTTTGTGACAGACTCCCCACTGTGGCTAGCTCCAGAGTAGTGCATGCATAGTACAATATAGAAGTCCCTTGTTGGTGTTCCCAAATCCTTCTCACACCTTTGTCAGTACTTCCTTTGTTCAACTTTCCTCATTATCCCAGTTGGAATGTACCATCTATTTTAAGCTGGGATCATAGCTGATATAACACTCCATTTACAAACAGATCATTTCCAGCTTCAGGACTTTTGAGTTACTTTTTCTTCTGCCTAAAATGCTCTTGCCCTGATTTCATCATGGCTGACTCCTTCCAGTCTTTTAGTTTTGACTTAAAGATCATCTTCTAAGAAGAATTACCCAATATGAATTTACTATCCAATCTCTCTATACCATATTCTCTTTTGATTTTCATCAAAAGATTATTTTCTTATTTATTTTGCTTTCTAAGTCTCTCTCTGAAGAATGCAAATTTCATGACAGTAGTAACTCAAAAAATACCATGGAATCATACATATTATTATGTCACTTGATTTTCAATGCACACACACACACAAGCACACACACTTTTTCATGGCAGATAAATTGACAAATCAATAAAAAATCTTTCTTTTTTAAACACAACTCTTTCTGGTATAGTTTTGCTGCATTCCATATGTTTTGGTATGTTGTGTTTCTGTTTTCATTCTTCTCAAATTATTTGCTCAGAAATTTGTTTCTTCTGAGACATTTATTACTCAGGAGTGCATTATCTAATTTCTACATACTCATGTGTTTCACAATATTTTTCTTATTGATTCTAATTTCAATCCATTGTGCTTAGAGGACATACTTTCAATCATTTTAAATTTATTGTAACTTGTTTCATGGCCCAACTAATGGTTTTTATTCTGTTGAATGTTCCATGTGCACTGAGAAATATATGTATTCTGCTTTTGTTGGGTCAAGTGTTCTATAGATGTCTTTTAGGTTTAGTTTGTTTATAATGTTGTTCAAATCTTCCATTTCCTTGCTGATCTTCTATCTAATTGTCCTATCCATTATTTTAAGTGCAGTATTGTGGTTCAACTATCATTGTGGAATTATCTATTTCTCCAATCATTTCTATTAGTTTTTACTTTATATATTATGGCAATCTGTTTCTATATGCATACATGTTTGTAATTGTTATATCTTCTTGATGGATAGACCAAATTTATCATTATAATTTTTTTGGTCTATAGTAGTAATTCTTGTCTGTATGTCTATATTCTCTGCTATCAGTATAGCTATTACTTCTGTCTTTTTTCCCCTTTATTTATTTATTATTATTTTATTGACGTGTAGTTGATTTACAATATTATACTAGTTTCAGGTATACAGCATAGTGATTCAATATTTTCACAGATTATACTCCCTTAAAAGTTATTACAAGAAAATGACTATAATTCCCTGTGCTATATAATATATCCTTGTTGCTTATCTATTTTATACATAGTAGATTGTATCTTTTAATTCCAGACCTCTTTCATCTTCCCTCCCCACTTTGGTAACCACTAGTTTTTTTCTGTGAGGCTGTTTCTGTTTTGCATATACATTTGTTTGTATTATTTTTTAGATTCCACATATAAATGATATCATACAGTATTTGTGCTCTCTCTTGGTTACTGTTTGAATGAATTTATCTTTTTTCATCTTTTCTGTTTCAACCTATTTGGGGTTTTTAATCTAAATTGAATATCTTTTAGATAGCATATAGTTGGATAATGATTTTTTAATCCACTCTGTCAATCTCATTTTTTTGATAAATTAATAGATGACTTTTCAGAAGTTTTGGGTCTGCAGAAAAATTGAGCAAAAATTACAGAAAATTCCCATATACCCTCCTTTTCCCTACAAACAGTTTCTCCTATTATTAACACCTTGTATTAGTGTGGTACATTTGTTATAATTGTGAACCAATATAAATGCATTATTTTCAGCTAAAGTCCATAGTTTACATTAGGGTTCACCCTTTGTGTTGTACATACTATGGGTTTTGACAAATGTATAATGACATATATACTCTATTATAGTGTAATACAAAATAGTTTCACTGTCTTAAAATTCTCTGTGCTCCAACTATTCATCTCTCCCTCCCCTGAGCTCTGGGCAACCACTTCTCTTTTACTGTTTCCACACGGTTACCTTTTCCAGTATGTCTTACAGTTGGAATGATATATAACATAGCCTTTTCAGATTGGCTTCTTTCACTTAGTAATATACAATACATTTAAGGTTCTTCTATTTTTTTTTTGGCTAGATAGCTCATTTATTCCTTAAATAATAATCCAATGTATAGATGTAGCACACTTTGATTTTGTTTATCCATTCACCTATTGAAGGACACCCTGGTGGCTTCAAAGCTTTGGCAATTATGAGTAAAGCTATTCTAAACATTTGTGTGCAGGTTTTTGCATGGACATAAGTTTTCAAGTCATTTGGCTCAATAACAAGAAGCATGATTGCTGGGTTGTATGGTAAAAATATACTTAGTTTTGTAATAAACTGCCAAGTTGTCTTCCAGAGTGGCTCTGCAGTTTTGCATTCCCACAGGAAATGAATGTTACTCACACATCCTTGCTAACATTTGGTGTTGTCAGTGTTTGGGTTTTAGACAATCTAGTAGGTATGCAGTGATATCTAGTTCTTGTTTCAATTTCCAATTCCCTAATGACATATCATTAGGGAATTCTTCTTTGTTGAGCTGTTTGTTCATATTTTTGGCCAATTAAAAATTCAGTTTTCTCTTTTCTTTTTTTTTTGAATTTTATTTTATTTATTTTTTTATACAGCACATTCTTATTAGTTATCCATTTTATACATATTAGTGTATATATATCAGTCCCAATCTCCCAATTCGTCACAGCAGCACCCCCCCCCCCCCACTGCTTTCCCCGCTTGGTGTCCATACTTTTGTTCTCTACATCTGTGTCTCAACTTCTGCCCTGCACACTGGTTCATCTGTACCGTTTTTCTAGGATCCACATATATACGTTAATATATGATATTTGTTTTTCTCTTTCTGACTTACTTCACTTTGTATGACAGTCTCTAGATTCATCCACGTCTCTGCAAATGACCCAATTTCGTTCTTTTTTATGGCTGAGTAATATTCCATTGTATATATGTACCACATCTTCTTTATCCATTCATCTGTCGATGGACATTTAGGTTGCTTCCATGACCTGGCTATTGTAAGTAGTGCTGCAATGAACATTGGGGTGCATGTGTCTTTTTGAATTACGATTTTCTCTGGGTATATGTCCAGTAGTGGGATTGCTGGGTCATATGGTAATTCTATTTTTAGTTTTTCAAGAAACCTCCATACTGTTCTCCATAGTGGCTGTATCAATTTACATTCCCACCAACAGTGCAAGAGGGTTCCCTTTTCTCCACACCCTCTCCAGCATTTGTTGTTTGTAGATTTTCTGGTGATGCCCATTCTAACTGGTGTGAGGTGATACCTCATTGTGGTTTTGATTTGCATTTCTCTAATAATTAGTGATGTTGAGGAGCTTTTCATGTGCTTCTTGGCCATCTGTATGTCTTCTTTGGAGAAATGTCTATTTAGGTCTTCTGCCTATTTTTGGATTGGGTTGTTTGTTTTTTTAATATTGAGCTGCATGAGCTGTTTATATATTTTGGAGTTTAATCCTTTGTCCATTGATTCATTTGCAAATATTTTCTCCCATTCTGAGGGTTGTCTTTTCGTCTTGTTTGTAGTTTCCTTTGCTATGCAAAAGCTATTAAGTTTCCTTAGGTCCCATTTGTTTATTTTTGTTTTTATTTCATTACTCTAGGAGGTGGATCAAAAAAGATCTTGCTGTGATTTATGTCAAAGAGTGTTCTTCCTATATTTTCCTCTAAGAGTTTTATGGTGTCCAGTCTTACATTTAGGTCTCTAATCCATTTTGAGTTTATTTTTGTGTATGGTGTTAGGGAGTGTTCTCATTTCATTCTTTTACATGTAGCTGTCCAGTTTTCCCAGCACCACTTATTGAAGACACTGTCTTTTCTCCATTATATATCCTTGCCTCCTTTGTCATAGATTAGTTGACCATAGGTGCGTGGGTTTATCTCTGGGCTTTTATCCTTTTCCATTGATCTATATCTCTGTTTTTCTGCCAATACCATACTGTCTTGATTACTCTAGCTTTGTAGTATAGTCTGAAGTCAGGGAGTCTGATTCCTCCAGCTCCGTTTTTTTCCCTCAAGACTGCTTTTCCTATTCGGCATCTTTTGTGTCTCCATACAATTTTAAGATTTTTTGCTCTAGTTCTGTAAAAAATGCCATTGGTAATTTGATAGGGATTGCATTGAATCTGTAGATTGCTTTGGGTAGTATAGTCATTTTCACAATGTTGATTCTTCCAATCCAAGAACATGGTAGATCTCTCCATCTGTTGGTATCATCTTTAATTTCTTTCATCAGTGTCTTATAGTTTTCTGCATACAGTTCTTTTGTCTCCTTGGGTAGGTTTATTCCTAGGTATTTTATTCTTTTTGTTGCAGTGATAAATGGGAGTGTTTCCTTAATTTCTCTTTCAGATTTTTCATCATTAGTGTATAGGAATGCAAGAGATTTCTGTGCATTAATTTTGTATCCTGAAACTTTACCAGATTCATTGATTAGCTCTAGTAGTTTTCTGGTGGCATCTTTAGGATTCTCTATGTATAGTATCATGTCATCTGCAAACAGTGACAGTTTTACTTCTTCTTCTCCAACTTGTATTCCTTTTATTTCTTTTTCTTCTCTGATTGCTGTGGCCATGACTTCCAAAACTATGTTGAATAATAGTGGTGAGAGAAGACATCCTTGTCTTGTTCCTGATCTTAGAGGAAATGCTTTCAGTTTTTCACCATTGAAAATGATGTTTACTGTGGACTTGTCATATATGACCTTTATTATGTTGAGGTAGGTTCCCTCTATGCCCACTTTCTGGAGAGTTTTTATCATAAATGGGTGTTGAATTTTGTCAAAAGCTTTTTCTGCATCTATTGAGATGATCATATTTTTTTATTCTTCAGTTTGTTTATATGGTGTATCACATTGATTGATTTGCATATGTTGAAGAATTCCTGCATCCCTGGGATAAATCCCACTTGGTCATGGTGTATGATCCTTTTAATGTGTTGTTGGATTCTACTTGCTAGTATTTTGTTGAGGATTTTTGCATGTATATTCATCAGTGGTATTGGTCTGTAACTTTCTTCTTTTGTAGTATTGATTTGTGACCCTATCACATCTATCACAAGTAGATGTGATCTATCCTGGAGAATGTTCCGTGCGCACTTGAGAAGAAAGTGTAATCTGGTGTTTTTGGATGAATGTCCTATAAATATCAATTAAATATATCTGGTCTATTTTGTCATTTAAAGGTTGTGTTTACTTAGTGTTTGTGTTTGTGTTAAAGTCCCCCACTATTATTGTGTTACTGTCAATTTCTTCTTTTATAGCTGTTAGTAGTTGCCTTATGTATTGGGGTGCTCCTATGTTGGGAGCATATATATTTATAATTGTTATATCTTCTTCTTGGATTGACACCTTGATCATTTTGTAGTGTCCTTCCTTATCTCTTGTAACGTTCTTTATTTTAAAGTCTATGTTATCTGATATGAGTATTGCTACTCCAGCTTTCTTTTGATTTCCATTTGCATGGAATATCTTTTTCCATCCCCTCACTTTCAGTCTGTATGTGTCCCTAGGTCTGAAGTGGGTGTCTTGTAGACAGCATATAGATGGGTCTTGTTTTTGTATCCATTCAGCGAGCCTGTGTCTTTTGGTTGGAGCATTTAATCCATTCACGTTTAAGGTAACTATCGATATGTATGTTCCTATTACCATTTTCTTAATTGTTTGGGTTTGTTTTTGTTGGTCCTTTTCTTCTCTTGTGTTTCCCAGTTAGAGAAGTTCCTTTAGTATTTGTTGTAGAGCTGGTTTGGTGGTGCTGAATTCTCTTAGTGTTTGCTTGTCTGTAAAGCTTTTGATTTCTCCATCAAATCTGAATGAGATCCTTGCTGGGTAGAGTAATCTTGGTTGTAGGGTCTTCCCTTTCATCACTTTAAATATGTCCTGCCATTCCCTTCTGGCTTATAGAGTTTCTGCTGAGAAATCAGCTGTTAACCTTATGGGAGTTCCCTTGTATGTTATTTGTCCTTTTTCCCTTGCTACTTTCAATAGTTTTTCTTTTTCTTTAGTTTTTGCCAATTTGATTACTGTGTGTCTCAGCGTGTTTCTCCTTGGGTTTATCCTGCTTGGGACTCTCTGCACTTCCTGGACTTGGGTGGCTATTTCCTTCCCCATGTTAGGGAAGTTTTTGACTATAATCTCTTCAAATATTTTCTCGGGTCCTTTCTCTCTTCTCCTTCTGGGACCCCTATAATGCGAATGTTGTTACATTTAATGTTGTCCCAGAGGTCTCTTAGGCTGTCTTCATTTCTTTTCATTCTTTTTTCTTTATTCTGTTCCACAGCAGTGAATTCTACCATTCTGTCTTCCAGGTCACTTATCCGTTCTTCTGCCTCAGTTATTCTATTGATTCCTTCTAGTGTAGTTTTCATTTCAGTTATTGTATTGTTCATCTCTGTTTGTTCTTTAATCCTTCTAGGTCTTTGTTAAACATTTCTTGCATCTTCTCGATCTTTGCCTCCATTCTTTTTCCGAGGTCCTGGATCATCTTCACTATCATTATTCTGAATTCTTTTTCTGGAAGGTTGCCTATCTCCACTTCATTTAGTTGTTTTTCTGGGGTTTTATCTTGTTCCTTCATCTGGTACATAGCCCTCTGCCTTTTCGTCTTGTCTATCTTTCTGTGAATGTGGTTTTTGTTCCACAGGCTGCAGGATTGTAGTTCTTCTTGCTTCTGCTCTCTGCTCTCTGGTGGATGAGGCTATCTAAGAGGCCTGAGCAAGTTTCCTGATGGGAGGGACTGATGGTGGGTGGAGCTGGCTGTTGCTGTGGTGGTCAGAGTTCAGTAAAACTTTAATCCACTTGTCTGCTGATGGGTGGGGCTGGGTTCCCTCCCTGTTGGTTGTTTGCCCTGAGGCAACCCAACACTGGAGCCTACCTGGGCTCTTTGGTGTGGCTAATGGCAGACTCTGGGAGGGCTCACTCCAAGGAGTACTTCCCAGAATTCTGCCGCCAGTGTCCTTGTCCTCACAGTGAGACACAGCCACCCCCTGCCTCTGCAGGAGACCCTCTAACACTAGCAGGTGGATCTGGTTCAGTCTCCTATGGGGTCACGGCTCCTTCCCCTGGGTCCCGATGTACACACTACTTTGTGTGTGCCCTCCAAGAGTGGAGTCTCTGTTTCCCCCAGTCCTGTCGAAGTCCTGCAATCAAATATCACAAGCCTTCAAAGTCTGATTCTCTAGGAATTCCTCCTCCCATTGCCGGACCCCCAGGTTGGGAAGCCTGACATGGGGCTCAGAACCTTCACTCAAGCGGGTGGACTTCTGTGGTATAAGTGTTCTCCAGTTTGTGAGTCACTCACCCAGCAGTTATGGGATTCGATTTCATTGTGATTGCACCCCTCCTACCATCTCATTGTGGCTTCTCCTTTGTCTTTGGATGTGGGGTATCTTTTGGTGAGTTCCAGTGTCTTCCTGTCGATGATTTTCCAGCAGCTAGTTGTGATTCTGGTGCTCTCGCAAGAGGGAGTAAGAGCACGTCCTTGTATTCCGCCATCTCGAACCAATCTCTCTCTTTTCTTATTGTTAAGAGTTGTTTGGTTTTTTTGGATATGAAATATCTGAGGTATACTTTATTGTGAGATATGTTGTTTTGCCAATATTTTGCCAGGTGTACAGCAGAGTGATTGAATATTTTACAGATTATACTTCATTCAAAGTTATTATAAAATATTGGCTATATTCCCTGTGCTGCACATTACATCCTTGTATCTTATTTATTTATTTTTTTAATAGAAGTATAGTTGGTTTAAAATATTAGTTTCAGGTGTACAACATAGTGATGCAATATTTTCTTAGATTATACTCTACTTAAAGTTATTATAAAATATTGGCTATACACCTTGTGCTGTACAATATATCATTGTAGCTTATGTATTTTATACATAGTAATTTGTGCCTCTTTTTCTTTTAACACCTTTATTAGAGTATAATTGCTTTACAGTGGTGTGTTACTTTCTGTTTTATAACAAAGTGAATCAGCTATACATATACATATATCCCCAAATCTCCTCCCTCTTGCGTCACCCTCCCAACCTCCCTATGCCACCCCTCTAGATGGACACAAAGCACCGACCTGATCTCCCTGTGTTATGCGGCTGCTTCCCCCTAGCTATCTGTTTTACATTTAGTGCTGTATATATGTCAGTGCCACGCTCTCACTTCGTCCCAGCTTACAATTCCCCCTCCTCATGTCCTCAAGTCCATTGTCTACATCTTCATCTTTATTCATGTTCTGCCCCTAGGTTCTTCAGAACCATTTTTTTTTTTTAGATTCCATATATATGTGTTAGCATGCGGTATTTGTTTTTCTCTTTCTGACTTACTTCACTGTGTATGACAGTCTATAGGTCCATCCACCACACTACAAATAACTCAATTTCGTTTCTTTTCATGGCTGAGTAATATTCCATTGTATATATGTGCCACATCTTCTTTATCCATTCATCTATTGATGGACACTTAGGTTGCTTCCATGTCCTGGCTATTGTAAATAGTGCTGCAGTGATCATTGTGGTACATGACTCTTTTTGAATTACAGTTTTCTCAGGGTATATGCCCAGTAGTAGGATTGCTGTGTCGTATCTATTTTTAGTTTTTTAAGGAACCTCCATACTGTTCTGCATAGTGCCTGTATCAATTTACATTCCCAACAACAGTGCAAGAGGGTTTCCTTTTCTCCACACACTCTCCAGCATTTGTTGTTTTTAGATTTTTTGATGACGGCCATTCTGACTGGTGTGAGGTGATACCTCATTGTAGTTTTGATTTGCATTTCTCTGATGATTAGTGATGTTGAGCATCCTTTCATGTGTTTGTTGGCAATCTGTATATCTTCTTTGGAGAAATGTCTATTTAGGTCTTCTGCCCATTTTTGGATTGGGTTGTTTGTTTTTTTGATATTGAGCTGCATGAGCTGCTTGTAAATTTTGGAGATAAATACCTTGCCAGTTGCTTCATTTGCAAATATTTTCTCCCATTCTGAGGTTTGTCTTTTTGTCTTGTTTATGGTTTCCATTGTTGTGCAAAAGCTTTTAAGTTTCATTAAGTCC
This sequence comes from Balaenoptera ricei, assembly GCF_028023285.1. Lineage (NCBI taxonomy): Eukaryota > Metazoa > Chordata > Mammalia > Artiodactyla > Balaenopteridae > Balaenoptera > Balaenoptera ricei. The sequence goes on from NC_082649.1 coordinate 22,988,038, forward strand.
CATTTGTTTATTTTTGTCTTTATTTCCATTTCTCTAGGAGTTGGGTCCAAAACGATCTTCCTGTGATTTATGTCATAGAGTGTTCTGCCTATGTTTTCCTCTAAGAGTTTTATAGTGTCTGGCCTTACATTTAGGTCTTTAATCCATTTTGAGTTTATTTTTGTATATGGTGTTAGGGAGTGTTCAAATTTCATTCTGTCACATGTAGCTGTCCAGTTTTCCCAGCACCACTTATTGAAGAGGGTGTCTTTTCTCCATAGTATATTCTTGCCACCTTTATCAAAAATAAGGTGACCATAGGTGTGTGGGTTTATCTCTGGGCTTTCTATCCTGTTCCATTCATCTATATTTCTGTTTTTGTGCCATACAGTACCATACTGTCTTGATTGCTGTAACTTTGTAGTATAGTCTGTAGTCCAGGAGCCTGCTTCCTCTATGTCTGTTTTTCTTTCTCAAGATTGCTTCAGCTATTTGGGGCCTTTTGTGTTTCCATACAAATTGTGAAATTTTTTGTTCTAGTTCTGTGAAAAATGCCATTGGTGGTTTGATAGGGATTGCATTGAATCTGTAGATTGCTTTGGGCAGTATAGTCATTTTCACAATGCTGATTCTTCCAATCCAAGACCATGGTATATCTCCTCATCTGTTTGTATCATCTTTAATTTCTTTCATCTGTGTCTTACAGTTTTCTGCATACAGGTCTTTTGTCTCCTTAGGTGGGTTTATTCATAGGTATTTTATACTTTTTTTTTGCAGTGATAAATGGGAGTGTTTCCTTAATTTCTCTTTCAGATTTTTCATCATTAGTGTATAGGAATGCAAGAGATTTCTGTGCATTAATTTTGTATCCTGCTACTTTACCAAATTCATTAATTAGTTCTAGTAGTTTTCTGGTAGCATCTTTAGAATTCTCTATGTAGAGTATCATGTCATCTGCAAACAGTGACAGCTTTACTTCTTCTTTTCCGATTTAGATTACTTTTATTTCTTTTTCTTCTCTGATTGCTGTGGCTAAAACTTCCAAACGTATGTTGAATAATAGTGGTGAGAGTGGACAACCTTGTCTTGTTCCTGATCTTAGAGGAAATGGTTTCAGTTGTGCACCATTGAGAATGAAGTTTGCTGTGGGTTTGTCACATATGGCCTTTATTACGTTGAGGTAAGTTCCCTCTGTGCCTACTTTCTGGAGGGTTTTTATCATAAATGGGTGTTGAATTTTGTCAAAAGCTTTTTCTGCATCTATTGATATGATCATATGGTTTTTCTCCTTCAATTTGTTAACATGGTTTATCACATTGATTGATTTGTGTACACTGAAGAATCCTGGCATTCCTGGGATAAACACCACTTGATCATGGTGTATGATCCTTTTAATGTGCTGTTGGATTCTGTTTGTTGAAGATTTTTGCATCTATGTTCATCAGTGATATTGGCCTGTAGTTTTCTTTCTTTGTGACATCTTTGTCTGATTTTGGTATCAGGGTGATGGTGGCCTCGTAGAATGAGTTTGGGAGTATTCCTCCCTCTGCTATATTTTAGAAGAGTTTGAGAAGGATAGGTGTTAGCTCTTCTCTAAATGTTTGATGGAATTCGTCTGTGAAGCCACCTGGTCTTGGGCTTTTGTTTGTTGGAAGATGTTTAATTACAGTCTCAATTTCAGTGCTTGTGATTGGTCTGTTTATAGTTTCTATTTCTTCCTGGTTCAGTCTTGGAAGGTTATACGTTTCTAAGAATTTGTCCATTTCTTCCAGCTTGTCCATTTTATTGGGATATAGTTGCTTGTAGTAATTTCTCTTGATCCTTTGTATTTCTGCAGTGTCAGTTGTTACTTCTCCTTTTTCCTGTCTAATTCTATTGATTTGAGTCTTCTCCCTTTTTTTCTTGATGAGTGTGGCTCATGGCTTATTAATTTTGTTTTTCTTCTCAAAGAACCAGCTTTTAGTTTTATTGATCTTTGCTATCATTTCCTTCATTTCTTTTTCATTTATTTCTTATCTGATCTTTATGATTTCTTTCCTTCTGCTAACTTTGGAGTTTCTTTGTTCTTCTTTCTCTAATTGCTTTAGATGTAAGGTTAGGTTGTTTATTTGAGATGTTTCTTGTTTCTTGAGGTAGGATTGTATTGCTATAAACTTCCCTCTTAGAACTGCTTTTGCTGCATCCCATAGGTTTTGGGTCATCGTGTTTTCATTGTCATTTGTTTCTAGGTATTTTTGATTACCTCTTTGATTTCTTCAGTGATCTCTTTGTTATTAAGTAGTGTATTGTTTAGCCTCCGTGTGTTTGTATTTTTTCCAGTTTTTTTCCTGTAATTGATATCTAGTCTCATAGTGTTTTGGTCGGAAAAGATACTTATGATTTCAATTTTCTTAATTTACCAAGGCTTGATTTGTGACCCAAGATATGATCTATCCTGGAGAATGATCCATGAGCACTTGAGAAGAAAGTGTATTCTGTTGTTTTTGGATGGAATGTCCTATAAATATCAATTAAGTCCACCTTGCTTAATGTATCATTTAAAACTTGTGTTTCCTTATTTATTTTCATTTTGGATGATCTGTCCATTGGTGAAAGTGGGGTGTTAAAGGCCCCTACTATGATTGTGTTACTGTCGATTTCCCCTTTTATGGCTGTTAGCATTTACCTTATGTATTGAGGTGCTCCTATGTTGGGTGCATAAATATTTACAATTGTTATATCTTCTTCTTGGATTGATCCCTTGATCATTATGTAGTGTCCTTCTTTGTCTCTTGTAATAGTCTTTATTTTAAAGTCTATTTTGTCTGATATGAGAATTGCTACTCCAGCTTTCTTTTGATTTCCCTTTGCATGGAATATCTTTTTCCATCCCCTCACTTTCAGTCTGTATGTGTTCCTAGGTCTGAAGTGGGTGTCTTGTAGACAGCATATATACGGGTCTTGTTTTTGTATCCATTCAGCCAGTCTATGTCTTTTGGTGGGGGCATTTAATCCATTTACATTTAAGGTAGTTATCGCTATGTATGTTCCTATTATCATTTTCTTAATTGTTTTGGGTTTGTCATTGTACATCTTTTCCTTCTCTTGTGTTTCCTGCCTAGAGAAGTTCCTTTAGCATTTGTTGTAAAGCTGGTTTGGTGGTGCTTAGTTTTCTTTACTTTTGCTTGTCTGTAAATGTTTTAATTTCTCCTTCAAATCTGAATGAGATCCTTGCTGGGTAGAGTAATCTTGGTTGTATGTTCTTCCCTTTTATCATTTTAAATATGTCCTGCCACTCCCTTCTGGCTTGCAGAGTTTCTGCTGAAAGATCAGCTGTTAACCTTATGGGGATTCCCTTGTATGTTATTTGTTGTTTTTCCCTTGCTGCTTTTAATATTTTTTCTTTGTATTTAGTTTTTGATAGTTTGATTAATATGTGTCTTAGCGTGTTTCTCCTTGGATTTATCCTGTATGGGACTCTCTGCGCTTCCTGGACTTGACTGACTATTTCCTTTCCCATATTAGGGAAGCTTTCAACTATATCTCTTCAGATATTTTCTGAGTCCCTTTCTTTCTCTCTTCTTCTTCTGGGACCCCCTATAATTCGAATGTTGGTGCGTTTAATGTTGTCCCAGATGTCTCTAAGACTGTCCTCAATTCTTTTCATTCTTTTTTCTTTATTCTGCTCTGCGGTAGATATTTCCACTATTTTATCTTCCAGGTCACTTTTCCGTTCTTCTGCTTCAGTTATTCTGCTATTGATTCCTTCTAGAGAATTTTTAATTTCATTTATTGTGTTGTTCATCATTGTTTGTTTGCTTTTTAGTTCTTCTAGGTCCTTGTTAATCGTTTCTTGTATTTTCTCCATTCTATTTCTGAGACTTTGGATCATCTTTACTATCATTACTCTGAATTCTTTCTCAGGTAGATTGCCTATTTCCTCTTCATTTGTTTGGTCTGGTGGGTGTTTGCCTTGCTCCTTCATCTGCTGTGTGTTTCTCTGTCTTCTCATTTTGCTTAACTTACTGTGTTTGGGGTCTCCTTTTTGCAGGCTGCAGGTTTGTAGTTCCCGTTGTTTTTGGTGTCTACCCCCAGTGGCTACGGTTGGTTCAGTGGGTTGTGTAGGCTTCCTGGTGGAGGGTATTGGTGCCTGTGATCTGGTGGATGAGGCTGGATCTTGTTTTTCTGGTGGGAAGGACCGCATCCGGTGGTGTGTTTTGGAGTGTCTGTGAGCTTATTATTATTTTAGCCTCTCTGCTAATGGGGGGGTGGGGTTTGTGTTCCTGTCTTGCTAGTTGTTTGGCATAGGGTGTCCAGCACTGTAGCTTGCTGGTCATTGAGTGGAGCTGGGTCTTAGCATTGAGATGGAGATCTCTGGGAGAGCTTTTGCTGTTTGATATTATGTGGAGCTGGGAGGTCTCTGGTGGATGAATGTCCTGAACTCGGCTGTCCCACCTCAAAGGCACAGGCCTGACACGTGGCCGGAGCATCAAGACCCTGTCAGCCACATGGCTCAGAAGAAAAGGGAGAAAAAAATAAAGAAAGAAAGAAAAGAAAATAGTTATTAAAATTAAAAAATTTTTTAATTATTAATAATTTAAAAAATTAAAAAGTAATAAAAAAAAGAAAGAAGAGAGCAACCAAATCAAAAAACAAATCCACCAATGATAACAATCACTATAAAAACTATACTAAAAAACGGACAGACAGAACCCTCAGACAAATGGTAAAAGCAAAGCTATACAGACAAGATCACACAAAGAAGCATACACATACACACTCACAAAAAGAGAAAAAGGAAAAAAAAATCTATATATATATATAAAAAAAGGAAGAGAGCAACCAATCAGTAAAGAAATTTACCAATGATAATAAACTCTAAATACTAAACTAAGATAAACATAAAACCAGAAACAAATTAGATGCAGAAAGCAAACCCCAAGTCTACAGTTGGGGTAAAGTCCACCACCTCAATTTTGTGATGATTCGTTGTCTATTCAGGTATTCCAGAGATGCAGGGTACATCAAGTTGATTGTGGAGATTTAATCCTCTGCTCCTGGGGCTGCTGGGAGAAATTTCCCTTTCTCTTCTTTGTTCGCACAGCTCCTGGGGTTCAGCTTTGGATTTGGCCCCGCCTTTGTGTGTAGGTCGCCTGAGGGCATCTGTTCTTTGCTCAGACAGGACGGGGTTAAAGTAGCAGCTGATTAGGGTGCTCTGGCTCACCCAGGCTGCAGGGAGGGAGGGTACGGAATGCGGGGTGAGCCTGCGACGGCAGAGGCCGGCGTGACGTTGCAATAGCCTGAGGCATGCCGTGTGTTCTCCCGGGGAAGTTTTCCCTTGATCACGGGACCCTGGCAGTGGCGGGCTGCACAGGCTCCCGGGAGGGGAGGTGTGGATAGTGACTTGTGCTTGCACACAGGCTTCTTGGTGGCTGCAGCAGCCTTAGCATCTCATGCCCGTCTCTGGGGTCCGCACTGATAGCCACGGCTTGCACCCGTCTCTGGAGCTCTTTTAGGCGGTGTTCTGAATCCCCTCTCCTCACACACCCCAAAACAATGGTCTCTTGCCTCTTAGGCAGGTCCAGACTTTTTCCTGGACTCCCTCCCAGCTAGCTGTGCCTCACTATCCCCCTTCAGGCTGTGTTCACACAGCCAACCCCAGTCCTTTCCCTGGGATCTGAGCTCTGAAGCCTGAGCCTCAGCTCCCAGCCCCCACCCGTCCTGGTGGGTGAGCAGACAAGCCTCTCAGGCTGGTGAGTGCCGGTCGGCACGGATCCTCTGTGCGGGAATTTCTCTGCTTTGCCCTCTGCACACCTGTTGCTGCACACTCCTCTGTGGCTCCAAAGCTTCCTCCCCACCACCCCCGTCTCTGCCAGTAAAGGGGCTTCCTAGTGTGTGGAAACTTTTCCTCCTTCACAGCTCCCTGCCAGAGGTGCAGGTCCTGTCCCTATTCTTTTGTCTCTGTTTTGTTTTTTTTTTTTCTTTTGCCCTACCCAGGTACGTGGGGAGTTTCTTGCCTTTTGGGAAGTTTGAGGTCTTCTGCCAGCGTTCAGTAGGTGTTGTGTAGGAGTTGTTCCACATGTAGATGTATTTCTGATGTATTTGTGGGGAAGAAAGTGATCTCCACGTCTTACTTCTCCGCCATCTTGAAGGTCTCCTCTTATTTACTTTATACCTAGTAGTTTTTACCTCTTAATCTTTTTGATGCAATTGTGAATGAGAATTTTTTTTGTTAACTTCTCTTTCTCATAGTTCATTTTTTGTGTATACACTTGATCTTAGCCAAAAGACCGAGAAGCGATCATTTTTTGTGTATAGAAACAACATATTTCTGTATATGAATTTTCTATCCTACATCTTTATCAAATTTATTGATGTGTCTAGTAGTTTTTGGTGGCATCTTTAGGATTTTCTACGTATAGTATCATGTCAGCTGCAAACAGTGATAGTAGTACATCTTCTTTTCCAATTTGGATTCCTTGTATTTCTTTTTCTTTTCTGATTGTTTTTGCTAGGTTTTTCAAGACTATGTTGAATAAATGTGGTGAGAGTGGGCATCCATGTCTTGTTCCTGATCTTAGAGGAAATGTTTTTGGCTTTTCACCACTGATTATGATGTTAGCTATGAGACTGTCATTTATGGCCTTTAATATGTTGAGGTATGTTCCCTCTATACTCATTTTATTGAGAGTTTTTAAAAAATCATAAATGATGCTGTATTTTGTCAAAAGGTTTTTCTGCATCTATTGATATGATAATAAGATTTTTAACCTTTAATTTACTTTTTTTGTTGTCACAAGAGATATACTTTATTTATTGAAGTATAGCTGATTTACAATTTTATGTTAGTTTCAGGTGTACAACACCTGAATATTTTTATTCAATATTCAATATTTTTATAGTTATATTTCAATATATTTCAATATTTTTATAGTTATACTCCATTTAACATTATTACAAAATAGTGGCTATATTTCTTTTGGCTGTACAATATACCTTGTTTTGCTTATCAATTTTTTTATTTTATTTATTTATTTATTTATTTATTTATTTTATTTTTTAAATTTAATTAATTAATTAATTTTTGGCTGCATTGGGTCTTCGTTGCTGCGCGCAGGCTTTCTCTAGTTGCGGTGAGCGGGGGCTACTCTTCGTTGTGGTGCCCGGGCTTCTCATTGCAGTGGCTTCTCTTGTTGCGGAGCACAGGCTCTAGGTGCGCGGGCTTCAGTAGCTGTGGCTTGCGGGCTCCAGAGTGCAGGCTCAGTAGTTGCGGCGCATGGGCTTAGCTGCTCCGCGGCATGTGGGATCTTCCCCGACCAGGGCTCAAACCCGTGTCCCCTGCATTGGCAGGCAGACTCTTAACCACTGTGCCACCAGGGAAGCCCTATCAATTTTATACATAGTAGTTTGTATCTCTTAGTCCCATACCCCTATCTTGTCCCTCCCCACTTCCCTGTCTCCACTGGGAACCACTAAGTTTATTCTCTATATCTGTGAGTCTGTTTCTGTTTTGTTATATACATTTGTTTTATTTTTAGATTCCACATAAAAGTGATAATATAGAGTATTTGTCTTTCTTTTATTTCACTAAGCGTAATACTCTGTGTGCATGTGTGTATATATATACATGATATATTTATATAATCCCATCTCATTTATCCATTCATCTGTTGGTGAACACTTAGGTTGCTTCCATATCTTGTCTATTGTGAATAATGCTGCTATGAACATTGTGGTGCATGTATCTTTTCAAATTGGTGTTTTTGCTTTCTTCAGATACATACTCAGGAGTGGAATTACTGGATCATATGGTAGTTCTATTTTTAGTTTTTTTTCTTGGGAACCTCCATACAGTTTTTCATAGTGGCTGCACGAATTTACACTTCCACCAGCAGTGTAGAAGGGTTCCTTCTTCTCCACATCCTTGCCAACATTCGTTGTTTGTAGATTTTTTGATGATAGCCATTCTGATAGGTGTGAGGTCATATTGTGGTTTTGATTTACATTTCTCTAATAATTAGTAATGTTGAGCATCTTTTCATGTGCCTGTTAACCATCTATATATCTTCTTTGGAAAAATGTCTATTCAGTTCTTCTATTTTAAAATCTGGTTTTTTTTTGATATTGAGTTGTATGAGCTGTTTATAATAATTTCAGATATTAACCCCTTATCAGTCACATCATTTGCAAATATTTCTTCCATTCAGTAGGTTGTCTTTTCATATTATTGATGGTTTTCTTTGCTGTGCAAAAGCTTTTAAGTTTAAGGTTAAGTTTAAGTTTTTAAGTTTAACTAGGTTCCATTTGTTTATTTTTTCTTTTATTTCCTTTGCCTTAGGAAACAGAACAAAAAAATGTATTGCTATCAGTGAGTGTTCTGCCTATGTTCTCTTCTAGGGGTTTTATGGTTTCCAGTCTTACATTTCTGTCTTTAACATATTTTGAGTTTATTTTTTATATGATGTCACGAAATGTTCTAATCTCATTCTTTTATATGTAGTTGTCCAGTTTTTGATTTTTTCAAACTTATGAAACTTTTCAAACTTATAAAACTAAACAAAAATGTCATACTATACAAATTGTTTTTAACTTGCTCTAATGCTTAATGAGTCATTCATTTTTCTGGATTAATAAACATAAATAATAATCTCTAATGCTTACAGATAATTCCTGCCTATTCGTGTAGCATAATTGTTAAGTAGTTATTTTTGCATGTCCGGATTATTTCCATTCTTAATTACTATACACACATATCCAAAAAACCCACAATGTATTGGATTGGCCAAAAAGTTCGTTCAGGTTTTTCCATAACATCTTACCCAATATTATGTTTGGGTCTACAATGAATCAGATAGTTTTTGGTGAAATGGGAATATCTCGCAAAACACACATCTTGGTCATTAGCAAACGTCAGTACTGTCCCCTGATCATAAAATTATTACATTCTTCTTTTTCTTTTCCAGCTCTATTGAGATAAAATTGTCAAGACAAGGTGTATAATGTGATGACTTGATATATGTATCCATTGTGAAATGATTACCACAATCAAGTAACACATCCCTCATCTCACATAGTTATCATTTGTGTATGTGTGTGATAAGAACACTTAAGATCCAATCTGTTAGCAAATTTCAAGTATAAAATACAGCATTATGAACTATAGCCAGCATGCTATATGTTAGATTGCCAGAACTTATTCATCCTATACTGTAAGTTGTCATAGCAACAGTCAGAGTTCTCCATTCCTTGTCATATTATCACTACTCTATGAGTAGTTATTAATCCCTCACAGATCACAGCACCTCTCTGAGAACTAGATGTTCAAATCCAAGGCAATGCCTCTATAGATGCCCTGAGCTATTAGATTGTGTTGTAACCGTGTTCATTTCTCTTAAAAACAAGTTTTTTTGGATAATTTCCAAACATATTCAGTCAGGATTCATCAGCACATATATAAATTTTATAAATTATCTAAAAACCTTTAAAATTATTTATATTGATTATTTTTAGTTCCGTTTTCTTCTTCCACCCCTGAATTTAAATATGATTTCTCTTTCTTTTTAATAACAATTTCACCATGGGGACTCCTGGTAAAAATTTCCCATATTTTTCTTGTAATATTCTGCAACAAATATCTCTGAATCTTAAGAGTTTGCTTTTTTTGGATGTTTAAATATCTTTTATAGTACACACAACTCAAAAATAATTATTTAATTCTGTATAGTGTCTATATCATAATTAAAGTGGAAGAATTTTAAAACATTTTTATGGGAGTAAATTATACACACCACAGAGTTTTTAGGTATTTAAGAGTAATGTGGGACAGACATATGTGGGAGCAGTACCCCAGTGACCAGGGCAGAAGTCAGATGGGCCCCTCAAGGACTAGAAAATGCCTAGGAGTATAGAGTGAGAATTAGCCAAGCTTCTGAGTTACAATATGGCAATTTATACTCTAAGACTGTACTTTAGCCTAAACTGAAATATTTTGCAAAACCTGTCTATTGTTGGTTAAATTATTTGTTAGCCAACTTCCTTCCAAAATTTGGCAGTGAGAACAGTGAGTACAAAGGTGTCTCCAAAATTGCAATCACTGTTACTAAAGGAGGTCCTTACAAAACAGGTTGACGAGTGCAGTCTTTTGTTTCTTTCTTTCTTTCTTTACTCTTACGTTGTGTGTGCATCTTTTTCAAAGAGAAGATTTGTCTGATTCTCTGGAATCTACCCATGAGTCAAAACTTTTTTCTTACCCAGAGTTCTCCAAAGAGCTGCCTTGACTTCGTTGTTCCGTAAACTATAGATGATAGGATTGAGCATGGGAGTCACCACTGTATAGAAGAGGGCCAGGAGTTTATCCATCCCTGGTGAATGGCTAGCCTTGGGCATTAAGTAGGTGACAGATCCTGAGCCATAGAAGAGTGTTACTACAAATAGGTGGGAAGAGCAGGTGGAAAGAGCTTTTTGGCGGCCTTCAGGGGAGGGCATGATCAGCACAGCAGCTAGAATTCTGCTGTAAGAAGCAATGATTAATAAAAATGGGCTGGAAATGCAAAGGATGGCCACAGCAAAGACTGCAGCCTCATTATGGGATGTATCCCCACAGGCTAGTGCCAGGATAGGGGGGAGGTCACAGAAGAAGTGGTCTATTTCACAGGGGCCACAGAAGTTCAAAGAGAAAATATAGTTGGTCTGGCCCAAGCCTACAATGCATCCCACTCCCCAAGAAACCATTGCCAAATGGACACACACTCCACGACTCATTCGTGTTGCATAGTGAAGTGGGGAGCATATGGCCACATAGCGGTCCAAAGCCATGGCTGCCAAAAGACAGCACTCACTGATACCAAATAATGTAAAGAAAAACATCTGTGTAGCGCAACCCTTCTGGGAGACTCCTTGGACCTCACTCACAAGGCTCTGCAGCATCTTGGGTATGACAGAGCAAGTGTAGCCAATCTCCAAAAGAGACAAGTTGGCCAGGAAGAAGTACATGGGGGTATGGAGGACCGGGTTGGTCCAGATGGCAAAGGCTATGAGAGCATTGCCTGTCAGTGATGCTGAGAATATGAGTAGGATGAGGGTAAATAAAAGGAAACACTGTTCGGTGACCTCAGAGAATTTGGCAAATGCAAAGTGTTTCACAGACACGCTGTCGTCCTGCCACAAGGAACAATTGAGGCTCATGACCTGAAAAAAAGAAAGGCAAAGTCATCAGATTCTTTCAGATAGAAATATAAATCTTTATATTACTCTTAGTAAGCTCTACTGAGTCAGAGAGATAAATTTCTCACCAGCAATTCTAAAAATCAGAAATTTAAGAAATTATACTCATCCCTGTACGTTTTCAAATCAAATCCTATTCTGTGTTCATTATCCCAGTTGATTTATCCAACGTATACTTAGTCAGCAGGCATTAAATGGAAAGAAAAATGTCAGCACAATTCTCTCATCCCTTCCTTTAATCAGTTGTTAAATACTACCACATAAAGGTCCTCTCTTACTCATTTCTTTCTTGTTCTTTTGTCACTGACTTGCTTTCTTTACTCATTCATTCAACAAGTATTTATTGAACACAAAGTATTTTCCAGTTACTGTTGTACGTCGTGGATTCAACAATGAAAAAAAAAACACTATTTCTCAAATAGAACTTATTTAGTTAAGGAAAGCAAAAATTAGATGACCATTTAATAAATAAATAATTGCTGCCATGTAGAGAATTAAAACCCAAGTATGTCTCGGCAACTGATCAGTATAGATTGAGTGTTCAAGGAGGGTTTTTTGGGGTTTTTTTAACATCTTTATTGGAGTATAATTGCTTTACAATGGTGTGTTAGTTTCTGCTTTATAACAAAGTGAATCAGTTATACATATACATATGTTCCCATATCTCTTCCCTCTTGCATCTCCCTCCCTCCCACCCTCCCTATTCCACCCCTCTAGGAGGTCACAAAGCACCGAGCTGATCTCCCTGTGCTATGCGGCTGCTTCCCACTAGCTATCTATTTTACGTTTGGTAGTGTATATATGTCCATGCCACTCTCTCACTTTGTCACAGCTTACCCTTCCCCCTCCCCATATCCTCAAGTCCATTCTCTAGTAGGTCTGTGTCTTTATTCCTGTCTTGCCCCTAGGTTCTTCATGACCATTTTTTTTTCTTAGATTCCATGTATATGTGTTAGCATACGGTGTTTGTTTTTCTCTCTCTGACTCACTTCACTCTGTATGACAGACTCTAGGTCCATCCACCTCACTACAAATAACTCAATTCGTTTCTTTTTATGGCTGAGTAATATTCCATTGTATATATGTGCCACATCTTCTTTATCCATTCATCTGTTGATGGACACTTAGGTTGCGTCTATGTCCTGGCTATTGTAAATAGAGCTGCAATGAACATTTTGGTACATGTCTCTATTTGAATTATGGTTTTCTCAGGGTATATGCCCAGTAGTGGGATTGCTGGATCATATGGTAGTTCTATTGTTAGTTTTTTAAGGAACCTCTATACTGTTCAAGGAGGGTTTTTGTCAATGAGAAGCATGAGCTGAGATGTGAATGACAAGAAGGGGAAGACTGTATCACAGCCATTCATATTTTTATCTATATTGTGATGCTGAGATAATTCCATCATTCCAGCAAATTTCTGTATATTTAATATTTCTCATCTGCCATCTCTTCTCCACCAGAATGTTCTTTGCTAAATGAAAATTACCATTACTTCAAGTTAAAATTCAAATTTATTAATATAATTCATGAATATCTATGAATCAAGTCACTGATTTTCGATAGAGACGTCTATCTCATCCCTTATCCAAATGGACCCCATATTGTAGTCATAGCAAAGTACTTGCATCTTTTAGTACATGTCTTGAATATTTTTATTTTTTTGTGCTCATTTCTCCCCGGGGGCTTGACATTTGCTCCCCTATTTCTCCATCTACTGAACAGCCTATGTTCAAGTTCCAGCATAGCTTCATCTGCTCTCCAGAATCTTCTTCCCAACTCCCCTTCTCCCTCGCCCCCATACTAGTTAGTTACATGCCCCTTCCACTCTGTGTTCCCAACACTCTATAACTGCTATTTGAGCACTTACACTACTCCAAGGACAATTAATTGTTCATGTCTTCCTGAGTGTAGCCTCAGACACAGACATAGAATGAAGAATTTTACTTATACCATTATATCCACTACCCTTAACAATGAATAAGCTCTTACGTAATATAAAAAGTTTGAATGCTAAGCTTTACTCTGGCTGCCTATATATTCTGCCCATTGGTGCATATTCTATTTTCTGAAGTTAATTATGATAAATCTCATCTCCCTCAAATATCTCAAATGTGACAGTTATTTTTCTCTCAATCTGATAATTACTATCAATTCCTGGAAAAAAAATATTCCTTGTTCTTTTTGTGGATGGACTACAGTTTACATTTTTCTTTTAAAATGTCATCAATCAAAATTCTAAACAATGTTTGTCATGAAAAGGGCAGAAGAATGAGGAGGTTTTACTTTATTCTTCTGGATTCTATCTGTTCATTAGCATAACCTGAGATCATGCTTATGCTACATTCACTTATAATACATCACTGTTTATTCCACATTAACATTTGATGCCAGTATGTATTAAAAAAGTATGCTTTTTGAGGTTCCAAATTGTTATGAACAGACAAAAGTATTAGGTGCATTCACAAAAACATATGTACAAAAATGTACAGTGTTGGGTATACACATATACCTGTACACTCACAGACAGAAACACACGTATTTAAATCCATACTAAATAGCATAGTAATGAGTATTCTGGAGATAGTATCTCTGGGTCCAAATCCTAGTACAGTCATCTAACACTCATTCACAGCTAACATTCCCTTAAATATCTGTTCCTCAGTTTTCCCACTTATAAAAGGATGTGATAGTAGTACCTCCCGAATGGGGTTGCTATGAAGATTAAGTGAGTTAATTCCTATAAAAGCACTTAGAAAAGTGGTTACGTACTCAAGTATTTAGCTAGCAGTGCCTGTAAACTTGCATACTCTCATAATAAATTTACTTTCGCGTATACCCTCTCTTGCCGAATTTTAAATCACAATCCCCAATCATTTCTCCTATTCATTCTCTTCATTTCCATTTCATGTTTTTCTATTTATCTGCCATGATGGAAAGAGAAAAAGCAAAAAACACATACATACATATATACATATAAACATAAAAATGCCATGTGAATGTTATGTCCTGAGAAAAATAGTTGTATATTATGAATCATTTAATCTACTGATTTGGATTTCCACCGAGCTATGCAATAGTTCTTAAAAGTTAAGGATGGAAACAAGTGGACTGATCCAAAATTCTGTTAAATATGAAATAAGAACTCTGCACGATTACAGGGGCCCTCAATGTATATGACTGTTGAAAAATTTGCTCACAGTATCAGGTAGTCTATATAATGCATTTGCACTTATATTAAAGCATTTATAAACATTGTAATTAAATTAATTAATATAATTTAATATCTACATTTCCCTTGTAGCAACACAATTCAGTTAAAGCTGTGGGGAAAAAAAAGATACAATGGTTTACGTTTTTTAATTCAAAACATTTAAAAAATATCCTGGCTTCTCAATAATAGCTTATGCATTTGCTTAGAAAAGTCTGGAAGTGGAGTTATCATCCCTTTTGCTAGTTAAATACACAAACATGTATCTTGCTCATTCTATCTTCCTGTGTCTGGGAGGAACTGCAGTTTCCTCAGTGACACTGATGGAAAGACCAAGGGGGAAATCCCAACCAGAAAAGGAGAATGCCTGACTCTTAAGTAGTGACTTTGCAAAGATTTCATTTCAAAAATACCCTTGTCCTATTTAGACTTAGACAGAAAATGCAATTGCCTATTTTGGGGGTGGGAGTCAGGGGATGTGAGGAATGGGAGAAACCTACTGGTGGATGGCACATAGGGAGGGCTGACTGCACAAAGACTAATGCATGCTGTTAGTCATTCGATATTTTTAGACCCACAAGATGAATTTAAAAATCATCCTTTTGGGAGATTGGGATTGACATATATACACTAATATGTATAAAATGGATAACTAATAAGAACGTGTTGTATAAAAAAAAATAAAATAAAATTCAAAAATTTAAAAAAGGAAGTCATCCTTGATAAATACTTTTTAAAACCTCACAAAGTTCAGAGATAGCTAAAAAAACAAGATATCAGGGGTAGTGAAGATCTGTGAATGCTTCTAAATATTTAAACTGACAAAGAATGATACTCTGTCTGGAAATAAATATTAAATCATATAGAAATAAATGTGTAGGTCTCACTGGAGGTGAGAATACAAATGAACGTCATCAAATTCCCTTCTCCCTCCCTGTCACTTGGAATAATACTAAACGAGGTAAAATCTGATTTTTTTCACAAACAAAGAAAACTTTATTCTTTGATCAAAATATGGAGAGATGCGAGCTCGAGCTCTAGAGTACATGCTCTCCTGATTTTTAAAATTACACATTCTATTATTTTCAGGATGTACTCTCTGTTGGCCTTTGTCCAGGGACCTTGAGATCCATATAGTAGAGGTCAGCTTTATGTATATACCAAGAATATTTAATTTTAATCATTGTCTACAGAAAGAGAGTGAGCAGGCGTCAGGAGTCTGCAGAAAGGAGCATCACGGGCAGTACAACAGTTTGGCACGGACATTCTTCTGTCTCTCACCTGATGCATTTTCTTGACTTAAAGGCTCTGATCCATCATTTCTGTGTGAAGGAAGGATGATAAAGCCCTTCCTATCTTTCTTGCCTCGTTGTTAGAGGCAAACCATGAATGAAAAATAAGGAATTAAAATGCAGTTTATCAGCATCAAAACCACTTGCCCTTTAAAAGCCTTATGTTAATGAACTCATAGGACACTGCGTGCAGTATTCTCTATTATTACCAGTCTATAAAAATAACCTATATTAAGAGTCAGTCGTCAACCAAATATGCACTGTGATATTAATCTAAAGATATAGGAGTTTCTTGCCCACCGATAAATTTTGTTTTCATAAGGAAATGTTTATTTCCTATCAGCCAAAGTAAAACATGTGATACCTTATTAGATATTTTATCTGAAACACATAGTACAGTGCCTGGAATACAAGAAAAAAATATATTAACCTTCATCATTCTAAAATTGTCATTTCTAAAATGCTTGAGTAGTAGATACAATTTATGTAAATTGGTCATTAAAGATTGTGGAGATGATTATCCATTGCTTTCCATAACTTCCCATAGTCATTTCATTGAGGACCTAATATTTAGCTGGTGATATTTAGCTGGTGACATAGCCAGCAGAAACTATTTTATCACTTGATTGGAGTAACATATACAGGATAATCAAGGCATTTTCATTACCCAACAATAAGAGATATATCTATTTTCTGTGATACAATTTATTTAGAACAACTTACAGCAATTTTATGACAGGGATACTGGCAAATTGAGTAAATTGTTACACTCTTCAGAGAAGGAGAAAAATAACATTAAAATAATGGCCAGAACTGAAAAATACTTTGGGTATTAGCTATTCATTTTTACACTTCAATCCACAGTCTTCCACAACCTTCTTTTCTTAAGACATCAGTTATATCACATACCTTTAATCATAACATTTGAGGAAAAAAATTAGACGGTATTTGCTTCCAATGAGCCACTCCCTGATTTCCTCTGCACACTCTCCTTATAGTCTCTCAAAGTTCAGAGGATGTAAATCTCCCCAGTTCTCACTTCTAAGACCATGCACTAAGAAACTTTTGTTGTATTCAGGACCATGTCTGATCTCAAGAAGAGTGTGTGTCTCCTGAGAGAGAGCATCATGTCCCTCCTAACAATGCCCTTAGCTACACACACACACACACACACACGCACACACACACACACACACACACACACAGAATCATGCAGGGCTGTGCTGATTACATCATGGTATATTTGAGCTTTTCTAGTCCTGAAAAAAAAGAATATGAATATGTTATACTTCATTTATTCTCCTTGTTCTGAAACCTTATCCTGTCTCCCTTCCCCAGGAGACATATATTCTTTTCACTAGAGTGTCAGGAAATAGTTTGATTCTATCTCTCAGGAATTGCCACAGACAGGTCTGTCTCTATTTGTTGATAAATGGTAATATTTAGGAAGCAAAAGAATTAAATGTAAAAGACAATGTAGAAAGAAAAGTAAAAGTAAATCAATAGTAAAATATAATAACCTATATTGTAGGTAGCTGTTATCATAGACTGTGTACATAATATGATCTGAATTCAGGGGAAATGTACTATGGTAACCAAGTATTTGACCACTCTAAACTATTAATATGAAATATTCAGATTTTAATTTTTTGTCTGAGTTAAACAAGATAGTCATCAAAAATAATTATGAAAACTACAAAAGTAACTTTCATGTCATATTATATTGATGCAGTTAGTATTTATTCTGATTATTATAGAAGACTCAATAAATCATAATAATCTTCTAGTTACACATGAATTTGACAAAGTGCTTACTTGTTTCTATCAAAAGTAATATAAAAATTTTTAAAAAGTAATATAAAAAATCAAGTCAAAGATATATTAGAATTATGAAAAAACTGTAAAGTACCAAATACTTATTTAAATGATATAAAAAAGTAGGTAAGTTACTGAATACCTATTATTGACATGAAATAAAGGCAAAGGAGGAAGACTAGGGAAGAGGAAGTTGTGATTTGGCAAGAAAATTCCCCTTATTGCCTCCTTATTAAATAAATTATGCACAGGAGGAGGTCAAGATGGTAGAGTAGAAAGATGTAGAACTCACTTCCCCCCAGTGAACTCATCAACAATACATCTACATGTAGAACAGTTCTCACTGCAAAGTAACTGGAGACTTGGAGAAAGACTTTTTACAAGCAAGGCTGTAAGAAAGATCCACATGGAATCGGGTAGGAAGAGAAGCCATCTGGTTGGGACGTGTGCCCCTGGGAGGGGACTCAGAGGAAGAGAGATTACATGGGCAGAGATCCTTCCTAGGTAGTGAGTGGTTCGAACCACATATAGGGCATCTCAGCCCTTCCCTGGAGTCCTACACAGGGAAGATGAGCCCCCTTGGCTGGTTGGAGTACTGGTGCGACTAACAGAAGGGCTGGGGAAGGGAAGCCTGGACTCCAGTCCTGAGGAGCACGTGCACACTTGCTTGCTCCTGAAGCAGTGAAGAGAGGGAGGGTTGAAAACTGCATGAGTGGCTGGCGGTTTCCCAACACTGCCCCCGAGGTTCATGCCCCAGCCTGAGCCTAGGGAATGTTCCAGCCTTGCTTGCTTCAAGATGCAGCTCCACATTTACATTTTCCACACTTTTCTCTCTCTCTCCTCTTTCTGGGACCCCTATAAGGTGAATGTTGGTGCCCTTGATGTTGTCCCAGAGATCCCTTAAATTGTTTTTATTTTTCAAAATTTGTTTTCTTTTTGCTATTCTCATTTGGTGATTTCTATTAATCTATCTTTTAGATCACTTATGCATTCTTCTGTATCACCTAGTTTGCTGTTAATTCCTTCTAGTGTGTTTTTCATTTTAGTTATTGTATTCTTCAGTTCTGATTCATTCTTTCATATATTTTCTAGTTCCTCATTAAAATTCTCACTGTGTTCATCTTAATTCAGTTAGCATTACTAGTACTTTGGATTCTTGATCTAGTAAATTGTTTATTTCC
Source organism: Balaenoptera ricei (assembly GCF_028023285.1). Lineage (NCBI taxonomy): Eukaryota > Metazoa > Chordata > Mammalia > Artiodactyla > Balaenopteridae > Balaenoptera > Balaenoptera ricei. The sequence goes on from NC_082649.1 coordinate 23,006,718, forward strand.
GTCTGTGTGGGAGCATCCTTATAGTGTCTGTGTGTGCCCAGTGGCTTTGGTGAGAGAGATGGATTTGACACGAACACAAGTTATGCCTTTCCTCAGGGTGTGCTGACAGCTCTCACCTTGTTAGGAGGTGGGGCTGGAGATGAAGGGGCTGGGGCCAGAGCCAGGTGTGAACCAGGGCTTCCCCTCTGTTCAGTAGCCATCACAGTCCTATTGGGGGTGTGGGTGGGTCTCAAGTTGCTGGAGCAGAAGCCCTGAAGGTTGGGTCAAGCTGGCTTCATTCCCTTTAAGTGTGTGCCCTTCGCCCTCTCAACATTAGTCCCCTGAGCCCCAGAGGTGAGAAGTGCTGGAGCAAGAGAAGCTGGTGTGATTATTCAGCATTGGTCAGTGTATTGGGTGTGGTGGTCTGGTCGCCATCAGAGATGTGGTTTGCTTCTAATGTGCTGCCCGTGTAAGTGTCAGTCATGGCCTCCCCCTCCCTGCTTAGAGGCCATTTAGGGTTGGAGCTGCCACAGCATCTCACAAAGAGCTTTCTCCTTGATCATGGCAGCCTTTGCTCCAGTGTGGAGCTGTGACTAGAAGCTACAGCTGTGCTGGAGCATTAGCTCAGCTCAGGGTGGGGTACGCAAAAGGGCAGTCTCATGAAACCAGTCAGCCAGCTGCATGGTTTCACTCTGCCCTTTCCACCCTACTTTGGGAGGAAGGAAGCGTTTGTGCACTACTCTCAAGCAGAGTCAAGGCTTCCCATAGCCCAATTGTTAGTCCCACTGGGCTTCCAAACACCCAAGGGGGCTCTCCTTCCCTTTGTTGGACCCCAGAACTAGGGTGACAAATATGTGGTTTGAGCTGCTCGCTCCCCATAGAGGATCTCACCTTATGTCATCTCCCTTTCCTCTGAGACCCTTCCTAGGGGTACAGGTCCCAACCTGATTGCTTCTCTTCCCTTCTGACCTGATTCTGCATCTTTCTTACAGCCTTGGTTGTACAGGAGTCTCTCTGCTAGTCTCTAGGTAGTTTTCATTGAGAATTGTTTGACATGTAGATGTATTTTTGATGCGTTTTTTGGGAGGAGGTGAGTTCCGAGTCCTCCTAAGCTGCCATCTTGATTTGAATCCAGCATATTCCTTAATCTTGTATGTCTTCTCTTGATCTTACCATGCACTAGGCTCACTGTTGATAGCCTCTAAAAAATTCTTGAAATAAACATAACAAAATTAATAGTTGATGACTCTGAGTTGTAGGAATATGTGTTCTATTTTTTTTTAATATTTTAAGCATCTAAAAGAATAACAAAGAAAAACTAGAATTGTTTGTTAAAATATCAGTTCAGGATCAATCCAAGAAGAAGATATAACAATTGTAAATATTTATACACCCAACATAGGAGCACCTCAATACATACGGCAAATGCTAACAGCCATAAAAGGGGAAATCGACAGTAACACAATCATAGTAGGGGCCTTTAACACCCCACTTTCACCAATGGACAGATCACCCAAAATGAAAATAAATAAGGAAACACAAGCTTTAAATGATACATTAAACAAGATGGACTTAATTGATATTTATAGGACATTCCATCCAAAAACAACAGAATACACTTTCTTCTCAAGTGCTCATGGATCATTCTCCAGGATAGATCATATCTTGGGTCACAAATCAAGCCTTGGTAAATTAAGAAAATTGAAATCATAAGTATCTTTTCCGACCAAAACACTATGAGACTAGATATCAATTACAGGAAAAAAACTGGAAAAAATACAAACACATGGAGGCTAAACAATACACTACTAAATAACCAAGAGATCAATGAAGAAATCAAAGAGGTAATCAAAAAATACCTAGAAACAAATGACAATGAAAACACAACGACCCAAAACCTATGGGATGCAGCAAAAGCAGTTCTAAGAGGGAAGTTTATAGCAATACAATCCTACCTCAAGAAACAAGAAACATCTCAAATAAACAACCTAACCTTGCACCTAAAGCAATTAGAGAAAGAAGAACAACAACAACAAAAAAAAACCCCATGTCAGCAGAAGGAAAGAAATCATAAAGATCAGATCAGAAATAAATGAAAAAGAAATGAAGGAAACAACAGCAAAGATCAATAAAACTAAAAGCTGGTTCTTTGAGAAGACAAAATTGATAAACCATTAGCCAGACTCATCAAGAAAAAAAGGGAGAAGACTCAAATCAATAGAATTAGACAGGAAAAAGGAGAACTAACAGCTGACACTGCAGAAATACAAAGGATCATGAGAGATTACTACAAGCAACTATATCCCAATAAAATGGACAAGCTGGAAGAAATGGACAAATTCTTAGAAAAGCACAAACTTCTGAGACTGAACCAGGAAGAAATTAAAAATATAAACAGACCAATCACAAGCACTGAAATTGAGACTGTGATTAAAAATCTTCCAAAAAACAAAAGCCCAGGACCAGATGGCTTCACAGGTGAATTCCATCAAACATTTAGAGAAGAGCTAATACCTATCCTTCTCAAACTCTTCCAAAATATAGCAGAGGGAGGAACACTCCCAAACTCATTCTATGAGGCCACCATCACCCTGATACCAAAATCAGACAAAGATGTCACAAAGAAAGAAAACTACAGGCCAATATCACTGATGAACATAGATGCAAAAATCTTCAACAAACAGAATCCAACTGCACATTAAAAGAATCATACACCATGATCAAGTGGGGTTTATCCCCAGAATGCCAGGATTCTTCAGTATACACAAATCAATCAATGTGATAAACCATGTTAACAAATTGAAGGAGAAAAACCATATGATCATATCAATAGATGCAGAAAAAGCTTTTGACAAAATTCAACACCCATTTATGATAAAAACCCTCCAGAAAGTAGGCACAGAGGGAACTTACCTCAATGTAATAAAGGCCATATGTGACAAACCCACAGCAAACTTCATTCTCAATGGTGCACAAATGAAACCATTTCCTCTAAGATCAGGAACAAGACAAGGTTGTCCACTCTCACCACTATTATTCAACATAGTTTTGGAAGTTTTAGCCACAGCAATCAGAGAAGAAAAAGAAATAAAAGGAATACAAATTGGAGAAGAAGAAGTACAACTGTCACTGTTTGCAGATGACATGATACTATACACAGAGAATCCTAAAGATGCTACCAGAAAACTACTAGAACTAATCAATGAATTTGGTAAAGTAGCAGGATACAAAATTAATGCACAGAAATTTCTTGCATTCCTATACACTAATGATGAAAAATCTGAAAGAGAAATTAAGGAAACACTCCCATTTTACCACTGCAACAAAAAGAATAAAATACCTGGGGATAAACCTACCTAAGGAGACAAAAGACCTGTATGCAGAAAACTATAAGACACTGATGAAAGAAATTAAAGATGATACAAACAGATGAAGAGATCTACTATGTTCTTGGATTGGAAGAATCAACATTGTGAAAATGACTGTACTACACAAAGCAATCTACAGATTCATTGCAATCCCTATCAAACTACCAATGACATTTTTCACAGAGCTAGAACAAAAATTTTCACTATTTGTATGGAAACACAAAAGACCCCGAACAGCCAAAGCAATCTTGAGAAAGAAAAACAGAGTTGGAGGAATCAGGCTCCTGGACTTCAGACTATACTACAAAGTACAGTAATCAAGACAGTATGGTACTGACACAAAAAGAGAAATATAGATGAATGAAACAGGATAGAAAGCCCAGACATAAACCCACGCACATATGGTCACCTTCTTTTTGATAAAGGAGGCAAGAATATACAATGGAGAATAGACAGCCTCTTCAATAAGCGGTGCTGGGAAAACTGGACAGCTACATATAAAAGAATGAAATTAGAACACTTCCTAACACCATACACAAAAATAAACTCAAAATGGATTAAAGACCTAAATGTAAGGCCAGACACTATAAAACTCTTAGAGGAAAACATAGGCAGAACACTCTATGACATAAATCACAGCAAGGTCCTTTTGGACCCAACTCCTAGAGAAATGGAAATAAAAACAAAAATAAACAAATGGGACCTAATGAAACTTAAAAGCTTTTGCACAACAATGGAAACCATAAGCAAGATGAAAAGACAAACCTCAGAATGGGAGAAAATATTTGCTAATGAAGCAACTGATGAAGGATTAATCTCCAAAATTTATAAGCAACCCATGCAGCTCAATCGCAAAAAAACAAACAACCCAATCCAAATGTGGGCAGAAGACCTAAATAGACATTTCCCCAAAGAAGATATACAGATTGCCAACAAACACGTGAAAGGATGCTCAACATCACTAATCATTAGAGAAATGCAAATCAAAACTAAATTGAGGTATCACCTCACACCAGTCAGAATGGCCATCATCAAAAAATCTACAAACAATAAATGCTGGAGAGGGTGTAGAGAAAAGGGAACCCTCTTGTACTGTTGTTGGGAATGTAAATTGATACAGGCACTATGGAGAACAGTATGGAGGTTCCTTAAAAAACAAAAAATAGAACTACCATACGACCCAGCAATCCCACTACTGGGCATATATCCTGAGAAAACCATAATTCAAAAAGAGTCATGTACCGCAATGTTCATTGAAGCTCTAGTTACAATAGTCAAGACATGGAAGCAACTTAAGTGTCCATCGACAGATGAATGGATAAAGAAGATGTAGCACATACACACAATGGAATATTACTCAGCTATAAAAAGAAACAAAATTGAGTTATTTGTAGTGAGGTGGATGGACCTAGAATCTGTCATACAGAGTGAAGTAAGTCAGAAAGAGAAAAACAAATAGCATATGCTAACACATATATATGGAATCTAAGAAAAAAAAATGGTTCTGAAGAACCTAGGGGCAGGACAGGAATAAAGATGCAGACGTAGAGAATGGGCTTGAGGACACGGGGACGGGGAAGGGTAAGCTGGGATGACGTGAGAGAGTGGCATGGATATATCTACACTACCAAATGTAAAATAGATAGCCAGTGGGAAGCAGCCACATAGCACAGGGAGATCAGCTCGGTGCTTTGTGACCACCTAGAGGTGTGGGATAAGGAGGATGGGAGGGAGACGCAAGAGGGAGGAGATATGGGGATATATGTATATATATAGCTGATTCACTTTGTTATAAAGCAGAAAGTAACACACCATTGTAAAACAATTATATTCCAATAAAGATGTTAAAAAAATAAATAAAAATAAACTATTATGTGTGCTTAAAAAAAAAAAGGCCAATGACAACAAATGTACAGATGCTTTTTCTAGCACTAAAGTCTGACTACCTGAAAAACAGCTTATCATTCTAATATATAGCAGTTCAACTCTCAGAAAGTGTTTCTGAATAACTCACTTCAATACTCTTTCAATTGAATATATTTCCTCTTGCTTAATTATTAATGTTCAATAATAAGAACAATCACCACAACATATTTGGTATGTCAAGTCAGTGAGGAACTAATACATTATTTAATGGGTCAAATGATCAAATATTAGATTTCTGGCTAACCAATGTAATGAAAATATACATAAAAGGGTTAAATAGTAAAGATTTTGCTGCAAAGGATGAATCTTACTTGGATAATGGGAGAAAATATAGATGAGTACTTGCATAAACTTAGTATTTGGAAGGTTTTCATAAGGCAAATCCAAAGCCATGGTGATGTCACGAAAGGATGCTCAACATCACTAATCATTAAAGAAATGCAAATCAAAATTACAATGAGGTATCACCTCACACCGGTCAGAATGGCCATCATCAAAAAATCTACAAACAATAAATGCTGGAGAGGGTGTGGAGAAAAGGGAACCCTCTTGCACTGTTGTTGGGAATGTAAATTGATACAGCCACTATGGAGAACCGTATGGAGGTTCCTTAGTAAAAATAGAACTACCATACGACCCAGCAATCCCACTACTGGGCATATATCCTGAGAAAACCATAATTCAAAAAGAGTCATGTACCGCAATGTTCATTGAAGCTCTAGTTACAATAGTCAAGACATGGAAGCAACCTAAGTGTCCATCAACAGATGAACGGCTAAAGAAGATGTGGCACATATATACAATGGAATATTAGCCATAAAAAGAAACGAAATTGAGTTATTTGTAGTGAGGTGGATGCACCTAGAGTCTGTCATACAGAGTGAAGTAAGTAAGAAAGAGAAAAACAAATACCATATGCTGACACATATATATATAGAATCTAAAAAAAAAAAAATGGTCATGAAGAACTTAGGGGCAGGATGGTAATAAAGACGCAGACCTACTAGAGAATGGACTTGAGGACACGGGGAGGGGGAAGGGTAAGCTGGGACAAATTCCCCCTACTTTAAAATTTTCTTAATAGGATCAGTACTAATGCTTGGGAGGGGTAACAGGAGTCCTGATACTCCATCTTTTCACTGTACAAACTTTATGAAGTGCTCCAATTCCCATGATGTTTCTGACCAGGGTCAGTTTAAGGAAGAAGAAAATGCCAAGATGCCTTGGCTCCCCCTCAGCTGCTGACCCACCTGCCTTCCTCATCTGTCTTTTGTTCAGCCTGTATTTGGGAAGCTCTGCCTTCTCGCAATCTGTTTTAATCTATACTTTGTTGTTTCTGTTAAATATTCATGACAAGTAGGGTTGATGGTAGTTCTATCGAAACTTTTTAGAAGAGAAGACATCAAAATCCAAAGGAATGATAGCTAACCAGAAGACACTCATTACATAAGGAAAATTTCCCAACTACTTTGCTAGTGTTCTTTTTATTCTTTTCTTAATAATCTTTCAATATTACACTGATAATGTTGGCTTGACATTTTACCATAATTGGGGTATAGATGCAGATTACAGCAAAAATGAGAGTTTCATCTTAGCATCTCTGGTCCTTAATTTCCAGTGGCTTCCTTTTACCATTGATGCCCATCCCTAGAAGTGGGTATTTAGAGGTCTCAGCTGGAATTTCACCTATCGGTGCCAATATGTGGATCAATAATCAGAGCTCACTAGATGATTTTATCTTATTGGGATTCTCTGATCGCCCCTGGCTGGAGACACCACTCTTTGTAATCTTTCTGGTGGCTTACATTTTTGCCCTGTTTGGAAATATCTCCATTATCCTAGTTTCCCGCCTGGATCCCCAGCTTGACAGTCCCATGTACTTTTTTGTCTCTAATCTATCCCTTCTGGACCTCTGCTATACTACCAGCACTGTCCCACAGATGCTAGTCAACCTTCAGGGACCAGAAAAGACCATTAGCTACAGTGGTTGTGTTGCCCAACTCTATATTTTCTTGGCCTTGGGTTCTACTGAATGCATACTTCTAGCCATCATGGCCTTCGATCGTTATGCTGCTATTTGCAAGCCCCTTCACTACCCAATCATCATGAACCAGAGACGCTGTATCCACATGGCCACTGGGACCTGGATTAGTGGCTTTGCTAACTCCCTTGTGCAGTCCACTCTCACAGTGTTGACCCCAAAATGTGGACAGAGGGTGATGGACCATTTCTTCTGTGAAGTTCCTGCTCTTTTGAAACTAGCTTGTACTGATACTCATGTGAATGAGGCTGAGCTCAATGTGCTTGGGGTTTTGCTACTTCTGGTGCCCCTCACCCTCATCCTGGGCACTTATGTGTTCATTGCTCAGGCAGTAATGAGGATCCGCTCTGCTGAAAGTCGCTGGAAGGCCTTTAATACCTGTGCTTCACATTTGCTGGTGGTCTCCCTCTTCTACTTTACAGCCATCAGTATGTATGTCCAGCCTCCCTCTAGTTATTCTCGTGACAGAGGGAAGATCATGGCTCTGTTCTATGGGATTGTCACACCTACACTCAATCCATTTATCTATACACTGAGGAACAAGGATGTGAAAGCTGCCCTGAGAAGGGCACTGACTAAGGAATTTTGAGTCAGGACAAGATGATCTCTGAAGAGAAGACCTAAGAAGTAAGGATGGATGTGTTTGCCTTTCAGAGAAGATGTCAGACATGGAAGTGATGAGAGAACAGTGTATCAAGTGTCATAAAGTTCACAGGTGGAACAGGGCCAAGAAAGAAACAATCAACTCTTAGTGATCTCCACACAGCACTTATCCACTTTTGAGACATCTGTTTTACAATATTGAATCTTACCAAGTCATATCACTTTTATCCCTAACCCTAACTACTAGTTAACTTAATTTTAGGGGGAGAAACTGGTTTAATAGCTAGAGGAAAGATATTTAGAAAGTTTAGAAAATATATTTGGAATAAACTGTTTCTAAGTGAATGCCAAGTAAATTGGAAATGATCCCATCTTTTAAAAAAATGCCACTACTATCCTGAGTTAACTTTAACCAACATGTGTTGACAGCATTTAATCATCTTTTAACATTCAAAGTCCAATTATATCATTCACCAAAGGCCCCAGAGGCAAGTGATATCAAAAGACATTTAGGTCAAAAGCATATAAGATAGAAGTATGCAAAGGGAAATGCATAAAAACATTTAGAGATGGTGATTTTAAATATAAATTACTTTTACCATAAACCTCAGTCAGTCTTATACTGTTACGATAAACAATGAGGTTATGGTCGATACAAATAGAATTTACTCTGGAGGAAGAGAGAAAACACAAGGATGCTTTGGACAGTGAACAGTGGTGGAAAAACTAAGGCAGAAAATATTCTAACTTGAGAAAACTTACTAGTAATTTATGAGCTTAAAAATGTAACTTCCTTTGTCACTTGACGGGGTAAGTTTGGCCCATTTCAATGTAGGGGTTATGAGAATATCATGTTGAATTAAAAGCCTTGGTTGATTGTTTAGCTTTATTTAAAAAAAAAAAAAAGTCTTATAGCCTCTGGCTATGAACTGCCTCACAAATACATATTAGTCAAAGATGCCTAAAGAAAATAGAGTGAGTTCAGCAAAAACTCAACATCATTGCCTGAAATGCAAATCAAATCTCATTCTTCATTAGTGAGTATATGTAGCCCCATAAACAGAGTGATGTACAATCTGTGTGCCTTTTGGGGAAAACCATTCATTATCTTTGACTATAGATTCTTTGCCACCAAATAGGGATATTAACACTTGCCTTAATTCAAACGTGTATGAAATTGCCTTTCTTACAGAACATTGAATTTAATATTTAATATTGTAGCTCTGTGTCCCATAAAGTAAATCTAAATAATAAAATTTTAATTCTAAATTCATAGAACTCTACATAATTTTCTATTTGATGATTTATAAAATCACGAACAAAGCACTTATTCTGAGGCATTAGTACAATTTCTGCCAATCTCTCTTTCATATACACATCCCCAAACTTTCTTTATAAAATTATCCTTTCCAAAGTGCAATCTATTGATAAATACATTTAATCATTTTTATTTATTTCAATTTTCTGCAGTTATGTCAAAGTAATGAATCACAGTCTCTTAATAAGATATTCTCTAAGGTCTTGATAAACATGAATTTTCTCAAAATCCATCATTGTGTTTCATCAGTGTGTTTCTCCCTTAATTTTGGAGAATAAGTATGCTGGATGGTATGAATTCTGGAGTCTGAATTAAACTGGTATATGACTGGGAACATTAACGATCTATGTAAGTTCAACACTGCCAAAGATCATGTAAATTTGGAACTGCAAATACTGAAGATAGGATTTAATATAAAATATGCATGAAATCTCCCCCAAAAGATGAAATATTCTGGTAAATTGAGATCACCTCATGTAATGGAATATTTCATATGAATTTCTCTTCTCCCCACACGTCAGCATGAATCCTGGTGCTTTCCTACTCAGCATACTCAACTGCATTTTAGTATTTGTTTTTCTGAGAACACTGGTTATCCTCAAGCACATGCGGCGTCCTCCCCTCAGGTGGGTCCTATTTGAACACCTCATCAGTGCATTGCCTGTCAGTATAAGTCCTTCCCAAGCCCAGGCAATATTCATCTTTGTAATTTCTCAGATTTCTGCAGATTTCTCTATCATGCTTTGGACCTAATAAATGCTCAGTAGATGCACCCACCGTATTTGGATCTAGAGCTGCTGCTTTTATTCTTTTTTCCAAGGACCACTGCAACCCTCCCCTCTCCTCCTAAAAAGAAAAGTGCAAAGATCTACTTCCTGTCAATTACATACAGTGAGCACTTCCACTTTCTGTGGTCCAATTGGGAGACAGATGAAGCTAGAATATGAGGAAACAGCTTTTAGAAAAATGAAGGTTCCTGGTTATATGAGAGAAAGAGAGTCTGTTTCCTTAATTCTAATGTAATCTGGAAAAGGATACTAAACATTAAAAAATTTTTTTTTGATCACAGTGTTTCTCACAATTCATGATTCATTTTTACATAGGACCTCATGTCAATATGATATTATATATATCTTAATATATGTATTGAGAAAAAATGTTTATAGTGTTAATTTATTCATTCTGTTAAAGCAGTGTACTTCTAAGAGGTTGTGTATTTTACTTCTCAGAGGGTATTTGAGGTTACTAAATAAAAATGCTATATCTTCTTGAGTTTGTTAGTTTTGCTTAAAGGTCTAGATCAAATTTAAATAAAAGAACACTGAAACTACTATTTTGTATTGGAACAAACATGGATATACTATGTTGTAGAAGTTGCATACATTTTGAAACAAAAACATGGGTCAGCAAAGAAATTTAGTGCTGCTGTTGGAGATTGCTTCAGATATGTCCCCAAAACCCTAATGGTATATTTTGATTTACCTTCAATATTACAGGCATATCAGAGCAAACACCTGAGACTTAACCAAAAAAACCGTTCTGAATTTTTAATATTTTTACCTGAATGCTAGCTGATATTTTAGAAGTTTGTACATTTAAATACACAATTAAATTAATTATAGTACATGTACTGTCAAGCAGGCAAATTAATATAGCGCAATGTTGAAAACATGATTAATGAAGAAATCTTTTTAATATTCTTGAAAGTATTACTAAAACATCAGTAAATTTGTTAAACGTTATATTAGTAGATTTTTTAAATATCAGTAAGTCATTAAATAGAAAAATGGTTTGTGATATAGAAGGAGCAGTAGGGAAGCATGTTCAATAAGGTAAAAAATATCTATTTCAAAACAAAGGCTAGTATCTATTATTTATTAGAGGAGCACTAGAAAATTCCCAACAGTGTCAGGAACAAATCAAGGTTTAAGTAATGTGGCACTACACTGTTTCCTCTTTCTTACCATGTGTGATACCCCATTTTAACATCTACCTTCTAAGTACACTGGAACCACATAAATCAGAAAAATAAAATGTGACTGTAAGTGATAATTGTCTTTTCTGGGTTGACACAGTTTAAAAAAACATTTTTTTTTCCTACTTCTTGCATTCCTCTTGTGCTGTAGCAACCTCAAAAGCCACGTTTTGAGATGGCTAGATCACAAGATAGACGAGGTCTGGATCCCTTAGTTACTGGAAAGAAGGAAGCACCGACTTCCCAAATCAGATTTTATGTGAATAAGAAATATAGTATTTTGTTTTAAATCACTGGGGTTTGGAATTGATTTGTTACTGCAGCAAAATCTATGTGATTGTACCTTGACTAATATAAGTATAGTATACATAAAATCCCAAATGTAAGATATTTTATTATCTAAATATAATTGTGGAAAAAATGCTTAAAACTGATACCTGCGGTAAATATCACAATTAGGTAAAATACCAGTATTCCCATTATGGACCATGTAAACTTATTAGAAATGTAAGCCACTATTGCTTGTGTTGCCCCTTACATCAATAGCCATATTTATAAATGTAACCCAGCACATGATTTTCTGAGTTAAAATTATAAGATTAAAAAACCCTAAATTTCTTTCTAAATCCACAGCTTGATTTGTGAGATGGTTATATGTTAGAGAAAGCACAAACCAGTGAGCAGGCCAAAGTCATATTTCTTACATTAATTAAATTTGTACAAAAATATGGCACTACTTAATATAAACTTATCCACCTGAAACTCTATCACTCTTTTTATTACAAATACTTTGATTTTTCATAAAAAAAGATTCCAGGGAAAAATTTGGATTAACAACTCCATTGGACCACAGGATTACTGCCTTAGGACCACGTGCTTATGACCATAATTCTACAAGAAACAATCTTATTGGGCTTCCCTGGTGGCGTAGTGGTTGGGAGTCTGCCTGCCAATGCAGGGGATACAGGTTCGAGCCCTGGTTTGGGAGGATCCCACATGCCGCGGAGCAGCTGGGCCCGTGAGCCACAACTACTGAGCATGCGCGTCTGGAGTTGTGCTACGCAACGGGAGAGCCCGCGACAGTGAGAGGCCCGCGCACCGCGATGAAGAGTGGCCCTCGCTCTCCGCAACTGGAGAAAGCCCTCGCACAGAGACGAAGACCCAACACAGCCAAAAATAAATAAATAAATTTTTAAAAAAACAAACAAAAAAAGCAGAACTTAAAAAAAAAAAAAGAATCAATCTTATTGGTTACTTTAATTTTCTAGATTAAGGAGTAGCAGAAGAAAAAAGAAACCTGTTAAATGAGTTCTCGTATTTTAATCCTGGATACTGAAAGTGAAAAGTAGAAGGAAATGGAGTTAGATATTTCTCCCCAATCACATAGCAATAGGTTCTAAATCAAGAAATCCTTGAAAGTAGAAGGTGAATGAGATTTCAGGTCTTGAATTCCTCACTCATCTATCTGTGAAATGTTCTCAGACCATAATGAAATTAAACTAGAAATCAGCAACAGAAAGATAACAGGAGGATATCCAAGCATGTGAAAATTAAATAATATTCTTCTAAGTAATCCATGGATCAAAGAGAAAATCACAAAGGAGATTAGATAGTATTTGGAAGTAAGCAAAAATAAAAATGCCACATATCAAAATTTGTGCGATGCAGCTAAGGCAGTGCTTAAAGGACAAAGCATATTATTAAATGTTCATATGAAAAAAGAATAAAGGTCTCAAATCAATAATCTAAACTTCCACCTTAAAATCAAAACTAAAAGAGAAAAACAAAACCAAGTGAAGTAGAAACCAGTAAATTATAAAGAAAAGAGTAGAAATCCATGAAACTAAAAGTAGAAAATATTAAAGTCATTTAAACCAAAATCTGATTCTTGGAATAGATCAATAAAATTACTGAAACTTCAGCATGACTAACAAGGAAAATAAGAAAGAATATTCAATTTATCAATATCAGGGATGAGAGACTATCAATAGAGATTCTGAACATTCAAAGAATAATAAGGGAATATCATGAAAAATATTTGCACGTATATTCTACAACTTTAGTGAAATCAATGAGCCTTAAAAACCAAACACTAAAACAGCTCACTTTTGACAAAATAAATAAACTGAATAGTCCTATAACTGTTAAGGCAATTAAATGTGTAATTGAAAAACTTCTAAAAAAAAATCTCCAAGCCCAGATGGCAAATTCTTCCAAACATTTAAGGAAGAAATAACAGCAGTTCTACATATTTTCTTCTAGAATATAGAAGAGGAGTGTAGTTGATATGATTCAACAACAGACCACAAGAGAAATTGAAATAGAGAGGTTTATTACTCACAGGTCCAGGAGGAAGTACACAGTATGCCGAGACAGGCCACAAGGGAAAGTGAAAGCAGAGTGCAGACAGAGAGTGGTAAGATCTGGGGCACATGTCCTTACTAGGGTCCATGGGTGGAGTGGTTTGGGGTTCCCAAGCTAAGGCCAGATCAGTCATTTCAAACCAAAAGGGTGGGGTTTTGGTAAGCTCCACAGGGGTACACCAGGGGAAGGTCCTGGGAGGCAAAGAAGAGATTGTTGATCACAAGGGCTGTTGGGGAAGTCACATCAGGAACTTACATTTTCTTGTGACTCTGAGGCTGTTATGTAGGGAGAGCAGTTGCATAAAGGGGCTAGTGTCAGTTTAAGGTCCCTGCCAGCCTCTTGGCCAAACAAAATAGATGCCAAGGCACCAATACTATGGAGTAGCTTAGCTAAACTCTCGACAATCTTCTAATTTAATAGTTCACTATTTTCCAAGCAAAACCAAAAACATTATTGATCTCAAGGGGAAAACCAGTAATGACTCAGTTACATTTTATCATTTATCTTCATAGACAATGGGGAGATATCAAAGGTAAAGTGAGAATTAAACTTTTAATGGAAAATCTTTCCATCTGAGACATATAAGCAATTGCAGACCATCCAATGTTATCAATTGGATTATAAATAAAAAGAAGTTCTGGTCTTTCTGCTAGCTTAGGGAAGCTGTGGAAGAACATCTTCATGGCACGGATTAAGAGCTGGAATCTTAAAGTCATAGATGCACGAGTCAGAAATTGAAAGTATAGATGGAAAAAAAAAAAGAAGAATTTTACAAGAACATTGCAGTTAGATTTTTGTCTGAATTCTAAAAGGTCTGCATAAAATTTTTGTCCAGAATCTTGCTTTAAAGAAAATTCTTCCTCATACTAGTGTATTCACTGTATCTCCGGGAACAGAGTTTGAAGATTATTGTTTATTTTGAGAAAACCTCCATGTGAATATAGCTAATACCCACTATTTCTAGTTTGATTACAGGGACATAAATCATAATTTTAAATTGATTCAGACAAAAAGACAACCATTTTTTAAAATATACTTTAAAATTTCTCTTGAGATTTCTTCTTTGACCCTTGTGTTATTTAGAAGTGTGTTGTTTAATCTCCATATATTTGGAGATTTTCCAGTAATCTTTTTGCTGTTTTCTTCCAGTTTTATTGATATAATTGACTTTAACATTGTATTCATTTTACATGTACAACATAATGATTTGATATATGTACATATTGTAAAACGATTACCACAAGTTTAATTAACACCCATCACCTCACATAGTCACAATTTTTTTTCTTGTGATGAGCACTTTTAAGATCTACTCTCTTAGCAGCTCTCAAATTTGCAATACAGTATGGTTAACTTTAGTCACCATGCTGTACATTACATTCCCAGAACTTACTTGTCTTATAACTGGAAATTTGTACCTTTCGACCACCTTCTCCCACTTTGCCCACCCTCCCCCCCAACTGCCTCTGTCAACTACCAACCTGATCTCTTTATCTATGAGTTTGTTTGTTTTTTCATATTCCACATATTAGTGAGATCATACAGTATGTCTTTAACATTTCACTAAGACAACCAATTTTAATATTTTGCAAATATAGGTCCTTTCTGAGCTTTCTAGTAATTTAAATGAATGATATCTAAACACTTTTGTTTGCAAACACACCCATTTGTCTACGATCTTCTTAAAGTGTTCAATTCTGAAATGATAAATTCAATTTTGGTCAGATAAGGGAGGTAGGTATTATTTTAAGAGTTTTGTTGTTGTTGTTGTTGTTGTTTTTAGTGTTTTGGTGGTCATTGGATGCTATTAACATGTATTGATTATATTTATCCATTCTTTAAAAAAATAAAACACCCACACACTTCTCTGATTTTATGTGATTTTATTTATGAAATATAGTTCATTGTTTTATTCTATGTGAACTATCCCACAATTTAAAAAAATTATCCCACTATTTTAATATGTTGAAATCTTTGGATTCTCTATTAATCAGCATGTATAATATTGATTCTAAATGTTGATTTAAAGTCTAAATATTCTAAATGTTGATTAACTTCTAAATATTGATTAAATATTGATTCTAAATATTGATTTCTTTTGGTAATACCCTACTATCTTTATCCAAAGCTTTAATGAAAGTATACAATAGACCACAATAAAAAAAAAAACTATGTTAAAATAGAAAATTCTCTCCTCAAAACTGAACCTCAGAATATGTTTTTTTGATCACTCACGAGTTGCCTTTTTTATTGTTCATAATAGCCTTGTAAAACCAAGGTGAAACATATTGCAATATTTAGGCAGCACTGTATTAGTCACTGGCAATCAAAACCGATTTTACAATGTTTGAAATTCAATTTCTTACCCTTAAAAAATATGAAAATATTTTTATTAAATATAAAAATAGGGGAACAGAGCTATTTTTAAATAGTTGTCAAATTGAATATAATTTACATTGAATTTTTAAAAATTTTATTGGAGTATAGTTGGTTTACAATGTTGTTTTAGTTTCAGGTGTACAGCAAAGTGATTCAGTTATACATATACATATAGTCATTCTTTTTCAGATTCTTTTCTCATATAGGTTATCACAGAATATTGGGTAGAGTTCCCTTTGCTATACAGTAGGTCCGTGTTGGTTACCTATCTTATATATAGTAGTATGTGTATGTTAATCCCAAATTCCTGATTTATCCCCCCCTCCATGTTTCCCCTTTGGTAACCATAAATTTGTTTTTGATATCTGTAAGTCTGTTTCTGTTTTGTAAATAAGTTCATTTGTATCTTTTTATTAAAATTAGATTCCACATATGAGTGATATCATTTGATATTTGTCTTTGTCTGACTTACTTCACTTAGTATGATAATCTCTAGATCCATCCATGTTGCTGCAGATGACATTATTTCGTTGTTTTGTGGGGTTTTTTTTGACATTTAAGAGTAGATATAAGATTTAAAAATTTTTTTAAAATTTATTTCATTGTTAAAAAGGTAGATCTCATGTTAAATGTTCATACCACAAGTTTTTGAAAATGCCTTTCTCATTAGGTATTTGAAAACTGAATACATTCATCCTTGGATAAAAATTACCCATCTATAGGACTGTTAAAATGGCGACTAGATTATTAGGTTCAGAGTTATTTTAGAAAAGATATAGTGTTTGGATAAAGGTTGGACTCAATGACCTCTAAGTCTTGTTTTAACTCTAAGATGCTTTGATTCTGTAATTTTGTATGAGTTTATGTAACAATTACTAAACATTCTCTTTTTTACATGAGGTCCAAACAAACACGCATGAATTCATGGGTGACCAATAAAGTTGAAATTGATAATTCTTGCTAGAGGAATGTAAGTCTGAACTTATACTATAGAAAATAAATCTTATACTATAGAAAATAAATAAATAAAACCAGCTCAATTCTAGAATAAAGATGCTCAGTTTTAGGATTAAGTGAGATTGGTTCCTACTGACTAAGATCAACTCTGGTGAGTGAAACATTCATCAGTTGACAGGCACTTACATTGTTTTCATATCTTGCTGTTGTGAATAATGCTGCAGTGACATGGTAATATAGATATCTCCTCAAGATAGTGATTTCATTATCTTGGGTATATACCCAGAAGTGGGACCGCTGAATCATATGGTAGTTCTATTTTTAATTTCTTGAGAAACCTCCATACTGTCTCCATAATGGTTGTACCAGTTTACCTTCCTCCCGAGAGTGTACAAGGGTTCCCTTGGTGGCAGCTGCAAGAATTGGGGTGCCAGAGGAGTGTACAAGCTCCTTTCTGGGAGACACTAGTGAGCTGAAGTAAGGCAGAGGGAAAGTGCAAAGATGACATCCGTTGGCTTCCATCCCTGAGAGAATATCAGTAGACCACTATATGTGTGCCCAACCAGATGCCTGCCCCTCAGGCTGAAGCTCCAGGAGAAGCAAATAGGCCTTTATCACATAAAGAGTTAGGGTGTGTTTAAGTCTGCTGTCTGGTCTGGTCCCTGGGGCAAGTCAGTCCAAGTGCGCAAATACTTTAAGAGCTGTCTCTAAGTTTGCTGTAGCCTTGTGGGTGTCATGGACACACCCAAGCCAGCATTTGCTATCTCTTATCTTTCTGATGATGGCCAGTCTAACAGGCTGAGGTTATTTCTCATTGTGGTTTTATTTTGCATTTCCCTAGTGGCTAGTGATGTTGAATATCTTTTCATATACCTATTGGCCTTTTGTATATCTTTTTTGGAGAAATGTCTGTTCAGGTCTTTTACCCATTTTTAATTGAGTTATTTGAGGTTTGTTTGTTTGTTTGTTTTGCTATTAAGTTGTATGAATTTTTTTAAAAATTAATTTTAGATATTAACCCCTTATCAGATATATGGTTTGCAAATATTTTCCCATTTTGTAGGTTGCCTTTTCATTTTGTTGATGGTTTATTTTGCTGTACAGAAGCTTTTTTGTTTAATGTAGTCTCACTTTTTAAATTTTTTGTTGCTTGTGCTTTAGGTGTTATATCCAAAAAAACTGCTGCCAAGACCCATGTCAAGAGCTTTATCCCTGTTTTCTTTTAGCAGTTTCATGATTTCAGGTCTTACATTTAAGTCTTTAATCCGTTTCAAGTTAATTTTTGTATGTCAGATAAGGATCCAGTTTCATTCTTTTACATGTGAATATACATGTGATATCTCAATATCATTTATTGAAGAGACCATCTTTTCTCCATTTAATATTCTTGGTTCCCTTGTTAAATATCTGTTTGCTATATATGCTTGGGCTTAATTCTGAGCTCCCAATTCTGTCCCATTTTTCTATTTGTCTGTTTTTATGCCACTACCATACTGTTTTGATCACTATAGCTTAACACTATAGCTTAAAATCAGGAAGCTTGATGCCTCCTGCTTTGGTTTTTTTTCTCAGGATTCCTTTGGCTATTTGGGGTCTTTTGTGGATCCATATAAATTTTAGGGGTGTTTTTCCACTTCTGTAAAAAATGCTATTGGAATCTTGATAGTGATTGCATTCAATCTATAGATGACTTTTGGTAGTATTGACATTTTAACAATACTAATTCTTCCAATCCATGAAAATGGGCTATGATTCCATTTATTTGTGTCTTCTTTGATTTCTTTTATCAATTTCTTGTAGTTTTCAAAGTTGAGATCTTTCACCTCCTTGGTTAAATTTATTCCTAAGTATTTTACTGTTTTTGATGCTATTATAAATGAGACTGATATCTTTATTTTATTTTCAGAAAATGCATTGTTAGTGTATAGAAATACTACTGTTTTTGTATGTTAATTTTGTATCCTGCAACTTTACTTACTTCATTGATTAGATCTAACATCTTTTTTGTTGAGTCTTTAGGAATTTTTGTATTGGGTTGGCCAAAAGGTTCATTCGGTTTTTTCCATAAGATGGCTCTAGTAGCACTTAGTTGTCTTTAACTTCATTCAAAACAATATTGTTAGATTGTATATGACAGCTGTCATATCAGTGTGCATTTAAAAAAAGACATCAAATCTGGTGAATTTTTGTGTAGCCATTTTAATCTTGAAGATGGAAGAAGAAAAGCAACATTTTCGGCATATTATGCTTTATTATTTCAAGAAAGGTAAAAATGCAACTGAAATGCAAAAAAAGATTTGTGCAGTGTATGGAGAAGGTGCTGTGACTGATTGAACATGTCAAAAGTGGTTTGCGAAGTTTCGTGCTGGAGTTTTCTTGCTGGACGATGCTCTAGAGTAGGGTAGACCAGTTGAAGTTGATAGCGATCAAATCGAGACATTAATTGAGAACAATCAATGTTATACCACACGGGAGATAGCCGACATACTCAAAATATCCAAATCAAGCATTAAAAATCATTTGTACCAGCTTGGTTATGTGAATTGCTTTGATGTTTGGGTTCCATACAAATTAAGTGAAAAAAACCTTCCTGACCGTACTTCCGCATGTTATTCTCTATTTAAATGTAATGAAAACGTTCCATTTTTAAAACAAATTGTGACAGACGATGAAAAGTGGATACTGTACAATAATGTGGAACGGAAGAGATCATGGGGCAAGTGAAATGAACCACCACCAACCACACCAAAGGCCTGTCTTCATCCAGAAAAGGTGATGTTGTGTATATGGTGGCATTGGAAGGGAGTCCTCTATTATGAGCTCCTTCTGGAAAACCAAGTGATTCATTCCAACAAGGACTGCTCCCAGTTAGACCAGCTGAAAGCGGTACTCAACGAAAAGCGTCCAGAGTTAGTCAACAGAAAACACATAATCTTCCATCAGGATAACGCAAGACCGCATGCTTCTTTGACGACCAGGCAAAAACTGTTACAGCTTGGCTGGGAAGTTCTGATTCATCCTCCGTATTCACCAGACATTGCACCTTTGAATTTCCATTTATTTAGGTCTTTACAAAATTCTCTTAATAGAAAAAATTTCAATACCCTGGAAGACTGTAAAAGGCACCTGGAACAGTTCTTTGCTCAAAAAGATAAAAAGTTTTGGGAAGATGGAATTATGAAGTTACCTGAAAAATGGCAGAAGTTAGTGGAACAAAAGGGTGAATATGTTGTTCAATAAAGTTCTTGGTGAAAATGAAAAATGTGTCTTTTATTTTTACTTAAAAACTGAAGGCACTTTTCAGCCAACCCAATATATAAACTTATGTCATATGTAAATAGAGACAATTTTGCTTCTTCCTTTCAAATTCTGATACCTTTTTTTTTTTTTTTTTTTCTTGGCTAAATACTATAGCTAGGATTTCCAATTCTATGTTGAATAAGAATGGTGAGGGGGCTTCCCTGGGGCTTCCCTGGGGCTTCCCTGGGGCTTCCCTGGTGGCGCAGTGGTTGAGAATCCGCCTGCCAATGCAGGGGACGCGGGTTCGGCCCTGGTCTGGGAGGATCCCACATGCCGCGGAGCAACTGGGCCCATGAGCCACAATTACTGCGCCTGCACGTCTGGAGCCTGTGCTCCGCAACAAGAGAGGCAGCAATTGTGAGAGGCCCGCGCACCGCGATGAAGAGTGGCCCCCGCTTGCCACAACTAGAGAAAGCCCTCGCACAGAGGCGAAGACCCAACACAGCCATAAATAAAAATTAAAAAAAAAAAAAAAAGAACGGTGAGGGAGGCACACTTGTCTTGTTGCTGATCTTAGAGGAAAAGTTTTCAACCTTTCACCACTGTGTAAGATGTTAGCTGTGGGCTTATCATATATGAATTTATTATGTTGAGATACGTTTCTTCTATGCCTAATTTGTTAAGTGTTTTTGTCATGAATTGATGCTAAATTTTGTCATATAATTTTTCTGCAGCTATTGAGATGATCATATGGTTCTTTTCTTTCTGTCTATTAATATGATGTATTACATTGGGTGGTTTTCATATGTTGAACCGTCCTTGTACCCCAGGTACAAAGTCCATTTGACCATGGTGAATAATCTCATTAATGTGCTATTTAATTTGGTTTGCTAGTATTTATTGAGAATATTTGCATCTATATTTATTAGGAATATTGACTTGTATTTTTCTAATCTAGTAGTGTTTTCTGGTTTTGGGATCAGAATAATGCTGGCCGCATAAAATGAGTTTGGGAATGTTTTTTTCTCTTTGATTTTTGGAAGAGTTTGAGAAGGATTGGAGTTAATTCTTTTTTAAATGTTCGGTAAAATTCACCAGTGAAGTCATCTGGTTTGGAGCCCCATTGGTTTTCAAAGCTAAATGTTTGGGGGGCTTGTCTTCCAGGTGCAGGTCTTAAAAGTTGGGGTGCTTGATGTTAGATTCAAACCCTTGGCTCCTTGGGGAGAAGCTCCAGGTTTTGAGTTTCCTCTAGTGAGATTGTCTCTCAGTCTCTCCTACCTGCTTCAATATAAATTTTTTCTTATTTGTAGATGTTTAGGAGTCACAAAGCCAGTTTTTAGGTTTTTGTTCTAGAGAAAATTGTTTCATATGTAGCTGTAGATTTGATGTGTTTATTAGAGGAGGTGAGTTTAGAATCTTCCTACATCACCATCTTGAACCAGAACTCGTGATAGCTTTCTTAAGTTCTCTTTCTGAAAATTCATTGTTAGTGAAAAAAAACACTATATTCATGTTGATTGCATCCTGCAACTTTACTGAATGTTTTTACTAGTTCTGATAGTTTTTTGATGGAGCCCTTAGGGTTTTTCTATATTTAATATCATGTCATCTGCAAATAATGACAGTTTTACTTCTTCCTCTCCAATTTGAATTCCTTTTATTTCTTTTTTCCAATTGCTCTCTCCTGGACGTCCAATACTATGCTGAAAGAAGGGGTGAGAGTGAGCAGCTTTATCTTTTTTCTGTTCTTAGAGTGAAAGCACTCAGCTTTTCACAGTTGCATATGATGTTGGCATGGCTTGTCATATATGACATTTATTATGTTGAGATACATTCCTTCTATGCCTAATCTGTTGAGAGTTTTTATCATGAAAGAATGTTAATTTTGTCAAATGATTTTTCTGCATGTATTGAGATGATCATATGATTTTAATCCTTCATTCTGTATACATGGTGTATCACATTTATTAATTTGCCTACGTTGAAACATCCAAGCATCACAGGGATAAATACCACTTGGTCATCCTGTATATCCCTTTTAATGTGCTGTTGAATTTTGTTTCTAATATTATTTTGAGGATTTTGCATCTATATTCATCAGGGACATTGGTTGTAATTTGCTTTTCTTGTAGTATACTTGTCTGGCTTTGGTATCTGGGTATACCTGGTCTCATAAAATGACTTTGGAAGTGTTCCCTTGTCTTCTATTTGTTGGAAAAGTTTGAGAAGAGTTAATATTAATTCTTCTTTAGATTTTTGGTAGAATTTACCATTGAAACCATCTGGTCCTTGACTTTAAAATTATTAAATGGAAAGTAATTTGAGCAGAATGCTGTGTAGCCTTTAAAACTTAGTAAATATGTATCCATGTAGCTTCAGAGGAAACCTTTGTAACATAAATTTCATAAATTTATAGTCATATGATTATTACTGAAAATATTAATAATGTGTATAAAACATGGCAAGAGAATTCAGAAATTACAAAACAACATTGTGGGCTTACATTCATTTCTAAGTACTTATAAACTAGTGACAAATATTTAAATAATAAATTTTAATGGACTGGGCCTCTTTATGAGATTCTCAGGTACTGTTGCTAAATTTGTTTTAGGATCTTTTAGTAGATAGTTTTATGTTTATTAGAGATCATAATGGATGCCCAAAATAGCTGTTCCAAATCTGAGATGCAATGCATAGGCTTCAGTTTCTATAAATACTGACCTCTAGTTTTCCAGGACACCCAACATTAAAGATTTCTTTTAATGTTTAAAATCTTGTTTGCCTTTTTGGAATGCATGATTTAGCTATCACAGTGGTTCTCCAAGTGTGATACTCAGACCAGCAGCAGCTGCAGCAGCTGCAGCATCTGGGAGTTTGTTAGGCGTTCAAATTTATGGATGTCACCTCCTGAATCAGAATTACTAAGTGTGGGCCTTAGGTACTTACGTTTCAACAAGCTCTCCAGGTGATTCATGCTAAAGGTTGCAAACCATTGAACTAGGGACAAAAAACCCCCACAGTTTACCAAACCACTCCTCCTCTGTGCAAAAAGTTCCAAGTGCCAGGTGACAGAGAGGTAGAGAAAATGAAATGTTTTTATTCAGTTCAGGCTTCCATTACAAAAGATGAAAGAAAATAAAAAGAAAAGCCCAACAACAACAAAAACCCTGGGTTCTCAAGGGAAACAACATGCTTAAAAAGATGTCACTATAGATGAGAAAGGTCAGAATTTTGTGATCAGCTTTGATAACTACCTACATACCAACAGCTGCTGTGGTAAGTTTTACAATCTTGAATGAGGAAAGAGAAAAACGTTTTATGGAAACTGACAGAACCTTATGTTCTTCAAATTGAATTTGAAAAAGCAAGACTATTAATTCTAACAAGGAAAATGAGCGATTAATAAAGGTCATATATTTAATTCACATGAATATATTACAAAATGAGCAATTTAAGAAAAGCCAGTAAATTAGGAAACATTAATATTTTATGTGTTTATATAAATATTCAGTAAAGTAATTGTACTATAACATGTAAAGTACTTATACTGTACTATAACAGTATAGTAGTTGTACTATAACTATGGTGATATCATAGTCTCTGATATCACCATGCAAGGCAAAGACTTGGATAGGTAAACGTTCAGTGTAATTTTGGCCTTTTCCCCAGTGTTTCCTCATGTCTTTCATAAATACTTAGAGATTTTAGATGTAATGTGATGGTATGAATTGCAAAGGAAAATGTTTGGTACTCAGACTCAATTCTGTTACTTAAGTATTCTAAACCATATTTTTTTCTTTTAAAAATAGAGATTAAAATGCCTACACCATAGAACATAAAGAAATAAAACTTGTATGGATTAAATGAGACATATTTTATGACAAAATAGAGCATGGTGTCTGTCTCATGAAAATGAATGCTCAAAATTGTTCAGTCTTTTTATTTCCCAGACTGTTGATAATTACCGGTATAAATATGGCAGACTAAAATATTTAATGTACCAAAATCAAAATTAAGTATGGACAATAATGTTGTTTATTATTTGATCAGATCAAGGGAAAGGGGGACAAAAAACAAGGCACAGAAAAGGAGAAATTAGAAATGAAGTTTCAAAGAAGAAGCTGTTAGGTACCAGAAGAAGCTCTGTACAATCAGATTAAACACTAAATCTGAGAGTGAAATATAAGTATTCCCTTTGCAAAAGTTTTTTGCTCTTCATTTCAATGAGACATTTATTAAATAAAGTGTTAATTGGAAGGGCAATAGCACTACATAATTTGGCCCTTGGCTCTGCAATTACAGGGGCTTTTGCTATAATAGAATTGTTTGCCAGGGAAGAATCTTAGGTATCACCCCATTCAACAATATTTCCTCTAAAGAGCCATTCAATCTACTAAAATAGGGCAATATGCTATAAACAAATAAAATTTGTCCAATTTTAAGAAAACCTCTAATCAAGAGCTGATCACTGATTTTCTATTCTTGACTTAAAGCAAAGCAACGGGTTTCATCTGTGGAAATAGAATGGTGTTTTTTAGTTGTGGAAATTCAGCTGTCTTTCTGTGACAGGACCAGTTACTCTGATCACATTTGCACTCAGGAACTAGCAGTTTACTAGTGTTTTCTGTAAGCTCCATGAACACAAGTAATACATATCTTCACCTTTGGATCCTCAACATCTAGGGCACAGCTGATGAATAACAGGTACTTAAAAGTTAATTGTTGAAAGAAGCAATGATGAATAAATGAATAATTTATTTTAACATCTCTCTACTGCATTTCCCCTATCCTCTTTATCTTCCAGCTGCCAACACAATGTGTATCTCCAAAATGGTTATGGCAAATGTAACCATAATGAGAGGATTCTTCCTCATGGGGCTCTCCAACAACCGTGAGCTGCAAATCTTACGTGCATTGCTTTTCTTGCTGATGTACCTATTAGCCTTAGCAGGTAACCTCATAATTATCACCATCACAACCCTGGACCAACATCTCCAATCCCCAGCGTATTACTTCTGGAAACACCTTTCCCTCCTGGGCCTCTCTTTCATTTCTGTCACAGTCCCCCAGTTCATTGACAATTAACTTATGGGCAATGTCTATAGTGCCACAGTCAGTGCATACTTCAGGTTTTCTTCTTCACATCTTTGGCCTGGGCTGAGGTGGCCATTCTCACAGTGATGTCTTATGACCGCTCTACAGCCATTTGCCTCCCATTGCACTGCGAGGTCATCATGGATCCCAGAGCCTGTAAGTGAGCTGTGATAGATGCATGGCTGAGTGGAGCCATCTCTGGAATCTTGTACACGGCTGCCACATTCTCCATTACATTCTGTAGGGCCAAAATACTCCACCAGTTCTTCTGTGATATCCCCCAGTTGCTGAAGCTCTCCTGTTCCAATGATTACCTTGGAGTGATTGGAGTGGCTGCTTTCATGACTGTGCCGGCATTAATCTGCTTCATCTCCGTTTGTTCTCTCCTACATGCACATCTTTTCCACAGTTCCAAGTATACCCTCTGCTGAGGGCCGATCCAAGGCCTTCTCTACCTGCCTGCCCCACCTCTTTGTTAGGTCATTTTTTCTCTCCGCGGGCATTTTTGAGTTTCTAAAACCGACTTCAGATTCTCCAACTGCTTTTCACATTATGATATCTATCTTTTATGCAGTAGTGCCCCCAACACTGAACCCTATTGTACGCAGCTTAAGAAATGAGGCCATGAAGGGAGCTTTAAGAAAGTTACTGTTGGGTGGTGAATTCACCAGGAAAAAGACACTTTTGTCCTGTTTTTGGTGACTGTTCAATATTATACACAAGAACATTTTTTTAATAATCGGAATTCCTTCCATATGTAATGTTGAGGAAAAGCAGTAACAGTTTTCTCTGCACGTTTATCGTGTAAAGTAGCCATTGTCATTACGAACACTGTTTGTCTGATTTCTTCACGTGTTTAGTCATTGAAACAATTTATTTATTCTTTCATATTAAGAAAAAATAACAATTTATACTTCTACTTCCTTTTCCCTCCCAATACATATAGAAACACAGACACATACACAGACACACTGATGAACATAGCACACTTAGTACCTGACATATAGTAAATGCTAAATAAAATGGGGTTATCCTCACCCTCCAGCACTGTTGGTGGGAATATAAATTGGTGCAGCCACTATGAAGAACAGTATGGAGGTTCCTTAAAAAACTAAAAATAGAGTTACCACTCCAGCGATCCCACTCTGGGGCATATATCTAGACAAAACTATAATTCAAAAAGTTACATGCACCCCAGTGTTCATTAAAGCACTATTTACAATAGCCAAGACATGGAAACAACCTAAATGTCCATCAACAGATGAATGAATAAAGAAGATGTGGTACTTATATACAATGGAATATTACTCAACCATAAAAAAGAATGAAATAATGCCATTTGCAGCAACATGTATGGACCTAGAGATTATCATACTAAGTGAAGTAAGCCAGACAAAGACAAATATAAGACATTACTTATATGTGGAATCTTAAAAAAATGATACAAATGAACCTATTTACAAAACAGAAGTAGATACACAGACATTGAAAACAAACTTATGGTTACCAAAGGGAAAGGGGTAGGGGGGAGGGAAAAACTAGGAGTTTGGAATTAACATATACACACTACTATATATAAAGTAGATAGCCAACAAGGACCTACTGTATAGCACAGGGAACTATACTCAATATTCTGTAATAATCTATAAAGGAAAAGAATCTACATATATATATAAAAGAATATATATATGTATAACTGAATCACTTTGTTGTATACCTGAAGCTAACACAACATTGTAAATCAACTATACTTCAATAAAAAAATAAAATGAAAAAGAAGGGGGAAAAAAGCTGAGTTATATATGAGAGATTTCTTTAAGTATAACTTTTCTAAGCACTTATTACATTAAAAAAATAATAATAAATTTTTTAAAAAGTAATTTATGTTTCCATTCAAAAATGAACATTCCAGAGTGCATACAGAGGCAGAAGGGACAAGTCATCAGAGGTGATGGTAGTCCTACATTTGTCTTAATCACACAGCACATCATAAGTACTTAGTAAATAGTGATCAATTTCAGTGGGTTGGTTGATCAGTTATTTGATGGCGACATGGCCTTTGGATTACAGCTGTCAACCCAGAATGCAAAACAACAACTACTGCATGAACAACACTGAGAAATTCAGAGCATTGTACCATCTAGAGCAGTGATGCTCAAAGAGGGTGATTTTGTCTGTAGGGACATTTGGCAATGCCTGGAGATATCTTTAGTTGTCACGACTGTTTGGGAGGATGCTCCTGACATCTAGTGGGTAGAAGCCAGGGATGCTGCTAAACATCTTACAATGTACAAAGCCCCCCACACAAAGAATTATCCAGCCCCAAATGTCAATAGGGCTGCTGTTGAGAAATACGGATCTAGATGCACTATGCCTTAAGGAAGTTACTACAAGACAAGCTAAATATGTTGGTACAAATTTATTCTTCAAGTAAGTATATTCCAGCCAAATATGGAAGTAAGAATAAGTTGTGGATTGACAGGATGATGTTGATCATTCAACATCATACGTACAGTAATGGAAAAGAGGTCATGGGAAAGACTACCTGCTGCATTTACGAAGAGTCTTTATATGACAGCTGTGTCCATTCATGCTGCCTCCTGCAATCAGGCTTCCACCTCTATTATCTCACCAAAACTTTTCTGCTTAAGGTCGGTAATCACTTCCTTGTATTTAGCAACAGTGTCAAGGTTGAATCTCATTTCTTAGCAATAATTGTATTTGGTGATACCAATATGAGAGAATTTGTAGAAGATGGCTGAGAATATGAAAAATGTCATTAACTGTTGCTGTCTAATAGCTTACATTTCTTCTATAAAACAGAGGTGAGGGCGCTGCTAAGAATGAAGAGAGTATAGGTAAGTTAATGAAGGAATGGTGAATATTTGAAACAATTCCCAAAGGAAGTAGGAAACAGTGGGAACAAAGGGCAAATAACTAAAAAGTAAGAGTGAGTTCACTATTTTATAAAGATACCAGACTACATTATTGTGGAATTTCTCCAGATTTTCTGGGCAATATGAGTGGAAGAGACTGTCTGCTGCTTTGGGGTATTTGGTGGAAATATGGAAGGAGGACATGTATGCCGGAGAGCTGGAAGTCACAGGAAAAAGAACAGAAGTTTTCTACTGTAACTCTTACAGGCATGGGTTATGGATCTATAAGAACGTAAGTGTGGTCTGAAACTGAAGGTATTTTTGAAGCCAAAGAAATGAAAAAGAAGTAGTGTAAAAGGCTACATATTATTTGATTCCACTTTTACAGTTATTTATATGATTACTTTCTGGAACTGCTGAAACTATGGGGACAGAAAGAGATCTGTGGTCACAGAGGCTGTCTGGGGGAGATTACTAGAAAGGGGCATGGGACAATTTTAGGGCATGAGGGGGCTGTTCTACGGCTTGATTATGGCTATGGTTACATGACTATATGTTTGTTAAAAACCACAAAATATATAGTCAAATGGTGATTGTTACTGTATGTAAATTATACATTAATAAAAATTTTGGAAAAAGAGAAGTAGTGGGAGAAAGAAGCGATAGAATTTTATGAGCTAACTCCAAGATCAAGCATGAAAGGAGAATATATAGTTGGGAAGAAGTATAGGTTGTTAACATGATGAGATCCTCAAATCCTTTAGTCATCTTTGAAATGTCTTTCTAGGACTCTCCTATGTTTTTGTGACATCTTTTCATAACAACTATTGCACTTATCATGTTGTATTCTAATTACCTGGTATCTGTCTGTTTTCCTCTTTATATGATGAATTATTTGAGGGTAGAGAATTAAGACTTGACCTCATACACATTTGTATTTTCTGATGTTCAGCAGATACCACATCCCTTACACTAAGTTGGTGGTCAACAGTCATTTTGAATAAAAAATGAATGAGGCCAAAGAGGTCTGAGATTTACAAGGAGGTTGCACCATCTACTTGGATATTGATTGTGCCAGCATCATGACCAGTGTGAAGCTGGATTATCTGTTGATACAAAGATACCCTGATGATGGCCAAATTTGGTGCTAGGAAGAAAACACTGATACAAGTGCCCAATACTCACTGAGGAGATTAAATGGATGAAGGAAACAAGAAGATGTAGAGAATTTTGCTGTAAAAAGATGTAGGCTTCAAAAGACAAGATATTTTTATGTGATAAGGAAGAAGTAACAAGCTAGAAGAAAAATAAGAGAATGCATACCTTGACACACCCCGCACTGCCAAACTGTGAAGGAAGGAGCAACTTTGAATGATAAGGGAAACAATATTTGGGAGAAAAACCGTGCATTAATGTGCAGAAAAGTCATCATAAAAAAGTAATGATATTAGAGAACTTTGTCATAATATTGTTAGAGTTCTAGGGAATTGTATTAATGAGGAAATATTCAAAGGGAAGCATCTCAATTCAGAATAAGAATAATAGTGTGGGATAGGAAAGGTGGGATAACTGAAGGTGAAAAAAATATTATGTTGCCTGCTTTTATCTTTCTTCGTATAGAACTTCTGCAAATGAAGATACTTGTTCATCACCCAGATCTATACATTTTGGTCCTAGAGAAGACAGAAGGATGCTTTTTCAAAGATGCACTAATCTTTTGGGTTGAATGTATGAAAATAACAACTATTTACCCATGAAGGGAAGGGACGGGCAGGATATGACAAATTTCAGAATTATTTTCGTAAGTAAGAGGAACATATAATTTCACTTTGGTTTACATAATAGGCTTTTGGAAAGCAGTGTATTAATTATTTATATGCCAAGTCATGGTTGCCATGCACTGCAGTAATATTATTTATTTAAAACAACTTTTTGGTAAATCATTTAATTAAATGAAAAAGGGGAACATTTTGTATTAGGTGCTTCCTGAAGATAAGAGAGAAAATGGAATCATTTTTCCTTAAGATAGATTTGATGTAATCATAAAAATAACTTTCACATGAGAAGTACTATAGAATGAAAACTGGAAGGATCAAATTAAACTTAGGTCACTAGAACTTGCATTGCATATTAATATAATTATTTCAAAATGAGGGTTAATCTGAGGTTTTCTGGAAGAGACAACCTTTGGACAGGCAAGAGAGAAACGTTATGGTTGCATGAACTAGTGTTTTGGAAGTCTTCTCTCAAATTTCACTTAATCATATTTTCAAAATAAAATTGCAATATCTTACTCTATCATGTTGTTTGAAAATGCAGAGGATACATACGTCCAGAATCATGCTCACTATATTCATGATCTCCTGTTTTTACCTGATACGTATTTTCATCTGATATGAACTTGCAGTTGGTCTTGGGTGAAGCTGGAATGGGACAATCGTGGGAATGGTTCTGAGTTGCAACCCTAAAGAAAAAAGTAGTTTTTTCTTTAAGGAAAAAATTAGATTCCTATTCAACCCTAAAGCAGAACTTAACTCTTGGTCATATCATTTTTGTGTAGGTATATAAAAATTTATTCAAATATATTAATAAAAATCAGTAAGATTTTTACTGCTTTGTTTGTTTAGACTAATATTAAATTTGTTTATATCTTGAAGTGCACACCAGGAGACTAATGGGGACAGACAATGGTCAGTTAGATATTAAGAATTTGATTTATGATTTTTAAATTAAACCAGATTAAAATTAAGAAAGCAGATAATTCCCATTTGAATGAAATGATGTCGTATTAACACAATTTTTAAACATGCTCTCTGCCATTTTGAAAGGGATAAAAGTATATGTCCTATGCCAATTAATAACATGAAAATGCCCTTGCATAATGTACTTCTGCCATGAAATCATTTATTTAATTATGGATGTAGTTTAGTATCATTGAATAGATGATACTTTCACATATTTTAGAAAATAAAGTATATGAAAGATGTATGATGGAATATATTCTTCTTATCCCTTTACCACATCCATCTATCTCCTCCAAATAAACAGTTATTAATTTCTTTTTAAAATTTCTTTTATTGAGGTAAATTGATTTACAACATAGTGTTAATTTCTAATGTATAGCAAAGTGATTCAGTTATACATATATATACATCCTTAGTTATTAATTTCTTAATACACAACAAAACAGAGAACTTGAGGGAAGGGAATAGTGGTGGTTAATTTAACTATTTCAAATGTAATCATAGAAGAAGTTCTAGAGCAAGGCAACTTAAGGATGAGTTTGGAATAAAATGATGCTGCTATAGAGGTAGGAGATAATTTCTATTATCACTGTCCTGTTTTTATCTAAATTTATTCTTCCTTAGCTCAGAATCTCACTTCTTGTAGATCCTTAATTGTGATAATACATGTGTCATGATCTGGAATAATCTAAAGAAATACTCCAAATACACAATTTTATTATATGTATATATATTTGTAATCTGTATATGGCATTATATATATATAATGCATATAGCTTTCAAAGCTAGATCAAAAGAATTTATAGATACTCTAGTAACAAATATCAGACATAAACTTGTAATCCCAACAGTAAATTGTATTGAAATATGAAAAATCTATACTATGACTCACAAATAGCAGTAAACTGTAGAAAAGCATGAGATTTCATTATAAAATTGAAAAAAAATATTCAAAATGCTGCAATAGAAATATCAAGTGGCAAAAAGCTTCTATGTTACAAAATGAGATACATTCTTCATAGTTATATTACCTAAATTATTATTCAACTTGGTTGAGTTAGAACTTTGGCTATGGAAAGCCATTATAACAATGATCCAAGATATCAGAATAACTAATTGAATGGAATGAATGAATAAGTGAATGAATGGTTGAATGAATATATACAGAGTTGATATTAACAAGGGTCTAGTTCTCATTCATTCACATTTAGTGGCTCTTGGAGAAAATAAAACACCCTCGAGTTTTCCTAAAGTGTCTTCCTTTTTCAATAGTAATGACCCTTTACTTTACAGTTGAGTGGTGTTTTGTGTGTAGTTACCAATCTCTTTTTCCTTGGGGAGGGCTTAAACTTTGAAGAAAGTTTATCTCAATGTTCTTTGTTAAGCAGCCTGCCCCCAGAGGCCTCTTCCAGGAGTTAAGTTGTGAAATTGTTAAAACCTTGGCAAAATTGAGATAGAAGCACCAGCGATTGCCTAACAAAGCTGGGACCTCTGGAGACAACCTTGAAAGTGTTTAGTATGTACGCCCTGATAAATTATCTTGCTCTTCAGGGAAAATAGTTTTGAGGCATTTAAACAATTATGTACTTACTCACTTTGTGCAAACATTCGTAACATTTTAGTAATACAATTATCTGGAAGTTTTCTAATGAGCCCCCTAGTGGCCTTAGTAGAACAAGACCTTGCTTGACAACAGCCAATTTCCAAGGAGACAAGTTTTAATTGCTTGGAAACTGCAAAATGATGGCTCTAAGCAGCTGCTGCTTGATCTTTGTGAAATGACTGGATTGTTTTTTGGTACAAGGTTTAGTACAGATTAGTGATTGCCATAATCTGGAGTCTCAGTGAGAAAATAAACACTGTAGGGGCCTCCAAAGTTATTCTAGTTACCTACTCTGTATATTAGAAGCAGGAATTCAAACTCCAAAATTTCGAATTCTTTTTTGTTTTGTGATTAAATGATCTAATGAAATATTTCAAATAGACTGATTCAATCCCTCATTCTTTTTAACTATTCCATGAAAACTATAAACCATGCTGCTCATTCTCAGTGTACTATATACATCAGTTAAGAACACAGCTTTTAGATTCAGATTGCTTGAGTTTAAACAATGGCCCACCATTGTTATTAGATATGTGACCTTAGGAAAGCTAATTAGCAATTTTGTGGCTCAGTGGTTTATCTGTAAAATAAGATAGTAATAGTGCCTCTCTCATGTGACTGTTGTGAATATCAAATAGGTTAATATATACTAATCACATTAAATAGTGTCACACACAATAAGCATGCAAGAGATGTTAGCTCTCATTAATCTGCCACCCAAATAACAATGTGTTGTTTTCTACAGTTGTTTATTTCAAAAATTACTTTTGCATTTTTGAAAGTTATGTTCATTTAACAGAAATTAAGGAATAACAGTCTTAACTAAGATTGCACTGGTATTTAACAGTAATGTCCAACTTCAAACTCAAGTCTACTGATTGTAATCTGGTGGTGCTTCCACCACCTCACAGCTATTTCTGTGCCCACCGACAATTGCTGTTACAGTCATTCCCTTCCAATACTGACAGAGTTGAAAACAGTATGGTAAAATCTGGAAGAAATAAGCCCTGACTATTCTGTTTCACCGAATGTCAGTCAAATTTCAAAATACCCGTTCTAGTTCCCTGGATGATGGCATAAACACACTAACTCAATCTCTTATATGAAATGTAGCTGTAAAACCTGAACAGAAAGCAAGGAGAAGCTATTTGAGCATCCTGAAAAATAAATATTTGCAGGTGGATTGGGGAAGAATACTAGAATTCAAATTGCCACCAAATTGGCAGTGTTTACCATTATCCCTCTGCAATACCCCAGCCTGAGCTTAACACAATCAGAAGCAGAAGTAAAACAGTTTACACCATATCACAGTCACAGAGAGCTCTAGGAGAAGCCCTCCGAGATTCTCTGGCTCAAGGAGCATGAAAATGAATTCCTAATGCTCAGAATGAGGAATACCAAAATCTGCATTCGTCTAGATGCTCTAGAGAACTTCCAGAACCAATATAACAGGGAAGAGCCAATTCTGACTCCATATTGGATCTGTTTCTTTGTTAACCTTTGCTTTTCGTTGCTTTTTTATTATAATCGCTGTCTATAGCTGTAAGCATACAGAATGGCCTGCCAGAGGGAACCCTGCCCCTCTGCGGAAATGTTACTAAATTACTTTTGTTCAGCTCACAGGGAGACAATCTGACCCTGCCCACCTGTGAATGGCTGCAGAAAAGAAGAAATTAACATATCCCCTCCCCAATGCTGGCCAAGCCAGGCAAAACTAATGGCCCTTTTACTTTATTTCCTGGCCTCCTCCCCCTCTTTGTTCTATAAAAGAAACTGGCATCCAGACCCCATAAGATTTTTTTTGGGTGCACTAGCCCGCCATCTTCTCAGTCTGCCTATTCCTTGCCTCAGCACCCTGTCTCCCTATTTATTGGCCTGTCGTGTGGTGAGCAGAGCGAGCTTGGACTCGGTAACACCAATAGGTTGTGTATCTGTAGAGAGATTTATTTACGAAATTGGTTCATGTGATTATGGAGGCTGGTAAATCCAAAATCTGCAGGTGCGCTGGCAGGCTGGGGATCCAGGGAGAGCTGATGCTGCAGTTCAACTCTTAAGGCGGTCTGGCTGGAGACCCACATGAAAGCTGATGTTACAGATCAACTCCTGTTATTTTTTCTCTTCTCTCTGTTTTTTCATGCCCAGCCCATTCCATGAAAGCAGTGACAGTGGCAGCAGTGGGAGTAGAACCCACAAGAGTCAAACCTCTCGTGTAAGGGAACCTGACTTTCCATTCTGTACAGCTGCAGTTTCATGAGAGTGGAACCAACACCACTGATTTTTTTTTCTCTGTCTTTCCACCTCCTTCTTCTCCACAGACTGAGTGCAACTGAGAAAGTGCATGGCAGAGCACTAGCTAGAGCTCTAGGTTCTAGATAGAGGACCATAGAACTAGATATTACCAGGGAGATAAGAGAGAGATAGCAAGTCTCACGTGTGTGGACCTGATACTAAATAGCATAGCAAAAACTTCAAGAATTGAACTTCCAGGTTCCAAACTGATTACTGAATGGGATAATCAGTGAGACAGATCTGAAAAACACTGCAAAAGCTTTGAAAATTGAGCTAACATTGCAACTGTAGTCCACAAGAGGTAGAGACTTAAACTCAGGTTAACTGCCTGCTAAAGCAAAGACACTGACACTTTCCATAGGATTTAAACAAGACCTAGAGTCTCATGTGTAATATTCAAAGGAATTATGATACAATCCGAAAATATTCAGCATATAAAGAATAAAAAAAGTTTTCAACTTATATAAGAAAAGATACCCAACTGAGAAAACACAGATGTTAGATTATCTGATAAAAGCAGAAATAAAAATGTTTGAACAAGCACTTGAAAACACTCATAAAATATGTGGAATAATAGAAAGTCTTAGCAAAGAAATAGAATATTTTAATTTTCAGCTACTCAATTGAAAGTATATTAGTTTGGGACCAATAAAATTTGTCTTTTTTTTTCACCTGATGGCTGCATAACTCTATCAGATGTTTATTTTGCTGCAACTCAGTGTTTTCATCTGGAAGGTGGGAATGATAGCATTACTTATCGCAGAGGATTTATGTAAAGAGTAGATTAGATTCTGGGTAGAAAGTGCTCAGAGATTTTGAGCGCTCTTCTCTACACAGCACTTACAATAATTTGTCCACACAGACACTGAACCCTACATTAGCCAAATGGCTCTTGAATTTTCCAGGATGATGACCAGCACCAGGGGGTCTCTAAATTATTGGGATGAGTCTCTTTAAAAGTTTAGTAAAATACAGGAAAGTTAACCCCCAAATCAGGGAGTCTAATTTAGTATGCTTATTACAGAAATTTATCATAACAAAAATAAATAAACATACCCATTAATAAGGGTGGATATATAAAAAGTTTGCTGTATTCATATGAAGACTTGTATATAATTCAAACATCATGTTTCAGGAGAATATTTATTGCCATGAGAAATTATCAAAATATGGTACCTAAGGAAAAAACAGATTATAACATATACTTTCTGATCCCCATTTTGAATATTTTGTGCATGGAAGATTGATTAGAAGAACATATGGCAAACCATTAGTAGAGGTTTTCTCAGATGGAGACATTAAGGATTTTTAATGTTTTTATTTTATTTTCTATATTTTTTAAATATTCTGAAACAAATATTTTAATTTTAATCAGAAAAAAATGGAAGACAAAAATGTTGGAAAACCCTATCTAAAGGTGAACATTGGCATGTTCTCCACCATATCTTTTAAAATAACTCTAAAACACTCTACAATATGAAACAAATTTTTCCTTGAATGTTGGTTTGTCTAGCAATTTAGGAACTGCAGAGGTCGCTGATAAAGAATGAACTGGGGGGCTTCCCTGGTGGCGCAGTGGTTGAGAGTCTGCCTGCTAATGCAGGGGACATGGGTTCGAGCCCTGATCTGGGAGGATCACACATGCCGTGGAGCAACTGGGCCCGTGAGCCACAACTACTGAGCCTGCACGTCTGGAGGCTGTGCTCCGCAACAAGAGAGGCCACGGTAGTGAGAGGGCTGCGCACCGTGATGAAGAGTGGCCCCCGCTTGCCGCAACTGGAGGAAGCCCTCACACAGAAACGAGGACCCAACACAACCAAAAAAATAAATAAATAAATAAATAAATAATAATTTAAAAAAAAAAAAAAAGAATGAACTGGGAATTTAAATTCAAACTATCCATAGTTATCAGTATAGTTGAGATATTAGATTGTGTTAAGCTTATGACACTACTCTCCATTCCTCTTTGGCACCAATAACTTAGTAAGAAAGTTAAGAGGTATCTTGAAAATATTGATAAGTGAACTGTTACTGAAGTGAAGTGACAGAGGGTTGTTGGGCTGGGCACCAGGACTTGTTCTTCTTAGTCTTCATGATTGAGCAGAAAGATATCAGGAAAGCCTGAAAATCTCAGAGTTAAGAGCAAGAAGACAGATTTTTTGATACTTTTTTTCTTAATCATCCCATCCCTACAAAATTTTAATACCTCAGATATATAATATATGTGTTTATGGACTGTGGCCTTTGGAGGGACATTGTAATATCTAAGGTTTTTTGTAGCCCAAAAGCCAATTTTCACCCTCTTAGGAGCAATATCATCCCAGTTGAGGTTACATGATGTGGATTAACATGTTATATCTCTCTATTTATTTGTGCTTTTCAAATTTCTCTCAGCAATGTTTTGTAGTTTTCAGTGTAGAGAGCTTTCACATTTTTTGGTGAAATTTATTCCAAATATATTATGGTTTTTTTCACTGCAGAGGGCCAGGGGTTCAATCCCTGGTTGGAGAAATAAAATCCCACAAGCCGTGCATCTCAGGCAAAGAAAAGAAAAGAATATTGAAAATCAATACCCTAAAGTTTCATCTCAAGAGGCTGAATGAATGAATGAATGAATGAATAAAATCAGCAACTCAAACCTAAAGAAAGTAGAAGAAAGGAAATAATGAAAATAATAACATGAATCATTAAAATAGAAAACGAAAGTGCAACAAAGAAAAGTCAATAAAGTCAAAACTTAGTTATTTGAAAAGATTGGTGAAAGTGATAAACTCCAGTAAGACTATTAAAGAGAGAGAGAAAGAACTCAAATTATCATTTTAAAACGTAATATCACTATAAACATTCTCAATGTCAAAAATTATAGGAGATCATTATGAACCACTTTATGCCAGTAAATTTAATAATGTAAATGAAATTTACAAATTACCTCAAACCAAAAGTAAATTACTAAAACTGACAGTAAAAGAAAGAAAATTTGAATAGTTTGATAT
The DNA here is from genome assembly GCF_028023285.1 of Balaenoptera ricei. NCBI lineage: Eukaryota > Metazoa > Chordata > Mammalia > Artiodactyla > Balaenopteridae > Balaenoptera > Balaenoptera ricei. The sequence goes on from NC_082649.1 coordinate 23,044,467, forward strand.
ATACATAAGAAACTGGAGCTGCTATTTAAGATCTTCCCCAAAAGAAAACACCAAACCCAGATTTCACACGTGAATTCTACCAAATAGTTAAGGAGGAAATAATAGCAACTTATACATATTCTCCTAAAGAAAGAAAAAGGGAATACTTCTCAACTTCTTTTATTAGGCTAGCATAACCTTGATACCAACACTTGAAAAAGGACTTAACAGAAAGGAAAATTGCAGACTAATCTGTTTCATGAATATAGATGCAAAATTCCTTTCTTACTACCTCCTATGTGATTCTATTTGTGCAAATCACCATCATCACTCATTTGGATTATTGGAATAATCTTATTTCCACTCTTATCCATCCCACTATTCTCAAGTCAGCATCCAGGATTACTCTGTTAAATATAAGCCTAATGTTCCAAGCTTCCACTTCCACTCCACCCTTGATTACTCAGCCATGCTGATCTCTATTGTTGCTGCTAAAACACACTAATTACATCCTCTTCTCAAGGTCTGTGCACCAGCTCTCCACTTGTATGAAGCATTCTTACACTTGATAAATCCACACATCTAATTCCCACAGCTCTTTCAGGTCTTTGTCCAAAAGCTACCTCCTCAGTGTGGATTTCTCTTATTGCCCTATGTTAAGTTACAACAACAACAAAAAAAGCGTATCCGGAGGAGGATTAACCAAGATGGCGGAGTAGAAGGACGTGCTCTCACTCCCTCTTGCGAGAGCACCAGAATCACAACTGGCTGCTGGACAATCATCGACAGGAAGACACTGGAACTCACCAAGGAGGATACCCCACGTCCAAGGACAGAGGAGAAGCCACAGTGAGACGGTAGGAGGGGCGCAATCAGAGTAAAATCAAATCCCATAACTGCTGGGTGGGTGACTCACAGACTGGCGAACACTTATACCACAGAAGTCCACCCACTGGAGTGAAGCTTCTGAGCCCCACGTCAGGCTTCCCAACCTGGGGGTCCGGCAACGGGAGGAGGAATTCCTAGAGAATCAGACTTTGAAGCCTAGTGGGAATTGATTGCAGGACTTTGACAGGACTGGGGGAAACAGAGACCCCACTCTTGGAGGGCACACACAAAGTAGTGTGCGCATCGGGACCCAGGGGAAGGAGCAGTGACCCTGGGGGAGACTGAACCAGACCTACCTGCTGGTGTTGGGGGGTCTCCTGCAGAGGCGGGAGGTGGCTCTGTTTCACTGTGGGGACAAGGACACTGGCAGCGGAGGTTCTGGGAAGTGCTCCTTGGCGTGAGCCCTCCCAGAGTCTGCCATTAACCCCATCAAAGAGCCCAGGTAGGCTCCAGTGTTGGGTTGCCTCAGGCAAAACAACCAACAGGGAGGGAACCCAGCCCCACCCATCAACAGTCAAGTGGATTAAAGTGTTATGGAGCTCTGTCCGCCACAGCAACAGTCAGCTCTACCCACCACCAGAGCCTCCCATCAAGCCTCTTAGATAGCCTCAACCACCAGAGGGCAGACAGCAGAAGCAAGAAAAACTACAATCCTGCAGCCTGTGGACCAAAACCCACAGTTACAGAAAGATAGACAAGATGAAAAGGCAGAGGGCTATATATCAGATGAAGGAACAAGAAAAAACCCCAGAAAAACAACTAAATGAAGTGGAGATAGGCAACCTTCCAGAAAAAGAATTCAGAATAATGATAGTGAAGAAGATCCAGGACCTCGGAATAAGAATGGAGGCAAAGATTGAGAAGATGCAAGAAATGATTAACAAAGACCTAGAAGAATTAAAGAACAAACAAACAGAGATGACCAATACAATAACTGAAATGAAAACTACACTAGAAGGAATCAATAGCAGAATAACTGAGGCAGAAGAACGGATAAGTGACCTGGAAGACAGAATGGTGGAATTCACTGCTGTGGAACAGACTAAAGAAAAAAGAATGAAAAGAAATGAAGACAGCCTAAGAGACCTCTGGGACAACATTAAACGCAACAACATTCACTTTATAGGGGTCCCAGAAGGAGAAGAGAGAGAGAAAGGGCCAGAGAAAATATTTGAAGAGATTATAGTCGAAAACTTCCCTAACATGGGAAAGGAAATAGCCACCCAAGTCCAGGAAGCACAGAGAGTCCCATACAGGATAAACCCAAGGAGAAACACACCGAGACACATAGTAATCAAAATGGCAAAAATTAAAGACAAAGAAAAGTTATTGAAAGCAGCAAGGGAAAAACGACAAATAACATACAAGGGAACTCCCATAAGGTTAACAGCTGATTTCTCAGCAGAAACTCTACAAGCCAGAAGGGAGTGGCATGATATACTTAAAGTGATGAAAGGGAAGAACCTACAACCAAGATTACTCTACCCAGCAAGGATCTCATTCAGATTTGATGGAGAAATCAAAAGCTTTACAGACAAGCAAACACTAAGAGAATTCAGCACCACCAAACCAGCTCTACAACAAATGCTAAAGGAACTTCTCTAAGTGGGAAACACAAGAGAAGAAAAGGACCCACAAAAACAAACACAAAACAATTAAGAAAATGGTCATAGGAACATACATATCGATAATTACCTTAAACGTGAATGGATTAAATGCTCCAACCAAAAGACACAGCCTCACTGAATGGATACAAAAACAAGACCCATATGTATGCTGTCTACAAGAGACCCACTTCAGACCTAGGGACACATACAGACTGAAAGTGAGGGGATGGAAAAAGATATTCCATGCAAATGGAAATCAAAAGAAAGCTGGAGTAGCTATACTCATATCAGATAAAATAGACTTTAAAATAAAGAATGTTACAAGAGACAAAGAAGGACACTACATAATGATCAAGGGATCAATCCAAGAAGAAGATATAACAATTATAAATATATATGCACCCAACATAGGAGCACCTCAATACATAAGGCAACTGCTAACAGCCATAAAAGAGGAAATCGACAGTAACACAATAATAGTGGGGGACTTTAACACCTCACTTACACCAATGGACAGATCATCCAAAATGAAAATAAATAAGGAAACAGAAGCTTTAAATGACACAATAGAGCAGATAGATTTAATTGATATTTATAGGACATTCCATCCAAAAACAGCAGATTACACGTTCTTCTCAAGTGCGCACGGAACATTCTCCAGGATAGATCACATCTTGGGTCACAAATCAAGCCTCAGTAAATTTAAGAAAATTGAAATCATGTCAAGCATCTTTTCTGACCACAATGCTATGAGGTTAGAAATGAATTACAGGGAAAAAAACGTAAAAAAGACAAACACATGGAGGCTAAACAATACGTTACTAAATAACCAAGAGATCACTGAAGAAATCAAAGAAGAAATCAAAAAATACCTAGAGACAAATGACAATGAAAACACGACAACCCAAAACCTATGGGATGCAGCAAAAGCAGTTCTAAGAGGGAAGTTTATAGCTATACAGGCCTACCTAAAGAAACAAGAAAAATCTCAAGTAAACAATCTAACCTTACACCTAAAGAAACTACAGAAAGAAGAACAAACAAAACCCAAAGTTAGCAGAAGGAAAGAAATCATAAAGATCAGAGCAGAAATAAATGAAATAGAAACAAAGAAAACAATAGCAAAGATCAATAAAACTAAAACCTGGTTCTTTGAGAAGATAAACAAAATTGATAAGCCATTAGCCAGACTCATCAAGAAAAAGAGGGAGAGGACTCAAATCAATAAAATCAGAAATGAAAAAGGAGAAGTTACAAGAGACACTGCAGAAATACAAAGCATCCTAAGAGACTACTACAAGCAACTCTATGCCAATAAAATGGACAACCTGGAAGAAATGGACAAATTCTTAGAAAGGTATAACCTTCCAAGACTGAACCAGGAAGAAACAGAAAATATGAACAGGCCAATCACAAGCAATGAAATTGAAACTGTGATTAAAAATCTTCCAACAAACAAAAGTCCAAGACCAGATGGCTTCACAGGTGAATTCTATCAAACATTTAGAGAAGAGCTAACACCTATCCTTCTCAAACTCTTCCAAAAAATTGCAGAGGAAGGAACACTCCCAAACTCATTCTATGAGGCCACCATCACCCTGATACCAAAACCAGACAAAGACACTACAAAGAAAGAAAATTACAGACCGATATCACTGATGAATATAGATGCAAAAATCCTCAACAAACTACTAGCAAACAGAATCCAACAACACATTAAAAGAATCATACACCACGATCAAGTGGGATTTATCCCAGGGATGCAAGGATTCTTCAATATACGCAAATCAATCAATGTGATACACCATATTAACAAATTGAAGAAGAAAAACCATATGGTCATCTCAATAGATGCAGAAAAAGGTTTTGACAAAATTCAACACCCATTTATGATAAAAACTCTCCAGAAAGTGGGCATAGAGGGAACCTACCTCAACATAATAAAGGCCATATATGACAAACCCACAGCAAACATCATTCTGAATGGTGAAAAACTGAAAGCATTTCCTCTAAGATCAGGAACGAGACAAGGATGTCCACTCTCACCACTATTATTCAACATAGTTCTGGAAGTCTTAGCCACAGCAATCAGAGAAGAAAAAGAAATAAAAGGAATACAAATTGGAAAAGAAGAAGTAAAACTGTCACTGTTTGCGGATGACATGATATTATACATAGAGAATCCTAAAACTGCCACCAGAAAACTGCTAGAGCTAATTAATGAATATGGTAAAGTTGCAGGATACAAAATTAATGCACAGAAATCTCTTGCATTCCTATACACTAATGATGAAAAATCTGAAAGAGAAATTATGGAAACACTCCCATTTACCATTGCAACAAAAAGAATAAAATACCTAGGAATAAACCTACCTAGGGAGACAAAAGACCTGTATGCAGAAAACTATGACACTGATGAAAGAAATTAAAGATGATACTAACAGATGGAGAGATATACCATGTTCTTGGATTGGAAGAATCAACATTGTGAAAATGACTACACTACCCAAAGCAATCTACAGATTCAATGCGATCCCTATCAAATTACCAATGGCATTTTTTACGGAACTAGAACAAATCATCTTAAAATTTGTATGGAGACACAAAAGACCCCGAATAGCCAAAGCAGTCTTGAGGGAAAAAAACGGAGCTGGAGGAATCAGACTCCCTGCCTTCAGACTATACTACAAAGCTACAGTAATCAAGACAATATGGTACTGGCACAAAAACAGAAACACAGATCAATGGAACAAGATAGAAAGCCCAGAGATAAACCCACGCACCTATGGTCAACTAATCTATGACAAAGGAGGCAAAGATATTCAATGGAGAAAAGACAGTCTCTTCAAAAGTGGTGCTGGGAAAACTGGACAGCTACATGTAAAAGAATGAAATTAGAACACTCCCTAACACCATACACAAAAATAAACTCAAAATGGATTAGAGACCTAAATGTAAGACTGGACACTATAAAACTCTTAGAGGAAAACATAGGAAGAACACTCTTTGACATAAATCACAGCAAGATCTTTTTTGATCCACCTCCTAGAGTAATGGAAATAAAAACAAAAATAAACAAATGGGACCTAATGAAACTTCAAAGCTTTTGCACAGCAAAGGAAACCATAAACAAGACGAAAAGACAACCCTCAGAATGGGAGAAAATATTTGCAAACGAATCAATGGACAAAGGATTAATCTCCAAAATATATAAACAGCTCATTCAGCTCAATATCAAAGAAACAAACACCCCAATCCAAAAATGGGCAGAAGACCTAAATAGACATTTCTCCAAAGAAGACATACAGACGGCCACGAAGCACATGAAAAGATGCTCAACATCACTAATTATTAGAGAAATGCAAATCAAAACTACAATGAGGTATCACCTCACACCAGTTAGAATGGGCATCATCAGAAAATCTACAAACACCAAATGCTGGAGAGGGTGTGGAGAAAAGGGAACCCTCTTGCACTGTTGGTGGGAATGTAAATTGATACAGCCACTATGGAGAACAATATGGAGGTTCCTTAAAAAACTGAAAATAGAATTACCATATGACCCAGCAATCCCACCACTGGGCATATACCCAGAGAAAACCGTAATTCAAAAAGACACATGCACCCGAATGTTCATTGCAGCACTATTTACAATAGCCAGATCATGGAAGCAACCTAAATGCCCATCAACAGAGGAATGGATAAAGAAGATGTGGTACATATATACAATGGAATATTACTCAGCCATAAAAAGGAACGAAATTGAGTCATTTGTTGAGACGTGGATGGATCTAGAGACTGTCATACAGAGTGAAGTAAGTCAGAAAGAGAAAAACAAATATCGTATATTAACGCATGTATGTGGAACCTAGAAAAATGGTACAGATGAGCCAGTTTGCAGCGCAGAGGTTGAGACACAGATGTAGAGAACGGACATATGGACACCAAGGGGGGAAAACTGCGATGGGGTGGGGATGGTGTTGTGCTGAATTGGGCGATTGGGATTGACATGTATACACTGATGTGTATAAAATTGATGCCTAATAAGAACCTGCAGTATAAAAAAACAAACAAACAAAAAAACTAATACTAAACTTTCATTGGGTTATTTGTATGGAAATATGTGAATATAAATGTTTCAGACATTACATGAAATTTCTAAAAACCTTATATGTTCTGGTATAATGTTATAAGTCATAATCCTAGTTATTACCTTAAAATGTATATCTCAGAAATAACTAATTTTCTTGTCAACTGCATTGTTATGAACTTTCATCAAATTTTTAACTGTGGTCATTTTTAAGTCTTTTGTCATTTACAGACAGTTCTGTGTGTACTCTGATGCTTTTGCAAATATGTTCCTATAAAAGGGTTTCATCTTTAAGAAATTCATGGAAAAGACTCTGACAAGTACAGGTTTCTGGTAACTGACTGTACTGCTGAACTGAATGAATAAGCATTTTCAGAACTCTAATGAAAAACTGATGAACTCATAAAAGTGCTAACAAAAGATCAAGATGAAAAAAAAAATTAATTACATGGGACTGAGTGAACTGATGAGGATGAGTATAATTTTTGTGACTTTCTGTCTGAATTTAAAAAAAAAAATCCAACAAGGACTCAGAGGCAAAGAATATACAAATAAATTTTCACTGCAAAGTTAAAAAAAAAAAAAAAAAAGCGTATCCTTTCTTGCTATGTTGTTATCAGTGGCACTTATCTTAATCTGGTGTATTAAATTTTATTAAACATGCTGTCTTTTAAATTTATTTTATTTTATTTATTTCTATTTTATTTAAATGCAGTCTCAAAAAAAAAAAAAAAGCTCCCACAAAACTATTGTCTATTTTATTCACTACCGCAACCCAGCACCTAAAACAGTGTCTGGAACATTTTTGTGCACTCTCTATATTTACTGAATTAACTAATGGATTGTGATTACCTGTTCAATGTTTGTCAGCTATGAAAGCTACCCTCAAGAGGTCAGATTTGTCTTCTTTCAAACATCTAACCTACAATCTATCCGCACTATTTCCTTGAATGTGATGCTAAACTCACAAAATACTCCTCCACTTTATCAGGAGACATGGCAACATAGAAAGTAAGCAATGAATATTTGTGATCAAGAAAACAGTTTTTAGCCATATAGGGCCAGTGGCATCTTGGGCATTAATGTCTTGGGATTTTTCTCTCCAGAGACTTATTCTCTCCATATTTCTCTTCGATAAGTATCAATTTATACCCTTCTTTGGTGTGCTCGTGAGACAACTAGATTAACTTTTTAATAATAAATATGGGGCAGAGCCTTTTGTTGGTCATAAGAAAAAGGAAGTGATGAGAATATAAAAGAGAAGAGACCGCTCTTATCCTTGAAACGCCTAACACCTAGTAAATGCAAAAAAATATCACTTAGAGCAATATATTTAATAAAAACTAAAAATGATGAATTATAAACTGAGTTCTACAGATAAAGAAAAGGGAAGGATTTGGGAAAATGATGATCAAACAGGAAAGAATGAACAGTGAGAATAAATTTGTTTAATTTACATTTAAGGATTAAGTGTTTTATAGAGATTCTTGGCAGAAGTAAGTAAAACACCCTTTATGTATGGTATCTGTTGAAATACTGCAAAGAATCTAAAGTTATTATTTGTGCTATTATGATAAATAGGCTTTCTGAACGTAGGTAGAGAAATTATATATTTCCTATATTCCTTTACTCCTTTTTTTTCTTTCTTTCATTTTTATTTTATTTTATTTATTTATTTATTTTTGGTCATGCTGCATGGCTTGCGGAATCTTAGTTCCCTAACCAGGGCTCAAACCCCAGTGAAAGTGCCAAGTCCTAACAACTGGACCACCAGGGAATTCCTATTTCCTGTTTTCTATGTCAATTCAGTTAGCCTTTCTTTCCTCTGTCTTTCTTAGATAACTATAGGACTCTTATGCTTTTAGGTTCTTTCTCCTGTCCTTCATTTATTTTGCTCTCTTCTTTCTTTTATTTTTCTCTCCCCTCACCCTTTTTTCTATCTTGTTCATTTTACCTTTTACTCCTCCTATTTGTCTTCTTCTTAATCTCACTATTTTTTAAACATGAAAATGGCATAGAATTAAAAACCATGTGCTTGTCTTTCTTCATAAATGTATGTTGTGTTCCTCGTTCTAAATTTGAATAGAATGTGAACTGAATATTTTATATCTCTTCAAAAATTAAGATGTTTTTATCCTTCTGAATTTTACTGTGTATGCAAGGCTGTTTTGTGAAAGTGTGTACTAACTTAAGAAGCATAGAAGCATCATGACATGGGAAGTAGAGTTATTTGTAGATGATTCCTCAAAGAAGATGGATATATGCTACATATGTAAAGAAGTGAAGAACATACAAAAGAGTGCAGGGACTATGACATGGTCTTTTCCAGATGAAGATAAATCAGAATTTGTTCTCTGCATCTAATGAAAAATCTGAAATGTTCTCAGAGCTGAAGTTGAGATAACTCATTTCATCTTGATTTGTTCTTTTCTATGCAAGCCCATACTCCTCAGGCATAATGTAGAATTTAGAATGTTTGTTTTGATTCTGTCCAAAATTGAAATGAAATGATCATTTTATGGAATCTAAATTAAGGCAGACTAACATAAGCATTATTTGGGAAGTCTCAATAGAAAAACTGTATTCATCCCACCACCTTGCAAACCAGTTCATCTGTACCACTTTTCTAGATTCCACATATATGCATTAATATACGATATTTATTTTTCTCTTTCTGACTTATTTCACTCTGTATGACAGTCTCTACATCCATCCACGTCTCTACAAATGACCAGTTTCGTTCCTTTTTATGGCTGAGTAATATTCCATTGTATATATGTACCACATCTTCTTTATCCATTCCTCTGTTGATGGGCATTTAGGTTGCTTCCATGACCTAGCTACTGTAAATAGTGCTGCAATGAACATTGGGGTGCATGGGGCTTTTTGAATTATGGTTTTCTCTGGGTATATGCCCAGTAGTGGGATTGCTGGGTCATATGGTAATTCTATTTTTAGTTTTTGAAGGAACCTCCCTACTGTTCTCCATAGTGGCTGTATCAATTTACATTCCCACCAACAGTGCAAGAGGGTGCCCTTTTCTCCACACCCTCTCCAGCATTTTTTGTTTGTAGATTTTCTGATGATGCTCTTTCTAACCTGTGTGAGGTGATATCTCATTGTAGTTTTGATTTGCATTCCTCTAATAATTAGTGATGTTGAGCAGCTTTTCATGTGCCTCTTGGCCATCTGTATGTCTTCTTTGGAGAGATGTCTATTTAGATCTTTGGCCCATTTTTTGATTGGGTTGCTTGTTTTTTTTAATATTGAGCTTCATGAGCTGTTTATATATTTTGGAGATTAATCCTTTGTCAGTTGCTTCATTTGCAAATATTTTCTCCCATTTTGAGGGTTGTCTTTTCATCTTGTTTCTGGTTTCCTTTGATGTGCAAAAGCTTTTAAGTTTCATTCGGTCCCATTTGTTTATTATTCTTTTTATTTCCATTACTCTAAGAGGTGGGTCAAAAAAAGTCTTGCTGTGATTTATATCAAAGTGTGCTCTTCCTGTGTTTTCCTCTAAGACTGTTATAGTGTCCAGTCTTACATTTAGGTCTTTAATCCATTTTGAGTTTATTTTTGTGTATGGTGTTAGGGAGGATTCTAATTTCATTCTTTTACATGTAGCTGTCCAGTTTTCCCAGCACCACTTATTGAAGAGACTGTCTTTTCTCCATTGTATATCCTTGCCTCATTTGTCATAGATTAGTTGACCATAGGTGCATGGGTTTATGTCTGGGCTTTCTATCCTGTTCCATTGGTCTATATCTCTGTTTTTGTGACAGTACCATATGGTCTTGATTACTGTAGCTTTGTAGTATAGTCTGAAGTCAGGGAGTCTGATTCCTCCAGCTCCGTTTTATTCCCTCAAGATTGCTTTGGCTATTCAGGGTCTTTGTGTCTCCATACAAATTTTAAGAATTTTTGTTCTAGTTCTGTAAAAAATGCCTTTGGTAATTTGATAGGGATTGCACTGAATATGTAGATTGCTTTGTGTAGTATAGTCATTTTCACAGTATTGATTCTTCCCATCCAAGAACATGGTATATCTCCCCATCTGTTTGTGTCATTTTTGCTTTCTTTCATCAGTGTCTTATAGTTTTCTGAGTACAGGTCTTTTACCTCCTTAGGTAGGTTTATTCCTAGGTATTTTATTCGTTTTGTTGCAGTAGTGAATGGGATTGTTTCCTTAATTTCTCTTTCTGACCTTTCATTGTTAGTGTATAGGAATGCAAGAGATTTCTGTGCATTAATTTTGTATCCTGCAACTTTACCAAATTCATTGATTAGCTCTAGTAGTTTTCTGGTGGCATCTTTAGGATTCTCTATGTATAGCATCATGTCATCTGCAAACAGTAGCAGTTTTACTTCTTCTTTTCCAATTTGGATTCCTTTTATTTCTTTTTCTTCTCTGATTGCTGTGGCTAGGACTTCCAAAACTATGTTGAATAATAGTGGTGAGAGTGGACATCCTTGTCTTGTTCCGGATCTTAGAGGAAATGCTTTCAGTTTTTCACCATTGAGAAAGATGTTTGCTGTGGGTTTGTCATATATGGCCTTTATTATGTTGAGGTAGGTTCCCTCTATGCCCACTTTCTGGAGGGTATTTATCATAGATGGGTGTTGAATTTTGTCAAAAGCTTTTCTGCATCTATTGAGATGTTCATATGGTTTTTATTCTTCAGTTTGTTAATATGGTGTATCCCATTGATTGATTTGCATATATTGAAGAATCCCTGCATCCCTGGGATAAATCCCACTTGATCATGGTGTATGATCCTTTTAATGTGTTGTTGGATTCTATTTGCTAGTATTTTGTTGAGGATTTTTGCATCTATATTCATCAGTGATATTGGTCTGTAATTTTCTTTTTTTGTAGTATATCTGTCTGGTTTTGGTATCAGTGTGATTGTGGCCTCGTAGAATGAGTTTCCTTCCTCTGCAATTTTTTGGAAGAGTTTGAGAAGGATGGATGTTAGCTCTTCTCTAAATGTTTGATAGAATTCACCTGTGAAGCCATCTGGTCTTGGACTTTTGTTTGTTGGAAGATTTTTAATCACAGTTTCAATTTCATTACTTGTGATTGGTCTGTTCATATTTTCTATTTCTTCCTGGTTCAGTCTTGGAAGGTATACCTTTCTAAGAATTTGTCCATTTCTTCCAGGTTGTCCATTTTATTGGCATAGAGTTGCTTGTAGTAGTCTCTTAGGATGCTTTGTATTTCTGCAGTGTCTGTTGTAACTTCTCCTTTTTCATTTCTAATCTTATTTATTTGAGTCCTCTCCCTCTTTTTCTTGATGTGTCTGGCTAAAGGTTTATCCATTTTGTTTATCTTCTCAAAGAACCAGCTTTTAGTTTTATTGATCTTTGCTATTGTTTTCTTTGTTTCTATTTCATTTATTTCTGCTCTGTTCTTTATGATGTGTTTCCTTCTACTAACTTTGGGTTTTGTTTGTTCTTCTTTCTCTAGTTCCTTTAATTGTAAGGTTAGATTGTTTGAGATTTTTCTTGTTTCTTGAGGTAGGATTGTATTGCTCTAAACTTCCCTCTTAGAACTGCTTTTGCTGCATCCCATAGGTTTTGGGTCATCGTGTTTTCATTGCCATTTGTCTCTAGGTATTTTTTGATTTCCTCTTTGATCTCTTCAGTGATCTCTTGGTTATTTAGTAACATATTGTTTAGCCTCCATGTGTTTGTGTTTTTTATGTTTTTTCTCTGTAATTTATTTCTAATCTCATAGTGTTGTGGTCAGAAAAGATACTTGATAAGATTTCAATTTTCTTAAATTTACCAAGGCTTGATTTGTGACCCAAGATGTGATCTATCCTGGAGAATGTTCCATGAGCACTTGAGAAGAAAATGTATTTTGTTGTTTTTGGATGGAATGTCCTATAAATATCATTTAAATCTATCTGGTCTGTTGTGTCATTTAAAGCTTGTGTTTCCTGATTAATTTTCTGTTTGGATGATCTGTCCATTGGTGTAAGTGAGATGTTAAAGTCCCCCACTATTATCTTATTACTGTCGATTTCCTCTTTCATAGCTGTTAGCATTTGCCTTATGTATTGAGGTGTTTCTATATTGGGTGCATATATATTTATAATTGTTACATATTCTTCTTGGATTGATCCCTTGATCATTATGTAGTGTCCTTCCTTGTCTCTTGTAACATTCTTTATTTTAAAGCCTATTTTATCTGACATGAGTATTGCTACTCCAGCTTTCTTTTGATTTCCATTTGCATGGAATATCCTTTTCCATCCCCTCACTTTCAGTCTGTATGTGTTCCTAGGTCTGAAGTGGGTCTCTTGTAGACAGCACGTATAGGGGTCTTGTTTTTGTATCCATTCAGTGAGGCTGTGTCTTTTGGTTGGAGCATTTAATCCATTCACATTTAAGGTAATTATCGATATGTATGTTCCTATTACCATTTTCTGAATTGTTTTGGGTTTGTTTTTGTAGGTCCTTTTCTTCTCTTGTGTTTCCCACTTAGAGAAGTTCCTTTAACATTTGTTGTAGAGCTGGTTTGGTGGTGCTGAATTCTCTTAGCTTTTGCTTGTCTGTAAACCTTTTGATTTCTCCATCAAATCTGAATGAGATCCTTGCCCGGTAGAGTAATCCTGGTTGTAGGTTCTTCCCTTTCATCACTTTAAATATATCATGCCACTCCCTTCTGGTTTGTAGTGAATAGTGATCTTCACTATCATTATTGTGAATTCTTTTTCTGGAAGGTTGCCTACCTCCACTTCATTTAGTTATTTTTATGGGGTTTTATCTTGGTCCTTCATCTGGTACGTAGTCCTCTGACTTTTCATTTTGTCTATTTTTCTGTGAATGTGGTTTTCATTCCACAGGCTGCAGAATTGTAGTTCTTCTTGCTTCTGCTGTCTGCCCTCTGGTGGATGAGCCTATCTAAGAGGCTTATGCAAGCTTCCTGATGGGAGGGACTGGTGGTGGGTAGAGCTGGGTGTTGAGCTCTGGTGGGCAGAGCTGGGTGGTGAGCTCTGATGGGCAGAGCACAGTAAAACTTTAATCCACTTCTCTGCTGATGAGTGGGGCTGGGTTCCCTCCCTGTTGGTTGTTTGGACTGAGGTGACCCAGCACTGGAGCCTACCCAGCTCTTTGGTGGGGCTAATGGCAGACTCTGGGAGGGCTCAAGCCAAGGAGTACTTCCCAGAACTTCTGCTACCAGTGTCCTTGTCCCCATGGTGAGCCACAGCCACCCCCCACCTCTGCAGGAGACCCTCCAACACTAGCAGGTAGGTCTGGTTCAGTCTCCTATGGGGTCACTGCTCCTTCCCCTGGGTCCTGATGCACACACTACTTTGTGTGTGCCCTCCAAGAGTGGAGTCTCTGTTTCCCCCAGTCCTGGCAAAGTCCTACAATCAAATCCCACTAAGCCTCAAAGTCTGATTCTCTAGGAATTCCCCCTCCCATTGCTGGACCCCCAGGTTGGGAAGCCTGACATGGGGCTCAGAACCTTCACTCCAGTGGGTGGACTTTTTTGGTATAAGTGTTCTCCATTTTGTGAGTCACCCACCCAGCGGTTATGGGATTTGATTTTATTGTGATTGCGCCCCTCCGACTGTCTCATTGCGACTTCTCCTTTGTCTTTGGATGTGGGGTATCTTTTTTGGTGAGTTCCAGTGTCTCCCTGTCGATGATTGTTCAGCAGTTAGTTGTGATTCTGGTGCTCTCGCAATAGGGAGTGAGTGCACGTCCTTCTACTCTGCCATCTTGAACCAGTCTCCTCTGTCCCTTTTATCATTGAAATTAGTAATGTTGGCAAAAAAAAAAAAAACAAAACCAGATTGCATTCTAATATTTATCATGATAGAAAAATAAACACTACATTTCAAGGGAAATGAAGTTTGAAGGCTACTACATTTTCTCCCACAGCTCTCAGGGCCTTTCTAATATCCTTATTCCTCAAAGTGTAAATTATGGGATTTAGCATGGGGGTGACAACACTGTACAGTACTGAGATCAGCTGGTCTTTTGCCAATGAGTAAGATGAGATGGGTCGTACATATGTGAAGATGGAGCTGCCATAGTAGAGAAGGACAATGACCAGGTGAGATGCACAGGTAGAAAAGGCCTTTTGTTTACCCTCTGAGGAGTGGATCCTCAAGATGGTAGAGACAATGTAGAGATAGGAAAGGATGATACCCAGAAAAGGAGCCCATCCAATGAAGACCCCAATGAATAGTAACACCAACTCATTGATGGAAGTGTCCCCACAAGACAAAATCAGCAAAGGGGGGATGTCACAGAAGAAATAATTAATCTTGTTGTTACCACAGAAGGGCAGGTGGAATGTCAGTACTGTGTGCACCAGTGAGTTGAGGAAACCACCAGTCCAGCACGAGGCTGCTAACTGGCTATACAGGACCTTGTTCATAATAACTGAATACCTTAAAGGTTTGCAGATTGCAATGTAACGATCATATGCCATTGCTGCCAGCAAAAGACACTCTACTCCCACAAAGAAAAGGAATGCAAAAAGTTGAGCCACACAGCCCCCATAGGAAATGCTTTTCTTCTTTGATAGGAGATGAACCATCATTTGGGGGACATTAGTGGTGGTATAGCAGATATCCAGAAAAGCCAAATTCCTCAGGAAAAAATACATGGGGGTATAGAGTCGTGTATCAGCCAATGTTACCAAAATAATGAAAATATTTCCTCCCAGGGTACAAAGGTAAATCATAAGAAATATGGTAAAGAGTAAAAATTGCAAATCATTTAGGTCAGAGAATCCTAAGATGATAAATTCAGACAGAGTGTGGTTTTCTCCTTCCATGACGTGCTCTCTTGGGAATCGAGAAAGAAGCAGTAAAAACTGCAGTATTCATGTGCTACAACAGCAATAATCTACAAAACAGAAAAATATAGATTCATAGATAAAATAATCATCAGGAAAAACACTTAAATTTAGAATCCATGACAAATTACAGTGGTGTACTACAACCATCACATAAACCACCCCCCATATTTAAACATTTCCTATGGGAAACATCTCTTACAGAACATTAGCAACACCTTTCCAGGAAAAAAGTAACTATTTTAAAAGTCTACATGTAGCATAAGGGCTATTTATGTAGATGGGTGGTGGCAAGCCCCTTTCCTAACACCTCATTGTGTCTTAGAGAAGGTTGGTGAATATCCATCATATAATTTGTGTAAGAGTTATTTGAGTCTCTCCTTGTGATGCCTCCTTGTCTTCCTTACACACCTGGAGACTGCTTTTTATAGTTTTAATATAAATTATATTTTAAGAAAATAAAGGTGGAATAGAAAATGCAAAAAACAAGATGTTACCAGAATATGATACCATGTACTTTGATAAAAGTTTTTTAAATAAATGATAGTTGACACTAGCTAGCATGTCCTGGAACAGACTCTTACAACCCACGGCTCTAAGACTTAAAGATGAGAATGCTATCAATGAAATTGGTTATTGAAACCACTCCCCAGTGCTTAGAACACTTAAGAATAGAAAAACAGACATCTTTTATGTCCCAGGTTTGGTGAATAAAACATGTCAAAAACTTTGTCTCATTTTAGCTTCAAACAGCCTTCTGCAGCCTATATTCTTCCTGTTATCTAGAATGGAAAGTAAGTTTCATCTTGAATGCCAATTCTGATCAAAGTGTAGCAGATACTCAGAACAGTATTTATAGGATTATGTAAGGATGTCTTGGACTCAGGAAAAAAAAAAAAAAAAAACCAGGAGTACAGAGATCAGTAGAAATTTATACTATGGGTCAGGTAGAGAATGGAACGCATAGGTACCCTATATTTCCCAGCATCATACATCATGATACTATTTTGCATTCAGAGCAGGTAATTTTAAAGTCAAACTTCTCTCTCTTTAACTGGTATGGTCACCAACAGCTGCCTTGGACTCTGAACAATGATTATGTAGTTAATAAATTTTTGCCTTTTGAATAATCTTCACTAGTTCTTAACTATAAATTTTCTGACTACTTCAAAGCATCTGTGTTTTTATAAAGAATATGGGCCCTACTCAGATCAAATAGTCTGAGTCACCATCCCACCATAATCATCTCCATCAAAAGTATTTATTAACTTCCCAGCTAGACTAATACAAGCTATTGATAGCAAAAAAAAAAAAAAAAGAAAGATGAATTTGGCCTGACACAATCTCATTGCTGAATAAGCACCTCAATTATTATCATGAAAATGGGTAAACAGGTACATCTGTTGTATATAAATACCACATTCATCTACTGCTGATGGCTTTCCTACATTTCCTAAATCACCAGGATACTTAGAACTCCTGCAGTCTAATTCTCAGATTGTAGACTGTTTGGGGATGTAGGAGTTTCTTAATTAAATCTATAGGTAGAAGATAGTATCATTTCTAAATAAAGGTTTTCCACTTTTCTTTTATAGAAAGTGGCCACGGTTCACGTTTACTTTATATTCTATTTCAAAATTTTGTATATTTTTTCTGATCATAAAAGTAGAATATGTTGATTGTAGAGTGCTTGTAAAATAAAGAAAATTATAAAGAAATAAACTAAAAATCAGGACTTCCCTGGCGGTCCAGTGGTTAAGACTCTGCGCTTCCAGTGCAGGGGGCTCAGGTTTGATCCCTGGTAGGTAAACTAAGATCCCACATGCCGTGCAGTGCAGCCAAAAAATAAAGCAAAAAACAAACAAAAAGTCCCCAAAAATCAAAACAAACAAAAAATAAGATGACAACTCATTAAAAAAAAGAAAAGAAATAAACTAAAAATCATCCTTAATCCCAATGAGTGCTAATTTTTTCATATATTGTGCCAATAATTTTCCTATTTATATATATTCGAACTAGAAATAAGCTTATATATAATTTTGCATCTAGCACCATACTATGATATTCCTCCTGTCATTCCAGTCATTGAAACTTTTCTACAATATGGTCTTTAACGGCTGTATTCAAGTCCATCACATGGATGCACCAGGCATTTTTTTTTTTCGCTATTATAAATTACAATAATGAATATTCAGTTACATAAATATTTCTGCATACCTTTTATTGTTTCATAAAAGCACATTCCCAGAAAGTATAAATGAATATAAATATATTTACATCTTTGTTATATTTTACCAAGTTACCATTTTTTAATATTATATTCTGAATGGGAGAAGTTACCATAAAGTAGGCAACCTTAGACTATCAGAGAAAACATGATATAAATGAGAGAACACGTCTCACAACAAGAGAGTCAGAATACCTGGGTCCCCTCCTCAGTTCTACTACCCACTAGCTGTTTGAACATGGGAAGGTCATTTAAATTTTCTGGTTCTCTATTGATTCATATGTAAAATTATAGGAACTCTCTGTCTCTAAAATTCCAGAAAAATATTTATATTTTATGACATAAAAATAACAGTTTTAGTTTGACTAATCATCCATTCTGATTGCTTAGAGTGATGAAGAAATAAAAATTTTTTTAATCAATTTCTCATCAATGGTTTTGGCAATGTCATATCACAATTAATGACCTCAGTAAATTAAGTGCACTATGATCATAGCATATTACAACTCAGAGAGTAAATTTGAAATAAAGCACTGAGTAAAATAAATAATGCTTGGGACAGCATTGGCTTTAATGAGACAAAAGCCCATTTATCTTTCCCACTTCTATCTTTCTCCAGATCCGTGAAAAGTTTGAATTACTCTGACTCAGATGTTTAAGATAGAGGTCAGAATTTATAAACATTCCCATACATAATGAAGAATAATTTAAACTTGGATCTCTTGGACATAGGATAAAATTTTGTATACATTATATACTTAAAATTGTCAAAATAAAAAATAGTAAAAAAAAAAAAAAAACTAGGTAGGAAAACAACATAGTATCTAAGACAATAACTGGTAATTCAAAGCCAAATAAATTTTATTTGGCTTTTTATTTGAATTATTTAGTGCTTTTTTTTTTCCCTAGGTTGGCCAAACTGTTTCCAAGACACTTTCTAGAAATATGTTTCAGTTTAAGGCTGAAAGAACAAAATCATAGGAAATATTAATGAAATTGAGATTAAGACTGAGAGTCTTATTTTTAAAAGTTATGGGATTAAATGCATGGAATCAATACAAATCATTTTATTTCTATTTAACTTCGTGGAAGCCATGACATTTGAGTGTCATGAAAAATAAGCTTTCCATGAAGAAAATCCCTCATGAGTTAGTCTATCGGGGGCAGTACTTGGCTGAATTCCATCTCAGTGGAGAACTGAATGGAAGACAGAGAAATAGGAATCCCAGAAGTTCGGTCCTAGAGCTAAGGAAAAATATAAACTGGCTTTCAGAATTCCTATCAATATTAAAGTGAGGGATTCAATCTGAATTCATCCACAAAACGAACTTTCCTGTGCATCTAACAGCTTTGTCTGGTAATATAAATAAGAAACTCTTGTTTTGAAAATTTTGCATTTTTGGAGAGTGGTTTGGTGTTATTTGAGTAATACGGGTGTTTTCATAGACTGTCCAGTTTAATAAGCAAAGGAAAAACTCTACAGTAGAGTACTTCCATTAATTAATGAATTCTCTAGAACTGATAACACAGTATGTATTGATTGAAAAATCATAAAGAAGGCAGAAATCTTGAACGATCCTGCTTTCTAAGCTTTCATCTGCTGTACCACCACTATCCCTCTTCTCTCCCACACTGAAGTCGAAGTCAGTGCTAACCGTGGCTGATTATACAATCAGTGAGCATTACTGAATCTAAGGCACGGTGCTCAGTGCTGAAAATTCAGTGGGGTATCTTGGACCATCTCTCATGGAATATACAGAATGGAGACTCTGTAACTCCAATTGGGAAGGAGCCTTTAAAAGTCATCAGGTCCAGGGACTTCCCTGGTGGCACAGTGGTTAAAAATCTGCCTGCCAATGCAGGAGACAAGGCTTCGAGCCCTGGTCCGGGAAGATCCCACCTGCTGCGGAACAACTAAGCCTGTGCACCACAACTACTGAAGCTGCGCTCTAGAGCCCACGAGCCACAACTACTGAGCCCGTGCACCACAACTACTGAAGCCCGCATGCCTAGACCACATGCTCAGCAACAAGAGAAGCCACTGCAATGAGAAGCCCGTGCACCGCAACGAAGAGCAGCCCCCGCTCGCCACAACTAGAGAAAGCGCGTGCGCAGCAACGAAGACCCAATGCAGCCAATAAATAAATTAATTAATTAAATTAAAAGCTATTAAATAAATAAATAAATAAATAAAAGTCATCAGGTCCAGCCACTGAAATACCCTGTACAGATGTTTTGCTAGGTGATAATCCAGCCTAAGATTGAATACCGAATTGACGGGAGATGTAAAATCTGTAATGGGAGCCTATTCCATCTTTAGAGAAATCCAAGTATTAGAAAAATTTTTGGTCACTCTGCTTTATAACTGGAAGGATGGTTAAGTTCACCTACTAGCTGTGTGAACACAAGAATTCAGCTTTTCCACCCATTTACTAGCTGTGTGACCACTAACAAGTTATAACATTCTCCCTCCCTAAATGAAAATAACAATATCTTTCTCATTAGAGAATTGTGAGCATTAAATGAGGTAATGCAATTAGTACTTAACCTAGTGTGTAGTACATAAAAATAACAAGATATGGTAGATATTATTATTGTTATTTCACATATTTGGTTTTAGGTCTGCCCCTGAAACCACAGGTAAAGTTTTCTCTCTCTTCTACGTGAAAGACTTACTATATGAAACTTTGACTCTGGACTAAACAAATCTATTTCATTTCTTTGTTTCTCATATAATATGGATTTGATAACAGTCATTTATGTCAAATCATGCCAATATGTTTTATCATCCAGTAGGACTTTTCACTTTTCACTCTCATGGACTGAAAGACTTGTCTCTTATTGAAAGAATTCAAAATATTGGCAGAACAGGTGAATCAAACATTTTGGAAAGCCAAACACCTTTCCTGTAGCTAAAAAATTACATGCTGAAGGAAGGTACACAGTTTACATATACTTGAGCTGCCCCACATACCCAGAGACAGGATGGGCATCTTACTGCCTCCCTTAAATAGAGCTCCATGAGATCTTTAATTTCCTTTCTTCCTAACTATTCCCTACTGTTTTTCAAAGAGTATGTTGAAGAAAAACCATAAATCTAAGCACTCAGCAGACATAGAGAATGGACTTGAGGACACGGGGAGGGGGAAGGGTAAGCTGGGATGAAGTGAGAGAGTGGTATGGACATATATACACTACCAAATGTAAAATAGATAGCTAGTGGGAAGCAGCTGCATAGCACAGGGATATCAGCTCGGTGCTTTGTGACCACCTAGAGGGGTGGGATAGGGAGGATGGGAGTGAGACGCAAGAGGGAGGGGATATGGGGATATATGTATATGTATAGCTAATTCACCTTGTTATACAGCAGAAACTAACATACCATTGTAAAGCAATTATACTCCAACAAAGATGTTAAAAAAAAAAAAAAGAAGTGGGGGAGGTGGGGAAAAGGAGGAGGAAGAGGAAGAGGAGAACAAGAACAAGAAAAAAATACTTGCCTGTAGTAGAAAAGAGAACATAAGAGTAGATGTTAAAATTCAAATTCCCAGAGCCTGGTATGAGGTTGCTTTTATGGACTCTTAGAGTGACAGACTCATTGTCCCTGGAGTTTCTATACTGTTAGAAACACTTAATGAGAGCCCAGGCATCCCTAATTAAGTGCCAATGTTCTGAGCATTAGAGAAGCAGGACATGCTGCTTTAGGGAGTTGAAATAAAGTCTCAGGTAAACTGTAATCCTTCATGGTGACTTCATAAGAGCTCTCCCCAAAAGAGACTGACTTGGGAGACTTTTAAGCCTTTAGACATTCCTATTTCAATCATGTTTATTTGCTACCACCATCCAACTGCCAATGAAAACAAATTGAGGTCCCCATAAGTTTTGAAAATTTCCAGGGTCACACAGAATGAAGACTCCTCACTTTCACTCAGGTATCTGGCCTAATCTCACCTCCAAATCAGAAGTATCTTCTTCACTTTAGCTGGTAAATACTCATCCGTCTTTGCATGAATACAGATCATGAAGAACAAAATTTCAGGTTAAGAAATTATGGCTTATCTTCTAAGTAATTGGGAATCAGTTAAGAGTTGAAATGAAAAGAGTGATGTGGGGAAAAAAACAGTATTATAGAAAATTAATCCAAGGACTCTATGCAGGGTTTTCTTGAAAATAAATTCTGGAGGTAAAGAAAAGTCACTTGGAAGTTAATGCAATGATGTAGTCGTGAAGCTAAGAAAGCTTGACTGTGAGGGGAAAGTGATGATATTGAAAAAGGGAAGAAAAGGATAAAAATCAAACTCATTGCATTGTGAAGGAAAAAAATAGATTAGTTTTGTGGTCATGTTTATTTTCTAGTCAAAGGAGAAAGAAAAACTAAAAAGAGCTGAAGGTTAAATCTTGGGTGAAGTTTGGAGAATGGTAATGCCATTGACTTAAAAAGGCATTTAGAGAGCAAGCTTACTGTGGCAAAGAAATGAATTTTAAATGAGTCAGGTTTTGTGGTACTATCAGGGCACTGAGATTAAATGAAAAATGTATATAAGACATGAGTACAGTGATTGTCACAAAAAGACTGCTTGACAAAGGTTAGCTCTATTATTAATATTATTTTTCAAGCAGAAATCTCCAAAGAATATTTGAATATATTAAACTTATTCTCAAGAGTTAGGTATTAACACATTCATGTCATTTCGAATGAAGGTACTATTTGATTCACAGACCCTCAGAATGGGAGAAAATATTTGCAAATGAAGCAACTGACAAGGGATTAAGCTCCAAAATATACAAACAGCTCATGCAGCTCAATATCAGAAAAACAAACAACCCACCCAATCAAAAAATGGGTGGAAGACCTCAATAGACATTTCTCCAAAGAAGACATACAGATGGCCAAGAAACACATGGAAAGATGCTCAACATCACTAATTATTAGAGAAATGTGAACCAAAACTGCAATGAGGTATAACCTCAAACTGGTCAGAATGGCCATCATCAAAAAATCTACAAACAATAAATGCTGGAGAGGGTGTGGAGAAAAGAGAACCCTACTACACTGTTGGTGGGAATGTAAATAGGTACAGCCACTATGGAGGTTCCTTAAAAAACTAAAAATAGAGCTACCATATGACCCAGCAATTCCACTCCTGGGCATATATCTGGAGAAAACCATAATTCGAAGGGATACATGGACCCCAATATTCATTGCAGCACTACTTACAATAGTCAGAACATGGAAGCAACCTAAATGTCCATCAACAGAAGAATGGGTAAAAAGATGTGGTACATATATACAATGGAATATTACTCAGCCATAAAAAGACCAAAATAATGTCTTTTGCAGCAACATGGATGGACCTAGAAATTGCCATTCTGAGTGAAGTAAGTCAGAAAGAAAAAGACAACTAGTGTATAATATCGCTTATATGTGGAATCTAGATAAATGGTTCAGATGAACTTATTTGCAAAGTAGAAATAGAGTCACAAATGTAGAAAACAAACTTATGGTTACCAAGGGGGGAAGCGGGGTGGGAAGAAGTGGGAGATTGGGACTGACATATATACACTACTATATATAAAATAGATAACTAATGAGAACCTGCTGTATAGCACAAGAAACTCTACTCAGTGCTCTGTGATGACCTAAAGGGAAAGGAAATCTAAAAGAGAGGATATACGTACATGTATAACTGATTCACTTTGCTGTACAGCAGAAACTAACACAACATTGTGAAGCAACTATACTCCAATTAAAAAAATAGTTTATTCACGGAACTAAAGAAGTCTACATAGCATGAAACAAAAAAGCAAAGAGCCAAAGATGAAATTTTTGTTGACACCAAAATTTAGGGCATGAGAAAGAGAAATAAAGACAATTAAAACTTACAGGTTAGGACAAAAGCCATATAGGCAACAAAATTTACTTACAGGTAACACACTTATCCAGGAAACGAATGTACTCCTACTTTCACACTCCATGTCTGTAACTGGCAAATAACAATTAACCACAAAACAACACATTTAATTTAAAGAGGAAACTAGAAACTTTAAATTTATCTGAGAAAAACAGGTAATTTTCAGCATACAGTACTTGCATCTTATCCTTAGTTCAATTTGTTGTTAAAATGGCAGCTATATCAGGTAATAGTCAGGATAAGTCTCCGGTGTAACAGACCCAAATAAAAAATAACTTTAAAAAAGATAATGGAGAACAGTATGGAGATTCCTTAAAAAACTAAAAATAGAACTACCATACGACCCAGCAATCTCACTACTGGGCATAAACCCTGAGAAAGCCATAATTCAAAAAGAGTCATGTACCGCAATGTTCATTGCAGCACTATTTACAATAGCCAGGACATGGAAGCAACCTAAGTGTCCATCAACTGATGAATGGATAAAGAAGATATGGCACATATATACAATGGAATATTACTCAGCCATAAAATGAAATGAAATTGAGTTATTTGTAGTGAGGTGGATGGACCTAGAGTCTGTCATACAGAGTGAAGTAAGTCAGAAGGAGAAGAACAAATACCGTATGCTAACACATATATATGGAATCTAAAAAAAAAAAAAGATTCTGAAGAACCTAGGGGCAGGACAGGAATAAAGACGCAGATGTAGAGAATGGACTTGAGGACATGGGGAGGGGGAAGGGTAAGCTGGGACGAAGTGAGAGAGTGGCATGGACATATATACACTACCAAATGCAAAACCGATAGCTAGTGGGAAGCAGCTGCATAGCACAGGGAGATCAGCTCGGTGCTTTGTGACCACCTAGAGGGGTGGGACAGGGAGGGTGGGAGGGAGATGAAAGAGGGGAGATATGGGGATGTATGTATATGTATAGCTGCTTCACTTTGTTATAATGCAGAAACTAACACACCATTGTAAAGCAATTATTCTCCAATAAAGATGTTAAAAAAAGTAATTAAGGAACAAAAATATTACAAAATAAACTTTAGAATGTAATTGTTAAAAAAATAAGATAGAAGTGTATTTTTCTTTAACGAGATTCTGGAGATAGGAGTCTACAGTGAGTTTGGCAGCCTGTTCTGCTTCACAAAGCTATTGGGCATCTGTGCCCTTTCCAGCAATTAATTCCACTCTTCACACAGCATGTTCTTTATCTTCATGGTCCAAGATGGCACTCGAGCTCCAGTGGGATAGAAAAGGAGGCAAAGAAAATGGAAGAGGAAAAGAGCAAATCCTGTAATGAAATATTTATAAGTACAGTCTGGACCTGGTTTTAAAGTGATGGCTAAAAACTCTCACCTCAGCCACTTTGCTTACAGAGCTCCCACTCTCCACAACGACACATCCTGCAACCACCTCCTTTATGGGGTCTCACACTCCAGGGGCCACTAGGCTTACTCCCAATCACCTGTTTGGACCAGGTACCAAACAACCCGGGACAGGCTCTATACCCCACAGCGTACGTATATTTTCTCCCATTCCTTAGGTTGCCTTTTTATTTTGCTGATTGTTTCCTTTGCTCTATAAAAGGGGATTGTTTTCTTAATTCATTTTTCAGGTAGTTTGTTATTATCTATAAATGCAACTGATTTTTATATGTTGATATTATATCCTGCAAGTTTCCTGAATTTGTTTATTGGTTTTAACAGTTTTTCAGTGGAGCCTTTAGAGTTTTCTATATACAAGATCACGTCATCTATAAATAGAGAAACTTAACTTCTTCCTTTCTGGTTAGGTTGCCTTTTATTTCTTTTACTTGCTTAATTCTTCTGGCTAGGACTTCCAGTACTATGTTGAGTAGAAGTGGTGAGAGTGGGCCCCCTTGTCCTGTCCTTGGTCTTGGGGGAAGAGCTTTCAAGTTTATCCTCGGTGTAGGCTGCATGTACCCTCCTGTTGTGGTTGGGCCATGATTGCTGTGGGTGCCCTGGAGGGCAAGGCTGGCCCTGGCCCAGCTGGCTCAGAGGTTTGACCACACCTACTGTGAATGTGCTAATGTGTGGGGCTGTTCCCTGGCATGAGTGGCTGCAAGTTGGGCTTACCATTTGCAGGCTTACTAGTGTGCGGGGCTAGCCTAACAGAGCAGGAACTGCTTTGGAGGGGTACCAGTGCCGGCTGAGGTGGCTCACTGTGGTGAAGGAGCATGAGAGCTTCTTTGGAGGGGCCAGCTGGGATGGGTGGATCGGGTGGGGTGCTTACTCAGAAGAATTCTGGAGCAGAGCACACGGTGTTAGTTAGATTGATGAACAGTGACAGAAATATTGCCTGACAGCACTGGGCCATTTAGGTGGAAAGAGTGAAAAACAGGAAATTCCTTGGCGTCCAGTGTTTAGGACTCCGGGCTTCCACTGCAGGGGGCACAGAGTTGATCACTGGTCAGGGAACGAAGACCCTGCAAGCCACGGGGCATGGCCAAAAAAAAAAAAAAAAGAGTGAAAAACATTGGTGCCCACCAGTACTCTGTCCCCAGAGAAAGTTCCACTGGATCTTTGTCCCTCTGGCTCATGCCTTAAAATTAATCAGTGAATCTCCTTCTTGTATGTCCTAGGAACTTTTCAAGCTGCTGCCTCTGTGCTGAAACCCAGAATGGGTGAGTTTGTGTGTGAGCCTTTCAAGGGTGGAGTCTTGGTTTCCCACAGTCCTCCAGCTCTCCTGGACATAAGATCCTTTGGTTTTCAAAGCTAGACATTATGGGGGTTTGTCTTCCCAGTGCCTTTCCCCTGGGCTGGGGAGCACGACATGGGGCTTGGACCCCTCGTTCATCATGGGGGACCTCTGAGGTTGTGGTATCCCTCCTAGTTGTCGGTTACCACACCAGGGTGTGGTTTCTGACAAGACCGCATCTCTGTGCCTCCTATACATCTCGATGTGGCCTTTTTTTTATATTCTTAGTTGTAGAAAATCTGTTCTGCTAGTCTTTAGGTTGTTTTCAGAGATAGCTGTTCTACATGTAATTGTAGTTTTGGTGTGTCCGTGGGAGGAGGTGAGCTCAGAATCTTCCTACTCCACCATCTTAACCTGGAACCAAGAATGGGTAATATTTTAAAACATTACAGTTGTCTCTAAAACTAGAGAGCCTCACGTTGAATCCTAGATTCACAATTTATTGCTATAAACTTGGAAATTTGCTTAAATCCTTGGAGCCTTGGTTATCTTGTGCTATATGATTTTAGTACCTCCTTCATTGGGCTTTTGTAGGAATTAAATAATCTGATACATGTAAAGAACTCAGAACAATAACTTACACACAATGAGCACACAATAGTGTTATCTTTGTATAATATTTGCAACATTAAATAACAAGGAACTCCTGCAAAGCAACAAAAATGAAAAATTAATAGAAAGATGGACAAAGGATATGGCACTGACAACAATTGTTAGTTGTACTACCTCACAACTACCTGTTGAGGTAGTACACGTGCCTGACTCACAATGGGCACTCAGTAAAAGTTAGGTCCATTCCCCTTTCCCGTTCATTATCTGCCGTGTATTATCAGAGAGGTAGGGTCACAGGTGCCTCTGTCATTTCCAGTGTTGTGGGGTGTGCAGGAGCTGCCATTTTGGGTGGGGGCCCAAGTCATGGGTGCCTCCACAGCTGGAGGGATGGGGTCACAGACCCCGCTGCTTCTGCCCGTTTACTTTGGCTCTGAGTGCCACTGTGGCTGGGAGGTCAGAGTCACGTGCACCACCTGCTACTACTGGGCTCTCTGGGGCTTTGTGATCAGCTGCTGTGGCCAGTGGGGTAGGGGAGTGCTGGGATTGTAAGCACCACCTCTGCTATTCCTCAGTTTGGCCTCCTTTATGTGTTCCATCCACCCTCCTTTAGATGTACAGATGTGTGGGATTCTCTGACATCCTGGTGTGTTGGGCAGAGGCACCTTTGTTGAGTTGTGGATGTTTTACTGGTTATAGATTGACGGGGAGAGATCAAAGGAGCACCTCACCCTGACATGTTGCTTTATGTGACTCCCATTCGTTAACTCTTGTTACCAATTTTCTTTTCACCATCTACACCAGAGTATTCTCCAAGATGATTTCCAAGATGAGAAAGTGAATATATACTTCTGTCCTAGGAAATGAAAGGACACTGAATAGCAACCAAAATCCTATTGCTGTCCATGGTTCTGAAACTCAGACAAAAACAGTAAAGAAAGAAAATAGGAAGAATGAAAAAAACCAAATAGGAATTCCCCAAGCCTACCTCATCATGTTGTATGTGTGAACATTCTGTTTCTTCTTACAGTTCTTTTCAGCACCCAGGAGACATTCTCCCTCAGGATTTTTTTTGTCTAGAGATATGTGACCCATAAAAAGGCAGGCAAATTTTCAGAAAGAGAGGAGAAGACTTTTGAAAACAAAGAGCTTATCCTGAAATCCCAATATGAACTATCCTTTCAAATATTTTTCTACTGTTTATAATCACTAAGAGTGTCAACCTTAAAAGCCTTCTTACCTATGAATCTGAACACTCAATCAGGTAAGAGAATAAAATAGAAGACAGGCTGGGAAGTTGACCATAGTTTCTGTTAGTGAGTGATCTGTCTGCTTGCTAGTATTAAAATTAAATACCCAGTATTTAAAGTTGATTTCCTGTCTTATGATAGACTCTTTATTGTGTCTGTGGATTATGAAAGCACTTTACTTCCACAGTTGTATTGTCACGTCACATTCCTCATTCAGCATGCTTGTTTCTCTAGATATTCTTCAGATTGAATCTTTAATGGCTAGATACTGACACCACAGTGAAAGAAATCATTTAGTACAGAGGAATCTAACTGCTAATTTTCTTTAAAAGTTAGGAAAAGTTGTGTGTGTTTTGTTTTGTTTTGCTTATCCCCAAATGAATTTTTATAATATTGTTCTGTGGGTCAGAAAACCAAAATGATATTTGGCATATCATTTTTACTTTAAACCATGGTGATAAAATCATTTAAATACACAAAATATACATGGCTATCAAAAAAAAAAAGCTACTCTGAGTTGCTTGAAACAGCCCTTTATGGATGTGTAGTAGAGATTAGATAATTTTCTCAAATTTTCTTTCAGGTATAAAGTCTAGAATCCCTCAAAGTGTTTCCCAGTTCATTCTCTTTTTTACTCTAGTCACATCAGATCATTTTTTCTTCTGCCCTCAGTGATTTCTCAAAACTGAACTATTTCCCTGTTATAGGACACTCTCCAATATCTGCATGTCTATTCAAATTTCCTTACCGTTCTTATTTTTCTCTCAGTGCCTCTCACATTTATAAGTTTCCCACACACCCTTGTTTTTTCCCTCCTAATATGCAAGAGCCAATTCATTGCATCTGTAAATAAAAAGAACAATAAAAATAACAAAGAGGAAGCTATTTCATTAGTTGTGTCTGCTTTTGTCAGGGTACCTGAAGAAAAATAAAAGCCATGTACTTTGCAAATAATGGAGGAAAAGAGATTCAAAAGGTTTCCTGCCTTTCAGTAAATAGTGCAAATATCAAACTTCATTATAACTAACTTACTTACAATTCCTCAAGAGTTTTAGCAGTCACTGAAGAAAAGACTATTATTTCAATCCTGTGAATGAAATGAAAGTTAATGCATTCCTTTAGTAGAAAACAAGAATTTTATTTGATAGAAAAGTCAAAAGAGAAAACACAATTTTCAAATGAGAGAAAATGGAAATTTGTGACCATTTTGGAGAGAGCTGATATAAAGCAGACAGACTTGTGGTGTCATAAAAGATAACCTGATGGCCAGTGACACATTGTTGGAACTAGAAGTAAAGAAGGTGAATTTCACTTGGGGTCGAATATTTCTTAATATTTGAAGAGCAAGTTTATGGAGGCAAAATAAATTAAAAAAAACACTTCAGAAAACAGATCATAAGAAAAGACAAGATTTTAAGGGGGTTGAAGCCATACATATTTCAAAGAGAGGACAGTATAAGGTTAAATAAGGAAGTGGTGAGCTCATCTGAGAAAGAATTTTTCTTATCCAGGGATTTGGCAATTTGGGAAATGAAAAAGAGTCCCAGGGCAACTAGAGAGTAGAAGCACAATAACATTTGTCATCAAAGTAGTATTTTAAGGATCCTGTTTTGAGAAAATATAAGGCTCAGATCATAGGAAAAAACTAAGCTCATCATCACATATAGCAGTAATAAAATTTCAAATATATCTCTGGGTAATATCTGATTAATGTGGTCTTATTTCTTACCCCAGTAAGGCTTTATGACATTTCCAAGGGTGGGGGTCAGAAAGGGATCAGTATAAGAACACCACTAGCTCCATTAACAGTCTAAGATGAGGAAAAGCTATTACTATTATTTTAAAGAGCATTTTGGTTTAAAAAAAAAAACTTTATTGTTGTAATGAGTTTATCCCTGTCTATTTTTCTAAAGTTAAAATCCTTAAGATGGCTTGTTAGGTCTAGAGATAGCAGTGTGGTGGACTACTTAAAAAGTTGCCTCCTGTTAGAGTTAACTTAGAAAGATGAAAGGAATGTTTTACCAGAATGTAGAAGTTCACAGCCAGAGAACATAGGAGGCTGCAATGTCTTCTAAATTACTGGGAGAAAGAAAAACATTAATGACTAATCTGGTAAAGAAAAAAGTGATTGACTTATGGTCCATAAGAGACAGGTAGCCTTAATATTTTAACTTTCTAATGGCCTAAATACAGCACCACCTCTGAGATTGGGATTGTAGAGAACAGCAGCTCTATTCCTTAAAACATTTTTTTTTTCTTCTTTTTCCTTAAAACATTTTTGTCTCGGCAAGAAATCCTGGGCTGGAAGGACTGGTTCTCATTAAAGATAGTGTTCCACATATTATTTTGTCTTTTTTTTAAAGTGATGCTGAACCAAACTTCAATCACTGAATTTCTTCTCCTGTGAATGATAGACATCCAGGAACTGCAGCCTTTTCTCTTTGTTGTTTTTCTTACAATTTACTTCGTCAGTGTGGTTGGGAATGGAGCCATCCTGATGATTGTCATCTCTGATCCAAGACTCCATTCTCCTATGTATTTCTTTCTGGGAAACCTGTCATGTCTAGATATCTGCTACTCCATGGTGACACTGCCAAAGATGCTGGAGAACTTCCTCTCTACACACAAAGCAATTTCTTTCTTGGGATGCATAATCCAGCTTCAATTCTTCCACTTCCTGGGCAGCACAGAGGCCATGTTGTTGCCCATGATGGCCTTTGACCGCTTTGTGGCTATCTGCAAACCACTTCGTTACACTCTTATCATGAATCATCAGGTCTGTACCCAGATGGTTATCACTATCTGGATCATTGGTTTTTTCCATGCCCTGCTGCACTCAATAATGACCTCTCGCTTAAACCTCTGTGGATCCAATTATATCCATCATTTCTTCTGTGATGTTAAGCCATTGCTGAAGTTGGCCTGTGGGAACATTGAGCTCAACCAGTGGCTGCTCAGTACTGTCACAGGGACCGTTGCCATGGGCCCATTCTTTCTAACACTTCTCTCCTATTTCTACATTATTTTCTATCTTTTCTTCAAGACGCATTCTTGCAGCATGTTTCATAAAGCACTGTCCACTTGTGCCTCCCACTTCATGGTAGTTGTTCTTTTCTATGCTCCTGTTGTTTTCACTTATATTCATCCTGCCTCAGGTAGCTCCATGGACCAGGACTGGATCATTGCCATTATGTACAGTGTGGTCACTCCTGTACTAAATCCACTGATCTATACTTTGAGGAACAAGGCAGTAAAGGGGGCCTTGAGGAGGGTGATCAGAAGGAGGCTCTGACCTGAAGAAATCTAGAGAACTCTTCTGAGGCATAACTAAAAAGGCAATGAGAAAGTTGAGATGTGAAATTATACTGCGTCTCAAATTGTTCACTATTTGTAAAACAGAGGGAACAGTATAAAGGAAAAATAAATGGGAAAGTCCAGTCTAGATGTGTTAAACAATGCATTCTTAGGTAATATAAGGGAAACTTGAACAAATAGGACACTCTCCATGGAATCTTAATGTTGAATTTGTTTGGGGGATATCAGTTGATGAAACTGATTTGTTATGTATTCTTTTGTGTTCTTGAAAAATCAGATATACAAATTTGCCTCAATTACCTATACATTGTGTAGTTGGATAGTATTTAGGCCTTTATCTGTGTGTTCCCTGTAAGTTAACATATTATAATGTGAACAATAAAATTATTATGCTGTTATATATTAAGGATTTGAATTTAGGGCCATGGTTACTCAACTGGAAAAGTAAATGTTAACTCACATATGAGTTAAAGAAAATTTTTAAGTAGTATGTCATGATTTCTTTTTCTCCAAGCAGGGAAGCAAGTAAGTAATTAAAACAAGTAATGAAGGGCTTCCCTGGTGGCACAGCGGTTGAGAATCTGCCTGCCAATGCAGGGGACACGGGTTCGAGCCCTGGGCTGGGAAGATCCCACATGCTGCGGAGCAACTAGGCCTGTGAGCCACAATTACTGAGCCTGCGCGTCTGGAGCTTGTGCTCCGCAACAAGAGAGGCCACGACAGTGAGAGGCCCGCGCACCGTGATGAAGAGTGGCCCTTGCTTGCCGCAACTAGAGAAAGCCCTCGCACAGAAACGAACACCCAACACAGCCAAAAATAAATATAAATAAATAAAAAATTAAAAAAAAAACAAGTAATGATTTGAGTACTAATGAACAGAGATAAAGTCACCAGTGTTTTATCTAAAGAGTTTTGTGAACTCTGACTCCTAAGAGGTTTTATAAGTCAATAAAATCTTTGGACAAACTGTCAAAGGTTACTGTAAAATATTGCTAGAAGTGGAGGCAGCTTGAAAAAAGTCTCAGGAATACCTTTCCAGCTCATCAGTAGGTTATTTTCCCCTCAATGTTTGGTCATGGAAAAGTGAGTTTCAAAACTCTTCCTTTTTATTTATTTTGTTTTATGATTTCTATACTTATTTTCACAGATTGCAATGTGGTATAATATGAAGAATTTATCAAAATTTTGTCTTGTTTTCCTTACCTGTCGCCAAACTTATACTAAGTGAAAGCTATTAAATATTAATTGCTAAAGTATTTTTGGAGCTAATAGACAAGAATTACTATTTTCCTCACTTTCTAAGTTCCTAGAAGTGCTGCTGGACCTAAAACAACAGTGGGTGCCAGCATTTACAACTATTTAGAGATACAGAATTCCCCAGCATTCCAGTGGTTAGGACTCCGCACTTTCACTGCCGAGGGCCCAGGTTCAATCCTTGGTTGGTGAACTAAGATCCTATAAGCCGGGCAGTGCAGCCAATAAATAAATAAATAAATAAACTAGAGATACAGACAGATAAAACTATAAAAGGATATTTTGAGCTCATGGATGGACTGTTCAAATTTTTTACATTCCCTTTTGCAAACCCAAAGAATTTGGCTCTAACCTTACTCACATGCTTCTTCTATCTTCCAACTCTACCTTCTTTGGTCCCTCAATTCCAGTTTTGTTTAGAAAAGAATGTGTGTGTGGAGAAGGCATCTTCTACCCTGAACTATCTCAGACCAGAATTTCTGTTGATCAGAATTTTTTATATAATCCAACCTACATGGAGGCTGTAAACTATAGAGGATCCCATGGGCTTTGGTTACCTATTGCTGCATAACACACCATCACCCAAACACAGAAGGTTAAACACTTATTTAATTAAACTGCATTATTCTGTGGTTCAGAAATTGGGAAGAACACAACAGGGAAGCGTTGACTCTGTTTAATAATGTTTCAGGTCTCAACTGAGATGACTTTATCAATAGAGGTATGAAAATAATTTGATAAACTTCAATATATTTTTATGACTAAAGTTCTCTGAACAATAAAAGTAAAAGGACACATATAAAATGTTGTGGCTGTATGTCAGTCTCTTCAAGCTATTCTTACTTAAGGAGACAGGGCAGTGACTAGAAAGAAGTTGTGAGTTTTAAGAAATCTTTCTTTTTTATTTAAAGTCATTATTTACTTTGTTTATTTATTTATTTTTGGCTGTGTTGGGTCTTTGTTTCTGTGCTAGGGCTTTCTCTAGTTGTGGCAAGCGGGGGCCACTCTTCATCGCGGTGCGCGGGCCTCTCACTATCGCGGCCTCTCTTGTTGCGGAGCACAGGCTCCAGACGCGCAGACTCAGTAATTGTGGCTCACGGGCCTAGTTGCTCCGTGGCATGTGGGATCTTCCCAGACCAGGGCTCGAACCCGTGTCCCCTGCATTGGCAGGCAGATTCTCAACCACTGCACCACCAGGGAAGCCCAAGAAATCTTTCTAATTTTACTTCCAAATCAATGTTAGGCTTCTGCTTAGTTGTTGATTTTATTTTTTTTAATAAATTTATTTATTTTTATTTTTGGCTGTGTTGGGTTTTCGTTGTTGCATGAGGGCTTTCTCTAGTTGTGGCCAGCGGGGGCTACTCTTTGTTGTGGTGCCCAGGCTCATTGCGGTGGCTTCTCTTGTTGCAGCACGTGGGCTCAGCTGCTGTGGCTCACAGGCTTAGTTGCTCCGCGGCATGTGGGATCTACCTGGACCAGGGCTCAAACCCATGTCCTCTGCATTAGTGGGCGGATTCTTAACCACTGCACCACAAGGGAAGCCCCTTAGTTGTTGATTTTATTCCTCAACTCTAGCTATAGGAAATTTTCTCAATGGAAAATTCCTCCAGGATTTTCACCAACGAGTAACTCTGGGAACTGAGTCTCCAAGGCCAAAAAGATTTCTTCTGCAGCCAAACTCTTTCTGGTCCGAAGAGAGATGAAGATTGATAATGCTCATCTCCTAAACTGCATTATCTTTACCTGGTCTCATCAATGTATTCCAAGGCCCTGGATTCTTTTGTTCTGTTCCATCTACCCACCAATAACATTGGATAGAATGGATATTTCTAAGGTCATCACTTATGGAGTATAGATTAAGGAACCCAGAGATAAATATTGAAAATGTCATTTGGCAAATGGAGAAATGAGATCAGTTTTAAGTGGACTATAGAGAGTTCAAGTTCCGCACTTGGTGGACTATATAATCTTGAAAGTCTATTTGATTTGTGAATCTGTTTCCAAAGCCGTATGCCAGCTGTAAGAAAATATCTCAAATGGTAAAACTGCTACTGTAGAAATGTCTAGTTGGAGGTTAAATATACAAGTCTAAAGTTAAGAAAATAAGTTGAAATTGAAGGTATAATTTAAGAGTTATCTGTTTATAGATATATATAAGGCACAGAACTGGAAGGTAGAGAAGAGGAGAGGTACAATAATGAATAATAAGGAGGAAGAGCAGTAACCAGCCAAGGAGACTGAACAGGAGTCTGCACTGGAAACCCAGGAGAGTATGGTGGGTATCCTGAAAGCAAGATTTTTTTAAAAGTGTTTGAGGTAAGAAAAGAAGGATCAACTGTGTTAAGTCTTATTGAGAGGTCAAGTAACTTAAGGACTGAGAATTGAACTTAGACCTTGACAAGAGGGAATTCAGTGGAATGAAAAGAGCAAAAGCTTGATTGAAGTGGGTTCAAGAGAGGAGTCAAGGCAAAAGTCAAGGTTCGATCCCTGGTCGGGGAACTAAAATCCGCCATGCCACGTGGTATGGCCAAAAAAAAAAAAAAAAGAGCTAGAAAGTCACCAATAGATCTGAGCTTAGAAGGATGAGCAAGAGCTGACTGAGAGCGAAGAGAATGAACGTGGTGCATATAAGGGAATGCAGTGCAGCCAGTGTTTCTGGGGAGCAGATGATGAGTGGACTGTGGTGCAAGATGAAGCTGGTGAGACACCTTGAGGTCAAAACCAGAGGAGCTGGGACTTCTCTGGTGGCACAGTTGTTAAGAATCCACCTGCCAATGCAGGGTACACGGGTTTGAGCCCTGGTCCGGGAAGATCCCACATGCTGCGGAGCAAGTAAGCCCGTATGCCACAACTACTGAGCCTGCGCTCTAGAGCCCGCGAGCCACAATTACTGAGCCTGCAAGCCACAACTACTAAAGCCCGCGTGCCTAGAGCCAGGGCTCCACAAAAAGAAAAGCGACCACAATGAGAAGACCGCACACCGCAACAAAGAGCAGCCCCGCTCGCTGCAACTAGAGAAAGCCCGCACGCAGCAACGAAGACCCAACACAGCCATAAATAAATAAATAAATAAAAATTTAAAAACAAACAAAAAACAAATGAGCTTTGTAAGACATGGCAGGGTATTTTTCATAATAACGATGGTTTTCTAGACACCCATTTTTAAAAAAATTTTATTGAAGTATAGTTGATTTACAATGTGTTAATTTCTGCTGTACAGCATAATGACTCAGTTTTGCATATATTCTTTTTCCTATTCTTTTCATTATGGTTTATCACAGGATATTGAATAAGTTCCCTGTGCTATACAGTAGGATTTTTCTCTTTATCCATCCTATATATAATAGTTTGCTTTGCTAATCCTAAACTCTCAGTACTTCCCTCCCCCATCCCCTCTCCCTTCTCCTCCCTTTCCCCCTCCTCCTTGGCAACTGAAAGTCTCTTCTTTTTTTTTTTTTTTTTTTCAGGATCATAGTTCCCTAACCAGGGATTGAACCCAGGCCACAGCAGTGAAAGCACCGAGCCCTAACTAATGGACCACCAGGGAACTCCCACAAGTTTGTTCTCTATCTCTGTGAGTCTGTTTCTGTTTCATAGATGTATTCACTTGTGTTATATTTTTAGATTCCGCATATAAGTGATATCGTATGGTATTTGTCTTTATCTTTCTGACTTACTTCACTTAGTATGATAATCTCTAGGTCCATCCATGTTGCTACAAATAGCATCATTTCATTTTTTAATGGCTGAGTAATATTCCATTGTATATACATATACCACATCTTCTTTATCCATTCATCTGTTGATGGACATTTAGGTTGTTTCTATGTCTTGGCTATTGTAAATAGTGCTGCTATGAACATATGGGTGCATGTATCTTTTCAAATCATAGTTTTGTCTGAGTATATGCCCAGAAGTGGAATTGCTAGATCATATGGCAACTCTATTTTTAGTTTATTGAGGAACCTCCGTACTGTTTTCCATAGTGGCTGCACCAATTTACATTCTCACCAGCAATGTAGGAGGGTTGCCTTTTCTCCACACCCTCTCCAGCATTTATTGTTTACAGTTTTTTTTTGATGATGGTCATTCTGACCAGTGTGAGGTGATACCTCACTGTAGTTTTGATTTGCATTTCTCTAATAATTAGTGTTGCTGAGCATTTTTTCATGTGCTTTTTGGCCATCTCTATGTCTTCTTTGGAGAAATGTCTATTTAGATCTTCTGCCTATTTTTCCATTGGGTTATTTGTTTTTTGGATTTTGAGCTGCATGAGATGTTTGTATATACTCAAAATGGATTAAAAACCTAAATGTAAGGTCAGATACTATAAAACTCTTAGAGGAAAACATAGGCAGAACACTCTCTGACATAAATCACAGCAAGATCTTTTTTGATCCACCTCCTAGAGAAATGAAAATAAAAACAAACAAACAAAAAAACAAATGGGATCTAATTAAACTTAAAAGCTTTTGCACAACAAAGAAAACCACAAACAAAACAAAAAGACAACACTCAGAATGGGAGAAAATATTTGCAAATGAAACAACCGTCAAGGGATTACTCTCTAAAATATGGAGACCCATTTTTAAACAAAGAAGTGACATGATGAGATTTTCTTTTTTTGAAAAGATAATGCTGACTACAGTATGGAGAATGTATTGGATGGGGCAAGATCCATGTTAAAACAGTTAGGAGGATAACCGTTCTCCAGTCAATCAACAATACCCTGAACTAGAATAGTGACTGTGTAGGTGGGTAGGAGCATATACTGGACTCCTGGTATATGCCAAGCACTAAGCTAAGTACTGAGATGCAGCCTCTGCTTTGAAAGACTGGTAGTCTTATGAAGAAAACAGATTCACAAACAAGTAGTTAAACCATCAATCATACAAAGTTTAATTAAGAAAACTCCTTTACACTTTAATAACTCCAGGAAGTCTCTGTTGTTTCTCATTCTCTTACCTTTATGCCTCCTTACTTTGACCATCTTTTATGAGGTCCAACTCTTGTCCTCATTGCTATTTTAGTTTTTTATCCATTCCTCATATTGGTGTCATATGGAAAACCCATTGCCAATAGACAGGATCCAAGGTTCTATCTACCTGTAGCTAACAGTGAGTGAATCCTCCTCATGCTGACTCTTTTCTTGTAGCACATCAAGATGGCAGAATGATGTGGCAAGAACTCTGACTTTGTCCTCTCAGGGCTGTCCAGTGACCCAGACAAACAACAGCTCCTCTTTGGTCTCTTCCTGGCCCTCTACTTGCTGAGTCTCTTAGGCAACTTGCTACTTCTGCTGACTATTGGTGCTGACATCCACCTCCACACCCCCATGTACTTCTTCCTTAGCCAGCTCTCCCTGGTGGACCTCTGCTTCACTACCAAAACAGCCCCCAAAATGCTGGAGGCTTTGTGGACCAGCAATGGATTGATCTCTTTTTCTGAGTGGGTGGCCCAATTATATATCTTTCCACTTTTTGCTGATATGGACAGCCTGCTTTTGACTGCCATGGCTATTGACCACTATGCTGCCATCTGCCATCCTCTACACTATCCACTCCTAATGACTCCTTGCAGATGTGGACTGTTGGTGGGTGTGTCATGGAGACTGGACCACTCAGACTCTTTCATCCAAAGCTTGTTGCTAACCTGACTGTCATTCTATACTAATCTAGAGATTCCCCACTTTTTTTGTGATTTCAGCCCACTCTTACGGCTTTCCTGCTCTGATACCCACCTCAATGAGGAACTACTGATGGTTCTGACGGGACTTTTAGGAATCAGCCCTCTCCTCTGCATCATAAGTTCTTATGCCCATATTTTCCTTGCTGTAGCTAGGGTCCCATCAGCACAGGGTAAAAAGAAAGCCCTGGCCACATGCAGCTCGCACCTCTCCATGTTCATTCTCTTCTACAGCACAGTCTTTGCCACCTACCGGAAGTCCCAACTTCTCACATCTCTGGGGAGCTGGTTGCTGCTGTCATGTATACCCTGGTAACTCCGACTCTCAACCCCTTTATTTATAGTCTGAGAAATAAGGATGTGAAGAGTTCACTGAAAAGGGTTCTGGGTATGGAGAGTTCTTGGGATTAGGGATAACCCCCATAAACAAGCATTTGGGAAAAATCTCTCTCCACTTCACCACCACATTTACAAAGTGCACCAATTAACATCAAGATTTTCACAGAGCATTACATAATCTACTGGAAAGAAAACTCCTGAAATAGAAATCAGGAGAACTAGGTTCAAGGTCTCTCCTTGCCCTCCATGTATAGGGGCCAGTTTTGAATTTCACCTGGGGAATTCCCAAGGTTGTGAATCAACACATGGGCAATCCCACTGACCTAAGAAAGCAGAAATCAGAATTTGGGAAACCTGGGGCACCTGAAGCAACTGAAAGTTGTAGGATAGGCATAAGAGAAGAGAGATCTGTGCAGAGGACACCCCAAAATTACATTTGGGGGCAGATGTTGTAGCTATGACTGATTTCCAGGTTGTACATGTGAATGGAAAGACCCTTTGAGAAAGATGCTTCTACAGAATTGAAATAAAATAAACACTAGAAGAAGAGCAGGGCTTGGGGAAGAGCAGTACCAGGAAAGTGTGCTGTTCTGGCCCTGCTAAACGGGGGACAGCCTGTTAACACCTCATTAATATCCTTGTTATCAACCTACCACTCTTAAAGTCTAAGCGTTAAGAGTAAAAACCACATCTTTGAGTAAGGTCTACTCTAGACCTGGCCAAACACAGGCTAAAGCCAAAGCCCTGACTGTGCCCACCAGGAAGAGAGAATTTGGAAGCTGAGTCATGTCACACAAGAGAGTGACACCTTGGGCTTTCCACAAATCCATGCTACCAAAGCATAAAACCAAGCCTACTCAAGTTCAAGATGATCCTCCGTGACTTGAAATGTCTGCTAGAACAAAAACTAATCTTCTGAAGAAGAAGATGACAGAATCCAGAGTTTCCACAGTGATCTGTATTCAGACAAGTAATTATTAGTCATACAAATACATGGGAAAATCTTATCAATATTCAAAAGAAAAGGAAGTCAATAAAAACTGAACTTGATGTGGCCCAGATGTAGGAATCCACAAAGATTGTACAACAGCTACAAATAAATTCAAAACATGAAAACAAAATATGTTCAAAGAATTAAATCACTTGAGCATTAATTATCAACTTTTATCAATGGAAGCTAAAAATATTAGGTGAAAGACTGATGGAGAACTGAATAATACATGGATCAGATGGATGCCACTTATGGTCAAACAAAAGTGGTGGCAGTGATGGGTGGCATCACTAAAAATGGGACAACCAAACATTATGTGCCTCATGATATAATGCAGTAGAAATTGCAGCAACTTTGTGTTATTCTGCTAAAAAGCTAACCAAGATCCAATTAAGCTTCTATCTCAATATCAGTTTTGTAGTGTAAGTGCCTGATAATTACCTTTTTTAATTGTGATGCAAGTGCCTGACATTAAGCTTTTGATTGCCAGGGCATCTATTTCAAACACATTCATCTCAAATAAAGATATAGTCAACTACACAACCAGATAAAGAGCCAGGCCACCCCACCCATGAAGTTCCCCTTTTAGAAAACTCTGGGTGACCTCAGTTAACTGACTGCTTGAGTGACTCTGCTTTTCCCTCCTTACTCTTTAATTCCTGGTCTTGCGTTTTATATTCACCAATAAATAGTGAACCCACGCAACCCTAGGCACCCCACCCTCGATCCCAATAAAGGCAGAGCCCCAGGTCCATGCTCTCTCTCTCTCTCTCTACCTAAGATCTCTTTGTGTGGCCCCAGGTATGCTATGTAACCTCCAGGACCTATGGGTAATAAACCTTGTTTTTTCAAAGTTCCCTGATGGTTGTTGCTGAGGTGCATCCTGCAATCATAACAAGAATCACAATGGTCATCCCAGCCCCAGCACTGGCTCTGGTCAGGGAAATAAATGTTGGTGGGGGCAGGTGAATGCCCAGGCATTCCTAGCTGATGGCACAACTACACCATCAATAGGCTGAGACCAACACAAAACAAGTTTATATAAAATACAAGATATAGGAGTATATGCCAAACAAAACCATAGGTCAGCAGAAAGTCTAATTTAGAATATGGAACATTCTAGAGATAACCAGATTTCTCCAGTAGGTTGAAGGTAAGAAAAAAAGAGGGGAGGACTGCTGTGAAATAAGGGACTAAGAAACATAACAATATACATTGTGTGAATCTTGTTTACATCCTAATTTTAAGAATTTAAAGATAATTGGAGAAATTTGAACATGGTCTGTGTATTAGATGACATTGAGGAAATGTATATTAAGTATCATAATGTCAGGGTCAGCATGTTTTTTTCTTTAAATGCCTTTATCAATCAGAGAGCATATTGAATACAGTTGACCCTTGAACAACACTGAAGTGAGGGGCAACAACCCACTGAGAAGTTGAAGATTCACCTATAACTTAGAGTTGGTTCTCCGTATACATGGTTCCTCTGTATGTATGAGGTTCCCTATCCCTGGATTCAACCAACCACAAATCCTGCGCTGCTGTAGTATTTACTACTGAAAAAAATCTGCGTATTAAGTGGACCTGTGCAGTTCAAACCCATGCTGTTCAAGGATCAATTGTACTTGCACGTAGAACAATTACTTACATGACTCACACAACACAATACTTACACAACATCTGGAATTTGCTCTAAAATTTTTCAGAAAAAAAAGGAGCTACAGGCAGTTGAAATAGGATTGGCAAATGTTGATATTGAAGCTAGATGATGGCTGTATGGGGTTCATTATAATGTTCTATATACTTTTGTGTATATTTGAAATTTTCTACAATAAAACAGTTAAACAATTACAATGCATTCAGCTTTAAATATCTTTAATATGCATGTCTTTAAACCTGGCAATTCAACACCTAGGAATTTACTGTAGGAAAATCTAGATGTTAACTATATTTGCATGGTGAAATAATTGAATACAACTAAAAATTTGCACAATAGAAGATTATTTAAACAAATCATGTTTAGCTATATTAAAAAGCTCAGAAGAATAAATAAGTACGTATTTGTCAAAATAAAAAGAGGTTCAAGACATAGTAGTCAATGGAAAACTAGATTACAAACTTCCATGGTTCAACTTGTTTTATACATATACACCCAAGTAGCCAAGATTTCTAGATTTGCTTTGTGTTGCTATTTTTATACATCTATTTCCTATGGTAAATATTCATAGATTATTTAGTAAAGAAATAATAAAATATTAAAGTAAAATTTTTAAGTTAGCACTTCAAAATTATTGCCCTACAATACTCATCTTTAGCGTGAGTATGATAACTATAAAACTTTTCACAGAGAGAAATGTCAGAACAGAACAAAGTTATTTCTACCCAGCCAACCCCAGAAGACAT
This sequence comes from Balaenoptera ricei, assembly GCF_028023285.1. Taxonomy (NCBI): domain Eukaryota; kingdom Metazoa; phylum Chordata; class Mammalia; order Artiodactyla; family Balaenopteridae; genus Balaenoptera; species Balaenoptera ricei. The sequence goes on from NC_082649.1 coordinate 23,086,505, forward strand.
CCCAAAGTCCAAATAAAATCTTTACCACAATCCTCCTTCAATCAATTGTTTCAGTTTGCTTAACACAGAGAAGCCTCTGTAGTGCCTGATGAACCTCCTTATTCCTCAGGGTATAAATCACAGGATTGAAGAGAGGGGTGACCACAGTGTAGAGCAGGGCAAAGACCTCGGAGAGGAGCTGGGAGTGGACAGCAGAGGGTGCAATGTACAAGACCATGAGGGTGCCATGGAATGCGGACACTACAGCTAGGTGGGAGGAGAAAGTGGAGAAAGCCTTTCGCCTGCTGGCCCCAGCAGGAACTCTCAGCACAGCCACCACGACCCAGGCATAAGATGTCAGAATCCGTCCAAAGGGAACAGTGAGGCAGATCACAGAGAGAATGAATGTTGTCATCTGGGCTACACTGGGATCTGAGCAGGCCAGGCTCATCAAAGGCATGAAGTCACAGTAAAAGTGGTCAATGTGGTTGGGGCCACAGAATCTCAGTTGGGCCATCAGGACTACAACCAATCCATCTGCCATAAAGCCGGAGAGCCACGCTATGACCACCAGCCCCAAATACCATCTGGGCCCCATCAGGAGTGGGTAGCAGATTGCCAGGTAGTGATCATATGCCATGACAGCCAGGAGGAAGCATTCAGCCGTGGCCAGAGAACCAAAGATAAAGAACTGGAGCAAGCAACCAGCCACAGAGATGGCTGCCTCCTGCAAGAAGTCCTTCAACATTTTTGGCACTGCTGTGGAAATACAGAGGATCTCCAGGAAAGACAGATCAGCCAGGAAGAAATACATGGGTGTGTGGAGCCTCTGAGAGCTAACCATCACCACAATGATTAACATGTTCACTAGGATGATAGAGGCATAGCTGAGAGAGAACACAATAAAGAAAAGGAGATGCAGTTCAGCTATGACATAGAAACCAAGAAGGACAAATTCAGTAACTGTTTGGTTTCCTATGGAGACAATTTCCATGAGGATCATCCACGTTTCTGCTCGGCAGTAATTAAGGGAGAAATTTTCATGCATCTTTGTATCTTCTACACCAAGCCTGAGATAAGTAGAGCTAAAATGAAAAAGGCAAAAGTGAGTCTCCAAAACAAGAGTTGTTTATACAAGTCCTCATCTGTCCCCCTTTTTAGTTGCTTTTACTCCTTTTCCAACTCCTATCCTTCCCTGCATTCCTTGATTGTACGTTCTTCAAGACTCAAGAGAATTTATCCAGACTCACAATTTCCAGTCTTCAGAGCCCTTTAACCTATTAGTCCAACCTAACATTTTTATGATATAATAAATCCACCTTCCCAATCTCTAACCAGTCATAGAGCCTTCTGCATGTGCAATAGTGTAACGCCCTACAAATGCCTGCTTTCCATGTCCTATCATCAACTTGAAATCAGCATGATCAAAAAACAAACTATTGTATCTTCCCTGACCACAACCAGCTCCACTGTGAGTGGTTTGAAAATTCTGCCTGATACCCAAGCTTGTTATATTGTAGTCATCTTTATCTTAATACTCTCTCTCATTCCTCAAGCACTTTATCTGTTGTTGCTTGGAAAATTCTTATCTATTCCCTCTTCACTATTCCACCATTAGTCTCACAACCTCTTTATGACTATCTTAGCACAATTATAGACTTAAAGTCTCTAGATTACCCTCTCCCTTATCAAAATAATCTTCTTTATATTCTAGTTTCATACAAGATTTTATAGTAAAAATGTGATAAATAATAATGTTGAGGAAAGTGTAGTCGTGGTAGTAGAGAGAGGCCAAACCCAGACAAGGAGCTGGGGGGTGTGAGAATCAAGGTCAGAGAGGTTCCCTGAGGAAGTAGTTGTAGGTTAAGTTTTGAAGAACAAGTAAGAGTTGACCAGGCAAAGGATAGGAAAGTGAGCGTAGCATTCCAGGCAGAAGAGGCAAAATTGAAAGCAAAGATGTGTAATTGAGTGAAGAGCTAAAAATGGTTCTGAGTACCTGCAAGGAAGATCTCCTATGCTATCCAAAGGGATGTGTGTGTGTTTTTATTAAAAACAATGAGAATACATCAAATGATTGGAAGTCGAGGGGAAAGGTACAGGAAAAAATGCAGGGGTGTGTGTGTGTGTGTGTGTGAGAGAGAGAGAGAGAGAGAGGGGTGTCTCAGAATGTGCTAGCAGAGTTTGTGAAAATAGGGTTGTCATCTCCACAATGAGACTGCTCTTGGGAGTGTTTTAAAAGTTCACTCATGTGAAAACTATTTTCAAGTCATAACTATTTCCAAGTCCTGTATTTCAGACCACCACATTCCCCACTCTATTTTTCAATGGGTTGGGGAAGTGGGGTGAAAGAGGAAGATAAAGAGAAGGTAGTAGGATGTGAGGATTATAGAGAAATGGGAAAGGTTCAGTGGAAGACGCTGCAGCACAGGGATTCCAGAGGAAGACTGTGGGATTTCTTTAAATTGCTTTTCAGAAAGAGACTTTTTGACTCTCTGGGTTAAACGAAGTGTGTTACTGATCAGAAGAGAAAACTCCATAAAGACCAGTTCTTTAGCTTTTTTTTTTTAAAGGATCTGTGAACTAAGCTGTGAACAATTATACAAAAATAGGAAACTCACTTGAAATAGCACTTCTAAAAAAAAAAAAACTGTAAGCAGAATATGTGCCAAGGTTTTCTGAAGAGTTCAGAATATTGAAATTTCCCACCTTCAACTCCTCCCTTCTTGAGCTCAATGTGAAATCATGTAGGACATTGATTAGAAATGTCACACGTGTCACCCTCCACTCGCCAGAGCCATTCTCTCCTCCTCTCTCCATCTCCTTTCTTAGCTCCCAGATTCCTTTGGCTTTTCACTGGAGGTCCTTCCCTTTATTGCAAAGGAGGGCTGACAATTGCGAAGAGGGGAGGGGCCCCTGAGAACCAATTGCCCATTTACTGGAGAGCAGCCTTAAATGAAAAAGAAATATCAGCCCCCTGAAATACTTGTCCTTTTCCAGAGGAGGTTCCTGAACTGTTGACTTCACCAAAAGTAGAGCAGAAACCAATAGTCATGGGAACCCACCTTTCCATCTCCATAGGGGCTAACGCTCTCCACCAAGCATCCCATCCCCCAATTTCCAGTCTCTTTCCCAGAACTCATCACAAAATTCTCCTAAGTTTTCTGCAGCATCCCTAAACCACCACCCCCAATAGTGGTCCTCCCAGAAGACTGCTCTCAACCCTTCTGCCCCACCCTCCAGCTTTCAGACCCTTTCACCATCCCAGAAAACTATTTCAATTGAGACAGCGCTTATTAGGAGTGTTTTATATGGATTATCAAAGACTTTAAGGGAAAGAAAGCTGGCATGTTGTTACAAACATTTGGCTAAGTCTTCATAAATGAATCAAAAAGAATGGCTGCTGTTTTACAAAACACAGAGGAGGATGCCAAGTATGAGCAAAGACACTGAGGCAGGAAACAACCTAGGGTTTCAGGGCAAAATAAGGAAATCTGCCTAAAATGGCCCCCAACCATTAGATTCTCTAAATGTTGTGTGTATCAGTGATTGATGATATATGTATATAGTTTACTAAGGAGTCTCAACGTATGGATTGTAAATGTGCAACAGTTTTATTTCTATGGTTACTTCTACAAACTGTGCTCTGTTTACTCCCTCCCTTTCCACTGGGTTGCCAACTGCCTAATGACCCTGAATCAAATTCCCTAATTTGTCAGTCATGTTTAGCTTTAAAAATGTTCTCTGGGGTTTCCCTGGTGGCGCAGTGGTTGAGAATCTGCCTGCCAATGCAGGGCACACGGGTTCGAGCCCTGGTCTGGGAGGATCCCACATGCCGCGGAGCGACTAGGCCCGTGAGCCACAGTTGCTGAGCCTATGCGTCTGGAGCCCACAACAAGAGAGGCCGCGATAGTGAGAGGCCCGCGCACCGCGATGACGAGTGGCCCCCTCTTGCCACAACCAGAGAAAGCCCTCGCACAGAAACGAAGACCCAACACAGCCATAAATAAATAAATAAATAAATAATTTTAAAAAAATTATGAATACCAACTCTTAAAAAAAAAATGTTCTCTGGCTATTAAGACTGTTTACTTTTCCTTTCCTTCTATTAAGGCATAATTTTGCACACAAAGATCTGCTTATTTTTGTTTCAATCACATTTTCATATCAATACTCCTTTTTTAATAACTCCAGCCAACAGCCAGTCCTAGATTTGCTCTATTAGCTTAGAGTAAAAGGGAGAGAGCCTGGTCTTCCCCCATGACCCCCACTCTTCCCTGCCTCTACTTTTTCTGGTAGGGGAGATAAGGAAGGAGAGGAACAGTATGCTGGGAAGGTTGCATCCTCTTCTTGGTTGGAACTTCTGCTCTAGCTCTTTGTGTGATTAATTTAAACAGGGGTGAGCAGCTCCCCTAAGCCTTGGCCACCCACTCAGCTTCAGCTTGAAAGTTGAATCCCAACTAGTGGCCACATACTAAATTCTTGATGCCCAAAACTCTTTGCCCAGTGATCCAGTATGGCCCCTAAATCATCTGCCCTCTGTGACCCTGACTCTGGAGCCTGTACCTACAGGAGGATTCATCTTTGTACTGCTGGGAAATCAGTAATTCAAGGAAGCAGAGTCTGTCTCTTCTCTGCCTGGAGGCCTCACCACCTCATCACCTCTCCCAAGGCTCCTTCCCTAACTCGGTTAGCGTCTGCTGGCCAGTGAGCATCCAGCTGGGAAATCAGAAGTCAGTCTCCCTTTCTCTGCAGGTATCTCTTTTCCTTCCGGGAATAAGACTACTGGAAGGTCAGAGATGGGACTAGACTCTCTGTCCAAACAAGCCCTGCTTTCCCCACGAAAATAACCCACCCCTTCCTCCCAGCTTTCACCTTAAACACGGCTCTAGAGAAGTCCTCACAGTTTTCATTTCATGCCTTCATGCATTTGCAAACACCCTGTTCTTTGATACCTAAAAACTCCTTTGTATCCATCAAGACTCACATTGAATTTTACTTCCTCCTTGAAACATTTCTCTGCTTCTCAAAAGTCAAATCCTTCATCCTCGGTGGTTCCTTAAAGCCCTTTGACTATCCCATGTTTATGACACTTACCGAAATGCTTCATGATACATCTGTTTATATCTGTCTTTCTACTATTAGACTTGAGCTCCTTGAAATCAGGAGCTCTGTGTTATCCATATGTAAGTAAAAACTGGGTTAGAGGTAGAGCTCTTTCTTCTGACCTAAATCTCTCAGCAATCCTTATTGGGAGATAGCAGACTCTCTCAGAAAGTTTGAATTTAGAGTGAGTTCTGGGGAAATAGGAAAAATCTCACTAGTAAACTTAAAACTACACTTTCATAGACAGGTGGTGTGGAACAGATTTTGCAGCATCTGCAAAAGAATGCCAAGGAAAGGAATTGGAACTTGATATAGTGTGTCGTGGGAGTCATCGTGCCTTAAGCAGAAGAATGATGGAATTAAAGTTTTGTCCAAGAAAATCCATCTGGCAGGGAATTTGGAGACAAAGAAACTGGATAACAATTAGAAAGCAACTTTGATGGTGTATCTATTAATTCCTCCACTTAACATTTAGTTTTTACTGCTCTGTCTTCCAGGCTGTATCCTAAGCTTTGAGAATACAACCGTCAATAACATAGAGCTCCTGATTTCAAGGAGCTCAAGTCTAATATTAGAAAGATAGATATAAACAGATATATCGTGAAGCACTTTGGTAAGTGTCACAAATATGGACAAGTCAAAGTGCTTTAAGGAAGCACCTTAAACAGCCAGGATAAAGGATTTGGCAGTTGAGAAGCAGAGCAAGGTTTCACACAGGGGGTCAAATTCAACATGAGTTTTGATGGATAAAAAGGAGTTTTAGATAGCAAAGAATGGGGTGTTTGCAAATGCATGGAGGTATGAAATAGAAACTGTGAAGAGTTCCCTAGAGCCATGTTACCAGAGCTTAATGAGGGGGTGATACATGAGACTGAAAGGGTAGGTGGAGTCCAGATTGCAAAAAATCTTACGTGCTCTACTGAGGAGCTTAGACCTGGTCATCCAGGCAGCCTCGTTTATAGAAACACCGGCAGCCTCAAAACCACAAAGACCTGGATTTGAGTCTTGCTTCCACCTCTTACTAAACACTTTGACTCTCAATTCTTCATCTGTGTCTTGAAAATAATATCTGCTTTGCAGAATTTTGGTGAAGATTAGGTAATACGTATGGAATGTATATTAAGTATACTTAAAATATAACTAATGTGAAGTTCCAGAAATCCCAATAAATTTCAACTATTATTTTTCAGTAATAAAAAATCAATAGAGAATTTTAAGCATAGAAATAGCATGCAAAAAATAAGAAGACTGATTGCTGAGTATAAATGTAACTAATTAGTTTCAGGGAGCTGTTGCATCAGTCAAGGTGAATGATGATCAGGATTTATTTTAAATGTGGCAATAAGAGCAGAAAAGAGGGATCTAGGGGCTTCCCTGGTGGCGCAGTGGTTAAGAATTCGCCTGCCACTGCAGGGCACACGGGTTCGAGCCCTGGTCCAGGAAGATCCCACATGCCGCGGAGCAACTAAGCCCGTGCACCACAGCTACTGAGCCTGCGCTCTAGAGCCCGTGAGCCACAACTACTGAGCCCATGTGCCACAACTACTGAAGCCCGCACGCCGAGAGCCCGTGCTCCACAACAAGAGAAGCCACCGCAATGAGAAGCCCGCATACGCAAGGAAGAGTAGCCCCCGCTCACCACAACTAAAGAAAAGCCCGCACACAGCAACTAAGACCCAACGCAGCCAAAGATTAAATAAATAAATAAATAAATTTTTAAAAAAAGAAAGAAAAAGAAAAGAGGGACCTAACTGAGAAAAGTTTCTGGGATAAAAATCGGCAGAATATTTCGAAAGATTGACATGGGGGCAGGGAAAGAGAGAGGGGGAGAAGGGAGTCACTGAACATTAGTCCATATTTCTAGCATGAGGAACCTCATGGGTGGTAGCATCATGAACAAAGGAAGTGGTACTAAGATCCTGAACCAGGATGGCAGCAAAAGAATGGAAAGTAAAGGATGAACAGTTAAGAAGTTTCTTTTTATGGTTTCAAGTGTGCATTTTGTGCATGTGTGTGCGTGCATACGTGTGTGTAAACACATGAATGAAAATAAAATAGTCCATAAGTTAACACTCCAATATAAATAATGTTTATCACACTGAATGAAAGTATTCAGATGATTCTTAATTTCTTCTAGTTTTTCTCAACTAACAATATTTCTGACATGAAAATAAATATTTTAATAGCAAAATAAAACATCTTTTATGATATTAAAAGTGTATTTATTATAAAGTGTTTTATGACACAAAAATTTACATTTAAAAAGTCACTGGTAATCTGACGTCTTGGGAATATGTACCAGATCATATTGACTATTAGATTTTGCAGCATACCTTTACATTTTGTCATTTTTCTTCAAAGGAAGAAGCCTGCAAAATTTGGAAAATATGTAAAGCTCACATCTCAATAATGTCAATGCTATCACCTTCATCCATCCCAATGTTAACTTTAACTATGCAAACCTGACTGTCCTATGAGCCTTGCTTTTGTGATCAGTTTGGGTTTAAGCACATATCAATAACAGTTGTTGCCTTCCAAGGATCCTAACCCATCTCAAAATCCCCACCTGGGAATCCAAGCCTGCATTCACTTTTCACGTTAAACTATATTCCTCTCCTTACCCTCCACTGAGCAAGATCTCTCCTACTCTGCCTTTGATACTCAGAATCAAGGAGTCTCCATGAAGTGCCTCTATCCAGTCTTGTGCTGGAATCTCTACAAAGGGAAACATAGTCACTACTCCCCAGCTTCTGAGATGTGATGGCATAAGACAGAGCTACTGTCCAGAACAGACAGAACAGTATGATTCCACATCTTTTGCAAGCCTGAAGGTTAAAGAATCTTAGGGTCAGAGAGCAAGGGTACACACTAACCAATTCTTGGAAATATTAAGTTAAATAATATGAAATTGCTGGTTTGAGGTCCAAAAAAGTTGATATCTGCAGTAATATGTGATTTAACCTACACCTGAGGACGAGGTCACTACATGTTCACTCTAGTTAGAGCCACTGAAGCTGAATCCTCTCCTCTAATCAATCTAAAAAGAATTCCTGTGAAATGGGGCATTTTAGGACCTATTTCAATGAGGAGAAAGAGAGAGAGTCTTGAATATTCAGTAATCCTACTTTTAAAAAAGTAGAGTACTCTCTGCTTTGGAGAAGCTGAGAGGCAACCAAAGAGTGAATTAAAAGGAATACTGGGAGTGTGTGCAAGTCCAGATGGTTGAATAAAGCTGGAGAGGAAACCACATAATAGAGGACATCTCAAGATCTTCATATGTCTTCTCCTTGCCCAGTTGACCCACCAGGCTGAATGGAGAGAGCCAGCTGCACCTTGGTCACTCAATTTGTCTTTGTGAGATTTTCCAACTCTCCGCGTCTCCAGCTGCTCTTTTTCTCCCTCTTCCTCCTCATCTACCTCTTATCCCTTGTGGGCAATGCACTCATTGTGCTCATTGTAACCCTGGATGGGCGCCTCCACACTCCCATGGACTTCTTTATCTGCAATCTCTCCTTAGTAGAGCTCTGGTACACCACGGTCACTGTGCCCAAAATGCTGGCCAATTTTCTAAGTTCCCAAGGTGTCATCTCGGTTCCCAGCTGCATCACCCAGTACTACTCCTTCTCTTTGCCTGCCACAGAGCTCTTCTTTCTCACCACCATGGCCTATGACTGCTATGCTGCCATCTGCCGACCACTCCACTACCCACTCCTGCTCAGCCCTCAAACTTGTGGTACCCTGGCTAGCATCTGCTGGTTTGTGGGATTCCTCTGCCCCATGTTCCCCTCATTCCTCCTTACACAAATCTCCTTCTGCACCCCCAACCAGATCAACCACTTCTTCTGTGATGCCATTCCAATTTTCCCCCTTTCCTTCGCAGACACATAAGCCGAACAAGCAGTGGGCTATGCTTTTAGCACTGCCATTATCCTAGGGCCCCTGGTCTTTACCATGGCTTCCTATGTCCAAATCCTGGCCACGGTTCTAACCATGGCCTCAGATGCTGCCTGGCGCAAGACCTTTTCCACATGCACAGCCCATCTTTCTGTGGTCACAATCTACTTCGGCATTCTCACATTCATGTATGTCCACCCAGCAGTAAAGTATGAGTCAAATATCAACAAGATTGTGGCTATCTTCTACTCAGTCATCACCCGCCCCCTTCTCAATCCTCTCATCTATACACTCCATAACAAGGATGTCAAGGAAGCTCTGAAGGTGTTGGTGTCCCAGATGCAAAAGGTCTGCTACCCAAGGAGGGAGACAAAGTGATAGAGCCACATGAGAAGCCAGAGAAACCAAAGCTGGTGCAATATCCAGCAGAAAACAATTCCTAATCATTGACTTTTACTTGTGCAATGTAGCTTTTCTATTTATTAAGTTTATATATTTGCTTTCGGGGAGTTATCTGTGGCATATTTTAAGTGAAAGAGGTGCTCCTCCTGCCACCCATTATGTCCATTTGCTGCCCATTCTTTCCATTGTTCAGCATCTCCAGAGGAGTGAATAATCTCATGTTAACATAAGTGCAGGGAAATTGCACAGGCTTTGTAGTCCATGCATCTGTGTTGGAAATCCAGCTCCCCCACTTGCTATCACCAGTTAAGTAAGCCAGTGAGACTTCTGAACAGGTAACCAAAGAACATAAAATCCTTTTTAGTTCTCTCAGAGGGAAGTTCTGATTTTCAGTGGACCTAATAACATGTAAAGCAGTGAACAAGTGCTGGTTTATTTGATTACATTGGTCTGTAGTTTTCTTCCTTGTGGTGCTGTTATGAGCTGAATTGTGTGCCTCCACCTCCCCCTTCCCCAGAAAAATTCATATGTTGAAGCCCTAAGGCCCAGTGCCTCAGAATGTGACTGTATTTGGAGAGAGGGTCTTTAAAGAGATAATTAAGGTTAAATGAGGCCATTGGAATGGAGCCTAATCCAATATGACTAGTATCCGTTTAAGAAGAGGTGATTAGCCATACACAAAAATAAACTCAAAATGGATTAGAGACCTAAATGTAAGACCGGACACTATAAAACTCTTAGAGAAAAACATAGGAAGAACACTCTTTGATATAAATCATAGCAAGATCTTTTTTGATCCACCTCCTAGAGTAATGGAAATAAAAACAAAAATAAACAAATGGGACCTAATGAAACTTAAAAGCTTTTGCAAAGCAAAGGAAACTACAAACAAGACAAAAAGACAACCCTCAGAATGGGAGAAAATATTTGCAAACAAATCAATGGACAAAGGATTAATCTCCAAAATATATAAACAGCTCATGCAGCTCAATATTAAAAAAACAAACAACCCAATCAAAAAATGGGCCAAAGACCTAAATAGACATTTCTCCAAAGAAGACATACAGATGGCCAAGAAGCACATGAAAAGATGCTCAACATCACTAATTATTAGAGAAATGCAAATCAAAACTACAATGAGGTATCACCTCACACCAGTTAGAATGGGCATCATCAGAAAATCTACAAACAACAAATGCTGGAGAGGGTGTGGAGAAAAGGGAACCCTCTTGCAGTGTTGGTGGGAATGTAAATTGATACAGCCACTATGGAGAACAGTATGAAGGTTCCTTAAAAAACTAAAAATAGAATTACCATATGACCCAGCAATCTCACTACTGGACATATACCCAGAGAAAACTGTAATTCAAAAAGACACATGCACCCCTATGTTCATTGTAGCACTATTTACAATAGCCAGATCATGGAAGCAACCTAAATGCCCATCGACAGACAAATGGTTAAAGAAGATGTGGTACATATATACAATGGAATATTACTCAGCCATAAAAAGGAAAAAAATTGGGTCATTTGTAGAGTTGTGGATGGATCTAGAGACTGTCGTACAGAGTGAAGTAAGTCAGAAAAAGAAAAACAAATATCGTATATTAACGCATATATGTGGAACCTAGAAAAATTGTACAGATGAACCGGTTTGCAGGGCAGAAATAGAGACACAGATGTAGAGAACAAACATATGGACACCAAGGGGGGAAGGTGGCGGGGGGTGGGGGGGTGGGGTGATGAATTGGGAGATTGGGATTGACATGTATACACCAATATATAAAAAATAAATAAAATTCTAAAAGTCAAAAAAAAAAAAAAGAAGAGGTGATTAGGGCACACACACACAGAGGAAAAACCAATGTCTTAATATGTAGGAGAAGACAGACTTCTATAAGCCAATGAGAGCAGAATCAGAAGAAACTAACCCTGCCAACACTTTGATCTCTAGATTCCAGAACTGTAAGAAAATGAATTGCTTTATTTAATCCACCCAATCTGTGATACTTTGTTATGACAGCTCAAATAAACTTTGCCTGTTCTTTTTTTTATTGAAGTATAATTGATTTACAGTGTTGTAGTTTCAGATGTACAGCAAAGTGATTCATTTATACATATATATATCTCTATTCTTTTTCAGATTCTTTTTCCTTATAGGTTGTTACAAAATATTGAGTATAGCTCCTTGTGCTATACAGTAGGTCCTTGTTGGTTATCTATTTTATATATAGTAAAGTGTATATGTTAATCCCAAACTCCTAATTTGTCCCTCCCCCTCTTTCCCCTTTGGTAACCAAAAGTTTGTTACCTTTTTTTAAAATTATTTATTTATTTATTTATTTATTTATTTATTTATTTTTGGCTGTGTTGGGTCTTTGTTGCTGCGTGTGGGCTTTCTCTGGTTGCGGCGAGCGGGGGCTACTCTTCATTGCAGTGCATGGGCTTCTCATTGCGGTGGCTTCTCTTGTTGCGGAGCACAGGCTCTAAGCACGCAGGCTTCCATAGCTGTGGCACGCAGCCTCAGTAGTTGTGGCTTGTGGGCTCTAGAGCACAGGCTCAGTAGTTGTGGAGCACGGGCTTTGTTGCCCCGCAGCATGTAGGATCTTCCAGGACCAGAGCTCAAACCCATGTCCCCTGCATTGGCAGGCAGATTCTTAACCACTGCACCACCAGGGAAGTCCCCGTAAGTTTGTTTTCTATGTCTGTGAGTCTATTTCTGTTTTGTATATAAGTTCGTTTGTATCATCTTTTTTAGATTCTGCATATAAGCAATATCATATGATATTTGTCTTTGTCTGGTTCACTTCAATTAGTATAATAATCTCTAGGTCCATCCATGTTGCTGCAAAGGGCATTATTTCATTCTTTTTTATGGCTGAGTAATATTCCATTGTGTGTGTGTGTGTGTGTGTGTGTGTATACACACACATACCACATCTCCTTTATCCATTCACCTGTTGATAGACACTCATGTTGCTTCCATTTCTTTTTTAAAAAAATATTTATTTATTTATTTGGCTGCATCAGGTCTTAGTTGTGGCATGTGGGATTTTCATTGCGGCACGTGGAAACTTTCATTGCAGTGCACAGGCGCTTCATTGCAGCACACAGGTTTCTCTCTAGTTGTGGGCATGTGGGCTCCAGAGCATGTGGGCCCAGTAGTTGCAGTGCATGGGCTCAGTAGTTGTGGTGCAGAGGCTTAGTTGCCCCACGGCATGTGGGATCTTAGTTCTCCAACCGGGGATCAAATCTGTGTCCCCTGCATTGTAAAGTGGATTCTTAACCACTGGACCACCAGGGAAGTCCTCTCCATTTCTTGACAATTGTAAATAATGCTGCTATGAACCCTGGGGTGCATGTATCTTTTCAAATTAGTGTTTTTGTTTTGTTCACATATATACCCAGGAGTGGAATTGCTGAGTCATAGTTCTATTTTTAGTTTTTTGAGAAACCTCCATACTTTTTCCACAGTGGCTGCACCAATTTACATTCATACCAACAGTGTACAAGTGTTCCCTTTCTCAATATCCTTGCCTATTCAATTCGTCTGCCCATTTTTAAATTGAGTTGTTTGCTTTTTTGATGTTGAGTTGTATGAGCTGTTTACATATGTTGGATATTAATCCCTTATCAGTCATATCATTTGCAAATATCTCCTCCCACTCAGTAAGTAGATGGCCTTTTCATTTTGTTGATAGTTTCCTTCACTGTGCAAAAGCTTTTTAGTTTCTTGTAGTCCCATTAGTTTATTTTTACTTTTATTTCTCTTGCCTGAGGAGACATCCAAAGAAATATTACTAAGACTGATGTCAAAGACTTACTGCCTGTTTTTTCTTCTAGGAGTTTTACAGTTTCAGGTTTTATATTTAAGGCTTTAATCCATCTTGAATTTAGTTTTGTGTATGGTATAAGAGAGTAGTCCGGTTTCATTCTACAGAGTGAAGTAAGTCAGAAGGAGAAAAACAAATACCGTATGCTAACACATATATATGGAATCTAAAAAAAAAAAAAGGTTTTGAAGAACCTAGGGTCAGGACAGGAATAAAGATGCAGACAATAGAGAATGGACTTGAGGACACGGGGAGGGGGAAGGGTAAGCTGGGACGAAGTGAGAGAGTGGCATGGACATATATACACTATCAAATGTAAAATAGATAGTGGGAAGCAGCCACATAGCACAGGGAGATCAGCTCAGTGCTTTGTGAGCAGCTAGAGGGGTGGGATAGGGAGCGTGGGGGGGAGACGCAAGAGGGAGGAGATATGGGGATATATGTATATGTATAGCTGATTCACTTTGTTATAAAGCAGAAACTAACACACCATTGTAAAGCAATTATACTCCAATAAAGATGTTTAATTAATTAATTAATTAAAGAAAAGAAGTTCCAATGCTTTGATCAGATGCAACAAGAGGTCATCTTTGTCCACCTCACAATTCCATAATTGCAACTTTCCCTTGTCATTTCTTTTTTTTTTTAAATTAATAGCTACTTTATTTATTTATTTATTTATTTATTTATTTATTTATTTTTGGCTGTGTTGGGTCTTCGTTTCTGTGCGAGGGCTTTCTCTAGTTGTGGCAAGCAGCGCCACTCTTCATCGCGGTGCGCGGGCCTCTCACTATCGCGGCCTCTCTTGTTGCGGGGCACAGGCTCCAGACGCGCAGGCTCAGTAATTGTGGCTCACGGGCCCAGTTGCTCTGCGGCATGTGGGATCCTCCCAGACCAGGGCTCGAACCCGTGTCCCCTGCATTAGCAGGCAGATTCTCAACCACTGCGCCACCAGGGAAGCCCCCCTTGTCATTTCCTCTATCCTTCATTCAGAAGGGACGTGAGCAGGATGAGTACAAACACCTCCGTGGTGACTGAATTCATTCTTATTGGCTTCTCCCACCTGGCCGGGCTCCAGAGCTTGATCTTCTCTTTCTTTCTCACTGTCTACCTGCTCATGGTGGCTGGCAACCTCCTCACTGTGGTGCTGGTCTCAGCTGACGCTGCCCTCCAGACCCCCATGTACTTCTTCCTTCGAATCCTCTCAGCCCTGGAGATTGGCTACACGTCCGTCACCAACCCCCTACTGCTTCACCACCTCCTCACGGGTCAGCGCCACACCCCTCGCTCTGGCTGTGCTCTCCAGATGCCACGGAGTGTTGCCTCCTGGCAGCCATGGCCTATGACCGCTGTGCAGCCATCTGCAAATTCCTTCGCTTCCCCCTGCTGCTGAGCTATCGGCGTGCCTGTGTCTAGCTGGGTCAGCGTGGGGCAATGGTGGGCCTGGGCCACACCTCCTTCATCTTCTCCTTGCCCTTCTGTGGCCCCAATGCCATCCCACACTTCCTCTGTGAGATCCAGGCTGTCCTGAAGCTGGTATGAGGGGACACCTCACTCAATGAACTGCAGATTATCCTGGCCACTGCTTTCCTCATCCTCTGCCCCTTTGGCCTCATCCTGGGCTCCTATGGGAGTATCCTGGCTGGCCGCCCCAAAGCCTTCTCCACCAGCTCCTCCCACCTGGTGTGGTCTCCCTCTTCTATAGCACTGCGATCTTTATCTACATCCGCCCTAAGGCCAGCTATGATCCTGTCACTGACCCTCTTGTCTCCCTCTTCTATGCTGTAGTCACCCCCATCCTCAATCCCATCATCTATAGCCTCCAGAACACTGACGTCAAGGCTGCTCTAAAGAGAACCATCCAGAAAATGGGGCTGGCAGAGGTTTGACAAAGGGTGACTGACGATGACTACCATTCCCATTCAGCCCCAAATCACCAAAGAGGAAGCATGGTTCTTATCTTGGGAGAGGGCAGCTTGTCAAGAAGACAATGTTGCCTTTAAAGAACTATTGGAGTCAAACCCCTCTTCCAACTCCTGCAAGACACACACACACACACACACACACACACACACACACACACACTGTTCTGCCTTCTGTTGTAAGAAACAGGAAAAATTTAGGATGGAGGATCAACTTTACAAGCAGAGCAAGTTGACAACTGGGGAAACGTTACAAAATGTCATCTTCACCAGACTATCAAGGTAATAAAATTTCCAGCAATAGTAATGATCCTTAAAGTTATTTGACATTTATATATCCTAGGTAAGGCATTTATTTTCTGGGTGGTACTGATAATTAGTACATTAGCACACATAATTATATCTAATTAAATCCATCACCAAGTAAAAAGAAAAGCCCTGAAGAAGTGAGGGCAATGAAAAAAGTTTCAATAAAAGTAAGCTCTTATGGAAATCAGTATGACAGGGTGGTTAAGAGAATAGATTATAATGTCAGACTGTAATTTAAGGCCATAATTCTTTCAAGTGATTACCTGTGTGATAATAGGAGAATTACATAATCACTCTGAGCCTTAATCTATTTATCCATAAATTTTGCATAATAATGGAGTCTGTTTCTTTGGGTTTTTTGAAGCTTGTTAAATAGCCAAGCTTAATATCGCACACAAAATAGTGCCTCTGTAAATATTTTTATTACAGAGCCAGACAGATCAGTACAGAGGATAATATCCATCCCACATTGGGCGCCTTTGTTGGGGTAGAGAAGGGTATTCTTGGAGTGTCAATGACCTCGGGAACCAAGACTCAAAAGAGAGTGGAGGAAGAAACTGCACACGCTACTGCCACCCGGCACTGACATAAACCAAAGACAGTCAGGCCACTGTAGAGTACATGTAATGGCAAAGCACAGAAGAGTCAGAGACACACAGAACAAAGAAATGAGATGAGCTGAGACAATCAGAAAAGATGTCTCAGGGGGGCAGGTATTCACTAATCATTAAAAATATAATCCACACCCCTTTTCTTATACCCAACACTTTATTCAGTTTTACAAGCATTTATTGAAGGCTTTCCATATGCTCATTTTCCTGCTTGGCACTGTGGTGTATACCAAGGAAATACAGGGTGGTGATTTTGCCCAGATGGTGCTTGCTAGCTGGTTGGAAATCATGCTCATTCCCATGAATGTTTCAGAGGACAACACAAAGTAGAGAATATTCAAAACACTAGGTGAAGAGACAATAAACAGTTACTCCCTCGTCTCCTACCCCACAGAGGAATAGTATGGTCCTCCCTGGGGTCATGGAACTGTCTGGTTCCTTGACTTTTGAGGAATTCAACCCAGTCCCTAATATATTCCTACAGTCTATATACTTATCAATGAGTAAAATCTCAAAACTACTGTTCCTTATCACTTATTGAGACATCCTTTGACAGGGACAATATTTAGGAAGGGTTGTCTAGAGGACTGGTAATACAGCTTTTCTTCTGATAT
The DNA here is from genome assembly GCF_028023285.1 of Balaenoptera ricei. Taxonomy (NCBI): domain Eukaryota; kingdom Metazoa; phylum Chordata; class Mammalia; order Artiodactyla; family Balaenopteridae; genus Balaenoptera; species Balaenoptera ricei. The sequence continues at coordinate 23,103,172 of NC_082649.1, forward strand.
CTAAAATCTTATCTCCAGACTAAAGCAGACCAAGAGACAGCTGCACATCTAAAATGCATTATATCCCATCTCCTAGTCATCTCTAACTATCCTTCATAGAATTGTTCTTGCTAAATAGTGCTTTGGCATTCTACCATTGGTTTACATTGGGGAAGACTACAAGAAGCAACATTATGAAACCCACAGAGGAAAAACTTCTCTCACATCTCAGTGCTAGGAATAACTGTACTTATGTAAGCAATAACATTTTTCCTAACAGCTTTATGAGAGTACAATTGATGTATAATAAACTGTATATATTTAAGTGTAAAATTTGATATGTTTTGGTGTATTATACACCTGTGAAACCATCACCACAGGCATGACATGAACATACTTAAGCCCCTCAAAGTTTCCTCATGCCCTGTTGCAATTTCTCCCTTCCACCCCTCCCTGCATTCCTCATTCCCAAGCAACCTCTGATCAGCTTTCTGTGGCTATAGATTATGTTGCTTTTTCTAGAGTTTTACATAAATGGAATCATAAAGTATGTACACTTTTTGTGACTTCTTTCATTCAGCACAATTATTTTGAGAGTCATCCATGTTGAGTGTATCAACAGCTCATTCCTTTTTATTGCTGATTGTTATTCCATTATATGGTCATATGACAATTTGTTTATCCATTAACCTATTGATGGAAATTTGGGTTGCTTTCAGTTTCTGGTTATTACAAGTAAAGCTGCTCTGAACATTTATGTGCAAGTCTTTGTATGCTTTTATTTCTCTTCGGTTAATATTTGGGTGTGGAATAGCTAGATCATATGGAAAGTGTTTGTTTAACTTTTTAAGAAACTACGTAATCACTTTGCCCTGTTTGCATGACAGCTAGTAAACTTAAAGCCAAATTTGTAACTCATTTCCAGGAAATGTACATTCCCTCACAGTGTACTTTTGAAATACTCGTCTGATATCTGACTTCACCTTATGTTTTCTAGTCTACAATTTTCTTTGTGCAGTCTACCTCATCCTTATTTTGTACATAATAGGTAAAGCTTGTTAAAGTTTTTCTGGAGCAAGATCTAGGGTCATGAGCATGCAAAAGACAGCAGACGGGATAGCTGAAAGGAAAAGCCTGGGTTAAGACTGAAGACCTGGGTGAACATCTCCCCTCAACTACTAAACTCTTGACCCGGTGCAGACTCCTTTCATCATCTCTCTGGTTTTCAACTTCATCATCAGTAAACAGTAGGGTTGAATCAAATGAGCTCTATGTCAAGTTCGAGCTCCATTATTCCATGCCTATTCCCCAAGGACTTTCTGCTTCTTGTGGCTGATTCTCACATAAAGAACCAAAAAGAAGATCATGGTGGGGACTTCCCTGGTGGTCCAGTGGTTGAGACTTCACCTTCCAATGCAGGGGGTGTGGGTTTGATCTCTGGTCGGCAAACTAAGATCCCACACGCCTCGGGGGCCAAAAACCAAAACATAAAACAGAAGCAATATTGTAACAAATTCAATAAAGACTTTTAAAACAAAAAGGTCCACATCAAAAGATCATGATGAATGCTCCCTCCCCACCATTGCTACCAAGGGATATTGAACTACACTAATCCTGGGCAAATATGTTTGTTCACTTGGTTCCCATGGCAAATACCACTCAAAATAGGCAGCAAGTTTCTAAATTCAGAACTATGACCCCAGATCTAAAAGAATTCAAGCAGACAGGTTTCTGTTTATTCACACAGAGATTTCTAGCAAAGAGCAGACATGCATGTACTCATCAGAAAAGAAGGAAAAGACACAGGGAGGAGCCAATTATTGGAGAGATCTCTGGATGGCCAATGTCCACCTTCACCCAAGGTTAAGGAAGCAAACCAAATGACACCTGCTCCCCAAATCCAGTGTGCCTTCTTCCCCGTCTTTCTGATGGATGCTCACCATATCTGGGTGCTGTTATCTAAGCAACCAGCGTCCCATCTAGAAAATATCATCTGAGGTTGCAGTATCTCACACAGGCCCTCAGCTCGGTGTCTGGGTGAGATCTCCCAAAGAGGGGAAAGTCTCATCAGCATCTGTGGTGTTATTAGGAGGCAGTCCCAACATCGTGGTGGGTTTGCAAACCAGGCACATGCACTAAAAACATTAACACAACGGCCTGACAAGGTGCCTGAAATGCACTCTTAAAGACTCATAAAAGCCCTTCCCTTTGAATCACAGATAATTTTTTACTTCAGGAATTTCTGAAAAGGTGCATCACTTGCATCGTTTCTCATTTACAGCTTAAGATAGAGTTCTAGGAGCAAGACGCCTCAGGACTTGGAACCCAGACAGGTGGAGAAGCCAAAACAAAAAGGAAGCGTCCGGAAGGGTGGAAAGGTGGCCAAGTTCTACTTTGTCCATGTCCCAGTGTGCCCCAGTCAACAATAAGGCTTCTCTTGGGTAAGCCGGACCTCATCTGGGCTCTCCTTTCCTAGCACCTCTCTGAGCTTTTCCTGATGACCTAATGAGGCAACAGATAATTTTATAGCGCGCCCCCTTGTGGTCAGGGACATGGACCAGATTACCCCCACCTCTTCCACACAGTTTGTACAGACTGGAACACCCGGATCACCTTTGATTTGGAGTTGGGTGGGAACCTGCAGTGGTGGAGCTGAGAGCTCAAAACTATTGGCTTTTCATTCCACTAGGACAGTGGTTCTCAAAATGCAGTCCCCCAACCAGCAGGAACGACATCTCTCAGGAACTTAGAAATGTAAATTCTCAGGCGCCTCCCCAGACTTACTGACTCAGGAATTCCGTGGGTAAAACGCAGCTTAAAGACTAAAATTACTACCCTAGACCTTAGCTCAGGGGATAGTTGCTACGATATTTCAGGGTCAGGGCTTGCTCTCCAGAACACTGAAGATGCAGTTCTCCACCATGGCCACACGGTGGCACACACCAATCCTGACATCCTGACTTTTTTTTTTTTTTAATGACTGGTCATACTGGTGGAGGATGCTACTGAACCAGTCATCATTTTGTTTTATTTATTTAATAATTTATTAATTTATTTTTGGCTGCATTGGGTCTTCGTTGCAGTATGCGGACTTATTGCAGTGGCTTCTCTGGTTACGGAGCAGGGGTTCTAGGTGCGTGGGCTTCAGTACTTGTGGCATGTGGGCTCAGTAGTTGTGGCTCACGGGCTCTAGTGCAAGCTCAGTAGTTGTGGTGCAGGGGCTTAGTTGCTCCGTGGCATGTGGGATCTTCCCCCACCAGGGATCAAACCCATGTTCCCTGCACTGGCAGGCGGATTCTTAACCACTGCGCCACCAGGGAAGTCCCCATTCTGACATTTTTAACTTAAGTGCACTGTATCTGCATCGCTATAGGGAAAGGCCTCCGCCCAGAACTTGGTGGGCTCCTGAAAAGTTAAGGAGAATTAGAAAGTCAAAATGAAAGTATCTGTAAACAATTACTTTAAACCAGTTCCCAAGACTGCACAGGAAAGTGGGGTTGGTCCAAATAATTCATCTAGAAAGAGAAATGCTGGCTTCCACCAACCACAAGCTTAAAAATAATTTTCTTCCAGTGAAAAGACACCTTATTGAAGGGAAAAGCTGGTGCACAAAAACACATATGAGAAGCACCAACCTCCAGGAGGTGCATCCAGTGGAATTTGGTAATAACTTTCATCTCCAGAAAGTCTGATTTTCCAGTTGGGGGACTGAGCAAAGAATGGTATTTCCTCAACAAGGACCTACTGTATAGCACAGGGAACTCTGCTCAATGGTATGTAACAACCCAAATGGGAAAAGAATTTGAAAAAGAAGAGATACATGTATATGCAAAACTGAATCACTTTGCTGAAGACCTGAAACTATCACAACATTGTTAATCAACTATACTCCAATATAAAATAAAAAGTTAAAAAAAGAAAAAAAGAACGGTATTTCCACCCTCACCGTATTACCTCTGACACCTCTTCAACCAGGAAACATGAAGTGCTGAGAAGAAGCTGGGCCATCAATAGTCTCCACCACCATCACGCTTGGGTTTGGCTTCCACCCCCAGTTTTGAGTTGTGTGAAAGACAAAAAGTGTTGTTTGGTTGGGTTTTTTTTGTTTTGTTTTTTTAATTTCTAGTCACCCAGACTCCCACCACATCCTGCCCTGATGTAAAACTTAGGCAGGAAATTCCACCAGTGAGGCAGAGTTCAACTGTAAAGAAAACACCATGCCCCATACCACCAACGTTCAGAACTTTGGCACACATCAACTGCAAAGCAAAGATTTGGGAGGAGGGAGGAGAGAGCAAGTTGATGATGGGCTGATGCAAATGAGGACACGACCTGCAGGGCTCAGAAGGTCATTTTGGGGGGATGGAAACATGACAGGGGGACCTCTTCAAAAGGGGGCCACCTTCTCCTCCCTCTTTTAACATCTCCCATGAGGTAGACCAGTGGCTCCAATGAGTGACTAACAAATGGGAGTAAAAACCCTAGAAAATAAGTTGGATGAGAAAACTCTACAAAGAGGTTTTACCCCCCACCCCCACCCCGTACCGCCTGTCATTCTCCTGCTCCATGCCGTCTGCTCCCAGATCATTCCCCGGGGACCCGAGAACCCAGGGATCAGCTGTCTGGTGCTCTCTGGGATTTCCTACGTTTCTGGGGGGCATGGCAGAGACTCTGAAGAGGAAGGAAGGACAGAGGCCTGCTTAAAAACCCTACTTAGTCACCATGCAATCCCAGGGATTTGCCTGAGGGCCACTAGATCCCTGGATATGCTGACCAAAGAAAATCAACTTGAGCTCTCCTACTTCACCCCCGTGTCTAGTAGGGCCCCAAATCTTCCCTTGACGATTCCCACTGAGAAAGGGCGAAGCCGAGGTCTAGGCTCCTGGAAATGCGTCACCTCTGCTTAGCCCCAGATAAGAGCTTCAGGCTTCGGTCCCAGGTCTGGACAGGCCGCAAAGTGTCGCCGCAAAGTGTCACCCCCAGCCGCCTGTCCGCCGCATGCAGCTTCTGGTGCGGGATGAGGCTGGTCTCCTGCCTGAAGCTCCTGCTGCCCACGCCGCAGCCTTAGGGCTTCTCGCCCAAGTGGACCCTGCGGTGCGCGAGCATCTGCTGAGGCTCTTGTCGCAGCCGTCCCCAGCCACCTGGACGCTCACCCGCGTGCGCCCTCTGGTGCGGGATGAGGTGCGAGCTCCGGCTGAAGCTCCGCGCGCAATCCCGCCACTTGCAGGGCTTCTCGCCCACGTGGACCTGCCCGTGTGGAACGAGGTTGGCGCGCTGGCTGAAACACTTAGTACAATCCCCGCCCTTGTAGGGCCTCTCGCCATTGTGGATACGCCGGTGCTTGACCAGACACTGGGCAAGACAGAAACACCTGCGGCACTCTGCAACGGTAGGGCTGCTCGCCCGTGTGGACGCGCTGGTGCACGAGTAGTCATGAGCTGCGGCCAAAGCTTTCCCCGCACAGCGCGCACCAGAAGGAAGGCTCTCCGTTATGCCTGCCCAGATGGTGCGTCGGGTCTGAGCTCCAGCTCAGGCGCTGATTGCACTATGGACACTGGAAAGGCTTCTCGTCCCTGGGGCTGCGCTGCTGGAGGTTCCATTTGGAGAGGTGGCTGAAGTCCTTGCCACACTGCGGGCACTGGTAAGGCTTGGGCGGGTCTGGAGCAGAAAAGGGTCTCCAGGGACAGTCAATGGCAGTGCAGGGGATCAGTTGCTTGCCGTCTGAAGGGCACCAATAGAGAACCTTGTCAGAAGGCTCCCCGGAGACCTCATCCCCACTGGGCAGAGCTGAGGAAAGGAGTCCCTGCCTCGCAGCCCTCCCTGGGCGGGGCTCTAGAGGTTTCATGCATGTCACCTGTGGGAGAAAGTAGAAGCCAGGGTTAGAGATGGGTGGAAATGGACTGCAGTGTAAATCAGCAGATTGTGCCTTAGTACTGGGGCTAAGATTGACGCCTTGAGCAGATCGCTCAGTATCTCTAAGCCTTCTTCCTCATCTGTAAAATGAGAGAATCAAGACATACTTAACAGGTCTGTTAGTATGATTACAAAGCTACTTAATAAATATGTGCTGAATGGAGCACTTGAGAAAGTAAAAGGAATAAAAGATGCACACATTCAGGGTGTCCATGGTTACTTCAAACCCCATGATCTGGCTTCTCACCAGAAGCTCAGACAATTCAAAAAGAAAACAAATATAAAGTTATTTCTACTTGGTTTTAGTAGGTTTAATTTCCTCATTCTGTTTGACTCATAATTATTTGGGGGTTGGGGAGGGTGAGGTGAAGGGGAACTTCTAAAGTATCTGAGTGAGGCAGGCACTCAGCAAATACTCTTACCAACAGCAAAAACAAAAAAATTAAAAAGTGGACAAATTTGTCCAAAAGAACCATGCAAGAACTCCGGAAACTGACCAAATGCATCCAACAATTTGAGAAGTATTTATTCAAGAATACTTCCTAAACCTTAGCAAGAACCGTGGGTCTGTGTCATTTTAATCTGGAGCTGCTCCCATCACTTGCCCAGGTGTCTGGCCCCAAAATCCTGCCAAGGAAGGGGCAGGCCATGAAGATCAGCAGGGAAAGGGCTGACTTTATTTGGAGCAGAACAGAGAATATTCTGTGCCTAGGGAGTTGTCAAAATAATAGCAGTCTTAGTGGCCAATAACCAGGAAGACCATGTTCTCATCTAGCCTGAGATCTATATACTGATTGAGGAAAGCAACAAACCTGCAGATTAGCCAGGAATTTAACAGGGAGATCTAGAGAACAAGACACCCAAAGTGGGCCTTGATAAGATCCTACATGTCCCTCATGATCTGAAGGCTTCACACACACAAGGCTGCAGATAGGAGCAAGATACTCATCTGGGGCTGAACATGAGGCCTTGCAAACACAGAAAGTAAAAGCCAAGACAGATATACAAACTGCCTGAACTTTGAATGTGTTCTCCAAGCCACATAGAGCCATCAATCAAGGATGGAAGAGTTAATGGCTCAAAGTGTTTAAGCACAACCTTTAACCAATTACTGGCTAACCAATAAGCTACATTGATCTGGGGAGATCTCTAAGAAACAAGTCTTAAAAATGAAAACAAAAATGTTAATACAGTGTGGCTAATAATGCAGGAAAAGAGAGCCCCAAGAATTAGTCCAAGCAAGTCACTAAACAAATAAACAATCAACAGCAAATGCCACCCTTGGGATCAGAATCCAGATTGGCATAATTATCTAAAATATCCAGTAATCAACAAAAGATTATGAGATATGCATAGAATGAGGAAAGTGTGACCAGATATACAAGAAAATAACAGTCAGTAGAAACCGTCTCTTATGGACCCCAGATGTTAGACTATCACAAAAACTTCAAAGCAGCTGTTATAACTATGTTCAGAAAACTAAAGAGAGTTAATGATACTATATTGTACATTTGAAAGTTAAGAGAGTAAAACAAAAGTTCTCCGCAGAAGGAAAAATATATGTAACCATGTGTGCTGATGGATGTTAACTAAATTTTGTAGTCATCATTTTGCAATATATACATGTATCAAACCATTACGTTGTACACCTAAAACTAATACAGTGTTATGTTAATTATACCTCAACCAAAAACAAATATTAAAAAATAAAATTTAACAAATAGAGAGAGAGAGTAACTAGGCTATGATAGGTATGAGCAGAAGGTCTTAGGGAAGCTCAAAGAAGGAACACCTAGTTCAGTCTCTGGGCTGCCCTTGAGGAGAAACCTGGATTCCGAATGTGGAGCAGAATTCTGAGGGGTGAGTACGTGTCCCTCGGGAGAAGCAGAGGATGGGAGTCCTGGCACAGAGAGGAGTGGGGTCAGTCAGTCACATGATGGACAACTACCCAGCACCTCGGGTAAGGCAGGGGAACGTGCCAGATGCTACAGGGAGACAGAGACACATAGTTGTCTGCTCCGGGTTCTTATAATCATCCCACTGATAGATGGAATGTTTATAAACGGAATATTTCCTGCCATATCAGTAAACAAAGGATGTCACAGTCGTCAACGATTGCAGCCCTCCAACGTGAGCCGGTGAGCCCTGAGGAAACTCAGGGTTGAAAAGAATGCCCGCCATCTAGCAGCCGTCAGACTGCAGCCACTCCCTGCGGTGAGCGCTGAGGAAACTCAGGGTGTGAAAACACAGGATACTGGCCCCAGATGGCTGAGGTGCATATCAAAGGAATGATTTCAGTGAGCCCAGACTCTTGCATCTTCCCCTGCACAGAAAAGCACTAAATGTCTTAACTTGAGATAGCTGGTTTTCTTTAATTAACAATAATCTTTTGATGTTCAGACTACCTGCCCTTTGCTTTACAAAACTCCTATATAACCTGGCTCCCCCCCTTCGCCTCCTCGGAGCTGTTTCTAAGAGTTATGCGAAACGCTGTCTCCCAGGCTGCAGTCTTCATTTTGCCCCAAATAAAACTTAACTAGCGGGACTTCCATGGTGGCGCAGTGGTTGAGAATCTGCCTGCCAATACAGGGCACACAGGTTCGAGACCTGGTCTGGGAAGATCCCACAAGCTGCGGAGCAACTGGGCCTGTGAGCCACAATTACTGAGCCTGCGCGTCTGGATCCTGTGCTCCGCAACAAGAGGCCGTGATAGTGAGAGGCCCGCGCACCGCGATGAAGAGTGGCCCTCGCTTGCCGCAACTGGAGAAAGCCCTCGCACAGAAACGAAGACCCAACACAGCCAAAAATAAATAAATAAATAAAAACTAAAAAAAAAAAACTTAACTAGCAACTTTCACGTTGCGCAATTTTTTTAAGTCCTCACCACACACACACCTCCAGTGGAGCAGCATTTATAAAATGCAACTTAGCAACTGAGGAAATGCAAACAGCACCTGCTACTCCATCTTGCTGCCTGCTCCCCAGATTAGCACATTTGGCAGCTGCACAGATGTAACCACATCCAGAGAGCTGCTTACCCATGGGAAAATCTAGGTCAAGGTCCTTCAGGATGTACTGTGCACAGGAAATTCAAGAAAAGAGAAATGGATTTGACTGGGAGGCAAGCCCTTCAACTTCTGAAGTAGAATCTTGGGGACTTTTAGGCTCAGTCAAACTATGTCACCTCTCCTCTCAACTGATGGTTCTTACAGCCTAGGATTTTACTTGGAAATTAGAAATCCACTGTAAATCTCCTTTAAATAAGTAAAGGAACAAATATGTGAAAATAATAACACATTAATTCTGAAATAGGGCCTAGAGAAAAACCCTAGAGTTAAAAAGACTTAGGCAGATACTGTTGCAGGAAGTTGAAACGTGTTGAGATAAGAGATGTTCAGAAATGCTGGGGGAAAAAAAAAAACCTTGGGCTGATGTGGTGAGTTTGCTTTAAAAATAGAGATAAACCACATTTCAAAGGCAAATAGAAACTACTTTGCGATTTTTTACTATTTTGTCTTATTCATATCTTGGGCTATCTTCCAGTTGTTCCCTTCCATTAGCATGAAGCCTGGGAAAGTGGCTCCATTTACTACATGAATATGTATAATTTGTTTTGAGTTCCTCTAAACCTATCCATGAGCTATGGGACTCCCAAACGAACAAACAGAAAAAAATGAGACACAAACACACATATAACTATACAATTATAAACACGTATATACACCGAGAGACATGCATATACGGATGAACTCTGTGAGGAAGGATGAGATACTCAGAGTTCTCTCAGTAGGCTAGCGGGCAATGATAAGGCTAGGTTATGGTCTGTGTACGTTTTTAGCTATTTAAAAATAAAAAGTGATCAAATGCATGACCTTCTCTTCCTTAGCATGAGGCACAAATACATGCACAAAAAGATTCATGTATACACACATGCTATAAAGGAGGATGATCTATATTCACTGTTCACTCAACGTGATCTCAGATGTGTGACAAGTCAGTGAGCCTGCCACACTCCTGCCAGTGACCCATGGGAGCCAAGAAGTGCTGAAGACACCAGAGTGTATCTGCTCCGTCCCCAAGTCTCATCACCACATCACCTGCCAATGACAACATCAGGCCTCTCTGGTTCCATATTCTAACAATAGAAAGAACTTTTCCCACATTTCTTCCAACACTCAATCCAAGCTAACATATGTGGGCTTTAAAAAATCTCCAAAATGTCAAAAAATATATAGCGTTTGGAATATAACAACCAGATGGCCCCAAGCTTAACTGAGCATCAAAATATTACTGGCCACCGTTGTCAAAAAAAATTAAAAATCCAAGAGCTGATCTTAGTAGACACTTTGTTTCAAAGAACCTCAGAAATTGACTGTGGTTCCACTGTACCCTCCTGTCACTCTGACATTCTCATTTTTAGAGACATTTTGGGCTACATTAAAAAGACAGACATTGTCTCTAGACCTATATTGAACTAACTTTTTAAAAGGTGTAAGGAATACTCCAAAATGTAGAAAGAAGTTGTATCTGGGTAGTGGGATGGTTTTTAACTTCTTACACTTTTTGTATTTGCAATTCTTGTACAATGAACAGGCATCACATTTGTATCAGAAAAAAAAAAAAAATCAGTGCATCTCCCTTACACCCCTGGAACAAATCTAACTTCATGCTCCAAATATCTTTCTCAAGACACGCTGATAGAGCTGAGCAAGTGCACAGCTCCAGCACACAGTAATTTCCATAAATTCCTGCTGCCTGAGCAGATCAAGAATTAGAATACAGTAAGATCTGGATGGTAGAACTGTGAAGTATTGACAGATGAATCTCTTTTAAAGGACTCAGAGATAGTGAAACTGAATCCGGCCTCTGTACACGGACACGGAATTAAATCTAGAGGCAGAGTTTTGGGTAAAGTAGAAAAGAATTATTGCTTTGCCAGGCAAAGGGAGTCACAGCAGGCTAATGCCCTCAAAACTGTGTGTCCCAACCTGGAGGGCATAGTGGGGAGCTTTATAGTAATGGTTCAAAGAGGGCGTGATGAGTTCGTGGACCTTCTTCTGATTCGTTGGTGGTGAGGTAAGTGGGAGTCAGCACCAACTTTCTCGTTCCAGCTGGTCTGGGATCTACGTGCTTGTGGGCAGCGTACCGTGTTAACCATTAACCTCTCCCACCTGGTGGGGGCTTCAGTATCTGCAAAACAGCTCAAAGATATTGTTGTGTGGATCCCTTGAGGGAGAACCAGGACCTTGCCCCAGGGCTGCACTATTCCTCCCTTGTCTCCGCATCCCTTCCCTTCCCTGATTAACAACTGTTTGAACCTACCCGTTGGAACTCAGAGAAGGTTGTGGAGGCTGAATGAAACCTATTTCCTGTAATCAAAGAAATGGGGGACACAGGAGGGCTTTTGTGCCCAGGAGCCCCACAGGGTCCTGCTCGGTATCAATAGCTATAAGTTGCATATAACCCAGCAGATGAGAAGCCATATGGGCAGTGTCAACTACAAATTGGCATTTGCCATCTACCTCTACAAGGATTAAATCAGGTGCCACTGCAGCTGCTGACCTTCAACACCCCCTGAAAGGAATTCAGGGTGGAGATCAGGAATGAGGCACCCTGTGCTCTGAGAAAAACTGGCAGAACAGGTAGATATTTTCAGGAGCTGATTTTATGAGCCCAATTCTTGTATCTCCTCATATCTAGAAAAGCACTAAATTCCTTCATGGTGACGTCTGCTCCTCATGACTTGCAGTAACCCTCACGAGAACTTCTGCAAAAATATGTGCTTGATTGCATGTATTCCCTCTTCACCAAAATCACATATATATTGACCTTCCCCCCCTACCTCTTTGGAGCAGTTTCTCAGAGCTATCTGAAATGCTGTCTCCCGGGCTGCAGTCCTCATTTTGCCCCAAATAAAACTTAACTCACAGCTCTCATGTTGTACATTTTTTTTAAGTTGACAGCAGCATAAGGCACTGATGCAGAATGACAATTCCAGGGTGAGGAGGTCTACGTGGCAAACGCCTTTGAGAGCAGGGACCAATGATGGGAGCAGCAAAAGGCAAAAGACTGTGTTTGGCAAAGTTGAATTTCCAAAAAAAAAAAAGAAAAAGAAATTAGCAAATGGATGAGTAGACTGGTAAGAGAATATATGACTATGGAAGAGAAAATAAAGAGTAAATTTGATTTCCCTCTCACACAATCCCTTCTCCAAATATTGAAACCCTCCCTTCTGCTCAGTTACTATACCTTGGATGCAGCCCTCTCACCTGCAAGAAAGGTTGGAATAAGCCCCAGATCAGGAGGTCTTGGGACATCGAGAATCTATGGTTCCTCACGTTGCTCCAGCTGTGAGGTCAGCTCAGTTTTAGGAAACAAGAATTCTATTGGATCAATCGGAAGATCAAAAATTCCTTACTGAGCTATGTACAGCTACTATGCCCTACGTTCTCTGTACCTTGACACTCTAAAACACAAAATTCAAATAGTCCTTATTCAACTTGTCTAACCTTGCCTTTTGAGCTACTGCCCCTCCACCAACTTAGGTTCACCTCTCATATGTCCTACTTATATGTGTTCCCATTTCACTCTCTAAATTCTAGAATGGCTGCCGCTGGACCACAATATCCTGGGTGTTGAGGCTAGCTGCAACGGTAGGCTTGGGCCATGTCGTTCATTCAACATGTCTAACACCAACTTCTGTACCCACCTCCACCGTCTCATGTTACCCTAACCTAACCAGGCAGACTAGTCTATTTACCAGTGTCCAGTAAGTCCACCTCCCTTTGAGTCTTTGCTCTCCCCTTCTTCCCACCTGGAATACCTTCTCTGCTTCTCCCCTCTCCATAGTTTATTTTTCCTACCCATCTTTCAAGTTCCACCTTGCTTCCCATGAAGCCATCCTTGACGATCCCACGCCACATAACACTTATTCTCTAGACCAGTGCTTCTCAGACTATCTGTGGTGAAGGACCAGAGGTTTTTTGTTTTGTTCTTTTGGTCAATGAGATGGGCCCACTGGCCACATGCTTGGATACTGTGGCAATGTCAAATTGCTCTAAAAGTTTCTAAATGCTTTCTCTCAATGTATGTACTTATCCCATCACAAATTGATAACAAACAGTTCACAGACTGGCACTGGTCCAATCAAATGCACGATGCTCTAAAACACTCATTTGACATTGAGCACATTCAACCTTCTTTGTTTAACGGATGGTTTTTCTCTTGTCATGACAACAGGAAGGTAACGGCCAAGTGGGCACGGGCCTTGTCTTATTTCTCTGTGAATGCCCCACCCCAAACTGTAAGGTGTGGGGATGACTGATGGTAAACCCTGTCGACTAAAAAAATATATTCACAACCTAAAAGTTGAGAGTTATGTTTTATTCGGTGGAAATTTTTAGGACGTCAAGCCCGGGAGGCAGCATCTCAAGTAACCCTGAGAAAACTGCTCCAAGGAGGCGAAGGGAGAACTAGGATCTATAGGAGTTTTGCAACAAAGAGCAGGTAGTAGGATCAAAAGAGTATTGTTAATTTTTAAAAAAACTGGAAATGTCAAGTTAAGGAATTTAGCATTTTTCTATGTATGGGAAGAGGCAAGAGTCTGGGCTCACTGAAATCATTCCTTTGATATGCACCTCAGCTCTCTGGGGCCAGTATCCTGTGTTTTCACATCCTGACTTTCCTCAGGGCTCACCAGCTCACCGTTGGCGTAGCCGCATGGCTGCAATCGCTGATGACTGTGACATCCTTCGTTTACTGATGTGGCAGGCAACATTCCATTTCTCAGCCCATAGAGGATTAAGGGGGAAGTTTGGGATTTGAAATAAAGGAAAATGTGATGGAAATAAACTAGATCCTTCTATTATAACCTTGATATCAATATAAGAAAGAAAATACTGGACTGGTAAACCAAGGAACTGATTGAAGTTGTTATGGCTCTGAGCTTCCTTGTGCCACACAACCTCAGTCTCCTCACAGCACCCACTAAAAGTCATGCCCATAAAGGGAGTGAGAATACCACCTGAGGACTGACCCAGAAATCTCCATCTCCCTAACCAGGATCATGTCTCCCATTCCCAGGCCTTTTTATTTTACACAGCCCATTGGTATAGCTAGATTTCTCATCACATCTCATTGTACTATTTAGGAAATAAAAATGTTTTGTAATAAAAATGTAATAGAGAGAAAGGAATGTTATAGGCATTTGGGGGAGAGTAGAGGTTGAGTCTAGACTTAAAAGAGCCTACATTTCTAGAAAGAGTTATATGGAGCTATCACTCATGTTCTAAGTGCCCCATATAAATACCTTCAGTTTCCAGAAAGTTCTTTGAGAGTAATACTGGCCAAAAACATACTGCATTTTCAGATCACTCCAACATCAATCAGTACCCCATTGGGGGTCAGAATCGGTGGGGAGGCTCTCACTGAATAGTACTGAAAATCATGTACTGCTAATGAAGAAGAATTCTGAAAAAGAGAAGAGATAGGAAGTCTCACTCACAGAAGTAAGATATCTGTAGTTCTGCTACATAACATCCCTGTAGAGGGCCCTCTGTGCAGAGTCCAGACACCCCGACTCTTCCTGGCACAAATGCACGGGCACCTCCTCAAATGACAGCAGCACCTGGAATGGCATGACAGCCCAAGGATGGGACCCATAAGAGGCTGAAAGACTAGAAGGGACATTCAAACATGAAGGGGAAGCAGGACACAAAGACTCAGAGAGGAGGATGGCATGAGGAGCAGATAAAGGCAGAGTGACCTGGAGAGAAAATGGCCCCAAATGAATTAAATGGCCAGAACTGTTTAATAAACAGAATCACAGCATCATAGAGTCATTAGGGCATTTGAGCAGAAAAATGGGCTTATCTGGTCCAATCCCATCGTTTGGAAGATGAGAAAACACAGGCATAGCGTGATTTAAATGTGCCCAAGGTCACATAGCTACCTAGTGGCAGAGCCAGAATTAGAACTTAGGTCTCCTTTGGCCCAGCCAAGTTCTCTGGCCATTGTGCTCTTGTCCCTACATACGTGCTGAATGAACAAAAATGAATGAATCCTTCTCGCCTGGTTTCATCGTAAGACTTCAGTCAAAGCTGTGGTTCAGAGAAAACTGAAAGGGTCAGGCTTGTGAGATGGAGCAAAGGGAAAGAGATGGCTGAGTACTGGCCCAAAGAGCAAAAAGGGAAAGGAACACACACACACACACACACACACACACACACACACACACACACACAGTCACCACAGAGGTAGGAAAGAGGAAGAGGTGAAAGCAAAGATACAAGGGGGAAGGCAAGAGGCCGCATTCTCCCCTGAGCCCTACTTGCAGAGGGCGTGGATGCCGTGGTCAGTCTGCGGAGGACAAACACAGGGTAGTTGATTTGAACCTGACCCCTGAGAGCTACCTCCCCTCTCACATCCTGCTCTTCTCCTGGCCCTCTTTGTCACCTCCCACCCTGCCTTTCGCTAAGGCTCCCTCTTCCCAGCCTCTCCCCCCTGACTCTCCCTCCCTTCCTTAACTTCCCAAGCCCCAGAGGGCTCACCCTCTAAAGTGTGCCCCTGGCCCTGGCGGCGCCTGCTACCGGAAGAAGCCTCCTTCCCTCACTCTGCAGAAGGAAGTAGGAGGTGACTGGGGAGGGAGAAGGAGCCGCGCAGGCAGGGTGAAGCGCTGGCGGAGAAAGAGGAGAACGACGACAAAAGCCCAGAGGAAAACTCACCGGCCCACAGGGAAACTGGTGCCTGGGCTCCCTGGGCAGCCTCTTTTCCGAGCTAAAGGGCAGACCGCTCCCCCGCGCATCTCCCTTCCCCAGCCTGCACTCAGGGCTCCCACCAGCAGATGGCTCCCGGGTCCCCCAGCCTGACCTCCTCCCCGGGCTCTCCGGGGTTCACAGATCCGGGCCCCAGGGAGGCACTGGAGAGCCTGACGGGAGAGGATCTCGCTTGGGGGCCGGAAGGAGACGTAGGAAGCAGGACTGGTTGACGAATAGAGACAAAGGCTTCAGCTCAGTCCGGAAACGCGAGTGGGTGCTCATCCAGGTCGCTGTCAGCCTCTCCGCCTCCCTACGGTGTGTGCGCTCATTGGCCTTAACTCTTCCCTGTCAGGGTCAACTAGGAAAGAGTGAGGAGAGGAACGTGGGAGAAACTCAGGCGCCATGGGGCTGAGACACAGGGGCCTTGGTTCCTCCGGAGATGTAAGGGGAAAGAGGAGAAGGAGATGACCTGACTTGCAGCTCAGAAGAATCCCGGATTGGTCCTCTGAGAACGGAGAAAAACAGGAAGTGGGATCTAGGTGCAGACTTTGGGCTTCAAAGATGCCACCCACTCCTCTATTCACCCTCCTTTCTTCTGCCTTTCAAGTCTGCAGGTAATTGTCAAGGCCCCACAGTGTCCCTTATGCAAAACATTCTCCGTGATCTGGTAAAGGCTCTTTGCCTTCCTCCTCCACTCAGCATCTCTTTTCTATTCTCCTCATTCTCCCTCACTCTCACCCAACCCCAGACCCACTCCAGCTCTCCCCTGGGAGCCTCCCTTCCCTCTCTCCCTCCTCATCACCCTGAAGGGATACGCAACACTATCAATCTGCCTATCCACCAAAACTGCTCACAGATGTCAAATGAGTTGTTCAAGATCAGGCTTCATGGCCAGAATCTAATACACTCTTTCCACTTTGTCACTAGAGGGGTAGATATAGATATAGATGATTGATAGATAGATACATACATGCAAACATACATACATAGACAGACTCCAGGGATTCTAAGGAAGCATTTGATGCAATCGTTCTATACACACCACTCTTTCCTTTAAAAAAAAGATAAAAATACAGAAAATTCATTCTGTTTCTTGAAATGTCACCTTTAATGCTTTGTAAGAAAACTAAAGTAACCTGGATATCAAAGAAGGGGGCAACAGTAAATTATAATAAATTGACACATTGAGCACACATGTATCTTGTGGATATTATAGTGCCTGATCGTTAGCAGATGATCAATAAATATAAATTATATTTTCATATATACAAGATATATGTAATAATGTAGACATTATTTCATCATAAAACTAGATGACTAGCGCCAAGTACAAAAAATAAACTTATGGAAACCATAATGAATTCAATTATGTAAAAATATGAAGGAAAAAGAGAGTAGGAAAGAGAATATCCTAAATTATTGATGGTGGATAGTTAACAGTATCGGTTGTATGAATTATAGATAGGCTTTTTTCTTTCCCTATATGTTTATATATCTCTGTTTTCTCCCATTTATCTCTTATATTTCCTGCTTTTCCATAAGTGGTATATATTATTTTTATAATCAGAAAATAATGAAATGAAAAGCAGAATGTGAAAAAGATTATGTTTGTTTTCGCAAACTCTAAAGGCTCTGGGAAGCAAGAAGAGACTTGGAAAGGCTTCCTGGAGGAGGTGAAGCTTGTTCGGAACCTGGAGGGGTCAGGAGGACTGAGGTAGGTGAGAGGAAACAAGGAGGGCATTTTGTTCAAGCAAAGAGAAATGCCAGTGCAAAGATACAGAAGTGGGGAAGCACAGGGAGTCATCCAATCCAATCAGTGCGGCAAGTTTATGCGAGGAAAAGCAGAACACATGCTGGGCTTGGAAACTTGAGGCTGGATTCTTGGAAGCCTTGAATGTCAGACCTCAGACTTCTGGCTCTATCTGGGGAGAGTGGGCACAGGAGAAAGTCACATCCTTCTACGACCTTCCAATACCCTTACTGAGGCAGGAAGCATTTAGGTTAAATTCAAGATGAATACAAAGACTCTGAAAGATCCTGAGAGACGTGGAAAGAAAATGGAGGGCACCGTGGGGAAGGTTTCTGTGTGTTACTACATTATTCAAGTTGTCTTCACAAGCCCTAAACCACAGGCAGCTTAGAGGATGGGAGGAAGTATTTGTAAACCATATATCTGATAATGGGTTGATATTGATAGATAGATAGATAGATAGATAGATAGATATACACACATATTACTCAATAGCAAAAAAAAAATCCATAAAAAATTGTCAAAGAACTTGAATAGACATTTTTCAGGAAAAAAAATGTGATTAAAAAAATGGACAAAGATCTGAGCAGACGTTTTTCCAAAGACCTACAAAGGACTACCAGGAACATGAAAAGGTGCTTGACATCACTAGTCATCAGGGAAATGCAAGTCAAAACCACAATGAGATACCACCTTACACTCTTCACAACAGCTATCATCAAAAAGACAAGAGAGATAACAAGTGTTGGTGAGGATGTGGAGAAAAGAGAATCCTGGTTCACTGTTGGTGAGAATGTAAATTGGTATTTATATATGTGTGTGTGTGTTGCATTTAAAAATATGAATATTTATATATAATATTTATATTTATACATATATATAATATGATGGAATATTATTCAGCCATAAAAAATAAGGAAATCCTTCCATTTGTTACAACATGGATGTACCTTGAAGTCATTATGTAAGTGAAATGAGTCAGAGAGAAAAAGACAAATACTGTACAATACCATTGATAAGTAGACTCTAAAAACACTAAACTCATCCAAACAGAGAGTAGAATGTTGGTTGCCAGGGGCTGAGGAGTGGGGGAAATGGGGAGGTGACGTTCTAAAGGTATAAACTCTCAGTTATAAAATGACTGGGGACCTAATGTACAGTGTGGTGACTATAGTTAACAACATTGTACTGAATACTTAAAAGCTGCTATGAGAGTAGATTTTTAATGTTCTTACCATAACAACAACAAAATGATAATTATGTGAGATGAAGAATGTGCTAACTAACCTCAGTGTGATAAACACTTGACGATACATAGATGTATGAAATCATGACTTTGTATATCTTACATTTACACAGTGTTATACGTCAAATATATCTCAATAAAACTGGACAGAAAATTTAAAAATGAAGTTAGTGGTCATGAATGTAAAGTGAAACTTCTCGGCATGACTGTGGCCTTTTCTCCGTCCACGATCAGCTGAACGAATGTAGGGATAGGATAGGATCTGAGGTGGATTTCAGCAGGAACGTTGATAGTATGTGCACAAAGGACTAATTACAGTGACTGACCAGGGAATCTAAGCCGGATAGAGAGAGGAGTGAAGATGTGAGGGAGGTGAAGGACAGTGATAAATGTTCAGATGGCTACTGAGGAAGGAACTGAGAGGACACAGTATCATCTCCGTGGATACTGAATTCACTGAGAATCGTGATGGTAGCCGCACTGGAGTGAGTGAGCGTGAGCCAGGGACAAAACTCTTCAAGGAATAAAGGGGAGCAAAGGGAGTGAGGTGGGGGATGACAGCAACAAGGGGGTTAGGGGGCAAAGCTGATGACATGAGAATCAAAGCTGCATTCAAAACTGGGGATGACATCATCGAATCTACAGCATCTCGCACAGGTAAGGGTTGCTACCCATGTTTTACAGATGAGAATCACTGAGGTTAAACAGCTGGCTTAAGGTCACTCAGCAGAGGATGCAATCCTAAACCAGTTAAGAATTAAGAGTAGCAATGATGTGAGAAGGAATTGTGCTGCCTCTGGCTTCCACACACTGCCAGGGACACTCTATCCGAAAGGGCCTTTCCCTCCAGAAATTTCCCTTCCCTACCCTGAGGGAGCTCTCTCTGGACACCTCCATACAAAGGGCTAATTATGGGAGAGGGACATAGATTCCCCAGAGCTCCATCCTCTCTTCTAAATAACAGAAATTGTTGATTTCCTGGCTCTCTCTCTAGTAGAGGCTCATCAACACCCTTTCTCATTCTCTACAACTGCTTTGCCCATCCCACGTTGTCTTCTCGAGGTACCTGCCCTGATCTCAGGCACCGGTTCCAGAAATCAACAGCCATGTGATTGGGCCTTTCTTTCATCCCTTCCACTGTCATTTCAAACCCAGAGAATCCAGAGCAGGAGCAAGAGACCAACTTCTCATCTGGAAACTGAAGGCCTAGATATCAGTGCCAGAGAATAAGACATGAAGGTAGACTTATTACCACATTGCACTTTTAAAAAGTGGTCTTATGGAAGAGGGGCACATTCTAGAATATGAAATGATGTGTAGGGACACGTTATAGAATATTTTTTACAACAGATTTGGTTTCTGGATGCTTTAGGGGGATTATGGGGTGTTTGGGTATGTGTACAAATGTGTCTGAGCTATGTGTTTGGGTATTTGTGTGTACATGCAGTAAAGATGTCTGTGCAATTTGATCACTGTGTGCTTGTTTTCAGGATTTGGTAGGTTTGCCTAAGAATGACTTAAGACTTGCCTGGCTGAACTGGTGTGTGTCTATGTAAGCAGAGAATTAGAAAATTTGACTCTTTGTAACTCAACATCTCTAGCACCATTGGACCATAAGCCTGAATGTCAACTCTCCTACTTTATTCATCTCCAGTATGACTATAAAATTATCCAGAAATAAAGGTCAATCTTTGTATGTAGTTTTATCCATCACAGTCCCTAGCATAATTAGAGCCTGGTTCATAAAAAAAAAGAAAAGAAAGAAAAAGAAGCAAGGATCCCAGAATTAATCAGATTGGGGTTGAAATCCTGAGAGGCATTTACAAACCATGAGAATTTGGGCAAGTTATTTAACTTCAATTACCCTCCTATCCTACTGTATAAAATAGGAGTATTATCTATTTTTTCACATGAGTTAACATATGAAAAGGGGTATATATGTACATACCAGTTCTGTCCTTAAGTAGTGTAGGAACCCTCTAAAAGCCTGTTTCCTGATGTGAAATAGTGATAATAGTTAACATTTATTCAACGTCTACTATGTGTCAGGAACTGTTCTAAGAGCTTTACCCGTTGGAGCTACTTAATCAATTCTATTTTCATATGAGGAAACTGAGGCACAGAGAGGTTAAGCAACATTGCCCAAGGTTGTTCAGCTAAGAAATGGCAGAAGCAAGAATGGAACTTAGGCGATCTGACTCCTGAACCCTTATTTTTCATCACGACATTAATACTTGTTCTGCCTAATGAAGATAAAACGAGAGAACCATATAAACATAATGTTTTCTTAGGGGGAAGAGAGTTCCTTCCTGACAAATAAAAAATTAGGGGATGATGAGTTTTAAATTAAGAACAGTGAAAATGATGTTTAAAACAAGCTATCTGTATAATCATACCCATCAGGAACCATGTAGTAGAAAGCTTTCTATGTGACTTTTATCCATCACATCAACCATGATGGTTTTTGTACCATCAGGAAATGTGATTGAGCATCACTATCAAGGGTTAAAAAGCTTCTGCATCCACTTTTCATTTGTTTGAAAAATATTTATTAAAATTAGAGCCAGGAGGACATGCAGGAACCTTGGAGGTTATAGAGTACAAAATCCTCCTACTACACATGAAAAAATTGAGGCAAAGGGAAATGAAGTGACTTCCCCATATCAAATCACTAGTCAAAGGCAGTTATGCTAGGTGGAACTCAGGTCCCCTGACTTTCATTTTACCCAGATCACTCTGGATTTAAAGGCTGGTACACATGTGCCAATCTTTGTTGCTCATGATCATCACACTAGATAGTAAGCAGAAGGGGCATGGACATTAGAAGCAGCCTAGAAGAGAGATTCACCACAGATTAAAATTCAGTAGTCAGCAGTATAATGGATTGTATTAATAGAGGTAGAGCACCTGAAACAAAGAAGGAGATAGTTCTGCTCTACCAAGTGTTGGTTATATCAAACCTGGAGTACTGCGTGTAATTTTGGGCACTAAACATTGCAAACAAAGAGGAGGGAGGCTCAGAGTGAAATCTGTCTTCAAATACCTGAAGGGTTATCATGTGGGACGAAGATTAGATTTCTACTTTTACCATAGGACTCCTTCCAGAAGCAGCTGAAAGAGTACTGATTTCTAAATCAAACAGGCCTTTTAGTACAAGTCCACGGGGTCACTCACTAGCTATGGCCTTGGGATGCTTTACCCTTTTGAGCCCAAGTTTGTTCATCTATAGGATGGAGATTCTATCTTCCTCATAGAATTTTCTGGTAAATATATCAACTAGGGTATACTAATATAAACTACGGGCTCAGATCTGAAAATTGAGCTTCCAGTAGATACATAAGCATTGTGTCTGCTGCCATCCCTTCTCCCACCCCACGCCCACTGGCGCGGGTTTTCCTTTGCTTGGAAGGGTAACATCACCCTTTCGTGAAGCATATATCGTCCTTCCAAACATTCTGCGAGTTTTCCCGCTTTAGGCCAACCACAGCGCAGAGGAGCGCTTCCTCCTGCTGGGTTTCTCCGACTGGCCCTCCCTGCAACCTGTCCTCTTCGCCCTTGTCCTCCTCGGCTACCTCCTGACTCTGACGGGCAGCTCGGCGCTAGTGCAGCTGGCGGTACTCGATCCGCGCCTGCACACGCCCATGTACTACTTCCTCTGCCACCCGGCCCTGGTGGACGCGGGCTTCACCACGAGCGTGGGGCCACCGCTGCTGGCCGACCTGCGCGGCCGGGCGCTGTGGCGGGAGCTCGGCCCCCGCCTCGCCCAGCTGTGCGCGTCGCTGGCGCGGGACTCGGCCGAGTGCGTCCTGCCGGCGGTGATGGCTCTGGACCGCGCGGCCGCCGTGTGCCGCCCGCCGCGCCTCCGCCGCTCGCTGGCCCGCGCCTCCTGGCTCGGCGGCCTCACCAACTCTGCGGCGCAAACGGCGCTGCTGGCGGCTCGGCCGCTGTGCGCGCCCCGCCGGGTGGACCACTTCATCTGCGCGCTGCCCAAGCTGGCCTGCGGCGGCGGCGGCCGAGACTCCGCCGAGCGCCAGATGTTTGCTGCCCGCGTGGTCATCCTGCTGGCGCCGTCCGCCGTCATCCTGGCCTCCTGGGGCGCCGTGGCCCGCGCTGTATGGGGCATGAGGACCGGAGGGAGCCGCAGGAAAGCGGTGGGCACCTGTGGGTCCCACCTGACAGCCGTCTGCCTGTTCTGTGGCTCAGCCATCTACACCTACGTGCAACCCACTCACAGCTACAACCAACAGCGGGGCAAGTTCATTTCGCTTTTCTACACTGTAATCACACCCGCCCTCAACCCACTCATCTACACCCTCAGGAATAAGGAAGTGAAGGGGGCAGCGAGGAGGGTCCTGGGGAGTCTTCGGAGAGGGCAAGCTAGACAGTGAGTAAGTCAGGGAGGGAAGGAAGTGTTACCCCAGGGCCCAAGGCGGGAAATGCCCACTGGAAAGTCAGTCAGTTTAGCCTTCAGGCTGCTCATTTCTGTATGAGAATCTGCAAGATTTGTCCTTACGGAGTCCATGGTTAATGGGGGAGATCCCTTCCTCCCATCAGGAAAGGTTCGTGTGCTGTAGGGAAAATCCCATTTATACGTGCAGGTCTAGTGAGGGGGGAAATGGCCTTCAGGCTTTCTCCTAGGCTGCTGAAAAAAAGTAAGTTTGATTTTG
The DNA here is from genome assembly GCF_028023285.1 of Balaenoptera ricei. Taxonomy (NCBI): domain Eukaryota; kingdom Metazoa; phylum Chordata; class Mammalia; order Artiodactyla; family Balaenopteridae; genus Balaenoptera; species Balaenoptera ricei. The sequence goes on from NC_082649.1 coordinate 23,126,482, forward strand.
GGAGGACCTTCCCCATCCTCAGGGGATTCTATAACCACCCGTCAAGAGTCCATATGCTGGTACGATGATGTATGACGGATTCCAGTCTGATGGAAGAGAGCGTGGAAGACCCCATGGTGTCTGCCATCAGACATATCCCTACGTGACAATAAAATCATAGACTCTACCCTGTAGGAGGCCCCATCCAAAAGAAGAAGCCATGGTCTCTTGTCTCGAGGAATCAGTCCAACCCAATGCCCACCTATGCAGTTAAATAGTGCCCACCTCAGAGCAGTTCACTCATAACTGTAATAAGCAACACCTATAAGTGTGGTTTGTGCTGAGCAGGGTTAAGTTCAGGAACCTCTTCTGCAGGAAGTGGTTCTTGAGCAAGTTATAAAGAAGAGACCGGACTAGTGGAGAAGAGGGTGGACATGTTTCAGGTTGTAAGAAAAACATACATGTGATCAGGAAGGAGACATGAGGGTGAGATGGAGGAGTAAACGAAGGGAGAAAGATGGAGGAAGCAGAGAGAAAAAAGCTCCACTAGCCAGAACTTGGACAGAGCGTTGGGGTCAACCCAGAAACAAATCCTTACCCCCCTCACCCAACCCAGAGAAGACCTGCTAGACCCTAAGGCAGGCAGGACAGAGACTGGTCCACAATCCCCCAACTTTCAGAAAGTCCGTTCCCACCTAAAGCATATCTATTCCCAAGGAGCCCCACAAGAGACATAAAGTCTCTAGATCCCCAAGGTGAACATCTTGCCATGCCCACCGTTGTCCCCAGAAATAAGAATGGTTTAACTGGATGTGAGAAATAGAGAGAGTAAGAAGGGGCACAATGCCAAGTTTCATTTCATAACAAATAGCTTTCATTAAGGAGAGGTAGTTTAATTGAATTCCTAAATTGTTTATTAATATGATTGTAGTCATGTCACAGTAAATAATTCACTTCGTAATAGACCATTTCACTATTCTCTGTAAGTAGAAAGTCAATTTGGCTCAACGATTATTCAGTGATATGATAGAAGAAGCACTGAGCTAAACATAGATGCCAACACAGTAACTAGAAGAAAGTGGGAGTAGCTGATTCACTTTGCTGTGCAGCAGAAACTAATACAACATTGTAAAGCACTATACTCCAATTAAAGAAAAAAAAAAAAAAAGGAGAAGAAGAAGAAGAAGATTGATCACAACCTAAAACATACTATCTTGTTGGCTGGGAAAGGAAATAGGAGTTTTTCTATGAGTCAGAGGGAACCAGGGAAGGATTAAACTGCAAGCTGGTTTTGAAAGCTGTCTCTAACAGGCCTTCAAATTCTAATATATTATATCTATATATAATATGTTATACAAAATTTTGCCAATTATTCAATCATGTTAGAATGAAAGAAGCAATGAGTTAGAAATATCCTACATTCTTCCTCGCCAGTCCACTCCAAGACTTCTCTTGCTATTCATCTTTCTCATTAATTTTGGGAAATTTTCAAAGGGTGTGGCTAGTAAGGAGCAAAAGGAAATAAGGCCTTTTGCTCCTGATATCACTCCATCCCCAGGGTGGTCACCCCCCAACGCAAGGGTACGTCAGGAAGAGTAAATGGCCCTTTTTGATGCCATAATCTGCCATGATCTTCCCATCTTCCAGTTTCTTTCCATTGCAAGTCACAACCTGCTTCTTAGGGGGTATGGCAGTCTTTGTCTCGATCATCTCTTTCACCTGGGCCACTGAGCTGGACCTTCGCACCTGGAGGTGGTGCCTCTGCCCCTCATTACCGGACTCCACCAATTCCAAGGGCAGCTCCTCATCACTGGGCTTCACCACCTTCAGGGTGAGGTGAATGGTCATCTCCTTGTCGATGCCATACGATGACAGCGTTCTCTGGGGCTTTAGGGTCTTTGAGCCCAGCAGGAGGACCTGGTCATGCACGGGAACCTTGGTCTTAGACCGGACATGTTCATTGATGTTCTTCACTCTGCCTTCTGAGTGGACAGTGAAGGTCATTAATTCCCATCTCTGAGAATGGACGTTCACCTGGACAACAAAGACCAAGAGACAGTTGCCTAGAAGGCCTGCCACCTTTTGCGCCCTTCGTGCCCCCTCCTTCATTACTCTGACCCTTCACTTCGTGTCTGGTCCTCCTGGTCCGTTACAACAACCTGTACCCCTCCCTTTTTTGAAACTTCTCTTTTGAAATTTCCAGGTCATAATGCAAGAAAACCAGTCTTATTCCTTTGTAACCATACCTCTTATCCATCCCAAAATGTTATCAACGACTTCCCACCTTATTTACCTGTCTCCTATCCAGATAAAGTTTGTCAAATGTCAAAAACTGAATACAACTAGAAAGCAACCAGAAATGTACACCAGAATCTAAAAACACCTCTCAAAGAGAATTTCCAAGGCTTGATGGCCTAACGGAATACCCACGTGGCTGTCCTCCATGACTATGACTACTTTACATGGAAACCCTGTTTAGGACACATCTTCTCTGTACTGTCAGTACTTTTTAAAAAAATAACAACTAGCTTATTTTAATGACCCTATGTTCAGTATCACTTGTCCATATGTATTTTCTGTGTTTTTATATCTACCTATTATAGACTATGATCTCCTCCTTTAATCCCATCAGGGCCCCACTCACAGAAAGTAGGGAGTATATCTAAGTCTTACTTCAATAATCTGAACACGGGGAATCTCCCCCTGTCTTGTCACTGGAAAGTCTCGGAGGACCTCTTTCAGGCTTCATTCAAAAATATCTTCCCGGGCTTCCTTGGTGGCGCAGTGGTTGAGAATCTGCCTGCCAATGCAGGGGACACGGGTTCGAGCCCTGGTCTGGGAAGATCCCACACGCCGCGGAGCAACTAGGCCCGTGAGCCACAACTACTGAGCCTGCACGTCTGGAGCCTGTGCTCCGCAACAAGAGAGGCCGCGATAGTGAGAGGCCCGCGCACCGCGATAAAGAGTGGCCCTCGCTTGCCGCAACTGGAGAAAGCCCTCGCACAGAAACGAAGACCCAACACAGCCAAAAATAAATAAATAAATAATTAAAAAAAAAAAAATCTTCCCAATCTAGATGCCACAGACATTTCTTCACTGAACTCTCACTATTCTGTGCTAAGCATTGCCCTCATTCCAAGTTCTTTCTGTAGAGCATATATTCTTACATAAGGCAATGTATCAGGGCATTAACAACTTAAATGAATTCTGTGAACCTCTCTTTTGGGAAGAGAAGGAAGCTTAAGAGCCCTGGACCCCTAAACAGGATAAGGGAGAAAGGGATCAAGACAATATTTCCATAATTTCAAGTCTTGCCAGCCCTGCAGAGCACAAAGCCCACTCCCACTTCCTACCATGTACCCACCCAACAGTGGCCAGTGCAAGGTCTCAACAAAAGAGAACTCAGGAGCCAAACGACCTGGTTCTCTACATGGAAACCTTCCTCACATTCGGTAGGTATCAATGCCTCTCTCATCCCCTTCCAGATGCCTTCCCAGCCACCCCACCTACCCAGCACTCTCCCTCATCCATTCCTGAGAGCTCTCCCGTATCTCGGAGGTGCTCTCCCTTTCTCCATCCCCCCATCCCCATTATCCAATCCCAAGTTACACAGAGCTTGGCAGCCATCTCTGCAATCAGGGACGCAGAATCAGGAGACAGAGAAAAGGTCCTGGCCTCCAGTTTATATAAGCAGCTAAGAAGGAAATCCCCTGCCTGACGGCTGTGCTTATCAAGCTTTCCTGTACCATTTGTTCTCATAAGGTCTCCTCAATTTACTTTCACTTTTGCTACAGCAGAGTCAGTAAACAAAAATACCTTCTGATCAAGCACTTCTCCCCACAACCAATCCATTTGCCCTCCCTGTTCCAAATATGGCATGGTCCTTCTCTGCTGAGAAGTTTTCCCTGATTAACAACCCACCACTCCCAGTCCCGATTTATGACTTCCCAGCCTGCAGTCCTGGACCCTCACCGGCTTGAAGACCTTTAAAGCTTGTGGTCTCCCCTGCTGCTTTTAAGAGCCCCCCAGTAGTGAGAGACCTTCCTGAGGACAAGGGCGCCTGGGAGAGGACGGTAAGAGTCAGTGTGGAGCGATGTGACCAGCAGCAGACTGTTCACACTAGCCTGGCGGAATGTGTGACGCGCGCCTGGAGGAGACATAGGATACGTAACCCTGGACTGAGAAGAGACGTGAGTTCCAGTGCCGGGGACGCCACTCACTAAATTAACTTGAGCAAGTCTGTTCACCTTCCTAGATGTTGGTGTTCTGGTCTATAAAATGATATGATCAGAGAGAATTCCTAAGTATATTCCAGGCTCAGAAAACTTTGTTTATAAAATGTCCTTTACAAAGAACTTTAGATTCCTGGGTCTTGAGCTTCCTAGCACTCTTCCTACCCTGTCTGAGAATGTGCAAAGCAAATCCACTACTTGAGAACAATCCAAATCCCACAATCAAATGCTGACTCCCATCCTCCACACACAAAACAAACACACATCCCTTTCACAGCACAGTGCTTCTATCTCCTCACCTTTACTCCTGGACACTCACTAGTGTGATCTCAGAGATACCTAAAGAGCTACTTACTCCCTGGCTCTGGAGATTTGGATTGGGACAAAAAGGAAGTACATAGGCTGTGTGTGCTCAGGGCGTTTTCTTGATCATTCTGATCTCCTAATATACCAGTCCCAGGGACGCCACTCACTAAGTTAACTTGAGCAAATCTGTTCACCTCCCTAGATGTTGGTTTTCTGATCTATAAAATGATATGATCAGAGAGAATTCCTAAGTGTATTCCAGGCTCAGAAAACTTTGTTTAATCCCTGCCCTCTCCGAAAGTCTCAGGACATCGTCACAAAACCCACTTTTAAAACATCGTTTATTAAAAGTGCTTCAAATGTTTTCAAAGTAAAAGGCCTGTAAAAATGCCAAGTTGTCATCTTTGCTGTGTTTTCAGTGGCCATTTACTGTACCTTCACTGACTGACAAATTTCAAATGAGCCCATTTTAATACAGGGGTTTCCATCCTGGAGAACCGGGTTTTACAGAAGTGCCTACACAGAGTAACGGGGTCCAAGAGCTCATTCCACTATTTGAACAAGCTTAACATTAAGTCATGTTCTCCGATTTGAAGCTCTTATTAGGCAGTTAATAAAATTGGTAAAACAAATTATTATTTAAATGTACTTTGTGGGGTAGACATACTTTTGTAAACAGAATGAATATGAAGGGGGAAGGATGCAACCTGATGGAATAGACTGGAAACCTTGACCTGCTGTTCTCCCTTCAGATATCTCTCCAGGTTCTCTGATTAGAAAACCAGATTGTGACCTTTGGTTGCTGCACGGTAGAAAAGGGCTGCCCTGCGTCCAATGTCCAGCAGGATCCAGGGACTCTGCAACATCACCAGTGGCCAAATAGAAGATGTCAGATCAGGTTGAGGGCGACAGGGAAGTGAAACCCCAACAGGAGGACAAGGATGAGAAAGCAGGTCTGGAAAGAGAAAGAAAAAGCTGTACACAGCAGACTTGAGTAAACTGCTTCAATTTTCAAATTTTATTTACACCTATTACTTTCTTAGGTCTCTGTGTCATTTCTGGAAAGAGAAGAGGGAGAGTAAATGGTTAAAGCTTCTTATAATTAAGTCTCTCTCTTCTCACTCCCTTTCTCTCACCGCGTGGCATGAGGGACCTGAGAGAGAAAGGAAAGCAGAGGATGCAACGAGCCTTGGGATGAATGAAAGCAAGCAGAGTTTAGGGGTCTCTGTGTAGGCAGGAGTATCCCTGGGTGGCAGGCCCTGCCTGGCCCAGCCCGTGCTTCCCCACTGGGCAGAGGTGAACAAAGAGCCTCGAGTGCAGGGGTCAGAGCCCGGAGGAAGATCGCAGCCTGGTGCCAAGGGAGAGGAGAACTGCTCTCCCAAGACTGTGAGTGAGGAAAGACTACACTGCGAGGCAATTCCGCAGGGCAGTAGAGAAACTGCCCACTGGATCTGGGGATTTCCAGCCTAGAGTTACTCCAGGGCAAGCCAGGGATTTTCCCGGGGAAAACTAATTCAGGAGATTCCCTCCCCAGATAGGATCTGGATTCTGAGAAAGGATATCCTTTCAAGGAACGAGAATAACAAATCTGGACTCTGATCTCTCTTTTCCCTCCAGCGGGAGGGCTGTTCCAAACCCCCAACGCCCCTTTGCTGACTACAGCTTCCTCTTGGGACCTGACAACTCTTTGCTTCTCTCCACAGTGTCAATCTGATTTATTTTTTCTCCCTGGGTCACAATACACTTTTTCAGAAGCAAAAAGATCTCTTTTCATTTGCCCCTCTAACAAATTCAGAAAACAGCCAAGGTCAAAGAGCATTTTGTGGAGATTTTGGTGGTTATAAAACAAATGTCTCAGATATCTAAAGCCTCCCAGCTTGGCACTAGCTGATGGGGTGGTCTAGGGCTAGTCACGGCCCCCACTGAGGCCTCCTGGAGCAGAAGCCTTGTTTCCATCTCTTTCATAATGCCCATGAGAGAGTTCGTAAAACTGCTTTGGGATCAGGAATATTGCTTCAGAAATGCCAACCAAACTCAATCAAAATGCAACTGTGAATTCTTATTTAATGTTGGTTGGGGGAAAAGTTTGTCCACTCTCAAAGAAGGATAATTTGGAAAATACATGTCAAAATCAAACATGGACATGCCAAACTAAAACAACCCAAATACCTTTCCATAATAGGGGAATAGATAACTGAACTGTAGAATACCATCAGAAATAAAAATGGATGGGTTATACCTGCAAGCAATGATATGGATGGATATGCCACATACAGATTGATTGGAAAAAAAACAAGACCAAGGAGACTACAGAAAAGTATGATACTTTTCATAACTCTTCAAAACAAGCAAAACTAAAAAGAGATAAGCTACATTGAAATTCAGAGTATGTTTGTTTTTTAAATAAATGAAGCCCAATCTAAATGCTGATAGGAGTAACTTGAAGATTTTCAATAGGGAATAAGGCATTTAAGAACCCTCTGATACCTCATCCTGTCATATTTAGAGTCTAAAGTTTAACTTTGGGAACTTAATGTTTGGTGAAACAACTTACTGAATGTCACTAATGTATGTGACATTCAGTAATGTCACTAATGTATGTGACATTCTTATTACTTAATTGAGAGATGTAATGTGTATTCACTCTATTAAAGGTAAAATAATGTTATGATCTAAAACATGAATGTTCTAAAGGGAAATCAATACAAGCAAAACTGAACAATATAGTGTTTAGGACCATATATGTGTGCCATCAAGCTGTCATAAAAATGTAAAAACCATGAGTGTTGATTATGACAAAATTATGCTTTAGAGTTTACATATCTTACATGTATTCTTTTGTGGTACCAAAACTGGTGACAAAAATATAATTTTAAAAATGTCATCTACATATCCGAAACCCAGCAATTCCACTTTAGGAATTTATTCTATTAGTATACTCATATATGTATGAAATAAGATATGTACAAGCCTATTCATGTGATATTATTTGTAATCAAAAAAATGGAAACAACATTTATCAATAAAGAATAAATGAAGGTGTATATAGTGGAATTAACTGAAAAAATCAAGTTACAAAATGTCTAATATTCTGATATTTAAAAAGATAAATATATACACATATGCTGAAATATGCATACAATATCTCTGGGAGGAAAGAAACTGTATTGCCTAAGGAACTGGAATGGGAAGGAGATTTACTTATTACGTGCCTTGTCCTGTTGTTATGTTTTTAGTTTTGCATTGTCAACTAAAAAAATATATTCACAACCTAAAAGTTCAGGGTTATGTTTTATACAGGGGACATACTGAGGACCGCAAACCCAGGAGACTTTCTCAAGTAACCTTGAGAAAACTGCTCTGAGGAGGCAAGGAGGGAGCTAGGATATATAGGAATTTTGCAACAAAGGGCAGGTAGTAGGAACAAAAGAGTACTGTTAATAAAAGAAAACTAGGGATCTCAAGTTAAGGAATTTAGTGCTTTTCTATGTATGGGAGGATGCAGGAGTCTGGGCTCACTGATATCATTCCTTTGATATGCACCTCAGTTACCTGGGGCCAATATCCTGTGTTTTCTCATCCTGAGTTCCCTCAGATCTCACCTTTGGGAGTGGCTGCAGTCTGATGGCTGCTACATGGCAGATATTCTTTGTTTCCTTCCTGAGTTCCCTCTGGGCTCACCTCTACTGCAATCACTGATGACTGTGACATCATTAGTTTTCTGATATGGCAGGCAATATTTTATTTCTCAGCAATCTGTGTATGTTTTATCTATTCAATAGCAAAAGGGTGGCGGGCAGAGGAAGGGAGTAAAGGGAGGGGTATGTATCTTTTTTATGCTGTCATTGGCTCAGGACAGAACTGGCTATAACATATGCACCAATGGGAACCAATTTCTATGCTCATCACTAGTTGCCAAGCAAATAGCCATGAAAAGCTAGTGCTATAATAGGTTAACTGTCAGGACCCTGTGCCTTCCCTACTCCCAAACACACAACATCCACTAATATTTTACATACCCCAAAACTTGGAAAGATTAATAATATACTCTATAATATTATCTGAAATCAAAGGAATTTAAAATTAGCTAAAATCAGAGGCCAAACCTAACCAAAATAAACCAAAAAATATATATAACTCAGGGATAGTCACTGAGCCTAGATCTTGTGTCTGATGGCAATGTGTGAAAACTGACTAAATCGACAAAATAACTGGAGTAGCTAATGCACTAGGAGGTGTGGGGTGGTGTGTGGGCCAGTGGCCCACATCCACTTTGCAGCAGTCAGGCCTTCCTGGAAAAAATTCAGGCTCTGCTTCCTACTTTTTATGCAAGTTATTTAACCATCCTGAAGCTTAGTACTTTCTTCTGTAAGTTGGGGATTTCACTTAGGATTAGGTTCTGCTAATCCTTAACACATATCTAAAAATATTTGGCTTCAAAAAGATAGAAGTGGCTTCAAAATCCAGAGGTAGAAGACTCAGAGCCAGTATGATAGTTCTGTTCCACAAAAAAACTCAGGACCACACTCCTTTGAACTCTGCTATTCTTAGGATACGGTCCACATTTTTGTGGTCCAAAATGGTATCTAGTGCTCCAGCCATTACATCATTATTCCAGGATATGACAGAACTGATGAAAGAAGATGGCCAAAGAGAGGGCTTCAATAGTATTTTAAGAAAGGCTCCAGGAAACAGCCAGAGGGGATTTCTCCTACATCCCATTGCCTAGCATCTTACAACCACATGAAGCTGAAAGGGAGGTTGTGAAATCGTTTTTACTCTGAGTAGGCATAACCTATCTGAAATAATATGGGAGGAGGGAGAACTACTACTAGGGAATAATGAGCAGTCTATGGTATAATAGGAAAAACGGTATCTACATCACATGACAGTTATGATGATTAAATGAGATTTCATAATTGGTTAGGCTTTCGCTAATCTACAGAATTAAGACCAGAAAGTGGAAATAGAAATGAGGCAAATTTTAACACAGAATAGCCCCGTAAAAATATAAAGTATAAAAAAAAATGGAATGGATAAAGCAACTATACTCTAATAAAAATTAATTATAAAAAAAGTGGAATGGGAAAAAATGGCCCGAGACGATTCAAAAAGTGGTGAGTTATAAGGGGATTTTGGTGTATCAAAGGAAGATTAAGGGGCTTCCCTGGTGGCACAGTGGTTGAGAATCTGCCTGCCAATGCAGGGAACACCGGTTCGAGCCCTGGTCTGGGAGGATCCCACATGCCGCTGAGCAACTGGGCCCGTGAACCACAATTGCTGAGCCTGCGCGTCTGGAGCCTGTGCTTCGCAACGGGAGAGGCCACGATGATGAGAGGTCCGCGCACCACGATGAAGAGTGGCCCCCACTTGCCACAACTAGAGAGGGCCCTCGCACAGAAACGAAGACCCAACACAGCCATAAATAAATAAATAAATAAATAAAAATTAAACTTAAAAAAAAAAATGAAGATTAAACATTAACTCAAATGGCTCTTCCACCCTTGGGCTTCTAGAATTCACTCTTTCTACACTGTAGTCCAACACGGAGAGAAAAAAAAAATCTTTTTTCATCAGAAAATTTACAACAAACAAAGGCAGTATGCTGCACTAGACTAACTCTCCGGCCAATAACAATGATAAATTCTGTAAAAGTAAAATATGGATAATAACTGTTTGAAGTCAGTGGGAGTGATCAAAAGCAAAGAGAAACTGGAGGGCATTTGACCCTTTGAAAAAGAGAGCTATCCTACCTGGAAATTAAGGAGGAGAAATCCCAGGAAGGAGGAAACTGCAAAGGTACAAACCCAAAAACTAGATAAGAACTCCTCTCAAATCTTTGGCTGACCAGTAACCTAGAGATGTACAGAACAAGCTTTTAGAGTCCAGGAACAAATCTCTAACCTAGAGATTATCATATTAAGTGAAGTAAGTCAGACAGAGAAAGACAAATATCATGATATCACTTATATGTGGAATCTAAAGTATGATACAAATGAATTTATTTACAAAACAGAAATAGACTCACAGACATAGAAAAGGGGAAAGCAGAGCGGGGAGATAAATTAGGAGTTTGGTATTAACATATACACACTACTATATGTAAAATAGATAACCAACAAAGACCTACTGTATAGCTCAGGGAACTATATCCAATATCTTGTAATAACCTATAATGGAAAAGAATCTTAATGAGAATATATATATATATATATATATATATATATATATATATATATATACACACACATATATATATATGTATATATATATATATATATGTTCAGCTAAATATATGTGTATATATATATATATATATTCATCCATTATATATAGCTGAATCACTTTGCTGTACACCTGAAACTAACACAACATTGTAAATTAACTATACTTCAGTTTAAAACATGGTTAAAGAAGACAAAAATTCCAGATTTATATAAGGTTGTTGGTTGCACAACTTTGTCACTACTTTTACAAATAAAGAAAATCAACAATAAATAAATAGGAGAAAAGGAATAGTTTTTCCTTGCAATAGAATTCAAAATAACAAATAGAAAGAATGATGGAAATAGAAATTTTCCATTAGGCAAACATCTCAGAAATAACTGTTGTAGTCAAGAATCATTTGTGGATGCTAAAATTGGTGGGCAACAGGGTGGTGGTGGTGTGATGAATTGGGAGATTGGGATTGACATGTATACACTAATATGTATAAAATAGATAACTAATAAGAACCTGCTGTATAAAAAAATAAATAAAATTCTAAAATTCAAAAAAAAATTTAAAAATAAAAAATAAAATTGGTGGGCAACAGTACAATGAGAAAAAAGATATTTGCATAATCTAAACACATCTCCCACAGGATACGTATTTATTATAAATAGTAATTTTATAGTGGAGAAATCTGACAAGTATCACCTTAACTCAATGACCAAAGTGATCATCACTAGTAATAAGACATTTCAAAATCACATACATCATGATTTTATCCCTGAGAAGGACAGCACTAGTAATAGAAAGGAATTTCCTCAATCTTCTAAAGTGTATCTACAGAAAAACCCATAAGCCAACATCATACTTAATGAAGAAATACTGTCCCATAAGATCAGGAAGAAATCAAGGTACTAGCCAGGCAAACAAGGAAAAAAAGTAGAAATAACACCCATAAAGATTTGAGGGATGGGGAGGGTGGGAGGGAGGGAGATGCAAGAGGGAAGAGAAATGGGAACATATTGTATATGTATAACTGATTCACTTTGTTATAAAGCAGAAGCTAACACACTATTGTAAGGCAATTATACTTCAATAAAGATGTTTAAAAAAAAAAAAAAAGATTTGAAAGAAAAAGCAAAAATATTTTATTCACAGATGAAACTATTTTTATGTAGAAAATCATAATTGTTTGCAGAGAACCTCCTAATGAATCTACAAAACAGCTATTAGCCTAACAAGTACATTTAGCAAGATCACAAGATATAAGGTCAATATACAAAAAAAAAAATCAATTGTATTTTACATAACAGTAATGAACAATTGGAAAATTAACAATTTCAATATAATATACAATAATACAAAAAATAACCCTTAAGGATGAATTTAATCAAGATATGCAAGTCTACTACACTAAAAACTATAAAATGTTAGTGAGAGAAATTAAAGAAGCAGGGTTTTTTTAATGGAAAGATAGCCTTGTTCAGGATTACAAGTCTTAATATTGTTAAGATATCAATTCTTCCTCAAATTGATCTCTAGGCTCATTGCCATATTAATAAAGATTACAGCAGTCTTTTGTAGAAATGAGCAAGCTGATTCTAAAATGTATATGGGCATTCAAAAGTCTTAGAGGAGCCAAACCATCAATGCCTGTAACTTATAAGAGAAGTAATAGTAAAAATGACTTGAATAAAAAACACATCAGGACCAATAAGTACATGACAAGACAGTCAACGTCATTAATCATCATGCAGAAAATTAAAACTTCTATGAGACAGCACTTCACACCCAGTAGAATGCCTGAAACAGAAATACAGACAACACCAAGGATCACCAAGGATATGGAATAACTGGAATTCTCTACATTGCTGATGGGAGTGTAAATGGCACAGCCACGTTGGAAAACAGTTTAGCAGTTTCTTATAAACAGATGCTTATCATACAACCCTAATATTTCATTCCTAAGTGTCCACACAAAGAACTGTTTGCAAACGTTCATAGCAGCTTTTTTCATAGCTGCAAGCAACTCAAATGTCCATCAACAGGTGAATGGATAAACAAATTGTCATGTATTCATACGTGGAATATTGTTAGCAATAAAATGGAACAGACTAGGGGGATTTCCCTGGTGGTCCAGCAGTTAAGACTCTGCGCTCCCAAAGCAGGGGGCCCGGGTTCGATCCCTTGTCAGGGAACTAGATCCCACATGCATGCCACAACTAAGGAGCCCACCTGCCGCAACTGAGACCCGGTGCAACCAAATAAATAAATAAATAAATATTTTTTTAAAAAGGAAGCTTCCCTGGTGGCACAGTGGTTAAGAATCTGCCTGCCAATGCAGGGGACACGGGTTTGAGCCCTGGTCCGGGAAGATTCCCACATGCCGCGGAGCAACTAAGCCCGTGCACCACAACTACTGAGCCTATGTGCCACAACTACTGAAGCCCGCGCACCTAGAGCCCGTGCTCCGCAGCAAGAGAAGCCACAGCAATGAGAAGCCCTTGCACTGCAACGAAGAGTAGCCCCCGCTCGCCACAACTAGAGAAAGCCCACGCGCAGAAACGAAGACCCAACGCAGCCAAAAATTAAAAAAAATTTTAAAAAGAATATAATAAGTACTCAATAATTGTTTGCTGAATTAATTAATCCATATTTTATATCGGCTTTCTTTGCCTTCAGCCAGTAAGTCTGAGGTACGTGTAAAACTTCATCTGTCTTTCAGCACATTCATGGTTTCCTCCATTCTACTAGACAATGTTTGACCTGGAGACACAGGGGAAGAGAAGGGGCTGCTGGATGTTGATGTACCTGTGGATGCTGGGTGAAAGGAACGGGAAGAGAAACGTCCACCTGGTAAGACCTGACAAGTACCCAGGGTGAGTTTTTATAAGACAGGTGGGAGCGCACTGCTCAGACACCTCTCATCCCTCTAGGTCTGGACAGGAATAGGCCGTGGTCAACCACAGCTCCCTGGTGGACTTCCTCCTTCTGGGCCTCTCTGAACGCCCAGGGCTTGAAAGAATCCTCTTCATGGTTGTCTTGATTTCTTACCTCCTGACTCTAGTGGGCAACACACTGACCACCCTGCTGGCCCCCAGGCTCCACTCCCCAATGTACTTTTTCCTCTCCAACCTCTCCTTCCTGGACCTCTGAATCACTAAAAGTTTTGTTCCCCAGATGCTGGTCAACCTCTGGGGCCCAAAGACCATCAGCTTCCTTGGCTGCTCTGTCCAGCTCTTCATCTTCCTGTTTCTGGGGACCACTGAGTGTGTCCTCCTGACAGTGGTGGCCTTTGACCGCTACGTGGCTGTCTGCCAGCCCCTCCACTATACCAACGTCATCCACCCCCGCCTGGGCCGGCAGCTGGCAGCTGTGGCCTGGGTAATGGGTCTGGGCCAATCAGTAGTCCAGACACCACCCACCCTCCACCTGCCCTTCTGCCCCCATTGGCAAACAGATGACTTTGTATGTGAAATCCCTTCTCTAATTCAACTCTCTTGTGGAGACACCACCTACAATGAAATTCAGTTCGCTGTGTCCAGTGTCATCTTCCTGGTCATGCCACTCGCCCTCATTCTTATCTCTTATGGTGCCATTGCCTGGGCAGTGCTGAGGATTAACTCCGCCAGAGCACGGAGAAAGGCTTTGGGCACCTGCTCCCCCCATCTCATTGTGGTCGCCATCTTCTACAGTTTAGTCATTTCCGTTTACCTCCAGTCCCAAAATCCCTATGCCCAGAAGAGGGGCAAGTTCTTTGGTCTCTTCTATTCAGCGGGCACTCCTTCACTTAACCCTCTCATATACATCCTGAGGAACAAGAAGGTAAAGAGAGCAGTCAGGAGGCTGCTGGGGAAGGACGAGGACTCCAGGGAGAGCTGAGGGAGAACTGCTTGATGTGAGTGAAAAGTGAGAGCAACTTCTTCATGGTTTTGTCAGGAAGTCTGTGTTCCCCGCACCTCTGCTCTCCTCACATCCATCATGTCACAGAAATGGATGACAGCCACGTGTGTGTGAATGCATGCAAGTGTGAGTGTGAGTGTGTGTGTGTGTGACAGAGAGACAGAGACACGGAGACACAGAGATTGAAAATGTGCTAAGTGGAAGTACTTATCTCTATATGAAACATATGAATCAAATTTAATATCTTCTCTATTTTGTATTTCATACATTTCACCTCCATGGTGATCTCCCCAATTTTATCATTTCCATTTCCAACTCACCTCCTTGTCACATCATCACTATTTCTTTACCTCTACTTCTAATTTCTACCATAGTTTCTTTACTTCTCCCTCGGGTTTTTTTCCACTTCCTTAAGTGTCTGTTTTGCATTGTTGTTCTATTTTATCCCCCAAATGACAGCAAGGAAGGGGGGAAGCTGAAGTCCAGGGGTTCAGAAACTCGCCCAAGGACATGCAGTGTTAGGACTAAAACCCAGGCCTGGTGACTTCCATCAGGCAGCTTCTCAAATACACACTGTTGCTTTCATACCGTCGTCAAATATTTCAGTATCCTTAGGCTGGAATTCAGAACAGAGCCTTAGGAGAAAGCTTAACTTCTTCAGTTCTAGTGTTGCATCTTCTACGGCACCCACAAATCGAAAACAGCTCAGACAGAGAGGGAGACCTCAAAATGTTTACGCCTACAGGACAGTTTTAACAATGTGGGCTTTGGTGCCATCGACTGGCAGTATGTGGTATTACAACTGGCACCCCAGACTCCTCACCTAAGACCTCTCTAAGGTCATCAGGTTTGTACTCTTGCTCAGAAAGATAATTATCATATTGTTATTATTAGGTATTTATATAGTGATTATGATATCCCAGGTACCATTTAAAGTAATTTTTACACATTGACTCATTTAATCTCTATTACAACACTATGAAACAGGTAATATTGCCATCCTTTTTCAGATGCAGAAACTGGGACACAGAATTTAGTAGCAGCTTAACAATTTGAGACATTTGGACCCAGGAGGGCTGGTTCAAGTCTCCAGGCTTTTAACCCTGTGCTTGAATACAAATAGTGTCTCCCCAGCACGGGTGAGAAGTCTCACATCTCTCAGTAAACTTTGAGGAAATCATCCCAGTCTAGAAATATGTCTATTTATTAGATCCCCCAGCTGAAGGAGGTTTGCTTCCCTGGAATAAGAGTTTATCAGATGCTCGAAAGCATCCCCTGAGAACAAGAAACAATAGCTGCCTGGAGGAAGTTTTGGTACAGTTCACGTTGTGTGTTCCTGGCTTAATTCCCCCACTGGATTTCAGACTCATAGAAGCAAGGACCAGAACGTTGCAGAACAGTGGCCCCCAATTAGTTCTATAAATGAATGAATGAGTGAGTGAATGAATGAATAAATATCTCCAAAAAATGTGTAAAGTTTCCTGGGGTCCTAATCTCACAGATGCTGTCTCCCAGCTTTCCCCATGGCAGTGGCAACAATACCAAATTCTCTCGGATACATGCTGATGAAATAAGAAAAAGGGAAATCCTAGTTTTATTCTAGTCCCAACACAAAATGGCTTTGATTCAACATTTACTCTGGCATCAGCAAAGAACAGCAGCATTAACTCTATTTTAATCCTAATCTTCATTTTAGCCATTCATGTACTAATCTTCTTGCCTCCTTGACCTCCTAATTTGATTGTATCCTATACTAAATGTAGATCCCCTATTTTATATTTAATAATCCTAATCTCAACCCTACAAGAGATGCTAACCCTAGTTCTACTTTTCAAATCACTTATGTAATACATTTTTGTCATGATCACCTCTATCCTCTTTCTCTCACTGGGACCTGGAAACCTCTACTTTTTTGGCCTGCTTATCAGCTCCCTGTGCCCAGAGGCCCTAATGTTCTCATACAGTAAAATCCTTTCTAGACAGACTCTAGGGGAAATACAACAGAGAATTAAATGAAACAGTGTAAACAGTCTGTTTTAATGAAAACTGATTTGTTGAATAAGTGGATTAACAGAGGTTTTAGGACTAACATCTTATTCCGAATGCATTCAGCCTGTGTGGACAGTTATCTACTGGATACCGTAGGGGAAAACCAGCACAAGCTTACTCAGTCACAACCCTCAAAGTGTCCAAAGCAGATCAAGATGGTCAGAGACACAATTCCAACATAAGTAACCACTATACAACTGAGTTGGGGGCAAGTACGAGGCCAAAGGCATAGAGAATGAAAGAATAAAGTGTATGAGGATTGGGTGGTGTGGGCATCAGAGAATTCTTCCCAGAGGTTTAAAACACAGCAGAGGGAACAATATTAATATGAAATATTTGCTGATTTACTGCGTGGAAAGAGCTGGCGTACGTATGTTGTGCATTAAGATGGGAAGATGCGGGGGAAGGAGTTACACCAGGGAGCCAAATGGTTTAAGGGGAAAATATGGATTATTTTAGAAATATAGAGAAGCTACTGAACTGGATACAAGTGGAAAAGGGGATTCCTTGCAGATGATTAAAGACTACAGGATTTAGGTCCTGTGAGTGTGGGCACTTCCCTATCCAATACGACACATGAGTTGGAAGCACTTAAGGGGACATTATTCAAGAACCTCAGGGCTCACTGAACCATGAATAGGTCCTGAAGCACAGGGCCCAGCTTCTGTTTCCCCTGTGCAGAATTAGTCACTCATGCCTGAAGGGTACCAGGATATGCCACCCCAAAATATGTCTCTTTGGCATATGGATTATTTTAAGCTAAAGGCCCATTGAGAACCAGCAGCTGCAAGAAAACCTCTACAACAGGGCACAAGTTTTCTTTTTGTAAATTTACTTTTATAAAGGTGTCTCCCTCTCCTGTACCAGGCAGAGGAGGACTCTTAACAACTCTTATCTAAAGAGAAGGCACAGACTTAAATCTGCATAACAAACCTTACTAAACGATCCCTATTTACCACACTTTTCCTGATCACTTTCCCAAAGCTGGCCGCCACTACCCAGAAGCCCAAAACCCCTTAACCCCTTTTCCTTTGTTTAGCTCAAAATGGTATATAAGCCCCAGTTCTAACCACCCCTCCGAGTTCCTCATCACTGAGTATTCCCAAGCATATTCGCGATGCACGTGTTAATAAACTTCAGTTTTTCTCTTATTAATCTGTCTTTTGCTGGTCTCCACTTGCAAGGCCCCAGCTAAATAAAGAACCTAAGATGGGTTGGGGAAAGAGATTATCTGTCCTCCCCTCCACCCCCGAGAACACTCTGTGCGCCGCTTAGTGTTACTGCAGCTCGGCTCCCTCTCCCCTCGGCGTCGCAGTTCCGGCACAGCGCCCCCTCGCGGAAGCCTCCGTGCGGTTCACGGCAGCAACACAGGTCTCGTCTCCCACGACCGTCTCTAGTGCTCCCTTCCTGGCTCCAGGGGCCGCGTAAGTGGATGCCTCATTGGTTAAGTATTTTGAATATAACCCCTGTTTGGGGGGGAAAGCTGTCTGATATGAAGCCCACCCTCCGATTCCCCTCGGGTTAATGGACCTGAAGTACAAAGTAACAGAATTCCCTGCTTCAAAAACCGGAGAGAATAAACTCTATCCAGAGTATCCTAAAATTACAATGGACCGTGGGAGGAACCACAATTGGCAGAAACGGCTAGGTGTGGGACTACCGCTGGCCTTGAAGCATCCAGAAGAAATCAAAGACCTGGGAAGAGGCTGAAAGTCAGCAAACAGACAAGACTGGGTGATGGACCTGCGAGGGAAGACAGCAGCGTGCGAGGTGCAGTGAACGCTCGCTTTGGAGTAGGCAGACCAGATGCGGTGGATCATTCTTTCCAAAGAAGGCTGCAGCAACATATTTATTGCATCCCACGTGTTCTTTTCACAGTGGGACTGATACTCAGACCACCATGACGTGAGGTCCATGTTTCCTCTCTTTGAATCTGGGCACACCCTTGTGACTGCCCCAACCAATGGGATACAGCAGAAGTGATGCTATGTGACTTCCAAGGCTATGTCAGAAAAAAGATACAGCTTCGACCTAGCTGGCTCTCTCCTCCCATGTCTGTCTGTCTGTCTGTCTGTCTGTCTCTCTCTCTCTCTCTCTCTCGGGACACTTGCCTTTGGAACCCAGGCACCATGTTGTAAGGAATCCCAGGCTGCATGAAAAGGCCAGGTGTAGGGGTTCCAGCTGACAGCTCCAACTGAAGTCTCAGCCAACACCCATCTTTAGACCCTTCTGATGATTCCAGCCCCCAGCCTTCAAATCTCCCCACTGTCCCCTGCGTTCCTGACCCACAAAACCATGAGAGATAATAAATGATTATTGTTTTAAGCCAGTGTTTTAGGGTAACAGGTTACGCAGCAACAGACAATAACTCACTCAGCCTGGATGCTGGCTCTCCTCATCAGCTGTGTGACCCTGGACGAGAGTCTTCCTCTCCGAGCTGCAGTCTCCTTGCCAGGTAACAGACATGAGTGCACAACACCTTCCCACAGCGCTGTCCTGAGCAGCAGATGTAACGACTGCGAGATGCCCACTCTCCTGGCTGTTCTCTCAGGCTACCTTGTTTATTTATTTCACCTGCCTACTTACTTCATCTTCCCTCTTTGAGAATGTACATTCCATGAAATCCCATCTTGCCCACTGCTCTACCCCAGGGCCTAGAAGCACCTGCCACAGTAACTTCCCCAAGCAAGCTTGTTGCCTGGGACTTCCCTGGTGGCGCAGTGGTTAAGAATCTGCCTGCCAATGCAGAGGACACAGGTTCGATCCCTGGTCTGGGAAGACCCCACATGCTGTGGGGTGGCTAGGCCCGTGCGCCACTACTGAAGCCCACACGCCTAGAGCCCGTGTTCCCCAATAAGGGGGGCCGCTGCAATAAGAGGCCTGCGCACTCTAAGAGTAGCCTTCGCTCTCTGCAACTAGAGAGAGGCTGCGCGCAGCAAGGAAGACCCAACGCAGCCAAAAAATTAAAAAAAAAAAAAAAAAAAACCTTTTGATTGAAAAAATAACAAAACTAACATAGTAGCAAAGTGTTCACAAAATTCTTTCTGTTAGTAAATGACTAGGGCAGGGAGGCAAGAGGCCAAGTCAGGGCAGAGCGGGGCCCACTGAGGCCTGGCAAGCAGTCTAGAGCCCACAGTGCTCTATAGTCAGGAGGAGATCTGAAGCCTGAGGGTGAAGCCCATCCTGACCGAGGCAGGGCTGGAGAGGCCAAGGGAACAGTTCCTCCCAGAACTGCTGAGTGGTGGTCGCACCACCCGGCAACACATCCTCCTCGCACCAGGAGCCTCTGCTGGCCCTACCATTTGACCTGGTCCCTGTCTGTGCTCCTGCCAGCAAAGAATGTCTGGCTTGACCTTGGCACAGTAGAACTGACCCTCTGTAATTTGCAGCTCCGCTAAGTGCAAAGAAAGTTCAAGGTGGTAACTCTGGTCTCTTCTGTTCTGCCCAGGGCTGGGATATAGCTCCTGCTGCTGCTTCTGAAGCCAACTGTTCATTTTCCATACTAAAGGCTTACCTAATCCACAGGCTTCTTCCCCTTTTCTCGAGAATATTCTACTGTGGGAAAGGGGAAACTCAAATCAAGTCCTATTGGTCCAATGTGGATAATCACAGTAGAATGGTTTTCAAGTACTGCTGGTCCAAGATTTAACCACCCATGCTCTCAGGGAACTTCAGAACTTGGCTCTTCAACAGGATGGTGAAATGAGAGGGCCCATCCAATCCTTGTCACTCTTTTGCAAAACAATGAAAATCGCTTTAAAAAAATCAGTGCTATGGGGAAAGAGAAAAATTGAGCTTCAAAAAGGCACTTCTCCAAGAGAACACAAAGAATTACAAAAGTCCCAAGCAATGTTTTGTTTTGTTTTGTTTTCCATTGGCCATTCAATACTTTCTTTCATGTGGATAGCCAGTTCCTGCCAAGATGCTCAGAGTTCTTAGACAAAGACTTTTAAGGCTGGAAGCACTCAGGGGCCATCTCATCTGCTGCCTCCTAGCAGTCATACTTTCTTGTTATTCTTAATTCCTAGGAAGAAGACTCCTCACATCTGTTCAGCCAAATGCTCCAGGCTCCCATACCTGCCCATCACTGTCAGAGAACTCATTAAACAGTAGCAACAGTGGCTAGTGTTTACCCAACATGCTCCACGAGCCAAGAACCATCGTGAGCACTTGTCCTTGCAACCACCCTGTGGAGAGCTGGATGATGAAGATGGTGATGATGATGGTGAGTCTTATCTTCATACGTGAGAACTTGGAGAATAAAGGAAATTTTTTGCATGTCGTAGAATCTGAAGCTCAGGTAGTTAGACTCCAGTGCCCACACTTTTAACCACTAATGTCATCCCTCACTAATCTCAGTCCTAATAGTGTCCTGCTTTGCCCTGCTAAGCCCTCAATGGATCAATAAAACACCTTTTTCCATCCCTCCACTGCAGTGCCTTTTCATCAACGTGGAGTCTCCCGCGCCTCCCTCCTTGGGCTGAAGCCCACTCTGTTCACAGTAAAGAACAAGGTGCTGAGTCACTCCGTTCACTGGTTTATTGAGATTTGGGGAGCTCCTTCCCCAAGAGACACCACAGTGCAAAAGGGACGCCACTTTCCGCCCCATAGGACCATCTTCCATCTCAACAGTCAGGAGTGCCTTCCTTTGGTCAGGATTCTCACTGAATATCCACTGGAAGCAGCTCCCCAAACCTGCCCCCATTTCTTCTCCTTTCTTTCCCCCAGAAAAACACAAAACCAAAGGGAACACTCTTGGGAGAGGATGATTGTGAGTGTGGACCGAGGGTGGTCCATGAGCACAAAGGAGAGGCTGGAGAGTGTGAGCAGAAACCAGGTGTGACACAGAGAGGATGTGGACAGCCACGCCAAACATGAACTGGGGAAAAGTGTGTAGCAGTGTGCAGGGTGGGTGCATATGACTCTGTTAGAAGAACAGAATGATTTTAAGGTGCAGAAAGAAGAGGGTACGCAAGGCACCATGAGGGCACACAGGGAAAGTGCACGGATAAGCTTGCATGTGTGCACATAGGGAAGACATGCTAGACAAATGGCACACGCCCACCCACACACGCCCTCACAAGGACACACCCATGACCATGAGAGGGGCACACACAGCCGTGAGGGAAGGGAATACAATGGAGCATATGCGGCCACAGGAAGGGTGGAGAAAGCGCATGTGAAACGCATGTGCACACAGGAGCCTGTGCAGTGGGAACGAGCAGGGGAGGGGAGGGTACGTGTGTGTCTGGCAGAGAGGAGGAGCATGTGAGCCTTGGCAAGAAGAATGAGTGCCCTGGAGAAGCAAAATTCGAGAGGAACAAAACTTGTGGATGTGTGGAGGGGCAAGTGGGTTGGAAGGCGATTAGGATGGTGAGAGAAATGGCCAGGCCCTGTTAGGGTAGAGGGAGCACTTTGGGGAGACCCCTGCTGGATGGGAGCAGAGCACAAAGGCAAGGGAGCTGTGGGGTTGCCGTGGCAACGAGACAGAGGAAAAGAAAAGGGTGTATGTAGTGAGGCCACTG
Organism: Balaenoptera ricei; assembly: GCF_028023285.1. Taxonomy (NCBI): domain Eukaryota; kingdom Metazoa; phylum Chordata; class Mammalia; order Artiodactyla; family Balaenopteridae; genus Balaenoptera; species Balaenoptera ricei. The sequence goes on from NC_082649.1 coordinate 23,148,686, forward strand.
AGGAGCCAGTGAGTGAGAAGCTTCAAGCCAGGTACAAACTAGATTATGAAGTAGAGATAGCAAATTATACGAACGAATGAGAGAGAACAGGGCCTGGCTCCGGGAGTACTGGAGACCCAGAAAACCCCGGGACTTGCAGAGGGGCAGGTATTTACAAGAGATGGGATGGAGTAGTGTTCTTCCCACCTGGGGTTGGTATCCCCTGCTTCCTCCCAACCGCCCTCCCCTTCTCCCTCTCCCTCCGCCTACTGGCCTGTCCCCGCTTACACCGCCCTCACTTGTAAAGCAAGTGGACTCGACTCCCATCACAGCTAAGCCGGTCGGGGGGTTCAGGGGGCCCCCTGGGCAGGGCCCCCGAGGGGTCTGGGGGTGTCGGAGGGTGACGCCGGGAGCGGAGCTGCTGCCGGGACTGGAGCTGATGGCGCAGTTCAGAGACGCGCTCCTCTTTCTGGAGGAAGAAAACAATTGGGCGAGTGGGAGACAGGAAGTCAGGAAGGGCTGGGGGAGGGAAAGAGAGGCAGAGGACAATGTGTGGGAGACGCAGGGGTAGACTGGCGGAAGGAAGTAATATGAGGCATGGGGGGAAGAGGGAGAGCCGAAAGAACACAGCGGGGCACCAGGTGAAGGAAAGAGATCAGGGAGACAAAGGGGCTGGGGGGAGGGGACACAGGTCCGTGCACACAGCTTCCAGTAACTCACGCACAGATTAGTGTCATCCCAGCTTGAGCACCCCCCAGCCTGACACTGCGCCGGCCCCTAGCTACAGCCAGGGGCGCAGTGGACACCCTGGGGACCTGCCCAGACCCCTCTCACTGGAGGGTACCCTCCCTCAGGCCCCACAGCCAGCCACCCCCAGCCCAGGGCCACCCCTTCGGCTCCTCCGCAGGTCAAGCCAACCGTGCAGTTCGTGTTCCAGAGCCGCCTCCACCTGCGATTTTACCTGAGGCCGGCTCCACCCTTTCCCCTTCCCTGTCCTCCTCTGCTCACTCCCTGGCCGCTTGTCTCCTGAGACCCTCCCTTGGTAAACCACAGGCTCCCAAAGGCTGATCTCAGGCTCTCTGCCTCCAGAAGCCGGACCTGAGACGTGGGCCTCCCCGACCCGCCACCAGCCCTGCCTTCACCGCACACCTCAGCGATGATCTTCTCCAGTTCACGGTTCTCCTTCTCCAACAGCCGGGACTTCTCCTCCTCGTTGTTGTTGGTCGAGGACCCCGTCTTCATGGTGTCCTGCGCCTCTGACTGCCACTCCCCTCGGGTGATCAGCCTGCGCATCTGGGGTGGGGGTTAGGGGCATGGATGGCCGAGCAGGGACTGTGTCAGTGCTTAGCTGACGGTGGCTTGCAGTTGAAAAGAACGAAAACAAGAGGGACAAGCTGGGCCCGAAACAAGGGATGAAGTGGGAGGAGGGGACATGCGACGAAGGCGTGGAGGGGACACGGGCTGGAGAGGGTGGGAGGACACCCAGAACCGCACCTTGGGCACGAAGAGCACAACCAGGGTGATATAGGAGGAGAAAACTATGGCGAGAGAGGCAAAGGCGAAGGCCGCATCCTGCTGGCTGGACAGGATCATGGTGACCGGAGCCGTGATGAGGCACAGGACCTGAGGGCAGAACATGTTTGGGGTCACAGATCTGCCGGCTCAGACGAGAGCGAGGTCTTCTTCCCCTGGGAGAGAGTCTATGGGGACAGGTTCCTGGGCAACTTTCCATTTGAAAAGGACCCAAAGTCAGGATCATCCTCAACTCTAGGTTGAGAAGAATGCCAAACAAACTGTTCCAACCCAGCTCCAGCTCTAGGTCAACCCCTCCCTCAAGGCAGGAGCTCCCAGGACCTCTATACACACATCAGAGTCCCCGAGAGCCAGTCCCTGGGCATCCCTGGCAGGAAATCTCGATTCAGATTCCAGCCTGTGAACCACAGACAAGTAACTTCACCTGTTTCTGCTTCCTCATCTATCTAGTGGGGATGCTAATATCCACTTCACTGGGTGGCCGTATGAAGATTAACGTGTGCTTTATAGACTGTAAAGTGCTTAACAAATCCGAGACATTAAAAAACGTTTGAAGACTTCCACCCAACTGACCCCACATCTGGCACCTGATTCATCCCAGGCCACTCCACCTGGGTTGCTATAGTCCGTCCCCAGGGTCGATGCCAGGGGTCCGGGGAGCTCACCGCCACATTGTAGATGGCCATGCCCACAGCCCGGTGGTCGTTGATCTTCTCGGTGGACACGCTCTTGGTCTCATAAGCAAGAAAGATACCCAGCAGCAGCAGGAGCCCCTTGTAGCCATAGAAAATGCCTAGGATGGCAGGAAAGGGTCACGCGGGCGACAAGACCTTCAGGCCGCACCCACTCCCCTCCTCTCTGTGGTCTTCACCTGCGGCTGCTCCTCTGATCACCCCACAAGGAAAAGGGGGGCTCCTCTCCAATCCACCCGTTCTGACCTAGCACACCCCTCCCCGTCTGCTGCCCCCACTGTCCATCCAACTCGCCCCAACCTCACTGCTTCCTCTTGGGACTAGGAGCCGAGTCGCACAGGACGATGATGGTCATGAGCAGCTGTCAGCCAACAAAGGCCTGGGCCCCGCACAGTGTCTCACTCCCTTATTCTCCAGGTGGGAAGACGGCTTTCCACGCTGAGCGTAGGTTTGCCATTTGTGCTCATAGGTCAGAGCGATGTTAAAAAGGCCAAAGGGGGCCTAACCCCTCACAGCCCCGGTCTTACTCCAGGGAGCTGACCAGACGGAGACGGTGTCAGGTCTGGAGATGAGGGTGAGGCATCATCACTGATCCCTCTGATGAATGCAAGCTCTGCCTCATCCCTGCATTAGACCTAAGCTCCTCACGCGAAAGACCAACTCTCCCCATTCTCAGAAAAGATGAGTGCAATGACAAACAGGAGGACACGCGCTCCGGGTGGACATGAGCTCTCTGCCTCTTTTTCCAAAGACACGTCTCCCTCCAAAGCTACTGTCCCTGCCCCGCCCCACCCCCTGCCGTAGTGGCGTCTTCCCCCACATCCCACACACCAAGCCACGTATTCATCTTCTTGGAGCTGCAGTGCTCCAGCTGGGGCAAAATAGACACGTCAATATCTTCCTTCGGTTCCTCCTTGGCAAAAGTCTAAGGGAGAGACAGGGCCACAGGAGAGATGGTTGCCATCCTCCCCTTCCCCCCTCTGCTCAATCCCTGACTCCCAACTCTGCCCCCTCTTTCTGATGAGATCCTCAATTCTGATGCCAGATCCCACTCTAGGTCCGGGAGCATTTGCCTAAACACCTTAAAAGTGCTTGTTCCCTCGCTTTCCATGATATCTGAAGTCTGCACGTCCTGCCAGCTCCCCACCACTTCCTTACTTCAGATGAATTCAGAGCCTCTGGTGGGGCTCCCTCCAGGAAGGAGGTAGAGCTGCTGAGATGCACTGGGCTGGAAAACACCTCCCACGAGCGGCTCTTCTCCTCAAGACCACAGGCAGCCCCGGAGGCCCTTCCACCAGTGAGCCCCCTCGGCCTCCTGACCACAGCGCCTTCTCCCAAGCGGTACCTCAATGGTCCGGTGCAAAGGGTCCACGATCTGCCAGATGGCGAGGGTGAGGACGTCCATGCCCACCAGCAGGCCCACCGTGGCATACAGCTTCCAGGGCTCCAGGGTCTGGGTGAACACACAGAGTACAGGCGTGTTGGGGTGGGGGGTCCTCCAAACCCCGAGAGCCAAGGCGCTAGGGGCCGAGGCATCGGAAGCAGCTCACCTTCCTCCACTCCTTCTTCTCCTCCTTCTTTGTGAAGACCGTGTGGACCCACCAGATCTTGGTGAACATGGAGCCGTAGCCCAGGCTAAAGCCCAGACCCAGGAGCCAGAGGCGGGCCTAGGAAAGGAGAGAGGGCAGGAAAGAACAGGGCGGGGCAACAGGTGGGACTGTGCCAGGATGGGGCAGGCTGTAGGAGGGGACAGATGACAAGGCAGGCAGGACGCAGCCAGTAGGGGGGCCGGGGGGGAGGGGAGCAGCGGGGTGGCGGCGAGTCTCCCTACCTTGCACAAATTCCTCCCATCCACCTTTGCTACTTTGCCACCTGGGTGATCGTGCTAAAAAACTCTGGGTTTTAGTCACTTCTGACTGTTCTCCAGTGCCTACAGGTTGCAGCCTGAACACCTCCAGATGTGGCAAGAGACCTTTCACAACACGGTCCCACCCAAATTCCCAGGCTCATCTCCCCCCAGGCCCTCACCTGCCCCATGCTCCAGCCCTGCTGAACTGCTCATTTGCTCGCCCTCACCCTTGAGCTACTCTCTTTTGTGTCTTTGCTACCCACAGGATGCTCCCGCTGCTCCTGGAGTAACCATCCTTTATTTCTCCAGCTGACAAAATCCCCTGCATCCTTCACTATTCAAATGCCGCTTTTTGTGAGGTCCGCCCAGCTACTCGGACAGTGAGCTGCTTTCTCTTTGCTCCCACAGCAGATACCTCTCATGTGTCACTGCAGCTAATTGTCTGCTCTCCCACTGCATTAGGTCTCACTGGGGACAGAGAGCCTCTGAGGAATTGTAGGTGTATGTGTGCGCAAATGCCATGTGCACGGATGCACGATCAGGACAGGCACAGGGCAGAGGAGAGAGAAGGAGTAAGGAGGGGCAGGGAAAAGGGTGGGTGTTTCCCACCAGCATAAGAGAGAACCAAACAAATATTGCTGCTGAAGCAGCCCCAGAACCTTCCACGTACCAGGAGTCCCACAAGGCCTCCTCCCTGTGTGAGAGCGGTCCCTTCCCCCAGCTCTCCTTGCTGTTGGTTCAGAGCCCCGCCTGCGTCCTTCCAAACCACAACTAAGGCTCCCACGGGAAGTCCCCAGTTCTTGTTCTCAGCCCCCCTGCCACGGACAGGCCACCATTGTCCAAGGGTTCTCTGCGCAGACCCCCTTCCTTCGCCTTCGATACCTTCCCCCTCCTCTCTGCAGGACATGCCATGGCAACCTTGGAACTGACAAGTGAGCTACAGAATGAAAACTTCTGGAGGCACAGAAAGAAGGCATGGAGCCAGACAGAGACCAGAGGGGCGATGTCAGGAGAAGGAACTGGGACAAGGGTCAGGGAAAGACAAGGAGAAGGACAGGCAGCGGACGGCGCATCACAGAAGGTGCTCCTGAGGGGCCGGGAGAGCCATGCTCGGCAAGGGACCTGCCACCCCCTCCTCACCTGGCAGACGAAGGGGAACTGGCTTCTCCCGATGTGGTAACCATCCAGCCCGAGGGGGAAGACGGCAGCTAACGCCAGAGAGCAGCCCACAGCAGTCAGATTATTCAGGTTGGGCTGTGAGTTCTGGATATAACTAGGGCAGAGGCAGAAGGGTGGGAGGGGGAGAAGAGCAGAATTACCCCTCCTCTCCAGGGAGGCTCAGCTCCCCAGACGCCCTACGAGGGCCTGACCCCAACCTCAGGGCCGGGGCAAAGGAAGGCAGGCTTGGAGCAGGCAGCGGAGCCTCGAGAGACAAAGCCAGCTGGGTCATGGCGGGGCTGCAGAGGGCTTCCTGCACGGGACCCCGCCATACACAATCTATTAGAGCCGCACACTGTGCTACCCGGTCCCAAAGGCTTTTTTTTTTCTTTTCCATTAGTTGCTTTGGAGCAAGGATGGGAGTTATAGCTGGTTTCTCCTTTTTTGTTCCCATTGGTCACTGGGAAAGCAATAATTCAGAGTGGAAACCTCAAGGATGCACTGCCTCAGAAGCCACACAGTTTCCTTCTCACTCCCTTCAAGCAAATGACTGTTATCTTGGAGAAGCAGAAAGGACAGGGAAATGTCAGAAGAGAAACTTACCGGACATGGGAGTTATAGATGTTAAAGGACAGACAGACAACAGCTAGGACAATGCCCAGGCTGGAGAGAACGGATACGGAGATAAAGAGTTTCTGTGACAGGAAGCGGAACGTCTTGATGACCAAGGTCTGGTCAGCTGGGGGGGACCCTCCTGCATGGCACAGGGGAGGGGGAGGGGAGGGGGACGAGAAAGGAGGGAGGACAAAGGGATGAAGGTGGGATGGGAGAAAGGGAAGAAGGACAAAGCTGCTGATGGGCACCCAGGTCTTAGCTCTGAGGACAGGAGGCCCTAACTGCCCTGAATAGGGGCCGCTGCAGGTCAAATGCTCTTTGATGCTGGGGCTCTTAGGAAACAATCAGAAATGAGACTAGAAGATGGGGCTAGAAGCTGAGCTGTATCATCGAAGTTGTAGAGTCTTTTTTTTTTCGTTACTGTTTGTTCTTTATGTTTTTCTGTCCTTCTTGCGGCAAAGGAAAATGGAGGGGAAAGAAGGGGATACTGAGAAATAAATTTTATGAGGTCTCTTACAACTCAAATCAAAAGCTGCAAAAGACAATCATAGAATCATGAAGCTAAAGGCCCTCAACGTACTGAGTCTGGCCTCCTAACCTCAGGAGGAATTTTAAAAAAAAAAAACTGATCCGTAATTTTACTGCTGGCAGGGTGATATTCCCAAAGGTGTTTTTCAGTTATTATTAAAGGGAAGCTCAAACTTGTCAAAGAGTTCACAGAAAGGAAAAAAAAAAGACTAATTTCAATTTGCTTAGCTTTTTTTAAAAAAAGCATAATTTAGGCCATGAAGCATTTATAGCAATACAGAACACTGTCCTAAATTCAAATTATAAAAAAAATTTCCAAACTCCACCAGTACTGAGAACTACTAGATTTCAGCTGGGCAGGGCAGATGGCAGCTGTCTTCCACGCTGTGTCTCCCCTCCCTCCTTAAGATGCCAAACCTTTGTTTGATCAATAGAGCCCTCCTTTCGCCCACCTCGAGTATCTTTCCCATTTCCTATCATTTAGCTCACCAAGCACACAAAGAATATAATTGCTTCCTTTTTCTCTTTAAAAAGCACATTTTAGCAGAAGACAATTCAATGAGGTTTTGCAGCCTCTCCTACAGTTTAAGAAACCATTTTCCTATCAAAGCTGAAGAGGCAACTCTAGGATTAAAGTAGCTGGTTTGGATACCTCAAGTCACCAGAACATCTGGGAAACCCAAATGGAGTTGCCATTTCCCACCCCCTGCCTCTAATCCCCAGTCATCCCAGCAATGTACTATTTTTAAGAGTGCACTGCTACCAACCGCCTATTCCCTCTCCAAATACACCAGTCTCCCCTACCCACGTCTTGGTGGTTTCATTCCCTTTCTCTGAACCCCAGGCCCTGGCCCATCTCCCGGCACATTTCAACCTAATGGCACCTACCACCCCACCCTCATTCAAACACCATTTTTCTGAATTGTTCAGAGGGGTTGAAGGAAAATATAAACAGGATCCACTTACCAATCCACTTATCCGTTTTGGACCAGGAAAGGTCATCCTTGGTGCTGTCATAATAGCCAATCTTCTTGTAGCTGCCACCTGGATGGACGATCATAGAGGGAGTGACCACAGGTAGGTGAAGAGCCGATCCCAGGCATTCTCAACCTCCCGCTTCCCTAAAGTAGTTCTCCATGGTCGTATCTGATTTTCCCTTCACCTGAGCCCCTGAAGGATACTTGGGAGGACCTGGGGGTCACTTGAATCAGCAATCTGACTTAAAAGCACTATAGGGTGGATTCCAAGGCAACGCAAACAAAGAAGAATATGTTATATGCTTAAAGCCCTTCAGTGAAGAAGGCTGTACAGTTTGTCTGCCGCCCATTCCACAGGCTCACACTTCAGCAAGATGTCTCTCACTGTGATTCTGGCTTCTAAACCTTTCAACGTGTTTCTGCTTATTCTCCCTCTCATGATAGACAGAATCACAGGATCTATTTTCCCAGAGGCTTTCATTTTAATTTTAGAAATTTCTCTTCCGTTGACTTGGCTTCTAATTCCTTAGACAAGTTGCATCTGCCTCTTAAAAAGCCACGAAGTGAAATTCAGTCACTCCTAAGATTTCTAGAGCTGCCCCAGTTACCATAACTCTCCCTTCTAAAGCCAATTCACACCCCTTTGACCATGACTGAAGTCTATTCCCTCTTGTCCTGGTTACAAAGAAGATCTGAGAGGGTGTGGGAGGTGGGGAGAAGGAAAGAAAGAAACTTTTCACAGGAGGCCAAGAAATGGTTCTTTTGGCCCTGCTCTAAGAGGCTGAGAGGGGGGTGGAGTTGAAAAACTAATTCAGAAGTTTTGCAAGTACGTGAAGTGTGCTAAGGTATAAGAAAATACCATCTAGAAAAGCCAAACTATACGTACTACAGAACAATTAGAAATAATTGTTTACAAATCAAGGGAATGCAATGGATTCCCTTTAAAAATAGCAGGTTTCCCAGATTCGGCTTTTCTTGAGTCCATGAGTGCGCCACTAACAATTTATGAACCCCTCCACTCAAGCCACCGAAGGGAAATCTTTCAAATCAAAATGGGGGCCACTGGGGAAGGAGAGTGGCTGTTTTCAATCTGCATGCACAACCACTGCAACTCAGAGAAACCCACCCATAGCTAAGCTTTTTATTATCATCGTTATTATTATTACTATTACTATTATTATTATTTAAAAGCTTGATGAAAACAATTAGGAGAGCGGGCAGGAGGTAGGGAGGCACCAAGGCAATCTTTTGATGTCTCCTCCTGGTGTTCTCCTCCCAGGCGGTGTCCTAGCCCAGCCCCAGCCTGGCCCCCGACCTCCGCGTTCCCTCACGCCCCTGTGCTCACCCTGCAGCTGCTCGATGAGCGTCCACGCCATCCGAGAGCCACTGGCATCAAACACCACATGGCCCTGAGGGGGAGAAACATGTGGAGGAAGGCAAAGCGATAAAAGCAAGAGCAAAAAAGAACATCAGGAACTCTTTGAATCCTTATGTTTTTGATGTAATCGAGCTTCTGAATGAATTCTATTTATGGCATTTGCCTGCATATAGGACATACCCCAGATGCCTATACCCTAGATTTTAGAAACATTATTCTTTTGAAAAGAAGCTTCACCCAGGAGATTTGAATGGGAAAAATCCCCAGGTAGAGCACCAGGGGACCTGGCTTCTGGCTGTGTGACCCGAGAAAGCCACCAAATCCCTCTGGACGCTGTTTTCCCCCACTTTAAAAGGAATAAGTAGATGATCTTTCAGGCTGTTTCCTCTTTTAAAATCCTATAATTTTCATCTGACTCATAAATATCGGGACTGAAGAGAAGTGAGGGGAGAGGTTGAAAGAAACGGAATATACCATTTCCCTTCTAGCCTTCTGTGGGGTTTTCTGGTTTGGGGGCTCCTACTTCCCTGGTCTGAGACCGATTATTGCAGAGAGGTAACTGAGAAAGACAGAATGCATGTCTCTAGGAGAAGGAGCTGGGAGGGGTCTCTCTGGATGGGAGGGCAGAGGCAAGTGAGGGGTTGCTGTAACTCACGGAAACACCCTCGAAGGACGAGGAGTTCATTGCCCGGTAGATTTGGTCTGTTATGGTCTGGTTGTTGTAGTTGAAGTCTTCCAGGCGCACCCCCGAACGGCCACCCCCTCCAGACGTCTTGTTCAGGGCCAATGCCAAGGCCCAGATGGCATCATAGGCCAGTGGTGCCTCCTGGAAGCCTCCCGTCTCCTCAGGGTGTCTTTTTAGTCGTTTGGTCAGTTTCTCCACAAACTCCTGGGACGTCTGGGGAGGGAAGAACAGGAGGAAAGGATTGGAGTGGGGGTGGGCTTCTGATTCTGCTCCGGCACTTTGACTTGAAAGGATGGTTTGTGTTCATGTTGTCAGATTGAGAGTATGTACATTGGACATCTTTAACTATACCCACGTGTCTGTCTTAGATCAGAAGCTACTAGACTAGAGCAAGAGTTAGCTGGGTTCGATGGCCTCAGTGTGCACAGCTGCTAGCTCAGAACTGCAAACAGAGAAGTTTAATAAATAGATGCTCTGCATAATGAACAGCAAAGGATAGAAAGCAGAGAGAGGGCAAAGCAAAGACCTGGCTGCGCCAGTGAAGAGTGGCAGCATTGGTGTTCTGTCAGCCTTCAGACTTTCCCAATAGAGCTGACGCAGGAACTAACAACTCCTCCAATTCTGAAAGAGCCCGGAAAAGGTGACACCACAGCCTTCCTCACTCTGTCAACCAGGAAGATTTTTCTTTAGCATGCTAACTTCCTGCCAGCCTCATGTGCTTTCAGTTCACTGTCTCTTGGAGGGTTTTCAGAAGACTTGGGGCTGCAGAAACACCCTTCACACATTTGAAGACAATTATTCAATCCCTATCCACACCCTTCCCAACCCTCCGTCTTTTTTTCCCAAGAAAGCTAAAAAGAATAATAGCTCCTTTAACTCTGTCATGAAATGGATCAAGAGACCTGAATTTCTATACCTGGCAGTAACATTGTTTAGCTAAATGACTGTAAGTAAATTGCTTCAGTTTTTGGAAATGTCTTCCATATAATGGGGAAAATCACTTCTGCCCTTCTTTATCTCCCAGAAACTGTACGAGGAAAGGTTCAGTGGCCACCTCTTGGCATGGCACAGGTAATACACGGGGGCACTACACAACTCTGTTTAGATTTGGAATTTATTAATATACAAACATACTTTAATGAAGGAATGAATAGATGAATGAAGAATAAATATAAATCTTTGTTCCTGGTGCCCTGCCCTCTTTTCCTTCTATTCAACTTTCTGGAGACATGGGGGAGTGGGAAATGCAAAGGATGGGCAGTGTGGTGCAGTGGAAGCAGCCTGGGCTTTGAAGACAGGCAGGCCTGGGCTCTACTCCCCTTGAGGACAGGACCAGGTCCCATTCTGCTCTTAAACCTCAGCATCCAGCACTATGCCCAGCCCATTCTGGACAAATAATAAGTGTCTATAGATTAGGGCAGTGAAAATGCTCTGTTTGGTGGATACATGTCATTATACATTTATCCAAACCCACCCAATGTACAACACCAAGTGAGCCCTCATGTAAGCAATGGACTTTGAGTGTCAATGATATATCACCGTAGGTTCATCAGCTATAACCACTCTGTTGGGGAAAGCTGATAAAGGGGGAAGCTATCAACGAGTGAAGCAGGGAGCATACAGGAAATCTCTGTACCTTCCTCTCAATTGTGCTGTAAACTTAACCTGCTTCCAAAAAATTGTCTTTAAGAAAAATGTCCATTGGATGGATAAATGGAAGGATGGCTTCTAACTAATCCACCTACCTGCTATATAATCTGAAACAAGTTATTAAACCTCACTATGTAGTTATTCAGCTTTAAAATGGGAATAACATTAACTACCTTGAAGAGTTATTATAAGGATGAAATAACAACATGTACAAAATGCTGGGTATAAAGTAAGTTACATTTTCTCTTTCAACTCCATCTTTGTTACTAATATTGAAACCTATAATTCCAGCTCAATATTTCAAGTCCTGAATCTCCAACTGTCTCTAAGGCATTTGTAACTATATAATCAATAACCTGAAATTAAAAGTATCTAAGAATAAGCTCTATTTTCCAACACTCCCCAGTATATAAGATTGAAACCTTAGAATCACCTTAGACTCTTTGAAATCTCCAAGTCCTCTTAATTCTTTTGTTGAAATGTTTCATTAATATCACCACTCCTTATACAGAATAATGTTAATCATAATAATAGCTAACATTTATATTGTCCTTACATATATCAACTTACTAAATTCTCAAATAATCCAATGAGGTAAATACTATTATATGCCCATTTTAGAAAGAGATAAGGAGACTAAGGCACAGAACAGTTTCACTTGCCTGAAGTTATACTGCTAGTACGTGGAAGAGCTGGGATTCAAACCCATTCAAAGTCCATACTCTTCCAACGACCCTACACTGTCACTGTAAGCTGAAATGTCTCTCTCCGAGAGCACCCGTTGACAGACAGCAGCTAGCCTGAGACTTTCTGAGTAATCCTTCAGCCTCCAAGTCCATCCGACCTTCAGTTCAAAGTAAACACTGCATCCGAAAATCACCCAGATGGGAAGAGAATCATCTGCTCTGCATGTTGCCGTCCCCTGCCCGGATCCTCATATTCTCTGCTGGCTCCAGGTCACCACCGCTAACACACTTGGCCACTGGGGGCACCACTGTCCCCACCCATGACTAAAATTACCAAAAAATCTCTCCCCTTTGGGTCAGCAAAGACGGTTGTAAATTTTCAAATGTAAATGTTACAAGGCGGCTTAAGGAAAACTGAACAACACAAATTCCCCAACCCATAGAAATTAGTGAAATGACCAAGTACAAATTTACGATCCTAAATTATTAACAGCCCTGTCTGGCTGTCTCCCTGTATGAGAATAGGTGCCCAACGGTGATCTAAAATGTGTATCCTGAGGTAGAGTTTTATTTTCTATCATACCCAGGTCTGACGGGACTTCTATCCCAATCAGAATCTACTGACAATCTTACCACCAGGTGTGCTGCCTTGTACCTGATCTCTAGTACAGCTCCAACCCAGAGCTACTTTTCTCCAAAACCACTCTAACCACTCTCCCATATCTGGCTCCTAAAAACTCTTTCTCTAAACCAGAGTTTCTGAATCTCTGCACTAGTGGCATTTTGAGCAGGATAATCTTGTTGTAGGGACGATCCTATGCATTGTAGGTTGATTAGAAGCATTCCTGGCCTATTCATTAGATACCAGTTGTGACAACCAAAATTGTCCCTAAACATTGCAACCTCTGATTGAAAACCACCACCCTAAGAGTCCCCAAAGTGTGTCCCCCAGACCAGTAGCATCTACATCCCCAGGGAGCCCATTGAAATGTGAAGTCCCAGTCCCCACCCCAGACCCACTGAATCAGAACTTCCAAGGGAAGAGCCCAGTTGTGGTTCTGACAGAGGCTAAAGTTTGAGAACTACTGATCTAAACATAAGGCCATCCTTAGAGAGTGAAGGCAACTCTGCTTCTTTTCTAAATCTCCTTGGCTCTGGGCCGTAGACTCGACCCTTGCTTCTTGGTCCACTTCTCTTGGTCCTATCTGATTCATCTACAACCTCTTCTCTAGTCAATTGTTAAGATGGCATCTACCCTCTAAAAAATCTTGGCCTCTTCACCTGGCATTTTAGGTTACTGAGCAGGCCTAGCAACAGCTCTAGACCTCAAAGGCAGACACCATCTTTCTCTAGAGATGAAGAGCCAGAAAGAGACCCTCCAACTCATCCTGTTCAAAAGCCCAGAAGTCGCCCTATACCCCCAACCAAATCCTTGTGTCCTACCAGGGGCTCCTCTAGTTCCCTGCTATGGGGCAGAAGCCACTATTGGCAGGTCCTGGGCTCAGGGTACCAACAAGCCTTTCTGGCTTTGATTGCCAGCTCCTCTACCTCCACAGGTTCTCAAGGACAACTCACTTCTCAGATCTACAGGGAAGTGATCTTGCAGAACTTTTCCATCTTATTTTTCAACCAAGATCCCTTGGAAATGTCCCAGGACAGTATCCATGATCAGAGTACCTGTGACAACTGACCTTTCCATCACAATCCACTGCAGAATAAACTTTCTGAATTTTATTTCTCCCTTGCTCAAAAACTGTCATCTGCTAAACAGTGTTAGCTGATAAAAGTACAAGCTTGTTAGTGAGACTTCAGGGTTTTCCATGGGAGGTGATAGAGCAGAGGGTTTGGAGTTAGAGTCAACTAGAATTCAATTCCAGCTTCACCACTCAGTAGCTGGTGACCTGCAATAAATCACTTAACCTCTCTGAGTCTCAATTTCCTGGTCTATAAAATGGAAATGAAAAGTCTACATCAGAGTATTGCAATGAGGATCACTGAAATCATGTATCTAAGCTCCTGGTTTACTACATAAAAGTGATTATTACTACAACTTTTAAAAAATAAGATATTAGGGTGGCTTTACAGTCATTCACTCGCCCCTAGCATGCTCTCCAAAGCAGGTATTCCAGACCAGGGGCTACACTTGGAATAATAAGCAGACACATAGGTTGCCCTATCAAGCTCACCCAAGATTCTCGTACTCGTCAAGATGCAGTGCAGAGCAAGAAAGGGGTCCCCCCGCCACACCACGCCCTACTCACTTGTGCCCCTCACCTGTAGGCTGATTCCCACATCAGAGAGTGTGTCTTTTAGCTCCAGGTCTGTCACTAACCAGCTATCTGGGGCTAACAGATTTCAAAATCCCTTCTACATCTAAAATTCTAAAAGAGAATCATTAAAAAAGCATCAGGAGCCAAGTTAATTGAGTATCAGTCAGGAGTGAATATTAAGCAACTCTAAAGTGCTCTGAAGTCACCAAGAAAATAAAACGAATTTTGGCCCAGGACCAGCGCTCCTGTAAAGGTGTGCTTGCAGATACAGCATCTATATTATCATTAACGCCTCTCCCTCATTTGACTTCTTGCCAACTGCTCCTTATTTCCATGGTAACAGCTCTGCAACTCATCAGGGGCCCACTGAACACACCACTCTCATATCTCTCTCTTCCCCGCCCAAGGAAGTCACAGCGGAGGCGGAATCCACAGGAAACATGATGCAAACAAGTTCAGGGTGGGCAGAGGTCCCTTGCCTTCCTAGACCTCCAAACTCCATACCTGTTCCCCTCACCTAAGAGACCCCTTCAGTCCCCTCCACCTGCCCAGGTGCCAGCTTCCAAGTCCTCACACACTCACCATGTTGGAAATGCTGCGGGTGTTGGCAGGGTTCAGCATGACAATCTCAGTGGTGATGTGGCCCTCCACCGCCTCGGTCATCTCGTCCACTGTGCAGTTGATGGACGGGTCATAGATCTTGAACCAATTGTCGGCATACCACCCAATGAGGAACCAGACGTACTTCTTCCCGAAGAGCCGCTCCTTGTATACCTGAATGCAGAGGAGGAGGAGGGCTGGGTCTTTGTTTTGTTTCTTTGTCTTATCTCACTTGACACTATGCAGCCTCTTCGGATTCAGAGAAGAGCAGAGAATTGAAACAAGAAATCTACAAGTCTGGGGGTAGCAGGGAAGGCTGGACTACTCCTCCTTCTAAGTGCCTCCCCAGCCTCTATTTTTAAGTGGTCTTTTCCAGCCAGACAGGAAAGATGGGATTCACAGGCTCTTCCAGAAACACAAAGCGATAGGAAAATAAGACCTGGAGAGAGTGTCACATGTGTGAGAAGACAAGATGTGGAGTCAGAGCCAACAGACAGGGATTTCGTATTAATCCTCACCTCCGATCATTTGTTCAGAGATGCAGAGGGGAGAGCCCAGGAGACACCCAAGGCAAAGAGCCCACCCAGTGCCCCTCCATCCTCAGATTCCAACTCCACCTCACAAAAAACTTTCCGGGCTTCGGTCTCATAGAAAAGTCCCACGATGATCCGGGCGTCTTGGCGCTACAGAATGGAGAGAGAACAGAGCTCCTGAGGGATGCCGGAAGGGACTAAGCCAAGCACTTTCACAGCTTTGATTTCCTGCCCTAAAGTGCTTAGTGCAGGGTTCTGTCAATGGGTAGTAGATAAATGTCAGCTAGAAGATGGAGCCAAACTTCCCCAGGAGACGCTACTGCCTCACAGAATCGAAATTATGTGACACGATGCAGGTGTTAGCTAAGGCTACAATGGTAATAAATTGCAATAGATTAATGTATCAAATCAACACATTGTACTTTTTTTTTTTTTTTTTTTTGGCCATGCAGGCATGTGGGATCTTGTGGGATCTTCGTTCCCCCACCAGGGATCAAAACCATGCCCCCTGCAGTGGAAGCACTTGAAGCGCAGAGTCTTAACCCCTGAACGTCCAGGGAAGTTCCAACACGTTGTACTTCTTAAACTTACACAATGTCATATGTCAATTATACCTCAATACCAAAAAACAAAAACAAAACAAAACCTGTCCCTGCCTGACTCTCCTTTCCAACCCACCGCTGTTTTCCCCACCCAGACCCTTGCAGGCTGGGTCCATCACCCCCTGCCATCCCACCTTAAGGTTTTTGACGGGCACAGCTGGATCTGAGAAGAAACTCTGACGGAAAGTAATCTCGATTCCAGCCTCCTTTACCCGTTCCTCCAGGTCATCCAGAGTCTTGGGTGGGGATGAGGAACAAATAGAAAAGACACAGGGTGCTCAAAGGAGTAAAGACTGGAGGTGGTACCGAGGGCTGCGTTCTCAGAGCAAAGGAAGAGCGGTTGTGAAGCTCCCTTCAACAGCCCCGTCCCCGGTGGGGAGAGTTCGAAGGAAAGCATCTGGAGCCTTAGGATGTAGCTTCCAGCTGGGAAGGTGCTTGGTGAGCCCCTCCTGAGGATCTGTGTCCAGGGAAGTCACCCCATCACCCCACTCCTACCTGACAGCAAAAATGGGGGAAAGGAAAAGAGAGGAACCAGAAAAGACGAGGCAGGGTCTAGTACAGGCAGGATGATGTCAACCTCAAGAGGCAAGTGGGCAGTCAGACAAAGGATCAGAGAATGTCCTGAGTCACTGAGAGAAGGTTGGCGGAGGATTAAAGAGCCACCAAACATGAGAGTGAATAGAGGACCCAAAGCACAGAATTACAGAGAGGGAGCAGACTGTCTTCTCTGGGTACAGAGCCAGGTATTTCCTTTCTTCCTCCACAAATCTCCCTCTTCCCCTCCACCTCTCCTTGCACGTCCGCATCTCGGAATCAATTACCAGACCATGTACATGCACGCATCTGTCTGCCTCTTTCTTCTCTCTTCTCTCCTTCTCCCTGCGTCCTCCCTCTCTGTTCCC
This sequence comes from Balaenoptera ricei, assembly GCF_028023285.1. NCBI lineage: Eukaryota > Metazoa > Chordata > Mammalia > Artiodactyla > Balaenopteridae > Balaenoptera > Balaenoptera ricei. Next base: position 23,165,323 of record NC_082649.1, read on the forward strand.
TCTCTTCCCTTCACACACGCCCACCACCCCCCTGGAATGCCTCTGGAATCTACTACTTCCCTAGGTTCTTATCTCATATTCTCTCCCTTATCTTGCCTCAACTTTAGAGTGAACCTATTTTAATAGAACTGGGTCACTTGGAATCTCTCTGTCTGCGGGACAGAGCATCAAAGCAGGAAAAAAAAAAATCCTAAAACCAGAAAGTTGGAGAGGGTCCCGGAAACTCAACTTGTTCATTCCTTTGGCTACAGGAAGAACATGCACTTAACCCACTCGGAGCGTGTTCTCTTTTGATAAAGAATCAAGGTCTTTGCCCCGCAAATGAATCCCGTGTCACATCTCCCTGTGCTGGGGTTTGAGCAAAGGCTCCCTTCACCCTGTGCCTCCTCACCGAGGTGAAGACCTCAGTGGTCTGCTGGATGGTGGCGATCTTCTTCCAGCCCCACTTTTCGAAGAGTTTCACCCGGGTAGGATTGTGGAGTGTGGCTGACGGATGAGTTCGGAAGAACGTAGGAAAGCGTTGCCGGTTTGACAGGGCCGGTGAACTGGAGCCATAGGAAAGCTACGAGAGATGGGGACAGGATGATGTGTTCATGGCAGCCTCACTAAGAGCTGCCGAGAATTCCTTCAACCCTTCCCCGCCTCTGGGATTCTCTCTCTCACTCTATCCCAGCCTCCCTACCTCTGCCCAAGGAAAAGTGATTCTCAAAAGCCTCCTCCATCAGGGTGCCCTTTCACTGAGCTGACTTCCACTCCTTCTGATGGAGAGCAGGTCAGCTGCAGCCCTGGCAGGCCAGTGTTGCTAGGAGGCCAACTAGCTCAGGTCTGCAAAGGACTCTGTATCTCGGAAGTGGGTCCGCTGTGGTCCGCAATACACCCCCTCTGTAGTACAGCCCAGGCGACAGCCCCACCTTCTGGCCCCCAGGGCCTTGCTTACCACGATGAGGTTCCACATCCTGGCAGCCTCAGCCACGAGCGTGGACACGGAGCTGCAGCCAGGCATGAGGATGATCTTGATAGGGTCATTGTAGAGCAGCTCGTACAGGTACTTGGTGGCTTGGCCTGGGTCACACTGAACGAGGAGGGAGGGGATGAGGGGAAGCTCCCCCAGGGCTCCTCCCCTCCCTGTAACACCTACTCTTTTCTTTTCCCCCAACAACCTAGTTACTTCCCCCACTACCCATCCCTCTGCTGAAACCCTTTTGTCATTATCACCATTTCTTCTCCTTCCTGAGTCTCCTTTCCCCTCATTTGTGAAACACCCTTCTCTGTCTTCCACCTGGCGCCTTACCCACACCCTCTCCTGCACACCCCCCATCAGTATGTATGCAAACACTGCCTTCCCTCCTTTCAGCGCATCCTCAGACATCCCCTAGCCCACCTTCGCTCCATCACCCCGCCCCCTTTCCCCAGGTTTCTATGCTCCAAACATCTGTGAGTAGAAAAAAGTCTGCAGGAATATGAATAAATTTTTCCTCAAGTCCCCAGACAGCCTCCTTAAAGCCATATTATGAAGAGTCCCCCCTCACCTCTGCAAACTCCCTCTCCCACCTACTATTTTTTCTCCCTCTTCTTTTATCAGGGCTAGAGATAAATAAACAGGAGAGAACAGGGACAAGACCACCAGGGGGTCCTGGCTCAGCCGGATCCATGTCCTCCTGCTGGGCTCTGACATTTGACGGGTGCATTGGGAAAAAAAGACATTCAGGGATGAAAGGGGGTGGGGAGAAACAAGGATGAGGGAAGAGCTGGGGAGAATAAATAGAATGGGATGCTCAAGAAACCAGATGCTTTTAGGGGTGCCTGAAAGAGAAGAATGGAGCTGGGAAAGCAAACAATGCAGAGAGCTTGAGAGGAAGGCGCGAGGGGAGGAGGGGAAGTGGGGGGAGGAAGAGCCAGCCACGGGGCTCCCACTGCCTGTTCCCCTCCTGCTGAAATATGACATTTCAGAAGCTGCTGGAGCCCCAAACGAAGTGGGGAAGAAATGGAAGCCAGTGGGGAGCCAGGGCAGAGGGGACAGACAGGAGACAGAGGGGACTGGGGAGGGTGATATGGGGGTGGGGGGGCAAGCAGAAGGAAATAAAGAAGGCCCCCTAGTGCCTGCTCGCTTCCCACTGAGGCCTGACATTTGGGACACGGTGGGAAGTTGGAGAAGGGGGAGCCAGGGGAGGCTGGCCCAAAGAACCAGCTCCCTGCTGCCCGCCCACCCACACCCCTGCTAAGGGCAGTGCTCAGTGTCTGCTCAACTGCGTGTTTGGAAGGTTCTGCATCCCTCCCACTTGGGCATCTTTGTGTATCTTTACCATTCTCACGTCCCACCTTCCCGCATCTATCACTCCAGATCCTGCCCCCAGCTTCTCCCAAGTGCCCTCTGTGGCCCTCTTTCTTGTCTGAAGAGAAGGTTAATAGGAACAATGAAGACAGATAAGAACACATAAGATACAGGCAAACAGGGCAATGTACGCTACTCCAGTGTCTCTCCTTCTGTTTCCTCATTCCTTCCCGACCTTCTCTTACACCCCTTTCCCCTTCCACGCCCTATTCATCACTGCACATCCCTTGGGCCGCGTGATTCTCACCCCCTCTCCAATAGACTTCCTCCGCTGCTCTCGCAAGGAGCAAGGATCCGGATTTGCAGGCAGGAAACGACACTTTCCAGTTTGTCTGCCTTTCCATCTCCCCCTCGCTGCCTCTGCTATTTTCTCTTCCAGCCCCCCTTCTCTTGGGTCCTCATCTGCTCCCCAACACCTCCAGGGAATCACCTGTCATGGTGCATGAGTTTGAGCTCACACCCAGGGCTCCCCTAGCTCCCTTCAATCCCCTATTCTAAAGCCTGCACATATCCCTCCCTGTCCCTCTCCCCATACTCCCCACCCCCACCCCCATAGCCAGCTACCTCTCTTGCTCTCCTAAGCTTGACTCCTCCATGGGATCTGACCCTCTTTCTCTTCCTGCCTCTCCTACCCTAACTAATTCTTTTCCTGTGCCCTGCGGCCCTTCCTATAGGCATCCTGGGGTTAGCTTCATGGGATTTTGATTGGAAAAAGTGCACATCCTTGGGACTCATCCCTGACCAAGGATTTAGAATCTGTATTTTTAACAAACTCCTCTGGGGATTCTTAGGTACACTGAAGTTTGAGAATCACTGTAAAAGCATCAGAAGGGATTCAAAGTTCCCTAAGAGTCCTTGTGCGCTCTTCTCCCCAAGCACCCTATCTTCAACCCCGCTTCTGCCCCCTCCTTCCTCACATACCTGTATCTAGGTGTAGATTGCTGTTCTAAAGAACGAATATAAATCCTCAGTCCACCCCAGGTGTTAGATCACCAAGTGCTCCCCTCTGTACTCTTTCACTCTCCCCCAACCCCTTAAGTCTCTGGGGCCTCCTATGAGAGAAGATAGATTTGAGGTCCCAAATCACCTTCCTTCCTTGTGCCACATCCTTCCCCCATACTCCCAATCATTCATGTAGGGGACAGGGGTGGGAAAGGAATCCTGCAGGACTATCCCCTACTACCCCAAATTTTCTTACTTTCCCCCCTCTCCCTCTTCCCCACCCCCCTAACCCTACATCCCATTTCCCTTCTCACATCTCAGAGGCTACAGTGCTGCAGGGAAGACACTTAGGAGCCGAGTTCCACACGATGCCCCAGGGTCTCTCGCTGTCCCCAGCCCTCCTCCTGGTCCCCTTCCCCACTGCCATTCTTTCCTGTTCTCTTTCTCTTCCTTGAGTCCTGACTCTTCACCATCCCCATGCTCTGCGGGGGCTCCTGTGTGGACCTCTAATCCCATCATTTTCCTAGTGCCTCTGCCCATTCCTTGACCATTAGCCTTCCCCAACCACAATATGCCATGTAGTCTCACAATCCAGGAATCTGCGACAGGGTTGGGGATGAAGGGATGAGAAAGAGTCAGGTAGGGACCACAGCTACCCTGCTGTTTGTTGTGCTAAATAAACTAGAGCGCTCAAGTCCATCCGAATTTTGCTCATTGGGTCCCTATTCCTTCCAGCTCCAACCTGCTGCCAAGATTTACCTTGTTACCATGGTAAATGTAAACCCCAGATCCAGCTCCCGCCTCATTCCTTCCATCCCCCAACCCATCCCAGGGTTAGTTTACTCCCTGGAGGAACTGGATCAGCTTGTACCCTAAACCCATCCCCAGTTTCTCCAACCACCCCCCACCCCGACACTTCCAAGGGTCTCCAGGAGCAGAAGGGTCAGCCTTGCAGCGTGATTAACCACCTTGAACCCCTAGACCCTCATCTTGAACCTCCAGCCCTTGAGACTCTCCCCGAGCCCGCACACCCCCAGCCTGTCTCTTGCTGGTCACCCGTGGGAGGGGTCAGCCTGCCAGTCCCAGAAGCGACTCACACTAAGGTACATGCAGCCGGCCGCCTGCCCCCGCCCTCGCCTCCCACCCACTCCCGTGTCCGGGGCTACCTTGCTGTCGTGGTGGATGAGCTTGAGCTCATAGTCCGGCAGGATGTCCCTGCGGCTATTCACGTCCTCCAGCGCCATCTCCACCGCGGGCTGGCAGGCCTGGCCCCCCGGCCAGCCCCCGCTCATGGGAAACAGCGCCCCGATGTACACCGCGCGCCGTTCTGAGGAGGGGTGCGGGGGGACCCGCGGGTGAGGCCGCGGGAGATGAGGGGAGTGGGAGGCCCACACCGGAGCCACCCCCGCCGCCATCACCACCAGGAGCGGCAGTGGCCACCCCAGCCGGGGAGAGCGGACCCCCGGACCCATGGCAGGGGGCGGGGGTAGCTGCTGGGGGAGGAGGAGGAGCTCAGGGGGGACACTTCTCCCGGGGAGGGCTGCTGAGGGGATGTTGGGGAAGCGCCTCCATCCCTGGTTTTGTGCGGAGGAGGGGGAGAGGGCCTCGGGGAAGCAGGGGAGGTGGGCTTCGTACGGCCCCCACGGCTCTAGCTCCCGCCACCGCCACCGCCACCGCCACCGCCACCGCGGACTCTCCTCGCGGACTGACTGACCGACCGAGGGGAGGAGGAGGGAGATGCGGGGCTGGGAGGGGGCTCTGACGTCAAGGGCGGCGCGCGGCAGCCGGGGTGGGGGGGGGCAGAGTTAGGGAGGGAGGAAGCGGGCGGGGATGCAGGCGAGCGCCGCTGTGGGAACCACAGTGTGAGAGGAGGGGAGGAGAGCGAGGATGCGACCCCTAGGGTGAAAGAGATGGACGAGGAAGGGAAGGATCCCACCTAAGGGAACACGAGTGGAGGAGGAACGAGGCGAAGGGGCGTGCCGGGGGGGGCGGGGGGGGGGGCCGCGGGAGGCTGAAGCTGTGAGGAGCGAGCGATGGGGGAGGGGAGGACGAGAGTGGGACGCGAGAGAAAAGGGGCTGGCGCCTAAGCGTCCTAATGCGGGTGTGAATAGATGGGGTGAAGGACTGAGGGTGGTGAGGGAGAGGGCGATGGGAACGGTTTTGGAGAGAGAGGGAGAGCTGGGTGGGGAAGAGGGAGGGCTGGGGTACAGGGGGAGGTGATGGGGGTAGAGGAAGGGAACACGGGGCTCGGTGGACAGAGGCTGAGAAAGGGTGGTGGAAGAAGGAACTGAGGTAAAAGAGAAGGGGAAGGGCGTAGGGAAGGAAAGGATGTGGGGAGGAGCTGAAGGAGGGAGAGTGAGGCCTGGCAATGGGTGGGATGGGTGGGCCAGGCTGATGGAGTCAGCAGGTGAAATCCTAGGAAGGGGGCAGGCAGGGAAAGGTTCCAGAGAGGGTCGGAAGGAACCCCACAGGGGAGGACGAGGTGGAAGCTCCGGGTCTCCCAGCACTCTGCCGCCCCCTGCTGGGGCTCTGCCATTTGGCAGAAGCGGAGTCTGGGAGGAGGCGGAGCCGAGGGGCGTGCAGCCAAGCGGGGAGATGGGAGGGACCGCAGCCTCGCAGAAATCCGGGACTGGAGGCTGGAAACAGGTAGGGAAAGAAAGGGCCAGCCGCGTACTGGGGTGGGTGGCGGAAGGTGGGGGAGGAATGGGAAGGATGAGAACTCATAGCCTAGGGGCAGAATCCCTGGGGGTGGAGGGTGAAGAGTGAAGGGTAAGGGGATTGCAGCGCACGCGACGAGGGTTTCTGATCTCACCTGAGTGTGGCGTTCGATTCACTGGCAGCAGGAAAGACGGGGATCAGAGAGGAGTTACCAGTGGTGCCCAGCTTCCCAGGCCTGATCCCCAGCCCCCTCCCACACCTGTCCATGCCGAAGAAGACCGGGGCGGGGGGTGGGGGGGGAGCAGAAGCCTGCGTTTCTGAGGGGAGGGTGTCTGGGGATAAGAGCAAGGTGGGGCTGTGGGTCAGGACTTGTTGGTTTTCTTCTTTTATTTCTCATAGGACAACAGAATTTGAGACAGGAGTGCCAACAGCTAAAACATGGGCAGATCCTGGTTTTGTGGAGCCTAAATATTATAAAATTTGGGGGTCTCTCTTTAAGAGAAAAAAATTACAAATGCAATTGATTTGAAACTATTGCTGTTAAAATATCTTACTTTTGCAATTTTTACAAAAACCTATGACCACGTGAACACATTATTAGAACCCTCTATGTTATTCGAGCACAAGAAGAGGCCTGTGTAAGTGAGGAACCCTGGAGCTTAAAGTTCATTAGCTTCATAGTAAATCCACCCCTGGCTGGGAGTCCCACTTTCCAGAATGGAATGGTAAACTACAGAATGGTAAGCAGAATAATTAAGTGAGGAGAGCCAGGTCCAAGGATCTTGAAAGGTAGAGGGTCTACAAAGGTAGAGGAAGCATGAAGTACGCCTGCATCCCAGGAGAGAAGACTGCAGAGGAAGAATCTGGGTGCCCAGGAAAAGGGGAAGTTTGCAGAACTAGATGGAAAAAAAAGGGGGTGGTGGACACAAGACGGATTCCCTTGGGGAATGATGGAGGTTGTCCAGGAGGTATAGAAAAGGACTGTCCTCTTCCCACCCCATCCCTGGGTTGTCCTTAATACTCTGACAATTCTGCCCCCACTTTTAAGTCTTTTAAATTTTTACCCTGATAATTTTCCACCCCGGACAGTCTTTTCAATCTTATCGATTTTTCTAAATATGATATATGATTTATTGCTGAGTCTTTACAATAATTCAGGTATATAATGAAGGGAGAAGGATCAATTCTAGAAGAAGGTTACGCATAGAAAGTTCTAAGTTTCGAGAAAGGAACTGAGGCTGGGGAAAATTGGAGTAGTTAAACCTTAAGAAGGGTGATGGAGGGAGAGATTCACAGGAAAGGAGAAAATGTGAGACCCAAGGATTAGGAGCATGGGGAAGATATTAAAAAAGAGAAAAGCAAAGGAAGGAAGCCCCCAGCATAGATAAAGTGCACACGGGGGACTGCAGCAGGAAGTTTGAGGCAGGTGGATGGAGGAAAGTGTTAAGCATTCACCTCTGCCTCCGCATGCCCCCCATTTTGTATAGCACCCTGTTTTTCCCCACTTCCCACCCCACTCCCATCCTCTGACAAGCGTCCTCATCTGCTGCATGCAGGCAGCTGTTCCCCTCACCCTGGCAGTGGGGCTTGGGGGTGCTCCACTGGCCCTGACTACAGATGCTCCGGGAGCTGCCCACCAGATGGAAGTCGGAGTCACACCGGAAATCCACCCGGGCTCCGTCCAGAGCTGGGAGGTCCCCACCCGTCAGGAAAACCTTCCCATTTTCCAGGGTCAAATAAGACTTGGAGCAGATTCGGACTGTGGAGACAGGAAAATAGAAACAGGCGAGTTGGAGAAGACTCCTTCCCCTTAGGGAGCAGGGAGGGGGCTCAGATTTGAGTTTGGGTCCACAAGCATCCTACTCTTCAGGAAATCAGGTGTTAAAAGGATTAGCTTCTCTAGCTGCCACTCCTCCCTTAACCCTGTAAGCATCCACACATTCCAAAAAAAAAGAAAAGAAAAAGAAAAAGCATTTCCATCCTAGGAACCCAAGATGGAGCTATAAGCACATAAAATGGGACCTCTTCAAAGTCAGCTACAGTGGGTGGTTCTTTGGCTTTGAAATGTGTGGATGTATGTAACTTTAGATGCACAATCAGATTTGCCTTATTATAGTTGGCTTATACTCATGATAAACTGGGTTTTAGTTTGGGGGTATATGGTCTCTCCCTTGGAGACAAGTATTCGAAAATGTGATGAAATCATTTTAGAATGTTTTTGCATAATCTGCCACTAATAATCCTCAAAGAGACTAACTCACAAGATGAATAACCAAGTTATTTTCTCAAATGGGCACTGGCCTAATGAAGGGAGGATGAAATGAAATGTGCAGGCTGTTAACTTTGCTGCCTGCAATTGCACACAGCAAAGCCCCTCTTACATAGTAGTCGTTCAAAAATGTACTTGTGAATTTAGTTACACTGGATTTAAAGTGCTGACCTGCAAGCAATGATGCTAAGTTTGAGACAGGAAGAAGAATTGGCTTGAAGAGGAGAGGGGCTTTGAGAGGCTACTCACCACAGCGGCTGGGTGTGTCCATATCTGTCCAGGAGCCGTTGGCCAGGCACTTGCGGACCTTGGGCCCCACGACCTCGCGCTCCCCCCGGCACACATACTCAATCTCATAGTCCACGGGCAGGAAGTTGATAGCCTTCACCTGGTCTCGAGTCAGGCCCCTGTACCTGATGCCGCCTTCCCAGGGCGGGTGTATGATCTGGCAACCTGAGGGGTGAGTCCAGAGGCAGGCGGAAAGAGAGGGATGGTGGGGAAAAAAGGAAAAGGCAGAGTCAGCAGCGGGAGGCAGGGGAGGGTAGGGCGTGGCCAACGGGCAGGTGGAGGACAAAGGGGATGGGATGAGGTGCGAAAGGGTGAGAGTGGGGAGGGGTACAGACCCTGGGCTGAAGGACACAGCGGAATGAGCCAGGGTCAAGGAGCTCACAAGTGGGAAGGGAAGGGTGCTGGTTGGGGTAATGGAGAAAAGTAAGAAATCGTGAAAGGGTATGCTATGCGAGTGAGTTTGGTAAGAAAGGCTAAAGGAGAATCTGAGTTGAATTAGGATGAGAGGAGGGGTGGGGGGTCTTACAAGGCCACCTGGGCAGCAAGGTGGGACCAAGGAAAAGGCGGAATGGAGGTAGCAATGGGGGGGGGGGCCCAGGAAGAGGGGCGGGGTTGAGGGAATAATGCGGGGTCACAGAAAGGGGGCCTAGTGTGGTACCGGGGGCCAGAGAAACGGGTGCTGGGTAATAATGTGGGGTGATGGAAAAGAGGTCAGGAGTAGTAAAGTGGGGCCGAGCAGACGGGGCTGCCAGGCCGGGATGCTACGTAGGGCCGACGGGATAGTAGAGGGGATGCGAGGAAAGGGGGAGTGTAGTGGAGGGGTGCCCGAGGTCGCCGGAGAAGGGTGCACCTTCCGAGGTGGCGTTGGGGGTCTGCGCCCCGCCCGCGCCCGGGGGGCGGAGGAAGAGTGGCGCCAGCGGCAGCAGCAGCAGCAGCAGCATCTGAGTGAGAGGCGGCCGTGAGGACCGGACCGAGCCCCGCCGGCGCTGGCCCGGACCCGGGAGGCGGCCCGGCCTCCCTCCGGTCGCCTCCCGGACTCCGACCCGGCTCAGCCCGGGGATCCGAAAAGCGCCCCGTGGAGGAGGCGGGGGCGGAGCCCGGCGCGGGGTGGGGGGAGAGGAGGAGAGAGAGCCTGTCCCCACCCTCCTCCTGCCTCCCTCGGCCCCCCCCCACCCTCCCGGGACTCCACCTCTCACCACCTCCTCTCCCCCGGCCCCCGCGGTTCGCCGGAGCCCGGCTTCCCCACGCTCCCCGGATCGGCAGCCTCGCCGCTCCCGGTTCCTTCCCCGCCGCTCCTCTTCTCCCGCGGCCCCGCGGCCCCCCGACCCCCGGCTCGGCCCTCCCCGCGCGCCCCTCTCCAAGCACTGCCTCCCCCGGGCCCTGGCTCTTACCTCGGCGCGCCGGCCCAGCTCCCCGGCTCTCCCGGGCCTCAAGGCCCCAGGCCCCGCCGCTCCTCCCCGCTCCCCCCTCCTCTCTCTTCCACCTTCCCCCTCCTCCCGACCCTCCTCCCCGCGAATCCGGGCTCCTCGCCGGCCAGGGTCTCTCCCTCCTCTCTCACCTCCCCCAAACCCCACCCCCGTCTCTCCTTCCCCGGGGCGGCGGCGGCCGCGGGAGCGGGGAGCCGGGAGGGAAGGAGGCGGCGCCGGGGACCGGGGAAAGCTCCCGGGCGGAGGGAAGAAGGAGGGTGCGGGAGGAGACAGGGCGGGGGGAGACCGGGGAGAGGGCACCTCCCACAACCCGAGCCCCGGGAGCCGCCCGGATCCCGGCCCCGCCCTGGACCGCCCACAGCGCCGGGGGGCGGGCGGCAGGGGAGCGGGGCTCCGAGGTAGGGGAGAGGGACGCCGGCGCACAAGCACACACGCGCGGGGACCTGCAGGCTAGACCACTGGAAGCTGAGGTGGGGGCGAGTGTGCCCGAGCCAAAGGCCGAGGAGCTGGAGCTGAGACAGGGAATCTGGGATGCAGGTGGAGAAAGACGGCTGCACAAAGAGAAGGCAGCCCTGGTTCGGGGTGAGACGAGAGAAGCAGAGGCCGAGGGCCAGGAAGAGAACGAGACGGGTGGGAGAGAAAGGAGAAGCCAGGGTCAGACAGGGATGGGCGGGGAGGGGAGGGGGTGAAGGCCGGGAGCCACCTCAGCGCGACAGGAGTTGGGTGGAGAAGACAGAGCTGGAGACCAGAGCGGCTCCGTGGGTCCAGCAGCAATGCTACTCGCCTGCTTCGGGGAGGGAACGCGGAGAGAGGATTGGAAGCAAAAGATGGGGAGGGTAGCATCAAGGAGAGAAATTGAAGTAGGAGGGGGAAAAAGAAAGAAAGAAAGAAAAAGACCAGGAAATAAAGAGCCTCCAAGTGGGCAGAAGCCAGCATTATCTCTACTCCAGCAGGGCCTAGCAATCAATATTTCTTGACTAAGGAAGAACTGGGAGCTCTAGAGACAGTGGGGGAAGTGCAGGCCTTTTGACAGTTCCGGAGACTCCAGGCTGTTGTCTGGTGGTGGAAGGTGTGTGCCTGTGTGTGTGTTGGGGGGGGGGGGGGGCGCGCACGTGTGTATATTGTTCATGGGAATGAGTTTGGGCTGCCAGAGGAGAGAGAGGGCTCCTTCTGGAGGATGGGGTAAAACAAAAAGCTTCTTTCTGGCTTGTCCTGGGAAGGAGGTGGGGAAAAGCCAAATGCTGTGAGACTGATTAGAACTGAGGTTCTCAACCTTCAACCCTTGAAACATTTTGTCATGACTCCTTTACTGTGCTGAATTGAAGCTCATAGAGGAAATAACCTACCTACACACAGAACTTAAAAAAAAATCAACATGCTTCCCTGTCTGTGACATAAGAAAAAAAGTAATTTGTAGTAAGAGAACATAAACAGTATTTTAACGAGTATTGAAGTCATGATGAAGTAGGCAGATGCTTGCACTTATCCATAGAATTACGGGGCTGGAACTGCTACAAATGCGGGATGATACAGGTGCTGAGTTGGTGACTCAACTACCTCCAGCACGTCGCCATCAATGAGGTGACTTAACGAAATGTTGAACAACTCTTGGTAGCAAAGTCAGTCTTCCCTGAATTCATGCAGAACCGTAATTGCATTCCTAGAAAGTTCATTGTATATTAAAACCACTTTTAAAATTGTATTAAATTCTAGGCTCCAATAATTAAACACAAGTTTTCACCTACATGAATGTCCTGGGGGACATTTGAGAATCTGGAGGAGGGACAGTTCTTCATTGTTCAGGCTATGCTTTGAAGAGTATCTTATTCCCCTACCCTACCCATAAGGGCCCACAGTTCCCCCCTCATCACTGTAATTACAAAAAGAAAGCCCACGAATCTTCAAACTGTTCCCTAGGGAGTGGCTGAGACCCACTGAGCTAGAAAATGGGCAGAAGAGAAGAAGAGAGTGGGGCAGAATTTCTAAACACTCAAAATGATAGCAACCCCTCCTCTGAGTGACCTGCCGTTCTTTCAGCAGGGCAGAATCAAAGATGTGGGTGTCAAGTTATTGGCAGCAGAAAAAAACATCATGTGGATGAGAATTTTCCCAGACTGCTTTAGAAAGAAGAGTTTCCTGTCTCTGTGCCCTGTCTATGGGCTAGGTCAGCTCTCTGGTCTCGGTGCTCTTTCATGGTCCTGGCAAGGTTGAGTGCCCAGAGGACACCCTTCCCTGTCCCAGCAGGGCCTTTCTGTAGGGGAGTATCTGAGTAGGCATTCTCTCAGGAGCCCACAAGTTCCTCACCTAGTTTTTGTTTTTTTTGGTTTTGGTTTTGGTTTGTTTGTTTGTTTTGTTTTGTTTTTTGCCACATGCAAGACTTGTGGAATCTTTGTTCCCTGACCAGGAATTGAACCTGGGACCCTAGATGGTGAGAGTGCCAGGGAATTCCCTAGTCGTTCATTCTGGAAACTTGTCTCTGGCTTCCCTGAAGTCCTGAGTCCTTTACTATGCTGAATTAAGGAGGATGGAAGGATGGAATTCCCCCCTGGAAAAGAGGAGTCTATGATTCTATGAACTTGAAAATTATCTTGGTAATATTAATCACCACACTGCTGATGCTAACCCAGGAAAGGAAACAACTTTAATGTCCAAATCACAGAGTGTTTATTGATTCAATAAATTAGAATGTTGTCTGTTCAAAGGAATAGTTATAAAAACATGTTCAAAAGAGTATCTAATGACATTTACATGGGAAAACATGAGAGTTCGGGGAAAAAAAAAGCAGAATACAAAATGTGTACAACTGTGATATAATATGTGTTTAAAAGCTGAAAGAAAATACATCAAAATGTTAGCAGTGATTACCTCTGGGGCCATGAATTGTTAGATAACCTTTTTTGGTCATATTTGTTCAATTTTTGTTCAAATGTTTTACAAGGGTTACCTTTATAATCCTTTCTCTTTTTAAAGTTGGGTTTTGTTTTCTTTTAACCTTCCAAAGCACATTGAAACAGTCTAGCCAGTATCTGTTATTCAGTGGGCAGAGGCATTTGAGGGTGTGGAGAGAGGCTCCAATTATATTTACTATACAAACCACTCACCTTTTTCCACCAGTAGCTGCAACTTCCTCCTTTCACACTTTTTATCTTCCAATATAGCTTCCCAGCTTCCCGGTCCATATTCCTCAGGGACATTTATTGAGGTCCTTCCCCAATTGCAGCTTGAGTACCCTAACCCCACCCTCCCCACAGCCAATCCACTTCCTCCTTCCACACCAGGCACAGAAGTCCTCTCCTCCGGAAAAGTCCCTGGACCTGATTCCATCCTTCTGCCATCACTCCTGTATTCTTTGTGCCTTTGGAGAAACCACCTCCTTTCTTGGTTTTTGACTGTTTTTCATAGAGACGGTGGTGTTCCCACTTGAATTACCTGAGAATGACCAATCTCCTTGTTCATTTTATTTCCCATACTTCCACTTCCTTTCCTGTCTTCTGCCTTGTCTTCTGCCCAACCCTGAAAGCAAAGAGCCCAGAACTTAACACCTTGTAAGCTCTGAAAACATATTAACCAAAGTAGCTTAATTTATTGATGATCTGCTAGATGCTAGGTGCTTTTGGGGTGAGGGGATGGTATCTAAGTTAATTCTCTTACAACCATGCAGAGTAGATGTTAGTGCTTTAATTTTGGAGCCAAGTAAACTGTGATTTAGAGAAATTAAGAAGCAAATCAAAGGACATCCAGCTACAAAATCAACAGAGCCAATATTTGAATTCAAGTCTTTTACTCCATTTCCAAATTCTTTCCAAGGCATTCAGAGACTTAGTCTCAAGGCACTTCTCTCACCCAAGTCCCACCTCAAGGCATTCTTTATCAAAGGTCAAACTGCATTTCAGTTCTGTCTTCCCATCTAAAGCAGCAGTGGTGACTGTGTAAAGGGAGGATATTCGTGCCCTCTTACATTAGGATGAAAGACTTACCTTCGGGGGCGGGGGGCGGTTTCTGTCGTACACAGCTCTTGCTGTTTAGAACAATGTATGGGATGAAGATTTAAAATTCAAACATGAAGTTATTTACATGCTGGACTTCACTCAGGCATATACAGAGGAACCCAGTCTGGAATTCACAAAACTTCAATAAAATAAAAAAGCCACACTGTGAATGCCTGGTCGAGCACTTACCTCCCCTACCCACAAGGTGCTCTGGGGTCGTGGGGAGCACTGTCTCACAGGATCTCAGGGCCAATAACCAGATTACAAAGTTGACACCATGAGTTACCTCTGCAAATAATTCCTCCGTAACTAAGCCTGTCTATAATAATGAATGAACACAATGTAATGAAATGCTCGGTCAACCTAAGCAACAAAAAAGGAAAATGGTAAGTTTGTCCCTCTTCTAAAGGGTATATGAGGTCAGGTTAACAGATTTAGAAAATACTCCATTCTCACAAAGAAATTTAGTGCGTATTTCTACTCCTGGAACTATGAGACAATTGGATTTTTAAGGATTTTAAAATAAACAAGTATAATGTTTAATTAAATATATATAATTAAGTATATACCAGGTATGAGTACCTGTACATAATTATTCATGCCATTTTGAAAAGTGTAAAAGTGCATGTCTTAATGCATGTATGAAATTGGTTGGTGGGGTTTTTGTTTGTTCATTATGCTGCAACAGATTTGTCTCTTCTGATATGTCCAATTCATGTACCCTATAATGATTCTCACTTATGCTAAACACGCTAGCACACTAGCCAAATAATACTCAGAGTAAAAAGACACATCACCCAGATTTTTCTATTAGAAACTACAGAATGTTGGAAACTCTTATTATTTGATATGTATATGCAGATCTCAAGCCCATAATAAACACAATTATGTTTCTGCAGTAAAAGCCATGACTATTAACATTAGATTGAGTAAACAAAGACTATAAATAGCTTCACCTCTGGCTTTGCCACAAAATGGATGCAAGTCAGGCCAGGTTTTGCCACCCAAATGAGTTAGAAACAAAATTTTTGGTTTTCAGAACGTTGCGGACTTTGGAATTACAGAAAAGCATGTGTGGAACCAACTGTATAAACATGAGAAAATTTTTACAAATAGATGTTTTTAGGAGTCAAATGAACACATCTGAGGCAACAGACTAGAAATGTCTTTTTATTATTTTTTAAATTTTTATTGAAGTATAGTTGATTTACAATGTTGTATTAGTTTCTGGTGATTGTTATACGTGTGTGTATACATACAGACTAGAAATTCTATTTATGGAAATACCATAAAAACACCATTGAGGATCTCCATAAAGGCCCTATATGGAAACCATGACCCTATTACAGTGGGGCAGGTGGGTCCTGCCCTGGTCCAGAGAACCATATGTACCATTCAGATCCTAGCAGAAGGGAATGCCTAGAACAGCTGTGAAGCAAGCTCTGCTTTTAGCAACCTAGAGTAAACAAACACCTGCTGAGTTTTAACTCTTCCCTATTCTTCCAAGCCATCACTCCGAAACTCTAAAAACCAACATGACTCATCCACACCTTCAGATGCTTTCAGTATTCATTGCACTTAGATCAGCACAGAAACATAATACCTTATCAGTGCACAATTTACAAAGAACTCACATCTCTCTTAATCCTTTCAACTGCTTCAGTGTGGTAATATCTCCATTTGTCACGTGAGAAAACTGCTGCTCAGAAAGTTTAAATGACCTGCCCAAGGTCACACAGCCAATAAGTAGCAGAGCTGGGCAAAAAACCCAGGTCTCAGATCCTCCCTCCTCACTCACGGTGCTCCAGCCATGCTGGCCTGATTACATTTTTTAAGCTGCTCAGATACAGTGCTTTCAACTCAGGAGACACCAGGCTCCTCTGCCTGGAGATGCCCTCCTCCTCCTCCACCTCCCCACCCCATACCATCTTCACTTCATTAACAACTTAAATATCACCCCCTCAAGGAAGCCTTCCCTGAATTCCTCAGACTAACCTAAACCCCCACCCCACCCTGCTAGGTGCTCTATTGGCACACTGTATTCATCATTCAAAGCACTTATCTCATTGGTAATTAACTTAATTGTGGAATCATTTACTTAACATCTGCCTTCCTGACCAGATCTTAAGCTCCATGAGGGCAGGGACACTGATTATGGTGCCCATTTTTTCCCTCCTACAAGAGCTGCACCGTGCCTGCTATTTGGTTAGAAGTTTGATAAAAGATCAATCAATAAAAACATCTTCTGACTCAAAGATCAGTATTCACTCCACTGTACAGAATTATCACACCATTTTCCAAGCCTATTACCCTCTTGGTGGTCTTTGTTGTTTGTCAAAGACCTTCTAGTTATTGGTGAAATGGGTACTTTATTCCACAGGCCATAATGGTGATACACCCTCCACGCATTTAGGTCTTTCCGCCCTGTGAGTTACAGGGTCATAATAATAGCATTTATTATAAACAGTTTGGGGTTGGGTACTTTACTTGGATTGTCTCACTTGCCCCTTATAACATTCTCTGACATAGATATCTTTATTTCCATTTTGTAAATGGGGAAAATGAAGCGCAAATAAATTTAATAATTTGCCCAATGTCTCACACATAATAAGCCAAGATGTGAACATTTATCTGACTTTAAAGACCCTGCTCATCCTGGTGACCAGCTGTGGGAAGCATCCCCAAGGCACCTAGGGGTCTGTCTCCCTGCGAGTTATCTGCATATCAGCATTGCTATTGTGGATGAAACCAACGGGGCCATCATTATGTGGGTAAGATTTCTGTTAGGAGTAGATTCACCCCGCCACAGAGCAGGGAGCTTGGCGGGGACACAGGCAGGGTCCCTCTCCAGGAAGACTTCTCCAGTGTTTTTCTGTATGTTCCCTTTTAGCAATATCTCTACTTACTTGCCTTATTTGCAGGTGCTGTTGTTTTGCTGTCCACAATGCTGGGATACCCAGTACCCTTCCCTTTCTGCCCAGTACCCTTTCCTTACAGCCCAGTAGCCCTTACGGTTAGCAGACTGAAGCCTCCTCACCGGCATTAGGCCTGGCAGGACCTCTGCTCATCTCCCACCACTCACAAGTCCTCTAATGGCATTACGGGTATAATTTCTGGTGCCTGCACAAGTTTACACCCACATGGCAGCTCTAATGGTGGCCCAAGTCAGACCACTATACTAGTACAGCAAGATGCCACCAGGAAGATGGTCCTGCTGCCCTTCCTGCTGCTCTTAAGAAAGTGCCCTTCCAAAGATCAGCCTTCTTGCTCTTATTCCAAGATCCTGCTGTGAAATAGGGACAAAGGTGGAGAATTTCCAACTGTATCTGGAGCAAACTTTCATTCTGTCTTGATAATTACAAGTAGGACAGAAGAAGGGGACAAATAAAAAGAAGAGGGAGACCAAGACCCAGTAGACCTTAGGAGAAGAACAGGTGACCTTCTTGTCCCTAGTTGCTGTCAAACAGCCAGCAGGCAAGACAGGGTGTCTTCTTTCATCTTCCTTCTGTACTCACTGTCCTAAATCCTAGAACCAATGCCCTGTGAAGTCTCCTTCCCTAAATCCAACCCAACTGAGGCTATTGTGGGGAACTTTTTAAATAGCAGGAATGTACCAAGCAAGTATCCCTGAATTTTCTAGCTTCTTACCAACATGTTACTAAAGGGATTGAGGGTAACAAGGTAGCTTCTAACTCTAGGGACCCATGATGGAAGAGCACAAAGTAAACTGGAGGTTAAAGTGGGAAGAGCAGGATGGTGGTCGGGAAGAGGATGAAATGGCTCCAAATAGAAGCACGACTAGCATGGGCTGAGCACCTACAACCATTTTTCTCGATTCTAACTCCTGAGTAAATGTGAGTTCATTGATGCATTAATATTTCAGTAAGTATAAGCTCTGTACAACTTTGTCAAACGACTATAGTATGTCGTCCACTAAGTACTCTCACTGGGGCAGATCCCGACTGAACTCCACCCAGTGTCTTCTCAGCGCTTGCTTTTGTGTCCAACCTCAGAGCAATAACTTAACTGGACCACTAGATGGCACTAGTTACAAGGCAACCTTAGATTCCCTCCAGAAACAGTATTTTTCCCAACTAAGGAGACTTTCCAGGTTTGTTTGTTTTGTAACTTTAAAAAAAGTCATTATTATAAAGGCCATATGCTCACTGTGAAACTATATCAAACAGTGTATGAAATAAAAAGGAAATGCCTCAATTCTGGCAGTTTCCTAGCCTTGATTTGAATACAATAGTGTGTAGCCCTGATTAACCCCAGTTAGGCAGAAAGCTGTGCTGGGCTAATAGAAATCACCATAATATCCCAAGGCCACACCAGAAGTATAGCCATACCCAACACAAAACCACTGTACCCAGGACTATTCCCCCCACCCCACCCCCCGGCCCAGACACACATGTCTCCACATTCAACTCCACTCTCACTGATATTAAGGCCCCAGTCCCCTTTATAGTTTACCATCTCCTTTCAAAATCCTCGTCCTTCTTTGAGGGAATAGCATCACCAGACTAACTGAGCTGGCTGAACTTCTGTGGTTTGTTAGTAAGTCAGTACCTGAATCAACGGTTTCAGGAAGCGTATTAAAAATCCTACAGTCAAATATATTAACATGATAGGTTTTTTTTCCTCCTCTATAATATTTTTTCTGAGATAAAACTATACCTAACATGCCTCCTTTATCAGATGACTTGGCAACACCAACCATTCGGAATGCTGCTGAGAACCAAGGGTAAATGGGAATCAGATTGCTCCAGTTGGTCAAAATGGCTGTCCTAAAGCTCATTCAACAAGAAAGACTAAGTTTGCGTCAACTTGATTGATTAAAAAATCTGGACGTCGGTTTTCTCATCTGGCACTTGAAGGATTCTTGAGCAGCTGGGTGCTGTGGCTCCAGAAGCCTCAACGTCCCCTGAAATACACACAGAAATGGAATTGCTGCTGGTGGGTAAAACTAATGTCTTCCTTTCCTGGAGCAGCAGGGAAGATGACACAGAGAGGAAGACTTCGGTCTTGTGCCTGTGAGAGTCTTGGAAGCGGTGGAAGTGGCCGTGGGGAATAACATTAAGAGAAGGGAGA
Organism: Balaenoptera ricei; assembly: GCF_028023285.1. Classification (NCBI taxonomy): domain Eukaryota; kingdom Metazoa; phylum Chordata; class Mammalia; order Artiodactyla; family Balaenopteridae; genus Balaenoptera; species Balaenoptera ricei. The sequence continues at coordinate 23,184,319 of NC_082649.1, forward strand.
GGTGAGGGGGGAAGGGAGAGGAGATGCTGACTCCGGCTAAACCACCTTTGGCCCCTGAAAATCAACCAAAGTCGTTTATCATTGGTCATCCCTACACCTCAAAATAGCTCCCTCCAGGCTAGCAGACACCTGAAGTTCCTCATCACACAAAGCCCTTAATCCAGGATTCAAGGTCAAAAGTCAAAAATACTAACCTCTGGGGACTTCCCTGGTGGCGCAGTGGTTAAGACTCCGCGCTCCCAATGCAGGGGGCCCGGGGTTCAATCCCTGGTCAGAGAACTAGATCCCACACGCATGCCACAACTAGGAGTTCGCATGCCAGAACTAAGGAGCCCGCATGTAGCAACTAAGACCCAGCGCAACCAAAAAAAAAAAACTAACCTCTGAGTTAACAAGTTGGTGTGATCTAGATCAAGTAAGAGTGTAAATATTGACCTAGAGGGATTACAATGCAAGAAGGTGCCTGAAGGGGGAACCCACAGCCTGAAAGGGAGGAGACTACAAAGTGAGGAGAATCCAAAGGCTGGAGATCAGAAGGTGAAGATTCCAGTTTGCCATTCATTCTTTCCACAAACTTAACCTATTATGTATCCCTCACTCTTCTAGCCAAGGAGGATACAGGGAAAACAAGATAAAGTCCTGCCCTCATGGCCTGACTTTCTACGCCCAAGCCCTGCACAAAAGGTGTTATTATGGTTTTTGAGAGCCAGACACAGACCTAAGTACTTTGCGTATCTTACATTCAATCCTCACATCAACCCCATAATCCCCATTTTACAGTTAAAGACACGGAAGTTTCTTTACTTTCCAAGGTAATAAGTCCTCCCACAGGACAGTAGACTGGAGTCTGACATGTTTATCAATCAGCTGCATGGAGCTGGAATTTGCATCTGAGCATCCAGGTTTATTTATATATATATATATATAGGAAGACGCAGGGTCCGCCATATTCTGGAATAGGGATATAAGGAGTCCTGAAAGAGCTGTAAGATTTCCTTACTACAGAATTCTCTCTCCATATAGTTTTCCCTGCTGGGGGCCGGGGGGGTGCTGTAGTTGCCAGGCTTTAAGATGATAGCCAAAATGACAGTCGCCCAGCTCCAAAATGGCCACCACTGTGTTTTCGTTCTATCGGAGCAATCGTGTAGTGACTGAAGGGCCATCACTGGTGGGTGCTCTCAAGAACCGGGCCAGATGCCAAAATGGCCACCTGGGTCCTCCCTCTCCTGAGCTATTCGCCCCCCAACATTTTAGGCCTCCATAATCCAGGCTGGACAAAAGCAGAGGAACGAAGCGGACAGGGGAGGAAGGCAGGTAACCAAGGGCGGTGGGTCTGAAGTGAAAGGGCAAGAAAAGCTTTGCCCTTTGGAACTGGATGTCACTGCACGGTCCACAGGCGCCTCGCTTTTGCCTGAATATGTGTAGTCACCGCCTTATTCTCCGCCTCCAAGGGCTTCTGGCAACCAATTCTCGGAGGAGAAGTCGAGTACGTCAGCTGTTGCGAGGCAGGCTGGGAGCGCCTCCTGGGCCTTCGCCTGCAAGATCCTTAGGGGATGTTGGCGAAGAGTGAAGGCGTCGGGGAGATGGAAAGGAGGCAGGAGGAGCAGGAAAAAAAGACGAGAAAGGAAAATGTATATTCTCGTAAGGTCTTATAGCTAGGGAAAAACCTTAGAGTTACCTAGCCTAACTTCCCATTCTATGTTGGCTGGATGTCCAGGGATGGGAAGCTCGCTCGGGCAGTCTCCGCCAGGGCTGGACGATTCTGATGGAGAGAAGATTCTCCTTTGTATTGAACTGAAATCTACCTTCGAGGACTTGCACCTAATTGTTTTACCCCACGAGGACCTGCAGAACAGTTTAATTCCTCTTCCATAGGGCAACTCATAACATTTTGCTCAAAATCAGCACGAATTCATTCCCATTTATTGGGGGGCCGGGGGTAAGTAAGCTTAAGTGTTTGACTCACCTGATTCATAACAAGCTGAATGCTTTTCTTTTTGAAAAATGAAAAAATTTCAGAATAATAACAAAGAAACCAAAATGGGGGAAAATGTTAATAGATAAAATGTAAACCTTTGGGTACAGGAATTCACTTGCTGGGTACCTGCATCAGCTTGATTCAGATCAGTGTTCTCATTTTTCCTGCAGACCCATGAAACACTGGGCTAAACAGATATAAATTAGACATTTTACAGTCTATCGGTCATTGAGTCTCCATGGAATTTGCAGACCAGTTTAAACACATATATACTATGAAAATAAGGCCACAAAAGTGGAAAAGAAAATATCGATTTCCTCCTGAGATTTATACCACTAGAGGGAGTTCCAGAAGAAAAATCACTGCAAGTGAGGGCTAATAATGGCACTTACAGAATGTTTACTGTGTACCATTCACAGTTCCCATGGGCTCATTCATGTAATTCTGTTCACAGCCCTAATGAGGTAGATGTCAGTATCCCCCATTTACAGAGGAGAAAGCTGAGAGGTATAGTGTGTCCACCTGTACAAAGTATACAACTTTGTGCTGGGTAATTTATCAACATTTATTAAAACTGCAATTGCACATGCTCTTTGAACCAACAACTTCACCTGTGTAGAAGGCAGTGAACTTCATGGGCATTTGACCAGGGCAGTCACACAGGGCCCATGCTTAGGAAGGGACACTATGTTTGGGCCATGATGCTCTGTGTCACTATCTTGAAATTCCTTTTTTTTTTTTTTTAATTTTATTTATTTATTTATTTATTTACGGCTGTGTTGGGTCTTCGTTTCTGTGCAAGGGCTTTCCCTAGTTGTGGCAAGCGGGGGCCACTCTTCATCGCGGTGCGTGGGCCTCTCACCATCGCGGCCTCTCTTGTTGCGGAGCACAGGCTCCAGACGCGCAGGCGCAGTAATCGTGGCTCACGGGCCCAGTTGCTCCGCGGCATGTGGGATCTTCCCAGACCAGGGCTCGAACCCGTGTCCCCTGAATTAACAGGCAGATTCTCAACCACTGCGCCACCAGGGAAGACCTTGAAATTCTTAATAATTTCCTTTCAATTTGTGTTTTGTAAGTGAAGTCTGATGGGGTAATAGAACATGTGCTGAGGGCTTGGAGCCGAGGTTCAAGCTTGATCTCACTTCTCAGCCTCCCCAGGACTGGTTTTTAGTTGCCTTCAACTTCCCCCAGGAACCATTGCCACTCTCTGTGCTGCCCTCTCCCAGCAGGAGCCTGGACACAGGGGAGAGGTGGGGTCAGACATATACACCTGTCTTGCCAAGTTGAGAGGCAGGACCCCAGGCACATGGGAAGGCCTGCATTCACCCCCCTAAGTATCCCAGTGCCTGAAGGAATGTGATATTAAATAGCAAAAACAAAAACAAAGCCACCATAACAGGTCAAGAGTGAAACCACAAAGAAAGCAAGAACCTCCTTGGGAATTCCCTGGCTTTCCAGTGGTATGGACTCCGGACTTCCACTGCAGGGGGCCGGGGTTCGGGAAACTAAGATCCCGCAAGCTGCAGCACAGGGCGGCCAAAAAAAATTCTTTTTTCTTCATCTTACTGAAACTTTTACAATCAGAGCCTAATATAAAGCTTGACGCACATCGTTTCTGTTAAATATTTATTAATTTAAATTAATTGAATACATTTTTATTTAACCTAGTAAAATGGATATTTTAAAAATTGAAACAATCTAAATGTCCTGGGAAACTAGTTAAATAAGTATGATACATTCATGCCATAAAATATTGTGTAGCTGTGTAAAATAACAAGGATGTTCTTTAGGTACTAATACAGATTGTCTCCAAGATAAATTGTTGTTACCATTTATGTTAAAAAGGGAGGGAGGGTAGATTAGTTCTCACATGCAGGAACTTTCTTGTGGGGCTCCCTCTAGTGGCACATATGTGGAAGGATTCAGAGAAAACAAGTTGGCTCCGGATGGCTGGGCGATTTTCAAGTATGTCATTTTATACCTTTTGGATTTGGAAACAGAAGCAAATGAACAACCAAATAAACAAATAAATAAGAACCTATTTTCAAAAGTTCAAGAGGGCTATATTATGTATTAATGTGGAATTATGCATTACTAAGTAAACACCACAAGAAGAAGAACACAAGAAGCAGAATAGTGCATGATATATATTTTACACATTCTCTGTAAAAGCTTACGCAGTACTGCTATTGGGTAACATCTAGGTAAGCTCCCATTTATTGAGAGCTTACTATTTCACATAGGGATAGTGTGTTAATATACACATTAACATATTTATAGTATGTCACTTTGCATACATGACTGTGTACACGGCCTGTTATCAGACCTGGTGAGAGGTGTAGATCAAATGGAAATTACTGAGGAGAGTAAGAAACAACCCAAGAATATTTGCAAGATCATATAATATACGCCACACAAAATTAAAGTAACTTTTAAGTGCTGAAGGAAATGACCAGCCTGACCAGCAACACAGGGTTGTTAGACACGTCCACACCATGCACCATGCCCAACAAAACCCAGATGTTCTTATACCCAGATTTCTGTAAATGGCAACTCCACCGGGTTTGTTTTTGCTGGTGGCCCTGCCCGTTTCCTTTGTCCAGAGACCATGTCATCCAAGGGACTGCTCGCCCCAGCTCCAGAAATCCACCCCCTTTCCAAAGATGTGAGGCAGTCGAAGGCATGGAGGCGAGTGAGGTGAGCTCTCCAGAGGTAGGGGGTGTAGTCGTTATAAGTGGTTTTGGTTGGCTAGCTCCTGACCCTCTCTGATCTTCTAACCCTCCACCCTGATCTCCTATCCAGCTTTTGACAACTGGACTAGTGCCAGACAATTTCAAGCACCCTACGACCCCCAAACCCTGTCCAGGAAAGCATCTTGTGCATAACTTTCTTACCTGAACCTGAACTCGTATCTTGGAGGAAGAGCATCACAGGATATGTTAGGTTCTAGAAGGAGAGAATCCCCACATGAGAGGAAGTCAGGCAAGCACAGAGACTCCTCTTCCCACCTCATTCATCCCTCCAGACCTTGACTTTCACCCTCACGGCTTCAGAATAGACAGCCTGCTTGTGCCCAAACTACAGCCGCCTTGCAGAAAAAAAGAATACACCACTCCCAGACTCAGCTGACTGGAGTCCATCCTTCTAGCCCCTCATGCTCATCTCAGACAAGAGCAGAAAATGTCTGTCCCTGTTCTGTTCCTAGCCCTTGGACGGTGCTGCCCAATATAATTTTTTTGTGATGATGGATCTGGTCTTTATTTGTGCTGTCCGATGCAGTAACCACTAGCTATATGTGCTACTGAGCGTTTGAAACATGGCTAGTGCAATCAAGGAACTGAATTTTTAATTTTATTTAATTTAAATGGGCACTTGTGACTAGTGATTACAGTATTGGACAGCATGGCTTTAAATTGTCCATCCTGACTTTTTTTTTTTTTTTTTTTTTGATGAGACATCCTTGTTTGAAGATTGGAAAATATATTTTTCAAACTTGGTGCTGATACTGGTCTCACTCTTTAGTGATCAGCCAAGTCTGGGGATAAGGAGAAAGATCATATTCCCATCCCAGATCTCACTTTCCCCTGTGACACTGAGGAAATTGGAGAGTGATGCCCAGGCTGGGGGCTGTGTCCTGACTGCTGATCTGTCCTCAGTGCCTGTATTGATTGACAGCCGCTGACTTTGCGGATCTTGCTTTCTTCATGCTTGCCTCTTGGAGCACAGGTGGCCATCAACTCCTGACAGTTGACTCGTGACTTTTTTTTTTTTTAATATTTATTTATTTATTTATTTATCTGGTCGCACCAGGTCCCAGTTGCGGCAGGCAGGCTCCTTAGCTGTGGCATGAGAACTCTTAGTTGCAGCATGCATGTGGAATCTAGTTCCCTGACCAGGGACCGAACGCAGGCCCCCTGCATTGGGAGCATGGAGTCTCATCCACTGCGCCAACAGGGAAGTCCCAACTCGTGACTTTTTGAAATGTATTCTTTGGGAGGGAGAAGCTAACTAAGTCCAAGCAACACATCTGAACGTAAGGAAGGGTGTTTGGATTTGCGGTGGGAGAGAGGAAGGTCAGACATCAAGAGGAAAGAATGGCCTGGTAATGAGTTATGAGACCGTAGAAATAGGAAACCAAGTCTAAATGTTCCTTCTTTTTTAAAAATCCAACACAGATCCCTATCTTTTGGCTAATACCTGGAGGAGAGGGATTGAAGGGACCTTGCAGATTGCACCGACAAGCCTCAGCCTGAGGGCCAGTGAGTGATCCATCCCAACAGGTCAGATCCTAGAAGCCCCCTCAATGGCTGGCCGCGGGGAGAGAGTGGGGGAGGACGGCCCAGTACCAGGCAGCCTCTGCTCCGTAACTCTGAGGGGGTGGGGAAGGCAAACCCTGGTCATGTCCTGGTTCTGTAGCCCTTTTGTGTAAGTGCCTGGCAAGGGTGATGTGGGGCTGTGCCTGGGAGCACAGCTGCGACTCTGCTGGGGAGGAAGCAGGGCCAGGGCAGCTCTGCCCTCCCCGATCCTCCCCTGGGTCTTCTTCAGCCGTGGGGACACGCATCCCGAGGGCCTCTGCTTGACCTGACCCTGTTGCAGGGGCTCTCTTTCCCCACTGACAGTGGAGATGGCCAGTTTTTTGAGCTCCTCTCTGCCCAGCTGCCTCCCCTCCCTCCTCCTCCTCCTCCAGCTGTCTTCCAGCTCTGCAGGTAAGATTTATCTTTATTCCTGCCCTGGGGAGACCCTGAGAACAGAAAGGCTAGTTCCCTGGGCTCACCTCCTTCAACTCACCCTCAAGTTGCCATGCAAGTTATCTTTTCAAAACATAAATGTGCTGACGTGGTTCCCCTCAGATACCGCCAGTGCCTCCCTACAGCCTTCAGAAGGGGACCCAGATCCATCATGCGACCTTAACTCAGGGCTCTCCTTGAACTTGGTCTTACCTATCTTTCCAACTTTGCTTTCTCACCTATCAAATGGGGAATATCATAATAACAGCCTCTTGGAGTTGCTGTCAGGTTTCAGTGAGATAAGATATATAATATGCTTAGTTGTGCTTGTCCCATGGTAAATCATGATAAATGTTTGTTGAGCTGTAGTGTCTCATCATGTTTGAGAGTTCTGTTTCACACTATCAGGCACTAATACGTTTTTACAGAGGAGCCCTGCTCTCCGAAGACAGGTTCCCAATCTCAGGGAGCCGCCTAACAGAGAAGGCTCAGAACATATACTCCCTTGGGAAATGGCTGCAGGTCTAATGGAGAAACCAGCTTCATCTTCTAGTAGCTCCAAGTCTGACAAGGAGATATATCCCACAGAGGAAAAAAGACTGGGAACATGTACAGGGCAGGGTCCAGGAGCTGTAGAGAGGACTGAAGATACAGAGGAAAAGAAGAAGGAGGAAAGAAGGAAAGAAGATCCTCCACCTCTAGGGTGGAAGATCTCAGAGGAGAGGAATTTGGGACCAGGGTGTGAACAAGTACAGAGGGCTGAGAAGTGATGGAGAGGTGGTGGTGGAGGAACGACCAAAGCAAAACCTCTAAGGGGAGAAGAAGGATCAAGTTGGCCAAGTCTGAACAGGGAGGCCCACGGGACAATTAAACTGCAAGATGCTGGACCACATTCCAAGGTGGGACCTAAAGGCTGGGATGACCACATGCTAGAATGTTCTGTCCAGGGAACTCACAGTATCTCTATAACCAGAGACCTTTAAGAAAAATTGAGCTTCTCCCTGGCTCTAGAATTCTATTTAAAAATCAAGTGTCTTCTTCTTTCCCTGTTTTGAAGAAGCCCTTCCCATGAAGGGCTTGTTTGTCAAGGTTCCCTCTGATGCTCAGTTTCTTTTCTTTTGTGTCTTGGATAGGACAGTTCAGAGTAATGGGACCAGGGCAGCCCATCCGGGCGCTGGTGGGGGATGAAGCGGAATTGCCCTGTCGCATATCTCCAGGAAAGAACGCTACAGGCATGGAGGTGGGATGGTACCGACCCCCCTTCTCCAGGGTGGTTCATCTCTACCGAAATGGCAAGGACCAAGCTGAAGAGCAGGCGCCTGAATACCGGGGCCGCACGGAGCTGCTGAAAGAGACTATTGGGGAGGGGAAGGTGACCCTCAGGATCCGGAATGTAAGGTTCTCAGATGAAGGAGGTTTCACCTGCTTCTTCCGAGATCATTCTTACCAAGAAGAGGCAGCAATGGAGTTGAAAGTGGAAGGTGAGTAGTGTCTATAGTAGTAGGTATTGTCTGTTGCGTGGCCAGGACCTCCCTTTGAGCCTTCAGTCATTCTCTCAATTGAGATGAGATCCTTCAACCCAAACAGCTCATTCCTGGGAATTAACTCCGTAGAGATACGCACATCAGTATCTCTGGGAACTCATATGCTCACATTGTCCGTTACATCATTATTATTCTGCATGGGAAGGAAGCCAGAATCAGAATCCGTGCCCATGAGTAGGGAAGTGACTGAGTAAACACTGTTACCCATACAGTGACTATCATATAGCCATTTAAAAGATTGTTTTAGGGCCATTCCAGACAGCTTGGAGGCATTTTACAAGGTATTGTTGAGTGATAAAAGCAAGCTACACAATATAGGGAACAAAAACAAAACCTTACGTTTTATATATCAGAGAAATATATAAAGATATCCATAAGAAAGCTAATATCGTTCACTTTGGGGGAGACAAGGGAGGATGGGGTGTGATCCAACTAAAAAAGAAAAAAGACCATAATTTTATCCATATCATCATATTTATCCATTTATATAAAAGTGTGTATATACCATGCACATTTGTGGGTATGTATAGAGAAATTTAAAAAAATTTTAAATAGAAAAAATGATAAATGTAGGCAGCAAAATCCAGAATAATCAATTTGTGATTATTTTGTGCTACTAGAGGGGAATATGAATTATCTGAAAGTTAATCAAAGTATCCAAGTGGACCTTTTCCTTTCTTGTTTTGCTTTGGATTGTCTTTTCATTTATTTGTTATAAACAAGGGCCTTATTCCTAAGGCGTCAAACTGATCAAATCCTATTACAGTGAATTCCTCAGTTGATGTGTTTGTGGTGTTTTACTAGATGGGGAACATTATTAAACAATATATTCCTGGTAAACATAGTTGCAAGGAATTAAACAAGTAGAACTAATGTCTGAATATAATCATAGGAAGAGATGTTACCTATAGATTTTACCTCCACTGTTTCCTTTCTCCAGAATTTCGTTTGTGGTATGTTTTATGTGAGGGATGACTTTGAAATTTATTTTTTTGTTTTATCCCCGAGGGGTTAAGACACGGACAAGGAGGGGGAGATTGGAAAGTTAATTGCTATTTAATTGAGGAACAAAAATATTCTGAGGCCTGAGCCTCAGGTCATTTCCCTTCCCTCCTCCCCACCTGCAGGGCAAACATCAGACAATCGATCACTTTTGTATCTCAAGGGCCACTGTTGCAGTGCTGGGACCAGAAGATGGCATTGTATGCGGGATAACAAAGCACTATTTCTAGAGAGCGATCTCAGGGATGTGAAAACAGCTTTGTGTATCACAGAATGTTCTTCATACAGCTGTTTTCACTGGGGGATTTTTACCTGCAAGGAAGTCTGATAGTGAGGATCTCTCCAGTTTTCCGATTTTCCTCATTCCTGTTCAGTAGCTTCCTAGCTCAATAACTGCCTCCCCCAGTACATCCCCCACCCCACCCCAACAAGCAAACAAACAAACAAATGAACTGCTTGGGGAGAAAGTTTTCCTTTGGGTGGATTTCCACATTCCGACCCTCTTCCTCCCTTCTCATAATCTGCATACCTAAGGGTCTTTTAAAAAAGAGAGTTTTATGATGGACCACCCACCTAGCATGAGGATCCAGGAAGCTGAGACAAATTTAAGACTGAAATGCAGTGACTATGTGATTGCCAAGTTTCAGGTGTAATTACCTCCCCTCTTTCTCTAAAGAGTTTCTAATCTCTCCTTCCAACTTTGTATTTTTCTTGTCAGTTTTGTGATTTTATTACTAGTTGTCTCTAATCCTTTCTTTAAACTCTTCATTATGAAACTTTAAAACATATACAGAAGTAGAGAGATTATTATAATGAGCCTCCAAGTTCCCATCACCTGACTGTAACAGTTATGACCCAAGGACAGGCCACCTGTTTCACTAGACCCCACTCATCACCATCCTCCCCAAATGAATTCCTCTGGCAAATCCTAGGCAGCATTATCGTGTCATTGCTAAATCCTCAAAACTGTATGTCTCAAATAGAAAAACTCAAAAAAACCCCACAAAAAACAAAAAAAAAACAAAACAAAATCATAACCAAAATACTATTATTACATCTTTAAAATTTAACAAAAATTCTTAACAATACCCAGTCTGTGTTCACATTTTTATGATTGTTTTATAAATATATTTTTACAGTTGGTTTGCTTGAATCCAATCCAAACAAGATCCACAGGCTGGTATTCACCCTGTAGAGTTTCCCACGGTCTAGATTTTGCTGATTTCATTCCCATGTTGTTTAATACAGTGTTCCATACCCTTTATTTTCTGTAAACTTATAGATTAGGATATGAACAATAAGATTCAGGTTTGATTTATTTTGTCAAGCATATTTCATAGGTGATGCTATCTATATACTTCGTTCATATCACTTTACATCAGAAGTCTCATAATGTCTCCTTTTCTCTCTTTTTGTGATCCTAACCCTTTCTTAAAATATAAAAGGTGTACAAAAAAAGGAACTAAAATATGTAATTGCTAAACCATGTTGCTCCAGGTAACTTCCAATGAGAACTTTGAAAGTAGTGCTGGCTGTGTTTTCTCCTGGGGAACACAGTAACAGACAAGAGCCTGAAACCGCAGCTTGAAGGATGGTACTTATACCTAAGAAACCAGTTTGACGTTGTTTGCTGTGACTTAATGCCTACCCTGATGGCAGTATCTTTATCTAGCCCCCTAACGCAGAGAACAAGATGAAAAGGGCAGGCCCGGCAATAGATGGCGCCAGAGGGCCAAAGGTCATCCCCTGTCTCTTCATCTTTCCCACTCCGTGTCTGCTCAGTTACCAAATCCAGCGGACCCTACTTTCTCAAAAGCTCCAGAAGAAAGGTTCTTAACTTTTCTTTGTGTCATGCACCCTTTTGTCGGACTGGTAAATTCGATGAACCCCTTCTCAGAAGGATATTTGAAATGCATAAAACATATTTGTACTGAAATACAGTTATCAAAATATTAAAGTAAGATATAGGGTGGCCCTGATAATAGTGTCATTTCAAAATGAACATAAGTGATATTTTGAGATTTCTGTACCGTGATATGAAAATATTTGTGATTTTTAGGGATGACAAAGTCTCAGGTTCTGTTCATATTGTTGTGGAGTTTTGCCTACAAACATAATTGAAAGAAACACTAAATTTCAGTTTAAAGTTTACTGAAAATATGTATTTTTTTTCCTATTTAAGTTCACCTTGACTTCCTACACCGCCACCACTGTCCTAGGCTCATGTTTTTTACTTTCACCATTACCATGGCCTCTTAATTGACTGCCCTCGCCCCCCTCCTCCAGTCCTGCAGTCAGTAAATCAGATCTTGTCACTCCTCCGCATGAAATGCTTCAGGGTACCCCGTGACCTTGAGGATCAGATCTAAGTCCCTTTCGTGGTTCTCAAAACTCTCCAAGACTGGCCCAGTACACAGCCTCGACTCCTGTCATTCTAAACCACTGGTCCTTCCCAGAAACAACCACTTACTTTTCCTTTAAACCTAAACTTAGGTGTTAGTTCTGAGTCATCTTCTTTGAACCTGACTCATGGAGCCGTGGGCACTGTGCTGGGCGTTGATGATACAGTGCTGGGCCACCCTGGTTCTGCCTTTCAGATCCCTTCTACTGGATCAACCCTGGAGTGCTGGTGCTCATCGCGGTTCTGCCTGTGCTCCTCCTGCAGATCACTGTGGGCCTTGTCTTCCTCTGCCTGCAGCGCAGACTCAGAGGTACAGGCTGGAGGGTGGCTGGCTGGGGATCCTTCCCTGAAGTGCCTGGTCTCTTGGAGCTTGGTCAGCTAACGTTTATTTTTGAGGGACTTCTGGGTTCAGAACTCCATAATGACAAGTTTTACATCCTACCGAGTGTAAATATCATTTAGATAATAGGACCTTTCATTTCCCTATGAGGTAGGGCTGATATATAATAGCCCCATTTTACAGAGGAAGCAACTGAGGCCTGGAGTGGTTCAGAGATTTACTCAAGCTGGCACAGCTTATAAGTGGCAGAGCTCAGGCCTAAACCCCTATCTTCTGGCCCCTGAAACATACACAGTAGCTCATGCAACTGGGGGAGTGTGAGCTTCAGAATCAGGCAAGTCTGTGCTACTAGGTTTAAATAAAGATACTGTAAGTAAAAGTCCCTACCACATAGTAGGTGTTTTTTCCTCCTTTTCCATCCAACACTGAGGACACGGGTTCAACCATCTGAAGCTTCTCTCTTGTGCCCAAGAGCTTTCATTTTGAGACTTCTCCCTGCCACCAAGCGTTCTCAAAGCTAAAGCCCGCCGGGCCTCCAATTCTCCTCCCCCTCCCATTCCTAAGAGGATAAAGCAGCAAGGAGGGCTTGGAGTATATGAGGGGGGATATTGGTGGGATCTTCTCTTCCCGTGACCTCGTCCCAGATACTCAGTTACCTCTTCTCCCACATGAGAAAGGTCTTCAGCCCACATGGCTGAGCAGAAAGAACCTGATCAGTGGAGTTGGGCAGCCGGGTTTAGATCCAGTTCAGACAATGACATGAACTCTCCAAGCCTCAGTTGCCTTGTCTGATTCAAGTAGAGATAACACCCTTCCTCCTACAAGTTATGGGAGGATTAAAGGGGATAGTGTTATGTAAAGCGCCTAGTACAGAGCCGGTCACAAAGCAGCTGCTCAACTAAACGTTTAGTTCCTTCCTTCCTCATTCAGATGGGAAGTAGCTTTAGATTTACAGTGACAACCCAGCGGGGTGGAGTGACATTGTGAACTGAGAACCAGCAAGAAAAGGAGCAGAGAGCAGTGGGGGCGGTAATAAAACAGATTGGTTTGGGGCATTGGTGAACATCGCTGTCTACTGAGCTTCTCCGCTTTCTTTAACCCAATATTTAACCCAGGCAATAGCCAGGGAATGAGCCTGAACTCCTGCTTTCAAATCTGGTGCTCTTCTCACTCTAAGGATGTTCATGGGCTACTGAGAAACACCCTGCACAAAGGCCCAAGGCAATGGGTGTGGAGGGGCCCCATCTAGTGCCTGAGCTGGAACTAAAAATGTCGCCTTTTTCTATTTTAGGAAAACTTCCAGCAGAGATAGGTGAGTTCCAGGCACCTTCCCTCCCCATGCCTCCCTCCAGGTCTTCTGGCGTAACTGAAATGGTCATTTTCTCAGACCATCTCTGCCTCTGTCCCAATACCCTGTGCTCCCTTCAGGCGGAAACTTCACTATTTAAAACTCTTATAACCAGTCGTAGAGTCTCATTCCTCTTCCCTGCCTTCAGCCAGAGAAGTAAAATCCTACAGCTTCCTTTCCTCCATGTGCGTCACTTACAATTTCAAGTGACTAAATAACAAAGGCTCAGAGGAGAAAAGATTGTTTTGAGTGCCATACTAATAATCCCTTTCCATTTGTTCTTTCAGAGAATCTCCACCGGACTTTTGGTAAGTCCTGGGGTACCCAGCCCCTGCAGGTCAGCTTGGTGCTTCACTCGGCTCCTGTTACCTGGGGACGTAAGGACCCCTGGCTTCTGGTTGGTTTCCTCCCTCTCTTGTTCTTTCTTTGAATGTCATCATCTGCACCTAGGATGGGTTGGATAATAGCAAACACTTACATTACGCTTTCATGTACCTGGCACTGTAACAGCTTCCCAAATGTTAACATTCTAGGAATTACAAGTACTTTATGTACATTACTTCTTTTTTCAGGAATTACAAAGGGGAAGTAAACAGATCCTTTGCACATCAACTTGATGTCTAGTTGGGGAGGTGATACATATACATAAATTAACTGGAGAACAAAGTACATATACATCATCGACAACTCACACAGAGGAATGAGTTTTCACAGCACAGAATGAGTAACTACATGTGACTCCTCAGGGAAGGCATCTTGGGGGAAGAGTGAAGACATCAAACCCCACGAGAATGTTGGCCTGGACTTCCTGGTGGTCCACTGGTTAAGACTCTGCACTTCCACTGCAGGGGGTGAGGGTTCAATCCCTGGTGGGAGAACTAAGATCCCGAATGCCGTGCAGCAAAAAAAAAAAAAAAAATAGAATGTTGGCCCTAGGACATGGTCTCTGTCCTTTTTGTTCACTGCAGATTGTCCAGTGCCTAACGACAATGCCTACAACAGAAGGGCACCCAAATAGTTGTTGAATGGATGTTGCAGAAATTATACGATGGTCCCTGCTCTGAGCAGCCCTCCTGAACAGCCTCTCCTCCTGAGGCTGGAGGTGCCCCTGGCTCCGCGCTAGCATTTAATCAGTGTGCCGAAAAAACAACACACACAGTCTGCAACTCAAAGGGGAGGAACAGGATCTTTGTTTTACAGGATTCAAATAACAAAGGTCTTAACTTTTTGTACTCTTTGGTAATCTGGTGAAGCCTCATGGACCCCTCCCTTTCCAGAATGTTTTGAACTGTACACATAAAATATAACACATAGGATTATAAAGAAAACCATTGTTTTGAAATAGTTTTCGAAATATAAACAAATGTGTGATAAAGTAACAAATGTTTCTTTAAATAACAAAAATATACATTAAATAATAAAATGTAGCAGCAGGTCTAATAATTTGGTGATTTCAAAATATTGATAAACAGTATTCTGAGATTTCTGCAACAACTCTGAAGGGAATGTGGTTTCCATTGGTGATAAAGTCACAGTCACTGCTGATAACTGGTTTGTTAGCTACATTTTTAGTGTAAGAAAATGCTAAATTCAGTTTGAAGTTAGTGAAAATAAAAATGTAGCGCTTTTCTCATCCAAATTCATGAACTCCCTGGACTCTATCCACAAACTATTTTGGAACCCAGGTTAAGAACCTCCCCCCTCCACCACCCAAAAGAAACCCAATAATAAATGGAGAGGGGTGGGTGGGACACAAGGGGGAACACATGTTAATCCTGTTTGTTCTGTGGCAAACGATTCAGATCCCCACTTCCTGACGGTGCCCTGCTGGAAGATAACCTTGTTTGTAATCGTGCCAGTTCTCGGACCCCTGGTGGCCTTGATCATCTGCTACAACTGGCTACACCGAAGACTGGCAGGTGCAGAGCTGGGGCAGCAAACAGGACCACTGAGCAGCAGGGGAGCAAGCCAGCCCTGAGTGGGAAACATAAAGAGGGTGGATGGAACCAGGGCTCAAGATTCAGAGCTGGAATTTCCTTCCTGCTCTGTCCACATGGCCAACTCCAGGCTCCTCAGAGAATCCATGAAGAGAACCACTTACTGAGCTCTGTGGGGTCCCTTAGTGGAAAGGGAGGGGGCGTGACTATGAATTCCACAGGGAGGATGTGGGAGGAGTTAGTCATCTTCCACTCATCATCTATTTCTCTTTGTTTTCAGGGCAATTTCTTGAAGAGCTAAGTAAGTTTTCTTCTCTTTCTTATAAGCTGAGAGCAAAAAAAAACAAAAACAAAAACGAGGAAAGCAGCAAGGGGAAGAGGGGGCTATTGAGGGATCAAAATCCCAAAGGAAAGGAAGGGCTGGTGAGCCTGGCTGGAGGGAGGACTCCTCCACCTTCGTGCTCCAAAGCAAGAATCCCACTCCAGCTGGCCTCCTTTCTTGATTGTTCCCTACAGCAGCTGCCCTGGGCCTCACCTCCAAGACTAGATGACTCCACAGGGCCTTTCTTCTCCCTGGTGTGACAGTTTCATGATAGAAACTGTTGACAGCTTTTTCAAGT